>NC_079190.1:149290158-150690158 GCF_029499605.1 Hyla sarda | reverse complement strand
GAATCACTTTTTATAGATTTTTTTTTGGAATGTGATGTGACCAAAAAGTAGCAATTTTAAATATATATATATATATATATATATATATATATATATATATATATATATTTGGTTGCCATTTTTGAACTTGATGGAATAAACGCTTCTACACATTTTTCACCAGAACTTGGAGTGCTGCGGTCTTCTTGCATATTTATCTATCCTCAATCTTGTGACCGAGTATTTCTACCGATTTACTTTCACTGTTCAGGGTCATTCACATTATATTTTGATAGTTCGGACATTTTTATGCATGGGCCACTACTATATTGTAATATGTTTAATGATTTCTTTGTTACACTTTATTTTTTTGTGAAATGTGAAAATGGAGCGATTTAAATGTATATGGGGAGGTGCTTATTCGCCTTTTTTTCAACTTTTTTTATTAATTATTTATAATCGCCATTCTACTTCTCTGGTCAGCACTTTAGTTGATACCAAACTATTATATGGACCTGGCCTACAGATGCACGCTACTAGGCTAGATATACAGCAACAGAGGAATGCAGCAGCACACTGCCAGCACAAGGATATAGGTGAAACATGAAAATGCAGTTAAAACATGGAGAGCTATACAGCTATGGTGTAATAGATGCAAATGTGACTTATTCTTTTTCTGTATTGCACATACGGGGGAGTGGCTACCTCCATGTTGGCCTTGCACCCCACCCACCTCTATCAGGTGTGTATATAAGGTGTCTTGGATGTTCCAGATCCTGCCATGCTTACTGAACTGTTCACACAGAGGCATATACACAGTGTAGGGTCCATCCCAAGGAGGCTACCTTATCGCGGTGGGACGGTCCAAGCTATTTGACCGCCGACGGAGACAAATTTGCGAGCTAAGTGCCTCACTATTTCATAGTTTCACATTTGCATCAATTACACCATGGCTGTATAGCTCTCCATGTTTTAACTGCATTTTCATGTTTCACCTATATCCTTGTGCTGGCAGTGTGCTGCTGCATTCTTCTGTTGCTGTATATCTAGCCTAGTAGCGTGCACCTGTAGGCCAGGTCCATATAATAGTTTGGTATCAACTAAAGTGCTGGCTGACTTATTCTTTGTCTGTATTGCACATACGGGGGAGTGGCTACCTCCATGTTGGCCTTGCACCCCACCCACCTCTATCAGGTGTGTATATAAGGTGTCTTGGATGTTCCAGATCCTGCCATGCTTACTGAACTGTTCACACAGAGGCATATACACAGTGTAGGGTCCGTCCCAAGGAGGCTACCTTATCGCGGTGGGACGGTCCAAGCTATTTGACCGCCGGCGGAGACAAATTTGCGAGCTAAGTGCCTCACTATTTCATAGTTTCACATTTGCATCTATTACACCATAGCTGTATAGCTCTCCATGTTTTAACTGCATTTTCATGTTTCACCTATATCCTTGTGCTGGCAGTGTGCTGCTGCATTCTTCTGTTGCTGTATATCTAGCCTAGTAGCGTGCACCTGTAGGCCAGGTCCATATAATAGTTTTTTATCAACTAAAGTGCTGGCTGACTTATTCTTTGTCTGTATTGCACATACGGGGGAGTGGCTATCTCCATATTGGCCTTGCACCCCATCCACCTCTATCAGGTGTGTATATAAGGTGTCTTGGATGTTCCAGACCCTGCCATGCTTACTGAACTGTTCACACAGAGGCATATGCACAGTGTAGGGTCCGTCCCAAGGAGGCTACCTTATCGCGGTGGGACAGTCCAAGCTATTTGACCGCCGGCGGAGACTAATTTGCGAGCTAAGTGCCTCACTATTTCATAGTTTCACATTTGCATCTATTACACCATAGCTGTATAGCTCTCCATGTTTTATCTGCATGTTCATGTTTCACCTA
The DNA here is from genome assembly GCF_029499605.1 of Hyla sarda. NCBI lineage: Eukaryota > Metazoa > Chordata > Amphibia > Anura > Hylidae > Hyla > Hyla sarda. The sequence continues at coordinate 150,688,277 of NC_079190.1, read as the reverse complement.
TATCCTCGTGCTGGCAGTGTGCTGCTGCATTCTTCTGTTGCTATATATATATATATATATATATATATATATATATATATATATGTTTCAAATAGCATAGTTCGCAAAAGATAAATAATCTTATCAGTGCTGCTTCCACTTTCATTTTGTTTATAAGGCAAACATTTCTAAAGACTATTTGTAAAATAAAAATATAAAAAGGCATACTGTAGTTTATTCAACACATGATAAATCAGTATAAAGCAAGTGTGATATTTCAGCTGACAAAAAGCTAGTGTTCCAGTTTCTTGCTGATAGTTTTTCTTAGTATACAAATTATTAGATATCTGCTGCCATCATGTGGTAAACAGTAAATATAAAAGAAGTCTGGTATTATCTAGCTTTAAACAGTGAAATCTGTATGTTTCAATAACAATGTAAAGAACTGTTATTATAAAATTTGACTTAAGGCATGTATTTGTATTATTATAGTAGCCAATCACATCATTATTATTAGTAATACATAATATCTTCAATGACATTTCTCCTTTACACTTTTATCTGTTCTTATTGACAAAAGTTATATCATATCTGATGAGCTAAAGTAAATAATGGCTCAAATAATCCTCAAGTGGGGAACATCCACAGCAATCGCAAGTGCAAATAAAAAGGTTAAACGTAACAGTAAGATTAAGAAATAGCTAAAGCTTTTGTTGTAACAACAGAATGTTGTTTATTCTGTAGCCAGTAGCTGGCGGATGGTCATTATTTTAAAATTGGATGAGAGGAGATCTATTTGTTTATAATACACATCAATAAATATTTTCAATAACCTGTCTGTGAAAAATATTTGTAGAAATATCACTTTCCGAACCTGATGTTTATATAGAGTTAAGTGGTGTTTCACAGACATTACTTTACTCTTCCTGCATGACAAGTCTGATACTGCTCAACCACTGACTACCTGACATGTTGTACCCATTTCTGTAAAAGTGGACAGTTGCAGTGTGTATTATAGAGCTCTGTGTCCTACCTGCTATATAACATCATAATACAGAGGGCAAATCAGATGTAGACAGGAATTTCACCTTTAAGAGATTCTGTGTATTTATTTTTCTTAAAATGTTGAGTAAGGTTTATGAGGTTTTCATAACAAATATCATTGTAACATTGCTGGAACATTTGGCAGCCTTGTGCTTCTATGGTCCTACCTGGTGGCTTCCATGTTTTTACCTTTTTCAGTAGGTGGCATGTTATTTCATACATATCACTGAATTTGGTTCCACTAAGTTAAACAGATTTGTAAAGTACTTCCATTTAAAAATGTTGATCCTTCCAGTACCTATCAGCTGCTGTATGTTCCACAAGAAGTTGTATTTCTTTCTGGAATTATTTTCTGTCTGACCACAGTGCTCTCTGCTGACACCTCTATCAATGTCAGGAACTGTCCAGAGTAGGAGAAAATCCCCATTGCAAATCTATACTGCTCTGGACAGTTCCTGACAATGACAGAGGTGTCAGCAGAGAGCACTGTGGTCAGACTGAAAAGAACTCTAGAAAGAAATACAACTTCCTCTGTTATATACAGCAGTGGATAAGTACTGAAAGGATTAAGATTATTAAATAGAAGTAATCAAATCTCTAATCTTACAAATCTGTTTAACTTTGTGAAGCCAATTGATTAAAAAAATTATGTTCCACTGGAGTACCCCTTTAACCCCTTCATGACCCAGCCCATTTTCACCTTCATGACCTGGGCATTTTTTGAAAATCTGACCACTGTCACTTTAAACATTAATAACTTTGGAATGCTTTTACTTATCATTCTGATTCCGAGATTGTTTTTTCGTGACATATTCTACTTTATGTTATTGGTAAAATTTCACTGATATTTGTATCCTTTCTTGGTAAAAAAAATCTAAAAATTTCATGAAAATTTTGAAAATTTAGCATTTTTCTAACTTTGAAAGTCTCTGCATGAAAGGAAAATGGATATTCCAAATAAATTACATATTGATTCACATATACAATATGTCTACTTTGTGTTTGCATAAAAAATTGACAAGTTTTTACTTTTGGAAGACACCAGAGGGCTTCAAAGTTCCGCAGCAATTTTCCAATTTTTCTCAAGATTTTCAAAATCGTAATTTTTCAGGGCCCAGTTTAGGTTGGAAGTGGATTTTAAGGGTCTTCATATTAGAAATAGCCCATAAATGACCCCATTATAAAAACTGCACCCCCCAAAGTATTCAAAATGACATTCAGTAAGTGTTTTAACCCTTTAGGTGTTTCACAGGAATAGCAGCAAAGTGAAGGAGAAAATTCTAAATCTTCATTTTTTACATTCGCATTTTCTTGTAGACCCAATTTTTGAATTTTTACAAGGGGTAAAAGGAGAGAAATCACCCTAAAATTTGTAACCCAATTTCTCTCGAGTAAGGAAATACCTCATATGCGTATGTAAAGTGTTCGGCGGGCGCAGTAGAGGGCTCAGAAGGGAAGGAGCGACAATGGGATTTTGGAGAGTGAGTTTTTCTGAAAGGGTTTTTGGGGGGCATGTCCCATTTAGGAAGCCCCTATGGTGCCAGAACAGTGAACCCCCCCCCAAATGTGACCCCATTTTGGAAACTATACCCCTCATGGAATTTAATAAGGGGTGCAGTGAGCATTTACACCCCACTGGCGTTTGACAGATATTTGAAACAGTGGACTGTGCAAATCAAAAATTTTATTTTTCATTTTCACAGACCACTGTTCCAAAATCTGTCATACATCAGTGGGGTGTAAATGCTCACTGCACCCCTTATTAAATTCCGTGAGGGGTGTAGTTTCCAAAATGGGGTCACATATGGATATTTATTGTTTTGCATTTGTCAGAACTGCTGTAACAATCAGCCACCCCTGTGCAAATCGCCTCAAATGTACATGGCGCACTCTCCCTTCTGGGCCTTGTTGTGCGCCCCAGGAGCACTTTGCGCCCACATATGGGGTATCTCCGTAGTCGGGAGAAATTGCTTTACAAATTTTGGGGGTCTTTTTTCCCTTTTACCTCTTGTGAAAATGAAAAGTATAGGGCAACACCAGCATGTCAGTGTAAAAAATTTATTTTTTTACACTAACATGCTGGTATAGACCCCAACTTCACCTTTTCATAAGGGGTTAAAGAAGAAAAAGCCCCCCAAAATTTGTAAGGCAATTTCTCCCGAGTACGGCGATACCCCATATGTGTCCCAAAACTGTTGCCCTGAAATACGACAGGGCTCCAAAGTGAGAGAGCGCCATGCGCATTTGAGGCCTGAATTAGGGATTTGCATAGGGGTATTCTATGCCAATGATTCCCAAACAGGGTGCCTCCAGCTGTTGCAAAACTCCCAGCATGCCTGGACAGTCAATGGCTGTCCGGCAATACTGGGAGTTATTATTTTGCAACAGCTGGAGGCTCCGTTTTGGAAACAGTAGCGTACCAGATGTTTTTCATTTTTTGGGGGGAGGGGGGCTGTGTAGGGGTATGTGTATATGTAGTGTTTTTTACTTTTTATTTTAGGTTAGTGTCAGTGTAGTGTAGTGTTTTTAGGGTACAGTCACATGGGCAGAGGTTCACAGCAAGTTTGCCGCTGGAAGTTTGAGCTGCAGCGCAAAATTTGCGCCATCTCAAACTTGCAGCACTCACTGTAAACCTCCGCCCATGTGAGTGTACCCTGTACATTCACATTGGGGGGGCAAACATCCAGCTGTTGCAAACTCCGAGCATGCCCTTTGGCTGTCCGCGCATGCTGGGAGTTGTAGTTTTGCAACAGCTGGAGGAACACTGGTTTGGAAACACTAAGTTAAGTAATAAACTTTCAAGTGTTTTGCAACCAAACTTAGTGTTTCCAAACCAGTGTGCCTCCAGCTGTTGCAAAACTACAACTCCCAGCATGCATGGTCTGTCAGTGCATGCTGGGAGTTATAGTTTTGCAACAATTGCAACAGCTGGAGGCACTGAGGTAGGAAACGGACAATGTTTCCCAACTAGTGTGCCTCCAGTTGTTGCAAAACTACAACTCCCAGCATGCCCAGACTGCCCAGGCATGCTGGAAGTTGTAGTTCGGCAATATCTGAAGGATCAGATGTTGCCGAACTACAACTTCCAGCATGCTTGGGCAGTCTGGGCATGCTGGGAGTTGTAGTTTTGCAACATCTGGAGGTCCACAGTTTGGAGACCACTGTATAATGGTCTCCAATCTGTGCTCTTCCAGATGTTAGAGAACTACAACTCCCAGCATGCCTGGACAGACTGAGCATGCTGAGATTTGTAGTTTTGCAACATCTGGAAGAGCACAGATTGGAGACCATTATACAGTGGTCTCCAAACTGAGGACCTCCAGATGTTGCAAAACTACAACTCCCAGCATGCCCAGAAAGCCAAAGGCTGTCTGGGCATGCTGGGAGTTGCAGTTTTGAAACTCTCAGAGGCAGCAGTGAGATCGCTTTACGGCGATCTCACTGCTGCCAATGAAGATGCCGCACTGCTGCTGCAAACTCACCTCCAGGACGCAGCGCCGCCGGGACCGCTTGGAGGACGCCGGGACCGCCGGGACCGCTCGGGACACCGCTCGGACGGGTAAGTGACGCCAGGGGACAGGTCAGGGACACTTAGCAGAGCGGTGTGTGTCCCGATCCCCGTGATCGGAACTCACACACCGCGCTGCTAAGTATTTTCATAGCGAAACGCTGCTATCAGCTAGTCAGATTTGACCAGCTGATAGCAGCGATCGCTGGGGGGGGGGGGAATGAAACCCCCCGTGGTCGCATGGTAAGATGGCTGGCTATCAGTGATAGCCACCATCTTTCCGGGCGCTGCGGGGTGCCGCGAGTAGCGGCAGTAATGTTCATGACGTACCTGTATGTCATGGGTCGGGAACACCTTGCCACCCATGACGTACAGGTATGTCATAGGTCGGGAAGGGGTTAAAGGGTTACTCCGTTCCCCAGCGTCCAGAACATTGAGTTCCTGCCGCTGTGTGCAGGCTTCCGTGTTCACGCCCGCCCCTCGTGACGTCACACCCCGTCATGTGATGTCACGTCCCGCCCCTCAATGCAAGTCTATGGCAGGGAGCGTGGCTTCACAAGGGGACGGGCATGAACATGGGAGCCCGCACACAGCGTTAAGTAACTCAATGTTCCTGATGCTGGGGAGCAGAGTAACCCTTTAAGTCCTAGAGAACACAGCCAATATTTGTGTTTTTATTTTTATTTTTTTTCACCCTTAACTTTCAGCACAACTTTGTTTGACTTTTTTTTGTAAGATGGCTTTTTAATGGCACCATTTATTTGTATTGTACAAAATATTGAGGAACTTCTGCATTCTTTATTTGAGAAAAAACTGCATGAAAACTTAATACTGCAGGCCAGTATATTTACAGCTGCTACCGAAATATGTATGCCCATAGGAATGGAAAAATACAGAGCTTTTAATGCAGTTTGTGATGTACTTTGTGATGTAGGTCATTGAGCCAAAGCCAGGAGTGGATTGAGTAGGAAAGGTAGCATATATTAATGGCTACTATTAAGTTATTTGCAAAGCCCTGGGCTGTTACAGTAACCCACTGATACCCTGTGAACTCACTACAAGGGTACCAATGGAGTGACTGGGAAAACAATATAAAAATACTTAAGTTGCTTTCAGTACTTTTTTGTGTGCAATTGTATCACAAACATTTTGACATACAGCTTTGTGGAAAAATATGTGTGTCCCAATCATGGTGTAAATTGTACCTTAACCCTTACAAAATTATGTAGAGGTCGTAACCTGGCTAAAAAATTTATTTACTGGAAACTAGTACATTGGTAGTCTCTTCTTTACTCACTTAACAGTAAGCCAGGGATGCTTTATGAATTAATGGCTTGCTGTTAGTAGATTCCCAGGGCCTGATTCTTTGTAGATTCCCCAGAAAACCCAGTTGTATTAAGCAGAATACAGTTAGCCAGTCCTGTATAAACTAATGATAAATGGTAAAAGAAGAGAAGGCGACACTCACCATACAGAACAATGCTTTATTAAATTGGCAGTAACATCACAGGTACAAGCGAGTATGGCGATATGAGGCAGGGGCAAACCGGAACAAGCTGTTTTGTTTATATGACGCACCTCCTCAAGACGTTGCAGCATTAGCTCGCATCACTCCGTCTTACATAGAGGCGATGCTGAGTTTCACTAGGTAACCTGACCCATCCACCCGATCATGTGACAGCATCTATAAAAACAATAACAACGCAAAACAAAACACATAGGAAAAACAAAACTAAAGGTAGGAACTGAGCTTGTTGTGATCGTTCAGACCCAATGCATCGGTAGCATCAAGCCTGGCGATCCAATGAGCTTTCCTCTGCAACAAAATCTGGTTACAATCTCCACCATATAGTGGGGGAGCAACCCTCTCCAGGCCCACAAACTTTAAATCTTTGCATGCGCCACCATGTGTCTCATTCATGTGGGCAATGAACTTAGGAGCTCCACTCCCAGTGCGGACCGAGTGAACATGCTCGCGGAACCGGACATGGAGCTGTTTGATAGTCGTGCCCACATAAAACCTACCACAGGGGCACAACATAGCTTATACTAGTAAAGATATACGGCAAGTGATCAATTAGTTTAAACAACGATCAATGGGGCCTATCTTGATGTTTCTCCCAGTCATTCTATGTGGGCAAAAAGAGCAGGACCTACATGGGTAGTTTCCTTTAAAGGCATACTTAGATAAACACCTAAAGCCCGAGTTAGAAGAAGGGTCCATGTTTATGAAATTTGTAGCTTTCGTTAATTTATGACCAAAGGTGGTGTTCTTTCTATAGGTGATAAGTGGGGGAATTAAGTGACATCCATTGTCAGAATCAAGGATGAACAAGTTGCGGCAAATCGCATTTGCTACCGTCTGGTTCATATTGAAGTTAGCCAAGGGAGAAATAAAATGCTTAGGATTGGCAGTGCATCAGGTTTTTTTTTATTCAACAACTGAGACCAGTCTAACTCCCTTACTTGCTGGAGGCTGTCATCTATAATTTTCTCAGGATAATGTCTAGCAAGAAGTCGACCCTTCAACTCAAGTGCTTGTGATTCAAATGCATGGTCCTCACTATTAATCCTCCTTAAATTGAGGAACTGTGAGTACGGGTTACTCTTCCTGTGAAAACTAATGTTGGCCTTCTGTAGTAAGGCAAATATGTCCCCAGGTACCTGCTCCCTTTATGTAGTTCCCATGGCACCCTATGCTAGAGCATCATATAATATGCACTAAGCAAAAGGCATATACTATATACCGTTTGCCCTATTAATACCCAATGTTGGCCTACAAAGTATCAGGTGTTAAGTGGTGATGCACTGCATCACCATTTAACTCCTTTTGGGCCAGGTACAGCAAGCAGGAACACTTGTCAGATGGATGCTCTGCCATGCTGAATGCACTTTGGCACACAAATCATCAATATCCGCTGATGGCAGCTCCCTTTGCAATTGCTGACCAATGACATTCCAGATGTGCTTTGCCTATGTGGCCACCAAACCAACCTGCATCTATCATTGCATCTGAAAAAAGGAAGAAGAGTCTGATTCCATCATCTCTGTTCCCCCCCCCCCCCCCCCTGCTGCTGTATGTTCCACAAGAAGTTGTATTTCTTTCTGGAATTATTTTATGTCTGACAAGCAGCCGACAAGCATTGCACTTGTGGGACTTTTGGTGTTAAATATGTTAGTGAGGTTGTAACCAGGCCTCGTGGTGAATATGCGGGGGGGGGGGGGGTTGTGCGGCAAGGAGCACATGTTCAGATATCAGAAATTCATACTGAAAGGAGTGGTGGGCATAATGATGAGGCTGGCTTGAGAAAAGAGCCTTGCAGGGGAGAAGCACAGTTGGATGGTGGTGTACCTATCTCTTTACAATAGCCTGCCATGTGGAAATTCATTTCTATCTTACCACATGCAAATGGGAGCAAGAGTCTGTCCTATAAGGGAGTGTAGTAAGGTGGGAGAGAGCTGGAGGGTGGAGAAAGAAGGTAGCCCACTACACCATGACCAACTATAATCTAAAGTCAAATGAAGCAGGAGGGGGAGATAGTGAGTGTCCACAATGAAAAACAATTCTACAAGACTGAGAGCAGAACTTAGTCACCTCTCACCAGGGGATTTGGTGGGAGAAAAGGCATACAGTCCTAACTGGAGACCATCATGTAGGAGGGACGGGGCATGGTTGGCATTGTTCTTAACACCTATATGGCTAAGAATAGTAATGTAAGTGTAACTTAATTTAGGAGATGAGGGTAAAGTAGGGCTGAAAGAACAACATTAGAACAGCAAGTAATCTATCCTGCAAAAATGCCTTACTCCACGAACTGCATCTAAGAGGGAAAGGGGGCCAGACTAAGTCTCAATTAAAGTCCCAATGAAAAAGAATAAATGGCCTGAATGCATGGCCATTATGTCTAACTGTGAGAAGACAAAGAAAAAAGACGAGTACTCTCATAACCTAAAATTGTGGGTTTATAGGTCACAGGGAAATAAGTAAGAAATGAGGGTCCTCTCATTAGGTAGAAACAATTAAGAGGTTAACCATCCAGTCTGAGTAGAACTCAGGGATGCTGCTGTTTCTTTGCAATATCACAGTAAAAAAAAAAAAAATAGGCTTGAGGAAATAGCTTTGTTAAGGTGACTGGTGGCAGTGCCTTAAAAGGGATCTTTCTCTGCTTGTGTTGCTTGGGTCTTGTGATGACTCACTCTCCAGGGCTCAAAGTTTGGGAGTGGTGGGAGAGCATCTTGTGCAAAAAGGGAGCTATAAAGGTACAGCTAGAGATGATTGTTTCTCCAGATCATCCAGCGTGTTTTATAATGTGTCTGCTTTTCTTCATGATTGCTAGGTCAAACCGATAACGCCAACTTATTGGTATACAGTGGGGCAAAAAAGCATTTAGTCAGCCACCAATTGTGCAAGTTCTCCTACTTAAAAGATAAGAGAGGCCTGTCATTTTCATCATAGGTATACCTCAACTATGAGAGACATAATGAGAAAAAAAATCCATAAAATCACATTGTCTGATTTTTAAAGAATTTATTTGCAAATTTTGGTTGAAAATAAGTATTTGGTCACCTACAAACAAGCAAGATTTCTGTCTCTCACAGACCTGTAACTTCTTCTTTAAGAGTCTCCTCTGTCCTCCACTCATAACCTGTATTAATGACACCTGTTTGAACTTATTATCAGCATAAAATACATCTGTCCACAACCTCAAACAGTCACACTCCAAACTCCACTATGGCCAAGACCAAAGAGCTGTCAAAGGACACCAGAAACAAAATTGTAGACCTGCACCAGGCTGAAGACTGAATCTGCAATAGGCAAGCAGCTTGGTGTGAAGAAATCAACTGGAGAAATTATTAGAAAATGGAATACATACAAGACCACTGATCATCTCCTTAGATCTGGGGCTCAACGCAAGGTCTCACCCCATGGTGTCAAAAAGATCACAAGAACGGTGAGCAAAAATCCCAGAACCAAACCTAGTGAATGACCTAAAGAGAGCTTGAACACAGTAACACACTACGCCGCCAGGGACTAAAATCATGAGGTGCCAGACGTGTCCCATTCCTGAAGCCAGTACATGTCCGGGCCCATCTGAAGTTTGCTAGACAGCATTTGGATGATACAGAAGAATATTGGGAGAATGTCATATGGTCAGATTAAACCAAAGTAAAACTTTTTGGTAAAATGCTGAGTTGTATCCAAAGAACACCATACCTACTTTGAAGCATTGGGGTGGAAACATCATGCTTTGGGGCTGTTTTGCTGCCTAGGGACCAGGATAAATGATCCGTGTAAAGGAAAGAATGAATGGGGCATTGTATCATGAGATGTTGAGTGAAAACCTAGTTCCATCAGCAAAGGCATTGAAGATGAAACGTGGCTGGGTCTTTCAGCATGACAGTGATCCCAAACACATCGCCCGGGAGACGAAGGAGTGACTTCGGAAGAAGCATTTCAAGGTCCTGGAGTGGCCTAGCCAGTCTCCAGATCTCAACCCCATAAAAACCTTTGGAGGGAGTTGAAAGTCCGTGTTGCCCAGCGACAGCCCCAAAACATCACTGCTCTAGAGGAGATCTGCATGGAGAAATGGGCAAAAACACCAGCAAACATGTGTGAAAACCTTGTGAAGACTTACAGAAAACATGTGACCTCTGTCATTGCCAACAAAGGGTATATAACAAAGTATTGAGATGAACGTTTGTTATTGACCAAATACTTATTTTCCATCTTAATTTGCAAATAAATTCTTTAAATATCAGACAATGCGATTTTATGAATGTTTTTTTTTTCTGATTATGTCTCTCATAGTTGAGGTATACCTATGATGATAATTACAGGCCTCTCTCATCTTTTTAAGTGGGAGAACTTGCACAATTTGTGGCTGACTAAATACTTTTTTGCCCCACTGTATATTTGGAACTTCAAGCAGTGGCTTCATAACCCTTCTTTTTTCACCGGTTAAGAGGGCAACATCTTAAAAGAAAGTTTATTCATTTCATTCAGTTTCTGGATGAAGGAAGGACAGTCACTGTATGAAGGTAAGGAAATCACAAATCGCATCCTTTGGGGACTTGTTTGGCTTAGGATTTATTCTATTCTCACAGCTCAGTGTATGCTTTCTATGTCAATCGCCCCAGCTTTTTATGTGCCCAGGAGCTCTGTGAAGATCTTGGTTACTATTTTTTGCAAGGTGTTAGTTGCCCCGCTTTCCTATTGACTTTTCATATGGACATTGTGGTGACAACTATTTTATTGGTTCTCTGTCAAGGTAATGGCCTTATAAATATGAGCTGTATGCACCATTGTAGAGGTGGAGAAAAGCAGCTGTGTATGTGGAGTGTTCAAAGACGGAGATTATTTATCCTGTTTCCAATATGCTGAACTTCCATTTTAATTTCTGCTCTTGCATAAAAGGCTTTGAACTTGAGCAAGGCTTACTTCATGAATGACTTCATGAAGGATGTTGTTACATGGACAGTGTATTCACTAGCTGTGAATACACTGATCATGTCTCCCACCTTTTGATATGAGGCCATGTCTGGCACCATCATAGATGTCCCAGCTGGGGAGAGGGCATGCTTCTCTTCTTGAGATATTTCAAAAGTTTTTTTTTTTTTTTTTGCGCCTTTTAGGGTGAAAGCTGAATCAATCTTGTCCATGATTAAGGTCTGTTGATCTTGCCCATGATTAAGTCAAGTGTCAAATAACATTGTTGAGTTACGCACTCAAGGTCTGCTTAATGAACAATCAATGTTACTAGAGATGAGCGAATCGAAACGGACGAAGTCGAATTCGTTCCGAATTTCATTAAAAATTATACTGGGACCGAATCTGGACTTCGACTCGATTCAAAATAACACATTTCTTCATTAGCGACATCCCTGCGATCGTCCTGTATAATGTATAGATGTGAGTGGCTTTCTCCTGTGCTCGCATCTCTGCAATAGATAGGACAATCGCAGCGGGTGTCAGTAGTTCTCCTTGGGGTGACTATAGCCCCCACTGCTAAAAACCCGCTTTGATGGCACACTACTGGCCAGACAGGACAGCTTTTCCAGGGAAAACTCTGTTAGTTTCGGACACAAATCAAGTTTGGCTGCCCAGGAGTCCAGCAGATCTTCAAGGTGTGTTATTAAGCAGGCCCCTGATTTTACCTTTCCCTAATTTCCATCATCCTAACTCATCTGCCCCAATTTCTCGAATGTTTCACTGTACTTTAGACGACCCATGGCTTGTCCATGTCAAGGTATGCCACCACCTGCTGGTTCAGGTCTACCTGCTGCTGATGAGTTGCTTCTGATATACATTTAATCAGATAGCCTGGTAAGTATCCTGCTCCCTTCCAAATACAAAAATAAGGCCTTTGATTCTTTGTGCTTGCACTGGAGTAATTCACACAGACACACACACACATGGTCAGTGGTAAAATACTTCTGATCTTTATTAAGCAGGCCCCTGATTTATATAACCTCTGTGATTAGCATAAGTTCTCACCCCCTGCTAGGGGGAAAGGCATGCCACTCCTGAGTCTTTCCCGGGCTTTCTTTGTTCAAAGTCTTCAGACAATGGTGGGGGCCAGATGAAGTGAACAGAGAGGGGAGGGGCAGATGGGGAAGGGGCCTCCTAAATGAATCATTTTTTTACATGGGAGGAAAACATAGACACATCTATTACAAGCCCCCCAAAAATGATCATTTTACCTTTCCCTAATTTCCATCATCCTAACTCATCTGCCCCAATGTGTTTTCTCGAACGTTTCACTGTACTTTAGACTACCCATGGCTTGTCGATGGATCCCCTTAGCCTCAGACTTTACACTTATGGAGTCAGATGCTGTCCCTAAGGTTTACTGATTTTATAGATGGCATTGAAGCTCTGTAATGGGGTATAGGCCTCTTCTGTAGTCTCATAGTGCAAATATGTCATCACCAGTGTTGCATTTTCGACAGCCTTCTCATACATCTTCTTTAAACAAGGAAAAACACAGCACACAACAAAGGCAAGGATTATCAGGATTATAAGTATGGTTATTCCTATCTGGGCCAAAGTCTTTTTCTACCCTCCCATCCAATCAAAATATTGATCCCAGGGGTCTGAGATTCCAGAATTCTTTTTAAGTTCTATTGATAGGTCTTCTAATTTCTTTATGGCTATGGTTACTTTACCATTGGGTCCTGTGTTGGCTGGTATATAGGTACAACAGATTTCCCCAAACATTTTACATACTCCCCCTTTTTCCGCTAACACCATATCTAATGTCATACGATTTTGGAATGTCATAGTAGATGTGGCGCTTAGTTGTTCGGCCTGACCTTTAAGAGCATCCACTGAGAAATGTATAAATCTCTGCTGATTATAATAGATATAGTTAGTCCAAACAACATACTTGTTTATGGAAATCTGGGATATTATAGACTCAAATCCAGCTTTTACTTGATCTCTAGCTTTAAATTCATCTGGGACCCCCCCTGGGACTCCTATAGCATCAATATATACATGGCGGTCAAGGCTCCAAGCAGGGGCTGTACATTTACTTCTAAAGTGTGATTTGGGTTCCTCTGTATGTTCAGTAGTGAAAATGTGTATGGGCATAAGAACCTTAGCCAGTGCGCATTCTCCAGTCCAGTTCCCTTCTAACCGAGTTCTGAGTTTCATATCCCCACAAAACCAATATATGTTCCCTAGTGACGGGACCTGGTTCTGTAACTTGGTTTTGTCTATTTCTCTCTTTTTTTTTTTTTTTTAAATAACTGTTTATATATATGATATATACAGATAGTTAGGCTCTCTCCTGCCTTGGGGGTGTTTGTAGTTATGGGGTATTCTTTCTTCCAGTTCTCACAACTGATATGGTCTGTGGAACTATTAGTGTACAGGCTAAGAAAGCATTCCTCTGCCTGTTCAGAAATATTCAATGGAACTGTACCTAGATGGGGTCTTGCACTGCCACAAACATAGCAGCAGGATTTATTGGACTTGTTGGCGGAGTACCTCATCCATTCTAACCAGAGGTTTGTATCAGAGTATCCTGTCCCTCTGGCCATAGTGTCTTCAAAAGTGGGGTTGGCAATAGCTACCATTTTATTAAAAACCTGAATATGTTGTCTTAAAGCAGTAATCAAAGGTGCAATAGGGTCTTTCCACTCCCTTGATTTATTCATATCTTTAAGCTGAAATTTCCCAATTTTACCTCCTCACACGGTTCCCATTATATATAACCCTGCATCCTGGGGACCAGGGTTCTCAATGGTTAGTGTAAATGGCATATTGCTTCCTGTTCTCCCAGCGTGATGACATGTTCCTGTTTTGATCAGGGTCATTCGAGTGAGTAAGGATTTCCCATTTAAATCCTTTCTCCCTAAGGCACTTTCTGGCTTATATCTCCAGTCCTCCCCTGTGTTCCACCCCATTGCTCCCCAATAGGCACACTTATCCCCCCCAGTACTTATCAGTGACACAAATATAAGTTGACTGAGATGGGTGATACATACTACATTCCCAGTGCTGGTTTGGACAGCTAACTATGTTACAGTAATCAAAGGAAAATTATGCCACATGGGTGTTTGAGGAATTATACCAGAATGTGGTTAGGTCACTTTTTTGAGTAATGGCTACTTCTTGGCCTAGTGCCATAGATACTAGGAAAAGGATATGTATAATCATCATGGTCTTGACAGCGTAGCTTTTTAGTCCTCTGGTGCTGATGCCTTCTTGCAGTGGGAGGCATGGATCCAAGTGTTCTTCCCTCCCACTTTAACTGAAGTGGCTGTGGTCAGCAAGACTTGGAATGGACCATCAAATCTGGGCTCCAGAGGGTTCTTTCTCACAAATTTCTTTATTAGTACCCAATCACCAGGCAATAGCTTGTGAGTTCCAGTATCTGCTTCTGGATCTGGAATAGAAAAAAACACTCGGGCATGTATCTTAGTCAACTCTCTTGACAATGCGGTCACATAATTAGTTAGGGCATCAGATTGTATTTGTAGCTGCTGAGGATAGTAACACCCTAATCTAGGGGCAGTGCCGAACAAGATCTCATAAAGGGATTGGGAACGTTCTTCTCTAGGGGTGTATCTGACACTATAGAGGGCTATGGGTAAACTATCAGGCATGGGCAAACCAGTTTCTTGGGACATATTCAACATGCGTGTTTTAAAGGTACCATTCATCCTTTCAACCTTCCCACTGCTCTGGGGATGATAGGGGATGTGAAAAGACAAAGTAACTCCTAGTGCAGACCAAATTTCTTTAGTCAATGTGGCTGTGAATGCAGGTCCTTGGTCACTTTCTATTACTTCTGGTACTCCATACCGACACACTATTTCACTGAGTAGCTTCTTGGCCGTGGTTTTGGCTGTCATATTGACTACTGCGTAGGCCTCCAGTCATCTGGAGAACATGTTCACCACCACAAGGTCGTATTCAAATATTCCGCTCTTTGGCATCTGGATGTGGTCGATCTGTATACTTTGGAATGGATATAATGGTTTTGCAAGGTGTTTCTGGGTTGACTTCTCTGTGCGGCCTGGCTTACATTTTGCACAAATAGCACAGGACTTGCAGTAAATGTCTATTAGTGGCGTGATCCCTGGTGCTGTATAATATTTCTGGATGCAGGCATTTATGAGAGTTTTTGACAAATGAACCGCACCATGTGCCCACTGTACCACTGCTGGATACATACTTCTTGGTAAGCAGGGTTTCCTGTTATTTTCGAATAAGCCATTCCTATTCAACATGGCCCCCTTCTGTTTCCATATTTCTTTTTCGTCATCACTTGCTGCCTCTTGAAAGTTCTTTCAGTTTTTGTCCACTGGTAGGATTTGTAGAGCCAGCAGTGAAGTATTTTCCACTTTGCTCTTCTCTTCCTATGAGTTTCTAGCTGCTTGCTTGGCCGCAGAATCCGTTAGGTGATTGCCCTTTGCTTCCCTAGAGTTCAATCTTCCATGAGCCCTCACTTTCAGTTTCGCCACTTGAGTTGGGAGGAGTAGAGCATCAATCAGATCCCTGATGGCCATGCTATGTTTCACTGGTGTTTCTGCTGCTGTCAGAAAGCCTCTGGTTCTCCAGATGACTCCAACATCATGTGTGATGCCAAAACCATATCTCAAATCTGTGTGGATATTTGCTGTTTTTTCTTCGGCCAGGCGGCATGCCATGGTACGGGCTTGAAGTTCAGCTTCTTGTGCTGACATGGTAGGAGGTAGGGCCTCAGCTTTCAAAGCAGTCATGGGAGTGTTTTGTGTGACTGGAATCCTCATGCCCATCTTCATCATCATCGTTCCCTTCGTCTCCCCCCTCAGGAGGTAGAAGCAAAGTGGAAGGATTCAATACATTGCATCGCAGTAGAGTGACGTTGTCGGGTATCAACAGGGAGCATTGGAGCCTGAGATGCCGTGCTGTGGAGAGATGTTTGTGTTGAGTCCGGTTTAGTATAGCAGAGATGTCGTGTGGAGCTAGAAGAATGAGTTGGTGTCCAAGAACTTGGTCAGCAGTTTTATCCAGGAGTGCTTGTGCAGCAAACACAACTCTAAGGTAGGATGGGCCTCCTCTGGCCACAGCATCAAGTCTGCAGGAGTAGTAGCCTATTGGTCGCATTCTGTTGCCATGAGACTGAGAGAGGACTCCAGTAGCATGTCCCTGTCGCTCTGATACATACAGTTTAAAAAGCTTATCATAGTCCGGTAGTCCCAGAGCAGGTGCTGAGGTGATGGCATTTTTTAGTTTGAAGAAGTTAGAAATGGCTTCCTCAGGAAGGTTGAAGGGGTCTGTCTTCAAGGCGTCATAGAGTTGGTTGCATCAATAGAGAGGCCTCTGGGATCCATGACCGACAGTAAGAGATTAATCCCAGGAAAGCATGTAGAGCCTTGGGCCTTGCTAGTATTGGAAGGTTGTGTATTGCTTGCACTGACTATGGTGTCTAGTTCCTTGTGAAATGCAATGGCCAAGGAACACAACTGAGGTGGAGCACCATTGAAGCTTCTGTTTGGAGGCTTTGCAACCCTGATCGGCTAGGTAACAGAGCAGGCTTTTCGAGTGCCTCTCAGCAGATGGAAGGTCGTCAGCACACAGAAGGAGATCATTCACGTATGATAGAAGCACTATAGATGGGTTCTGCGCTTGCCAAGTAGATAGGATGAGAGTCATGGCCTTGGAAAATTGGCTAGGGGAGTTCTGAGCTCCTTGAAGCATCAAGGACAAGGTGTACTGTACTGTTGTCATGAGTGAAAGCATATAGGTACCAGCATTTCGGATCTAATGGTATACTGAAGAAAGCATTAGATAAGTCCATGACTGTGAAATACTTAGCAGTAGGAGGCACTCCTGATAACAGTGTATGGGGATTGGGAACAATAGGGGTGTCCAATACTGTGGCCTCATTGACAGCTCTCAGGTCTTGAACCATACTGTATTTTTCAGGCTCTCCCTTTGGAGTCTTCTTTTTAATTGGGAACAGAGGCGTGTTACATGGAGATGTGCAGGGTGTGAGAGCCCCATAGTTGATTAAGGTCTGAACTTGTTTAGTTATTGCTTCTGATTGGGCACTCTTCAATGGGTACTGCGGTTTCCTTGGAAGGGGTGCTCCTGGTTTAAGGACCACAGTCACTGGTGGCACTTTTAGGTGACCTATGTCTTCAGGTCCAGATGACTACAGATATTCCGGTATACGGGCCAAGCGGTATAGTGGTTGGAGAAACTTGTTCCAGGGCCAGGAGTAAAGGGATTGAGCACAAGGCAGAGATATCCTCAGTCTCTAATGGAGAGGACACAGAGATGGTTCCATCTTCTCCAAATCGGATAGTGGCTTGCAGTCTTGACAGGACGTCTGCACCCAGCAGGTTGAGTGGGCAGGTGGAGGAAACAACAAATCTAGCCAACAAGTGAGGAAAATTAGCAACTGTAGAGGCTTCGTGAGTGGGCTGCTCCTAGGGATACCATCAGCACCCACACAGGAGACGTCAATGGTGGACAGGAAAGAGGGATCAGGTAGATCTTGAGCCCTAATAATGCTTCTGGCTGCACCTGTGTCTAACAGGAAAGTGGTGGGGTGTCCCTCGATGGTTAGAGTAATTGTAGGCAAAGGGCCATCGTTTGCTGATACTGCCATAGCTGGTAAGTGAGACACAGGCTTGCCCACTCCCTATGGGAGCAGATCCATATGGTTCTGCACGGGTCTTTGTCCTTGGCTTGGGTAGTAAATGGGGTCTGGTGTACCAGGGAGTCCATTATGTTGCTGGTGCTGGCAATTGCCTGAGTACTGACCCTTGGGGCCTCCTGATCTTGTTGGGCATTCACGTCGGAAATGCCCAGTGTTGTGGCAGTTGAAACAGACTGGAGGTTGGCGTCATCCAGGCGGTGGGTAGTCATCATAAGAGGGGTTGGCTTCTTGGTGAGAGCTTGGCTGGACTCTAACCCTTTTGCCACTAAGAGTAGGGTATCAAGTGTCAACACTGTATTCCGGGTGTGACAGTACAAGGCCCTTCTTTATGGGATCCTTCAGGCCATTGACAAAAGCAGAGGACAACATCTGTGAATGTGATCGGTTGGATAAGTCAAATCCAAGGTCATAGAAGAGTTGCTTGAGTCGGACATAGAATTTTTCAACCGATTCGCCTTTGTCTTGACTAACATTATGGACATTGGTCGCTTGATTGGCTAATCTGTCTTGGGCCCACTTTAACAGGCGTTCACAGAAATAGGTGCCTGACTGGTAGGTGGTATCTTCAGGTTAGTGTCCTTTCCTAAGATCAGGTTCCATAATTGGCCAGTAAGAATCCCCAGCCTTAATCTGACATATACTCTGTAGATCCTTGAATGAAGCTGAGTAGGTCTGTTGGATTTCCAGGATCCTACGGTAAAAGGGCATTGATTGCTTCTCTGGGTCTGGGAGCTGAGCTACAAGAGTAGCTGCTTGAGAAGGGCTAAAGGTAACACACATAGTAGGGGCATCATGAGGGGCATTGCCCCGTGTATAATCCTTGGGCCACCTTGAAGCTGATGGGGTGTCTTCAAAAGGGGTCTCAGACTGATTCCTTGGGTCATATGCTGACATGTTGACAGTTTTGGGTGTAAAAGGCATGGTGGTTGGTAGTTGCTAAGTAGGTGCCAGTTGGGTCCCTCGTCCTTTGAGATGGGGTCCTGGTCCATAAGGGTCCACAGGGAAGATAACCTCAGCAGCAGATGTGTGAGATTGGGACTGCTGAGTTGGGGCCACTCCTGCCATATCTATGCCTCCACTGGCTACCTCGGATTTGTTTTTCTCATCCTTCTGCTTTTCACTGTCTTCTGATCCATCCGTAGAGAGAGTGAGAACAGGTACCGGAGGGACATGATAGGAACCATCTAAGTTAAGTACAGGGTAGATAAGGACAGGTATTACGAGTGTAGCAAGATGGCTGCTAGGAATGGAAGGAACTGTAGGAGCAGTGGGTGCCTCAATATGGCTATTGAGGGCAGAAGAGGACATTGGAACAGTGACTGTACCAACATGGCTGCTCGGGGCGGAGGAAGATGTTGGAACAGTGATTGTCCCAAAATGGCTGCTGGAGGTGGAGGAAGTGGGAATACTGGGTGAGTCAACATGGCTGCTAAGGGCGGAAATGGGAGGAACTGCACTTCTGGGAGCGGTAACATGGGTACCTCCATATGAAGACAGCATGGGATATATGGATGAAGAGACAATGGGGGTAGTGATTTTAGGATGCAGCCTGTGCGTGCCACAGCTATAACAAATATCATTCCATAAGGAATTTTGAGCACCACAATGAAAACATGACCAATTAGGATATGGTGGTGGCTGATTACACCCTCCAACATTGGATACAGATGGTACAGAAGGTATGTCATCGGTATTTTCACATTTATGATAGACATACATAATTTGGTCCCCTTTTTCTATTTCTTGCTCTAACCATCCCTCCTTATGTACAAATTTAGCCGTACTAAACCATGCTTCCGCTGGCTTAAGCAACTTTCTGTCCATTAAGACTCCTTTCTTTGTTCTTAGTGCTATTCTCCATACTTCAGGGTGTAAACGGCCACCCACTGTGTATGGTATCCCACATACTCTTAACAGCCTATCTATTCTCCTCACATTCACCTCCCCCTCTTTTTCTGCCACCAAGTCACATGCAAAAAACCTTTCTCTGGCCTCACAATCTTTTGCCCCATGTCTCTTTCTGCTATTACACAGCTTGAGATCCAAATCCTTCACTCTATTCTTCTCCTTAACTTTCACTGTCCCAATATTCTGTCTATGTGCTGCACACACTACCCCCCCTGTTCAGCCTGCACACACCACACAGTGAGGATGCACAGGCAATTAAAACCTCAGCCCTGCACTCAAAATCTCCCTTTCTCAGCAAGAGCCCATGAGCCCCCCCCCCCTTTCTGCTCTTTCTTGGTGGACAGTGAGCAACAGCTGCAAAACTCCAGCTGTTTACACAACTGAAACCCCTCCTGTACTTTAGGAGACCTTTTTTTAAACACTAACACATTAAAATTCAATCAACAAATAATTTTAAACTAGGTCAAGTAATACATTAGCTAGCTTAACATTAATCCATGGACACACACACACACCCACACACACACTCACACACACACACACACAATACAAGACCAATATCACATATTCTATCAGTAGCAATGGGACAAGTTCCAGGAATCTGCTATTGATGGGAAAATCCCTTGTACTCCCAGTCCTAGATGAGATCTAATTATGACTTTATACCAGGCAACCAGCACCTTATCTGTCCTAGATCACTTATCTATTTACAACTCTGTCCTAAACATTCTGCCCAATGCTTAATTATGACAACGTACTCTGCAACTAAACTCCCCAATGAACAGTCCCAATTCCACTTATTCACTCACACACACTTCATACACACTCGGGTAGCATATAGTTACTTAAATGACAGGTATCGGGTAAAATAACAATGGGTGAGATTGAAATTACCTGCCTCGTATGGGTCACAAGCAAGTCGTCTTAGAGCAGAAAGATAAGACAAAGGGGAGACAGGGATACATTTGGCTAGGTACAAGAATGTCCTACCGTATGCCTGGAGGTGATCAATTTCCGTCTGCCATCCTCCTTTGTTTAAATCTCTCAACTCCTCATCCAGCGACTTGCCGATG
Organism: Hyla sarda; assembly: GCF_029499605.1. Classification (NCBI taxonomy): domain Eukaryota; kingdom Metazoa; phylum Chordata; class Amphibia; order Anura; family Hylidae; genus Hyla; species Hyla sarda. The sequence continues at coordinate 150,667,605 of NC_079190.1, read as the reverse complement.
ATCCCGAAAAACCCAGCACCCCACGTTGGCCGCCAATTCTGATATGGATTTAATCAGATAGCCTGGTAAGTATCCTGCTCCTTCCAAATACAAAAATAAGGCCTTTGATTCTTTGTGCTTGCACTGGAGTAATTCACAGACCCACACATGTTCAGTGGTAAAATACTTCTGATCTTTATTAAGCAGGCCCCTGATTTATATAATCTCTGTAATTAGCATAAATTCCCACCCCCTGCTAGGGGGAAAGGCATGCAACTCCTGAGTCTTTCCCAGGCTTTCTTTGTTCAAAGTCTTCAGACGATGGTGGGGGCCAGATGAAGTGAGCAGAGAGGGGAGGGGCAGATGGGGAAGGGGCCTCCTAAATGAATCATTTTTTTACATGGAAGGAAATCATAGACACATCTATTACACTTCACTATGCGGGTGAAGAAAGCTACTCATCAGTGACTGTAGACTCAGGCTGCTGCTGATGGAGCTGGTATTGCTCCTGCCACCCCACCCCTCCCCAGCAGCCATGTCAGTGGAAGGTGAGCGCAGAGGGCTCCCCGAGTCAGACCTGCGAGAGGATGGACAATGGCACCGAGACGCAATGGCCAACTGACTACATAGGATGTCTCTGTAGTAGGTCACTTTGTCCTCCCTCTCAGTGGGTGTAAAAAAGGCACCCATTTTGTGCCGGAAGTGAGAGTCCAATAAGGTGGAGAGCCAGAAGTCATCCCACTGCCGAATGGTGACAATTCAGCGGTCACTACGCAAGCAAGTGAGCATGCATAGTGCCATTTGTGAAAGTGACTCGGAGATACTCCCTGTCTCCATCTCCACTACATGTTGCCACGGTTTGTCTGGACCCTCTGTCTCCCCTTCCTCATAACCCTCTAGCTCCTCTGACTGCTCCTCCTCTCCTGTCAGATGACTAGAAAAACCGCCCATCTCGCGAAACCTAAACTGTGCTCCACAGTGCCCCTCCCCCTCCTCCACAAGTTCAGCCTCCGTGAGATGTAGGCACAATATCTCCAGTGTCCTGACCAGTCATCGTTTCCAGCACGTGTTGTAGGAAATGAAGCAGTGGAATGACGTTGTTCCTCCCGTCATCCTGGTAACTGACTAATAATGTGGCTTCCTCCAAGGGCCTGAGCAAATGGCAGGTGTCATGTATGAGCTGCCACTGGTTGACATTGAAGTTACACAGGGGAGTCCCCCTATCCGCTTGGATCATCAAGAAATTGGTGATGTGGGGGCGTGGTCTGGCTGCTGTTGCATATAGTTGCTCACTAGTGGAGCTCTGCTTACCAGCATGTTAAAGCAACGATTTGCTCTACTTATCCCCACCAGATCCTGACCGAAACTACAGCTTTTGACTCCCAATACATGCTGGGATGCCAATACAAAAGAAGAAGCCACTCCGACATTGCTCGCTAGCAAAATTCAGCTTTGTGACCAGAGAAGCCGTGGCCCAAGATGGTGCAGCTGAAATGTGCACACATACACTACTCACGGCTCAAGTAACCCGCAGCACATCGGCCTTCTCATCATTAAAGCGCAGATTGGTATTGGATGCTGCGTTGCCCATCTCCTCCATTGCACCGGACTCCCAGCTGCTGCAAAGAGGACTTACCTCTCCCCGCTCCATCTGATACTGAGAGGCGGTCGGGTTCTCAGCTGCGGCTTGTCGCTGAGACCGCGATCTTCCTCTCCCGTGTTTACTTCTCAGATGAGTCCAGCTGAAAAGGGACACCTGCTGTCTGCGACACCTGATAAATCTGAGGTACGCCACTTACACCCTGTAACAAACGAGTCCAGTGAAGCTACTGACCCTCTAGCTGGGATCCCCGTATTGAATCAATCCCTCACTGACACTGCTATGAGGGACATGCTTATGCTGTTGCACCCCACTTTCTTCAGGACCATGCACAAATGAATGCACCCTCTTTAAACTGATCTACACATCATGGAAGGTAGAATTTATTACCTAGAGAACAAATTTGGAGACTTTGCTGCATCTCACAACTCTCTCATTGATCTGTACTATGAAGCTGAGGATGATATCTCTGCCTTAAAAGCTAAGGTAGCGGACCTAGAAGACCGAAGCCGCCGTAATAATATAAATCTACTCAGTGTCCCTGAAACTGTGGTCCAGGCAGATATACCCAGATATGCATGTTCTCTCTTAAAATATGTCCTGCCTGACTGCTCAGCTCAAGAATTGGTGGTGGACAGAGCGCATAGAATCCTTTGTCCGAAGCATATTGGATGATTTGATTCCGAGAGACATTCTGGCCCGAGTGCATTTCTTCCATGTTAAAGAAAAGCTCAAGGAAACAGCAAGGCGCAATAATGGTTTACCTGCTCCATATCATAAAGTCTTCCTCTATGGGGACTTGTCGGCAGCAATGCTTCAAGCTCGTCGAACCCTATTACCGATCACTAAGGCTCTCAGTACCCTACCGCTGGGCTTTTTCTACCCGCTTACTGATAAAAAATGACAATGCCATCCATGCTATCAGAATCCTGAATCCTTACTTCGTTCATGGAATATTGCTCCGGACTCTTCTGAACTACACCACACAGGCTCAAAGAATGCTTCTCTTTCCAAAGACTGGGATGTCTCTTGAACTTGGTAGTGAATTTCTGATAACCATTCGAGGGCCCTGGTGTGATGCCCCTGTCCCGCAGCTTCAGAGTGAACTCTGACCCCCACTCCATGTTGGACGGTATCTGGCCAAGACCATCCTTTACTGTCTACGTCTTGTACTTGTTGCACTGTTTTGTTGATGTATGTCCCTTTCTGCATAGTCTAGGGCATATGTACTGCCTCATATTGATAGGCGCACGCTGGCTGGGAGGTGCGTCCTATCATGATAATTTACTGATCTTGCTATCTTCAAGTGTATTTTTCTATAATTTTACAAGATAGTCATTACCTTCGCAAGCTTTAATGTGAATGGGTTAAATGCTCCACATAAGAGATCTCATCTGTGGAAAGAAGTTAAAATCCTTAATTGTGATGTTCTTTGTTTGCAGGAGACCCATCTTCTAGCACATGACGCTCCACGGCTTAAACACACCCTTTTTCCACACATTTTTCTCTCCCACCATTGTGCAAAGTCCAAAGGGGTTTTGATCGCCATCAAACACACCGTGGCCTTTACTTTGAAGGAGGTGATTTCTGATCTGCAGAGGAGGTATGTTGTTTTATGATGTACAATTAATGCTGCCCCATTGACCATTGTGGCTTCATATGCACCTAACACGGGCCAACTTAGGTTTTTTAAACAAGTCCTCAAGATAGCACGCAGCTCACCTTGGGGGTCTTTATTGTTATGCAGGGACTTTAACACGGTTTCTGATTTTACATTGGACACCACTTCTTCCACTTGCTCTTTTTCTACAACTCTTTCTTCTTATCTACATGAGGAAGACCTATATGATTTATGGAGAGCACACCACTCCTCGGAAAAAGATTACACGTTTTTATCCACAGTTCATTATTCCTATTCACGCATTGACATGTTTATATTGGATAGGTCCTTACTCACATGCTTCCTCACATCTTCTATTGAACCTATTAAATGGTCAGACCATACAGCTATCACCCTACAACTTACAGATACAGTTTCTTCCCCTAGTGCATACACTTGGAGAAGTAATCCATTCATATGGTCTTATCCCAAGTACGCTAACTGCCTAACGCGAGACCTAGTGGATTATTTCACACACAATGTTAATTCGGTAGTAGACCCGGTTATTTTGTGGAACTGCCACAAAGCAGTGGTCCGCGGTTCTTGTATGGGTCCTTGATAAGAAAAACAATGGGAAAATCAATTATAGGATGTCCTGACACGTTTAAAGACAGCTGATCAGAACTGAACAAAATCTCTGGCATCCTGAGATTGCCGGCTTTCGACATGATCTCCATTGCATTTTGTTAACGACCTATGAAAAGTCTTACCGAAAACTGCAGGCCAGCTTCTATTCCCAAAATAATAAAGCGAGCAAACTTTTAGCTCACCGATTAACCCCTTCAGGACCAAGCCCATTTTGGCCTTAAGGACCAGAGCGTTTTTTGCACATCTGACCACTGTCACTTTAAACATTAATAACTCTGGAATGCTTTTAGTTATCATTCTGATTCCGAGATTGTTTTTTCGTGAAATATTCTACTTTAACATGGTGGTAAATTTTTGTGGTAACTTGCATCCTTTCCTTGTGAAAAATCCCAAAATTTGATGAAAAATTTGAAAATTTAGCATTTTTTTAACTTTGAAGCTCTCTGCTTGTAAGGAAAATGTAGATTACACAAAAACATTTTTTTATTCACATATAAAATATGTCTACTTTATGTCTGCATCATAAAAGTGACGAGTTTTTACTTTTGGAAGACACCAGAGGGCTTCAAAGTTCAGCAGCAATTTTCCAATTTTTCACAAAATTTTCAAACTCACTATTTTTCAGGGACCAGTTCAGGTTTGAAGTGGATTTGAAGGGTCTTCTTATTAGAAATACCCCACAAAAGACCCCATTATAAAAACTGCACCCCCCAAAGTATTCAAAATGACATTCAGTCATCATTTTAACCCTTTAGGTGTTTCACAGGAATAGAAGCAAAGTGAAGGAGAAAATTCACAATCTTCATTTTTTACACTCGCATGTTCTTGTAGACCCAATTTTTGAATTTTTACAAGGGGTAAAAGGAGAAAATGTATACTTATATTTGTAGCCTGATTTCTCTTGAGTAAGCACATACCTCATATGTCTATGTAAAGTGTTCGGCGGGCGCAGTAGAGGGCTCAGAAGGGAAAGAGCGATAAAGGGATTTTGGAGAGTACGTTTTTCTGAAATGGTTTTTGGGGGGCATGTTGCATTTAGGAAGCCCTTATGGTGCCAGAACAGCAAAAAACCCTCACATGGCATACCATTTTGGAAACTAGACCCCTTGAGGAACATAACAAGGAATAAAGTGAGCCTTAATACCCCACAGGTGTTTCACGACTTTTGCATATGTAAAAAATATTTTTTTTTTCACTAAAATGCGTGTTTCCCCCCAAATTTCACATTTTTCCAAGGGTTAATAGCATGAAATACCCCCCAATATTTGTAACCCCTTCTCTTCTGAGTATGGAGGTACCCCATAAGTTGACCTGAAGTGCACTATGGGCGAACTACAATGCTCAGAAGAGAAGGAGTCATATTTGGCTTTTTGAGAGCAAATTTTGCACGGGGGGCATGTCACATTTAGGAAGCCCCTATGGTGCCAGAACAGCAAAAAAAAACACATGGCATACCATTTTGGAAACTAGACCCCTTGAGGAATGTAATAAGGAATAAAGTGAGCCTTATTACCCCACAGGTGTTTCACGACTTTTGCATATGTAAAAAAAAAAAAAAAATTCCACTAAAATGTGTGTTTCCCCCCTAATTTCACCTTTTTGCAAGGGTTAATAGCAGAAAATACCCCCCAAAATTTGTAACCCCATCTCTTCTGAGTATGGAGGTACCCCATAAGTTGACCTGAAGTGCACTATGGGCGAACTACAATGCTCAGAAGAGAAGGAGTCATATTTGGCTTTTTGAGAGCAAATTTTGCAAATTTTGCTCGGGGAGCATGTCGCAAAAAAAAAAAAAAACACACATGGCATACCATTTTGGAAACTAGACCCCTTGAGGAACGTAACAAGGGGTACAGTGAGCATTTGCCCCCCACTGGTGTCTGACAGATCTTTGGAACAGTGAGCTGTACAAGTTTTCATTTTCATGGACCACTGTTCCAAAGATCCATCAGACACCTGTGGGGGGTAAATTCTCACTGCACCCCTCATTACATTCCGTGAGGGGTGTCGCTTCCGAAATGGGGTCACATGTGGGGTTTTTTTTTTTTGCGTTTGTCAAAACCGCTGTAACAATCAGCCACCCCTGTGCAAATCACCTCAAATGTACATGGTGCGCTCTCCCTTCTGGGCCTTGTTGTGCGCCCCCAGAGCACTTTGCGCTCACATATGGGGTATCTCTGTAGTCGGGAGAAATTGCGTTACAAATTTTGGGGGGCTTTTTTCCCTTTTACCTCTTGTGAAAATGTAAAGTATAGGGCAACAACAGCATGTTAGTGTAAAAAATAAAACATTTTTACACTAACATTCTGGTGTAGACCCCAACATTTCCTTTTCATGAAGGGTTAAAGAAGAAAAAGCCCCCCAAACCTTGTAACGCAATTTCTCCCGAGTACAGCGATACCCCATATGTGACCCTAAACTGTTGCCCTGAAATACGACAGGGCTCCAAAGTGAGAGCGCCATGTGGATTTGAGGCCTAAATTAGGGATTTGCATAGGGGTGGACATAGGGGTATTCTACGCCAGTGATTCCCAAACAGGGTGCCTCCAGCTGTTGCAAAACTCCCAGCATGCCTGGACAGTCAACGGCTGTCCGACAATACTGGGAGTTGTTGTTTTTCAACAGCTGGAGGCTCTGCTTTGGAAACAGTGGTGTACCGGACGTTCTTATTGGTGGAGGGGGGCTGTGTAGGGGTATGTGTATATGTAGTGTTTTTAACTTTTTATTTTATTTTGTGTTCGTGTAGTGTAGTGTTTTTAGGGTACAGTCACATGGGCGGGGGATTACAGAGAGTTTCCCAGCGCAAAATTTGCTGCATCTCAAGATGCGAGAAACCCACTGTAAAAGCCTCGCCCATGTGAATGTACCCTGTACATTCACGGGGGTGGCGGGGCGGGGGGGGGGCTTGGGGGGGTTGCATCAGCTGTTGCAAAACCACAACTCCCAGCATGCATGGTCTGTTAGTGCATGCTGGGAGTCATAGTTTTGCAACAGCTGAAGGCACACAGGTTAGGAAACACTGAGTTAGAAACAGACAATGTTTCCCAACCAGTGTGTCTCCAGTTGTTGCAAAACTACAACTCCCAGCATGCCCAGACAGCTGAAGGGCATGCTGGGAGTTGTAGTTCGGCAACATCTGAAGGGCCAGATGTTGCTGAACTAAAACTCCCAGCATGCCTGGACAGTCAGTGCATACTGGGAGTTGTAGTTTTGCAACAGCTGGAAGAGCACAGATTGGAGACCATTATACAATGGTCTCCAAACTGGGGCCCTCCAGATGTTGCAAAACTACAACTCCCAGCATGCATGGTCTTTTAGTGCATGCTGGGAGTTATAGTTTTGCAACAGCTGGAGGCACACAGGTTAGGAAACACTGAGTTAGAAACAATGTTTCCCAACCAGTGTGTCTCCAGCTGTTGCAAAACTACAACTCCCAGCATGCCCAGACAGCTGAAGGGCATGCTGGGAGTTGTAGTTCGGAAACATCTGAAGGGCCAGATGTTGCTTAACTAAAACTCCCAGCATGCCTGGACAGTCAGTGCATGCTGGGAGTTGTAGTTTTGCAACAGCTGGAAGAGCACAGATTGGAGACCATTATACAATGGTCTCCAAACTGGGGCCCTCCAGATGTTGCAAAACTACAACTCCCAGCATGCCCAGACAGCCAAAGGCTGTCTAGGCATGCTGGGAGTTGTAGTTTTCAGACTCCTAGAAGCAGCAGTGAAGATCTTCACTGCTGCCTCTGAGGACTACATACTTACCTGCCGGTCCCGTCGCTGCTCGTCCACGTGGCCGGTCCTGCCGCTGCTCCTCGGTCCTGCTGCTGCTCCAGGTAAGTCCGCCGGTCCCCACGTGTTCCCCCACGTGTGCCGCAGGTCCCCGCGAGCCCCTGCAGCCTTCGTCCCCCGTTCTGCCCGACTTCCAGGGGCGGGCAGTGCGGGGGATCTGAACTTTCACCCCAGATCACTGTGATTGGTCCACAGGGACCAATCACAGTGATCGCTGACCAGGACCATCAATGGATGGTCCTGGGGGTGAAGCAGAAGTTGTCCCCTGCTGGAAACAGCGGGACTTCTGCCAGTTAACCCGTGCGATGCTGCGCATCGCCGGGTTAACTGAATGTCATTTATAAACGCCGGGATGCGCGAACGCACTGCACAACCCGGCGTTTATATATGACATTCTGCGGGAAGGGGTTAAAAAAGCGACAAATGCGTTTACGGATTACATTTCTTCTTCACCCTGACTCAAATACTGCTTTATACACTCCTGCAGCCACAGCTAATGGGTTTCTTTCCTACTACTCCAAGCTATATAACTTGAAAGACACAATCCCTTCTCCTGATCTTCCCTCTTCCACTGCCACATTCCTAGATTCCCTCCACCTCCCTTCTCTGTCCTCAGTTCAGCTTGTTATGTTAAATTCCGAGATCTCAATAGAAGTTCAAAAAAGAATTAATGCCTTCCTTCTGAAAAAGCCCCTGATGCTTCAGCCAACTCCAGGCTGTGTCATTAAGCTAATATATGGTTTACTGATGCTGCTGGGCCTGGGTCTGGGCCTAAACATTTTTTTTTGTTAATACTAGCTACCCTATATATTCATTTTAAATTTCAAAATTTGTCTTTTAATCTTAGGGGTTGTGAAGCCCTAGTGTCTTCTCATGCTGCTGCCAACTCCAGGTTGTGCCATTCAGACACTATATAGTTTCCTTATGCTTCAGCCACATTCAAGCTGTATCATTCAGCCACTATATGGTCTCCTTATGCTGCCAACACCTCCATGCTGTGTCATTTAGCCACTCTATGGTCTCCTCATGCTACCAACACCTCCACACTGTGTCATTCAGCCACTAAATGGTCTCCTCATACTGATGACACTTCCAGGCTCTGTCATTGTGCCACTTTGTGACAGTGATTCTGAAAGCGATGCCTGTAATCTGCATGTCATACTGAATTAACAGTATTATTTCACTATGCCAGCACACTCCATATGCGTGTTAGAACATAGCAAAGTGTTCTACACCCCTATTGAGGGTCTCTGTAGTCCAGAAATAGCCATTTTTTAACATAAATTCACCACAAAAAATTTTTATTGAACCAAACTTTTTCCAAAAATTTGGCGAATCGGCCGAATCAAATTTTTCAAAAGTTTGCTTATCTCTAGTGAAAACGGTGCATGGCCTCTTTGGCAAGAGGCAAGTAAAGAGTATGGGGTGGATGTCGAAACACGGGGGCCAGACGAGGTAAACGCTGTGTTTGGGCAGGTTCTTTTTCCAAAAGGTTGTTCCTCCTGCCTCTCGGGCAAAACGCACATCAATTCGAGTGGCTAAATGGATAAGTTTGCTTAGGTTAGCCGGAGAATCTCATGCAGCGAGAACATCCTTGATTCTAGAGGAAAGTCATTTTTTAAAGGTTGCACACAAGGCCTCATCGTTGCAAACAAGTTCAGAGGCAAGTGCGCGGAACTGAACCACGTAGTCGCCAACGGAGGAGTTCCCTTGGCAGAGGTTCAGTAGAGCCGTCTCGGCAGAGGAAGCTCGCGATGGTTCTTTAAATGCATTGCAAAATTCTGCAAGGAAGGCTGACAGGTTCAAGGAGACTGGATCTCTACGATCCCAAGGAGGAGTAGCCCAGGCCAAAGCTTTCCCAGACAGTAGACTGAACACAAACGCCACTTTAGCACGCTCCGTTGGGAACAGTTCCGCCATTAGTTCAAGATGGACAGAACAGTGTCACAAAGCCTCTACACAGCTTGGGATCTCCGTCATACTTTGAAGTCAAGGACAAACCAAGCTTGGGCCCTGAGGAAGCTGCAGACACAGGAGGAGGCTCAGGAACAGGTGGCTGCTGCTGTTGTTGCTGCTGAGCGGCAAGGAGCTGTTGCACCGTGGCTGAAAGTTGATTCAGTTGTTGCACCTGAAGGGCTAACTGCTGCTACTGCTGAGCCACGACCGTGGAAAGATCCGAGACATCTGGGAAAGACACCTCAGCAGGATCCAAGGCCGGATCTTACTGTAACGGGTCACAGGAGGTTGTGGATCCTCTGGGCCTGTGTGGATGATGCTACCCCTGGCACGACTCGTCCACACAGATAGCTGGAATGTGGCATGGTGCAGAAGGAGACTGGCAGGACGTGGCAAGATGGCAGTAGGTCAGGGCAGGTACCACAGGTGCAGGGGAGGTAAGGTATCAAGAAACAGGTACACAGTAACAGGGACACAGGACTTTCCCTATGGCACAAGGTAATCAAAGATCCGTCAGGGCAACAAGGGAAGAGATGATATTTAAAGACGGAGAAAGGTGCAGACACTTGATTAATTGAGCACTGGCCCTTTATCCCCTTGGGGACGGAGGGTTTTCCAGTTTTTGCGCTTTCGTTTTTTCCTCCTTACCTTTCAAAAATCATAACTCTTTCAATTTTGCAGCAAAAAATCCATATGATGGCTTATTTTTGTGCCACCAATTCTACTTTGTAATGACATTAGTCATTTTACCAAAATATTTATGGCAAAACGGAAAAAAAATCATTGTACGATAAAATTGAAGAAAAAATGCAATTTTGTAACTTCCGTTTCTACGCAGTACATTTTTCGGTAAAAATGACACCTTATCTTTATTCCGTAGGTCCATATGATTAAAACGATTCCCTACCTATATAGGTTTGATTTTGTCGTACTACACTGTCGTACTACATGCAGGAAAATGTATACGTTTAAAATTGTCATATTCTGACCCCTATAACTTTTACATTTTTCTGTGTATGGGTGGTATGAGGGCTCATTTTTTGCACCGTGATCTGATGTTTTTAGCAGTACCATTTTTGTATTGATCAGACTTTTTGATCACGTTTTATTCATTTTTTCATGATATGAAAAGTGACCAAAATGCTATTTTGGACTTTGGAATTTTTTTGTGCATACGCCATTGACTTAATTGCGATTTAATTAACATTATATTTTTATAGTTCGGACATTTACACACACGGAGATACCACATATATTTATTTTTATTTTTATTTACACAGTTTTTTTATGGGAAAAGGGGGGTGATTCAAACTTTTATTAGGGATGGGGTTAAATGACCTTTTTTAACTTTTTTTTCCACTTTTTTTTTGCAGTGTTATAGCTCCCATAGGGGGCTATGACACTGCACACACTGATCTTTTACCCTGATCCCTGCAAAGCCATAGCTTTGCATGGATCAGGGTAATAGGGGCTTGATTGCTCAAGCCTGTAGCTCAGGCTTGGAGCAATCAAACGCAGATCGGTCACGATGGAGAAAAGTAAGGGGACCTCCGTTCGCGTGCTAGCTGATTGGGACATCGCGATTTTATCACCATAGTCCCGATCAGCCCGACTGAGCTGCCAGGAAGCGTTTACTTTCATTTTGATCACCATGTCTGAAGGGTTAATAGCGCGCGGCACAACGATCGGTGCTGCACGCTGTTAGCCCAGGGTCCCGGCTATGAATAGCAGCCGGGACTGACCCGGTGTGATGCGGGGTCACGGCGTGACCCTGTTTTAAACACCGGGACCGGGCGCTTAGCGTACAGGTACGCCCTGCATCCTTAAGAGGTTAAAATTACCTTGCTAATCTGCATAATAAGTCTTTAGAGAGTCTAAGGCTACATTCTGACACTGTTGACTGTTGAGAAAATGTACCATTTTTTTTTTTAAGACTACAAAGTTTTTGTTCATTGTTCTCCAATTGGTTACATTTCAAACAGCCAGAATTGATGATGAGATGAAATGAATAGTTTTATATATAAAATAATCTTTACACCAAATCGTGACTATAACACTTGAAAACGTTGTTTTTATAAATATGTCAAAGCTATCCACTGTAATTCAAAATGTTTTCAAGTGTTCAGTTTCTGATAAATGTTACAATTCCTCCAAAGCATCTGTCCTTCAAATAACTTTATCAACTTTGAGCATAAAGGCAATAAGTGTGTCTTAAGTTTTCTTTAGAACTTTAAAGAAAAGATTTCAAATAGGGCCGAAAAAACATTTATGTTTAAGTGTGACTATAACTATATCTACTTATTTTCTTATGTTTTAGAAAACAATGGAGCTTTTATTATTTGCTTGTAGGATGCAGTTATAATGAAACATTTTTATACTATATCTAGCTTTGTACATTACCTTGACATTTAGATCTTTCCTGCTGTTTTCTCTTTTTACTGTATTTTTGTATATATCCATGGTAACATAATTCTTTTAACCTCTTTGCTGCCAACATTCTGTAACAAATGTAGTTTTCTTATTAGTAAATGTTTTCCATTCTTTTGCTTCCTTTTTTGTTTGCTTTTAATTTTTGAACTTAGCTACAAATAACACAATGATTTTATCAAACAAAAAAGAAAACAAGTCTTGTGCTGACTAGTTCACCACTACTTCTGTTACTGTCACGATTCGGCTGGCTGGAGGTGGATCCTCTGTGCCAGAGAGGGATTGGCGTGGACCGTGTCGGTGGACCGGTTCTAAGTTGCTACTGGTATTCACCAGAGCCCGCCGCAAAGCGGGATGGTGTTGCAGCGGCGGTAGCAACCAGGTCGTATCCACCAGCAACGGCTCAACCTCTCTGACTGCTGAGATAAGCGCGGTACAAGGGAGTAGACAAGAGCAAGGTCGGACGTAGCAGAAGGTCAGGGCAGGCAGCAAGGATCGTAGTCAGGGGCAACGGCAGGAGGTCTGGAACACAGGCTAGGAACACACAAGGAAACGCTTTCACTGGCACAATAGCAACAAGATCCGGCGAGGGAGTGCAGGGGAAGTGAGGTATAAGTAGGGAGTGCACAGGTGAAGGTACTGATTAAAACCTGCTGCGCCAATCAGTGGCGCACCGGCCCTTTAAATCACAAAGACCCGGCGCGCGCGCGTCCTAAGGAGCGGGGCCGCTCGCGCCGGGACAGCACAGACGGGGAACGGGTCTGGTAAGGGAATCGAGATGCGCATCGCGAGCGGGCGCGTCCCGCATCGCGAATCGCATCCCGGCTGGGAGCAATATCGCAGCGCACCCGGTCGGCAGGTCTGACCGGGGCGCTGTGAATAAGAGAACGCTGTGAGCGCTCCGGGGAGGAGCGGGGACCCGGAGCGCTCGGCGTAACAGTTACTTTGTGGTTGTGAGAAGCCTCTTATTTCTTACATTAGATAATATGCCTTTTACCCTCATCAGCCGGTGACTATGCAGGCTATTAGATTACTGTCATGGCTTCTCCCTCCTGCTGTACTCCTTCTCACCACTACTGCTCTCTGTGGTTTCTTTTCCTTACCCTGTTTAACTGCAACCTCCAGTCTAGTGACCAAGGGTCCCCACAATCTCTATCCTCTTACTGCTTAAGAACCTTTGTTACTGTATAGTGTGTTGGACAGTATGTGCTGAATTTCTAATCTCTAACAAATGCCTAAGTATAATTTGCCTATTACCCCCTGAACAAGATGGTTCCTGGATTCTTACGATGCAAAGGTGTTCTTCTGTTACATTGCACTGTTTCTCATCCCTTGTGAATCCCAGGGTGATTATCAATTAACAACATACTTTGGAGGGAATCCTCCCTCAGGAATGAGCCCTCTTATGGGGGAATCACTAAAACTTAATTTTTATTATTTATAAATGTAAATTATAGAAAAAACACAACGGAATGTTTAAATTAACTTCTGTTCCATTTACTCAGTTCTTGGCATAGATTATTTTCTGACCTAATCTCATTGCCTTCAGCCTGCCCTGACCTTTTTTGTCCTCTGTTTGGATAGAACTCTGCCAGCTCTAACCTTAGCCCATTCGCTGTATTATGGGAACTAAAACTGGCCCTAAACTTTGCCTGTCTATTTATACTAGTTGTTGTCTCCTCCTTTGGTACTAAAGGTGGATTTGTCAGCTGTTGATAATAAAGACTACTCTGCATATAGCGACCAGGGCTGCTGCATTAACCCAACTTCAGAGATTCAAGCATCAAGTGTTACAAAATGTCATTTTTCATCTGAACATGATCACACCCTCTTCTACAACAGCACCTATATTTCTGCTGTCAGCTCACTTGCCTTCACTACAGTCTACATCCCACAGTCAGGGACAGCCTGTTCATCTTTGCTTTAAAAATCCTTATTCCTACAGATTATTTTTATCTAGTGTACATTACATTTTGAAGTTTTGGCTAGAGATAAACAAATTTTACTGAAGGTTGATTTTGCTGCTCGGTATTAACTGGAATTTACTTTTTTTTTAACCTTAATAAAAGGGTTAATGTGGGACCTCGGGAGGTTTTACTTTAATCCTCCCATTATTACCCCACTACTTTCCAGAACCAGGGGCACATGTACTAGCATGTCCAGACCCCCATACTCTGAGTGTCCACTTGAAAAGGGAGGGACTGCAGTACCAGCAACTTGGACAGGAGCACATTCAGCTTTTGTGCCATTGGATAAGTGGGTGCATAAAGCTAGAAGTGGCTGCAGTGAAAAAGCTTGTACATGTATCTTAAAATTGAGCTGGCGGTCCTCTGCCAGGTGAGATACCACCTGTTCTAGCCTCTCGGCGCCTCCCTGAATGTGAAAGTGTGAATGTCTCATTTAATTAGTTATGATTCATTGTTATCGCTCCAAGCTGTTTTATTGGATTCTTGTGATAATTCCACAGGTAATATCACGTCGACGACCATAGGGCCTCAGTCTTGAAAAGATTACATTGATTAATTTAAATTTAAGATTTATATTAGATTTCCAGGTTTAATGTCCCGGTGTTTACTTTGAACTAATACTATATGACCACAAGACCCAAACTAACAAGGAGTCACATGGCGGAACAATGACAGAGCCTAGAGGTGGCAGCAGCATGAAGAGACCATAATCTGGCAGAATGATACAGCCTGGAATTGGCAGCAGCAAGAGGAGACCATATAGTGGCTGGATGACACAGCCTGGAGTTGGCGGCAGCATGAGGAGACCATAAGGCTTTACAATCCCTAAGATGAATTTTTAAATTTTAATTGAAGGTTTATGGTAGCTGGGGCTACCATAAAATTGTGTGGTTAATGTCCCAGGCCCAGTAGCATCAGTAAAGCATATAGTGGCTGAATGACACAGCCTGGAGCTGGTGGCAGCATGAGGAGACAATAATATGAATTTTAAAATGTATATTAAAGATTTATGGTAGCTAGATTTATGGTACCTAGTACCATAACTTTTTTTAGGTAATGTCCCAGGCTCAGCAACATCAGTAAGCCATATAGTGGCTGAATGGCACAGCCTGGAGTTGGTGGCAGCATGAGTAGAACATATAGTGGCTGAATAGCACAGCCTGGAGTTGGCGGCAGCATGAGTAGAACATATAGTGGCTGAATGGCACAGCCTGGAGTTGGCGGCAGCATGAGTAGACCATATAGTGGCTGAATGGCACAGTCTGGAGTTGGCAGAAGCATGTGGAGACCATATGGTGGCAGAATGAGACAGCATGGAGGTGGCAGCAGCACCAGGAGTCCTGAAAGTGACAGAGTGGTGCGGTGGGTGGCACTACCAGTACTTGAAGGTGGGTGAAAAAAGGTCTGATGCAGAGGAAAGTTTGTAACTGGGGAGCAGCACCCTAAATCTGTTTGGCACTATACATATTTGTGAAGTGTTGGTGTGGCACCATGGTCAATCTAGTCTGATTCATCAGGCTTTGGTGGGGGGAAATCCTGGCTGATCCATGCCTGATTCATCTTCACAAATATCAGTCTCTCCAAATTTTTCATGCACAGACGAGTTCTTCTTGGGGGTGACTACGGCCCCAGCCATATTAAACAGCCACACATCAAGTTTGGCTGCCCAGAAATCCAGCGGATCTTTAAGGTGTGTTGGCATGGGCATCTCAAGGTATGCCACCACCTGCTGGTTCAAGTCCTGCTCCAGGTCTACCTGCTGCTGATAAATTGTTTCACAATGCTGGTGAAGAAAGATACTCATCACCGACTGTAGACTCAGTCTGCTGCTAATGGAACTGGTACTGCGCGGGCCACCCCACCCCAGCAGCCATGGCAGTGGAAGGTGAGTGCAGAGGGCCCTCCGAGTCAGACCTGCAAGTGGATGGACGATGACACGAATAGGCATTGGCCAACTGACTACTTAGAATGTCTCTGTAGTAGGTCAGTTTGTCCTCCCACTCAGTGGGTGTAAAAAAAAGGCTCCAATTTTGTGGCGGTAGCGAGGGTCCAATAAGGTGAAGATCCAGAAGTTATCCGGCTGCCGAATGGTGGTAATTCGGCTATCACTACGCAAGCAAGTGAGCATGCATCATGCCATTTGTGCAAGTGACTCAGAGGGACTCCCTGCCTCCATCTCCACTTAATACTGCCATGGTGTGTCTGGGTCCTCTGTCTCTCCTTCCTCATAACCCTCTAGGTCCTCTGGCTGTTTGTGCTCCTCCTCTCCTGTCAGATTACTAGAAAAAAAATGCTCATTTGGCGAAATCTAAACTGTGCTCCACTGGGCACCTCCCCCTCCTCCTCCAGTTCAGCCCCCACAGGACTCATGTGGCCGTAAGATGTAGGTGCCATGTCTCCAGTGCCCTGACCAGCCATTGTTTCCAATACGTGTTGTAAGAAATGAAGCAGTGGAATGATGTTGTTCATCCCATAATCCTGGTGATTTACTTATAACTTGGCTTCCTCAAAGGGCCTGAGCAAACGGCAGGTGTAACGTATGAGCTTGCGCTGGTTCATATTGAAGTTACACAGGGGAGTCCCCCTATCCGCTTGGATCATCAAGAAATCGTTGATATCTTTTCTCTGTTTGTACAGTCGGTCCAACATATGGAGGGTGGAATTCCAACGTATGGCAACGTCACAAATCTGACTATATTGGGGGATGCCGTTCTGACGCTGCAGCTCAAGGAGGGTGTGCTTTGCGGTGTACGAGTGGCTGAAGTGCATGCAACATTTCCTTCCCATAGTAAGGATGTCTTGGGGGGAACTGTTTCACAACCAGATTAAACACGTGTGCCACGCAGGCGCATGGCTCAGCCTTCCCAGTCGCAGCGCAGACAAAATGTTCTTCCCCTTCAGTCACCATAGTTCCCATTTCCAGTTTTCGTGGAGTAAGTCATGCTCCGATTTCTGTATGAATGACTTTTAACAGTTCCTCCCCTGTGTGACTCTGTTCGCCAAGGCAACTCATGTGAAGAACAGCGTGACACTGCCGTGCCCTGCACACGTTATGCTGAATGGCCACTGAGACTTGTCTGGGCAGTGGAGGCTGAGGAGGCAGAGTTGCACACTGTAAAAGGACCAATGGCCTGAGAGCATGGAGGAGGAAGCGACTTGACCTGTCAAGGTGCTGTTGTGGCTGTGCAGGAACCACATTCATCCAGTGAGCCGTAAAGGACATGTATTGTCTGTGACCATAATTATAGCTCCAGACGTCGGCGCTGCCGTGCATTTTGGTACACATGACAGGCTCAAGGACTGGACTACCTTCTTTTTCACAAAATTGTGCCGGGCTGGTACTGCCTTCTTCGCAAATAATTGACCGCTTGGGATGCTCAGCACAAGCCATCAGTTCTCTGAAAGGTCCAGAGTCCACCACTTGAAAAGGGAGGGACTGCAGCACCAGGAACTTGGACAGAAGCACATTCAGCTTCTGCACCATTGGATGAGTAGGTGCATGCTGTTGTCTCTTGGACATGGCTTTGCCGATGGATTGTTGGCAGAATGGCTGACTAAAAGTTGGTGGAGCAGGAGCATCTAGGCGACAGAAGATGGGTATGACACACAGCTCCATTCGGTTGAGGTGGTGGAGCCTTGGCTGGCTGAAAGAGGGAGCGGTGTGCCACTGGATGATGCAGCAGGCTGAACCACTACATCGAGCCACCTCAGGATGCTTGATAAAAAACTGCCAAACCAACGAGTAGCTGATTTTACCACCAACAGTAAACACTAATTGACTGCTACTGCCGCCGTCTCCAGGAACCCCTGTTCCACTACCTCCCGGGAAGGTAGGGTGCAGTGAAGCAAGTGGTCTCCCCCGGGCACGATTGGCTCCAGAATTTCCACTTCTCCCACCATGCTGAATTCCAACCATGCTACCACCTTGTTGGCTCAGCTGCTGCCTCACGGGCAACCTGCAACTCTCTTCTCCTGATGATGATGATGAAGCCACTTCTGCACCCGGCTCTCAATTGTGATCGGCTTCATCATCATCAACAAGTGTCTGCACGTCACTGATGTCCTCCTCAGGTCCCTCAACAGTGTCTGCTTTAGGACCCTTAACCCTGGCAACACCACCTCCCACGTCACTCTCCTCATCACTACTTGCCTGCCTAGCGGAGGAAGCGGTGGATGTCTCCTCCACTTGTTGTCTGGGCAGTAGCTGCTGACTGTCCTCTATTAGATTATCCTAAGTGAATAGTGGAGCTGTACCCACAGCATAAGATACTTCTGTAGGGGAGGGAACAGCATAGGACAGAGGCAATGGGAGGACAGGGACTGGGCCATGCCAACTGAGGTTTGTGTCTGAGGAACCCACCGACTGTTGACTGGGGGTATCAGATGGGTATACACGACCGTTAGTTGATACCGGGAGCTATGGCCCCTCGCTGCTACCCCTGCTGCACTCGCCCCTAGTCTGCTGTGACCTCTGCCTGAGCCTGATGAATTTAGGCCTCTGCTACTCCTTTGTGGATGTCCTGGCACTTCTCTGCCTGACATACTTAGTGCGTATATGATGGTAGTACAATACGCTTCACTACGCTTAAAACAGTATTTGTCTAGAACAGCAGCAAGTGTGTACTTTTTGCTGTCATTTCTCAGTATCTAGGCCCTTGACAGATTAACAGGTACAAAATAGTACACTACTTAGATGTAGGTATGTCAAATGCTCTTATAAGGGCAGAAAAATGTGCTACAGTACGCTTAAAAAACAAATTAGAGAAAAACACCAGCTGTTGATTACTTTTGCCTGGCCTTTCACAGTAGAGCAGTAAAATGAGGAGGCACTCACGTTTTTGTCGGGGTGACAGCAAACTTCTTTGTTTCAGGTTCACCTTCCCCCTGCTTCACGCACAGGTAAATAGTCCGCCCAGAGTGACGTCAAGGGGAAGGGTTAATATCTTAATGTGAGATAAAACCCCAATTTTAAAAACAAGATAGCTATATGCAAATTCAAACATGGAAAGCAACATAGTACCACTTATAAAAATACACTGAGATCAAGACGATCGTTCAGGCCCAAGTTGCCTTGAGCATTAAGTTAAGCCTAGCCTCTCGCTGCAACAAGGTTTTCAGCCGATCCGTGCCTTCCTTTTGATTAACTCTTTCTACACCTAAAAAGGTAAGGCAGGAGGCATCGCTGGAATGACAGGTTACAATATGCTCAATCAACCTAGGGCTGCCATGTCCTGTTTTTATAGAATGGACATGTTCTCTGAATCTAACAGATTAACAGGTACAAAATATTACACTACTTAGATGTACGTATGTGGTATGCACTTATGAGGGCAGAAAAATGTGCCACAGTACGTTTAAAAAACATATTTTTGCACAACACCAGTCGCTGTGTACTAAACCCAAAATTGCACTTTCTCAAAGACTATTAGGAATGGACTGCTGGGTATTATATCAGCTACAGACGAGTATAACCAGCAGACCATTTGTTGTGGAATAGACACAAAGTTGCGCTGAAAATTTATTTCTCCATCCTCTGCAAAGGTTTCTCAAGCTTAGCCTGCTTGTTCAGATGTATAAGGCAACACACAGCTCCCAGCCCCTCTCTGTAATACAACGCTGTAGAAAGTGACTGGGAGGTTAAAGGAGATGTCCGGTTCTCACTTTTCTTATTTTATCCGTTCCGGGCTGAAAAATAAAAGAAAACTAATTTTCTCTTACCTGCCTAGGCTCCCCTGGTGCTTCAGTACAGGTGTTCGGTCCCCGGGCTGTATTCTTCTTACTTCCTGTTAGCCCGGCACGTCACATGGAGCTTCATCTATCACCGGCCGCAGCGATATCCCGCCTCGGCCAGTGATAGGCTGAAGCTCCGTGTCGGGCTAACAGGAAGTAAAAAGAATACAGCCCGGGGACCGAACGCCTGTACCGGAGCACCGGGGGAGCATAGGCAGGCAAGAGAAAGCTTATTTTCTTTTTTTTTGCAGCCCGGAATGGATACAATAAGAAAAGTGAGCACCGGACATGTCCTTTAAAGGCAGCAGTAAAAATTATTTTCTGTGAAAAATGCACTGCTCTCTGTCCACCAGAATGCTGACCCGACTAGGAGGTGAAACACTGCTGGAAAAAAGCTTGTCTGTGTTACACATAGCGCTGCCCTATCTCTCTGCAGTGAATGGATGAGGTGACTACCAGGAACATGGCTGCCGATTATATAGGGCTGCTGATGACTGCTGATTAAGTGTCATTCTGCCTACCCTTGTTCCCGCCTTCCTAAAGTTCCTTGCCCCATGTCCTCACATGTGGATCTGCCATTTTAGATGCCCTGGAGCCTGGACCACACTAAATGGAGTTTAATTAAACGATTTGCGCATTAGTTGTGAATCAAATTTTTCATGAAATTCGTAACAAATTCAGATTCGATTTGCTCATCTTTAGACACAGTGAACAGTGGTTTTCTTTCTTCATTCTGCTTTCCTTCACACAGACACACACACACATCTTGGCCCTCATTTACTATTGCAAACCTAACATGTTTTGGCGGGTTGTGCGCCAGATTCTGTCTTATTGCGCTAGAAATTCTGTCTGCGCCAGATTTTGCGCCAGAATTTGTGTCAGAATTGAAAAAACCCCGACTAACTCTACACTTTGCTTAGACAACCCAAAAGGGGCGTGACCATTGAGAAAATGGGGCGTGGTCTCCAAATGGGGCATGTTTCCGACATTTTCACACAAAAACTACCTATTTACTAAGGTTTCCACATAAAAACCATGAGGAACCCTGTGGATTTAAGCTGAGTTTAAGTGTAGGGAAAGTGGAAAATGTAGGAAACCTTAATAAATACCGTGGAAAATAAATTGTAGGGAATTAAAACCCCCAAAGAAAACTACACAACACTTTAAGTAAATGATGGCCCTTGTGTGTTAAAATTGTTTTGTCACAATCACTTTTGCTGACAACTATTTTAATATTATTAGGATTTTTTTTTTTTTTTTTAAACTAAATAACCCTAATTCTGATAATCTTTCTGGGTACTATAGACCTCACATTCTCCATATTACTATGGTTGTCTGTCTTTGAACCATCTCCAGCTTCACTATGTCTTTCTTGTGCACTGGTGCCCGTATACACAGTATTCCATGTGTGGTCTGACTAATGATTTGTACAGAGGTAGAATTATTTCCTTGCCATGCACATCTCTGCCCATTTTGATGCACCCCATGATTTTATGCTGTGACAGGAGCTGCCTACACTAAAACTAACTGTTGACTTTCATTGCTTTTAAATGATAATCCCAGCCTGGATATTTTCCCAATGTACATAACTAGGGATGAGAGAATCAAATCTGACGAATCCAAATTTATTACGAATTTCAGGAAAACTTTGATTCGCAATGAATGTGAACATCGCCGCGATTCTATCGCGCAAATCCCTTTTTTGAACTCCATTTACTGCGGTCCAGGCTCCAGGGCATCTAAAATGGCGAATCCACACGTGAGGACATAGGGCCAGGAATCATGGGAAGGCAGGAACAACTGTCAGTGGGATGACCCTGAATCACATGCAGCCTATCAGCAGCCAGCAACCCCCTGTGATGTCACTCCCCTATATATAATCGGCAGCCATCTTCCGGCCACTGACTCCAGCATTCTATTGCAGAGAGAGAGGGACAGAGAGACACAGAAAAGCATTTTTACACCAGCGATTCACCTCAAGCCAAATTCCAGCCTACAAGCACTGATAGGGAAGGGAGAGAGATTGAGAGAGAATGTTCACCTGTGGGTGTATTACAGCAGGCTGCCAGCAGCGATTCACCTCAAGCCCAAGTCCAGCCTACAAGCACTGATATGGAAAAGAGTGAGATTGAGAGAGAAAGTGCATTTTTGGTGTATTACAGCAGTGATTCACCTCAAGCCCAAATCCAGCCTAGATCAACTTAAAGGGAAGGCAGTGAGAAACTGTGAAAGGCCAGCCAAAAGTACACATCCGCTGGTGTTGTAGACAAATGCTGTTTTAAGCATAGTGGAGCATAGAGATGTCGCAAATTGTTCGCCGGCGAACAGTTCCCGGCGAATTTGGCATGTTCGCGTTTGCCTCGCCGGGCAAACATATGTGAAGTTCGATCCACATCCTATACTTTAACAATGCGGTAAACTTTGACCCTGTGAGTCAGAGTCAGCAGACACATTACAGCCAATCAGCAGCAGTCCCTCCCTTCCAGACCCTCCTACCTCTTGCACGGACGCCATTTTACCCTCATTCGGCATGCTGCAGGCTTAGGAAGTGGAGGGTCAGAGAAGCTGCTCCTGCTGTATAGGGAAAGCGATAGCTAGGTTGCTGCTAGGTGGTGTATTCAGGGTTCAGTTTACTCCTAAAGCCCTAGTGTAACATCTGCGTTAAGGACACCTTTTTAGGGCTCAAATATCAGTCCGTGTGTCTTGTAACAGCTGGAGGCACCCTGGTTGGGAGGGAACCGCTGGTTAAAAGGGGTACTCCCGAATAAAACTTAAGTTCCTTCAAGCAACTAACTACTACAGTATTCAAAGGGCTGGAGGCACCCTGGTTTGGGACCACTGCTTAAAAGGGGAACTCCGCTGGCAAGATTTTTTTCTTTAAAGCAACTAACTACTACAGTATTCAAAGGGCTGAAATATATCAGTCCGTGTGTTTTGCAACAGCTGGAGGCACCCTGGTTGGGGACTACTGCTTAAAAGGGGAACTCCGCTGGCAAGCTTTTTTGCTCATTGTCACACTAGTGCAAATCGTATTTGGTGGGACAGTTGTGCAAATTAAAAAAAAATACCTTTTTTGGCTGTTAAATAAAACCAGTCACTGTCAGTTCACGTCACAGTTGGCAGTTTTTTTTGCCTGCAGGGCAAATTGTGTCACCCTAGTGCAAATCACATTTGGTTTGACAGTTGTGCAAACTAAAAAAATAAATAAAATTTTGGCTATTAAATAAAACCAGTCACTGTCAGTTCACGTAACAGTTGCCATATTTTTTTTTTTTTTTTGCCTGCATGGCAAATTGTGTCACCCTAGTGCAAATCACATTTGGTGTGACAGCTGGGAAAATTAAAAAAAAAAAAATAAATACATTTTTGGGCAGTTAAATAAAACTGAACTGTCAGTTCACGTCACAGTTGCAAGTTTTTTTTTGCCTGCAGGGCAAATTGTGTCACCCTAGTGCAAATCACATTTGGTGTGACACTTGTGCAAATTTATCCAACAAAATGACAGGCAGAGGAAGGCCACCCTGCAGGGGCCGTCGTGGTGCTGGGATTCCCTTTGGCCCTAGAATGGCCAGTGTTCAGAGGCCACGTACCCTGAACCTCCAAAGTTCTGAGGACTTAGTTGACTGGCCATCACAAGACACCCAATCTACTGCAGCTTCCGCTCGGAACCTTGACGCACCATCCTTCTCCTCCTCTAGCTTAGCTTCGGGCACCTCTCATGCTACCACTTGCCCGCCTGCCACCATCACCAACACTAGCACCACAGCAGCTTTACTTGATCCGTCAGGGGAGTTATTTACACATCAGTTTGAAGACATGAGTGATGCACAATCATTATTGCCAGAGGATGTAGTTAACAGGGATATGTCTCAGTCAGGCAGCATTACACACATGGAAGTATGGTGTGATGATGATGTTGTACCCGCTGCTGCTTCCTTTCTTGAGGTGTCAGATAGCGGTGAAGGTGTTGATGATGACGATGTGTCCGTGGATGCCACGTGGGTGCCCGCTAGAAGAGAAGAAGAGGGGGAAAGTTCAAATGGGGAGACAGAGAGGAGGAGGAGACGAGTTGGAAGCAGGGGGAGGTCATCGCAAGGAGCTAGTGAGACAGTCAGACAGCATGCATCGGCACCCGGGGTCAGCCAGACGGGACGCCAATCAACGCATACTGTTGTCACCACCAGAATGCCGTCATCGCAGAGCTCAGCAGTGTGCCATTTTTTTTGTGTGTCTGCCTCTGACAACAGCGAGGCAATTTGCAACCAGTGCCAGAAGAAACTGAGTTGTGGGAAGTTCAACACCCACCTAGGCTCAATTGCTTTACGAAGGCACATGATGTCACATCACAAACGCCTATGGGATCAACACGTCAGTACAAGCAGCACACAAAGTCAAATCCTCCTCCTGGTCCAGCATCTTCAGCCAGGTCAACCACTGCTGCCCTCCTTGCCCCCTCTCAACCATCCGCCTCTCCATCTCTCGCCTTGAGCAGTTCCTGCTCATCTGCCCACAGTCAGGTGTCTGTCAAGGAGATGTTTGAGCACAAGAAGCCAATGTCTCAAAGTCACCCCCTAGCCCGGCGTCTTACTGCTGGCTTGTTGGAACTGCTAGCCCACCAGCTTTTACCATACAAGCTGGTGGAGTCTGAGGCATTTAAAAAATGTGTAGCCATTGGGACACCGCAATGGAAGGTACCCGGCCAAAATTTTTTTTGCACAAAAGGCAATCCCTAACCTTTACTCCATTGTGCAAAAGGAAATTATGGCATGTCTGGCACACAGTGTAGGGGCAAGGGTCCATCTGACCACTGATACCTGGTCTGCAAAGCATGGTCAGGGCAGGTATATCCCCTACACTGCACATTGGGTAAACCTGGTGACGGCTGCCAAGCATGGAATGCGTGGCTCTGCAGAGGAGTTGGTGACACCGCCACGACTTGCAGGCAGGACTGCTGGCACCTCCTCTACTCCTCCTACTCCATCCTCTTCCATAACCTCCTCGGCCGAGTCCTCTTCCACTACTGCGTCTTGCTCCACATCACCGGCACCCCCCCAGCTCCCCAGGTGCTATTCCACATCCCGGATACAGCAGTGTCACGACATCTTGGGGTTCACTTGCCTCAAAGCGGAGAGTCACACCGCACCAGCGCTCCTGTCGGCCCTGAACGCACAGGTGGACCAGAGGCTGACTCCTCACCAACTGGAGATCGGCAAGGTGGTTTGTGACAACAGAACAAATTTGTTGGCGGCATTGAGGTTGGGCAAGTTGACACATGTGCCGTGCATGGCCCATGTGTGTAATCTGATTGTACAATGCTTTGTGCTCAAGTACGCATGCTTACAGGATGTCCTGAAGCAGTCCAGAAAGGTGTGTGGCCATTTCAGGCGTTCCTACACGGCCATGGCGCACTTGCCAGATATCCAGCGGCGAAACAACATGCCAGTGAGGCGCTTGATTTGTGACAGCCCGACACGTTGGAATTCAACATTCCTAATGTTCGACCGCCTGCTCCAACAAGAAAAAGCAGTCAACGAATATTTGTATGACCGGGGTGCTAGGACATCATCTGCAGAGCTGGAAATTTTTTTGCCACGTTACTGGAGGCTCATGCAAAATACCTGTAGCCTTATGCGTCCTTTTGAGGAGGTGACAAACCTGGTCAGTCGCACCGAAGGCACCATCAGCGACATCATACCGTTTGTTTTCTTCCTGGAGCGTGCCCTGCGAAGAGTGATGGATCAGGCAGTAGATGAGCGCGAAGAGGAAGAGTTGTGGACACCATCACCACCAGAAACAGCCTTATCAGCATCGCTTGCTGGACCTGCGGCAACGCTGGAAGAGGATTGTGAGGAAGAGGAGTCAGAGGAGGAATGTGGCTTTGAAGAGGAGGAGGAAGACCAACCACAACATGCATCCCAGGGTGCTCCTTGTCACCTATCTGGTTCCCGTGGTGTTGTACGTGGCTGGGGGGAAGAAGATGATCCCTTCCCTGACATCATTGAGGATGAGGAACGGGACATGAGTAGTTCGGCATCCAACCTTGTGCAAATGGGGTCTTTCATGCTGTCGTGCCTGTTGAGGGACCCTTTTATTTTGAAAAGGATTTCTTTGTGCTTTTCACCGTCCTGCATTATAGAGTATTCTGGACTTTATGATAATTTAAACTTGAATTTTCAAGAGTACTAACCATTACACCAAGGAATGCTTGGTGTAATTTTCAAAAATAAAATACAGAGAGGGATGAACTCTGTTTCTTTATTTGATGAAAAATTTTATTTAGAAAAGAATTTCTTTGTGTGTTTCTCCATCCTGCATTATAGAGCCTTCTGGACTCTTGGATATGTGCTTGTTCTTATTTTTCAGCCATGTGTACATGCCTAATTTTCCTGGCCTCTGGTGCTGCACTTTTTATGCTGACGCAATTTTTCTGGGCGCTGCTACAGCTGCGGCTGCAACAATACCAAATTTTTGAGCCATGTGTACATGCCTAATTTCTCTGGTACTCTCTGCTGACATCTCTGTCCATTTTAGCAACCATGCATATTAGATGTATGGTAAGGGTAGCATAGTGGCTCAGAGGTTAGCACTGCTGACTTGCAGCACTGGGGCCTTGGGTTCAAATCCCACTATCTGTGCAGTGATGAAAGGGTGCTGGTTTAACCCTTAACTGTCGTGATGCCAGGGTGAGGGCTCCTCTGTATATACTTGTCCTATCGCCGCCTGTCCTAAGAGTGATATGGAGGAATAATAAATGATTGTCCACAACCGGAGGTTTCAGAAAACTGTCGGAACTTTTACTGCAGGTTTTATGCAGAATTAAACAGGAACAGTCTTTGTACAATAAGAGTCTATTAGGATCCTGACAGTTGATTGGGACCTTGTGAGTTTTAAGCTCAGGAGATTTATATGCACTGTTCCGCTGGATTTAGGGGATTGAGCAGTCACGCAGACTTTAGCGGGGAGTTGTATTGTAATTCACGATTTGGTAGGTTCCGGTATTATCAGGCTTCGGCCTGGTCTTGTCTTTGAAAGTTGCATGGATCTCTTCTCTCTCTGCTAGTCCGGAACCCAAGAGAAGGAGAATTGTCTGGCAGCTCCCTTATATGGACAGGGGCTGGCCTTGAGCTCATTGGTCCATACCATCTGTCATTCACTTTACACAAGGAATTATGGTCTAAACATGTGACCACACATGTGACCTTGGAAGGTCCTTTAACATACCCTAAGAAAATTAACATTAGTCACATGACCGAAGGTCCTGCAACACTATATACACAATTAAATATGCATTCACAAACATCACAAAATTAAAGAAGGAA
Organism: Hyla sarda; assembly: GCF_029499605.1. Classification (NCBI taxonomy): domain Eukaryota; kingdom Metazoa; phylum Chordata; class Amphibia; order Anura; family Hylidae; genus Hyla; species Hyla sarda. The sequence continues at coordinate 150,640,591 of NC_079190.1, read as the reverse complement.
GAGGTGAGTAGGGGCTATCCCACATGAGGACCCTACTGGAACAAAGTAAATCTGACTTTGGGGACCTCCATACAAGGTATGGTATACTATAGGGTACCGGGACACCGCAGCATTGTATCAAATACTTTGAAATAATCAAAATTTACTATATCCAGTGATTAACCCTGGTCTCTTCTTGAGCTGACCTCCTCATAGAAGCTGTTAGTTTGACAGGACTTTTTAACTAAATTTGCTTATTTCTCATCACCGTCTGTTTCTATAATTGCTCTGAACACTTTTTCTTTTAACATTTTTACTATTTACGGTGGGGATCAAAAGTTTGTGCACCCCAGGTAAACATTTGTATTAATGTGCATTAATGCCAAGAAAAGATGGAAAAATCTCCAAAAGGCATCAAATTACAGATTAGACATTCTTATAATATGTCAACAAAAGTTAGATTTTATTTCCATCATTTACACTCTCAAAATAACAGAAAACAAAAAATGGTGTCTGCAAAAGTTTGGGCACCCTGCAGAATTTATAGCATGCACTGCCCCCTTTGCAAAGCTGAGACCTGCCAGTGTCATGGATTGTTCTCAATCATTATCTGGGAAGACCAGGTGATGTCAATCTCAAAGGTTTTAAATGCCTAGACTCATCTGACCTTGCCCCAACAATCAGCACCATGGGTTCTTTTAAGCAGTTGTCTAGAAATCTGAAACTGAAAATAGTTGATGCTCACAAAGCCGGAAAAGGCTATAAGAAGATAGCAAAACTTTTTCAGATATCAATATCCTCTGTGCGGACTGTAATTAAGAAATGGCAGACATCAGGAGGTTAAAGCAAGATCTGGAAGACCAAGAAAAATATCAGACAGGACAGCTCGCAGGAATGTGAGAAAAACTATTCAAAACCCACGTTTGACTGCACAATCCCTCCAGAAAGATCTGGCAGACATTGGAGTTGTGGTACACTATTCCACTATAAAGAGATACTTGTACAAATATGGTCTCCATGGAAGAGTCATCAGAAGAAAACCTCTTATTTGTCCTCACCACAAAAATCAGCCTTTGAACTTTGCAAATGAACATATAGACAAGCCTGATGCATTTTGGAAACAAGTTCTGTGGACCGATGAGGTTAAAATTGAACTTTTTGGCTGGAATGAGCAAATGTACGTTTGGAGAAGAAGGAGAACATATTTTAATGAAAAGAACCTATGTCCAACTGTTAAGCATGGGGGTGGATCAATCATGCTTTGGGGTTGTATTGCAGCCAGTGGCACAGGGAACATCTCACGAGTAGAAGGAAAAATGGATTCAATAAAATTTCAGCAAATTTTGGATGCTAACTTGATGCCATCTGTGAAAAAACAGAAGTTAAAGAGAGGATGGCTTCTACAAATGGATAATGATCCTAAAAACACCTCGAAATCCACGAGGGATTACATCAAGAGGTGTAAACTGAAGGTTTTGCCATGGCCTTCCCAATCTCCTGACCTGAACATAATTGAAAATCTATGGATAGACCTTAAAAGTGCAGTGCGTGACAGACAGCCCAGAAATCTCAAAGAACTGGAAGACTTTTGTAAAGATGCCTCAAACAAGAATTGAAAGACTCTTGGCTGGCTACAAAAAGCGTTTACAAGTATTGATACTTGCCAAAGGGGGCATTACAATATATTAACTCTGCAGGGTGCCAAAAACTTTTGCAGATGCCATTTTTTAGTTTTCTGTTATTTTGAAAGTATAAATGATGGAAATAAAATCTAACTTTTGTGGACATATTGTAAGAATGTCTAATCTTTAATTTGATGCCTTTTGGAGATTTTTCCATCTTTCCTTGGCTTCTTTAGGCACATTAATACACATTTTTACCTGGGGTGACCAAACTTTTGATCCCCACTGTATATAGGTAAAACAAGTGAGATTTACCCTCTTTGGCAATAAGTCTTTTTTGTTTCCATATTATAATGGAAAAAAAAGTATTTTTAATGTTCCAGATTGTCTTCCTGTTTCAATGGCTCATGTTTTTTTTTTTGTCATTTATTGTGCCCTTTACATCCTAATAGGTTTTCTCCTGTTTCTGACCCTTTTATTTCAAAAGGTATTTTAAATTATCTGCCACAGGACCAGAGGCTAATGCCGGACATCACCGATCATGGTGATGCCCATAATTAACCCCTTAGACGCTGTGATCAAAGTTGATTGTGGCTTCTAAAATGTAAAAAAAAAAAAAACACTTTCTGGCTGCTAATCGGTGCTGATCGGGACCACTGCGGTGAAACTGCAGTGTCCCGATCAGCTAAGAGGACGGCGCAAGGGCCCTTACCTGCCTCCTCGCCGTCCGATCGATGATCTAATGCTCCAGCCAGCCATGGCAGGCTGGAGCCGCAGAGCACCGATAACACTGATCAATGCTATCCTATGGCATAGCATTGAACTGTGTATGACATCTGAAGATTGCATGTAATAGTCCCCTATGATGACTATAGAATTGTGTAAAAAAAAAAAAACTAATTTTAACAGTTAATAAAAGTGATTTAACCCCTTTCCTAATAAAAGTTTGAATCACCTCCTTTTTCCCATAAAAAAAGTAAACAAAAATAAACATAAACATATGTGGTATCGCCGCGTGTATAAATGTCCGAAATATAAATATGTATGTTACTTTAACTGAACTGTCAATGGTGTATACCCTAATTTATTTATTTTTTTTAAATTATCAAAAAGTCAAAACAAAAGTGATACTGATAAAAACTACAGATCACAGTGTAAAAAATGAGCCCTCACATATCCCGGTATATGGAAAAAAAAAAAAAAAAAGTTACAGGTCAGAAGAGGACATTTTTAAATATGCTAATTTTTAGACAAAAACTTATAACTTTTTTAAAAAAGTAACACAAACTCAAACCTATATAATTTGCTTATCATTTTAATCCTATGGACCTACAAAATAAAAATAAGGTGTAATTTTTACCGAAAATCGTGGAATTGGAAGCCCCCAAAACTTACAAAAGTTTTTTTTTTTGCTCCACAAAGAACTTTTTTTTTTGGTTTTGACACAGATTTTGTGGTAAATGATTTATGGCATTACAAAGTAATATTGATGGTACAAAAAAACAAGCATTCATATGGGTCTGTAGGTGAAAAATTTTAAGCGTTATGATTTTTAGAAGGGGAGGAAGAAAAAACGAAAGTGCAAAAATGAAAAAATGCCCGGTCCTCAAGGGGTTAGCTCTTGTTTTTGAGGAAATGATCTTGACTAAAGATGAGCAAGCTGAGCCCTGCATACCTGCATTCGACCTGAATATTGGGGGGGGGGGCGCAGCTCGCAGAGCTTTTCCTGGTTTGGCTTGTGCTGACCAGGAAATGTGCTAAATCATTAACATGAGGTATGAGGAACACATGGAAGTGGATTCATCATTCTTTTCAAACGTATGGCTTTTATACGACAATTTTTTTTACTTACTTTTGCTTACATGCACCTATTTATCAAATAAATCACACGTAAGCAAAACCCGGGAAACCCGCTTACAAAACATTTTTTAAAGCACAAAAGTTTTCACTTAATAGCCAAATTTCTTTATCTACCCATTATTACCAATAGCGTTGCTAGAGACTGATGGGGAGGGGGGGCATACTGCATCGGGTGACACCCTAACTGGCCTTCCTGGCACTAAATAGCTGCACTTCAACTATCCCGCAACAACCCATCCACCCTCCTCAGAAATTAAAAAAATATTAAAAACATATTATGCTGCACCATGAATGTCTGTACTCTGGAGACTTTTTAAAAAAAATTTGAGCACACATTTTGTGACGTTGGTAGGCGGAGTCTTGCGTCGCTGCTCTGAGGCCAGAGTTTACGTCAGGAAGGAAGACAGCAACAACACCAACCGCACATAAACAATAGTGAAGCCACAAAAGAAAAAGAAGAAAAAAGGCTTGGTATGTTACCCACCCGAAAATGTGCATGAAACTGTATTACTATGGATGTTTCTTTTTTTAAGGAAACATTTTTGTGCCACATATGGGTTATTTTAACACAACATTAATTTTAATATTTAGTGGGTACACCAGCATGCACGTGTCCTAAAATTAACAAGGTGTGCAGTGTGTATTTTCAACCTTAAAATTAAAAGTTATTAGTTATATAATACATTTTTTCTAAAATTAACATTTATATAGTAGCTTTGTTTCATGATGCAGAGCAAGAATAGTTGTTAAATTGGGTGTTAATTTCCTTTTCTGCAGACATGCACTTTCTGTAAGCCAGGTTGGACCTGGAATACATATGCGACTTTTAAATGGACATACAACTTTTTTCTTCATAAATAGCGACTATCGCATTTGATAAACACATGACCACTGCAAAGTAGGAAAAAAAAATAATTACTACGTGAGCAAATTTCTGAAATGTGCTTTGGAATAAGCAAATGTCAAAACGACTCAGCATGTATAGAAAATTTGCACGTATGCAAGTACGTGCAACTTTGTTACGCAAAAAAAATCGGAGCTTGATAAATCTCCTTCATGGTGTTTTGGCACCAGAGGAAGCAGGAAGCAAAGGGGCAGTGAAATGACATCCAGTTGACCAGCATTTCTTGAAACGATCACATGATGATAACCCCAGGTTTACAATGATTTGCTGGTTTATGTGTTAAGCAGCTCCCTGGCCAATAGGAGACAGCAAAGGGGGTAAGGACTTCTACACATTTTAAATGGTCAGACAGACAGGAAGTGTCTTTGTTAGCAGGAGCCAGAGAGCCTGCAGAATCCCAAATCTCACATCAAAATAACCTTCAAAGCTGGATGAGCAAAAACCCTAGGCTATACAAATCCACAGCAAAGTTAGCACAGTTTAGAATTTGGGCTTCCCTTACGTCCTAACCAGCAGCACAAGTGGGGTGTTCTGCCCCTGTGAAGCTGGCACAACGGTGGAATATTTAATTCCGCCCAAGTAATTAAAGATTTAATTAGACCCCCATATAAGGCCTCCTCCCTTAGGCCACATTGCTTTTTTTCTGTCCTGTGCAGGACAGCAGGACGGTGCAGGCTCTGGTTTTTTAGCAGAGCCTGCATGAAGTTTTCCCTTCCCCCTCTTTTATGTGGAGAAGGGTTTGTTTTTTCTCAGGGTTGCAGCTTGCTGCCCCTTCTTTTCTGTCAGCCTGGGCGGCGTTTTGTTGGCTCTGCCTCAGCTGAGTTTTTTCAGACTCTGTATCTATGACCCGGGACTTCGGTCCGGGTTCGTAGATACAGTTTCTTTCCTTTGTTCTGGCGGCGCTCAGCGCCGCCCTCTATGGTTCAGGGATCCTCCGATCCCCCTGTTACTCGGGCATTCCGCCCTTACCTTTCCAGCAGCGCCGCTGTCTCGCTCCGGTCCTCTGCTGTGTGCGGAGCCGCGGACCGGAAGTGCGTCATCTGACGACTTCCGGTCCGGCATCGGAGCCTTCTGGCGCAATGAGCGCTATTTTTAACTATTATTTTAACTTAATATATTAGTTACCTGCCCCTTCCAAAGTAAGGAAGGGGCTCAGAGCAAAAATGTTTTATTTTGGATCGTTTTTTAGATTTCGATCTGCTAGGTGCTCTTACCTCCTGGAGGGGCGGGGCTTATTTTAAAATTGCCGCCCTCTCCCCTCTTTAAGGCGGTACTGGCCTTCATTTGGCCTATTGCTGCCTTTCTAGCTTGACTACACTTGTGTGGTTCCTGCTATTCTTGGGTTTTGTAAAAGAGCTTGTCTATTTTTCAATAGGTACTCTTTTTCCATTTGCGCTGCAATCAGTCGGAACAGTCAGTAGAGGAAGTGATCTCTCCGCCTCTTTTTCCTGCGGAAAAGACGCAGAGATTGCTTAGATCCATCCGATCAAGGGATCAGGATGTTGATCAAGAGGAAGCCTCTACATCCACCTCTAGAGGACCTTTGGTTTTCAAAGTGGATGATACACTTAGGAAACTGATGAAAGCCGAGTGGAAGCACCCAGACAAGCCTGCTGTTGTTATCCGGAGGTTCAAGCTGATGTTTCCTCTATCAGAAACTGAGTCGGAATCCTGTATGCCACCGCCAAAAGTGGATATGGCTGTTAACAAGCTGTCCAAGAGGGTTCTAGTTCCTGCAGATGATGGCAGTAACCTCCAGGACCCCCTTGACAGGAAAGTGGACTCCCTTCTAAGATGCAACTATTCGGCGGCCTCAGCATCTGCCTCGGTGGCTGTCGCTTCAAGTGAGGTTGCAGACTTTGTCAAAGAATGCGTACAACGCATTCAGTCTGAGATTGAAAGTAATTTTGCTAGGGAGGATATTCTGGACAGCTTCAAAACGCTACTTCTCGGGGTAGACTTCTTATGCGAATCATCCCAACAGCACCTCAAACTTGCTGCCAAGTCAATGGCGCTCTCATCCGCAAGCAGGCGCCCCCTGTGGTTGCATCCCTGGGTAGCTGATAATACCTCAAAGTTCAACCTCTGTGGGATGCCCTTTGAGCCTAATCGGCTCTTTGGGTCTGAGTTATACCGAATCATGGAGGGTTTTGCGGATAAAATAGGTAAATGTCTACCTGTACAGTCCTTTCGGGGCAAGGGTAGATCCAGGGTGGGGAAGTTCCAGGGGGGGGGGGGGAAGTTCCAGGGCCCTTCCAGATCCCAGAGACGCCAGTCTACTCAAAAGCGTAGTGGAGGACGCGGCCGCGGTAAAGACCATAAGGCCGAGCTATGACTCTCCTCTAAGGTCCACCAATGTTTCCCCTCTCCCTTTCCCTCGGGAAGTTCAGGTAGAGAAGCTATCTACCAATCCTCCTCCGGTCGGAGGACGTTTAAGTTTGTTTCTGTCAACCTGGATGCAAGAAATCACGGACGCCTCCCTTCTGGGCTGGGGAGCCCATCTGGACGAGAATCCAGTACAGGGTACTTGGAACCCTCAGGAGAGACTTCTCTCCTCCAACATGAGAGAACTGAAAGCAGTTCACCTAGCTCTTCTCCATTTCGCACCCCTTTTTCTAGGGAAAGCGATAAGAGTTCGGCCAGAAAACACCACTGTGGTGGCTTACATCAACAGACAGGGTGGCACAAAGTCCCAAGTGCTCCTCAAGGAGACCGGACTAATTCTCTCTTGGGCAGAGCTCAATCTAACCCACCTTTCTGCAGTCCACATCAAGGGGGATCTCAACATAGTGGCAGATCGTCTAAGTCGCAGGCTTCCGGTCCAAGGGGAATGGTCCCTGAACGAAGACATCTTCAAGAAGATAACCCTAAGGTGGGGTATGGCAGAGATAGATCTCATGGCAACTCATCTGAATGCCAAGGTGAACAAGTTTTGCTCTCTTTACAAAGAGGACAATCCAGTGGCGATAGACGCTCTGTCCATTCCATGGAGGTTCAGGCTGGCCTACATATTCCCTCCACTTTCCATGATACCAAGGGTATTGATGAAAGTCAGGCAAGACCAGACCTCAGTGATTGCCATCATACAATTCTGGCCCAAGAGGTCCTGGTTCACCCAACTCATGAGGATGAGTCAGGGGTGTTATTGGAGGCTTCCCCACGTGCAGAACCTTGTGTCTCACAACACAGGCTCCTGCCTAGATCTGAGGAGACTCAATCTAACAGCATGGAGATTGACAGGACCCTACTAAGTAGTGGGCTTCTGAGTTATACCGAATCATGGAGGGTTTTGCGGATAAAAAAGGTAAATGTCTACCTGTACAGTCCTTTCGGGGCAAGGGTAGATCCAGGGTGGGGAAGTTCCAGGGGGGGGGGGGAAGTTCCAGGGCCCTTCCAGATCCCAGAGACGCCAGTCTACTCAAAAGCGTAGTGGAGGACGCGGCCGCGGTAAAGACCATAAGGCCGAGCTATGACTCTCCTCTAAGGTCCACCAACGTTTCCCCTCTCCCTTTCCCTCGGGAAGTTCAGGTAGAGAAGCTATCTACCAATCCTCCTCCGGTCGGAGGACGTTTAAGTTTGTTTCTGTCAACCTGGATGCAAGAAATCCAGGATCCTTGGGTTCTGGATGTCATTCAGTCGGGGTACAAAATAGATTTCATCTCCCCTCCTCCAAGGAAATTTGTTTTAACAAAGCTACTTCCTCAGCCAAAACAGGCTGTTCTAGAGGACTCTGTCCTACAGTACGTGGGGAAACATGCACTAGAAGAAGTTCCCACCGACCAAAGAGGGTCAGGGGTGTATTCCCCAATATTTCTGGTGCCGAAACCATCGGGCGACTGGCGTATGATCATAGATCTTTGTTTTTTGAACCGTTTTATAAGGAAAAGGCGGTTCACAATGGAAACCATTCGCTCAGTAGTCAGTATCCTGGACCCTCAAGATCTCATGGTTACCATCGACTTGAAGGATGCTTACCTGCATGTTCCTATTTTTCCTGCTCACAGGAAATATTTGAGGGTTGCTGTCACCATAAACGGTATGGTAAAGCATTTCCAATTCGCTGTTCTGCCTTTCGGCATCACTTCAGCCCCCCACACCTTTACAAAGGTGGTGGCTCCAGTGGTCTCTGCTCTCAGACTAAAAGGTCTAGAGATCATCCTTATCTAGACGACTGGCTTCTAAAAGCCGCTACTCTAGACGTTCTACAGTCTCATCTTCATCTGGCTCTAGATTTTCTCCAGCGCTTGGGCTGGCTTATAAATTGGGAGAAATCGGAGATCAACCCGTCCACCTCAAGGAAGTTTCTGGGGTTTGTCCTGAACTCCTCTCAGATGACTCTATCCCTCACTCCAGAAAGAAAAGATCGAGTCATAAGAGCTGCCGAGTTTTTGATGGTCCCTCGCAAGGTTCCCATCAGAACTCTAATGAAGATGTTGGGTCATATGTCAGCGTCTGCAGAGGCAGTCCCCTGGGCCCTATGGCACCTCCGGCCTCTCCAAGATCAAGTCTTGAAGGTCTGGAATCGCAACCCCAGAGGGTTGGACAAAAAGTGCAACCTGTCAACCGAAGTCCGTGCATCTCTCAGATGGTGGACGAATCTGACAGATGGGAAGTCCTTGATTCAGCCTCAGTGGATCACTTTAACCACGGACGCCTCCCTTCTGGGCTGGGGAGCCCATCTGGACGAGAATCCAGTACAGGGTACTTGGAACCCTCAGGAGAGACTTCTCTCCTCCAACATGAGAGAACTGAAAGCAGTTCACCTAGCTCTTCTCCATTTCGCACCCCTTTTTCTAGGGAAAGTGATAAGAGTTCGGCCAGACAACACCACTGTGGTGGCTTACATCAACAGACAGGGTGGCACAAAGTCCCAAGTGCTCCTCAAGGAGACCGGACTAATTCTCTCTTGGGCAGAGCTCAATCTAACCCACCTTTCTGCAGTCCACATCAAGGGGGATCTCAACATAGTGGCAGATCGTCTAAGTCGCAGGCTTCCGGTCCAAGGGGAATGGTCCCTGAACGAAGACATCTTCAAGAAGATAACCCTAAGGTGGGGTATGGCAGAGATAGATCTCATGGCAACTCATCTGAATGCCAAGGTGAACAAGTTTTGCTCTCTTTACAAAGAGGACAATCCAGTGGCGATAGACGCTCTGTCCATTCCATGGAGGTTCAGGCTGGCCTACATATTCCCTCCACTTTCCATGATACCAAGGGTATTGATGAAAGTCAGGCAAGACCAGACCTCAGTGATTGCCATCATACAATTCTGGCCCAAGAGGTCCTGGTTCACCCAACTCATGAGGATGAGTCAGGGGTGTTATTGGAGGCTTCCCCACGTGCAGAACCTTGTGTCTCACAACACAGGCTCCTGCCTAGATCTGAGGAGACTCAATCTAACAGCATGGAGATTGACAGGACCCTACTAAGTAGTGGGCTTCCTGCGGAGGTCTTGAGAACTATTGCACACTCTAGAGCAGAGTCTCCAAACAAGGTCTATTCTAGGATAAAGAAGATTTTCCTTCGATGGTGTGCTACGAAAGAGGTAGTAACCTCAGATCCTCCTCTTTCTGCATTTTTACGTTTCCTTCAGGATGACCTTGACAAGGGTCTTAGCCCATCCACTTTGAGGGTTCAAGTTTCAGCGTCTCTGCCTTTTTAGGCAGATCTTTATCACAAGAATCCCTAATCAGAAGATTCCTTAAGGGAGCTGAAAGACTTAAACCCACAGTTCTCATACCCATTCCCAAATGGGATTTGACTATTGTTCTTAAGGGGTTATGCTCACACCCCTTTGAACCTCTGGAAGAAGTCGACTTTAGGTATTTGTCCATTAAAGTCACCTTCTTATTGGCCCTATCCTCAGCCAAAAGGATTGGCGAGCTTCAGGCCCTTTCGGCTTTCGAGCCTTATACGCTTTTTCTCCAGGATAGAGTCCTGTTGAGATTTTTGCCCACCTTTGTTCCTAAGGTCCCGACGTTCTCCAACATCAATCAAGTTATATCCCTTCCAGTTCTGTGTCCTAATCCATCCTCTCCTGAGGAAGCTGCTGACCATACTCTGGACATTTCTAGAATCCTCAGAATTTACATCTCAAGAACTGGAGAATTTAGAAGATCGGAGCACCTTCTCGTTTCCTTTTCTGGGAAGAACAAAGGTCTTAAAGCCTCTAAACCCTCTCTGAGTAGATGGATTAAAGAGGCAATCCGGGAGGCTTTTGTAGCCCAGGAGTTAGCTCCTCCTGCCTTTGTCACTGCCCATTCCACTAGGGCAGTCTCCACTTCCTTTGCAGAAAGAAAAGCTGTTCCTCTAGAACAAGTCTGCGCTGCTGCCTCCTGGAGCACACATAATACATTTATTAGTCATTACAGGGTTAATGCCAAACGATCGGAAGAGTTGGCCTTCGGGCAATCAACCCTAAGTGCCACTCTGCCGTAGTCCCTCCCTATTTGTGTTGTTACTTGCTAAGTCCCCACTTGTGCTGCTGATTAGGACGTAAGGTAAGCGTTAATTTTTAACGTAAATTTGTTTTCCCTTAGTCCTAACAGCAGCACACAAATTTTCCCGCACAAATTGTTTTATTTTACTTGTTATTAAGCAATGTGGCCTAAGGGAGGAGGCCTTATATGGGGGTCTAATTAAGTCTTTAATTACTTGGGCGGAATTAAAAATTCCACCGTCCTGCCAGCTTCACAGGGGCAGAACACCCCACTTGTGCTGCTGTTAGGACTAAGGGAAAACAAATTTACATTAAAAATTAACGCTTCTGTCCCTTGCTGCAGAAGCCTCACCGTGCACTACAAATCACAGACATCATTGTTATAGGCACATACAAATAACTGTACAACTGAGCAATGCTGTGGGTGGACCTGTATTATGGCAGTATGCATTTTAACCCCTTAAGGACTTAGGACGTACCTGTACGTCCTGAGCCCGCTCCCGGTGTTAAAAACTGGGTCACACCGTGACCCCGCATCACACCGGGTCGGTCCCAGTTGCTAATCATAGCCGATCACACCGATCGTTGTGCCGATCACACCGATCGTTAACCCTTCAGACGCGGCGATCAAAGTTGACCGCCGTGTCTGAAAACGAAAGTAAACGCTTCCCGGCAGCTCAGTCGGGCGGATCGGGACATCGCGATAAAATCGCGATGTTCCAATCAGCTGGGACGCAGGCGGAGGTCTCCTTACCTGTTTCCGCGGCGTCCGATCGGGGTTTGATTGAAAGTTAACAAAGGTTATTTAAACCCTTCCCTAATAAAAGTTCAAATCACCACCCTTTTCCTATAAAAAAAACTGTGTATATAAAAATAAACATATGTGGTATCGCCGCGTGCGTAAATGTTCGAACTAATAAAATATATCATTAATTAAACCGCACAGTCAATGTCGTACGCGCAAAAATATTCCAAAGTGCAAAATAACGTATTTTTGGTCGCTTTTTATATCATGAAAAAATGAATAAAAAGCGATCAAAAAGTCCAATCAATACAAAAATTGTACCGATAAAAACATCAGGTCACGGCGCAAAAATGCGCCCTAATACCGCATCATACGCAAAAAAATAAAAAAGTTATAGGGGTCAGAAGATGACTATTTTAAACGTAAAAATTTCCGTGCATGTAGTTATGATTTTTTCCAGAAGTACGACAAAATCAAACCGATATAAGTAGGGTATCATTTTAATCGTATGGACCTACAGAATAAAGATAAGGTGTCATTTTTTACTGAAAAATTTACTGCATAGAAACGGAAGCCCCCAAAAGTTACAAAATGGCATTTTTTCTTCAATTTCGACGCACAATGATTTTTTTTTTCCATTTTGCTGTAGATTTTTGGGTAAAATGACTGATGTCATTTCAAAGTAGAATTGGTGGCACAAAAATTAAGCCATCATATGGATTTTTAGGTGCAAAATTGAAAGGGTTATGATAAGGTAAGGAGGAAAAAAGAGAGTGCGAAAACCCCTCAGTCCTTAAGGGGTTAATTGCCATGAATGCAGCATAACTATTTTAACCCTTAAGGACCCAGGGTTTTTCAGTTTTTGCACTTTCGTTTTTTCCTCCTTACCTTTTAAAAATCATAACTCTTTCAATTTTCCACCTAAAAATCCATATTATGGCTTATTTTTTGCATCACCAATTCTACTTTGCAGTGACATTAGTCATTTTACCCAAAGATTCACGGCGAAACAGAAAAAAAAATATCATTGTGCGACAAAATCAAAGAAAAAATGCCATTTTGTAAATTATGGGGGCTTCCGTTTCTACGCAGTGCATATTTCGGTAAAAATGACACCTTATCATTATTCTGTAGGTCCATACGTTTAACATGATACCCTACTACTTATATAGGTTTGATTTTGTCGTACTTCTGGAAAAAATCATAACTACATGCAGGAAAATGTATACGTTTAAAAATGTCCTCTTGTGACCCCTATAACTTTTTCTATTGGTATCATTTTTTGTTTTGATTGGACTTTTTGATCACTTTTTATTCATTTTTTAATGGTATAAAAAGTGACCAAAAATAAGCTTTTTTGGACTTTGGAATTTTTTTACGTGTACGCCATTGACCATGCTGTTTAATTAACGATATATTTTTATAGTTCGGCAATACCACGTATGTTTATTTTTATTTACACTGTTTTATTTTTTTTATGGGAAAAGGGGGGTGATTCAAACTTTTATTAGGGAAGGGGTTAAATGACCTTTATCAACACTTTTTTTTTACTTTCTTTTTTTGCAGTGTTATATCTCCCATAGGGACCCATAAAACTGCACACACTGATATTTTACACAGATCACTGGTGTGTTATCGGCACTTGACTGCTCCTGCCTGGATCTCAGGCATGGAGCAGTCATTCGTCGATCGGACACTGATCGCCGCGTCTAAAGCCTTTGATCGCCGCGTCTGAAGGGTTAATACAGGGCATCACCACGATTGGCATATCGCGGGAGTCGTCGGAGGACGTAAATATACATCCTTCGACGTGAAGGGGTTAAGAAGAATCTGACAATATAACTGTGAGCTGGCTGTCAGTGGATTTTTCATAGTCTACAGTTACATGGCTACTTCAAGCCAAGCCTTTAAAAAACTATTTTTTTTACCTCCTGCTGTATGCTGAATACTACCCTATTACCAGTCCGCCACCTCCTGTTGTACTCTGGATATTAAAAGTCCCTCCAGTCTGCCATCACCCTTAGTGCTGCTACCTACAACTAGGCCTTGAAAATTTTTAAAAACGTACTTTTTTAAACCTCCTGTTCTACGCTGGTGAATACAATTCCCACTAGTGTGCCATTCCTCTTGCTGTTGATAAATCCATCCAGGCCTAAAAAATAAAAAAAAATAAAAAATTATTAAAACACCTGCTGTATGCTGGATATTACAATCCCTCTATTTTGCCATCACCCTTGATGCTGCTACTTCGTCAGGACTTCGAAATTTTGAAAAACCTAACTTTTTCAACCTCCTGCTATTCTGCTGTCCGTTGGCTAATACTACTCTTCCTCCTGCTATACTCTGCAGACTAAGAGTCTCTATAGTCTGCCATCACCCCTGCTGCTGCTACTTTCAGCCAGGCCTTCATTAATTTACTTTTTTAAACCTTTTTTCTGTCAATTGGCTACTACAAATCCTACCAGTCTGCCTCTTCCTTCTTTATCCTGGCTACTATAAATCCCTCTGGTCTGCCATCACACTAGCTGCTGATGATGAAATGAATAAAAGAGGATGGCAGTACAGCACTCACCCAAGATGAGGCAAATGATGAGTTTGTTATTTCATACGATGAGATGTTACATTAGCAGTAGAAAGAGGAGGAAAGATGCAAGCTTAATAAATTTGAAAAATATTTGAAAAGCCTTAGCTTTTAAACCTCCTGCTGTAATCTGGATACTAGGAGTCTCACCAATCAGTCAGCACCCTTGCTGCTGCTGCTGCTACTTCTAACTAGGCCTTCACATACACAACCCATGATCCCCACAAAATGGCTAATTTTTTTCAACTTTTTATACAAATCTAATTGTTTTTTCACTATTTTGGGATACCAATCCTGTTTGAACTCCAAAAAGGGATATATTTTTTTTTAATGCTTGGGAAAAGCCATGTTATCTTGTTCACTTGCCAGACTCAAAAGCTCTTGCTATTTTTGGGGATGTTATGTTACTGATATTCCTTCTAGAGAAAAGAATCCTGGTAATGAGTACAGAAGGAGGGGTGGAGGAAGGTTCACATCTGACTGGCAGCAGTATGGATGTTCCCCTTGCGAAGGAGTTGGATGAGGAGGATGTAAAAATGGCACCTGAGTAGGATTTGGAGATGGAATTATGCTAAAGTGATAGGGGATGAGGAACCTGCACAAGGAAACAGTGATGATAATGACAACGACAATGAGGACCATGAACAATGTTGGCATTATGGGACAGAGGCGGAACAAGCTGGGCCCTCAGAAAAGCTGGCAAAGAGGGCAAGCTGTATGCTTTTTTGCTTGCTCAGTGACAGGCATGGTGCATGCTTAGCAGAAAGCACAGCACTACCCCTGCAAGAGACAGCGCCTGAATCTTCATATTCCTCTCTCACATGAATCAAAGAAATGGAGATGCCTCCACCTGAACAACAAGGTTGACAACCAGGTTGAGGCATGCAGTGCCCTTTCTATGACAGACTCCATAAGCCCAGACCCCACGGACTTCTGGGTCACCGTATCAGACCATTGTCCAGAACTTCACCAGTTTGCCAAGGGTGCTCTGTCTCTGTCAGAGAGAGTGTTTAGTGCAGCAGGCAGCGGTGCCACCCCTAAGTGAACAATTGGGTCAAACTGCTGTTTGCTGCAGTCTCAGGAAATACAGATCCTAATCTGTCTCCCATACTTTAGAATGCTAAAAGGAAATAGCCAGCCGTTAGAGACATTTGTTTGTCTCATGACGCAGAGAAGAGAATATAGCTTTTGGGCATTTTGTCATGGTGGAATCAATATCCTGGTAAAGGTGGATCAAAAGGTATGAAAACATGTATGATTCTGAGCCTTTCTAGGTTTTTGGGAGGAAAACTGCTGCTCAAGATGCCCCAGGTGATATCTCTGGGAGAATAATCTGTTTTCAGTTCAGGCATAGAGCCCTATGGACCCTTTAGATGGCCATATATGATGCCCATTCAGAGCCAAGAAGATTAGCAATGACTTAGTGGAAGATTTTCTGAAAAGCTTTACGGCAAAAGATTCAGATATCCTTTGATGGCTATGTTCTTTATCTGCTCCTGTTTTCTTGGTGTTCAAGAAGATAAGCCTGGTTAAGTTGCTATTGACCCATGGTCACGTTATATCCTAAGGCCTCAGAGTAGGTCAATGTGACATATTGCATAGATTCCAGTGCTAACTCTCTAGGACCAATTTGCTTAATTTCCACATTCAGTTCATTAATTTCATGGATCAGAGACTCAATTGCTTGTTTCAGAGCATTTCTTAGAAAGGCATTGGTAATTGGTGCACCCCCAGAGACAAATAAATTCTTTTTAGTATAATGAGAAATATCATTGGAATACTCCAAATATTCAGAGACTTGTAGGTGAGATGATTTCAAGGGACCACCAGCGATGAGTAAACTCTTTGGGGGAGATTTATCAAAGCTGTCTATGTCCTGCAACAATATAGACCAAACTACAGAGGGTTAGGCTGGTCAATTGTGCGCCTAATTTATCGAAATGCCCAAGGCTCTTGATAAATTCTGCGCACGGACTTCGGGATCTATGCTGTAGACTGTATTTAAACCTGCTCCAGCATGGTCTGACATTTCGGCGTACTTTCAGTCGATGTGACTTGTCGCTGAAAAGTCGCTTTTGATAAATTCAATACCAAATGCATTTTTCTGTCTAAAACAGACTAGAATGCACTAAAATAGACTAGAATGCATCATGTTCTAAAAAAAAACTCCAAAACAAAAGTTGCAGAACTGTCGCACATATTTAGACTGCGACTTTCTGTGCGACAAATAATAAATATCCCCCTTTGTGTCAGGAATTTATGAAGTTCCCCTTGCTGTCTGTTCAAATAAGTATTTCCTTTGTGTCTTTCACAAGTCTTCATAGATAACTTTAAAATGACTATCTCTTAGCCTTAAAGGGGTACGCCACTGCCCCATCTTTTGAAACATTTTGTTCTGAATGCTTGGTCGTGATGTCACAACCACACCCTCGTGACATCACACCACGCCCCCTCAATGCAAGTCTATGGGAGGGGGCGTGGTGACCACCATGCCCCCTATTACAGACTTGCATTGAGGGGGCATGGTCATGACATCACGACCCTCGCTGCCGGCACCCAGCTTTCTAAACGAACGCTGGGTGCTGCGCAGAGATTGCTGGGGTCCCAGCTGCGAGACCCCCGATGATCAGACGTCTTATCCCCTATCCTTTGGATAGGGGACAAGATGTCTAGGGACAGAGTACCCCTTTAACAAACTACAGTTTGCACATATGAAT
The DNA here is from genome assembly GCF_029499605.1 of Hyla sarda. NCBI lineage: Eukaryota > Metazoa > Chordata > Amphibia > Anura > Hylidae > Hyla > Hyla sarda. Next base: position 150,623,744 of record NC_079190.1, on the reverse strand, counting down.
TATTTAATGAATAAAAATAAACAAACAAACAAGGATTTGGTAAATTGTCTATTATGGAATATACAATTTGCCTTTCAGCAAAATCTTACAAATACAGCATTTCTAACATTTGCTTAACTCTTTTTAAAATAATACCTGATATTTATTTTCTTCTAAAAAGACAAGGCAAGCTATTGTTTTGCATATGTTTTAATAATTGTAAGGAACACTTTTATGTATTAGCTTTTTTCATACCTATGTGACTCTTTTATATACAGTTGGTGACACAACAATAGGTTAGCATTTTATTTTAAAGTGTATTTAGCGTTTACATTCTGAGCAATAGTCAGCTTTTCTGTCGCTTAGCAACGAGGCCCTTTATTTCTGTACTAAAGGCTTCAATAGTTTTCTTTTGTTAAAATTGAGCTCAATGTCTATCATCTAGGCTCCTTGCAGAGAGTATGTGGATTGTTAGTATGGAAAATATCCTGCTCATCTTAACTAGAATAAGTGCTTGGCTTGCTGAAAAAAAATAGATCATATTAATTAGGTTAATCTGTATTATAAAGTGTTTCCTAAACCTCTTAAGCAGTATAAATATCAACAGTGTGAAGTCTATACAGTACAATACAATACAAACTTGACATGATTAAGAATCAAGTGTTACAGTTTGAAACACATCAGTGTTTTTTGTGTCTTTTACATTTTCTTATACAGGGCCTGTTTTTAACATGATAAAATAAACTTTGTGTTTTTAATCCTTCATGCCTACCAAAGCTGAAAGGAGACTTGAATCTTCTGCCATTGTCTTTACCTGCATTTGGCCGGGTTTGTCTCTTCATGCTTTGGATTTATGGATTACGCTACATGCAGACTGATGGACTAGCGGTAAAATGATTCTGTTGTTTTCCTTCCTATTTATAATGTAATACAAAGTCTCATGAATATGCCCCATTCCTCTAATTTACAGCTATATACACTCCCTATTTTTTCTGATATTAAAGTTAATATGAATGAAAAAAAAAAAAAAACAATAGTTTGGAATAGTTAATTTTGTCAATTTTTTAGGCAATTTTACTATACGATGGAGGAGATTTATCAAAACCTGTGCATAGAAAAAGTTGACCAGTTGCCCATAGCAACCAATCAGATTGCTTATTTCATTCTTCCTTTTTCAGCAATCTGATTAGTTGCCATGGGCAACTGTACCACTCTTCCTGGTCTCCCCTGATAACCTTACTTTTGTTTAATTTAGTCAAGAACCTTAATGGTTTAGCTATGGATTGGTAATGACTTTACGCAGTACTTTACACAGTAAGATAAAAATATTTATGAGATAACTATAACCCCAGAACCAGAGCTAAGGCTAAGACACTGAGCCGGGAGCAAAAACCTAAAATTACAGCCTGCTTTTTCTTAAAAAGTGCCCAGTTAACCCCTTAAGGACTGGGGATTTTTCCGTTTTTGCATTTTCTTTTTTTGCTCCTTGCCTTTAAAAAATCGTAACTCTTTCAATTTTGCACCTAAAAATCCATATCATGGCTTATTTTTTGCGCCACTAATTCTACTTTGTAATGACGTCAGTCATTTTGCCCAAAAATCTACCATGAAACGAAAAAAGAAAATCATTGTGCGACAAAATTGAAAAAAAACGCTGTTTTGTAACTTTTGGGGTCTTCCGTTTCTACGTAGTACATTTTTCGGTAAAAAATACACCTTATCTTTATTCTGTAGGTCCATACGATTAAAATGATACCCTACTTATATAGGTTTGATTTTGTCGGACTTCTGGAAAAAATCATAACTACAGGCAGGAAAATTAATACGTTTAAAATTGTCATCTTCTGACCCATATAACTTTTTTATTTTTCCGTGTATGGGGCGGTATGAGGGCTAATTTTTTGCGCCGTGATCTGAAGTTTTTAACTGTACCATTTTTGCATTGATAGGACTTATTGATCGCTTTTTATTCATTTTTAAATGATATAAAAAGTGACCAAAAATGCACTATTTTGGACTTTGGAATTTTTTTGCGCGCACGCCATTGACCGATTATTGACCGTTTAATTAATGATATATTTTTATAATTCGGACATTTCCGCATGCGGTGATACCATATATGTTTATTTTTATTTTTATTTACACTGTGTTTTTTTTTATTGGAAAAGGGGGGTGATTCAAACTTTTAATAGGGGAGGAGTTAAATTATCTTTATTCACTTTTTTTTTCACTTTTTTTTTTTGCAGTGTTATAGGTCCCATAGGGACCTATAACACTGCACACACTGATCTTCATCATTGATCACTGGTTTCTCATAGGAAACCAGTGATCGACGATTCTGCCGCATGACTGCTCATGCCTGGATCTCAGGCACTGAGCAGTCATTCGGTGATCGGACAGCGAGGAGGCAGGTAGGGGCCCTTCCGCTGTCCTCTCAGCTGTTTGGGATGCAGCGATTAGCCGCAGCTATCCCGAACAGCCCGACTGAGCTAGCCGGCAACTTTCACTTTCACTTTTAGCTGCGCGGCTCAGCTCGGTGCTGCGCGCTATTAGAGGCGGGTCCCGGCTTCACTATGATGCCGGGCCCGCCGTGATAGGACGCGGGGTTACTGTGTAAACACGTGTTATATCAGGAGAGCAGGACCAAGGACGTACCGGTACGTCCTTGGTCCTTAAGGGGTTAAGAAAAAGTTATTATTTTTATTATTATTTTTTTTTATTTCCACTTGCGATGTACTGTATATGTTCTTTAATAGATATATATTATGGTAAATCTTATTTTACCCCTTAAGGACCCGGGGTTTTTCCGTTTTGCATTTTCATTTTTTTCCTTCTTACCTTTAAAAAAATCATAACTCTTTCAATTTTGCACCTAAAAATCCACATGATGGCTTACTTTTTGTGCCACCAATTCTACTTTGTAATGATGTGAGTCATTTTACCCAAAAATGTACGGTGAAACGGAAAAAATAGAAAAAAAAAACATTTTGGAACTTTTGGGGGCACCCATTTCTATGCAGTACATTTTTCACTAAACATGACACATACCCTTTATTCTGTAGGCCCATACGATTAAAATGATACCCTACTTATGTAGGTTTGATTTTGCCGTACTTCTGAAAAAAATAACTACATGGCGGAAAATTTATAAGTTTAAAATTGTCATCTTCTGACCATTATAACTTGTTTATTTTTCCACGTATGGGGCACTATCAGGGCTCATTTTTTTGCGTCATGATCTGAAGTTTTTAGTGGTACTATTTTTGCATTGATAGGACTTTTTATTCATTTTTTCATGATATAAAAAGTGACCAAAAATGCACTATTTTGGACTTTGGAATTTTTTTGTGTGTACGCCATTGACCGTGCGGTTTAATTAACAATATATTTTTATAATTCGGACATTTCCACACGCAGCAATACCACATATGTTTATTTTTTTTTTTTATTTACACAGGTTTTTTTTTAAATGGGAAAAGGGGGGGTGATTCAAACTTTTTTTTTTTAGAGAAGGTGTTAAATGATATTTATTTACTTTTTTTCACTTTTTTTTTTTCTCGGGCACTGAGCAGTCATTCGACGATCGGACAGCATGGAGGCAGGTAGAGACCCTCCGGCTGTCCTGTAAGCTGTTCGGGATGCCACAATTTCGTCATGGCGATCCCAAACAGCTCCCTGAGCTAACTGGCATTGTTTTACTTTCACTTTAGATGCGGCGTTCAACTTTGAACGCCGTGTCTAAAGGGTTAATAGCGTGCGGCACTGTGATCAGTGCCGCACACTATTAGCCACGGGTCCTGGCCGTTGTTAGAGGCCGGGCCCGATCCGCTATGACGTGGCCCCGTGTTATGGAACGGGAGCGGACTCATGACGTACCGGTATGTCATGGGTCCTTAAGGGGTTAAGCATATATAATAAGTGTCAACAGAGAAATAGAAATATATAAGCACAGTAAGATCAACATATACATGCAGGCCAAATATTAAGACACAAGCAGTGATATAAACCTGATTTGGACACCATCATTTTCTCCACTGACTGAGAAGGTAGTCAGGATTTAGGTGTACAGGTCAACACATTGGGCATAATAAACCAACTGAAAAGAAAATATGGCACAAGACAATTCTGTGAAGTACATTAAAAGAAAATTAGAACCACAAAAAGTAGAGCTAGAGAAAAGAAATTGAAGAACAAAAACAAAAACAAAAAAGGGAAGGAAAGGGGATGAAGGGATGAAATAGTTAATAATCACAGGAAAACAGGTCAATAAACCCTTTATAAAAACTCCTATGTATCTCTGAAAGAGAGTGTGAGAGCCTAAAAAATGGAGTGTGACTAATCAAAGTCAATTATTACCAATTCCTACATCCTATGAATACAGTTTAAGCTGTTCACACGTTTTCCAGTGCCTGGAAATAATGTTTGGCAGCACTTAAAGCGTTAGTTTCACTTGGCTCCAGCGGCAGGATATATTTAAGCTTTCCAGGCAATCTCATAGCCCAAAAATTGCCCCAATACTCACATAATCAGACAGATTCCCATAACTCTGATATAGCAGGTTGGACACAAGTCTATGAGATGTCTGATATCAGAGTTTCAGGAATCCATCTGATCATATCATGAGAGTCTCAGGGCAAGTCTCGGCCTAAAGATTCTCAGCAAGTTGAAATAAATAATGCTACTGTAGCCATGTGATAATCATTTTTTAAGAAATGCAACAGTAGACCTTTCTTAGATTTAGAAGTAGGCCTCAGTAGGAGAGACAACGTAATTTCTGGTAAAGGGCATTTGGAGACGTTATTGTATAAGCAGATAATAAAGATGTCCAGAAAGGACATATCAATGAATACTCCCATCATGAATGTAAATCAGGGACAATAGCTCCGATACACTGCCAGAAAAAAGTGGAGACTGAAAGGAACTTCAGGCACCTATACCAGCATATAGGTGTTATGTTTTTGGATGCTTTGAAAATAGATGTTTTATGAATGAGCTAAATATTTTAGACAGATTCTCTGTGGAAATATCCTCAGATACCATTGGAGCTTGAACAGGAACTTCTACAGTATCTCACATAAGTGCGTACACCCCCCATATTTTTGTAAATATGTTATTATATCTTTCCATGTGACAACACTCGGCTACAATGTAAAGTAGTGAGTGCACAGCCAGTGTGTAATGTTGCTTCCCCTCAAGATAACTTTACGCACAGCCATTAATGTCTAAACCTTGGCAACAAAAGTGAAAATGTCCAAATTGGGCCAAATGTGTAAATATTTTGTGCGGCCACCAATATTTTCCAGCACTGTCTCAATTCTCTTGGGCATGGAATTCACCAGAGCTTCACAGGTTGCCACTGAAGTCCACTTCCACTCTTCCCTGTAGACATTACAGAGCTGGTGGATGTCAGAGACCTTGAGCTCTCACACCCCCTGTTTGAGGATGCCCCACAGATGCTCAATAGAGTTTAAAGAGTACCTGTCACCAAATAAAACTTTTGATATAGTGTTCCTTATGTAATTAGCAGATACTTTCCCAATCACTAGCTTTTAAAATGATCAACATAAATATGTTTAAAATGTAATATAAAAAAACAGCCACCATGTGGCACTGTTCTGTTCCCTGACACAAATAATAGAGCGAGTTTGGTCTTCTCCCGGCCTGGCAGGAGTCCAAACTCCTGAAGTTTTTCTCTGCACTGAGCTTGATTGACAGTTGCACAGGAAGTGAAAGCTCCACAGATTCTCACAGAAAGCTGCACAGACTGAAACCTGCAGGAGAGCCTCACTGATAGAAACACAGACTGAAACATGCACAGAGCCTGAGGTCTTCTATTCATCACAACACTACAACTATGTGAGGGCAGAAGCGGTCCCTCAGCAGGTTTCAGTGATGTCATGCCTGCTGGGAAACACCCACTTTCTCCTGCTGGGAAATTGCAAGAACAGAGGTATAATACGCAGCTTTTTAAAGCTCAGAATTTTTTTAAAGGGCTGGAGTGGTGTTAGAAGTAATTAGGGAACACAGCCTGAGTTAGTTTAGAACAGTTTATTTGGTGACAGGTACTTTTTAAGTCTGGAGACATGCCTGACCACACCATCATCTTTACCCAAGGCAGTGTGTTTGAGGTCATAATCATGTTGGAATACTGCCATGGGGACCTGTCTCCAAGGGAGGGGTTCCCTTAATGAAGTGCAGCTTCCCAGGTCTAGCAGTACTCATGCAACCCCAAACCATGACAATCCCATCACCATGCTTGACTGTAGACAAAACACACTTTTCTTTGTTCTCCTCATATGGTTGCAGCAGAGTAGCAAACACTTTTGGGCATCCAGATCCTGAGGGACCACAGACTCAAGGATACTGCTAATCCAGATATAACTCAGTCAGGGGAGGCTTTTATGTGGGGTTTAAGGTCACACTCACCATCCAACTCCTCAGATTTTTTTCTCTTGGGAGACCTGGGAAAGCTGTGGAGAAGTGGCTCCTAAGTGCCTGTGATCCCCCTCTGAGGACTGTGGCCTTGAGGTGGATGCTATTTTCGAGGGAGGCATACTACAGTTTAAGTAAGCCTGGCTGTCAAAATACTGATGAATGAACCCGGCAATAGTGTCAGGAGGCTCAGTGACTCATTTGTATTCTTTGTGGAGACAAAAATAAAGCTAACAACACTGAATCAAGCTGTAAGGCAGAGAAGGGCATGGGGCAGAGTTAGGTGTGTAAGTAAAGTGTATCCTAATTCCACAATTGACAAGCCACATCCCCCAAAAATATTTTTATAAGGATCTTTGGTTGTTCTTTTTTTTTGTGGGTTGTTGCTTATGTGGGAAACATTTTAGACTTGTGCACTAGAAAAATTTTCGTTTCGTTTCATTTTTTCGTTTTGGAATTTTTTTTCGGTTCGGTTATATTTTCGGTTTTGCTTTTTCGGATACATTCGGTATTCGGGTGTTCGGTCTTATTTTTCGGATACATTCGGTATTCGGGTATATTCGATAAATCTTTGTATTCCTTTTTGGACTTTAGCGATCCTCAAAAATTAAGGAGATACCTTTTTTATTAAAATTTCGTAGGGTACCATGAAAATAATAATAAAAGAGATACAGTAGTGATGGAAACAATTGTATCTAACGAAATGTATCTTTTATTATGAAATGTTTATTCATTTTTAAACAGGGATCCATTTATGTGAGCGGGTAAAGCACTAAAAATGTAGCCGACAATAATAAAAATGTAAAGTGTGCGTGTTTTTCACTTTTTTTTTACATTTTTTAGGTAGTACTACTACTCCCAGCATGGAACACACTGTTCCATGATGGGAGTAGTAGTTACCTGTACTAATTGACAGATCGCCGGGGTCCCTTGTGATCCTCTTGTATAATGTATAGATGCGGCAGCAGCTCTTCTATGGTCCCCTGCACTCACGTATATATACACATATTCATATTTCCCACAGAGCTGTGATTGGCCAGATGGTTTCAGCCAATCACAGCTCTCTATGAGAAATAAGAATATGTGTATATATACGGCTGTGCAGGGGACCATAAGAGAGCGGCCGCCGCATCTATACATTATACAGGAGCATCACAGCGGGTGTAACGAGTGATACCCGCAGTGATCTTTCCTTTACTACAAGTACTACTACTCCCAACATGGAGTTCCCTCTGCCCCATGCTGATAGTATCTGCATTAATAGACAGATCACAGCGGGTGTCAGAAGTTACACTCGCTGCGATATGTCTATTAATGCAGGTACTACAGCTCCCAGCAAGGAGCAGAGTGTGCTCCATGTTGGGAGTATTAGTACCTGCAGTAAGGGACAGATCCCAGTGGATGTCACTCCTCCTGACACCCGCTGCGATCCTCCTTATGTGAATGTCGGGATCAGCTGTTCTCAGGGCTACAGAGCCCGGAGAACAGCTGACGCTGAGCCGTAGGTATACATCGTATATCTACTGCCAAGCAAGAACTTACAGTGAGCCTGCAATGTGTATACAGTATACACATTGCTTGCTCACTTAACCCCTTGCTAAGCTGGGTGCTATGCGCAAGCCCAGCAAGGAAAGAGTTAACTTACACTGCTGGACAGTGTAGGTTAACCCTTTGGCGGTATACACTATATACAGCTATCTATAGATAGCTGTATATAGTGTATACAGAAGACGAAGTCCAGCTTACTTCCCTCGAGTACCAGGCAGGTCTGTGTAGCTCCGCCCCCTAGTGATGACGTCATTGGGGGCGGGGCTACAGAAGGGAACTAGGCTAGTTAATCTGAAGCTCTGTTCACATTGTACGTTTTGTATAATGTGAACAGACCCTTCTGGAAGTGTCTACCCAGACAGGGAGACTCCAGCTGTTGCTAAACTACAACTTCCAGCATGCCCAGACAGCCAAAGGCTGTCTGGGCATGCTGGGAGTTGTAGTTTTGCACCAATTGGTGGCTCCCTGTTTGGGTAGACATTTCATCATGGGGGCTCTCCCCAGCGGACAGTGTCAAAAATGTCATAACCAATTTTTTGTGTTTTTTTTCTTCTCGTTTCAGATCCGTGTATGCAGAGGATTACTGCGGATTCGATGGATTACGGCGAATTATTATTTTTTTCTTTTAATAAAATGGTTAACGAGGGCTGTGGGGGAGTGTTAATTTATTTAAATAAAAAATAAAAAACGCATAGGGTTCCCCGTATTTTCATTCTCAGCACAATACCAACCAAATAGCAACAGCCTAACGTTACCAGGGTGGGCGAGGACCGTTGTTACTGGCCCTCCTCATTCTAAATAATGCCAGCCTGTTACCGCCTAGGCCCAGGAGCGCCATTTTTTACGCTCCGGGCCTGTTGGTACCAGCTCTTCCCAGCACCCCTGTGGTGGTGGGTACCGGGGTAATAATTGGGGGTTAGCGCTAGCTGTTTTGGGGGCTAACGCTAAGCCCCGGCTTATTAATGGATTCAGTCAATAAGACAGCTTCCACTACTAACCCTGAAAATTCAATAAACAAAAAAACACAACACATTGGAAAAATAATTTTGTTTAAAAAAACACTCCCCCACAGCCCTCTTTAACCATTTTATTAAAAGAAAAAAAAATAATCCTCCGTAATCCATTGAATCCGCAGTAATCCTCTGCATACACGGAACTGAAACCAGAAGAAAAAAAAACACAAAAAATTGGTTATGACATTTTTGGCGCTGTCCGCTGGGGAGAGCACCCATGATGCAATGTCTACCCAAACAGGGAGCCACCAATTGGTGCAAAACTACAACTCCCAGCATGCCCAGACAGCCTTTGTAGTTTAGCAACAGCTGAAGTCTCCTTGTCTGGGTAGACACTGCCAGAAGGGTCTGTTCACATTATACTACCTTATGTAGCTCCACCCCCCTAATGATGTCATCACTAGGGGGCGGAGCTACACAGACCTGCCCGGTACTCGACGGAAGTAAGCTGGACTTCGTCTTCTGTATACACTATACACAGCTATCTATAGATAGCTGTATATAGTGTATACCGCCCAAAGGGTTAACCTACACTGTCCAGCAGTGTAAGTTAACTCTTTCCTTGCTGGGCTTACGCATAGCGCACAGCTCAGCAAGGGGTTAAGTGAGCCAGCAATGTGTATACTGTATACACATTGCAGGCTCACTAAGTTCTTGCTTGGCAGTAGATATACGATGTATACCTATGGCTCAGCGTCAGCTGTTCTCCCGGCTCTGTAGCCCTGAGAACAGCTGATCCCGACATTGACATCAGGAGGATCGCAGCGGGTGTCAGGAGGAGTGACATCCCTGGGATCTGTCCCTTACTGCAGGTACTAATAATCCCAACATGGAGCACACTCTGCTCCATGCTGGGAGCTGTAGTACCTGAATTAATAGACATATTGCAGCGAGTGTAACTTCTGACACTCGCTGCGATCTGTCTATTAATGCAGGTACTACAGCTCCCAGCATGGAGCAGAGTGAACTCCATGTTGGGAGTAGTAGTACTTGTAGTAATGGAAAGATCACTGCGGGTATCACTACTGACACCCGCTGTGATGCTCATGCATAATGTATGGATGCGGCGGCCGCTCTCCTATGGTCCCCTGCACGGCCGTATATATACACATGTTCCTATTTCTCACAGAGAGCTGTGATTGGCTGGAACCATCTGGCCAATTACAGCTCTGTGGGAAATATGAATATGTGTATATATACATGAGTGCAGGGGACCATAGAAGAGCGGCCGCCGCATCTATACATTATACAAGAGGATCGCAAGGGACCCCGGCGATCTGTCAATTAGTACAGATAACTACTACTCCCATCATGGAACAGTGTGTTCCATGCTGGGAGTAGTAGTACTACCTAAAAATTGTAAAAAAAAAAAAAGTTAAAAACACGCACACACTACATTTTTATTATTGTCAGCTACATTTTTAGTGCTTTACCCGCTCACATAAATTGATCCCTGTTTAAAAATTAATAAACATTTCATAATAAAAAAGATACATTTTGTTAGATACAATTGTTTCCATCACTACTGTATCTTTTTTATTATTTTTCTGTTATTAGAATGAATTCTTTACGTTCGTGTACGGATAACAAATGCATTCATTACTTTGCTATTCGTATTATCGTGGCTATTCGTGAATGTTCAAAATATGTTTTCGTGCATTCGGATCGGTCCAAATGCCCGAAAACGGTAAAATTCGGTAAATTAGACATTCATGCCGAACCAAATTGCACATGTCTAATACATTTAAAAGGGTACTCTACTGGAAAACTCTACTCTATTTATTTTTTTAAATCAACTGGTGCCAGAAAGTTAAACAGATTTGTAAATTAATAAAAACCTATAGCTTATGCCTCTAGGACCTCACCAATGGTGCATAATGGTGTGGACAAAGATAGATGTAACAGCGTTTGTTCAAAAATTGCTTTTAATTCAGATAAAATGTAATATATATATATAAATAAAATAGTAGCAAAATAGTAGCAAAATATCACATTACACTGGCATTGATCTAATGAAAAACTCACTGGGCCCTAGTGAGGTATCAAAAATTGTGTGAATTAATATTGATTAAGTCCATGAATCTGCAGATATAAAAAAAAAAAATATATATGAAAAATACAAATAAAAATAAAAATACCAATATAAAAATAAGTCCGTAAAAAAAGTGTGATTATTGAAACATAAAGTCAATGAAGAAATTAATAAAAAGAGTTGATGAATGAATGATACGGAGTGTCTCTCACCACTGCTTCTGGCTTGATCTGTTGATCTGTGTATATGCACATTTCTACTGAGGAAGGGGTCAGAGGTCTTTGTTTCCCAGTACCCCGAAACGCGTTTAGCAATCTGGCACTATTCACACAGTTATCATCAACGTCCATCTGCAAATACCTCGGCAATAGAGGAGTTAAACCTGTTCTACTCCGCCCTGCCTGGCTGTAACCTTACCTCCATTGCATCTCATAGCCTCACCTTTGCCTCCACGTGGGACGCCAATCCCAGACCTTCCATTGCTCCCAGAACACCATCACCTGCAGACCGGTTGTCGCACCTGAGCCGACTGACACTCCTGCCGGAGTGCCAGACTAGTGCCGTCTGTGCTAAGCCGACAAGCGAACGAGGTCCCGAGCGCTGTAACTGCCACTTGCTCCCCTGCCATCGGAGCCTATGACACGTAACATCTGCGCCCCCTTGCCAACGGGGCTTCTAAGGGAGATCTACCAATCTGTGCCCCCCTTCCATCCATTGGGGCACATGAGGATTATGAGGCTGCGATCTATCCATCACAACAGATCAAGCCAGAAGCAGTGGTGAGAGATACTCCGTATCATTCATTCATCAACTCTTTTTATTAATTTCTTCATTGACTTTATGTTTCAATAATCACACATTTTTTACGGACTTATTTTTATATTGGTATTTTTATTTTTATTTGTATTTTTCATATATATATTTTTTTTTTTTAATCTGCAGATTCATGGACTTAATCAATATTAATTCACACAATTTTTGATACCTCACTAGGGCTCAGTGAGTTTTTCATTAGATCAATGCCAGTGTAATGTGATATTTTGCTACTATTTTGCTACTATTTTATTTATATATATATATATATATATATATATATATATATATATATATATATATATATTACATTTTATCTGAATTAAAAGCAATTTTTTAACAAACGCTGTTACATCTATCTTTGTCCACACCATTATGCACCATTGGTGAGGTCCTAGAGGCATAAGCTATAGGTTTTTATTAATTTACATTTTGTTGCCGGTGGGGTCCGGCTTTAGCTTTAACTGCCTCGGTCCTTCTGTTGTGAGCTGCACCTTATTTTTTAGATTTGTAAATTACCTTTCTTTTAAATCTTTATCCTACCAGTACTTATCAGATGCTGTATGCTTCACAGTAAGTTGTAATTCTTTTTGAAGTTCTTTTCAGTCTGACCACAGTGCTCTCTGCAGACACCTCTGTCCTTGTCAAGAACTGTGCAGAGTACAAGCAAATCCCCATAGCAAACCTCTCCTGCTCTGGACAGTACCTGATACAGACAGGTGACAGCAGAGAGCACTGTGGTCAGGCTAAAAAGAACTCCAGAAACAAATACAACTTTCTTTGTAGTATACAGCAGCTGATAAGTACTGGAAGGATTAATATTTTTAAATAGAACTAGTTAACAAATCTGTTTAACTTTCTGGCACCAGTTGATTTAAAAAAAAGTTTTCCTCTGGAGTTCTCCTTTAAGGCATGTTGGTAACTGGCCTATATTTAGAGGTAATTCTCTTTAACAGTTTTCATTGCCGGGGATAATCTGGGTGCTTGTTGAACTGCATCCCCCATATTTTATATTTTAGAAATGTATCAGTGAAAGGAGCATGTGGTTCAAGAAGGGGAGCACTGATTGGTCCAGTTGCTATAATTGTACTCATTGATGACAGAATGTATTAGATTAGGGATCAACATTAGCCAATGATCTCTCTTTCCCACGGAGAACTTTAAAATAACATCTGAATAAGATTAAGAGTTATCGTGTAGTAACAAATTTATCAGCAATAGTACATTATATGTAACTTTTTCTTGTGACATTTTTCTGGTTAAGAATTGCAAAATGTTGTCTGTTCCGAACAATCATCTGCCATGCTAAAATGTTCTTAGAATGCCATTCAGCTTCCTTCTATAAAACACATTAGTTAACAGGTAGAGATCAGAATACTTAGTCATCCTGGCTCAAACTAAACTTCTCCATATCTTGTAAAAAAAAATGTATCTGCAAAATGAAGATCTTTGTTCTAATACACATATCGAGCAACTTAGAGATTGCTTAGAGTTAAATGAACCAGTAATAGTGTTATAAATATTATGAGATCAGAGACTAGTCATTTTCTATGAAATAATATAAATAATGTAGCAAACTAAAATGTTACATTCTATAGGTGATACAAACTTTTAGGATACAAAACATGTATACAAACTGCATCTGTAAAAACATTATATTCCAGATGAGGGCAGCAAAGTCTTCAGCTTAAGAAAGTACTAACAGTAGAAAAGTAGATGATGCAATGCCAGGAATAGGAGCCAATGTCAAAATAAACCAAACTGCTGTCTGCTTCATTTACATTTTGCATACTGTACTGTATACCATAAGCCTTAGATTTACATTTTAAAAATAAAATGCATATCAGATGTTACTTCACCACTTAAAATTGTTACAGATGGTCGACAATCCATCATAATTTTTACATATACATATATATATATATATATATATATATATATATATATATATATATATATACGGGATGAGTATTTAACTCAGGGAGAGTTCACCACTCCTGGTGTGACGGAGCTTTCAAGAGCCACTAAGCACTCCGCAGGCATTCTGGGTAGGGGAATATGCAAATCAGCTCATTACATCACCTTCTCAGGCGATGTTCCCTGGTATCAGCTTAGTTCCAGTTACGGAATATAAAAATCTAATCGGGATTAATGCCAATGATAAAGGGGATATAATGAACGTATATAATACAAATATAGGATATATAAATATTGTATACTATTCCTTCCTTTTCCAAGTGTTAACTTACTCTAGGTTCCCTTTGTAGATTGTACGGTTTAAATAATTACCAACACAGGGTTAATAATACAAAGGTTTATTCACGAACACACTATATAACTTTAGCTAACATATATCTATATCCGTATAATCTCAATGTATCTCAGTGTATCTAAGACAACTTCAATACAATAATATTATACTATTACATTACACTTTAACTCAATACAATATCTTCCCCACCCCCTATATATATATATATATATATATATATATATATATATATATATGTGTGTGTGCGTGTGTGTGTGTGTGTTTGTATTGCATCTCATATCAGAATATGTTCCACCTTAAGTAAAAGAGTTTCATCCAGTAGAATGGATAATGGATACACCTAAAACCATAATACACTACACTTTAATATCAAGTAATGCTGTACATATTTGTATATCATTGTAAGGAACAAATATAAGTTAGATTGGGTGTGTAAAATATGTCTTACACATTTGGGTAAAGTTTATCTGATGTTTATCCCCTAGATGACACAGGGCGTACCTGGCAGCTTGGTCCTAAACACACCAGGGCGTAGTAGTTCCTATGAAACGAGTGCATAGAAGAAGATTGACACTGCTATTAGCAGCCATGCACTCACAGGGGCAGAGCAGCTTTTAGGCCCCATCAAGCTCTATGTCATGGGTGCCATTGTTGCCTTTCTTTGTGCTCCCCAGAGTTTTAACACTTGCTAACAAGGCAACTTTGACTGCTGTGTGTAAGCAAAATGTAAAAAAAAAAAAAAAAAAAAAAACGGTTAATGACAAGACATTGCATACATGTTAGAATAGAAAACATTGTGATTCCTGGGGGGACATGCAAACCTTATTACAAAACTCTATTTTAAGCTGGCATACAGCAAGTCATATTGTTATAAATGCATTAGTACAAAGTATATTTGTCAGTTTACATAAGATTTAATAATGAGATATTAAGAATGGGTTTTTGGGCAAAGAAGCATATGGGCTTGGCCAATAGTATAATTGATCTTCTACTATCTTTATCCTGTGAGCAAGGCTTCAGAAGCTACCAATTAACCCCTTAACGACATCTGACATAAATGTACATCATCCTAAGGTGGGACTTCCCGCACCATGACATACATTTACATCATGCACGGCAGGTCCCAGCTGCTATCAGCCCTGATGTCCGCCATTAACCCCTCATCAATACAGATCATGGCATCTGCAGCAGTGTGGCACTTAACATGGATGATCGGATTGCCCACAGCGCTGCCGCAGGGATCATATCATCCATAATTGTGGACGGAGGTCCTCTCACCTGCCTCCGTCCGTCTACAGGGGTCTTTTGCTCTGGTCTGAGATCGAGCAGACCAGAGCAGAAGATCACTGATAACACTGATCAGTGATATGCTCTATGCAAAGCACTGAACAGTATTAACAATCAACGTATTGTATAAATAGTGCCCTATGGGGACATAAAAGGTGTAAAAAAAAAAAAAAAAGTTTAAAAAATTTGAAAAATCCCCTCCCCCAATAAAAATGTAAAACTTTTTCCCATTTTACCCCTAAAAAGCATAAAAAGTTAAATTACAAACATATTTGATATTGCCGCGTACATAAGTGTCCAAACTATCAATATATAATGTTAATTATCCTTATTGTGAACGGCTTAAAAAAATAGCCAAAATTTCAGCTTTTTTGTCACATTTTGTCACATTATAGAAAAGCATATAATATGGGTATCATTTTAATCGTATTAATCCAAACAATAAAGAAAACATGTAATTTACCGTGACGTGTACAGCGTGAAAAAGAAACCGTCCAAAATTTGCTAAACTGCAGTTGCATATCCGCCGCTGAAATCCCACAGTGTGAACGGGAGACTCATTCACACTAATGTTAAGTTCATACCGTGGAATTCCGCTCGTGGAATTCCGCCTGTGGAATTTTGTGGGAATTCCGTAGTGTGAACATACCTGTAGACTCACCTTGCTATGTTGTGAAGAGGAAAGTTGCAAAGGGAGGCTTGCAATGGTATGGACAGGCTAAAATCCCAATTGATGGATCCTTTATCCAACTACACTGCTGCACCACTACTACTGTGGGCACAGCTTTGTTGTTACTTCTAGGTCTTATTTGGACATATGGGGGAAGATTTATCAATACCTGTGTAAAGAAAGACTGGTGCAGTTGCCCATAGCAATTAATCAAATTGCTGCTTTCATTTTTAAAGAGGCCTGTGAAAAATGAAGGAAGAAATCTGAAAGAAGCAGTTGGTTGCTATGGGCAACGGCACTAGTCTTCCTCTGCACAGGTTTTAATAAGTCTCTCCCATTGTCCAAATTAATATGTTGAAATAGCAGGGTTCAGGAGGGAGCAGGGGAATTGCATCCTGTCAGTGGTCTCATCAAGCCACACCCCTTTAAAAAACATTTTCCTATATGTGTGAGTAAAAAATATGAAATATGAAAATAATTATTGTTGTTGCACCTATATTTTAGCGTAACTTGCACCATTTTATCCAAACATAACTTTGTTATATTTCTAATGAATTGGTGCCTTGCTCACCAGTTTGACTTTCTGACAGATGTTGGAGGGATAGGGGGGACATCGCTAAAGCTCAAGTTTTTATGCATATTTGTTATTTGTGAGTTTTTAAAAACTTTACTTTATGTGCCAAATTCATACAACAGGCAACTAGTTAAACAAAATGTATACATATCTCGTAGAAGCGTGGAGATTACGTTAAACAGCTGTCATCTGATTGCAGTGAAAGAGAAAGCACTAACCTAGCGAGCCCCTGGCGTCCGCACTTGAGCAACTTACAAATGGAATTATTTTCTCCTTCTATCATTGTTTGGAATAAAGATTCAGAAGGATATTGTGAGTTGCTGCCCTCCTTTTCTCTATTTTTGTCTTTTAACCCCTTAAGGACGCAGGACGTAAATGTACGTCCTGGTGAGGTGGTACTTAACGCACCAGGACGTACATTTACGTCCTGTGCATAACCGCGGGCATCGGAGCGATGCCCGTGTCATGCGCGGCTGATCCCGGCTGCTGATCGCAGCCAGGGACCCGCCGGCAATGGCCGACGCCCGCGATCTCGCGGGCGTCCGCCATTAACCCCTCAGGTGCCGGGATCAATACAGATCCCGGCATCTGTGGCAGTGCGCGATTTAAATGAACGATCGGATCGCCCGCAGCAGCTCTGCGGGGATCCGATCATTCATAATGCCGCACGGAGGTCCCCTCACCTCCCTCCGTCCGGCTCCCGGCGTCTCCTGCTCTGGTCTGTGATCGAGCAGACCAGAGCAGAAGATCACCGATAACACTGATCTGTTCTATGTCCTATACATAGAACAGATCAGTATTAGCAATCATGGTATTGCTATGAATAGTCCCCTATGGGGACTATTCAAGTGTAAAAAAAAATGTAAAAAAATGTAAAAGTAAAAGTTAAAAAAGGTGAAAAATCCCCTCCCCCAATAAAAAAGTAAAACGTCCGTTTTTTCCTATTTTACCCCCAAAAAGCGTAAAAAACATTTTTTATAGACATATTTGGTATCGCGGCGTGCGTAAATGTCCGAACTATTAAAATAAAATGTTATTGATCCTGTACGATGAACGGCGTGAACGAAAAAAAAAAAAACAGTTCAAAATTCCTACTTTTTTAATACATTTTATTAAAAAAAATTATAAAAAATGTATTAAAAGTTTTTTATATGCAATGTGGTATCAAAAAAAGTACAGATCATTGCGCAAAAAATGAGCCCCCATACCGCCGCTTATACGGAAAAATAAAAAAAGTTAAGGTCATCAAAATAAAGGGATTATAAACGTACTAATTTGGTTAAAAAGTTTGTGATTTTTTTTTAAGCGCAACAATAATATAAAAGTATATAATAATGGGTATCATTTTAATCGTATTGACCCTCAGAATAAAGAACACATGTCATTTTTACCATAAATTGTACGGCGTGAAAACGAAACCTTCCAAAATTAGCAAAATTGCATTTTTCGTTTTAATTTCCCCACAAAAATAGTGTTTTTTGGTTGCGCCATACATTTTATGATATAATGAGTAATGTCATTACAAAGGAAAACTGGTCGCGCAAAAAACAAGCCCTCATACTAGTCTGTGGATGAAAATATAAAAGAGTTATGATTTTTAGAAGGCGAGGAGGAAAAAATGAAAACGTAAAAATTAAATTGTCTGAGTCCTTAAGGCCAAAATGGGCTGAGTCCTTAAGGGGTTAATACTCAACTATGAGTCCATCAGTGAGAAAAAAGAGACACACTGGTCCTGATTTACTAACAGTGTTCGATTTCTATAAATATATATAGCACCAGTCTCGGGGTCCGGTATTATGCAGGCTTAAATCTTTATTGTGCTCAGGAACATACGTGAAGCTTGAAAAAAGCTAATAAGCCGAAGGCTAATAAGCACATTTGTTCCTGAGCACTAGAGATGAGTGAACTTTTGAAAAATTTGATTCAACGGATTTTCCGGAAAAATTTGGTTTGGGTTGAATTTATTTGCAGCAAATCTATATTAAAACTGCTATTTCTGGACTACAGAGAACCTCAATAAGGCTAGGTTTTCACTTGTTTTTTTTTTTACAAAAACGCCAATAAAAACGCCCATTCTGCCACATGGCGTTTTTTTTGTGAAAAAACGCTGCGGCCAGATGTTAGCTGCAAGTCAATAGTAAACTGCAAAATGCCAAATCCACTTGGCGTTTTTCAGTTTGGCATTTTTTTTAATCCTTTTGTTGTTTTTGGGCTCCTTGGCAGTTTTTAAAAAAGACCTCTTGTCAAGACTTTGGCGTTTTTTGGGAAGATCTTGGCGTTTTTCTCCCATAGAAGTCTATGGGAGTGAAAAAACGCCAAGAAAAAACGCCAAGAAAAACGCCATGTGGGTTTTAAATTTGGCGTTTTTCAGGCTGTTTTTATTCTCTTTTGGACTTTAGCGATCCAAAAAAGTGTTGGAGATACCTTTTTTATTAAAATTTAGTAGGGTACCATTAAAAAATAATAATAAAAAAGATACAGTAGTGATGGAAAAAATTGTATTTAACGAAATATATCTTTTTTATAACAACATTTGTATTCATTTTTAAACAGGGATCAATTTATGTGTGCGGGCAGGGCACTAAAAATGTAGCCGACAATAATAAAAATGTAGTGTGTGTGTATGTTTCACTTTTTTTTAAAACATTTTTTAGGTAGTACTACTACTCCCAGCATGGAACACACTGTTCCATGATAGGAGTAGTAGTTATCTGTACTAATTGAAAGATCGCTGGGGTCAGTTGTGATCCTTCTGTATAATGTATAGATGCGGCGGCCGCTCTTCTATGGTCCCCTGCACTGCCATATATATATATACACATATTCCTATTTCCCGAAGAGAGCTGTGATTGGTCAGACGGTTCCAGCCAATTACAATTCTGTGGGAAATAGGAATATGTGTATATATACGGCAGTGCAGGGGACCATAGAAGAGCGGCTGCCGCATCTATACATTATACAGGAGGATCGCAGCGGGTGTCAGGAGGAGTGATACTTGCTCCGATCTGTCTATTAATGCAGGTACTACAGCTCCAAAGGCTGTCTGGGCATGCTGGGAGTTGTAGATTTGCACCAATTGGAGGCTCACTGTTTAGGTAGACATTGCATCATGGGCGCTCTCCCCTGCAGAGAGCACAAAAAATGTCCTAACCTATTTTTTTTTGTGTTTTTTCCTTTCTTCTCGTTTCAGATCCGTGTATGCAGAGGATTACGACGGATTCGATGGATTACGACGGATGAACAGGATTTTTTTTTATATTTTAATAAAATTGTTAACGAGGGCTGTGGGGGAGTGTTTTTTAAAATAAAATAATTTTTCCAATGTGTTGTGTTTTCTTTTTTATTGAATATTCAGGCTTAGTTATGGAGGCTGTCTAAGAGACAGAATCCATTACTAAGTCAGGGCTTAGCGCTAGCCCCCAAAACAGCTAGCGCTAACCCCCAATTATTACCCCGGTACCCACTGCCACAGGGGTTCCGGGAAGAGCCGGTACCAACAGGCCCGGAGCGTCAAAAGTGGCGCTCCTGGGCCTAGGCGGTAACAGGCTGGCGTTATTAAGGCTGGGGAGGGCCAGTAACAATGGTCCTCCCCACCCTGGTAACGTCAGGCTGTTGCTGCTTCGTTGGTATCTGGCTGATACTGAAAATAGGGGGAACCCTATGCGTTTTTTTTTTTTTTTTAATTTATGAAAAAAAAGCATAGGGTTCCCTGTATATTCAGTATCAGCACGATACCAACAAAGCAGCAACGGCCTGACATTACCAGGGTGGGCGAGGACCATTGTTACTGGCCCTCCCCAGCCTAAATAACGCCAGCCTGTTACCGCCTAGGCCCAGGAGCGCCACTTTTGACGCTCCAGACCTGTCGGTACCGGCTCTTCCTTGCACTCCTGTGGCGGTGGGTACCAGGGTAATAATTGGGGGTTAGCGCCAGCTGTTTTTGGGGCTAACACTAAGCCCCGGCTTAGTCATGGATTCCGTCTATTAGACAGCCTCCATAACTAAGCCTGAATATTCAATTAAAAAAAGACACAACACATTGGAAAAAATATTTTATTTAAAAAAACACTCCCCCACAGCCCTCATTAACCATTTTATTAAAATTAAAAAAATAAAGTTCATCCGTCGTAATCCTCTGCATACATGGATCTGAAACGAGAAGAAAAAAAAACACAAAAAAAAATAGGTTAGGACATTTTTTGCACTCTCTGCAGGGGAGAGCGCCCATAATGCAATGTCAACCTAAACAGTGAGCCTCCAACTGGTGCACAACTACAACTCCCAGCATGCCCAGACAGCCTTTGGCTGTCTGGGCATGCTGGGAGTTGTAGTTTAGCAACAGCTGGAGTCTCCCTGTCTGGGTAGACACTGGCAGAAGGATCTGTTCCCATTATCCAAAACGGACAATGTGAACAGAGCTTCAGACTAGCCTGAATGTCTGTAGCTCCGCCCCTAATTACGCCATCACTAGGGTGCGGAGCTACACGGAGTGGCAGTGACAGAAACGAGGGAGGTAAGTGGACCTCCTGTTCTGTATCCACTATATACAGCTATCTATAGATAGCTGTATATTCTGTATACCGCCCAAAGGGGCTATAGGAGCAGGTAGTCCTGTCAGTCTGGTGACAGGATTCCCAGTGGCTGTATAGTATATATGGGTACACTATGCACTCCTGTATACTATACTGCCGGGAGGTGAATAGTGATGCTGTACATCACTCCTCATCTCCTTACACTCTGTGGACCGGGCGCTCAGCATCCGACCCACAAAGTGGTACCTGAAGACAGTGAGAAAACTGCCACAGGGACAAATTTGGCTGTTTCCACACACCAGGGAAAACGCCAGAAAAACTGCCAAAACTCAGGAAAAACCTGTGGCAGTTTTTCTGGCGTTTTTGCTGGCGTTTTTTTAGGTGTACAAAAAAAAAACAAGTGGAAACCTAGCCTCTGGGGGTTTAGAACAATTTGCTTTGTTCTAACATGCATATAGAGTGTGCTGGGGTAGTGAAATAATACTGTTATTCAGTTTGACATTCAGATTACAGGCATCACTATTAGAATCACTGCAGCAGAGCAGCACAATGACAGAGCCTGGAGGTGGCATCTGTATGAGGAGACCATATAGTGGCTGAATGACACAGCATGGAGGTGTTGGCAGCATGAGGAGACCATATAGTGGCTGAATGACATAGCGTGGAGGTATTGGAAGCATGATGAGACCATATAGTGGCTGAATGACACAGCTTGGATGTGGCTGAAGAATGAGGAGACCATATAGTGGCTGAATGACACAGCCTGGAGGTGGCTGAAGCATGAGGGGACCATATAATGGTTGAATGACACAGCCTGGAGGTGTTGGCAGCATGAGGAGACCATATAGTGGCTGAATGACACAGTGTGGAGGTGTTGGCAGCATGAGGAGACCAAATATTGGCTGAATGACACAGCGTGGAGGTTTTGGCAGCCTGAGGTGACTATATAGTGGCTGAATGACACACCTTGGATGTGGCAGAAGCATGAGGAGACCATATAGTGGCTGAATGACACAGCCCGTAGGTGTCTGAAGCATGAGGAGACCATTTAGAGGCCGGATGACACAGCTTGGATGTGGCTGAAGCATGACGAGACCATATAGAGGCTGAATGACACAGCCTGCAGGTGGCTGAAGTATGAAGCTTGGATGTGGCTGAAGCATGAGGAGACCATATTGTGGCTTAATGGCACAGCCTGGAGGTGGCTGAAGCATGAGGAGACCATATAGTGGCAGACCATATAGTGGCTGAATGACACAACTTGGATGTGGCTGAAGCATGCGGAGACCATATAGTGGCTGAATGACACGGTGTGGAGGTGTTGGCAGCAGGAGGAGACCATATAATTGCTAAATGACACAGCCTGGAGCTGGCAGCAGCATGAGTAGACATAAGTGCTTCACAATCCCTAAGAGTAAAAGAAGATTTTTTAAATTTAAATTGATGATTTATGGTAGCTAGTGCTACCATAACATTTTTTAGGCCCAGACCAA
This sequence comes from Hyla sarda, assembly GCF_029499605.1. Taxonomy (NCBI): domain Eukaryota; kingdom Metazoa; phylum Chordata; class Amphibia; order Anura; family Hylidae; genus Hyla; species Hyla sarda. The sequence continues at coordinate 150,601,099 of NC_079190.1, read as the reverse complement.
CGCCCAGCAGCATCAGTAAACCATATATTGGCTGAATCAAACAGCCCTGTGGTAGCTGAATCATGAGGAGACCATATAGTGGGCGAATGGCACAGCCTGGAGATGGTTTAAGCATGAGGAGACAATATAGTGGCTGAATGGCACAGCCTGGAGTTGGTTGAAGCATGATTAGACCATATAGTGGCTTAATGGCACAGCCTGGAGTTGGCTGAAGCATGAGGAGACCATTGAAATTTAAGATTTTGAAATTGAAATTGAGGATTTTGAAATTGAGATTTTAACTCCCAAGTTTTAGTGTCCCGGGCCCCGGTGTGTGGGTAGGGCCAAATCTAACAAGGAGTCACATGTCACATGGCAGCATAATGACAGAGCCTGAAGGTGGCATCAGTATGAGGATACCACATAATGGCTGAATGACTGCCTGGAGTTTTTGGCAGCATGGGGAAAACATATAGTTTCTGAATGGCACAGCTGGGAGGTGGCTACAGCATGACAAGATCATAAAGTGTCTGAATGGCACAGCCTGGAGGTGGCTGAAGCATGAGGAGACCATATAGTGGCTGAATGAGACAGCCTGGAGGTGGCAGCAGCAGCATCAGATGTCCTGAAAGTGACCCAATGACAGAGTGGTGTGGTGGGTGGCAATACAGTACCCGGTGATTAAGGTGGGTGAAAAAGGTCTGATGTGGAGAAATGTTTGTAACTGGGGAGCAGTGGTTTAAAACTGTTTGGCACTAGCCATATTTGTGTTGGTTTGGCACCTTGGTCAATCTACTCTGATGGATCAGGCATTGGTGGTTGGAAATCCTGGCTGATCCATGCCTGATTCATCTTCACAAAGGTCTCCACATTTTTCGTGGACAGACGAGTTCTCCTTGGGGTGACTATTGCTCCCACTGCACTAAACACCCGCTCTGATGGCACACTACTGGGCGGGCAGGTCAGCTTTTCTGGAGCAAACTCTGCTTGTTGTGGCAGCAAATCAAGCTTGGCTGCCCAGAAATCCAGCGGATCTTCAAGGTGTGTTGGCATGGGCATGTCAAGGTGTGCCACCACCTGCTGGTTCAGGTCCTGCTCCAGGTGTACCTACTGCTGATGAGGTGCTTCACTATGCGGGGGAAGAAAGCTACTCAACAACGACTGTAGACTCAGGCTGCTGCTGATGGATTAGGAACCGCTCCTGCCACCCCACCACTTCCCAGCAGCCATGGCAGTGGAAGGTGAGCGCAGGTGGCCCCCCGATTCAGACTTGTGAGAGGATGGACGATGGCGCTGAAAGGCATTAGCCAACTGACTACAAAAGATGCCTCTGTAGAAGGTCACTTTGTCCTCCCTCTCAGTGGGTGTAAAAAAAAGGCCCCTGTTTTGTGGTGGTAGTGAGGGTCCAATAAGGTGGAGATCCAGAAGTCATCCCGCTGCTGAACGGTGACAATTTGGCTGTCACTACGCAAGCAAGTGAGCATGCATCATGCCATTTGTGCAAGTGACTCGGGTGGACCCCCTTGTCTCCATCTCCACTGCATACTGCCACGGTGTGTCTGGGTCCTCTGTCTCACCTTCCTCATAACCCTTTATCTCCTCTAGCTGCTCCTGCTCCTCCTCTCCTGTCAGATCACTAGAAAAACCGCCCATTTGGCAAAACCAAAACTGTGCTCCACTGTGCCTCTCCCCCTCCTCCTCCTCCTCCTCCTCGAGTTTAGCCCCCACAGGGCTCATGTGGAAATGAAATAAAGGCGCTACGTCTCCAGTGCCCCGACGAGCCATCGTTTCCAACACGTGTTGTAAGAAATGAAGCAGTGGAATGACGTTGTTCATCCCGTAATCCTGGCGACTTACTAATAATGTGGCTTCCTCAAAGGGTCTGAGCAAACGGCAGGTGTCAAGTATGAGCTGCCACTGGTTCACATTGAAGTTACACAGGGGAGTACCCTGCTTGGATCATCAAGAAATTCCTGAATGATTTTCTCTGTTTGTACAGTCAGTCCAACATATGGAGGGTGGAATTCCAATGTGTGGCAACGTCACAAATCAGACTATGTTGGGGGATACCATTCCGACGCTGCAGCTGAAGGAGTGTGTGTTTTGCGGAGTACGAGTGGCTGAAGTGCATGCAAAGTTTCCTTCCCATTGTTAGGATGTCTTGCAACTGGGGGGGGGGGACACTTCAGGAACTGCTTCACAACCATATTGAACACGTGTGCCATGCAGGGCGCATAGCTCAGTCTTCCCAGTCGCAGTGCATGCAAGATGTTCTTCCCGTTGTCAATCACCATGATTTCCATTTCCAGTTTTCGTGGAGTAAGCCATGTACCGATTTCTTCATGAATAACTTTTAACAGTTCCTCCCCTGTGTGACTCCGTTCGCCAAGGCAAACCATGTGAAGAATAGTGTGACACAGCCGTGCCCTGCACACATGGTATGCTAAAAGACCACTGAGACTTGTCTGGGCAGTGGAGGCTAAGGACACGGTGAAGGATGAGGAGGCGGAGTCACACACTGTCACAGGACCAACGGCCTGAGAGCGTGGAAGAGGAAGCGGACCTTTCCAAGTTGGTGTTGTGGCTGTGCCGGAACCACATTCACCCAGTGAGCCGTAGAGGACATGTATTGTCCCTGACCATAGTTACAGCTCCAGATATCGGTACTGCCATGCACTTTGGTACACACCGACAGGCTCAAGGACTGGCCCACTCTCTCTTCCACAAAATTGTGCAGGACTGGTATTTCCTTCTTTGCAAAGAAATTACGGCTTGTCACTCTCCACCTCGGCACAAGCCATCAGTTCTTTGAGAGGTACAGAGTCCACCACTTGAAAAGGGATGGACTGCAGCATCAGCAACTTGGACAGGAGCACATTCAGCTTCTGCGCCATTGGATGAGTGGGCGCATGCTGTCGTCTCTTGGACATGGCTTTGCCGATGGATTATTGGCGGAATGGCTGACTAAAAGTAGGAGGAGCAGGAGCATCAAGCAACAGAAGGAGGGTATGACACACAATTCCCTTCGGCTGAGTTTGTGGAGCCTTGGCTTGCTGAAAGAGGGAGTCGCATGCCATTTCGTGATGCAGCAGGCTTGACCACTACATCGGAGCCACGGTTCTCCCAGGCCGCTTTATGGTGGCGAAACATTTGTTGACGCAGGGCCGTGGTGCCAACATTGGGACCCTGGCCACGCTTCACTTGCATGTGGCTATGTGAACCTCCTCCGGATACTTGATGAAAAACTGCCACACCGTCAAGTAGATGATTTTCCCACCAATAGTCCGCACTAATTGACTGCTACAGCCGCCGTCTCCAGGGACCCCTGTTCCACTAGCTCCCGGCAAGGTAGGCTGCCTCAAAGCAGGAGGTCTCCCCCGGGCACATTTTGCACCAGAATTTCCACTTCTGACGCCATGCTGACTGCCAATCTTGCTACCACCTTGCTGGCTCAGCTGCTGCCTCACGGGCAACCTGCAACTCTCTTCTCCTGATGACGATGAATCTCCTTCTGCACCCGGCTCCCAATTGTGATCGGCTTCATCATCATCATCAACAACTGATGTCCTCCTCAGGTTCCTCAACAGTGTCTGCTTTACGACCCTGAACTCTGTCAACACCGCCTCCCCCATCACTCTACATCACTACTTGCCCGCCTAGTGGGGGAAGCGGCAGATGTCTCCTCCACTTCTTGGCTGGGCAGATTGTACTCAGTGAATAGTGGAGCTGAACCCACAGCATAAGATACTTCTTTAGGAGAGGGAACAGCATAGGACAGAAGCAATGGGAGGACAGGGACTGCTCCTGGGCCATGCCAACTGAGTGTTGTGTCTGAGGAACCCACCGACTGTTTACTGAGGGTATCAGATGTCACTTGTGATGAAGTGGATGACCGTGTTAACGTATCGATGACGGCAGATGGGTTGCTGGTCGATACACGACCCCTAGCTGATACCTGGAGCTCAGGCCTCTCGCTGTGACTCCTGCTGCCACTCGCCCCCTAGTCTGCCACCACCTCTGCCTGATGAATTTAGGCCTCTGCCACTCCTCTGTGCACGTTCTGGCACTTCTCTGCCTGACATACTTAGTGCGTATAAGAGGGGAGTACAATACGCTTCACTACGCTTAAAAGAGTATTTGTCTAGAACAGCAGCAGGTGTGTACTTTTGGCTGTCCTTTCACAGTATCTAGGCCCTTGACAGATTAACAGGTACAAAATAATACACTACTTAGATGTAGGTATGTGGTATGCACTTATGAGGGCAGAAAAATGTGCTACAGTATGCTAAAAAATAAATAAAAAATTGCCCACAGCACCAGCAGTGCACAACAATGCTGCAGAAACCGTCACTGGTTCTCATTTACTAAGCTGAAACTGACCAGTTTTTGTCAGTTTTTTTTGGCGCAGATTGTCTGAGACATGTCTGCACCAGTCTGCGACAGTGTGCGACAGTGTGTGCCTGGAAAATCCGACAAACCCAACATTGCATTGTGAAAATCCCCAAAAAAGGGGAGTGGTCTGGTGCAGAGGGGTGTGGCAGACACAAAAAGGGCTTGGTTTCACAGAAAATCCTGTGGATAAATGGCTGAAAATTTAAACCTAGAAAAAGCTGGTGAGAAAATGTTCCCAACTTTTCCCTTTAGTAAATAAGGAGGAATCCTGCAAGTCTGAAATAACATTTCCCACTAGTAAAAAAACGACACTCTTAGTAAATGAGGCCCACTGTGTACTAAACTCAAAATTGCAAAAAGACTCTCCCTAAAATACTATTATTAATCGACTGCTGGGTGTGGATTATATTGTCTACAGATTAGTATAACCAGCAGACTAGTTGTTGTGGAACAAAGACACAGATTTGTGGTCAATGCTTACCGGACAACGTACTTACCGAACATTGTTCTAGCAACCTTACCTAACGGTCTGAGGTGTGCCAAAACCGTACGTGAGGGCACGCCTATAGGGGGCATGCCCTATGTAATGGTGACAAGAAAAAGGGGAGGGCTGGAAGGGATTGAACGCTACATACGCACCTGTTGCAGGTAAGGGGAGGGTATATGTAGGGACTCCCAGCTCCTGCCACAAATTAAGCCTGATAGGCTTCCACTTGTGGTCAATGCTTACCGGACAACGTACTTACCGAACATTGTTCTAACAACCTTACCTAACGGTCTGAGGTGTGCCAAAACCGTACGTGAGGGCACGCCTATAGAGGGCAAAAACACACAGATGGGGTTTGAAAAGGTTTATTTTCAAAAACAACATTACAAAGCCAAAAAGGTAAATACCTCGGCTAACTCAGCATGAAGGTTAGGGATATAACGTTCAAAACAACCAGAATCCCACCTGCCCAAGCTTTTAATCAAATGAGCGGGCACTTTGTGACGTGAAGCGGCAGATGCTGCCCCCATTCGGAATGAGTGCCCAGATATGGAGTTGGGATCGTGGCCCAAGGCGGCTACTAGTGTACGAACGTGTTTAACGAACCAAGAGGTGGTGATTGGTAGGTTATTGTGCGGGAGTAATGGAAATGTAAGGACCTGAGCTGATAGTGCCGCCAGCAACTGCCGCAACACCAGAACCGGGCACCATTTATGCCCAGAGGGGAAGAACCTGACCTGTACTGGTGTGAGGGAAGTTTTAGTATGTTTCAGGGTGAGGGTAAAATATGGGTCCTGGAAAACTAACTGGCCCTTCGACAGCCCCAAACACTTAGTGGAGGAAACAGTAAACTCACCTGGTCGTAGGAAACCATAGAACCCTAAGTAAATGGCCGCCTTGATGACTAAACTGTCCAAAAACCCAAAGGGAAGGGCGTCCAGAGCATCAGACACACCTCGGAACAGTTCACCGGAAATGGGGACTCGACTAGGGGCCTTGCGTACTGATAACTTGAGAATACCCCTTAAAATAGCTCTGATTGGATGGACGGCAAACAAGGACAGCCTACTAGGATGTCTGAGGGCCATGTGGTGTTGGATACCTGCCAAGTAGTTTTTGATGGTGCTATGTGACAGATGCAAAGTAGAATGGCAAAAAGTCACAAAACAAAGTAGGGAAGAGATATAGTCCTCTGTGTCTTGAGGGTTAGTGGCTAGAAAATTCTGATAAGCCTCCCATGCCACCCGATAGGCCCTCCTGGTGTTGGCTGACAGTGAACTGATGATGAGGCCGTTGGCAATGTGTCACGATGCCGGCTGGCAGGTAGTGGATCCTCTGTGCCAGAGAGGGATTGGCGTGGACCGTGCTAGTGGACCGGTTCTAAGCCACTACTGGTTTTCACCAGAGCCCGCCGCAAAGCGGGATGGTCTTGCTGCGGCGGTAGTGACCAGGTCGTATCCACTAGCAACGGCTCACCTCTCTGGCTGCTGAAGATAGGCGCGGTACAAGGGAGTAGGCAGAAGCAAGGTCGGACGTAGCAGAAGGTCGGGGCAGGCAGCAAGGATCGTAGTCAGGGGCAACGGCAGAAGGTCTGGAACACAGGCTAGGAACACACAAGGAACGCTTTCACTGGCACAATGGCAACAAGATCCGGCGAGGGAGTGCAGGGGAAGTGAGGTGATATAGGGAAGTGCACAGGTGAACACACTAATTGGAACCACTGCGCCAATCAGCGGCGCAGTGGCCCTTTAAATCGCAGAGACCCGGCGCGCGCGCGCCCTAGGGAGCGGGGCCGCGCGCGCCGGGACAGGACAGACGGGGAGCGAGTCAGGTACGGGAGCCGGGGTGCGCATCGCGAGCGGGCGCTACCCGCATCGCGAATCGCATCCCGGCTGGCAGCGGAATCGCAGCGCCCCGGGTCAGAGGATGTGACCGGGGCGCTGCAGCGGGGAGAGTGAAGCGAGCGCTCCGGGGAGGAGCGGGGACCCGGAGCGCTCGGCGTAACAGTACCCCCCCCCTTGGGTCTCCCCCTCTTCTTAGAGCCTGAGAACCTGAGGAGCAGACTTTTGTCTAGGATGTTGTCCTCAGGTTCCCAGGATCTCTCTTCAGGACCACAACCCTCCCAGTCCACTAAAAAAAAAGTTTTCCCTCTGACCTTTTTGGAAGCCAAGATTTCCTTGACAGAGAAGATGTCCGAGGAGCCGGAAACAGGAGTGGGAGGAACAGATTTGGGAGAAAAACGGTTGAGGATGAGTGGTTTGAGAAGAGAGACGTGAAAGGCATTAGGGATACGAAGAGAAGGAGGAAGAAGAAGTTTATAAGAGACAGGATTGATTTGACACAAAATTTTGAAAGGACCAAGATAGCGTGGTCCCAACTTGTAGCTAGGGACACGGAAGCGGACATATTTAGCGGAGAGCCATACCTTGTCTCCAGGGGAAAAAACGGGAGGAGCTCTTCTTTTCTTATCCGCGAACCTCTTCATGCGTGAAGAAGCCTGTAAGAGAGAATTTTGGGTCTCTCTCCATATAATGGAAAGGTCACGAGAAATTTCATCCACAGCGGGCAGACCAGAGGGCAAGGGGGTAGGGAGGGGGGGAAGAGGGTGACGGCCGTACACCACGAAAAATGGGGATTTGGAGGAAGATTCAGAGACCCTGAAGTTATACGAGAATTCGGCCCATGGAAGGAGATCTGCCCAGTCATCCTGGCGGGAGGAAACAAAATGTCGCAAATAATCACCCAAGATCTGGTTAATTCTTTCTACTTGTCCATTGGACTGGGGATGATATGCAGAAGAAAAATTTAATTTAATCTTGAGTTGTTTACAGAGAGCCCTCCAGAATTTAGACACGAATTGGACACCTCTATCCGATACAATCTGCGTAGGCAACCCGTGAAGACGAAAAATGTGTACAAAAAATTGTTTAGCCAACTGAGGCGCAGAAGGAAGACCAGGAAGAGGGATGAAATGTGCCATTTTGGAGAATCGATCAACGACCACCCAAATAACAGTGTTGCCACGGGAAGGGGGTAAATCAGTAATAAAATCCATACCAATCAGAGACCAAGGCTGTTCGGGGACAGGCAGAGGATGAAGAAAACCAGCGGGCTTCTGGCGAGGAGTCTTATCCCGGGCACAGATAGTGCAGGCTCGCACAAAGTCCACAACATCCGTCTCCAGAGTCGGCCACCAATAGAAGCGGGAGATGAGTTGCACAGATTTCTTGATGCCCGCATGACCTGCGAGATGGGAGGAGTGACCCCATTTGAGGATTCCGAGGCGTTGGCGTGGAGAAACAAAGGTCTTTCCTGGAGGAGTCTGCCTGATGGAGGCAGGAGAAGTGGAGATCAGGCAGTCAGGTGGAATGATGTGTTGCGGAGAGAGTTCAACTTCTGAGGCATCCGAGGAACGAGAGAGAGCATCGGCCCTAATGTTCTTATCGGCAGGACGAAAGTGAATCTCAAAATTAAATCGGGCAAAGAACAGAGACCACCGGGCCTGGCGAGGATTCAGCCGTTGGGCAGACTGGAGGTAGGAGAGGTTCTTGTGGTCGGTGTAGATAATAACAGGAAAACTTGATCCCTCCAGCAGATGCCTCCATTCCTCAAGTGCTAATTTAATGGCTAGAAGCTCTCGATCCCCGATGGAGTAGTTCCTCTCCGCTGGAGAGAAGGTCCTAGAGAAAAAACCACAAGTGACAGCATGCCCGGAAGAATTTTTTTGTAGAAGAACAGCTCCAGCTCCCACTGAGGAGGCATCAACCTCCAATAGGAAGGGTTTGGAAGGGTCAGGTCTGGAGAGCACGGGAGCCGAAGAAAAGGCAGACTTGAGTCGTTTAAAGGCGTCTTCTGCTTGAGGAGGCCAGGACTTGGGATCAGCATTTTTTTTGGTTAAAGCCACGATAGGAGCCACAACGGTAGAAAAATGTGGAATAAATTGCCTGTAATAATTGGCGAACCCCAAAAAGCGTTGGATAGCACGGAGTCCGGAGGGGCGTGGCCAATCTAAGACGGCAGAGAGTTTGTCTGGATCCATTTGTAGTCCCTGGCCAGAGACCAAATATCCTAGAAAAGGAAGAGATTGGCATTCAAACAGACATTTCTCAATTTTGGCATAGAGTTGATTGTCACGAAGTCTCTGAAGAACCATACGGACATGCTGGCGGTGTTCTTCTAGATTGGCAGAGAAAATTAGGATATCGTCCAGATATACAACAACACAGGAGTATAGCAGATCACGAAAAATTTCATTGACAAAGTCTTGGAAGACAGCAGGGGCGTTGCACAGGCCAAAGGGCATGACCAGATACTCAAAGTGTCCATCTCTGGTGTTAAATGCCGTTTTCCACTCATCCCCCTCTCTGATGCGGATGAGGTTATAGGCGCCTCTTAAGTCCAATTTAGTAAAGATGTGGGCACCTTGGAGGCGATCAAAGAGTTCAGAGATGAGGGGTAAGGGATAGCGGTTCTTAACCGTGATTTTATTAAGACCGCGGTAGTCAATGCAGGGACGTAGGGAGCCATCTTTTTTGGACACAAAGAAAAATCCGGCTCCGGCAGGAGAGGAGGATAAAGCCCTTTTTTAGATTCTCCTGGACGTATTCAGACATGGCAAGAGTCTCTGGGGCAGAGAGAGGATAAATTCTGCCCCGGGGTGGAGTAGTACCCGGGAGGAGGTCGATAGGACAATCATAAGGCCTGTGAGGAGGTAGAGTCTCAGCTTGTTTTTTGCAGAAAACATCCGCGAAGTCCATATAGGCCTTAGGGAGACCGGTTACTGGAGGAACCACAGAGTTACGGCAAGGGTTACTGGGAACCGGTTTTAGACAGTTCTTGGAACAAGAGGACCCCCAACTCTTGATCTCCCCAGTGGACCAATCCAGGGTTGGGGAATGAAGTTGAAGCCAGGGAAGTCCAAGGAGAATTTCCGAGGTACAATTGGGAAGGACCAAAAGTTCAATCCTCTCGTGATGAGATCCGATGCTCATAAGAAGGGGCTCCGTGCGGAAACGTATGGTACAGTCCAATCTTTCATTATTTACACAATTGATGTAGAGGGGTCTGGCGAGACTGGTCACCGGGATGTTGAACCTGTTGACGAGAGAGGCCAAAATAAAATTTCCTGCAGATCCAGAGTCCAAGAAGGCCACAGTAGAGAAGGAGAAGGCAGAGGCAGACATCCGCACAGGCACAGTAAGACGTGGAGAAGCAGAGTAGACATCAAGGACTGTCTCACCTTTGTGCGGAGTCAGCGTACGTCTTTCCAGGCGGGGAGGACGGATAGGACAATCCCTCAGGAAGTGTTCGGTACTAGCACAGTACAGGCAGAGGTTCTCCATACGGCGTCGTGTCCTCTCTTGAGGTGTCAGGCGAGACCGGTCGACCTGCATAGCCTCCACGGCGGGAGGCACAGGAACAGATTGCAGGGGACCAGAGGAGAGAGGAGCCGAGGAGAAGAAACGCCTCGTGCGAACAGAGTCCATATCTTGGCGGAGTTCCTGACGCCTTTCGGAAAAACGCATGTCAATGCGAGTGGCTAGGTGAATAAGTTCATGTAGATTAGCAGGAATTTCTCGTGCGGCCAGAACATCTTTAATGTTGCTGGATAGGCCTTTTTTGAAGGTCGCGCAGAGGGCCTCATTATTCCAGGACAATTCTGAAGCAAGAGTACGGAATTGTACGGCATACTCGCCAACGGAAGAATTACCCTGGACCAGGTTCAACAGGGCAGTCTCAGCAGAAGAGGCTCGGGCAGGTTCCTCAAAGACACTTCGGATTTCCGAGAAGAAGGAGTGTACAGAGGCAGTGACGGGGTCATTGCGGTCCCAGAGCGGTGTGGCCCATGACAGGGCTTTTCCGGACAGAAGGCTGACTACGAAAGCCACCTTAGACCTTTCAGTGGGAAACAGGTCCGACATCATCTCCAGATGCAGGGAACATTGGGAAAGAAAGCCACGGCAAAACTTAGAGTCCCCATCAAATTTATCCGGCAAGGATAGGCGTAGCCCAGGAGCGGCCACTCGCTGCGGAGGAGGTGCAGGAGCTGGCGGAGGAGATGACTGCTGAAGCTGTGGTAGTAACTGTTGAAGCATAACGGTCAGTTGAGACAGCTGTTGGCCTTGTTGCGCTATCTGTTGTGACTGCTGGGCGACCACCGTGGTGAGGTCAGCGACAACTGGCAGAGGAACTTCAGCGGGATCCATGGCCGGATCTACTGTCACGATGCCGGCTGGCAGGTAGTGGATCCTCTGTGCCAGAGAGGGATTGGCGTGGACCGTGCTAGTGGACCGGTTCTAAGCCACTACTGGTTTTCACCAGAGCCCGCCGCAAAGCGGGATGGTCTTGCTGCGGCGGTAGTGACCAGGTCGTATCCACTAGCAACGGCTCACCTCTCTGGCTGCTGAAGATAGGCGCGGTACAAGGGAGTAGGCAGAAGCAAGGTCGGACGTAGCAGAAGGTCGGGGCAGGCAGCAAGGATCGTAGTCAGGGGCAACGGCAGAAGGTCTGGAACACAGGCTAGGAACACACAAGGAACGCTTTCACTGGCACAATGGCAACAAGATCCGGCGAGGGAGTGCAGGGGAAGTGAGGTGATATAGGGAAGTGCACAGGTGAACACACTAATTGGAACCACTGCGCCAATCAGCGGCGCAGTGGCCCTTTAAATCGCAGAGACCCGGCGCGCGCGCGCCCTAGGGAGCGGGGCCGCGCGCGCCGGGACAGGACAGACGGGGAGCGAGTCAGGTACGGGAGCCGGGGTGCGCATCGCGAGCGGGCGCTACCCGCATCGCGAATCGCATCCCGGCTGGCAGCGGAATCGCAGCGCCCCGGGTCAGAGGATGTGACCGGGGCGCTGCAGCGGGGAGAGTGAAGCGAGCGCTCCGGGGAGGAGCGGGGACCCGGAGCGCTCGGCGTAACACAATGTGTCTGTAGGAGCTCAACCCATTATCAGGGACTGAAAAGGGGGGACCGGAGAGCCCGCTGCGCCTGCCCCGGGCATTGTCTGAAAGAAGACATGAAACTTAGCTCTAGACAGGGAGTCTGCAGCAACATTGTTAACCCCTTCTATGAACTGTGCGGTGAATTGGAAATTATGCAATAATGATAAATACACAAGCCTCCTTAGAAAGCGCATGATTTGAGAGGACTTTGATCTGCCTTTGTTGAGTATTTCCACCGTGGCTGCGTTATCGCAGACAAAGGTGACCACTTTCCTGGACCAGAGCCTACCCCACAGCTGGGCTGCTACTACTACAGGGAAGATCTCAAAAAGTGCAGAACACGTTGAAAAACCTTGAATACCTCTAACCTGCTCCGGCCACGTGTCGGCCACCCAATGGCTGTCAAAAATTGCTGCGAAACCTATAGATGAAGAGGTGTCGGAAAAAACCCTGGGAGAGTCTAATGAGACACTGGGCACAAAAAAGGACACCCCATTCTAGTTCTGTAAGAACTCCTGCCACATGAGCAGATGAGCTACCGCCTCATGACCCAGATGGACCGCAACCTCCTGACTAGGGGCTAGCGGCAATAGTTCCAAGAGACCTGACACAAAGAAGCGACCCTGTGGTATAATCCTCATAGCGAAAGCTAACATACCAAGCAAGCTCTGGAGCTCTACGCTGGTGGCTACCTGGGACCTCGTGACCCTACCAATCACGGAACGGATCCTGTCCAGTTTGTCTGAAAGTAGCCTAGCCTCCATCTTTACTGCATCCAATACGACCCCCAAAAAGGTCAGCGCGCTCACCGGACCTTCCACCTTTTTTGGGGACACGGGCACCCCTAAATGCTCGAAGAGTGCTAGACACTCCTGTAACTGGAAAGGAATTACCCCTGAAAGCTCAATGATGAGGAAGTCATCCAAATAATGGAGTACATTCCTGCACCCAACAACATTCTCCATGGCCCAATGTAAGGCAATGGCCAACTGATCGAACAGCCAGGGGCTGCTCTTTGAGCCAAACGTTAGCTTAACCGCAAAGTAGTACAGCTGCTGCCATTTAATGCCGTACCACTGCCAGAGGTCCTGCCTGACGGGCAACAATTTAAAAGCATCGGTGATGTCAATTTTAGACAAAAACGCCCCTGGGCCTAGCTGCAAGATCATTTGAATGGCTTGATCGATGGATGCATATTTCATGCCGAATTCCTCTGAAGGAATTAGGGAATTCAAACTGGGGATTAAGGATGAATGAGGTGCGGACAAGTCATAAATCATACGTTTTTTATTATTAAACTTACCCACCACTACTCCAATCGGGCTGACCCTCCAGGAGATAAATGGTGGAAGACAAATGGGGCCAATGACAAAACCCTTAGTCACCTCCGCCTGTAACAGTTCCGTCACTGCCAGAGGATCTGCCATGGCGGACCTGAGGTTATCACACTCATGTGTGGATTGAGGCAATGCCACCAAGCCGGTATGGAAACCTTGCCGGAACCTGGTAAGCAGACAATTAACCCCTCCTCGGTCAAGGTGATCTCGCAAGACCCTGTCCAGTGCCATCACCTCAACCCCGCCTAGTCATGCCTGAGAAGCTTTGACAGGGCATACAGACCGAGGATGAGCCTGAAAACAATTAAAGCAAACGTGAAGAAGCCTACATTGATTGTAGTTGCATGTTGATATATTAAAATTATTACAAATCTAGTTGCGCCCCAGATACCTGACCAGTCTCCCCAACTTGTCGACATTGGCCACGCCTTTCTGACCCCCGCCAGCCAATGCGCCAGACCCTCTGCCCACCTGGCTGTCCTCTTGCGCCAGGGAACACCACGCAGCCGTATGAGAGATGGACTGACACAGGGTACAGGCAGGAGCCCTCAAGCCCGCGAAATGCCTACAGAAGAGGTCAGTATCGAACCTGGACCAATCAGTGACGTATCCGTACTGGGCAAAAGCGGCCGCAGCCTTAGCTGCGAATGACTTGTGGTAGTCATAAAAAGATGATCCATCATATCTGTAACCTAGATGCGTCACGTCAAGGAGGTACATATCTAACTCCTCCCTCCTGTCTGGCGGAACAGATAACATCACGGAAAAGGCTAAAGGCAATCACAAACTCAGGTATGGACAACTTCCGGTTCAGCCTGGCATCCTTACTCCTGAAGGTTACCGCCAGCTCCCCACAAGACACCGTTTTAGCCTCCGTGATGTCATGGGTGGATATGAGGAGAGATTCCAGATTGACATCCCTGCCCTCCAGAATATCCTTGCAGATGCTGGCTGTGATGAAATGGGAAGGAGCTACCCTGGGTGGTTCCTTCTGCGTACCTGCAGAGGGTGTCAGAAATGAGGATGCAACTGGCATCAAAGCAGCACTAGGCCCCGGGAGAGGCTGACCAGCCGGCTCCATGACAGGAGTGCTGGCAGCTTGTGCGGCCTGGGTGTTGCTTCTGTCCATGGCGTCGAGCCTAGCCTGAAAGACCGCCATGGTATTCATGACAGACAACATCATGTCCTGCATCTGACTCCCAGAAGCGGGCTCTGGAGCCACCGGCTCCGGGTCCTGGCCAGAGCCAGCACCTGACTCGGCAGCCAGTAACCTATAGAGTTCCACTTTCCGGGCGCACGCAGGGTACGCAATGCCTCTCCTGCGGAGCACGTCCATCAGCCTGGGGATGGTCCACAAGCGGTACTGCAACCCGCTGTCCCTCTGAGAACTTCCCAGCGGGGTAGCTGGTAGAGACATCGTCTCTTCGATGTCCGAGCTGTGTGACATATCCGCTCCCACCTAACCGGGCCAAACGGGTACCGGATAAGAAAACAATCGTAAGAACACTGTAACACCAAATGTACGTGGCTCAGTGGAGCGAGAATACACACCTGAGGACAAGCCACTAACCTTGTTATTAACTATATATATATATATATATATATATATATATATATATTATTTTTTTTTTTGTTACCCTTGTGGTACATACTCACTCATGCGTATTGTAGTGTGTTCCCCTACCCCTGGACGTGTATAGCCGTATGACTGCGCTGAAGACGAGTCAGGAGGCAGTGATAACGTGATTGTACTGAAAGAGACAGTAACAAATACCCCAGTATGAAATGTTAGATTAACTGTACTGAGTGGAGTCAGGAGACAGTTTCAACTGAAGACGTGTCAGTAACAAATAATTGTGTACGTACGGATTGCTGCTCTGAAGATGAGTCAGGAGTCAGCATGAACGAAAATTGCTCTGAAGACGAGTCAGCAACAGTTCCCCAAATGGGTATCAACTTAAACTGCTCTGAAGACGAGTCAGCAGACAGTTCGACTACTTAATTGCTCTGAAGACGTGTCAGTAACAATTAATAGGATGTATGTAGGGAATAACTACTGCTCTGAAGATGAGTCAGGAGACAGTAATGATAGTGCCATCGCTCTGAGGACGAGTCAGTAACAATGACAGGGTAGGCTGTGTTGCTGCCGTGACAACCGAGTCCGGGGACAGCAAAGCTTAAGATTGCTCTGATGACGTGTCAGTAACATAAAAATAAGATGTATGTAGGGAATAACTACTGCTCTGAAGACGAGTCAGGAGACAGTAATGATAGTGCCATCACTCTGAGGACGAGTCAGTAACAATGACAGGGTAGGCTGTGTTGCTGCCGTGACAACTGAGTCCGGGGACAGCAAAGCGTGAGATTGCTCTGATGACGTGTCAGTAACAATATATGATGCCAGGAGTGTACCCACTCTGAGGAAGATTCAGAGGCAGCTACTGAGGTAACTAAAAGCCCTTCCTGACCGAGTCAGGAATGACCTCATATGTATTGAAAATATGTACTGGTGTGTACCTATGTCTGAGTATATGTAACGTGTAGAGGCCCCCCTTTTTCATCCACCCCCACTACCCATACCTGCGCACAACCCTCCACAGTCTCCCCCTTATTATTATTTATATATTTTTCTTTTTTTTTTTCTTCCTTTTTTTTTTTGTTATTTTTTTTTCCGTAACCCGTAGCAACCAGGCCCAAACTAACACAAACAAAACCCCAAGAGTAAAAATGAATAGGGAGGCAACGCACCTGACACACTAAACCAAAGACAACACTGTAAAAAGAAGAAGACAAGAGGGGGAGAAGGTATAAGCAAACAGCAGGCTGCAGGTCACATGGCAACCTGAAAACCCCCCACCCAGTAAAGGAGTAGTGCATCCCGAGCGCCCGCCGCCGTCCCCGACCCGAAGGCGCACACCTGCCACTCTTCCCGCCGGACAGACTCGCAGCAGTAGCAGGGTTATGCCGCAGCCGCTCCGAGAAGCACGGCTGCTGCTGCGGCGAACAAGCAAAACACAAAGCACCGAACCCTCTCCCCTACAACACCCGGCACGGCAGCCGGTTAAGAAAGCCATGCCGACGAGCGGCACTTACCTGATACAGCAACGAAACGGCAATGTACGAAAACCGAGCACCGGGAACACCAAAGAACGCCGGGAACGTAAGAGCTAGTGGCAGTGTACTATGAAGAAACACTGCTGAACGCTACATACGCACCTGTTGCAGGTAAGGGGAGGGTATATGTAGGGACTCCCAGCTCCTCCCACAAATTAAGCCTGATAGGCTTCCACTTGTCCTAAAAAAATATTTCTCCCTCCTCTGAAAACCTTTCTGCAGCTGAGGCAACACACAGCTCTCTGCCCCTGTCTGTAATGCAATGCTGTTCACAATGAGGGGTTAATAGCTGCAGTAAGAATTCATTTCTGTTTAAAAATGCTGTGCTCTGTGTCCTACAGAAGGCTGAGGTGACTAAGAGGTGAAACCCTGCTGCAAAAAGCTTTTCTGTGTAACACACACACAGCAATGTCCGTCCTATCTCTATGCAGTGTAAAGAATGATATGACGAGCAGCAAAATGGCTGCCAAATATATAGGGCTGTGACATCACAGGGGTGACTGTCTGCTGATAGGCGGCATCCTGCATGTGATTCAGGGTCATCCCACCTACTTCCCTTCCTGCCTTGCCTTCCCGGCTTCCCAGCGTTCCTTGCCCCATGTACTGACATGTGGATCCGCTATTTTAGATGCCCTGGAGCCTGGACCGCAGTAAATGGAGTTTCATGAAGCGATTCACACTATAGAATTGCATCGATATTCACATTCGTTGCAGATCAAATTTTTCATTAAATTCATAACAGATTCTGGTTTGTCAGCTTTGATTCGCGCATCTCTACTAAGCACAATAATGATTTAAAGGGGTACTCCGGTGGAAAACTTTTTTTTTTTTATCAACTGGCGCCAGAAAGTTAAACAGATTTGTAAATTACTTCTATTAAAAAATCTTAATCCGTCCAGTACTTATTAGCTGCTGAATACTACAGAGGAAATTATTTTCTTTTTTGAACACAGAGCTCTCTGCTGACTTCATGACCACAGTGCTCTCTGCTGACATATCTGTCCATTTTTAGATCTGTCCAGAATAGGAGAAAATCCCCATAGAAAACATATTCTGCTCTGGACATTTCCCAAAATGGACAGAGATGTCAGCAGAGAGCACTATGCTCGTGATGTCAGCAGAGAACACTGTGTTCCAAAAAGAAAATAATTTCCTTTGTAATATTCAGCAGCTAATAAGTACTGGACGGATTAAGATTTTTTTTTTAATAGAAGTAATTTATAAATCTGCTTAACTTTTTGGCACCAGTTGATTTTAAAAAAAAAAGTTTTTCACCGGAGTACCCCTTTAACCTGTTAGCCCCTTAAGGACTTAGCCCTTTTTCACCTTAAGGACTCGGACGTTTTTTGCAATTCTGACCACTGTCACTTTAAACATTAATAACTCTGGAATGCTTTTAGTTGTCATTCTGATTCCGAGTGTTTTTTCGTAACATATTCTACTTTAACACAGTGGTCAAATTTTGTGGTAACTTGCATCCTTTCTTGGTGAAAAATCCCAAAATTTGATGAAAAATTTGAACATTTTGCATTTTTCTAACTTTGAAGCTCTCTGCTTGTAAGGAAAATGGATATTCCAAATAAATTTCCTTTTGGATAACATATACAATATGTCTACTTTATGATTGCATCATAAAATTGACGAGTTTTTACTTTTGGAAGACACCAGAGGGCTTCAAAGTTCAGCAGCAATTTTCCAATTTTTAACAAAATTTCCAAACCCACTATTTTTCAGGGACCAGTTCAGGTTTGAAGTGGATTTGAAGGGTCTTCATCTTAGAAATACCCCATAAATGACCCCATTATAAAAACTACACCCCCCCCCCCAAAGTATTCAAAATAACATTCAGTCAGCGTTTTAACCCTTTAGGTGTTTCACAGGAATAGCAGCAAAGTGAAGGTGAAAATTCACAATCTTCATTTTTTACCCTCGCATGTTCTTGTAGACCCAATTTTTGAATTTTTACAAGGGGTAAAAGGAGAAAATGTATACTTATATTTGTAGCCCAATTTCTTTTGAGTAAGGACATACCTCATATGTCTATGTAAAGTGTTCGGCGGGCGCAGTAGAGGGCTCAGCGAAGGAGCGACAAGGGGATTTTGGAGAGTATGTTTTTCTGAAATGGTTTTTGGGGGGCATGTTGCATTTAGGAAGCCCCTATGGTGCCAGAATAGCAAAAAAATACACATGGCATACCATTTTGGAAACTAGACCCCTTGAGGAACGTAACAAGGAATTAAGTGAGCCTTAATATCCCACAGGTGTTTCACGACTTTGGCATATGTAAAAAAATAAATAAAAAAATTTCACAAAAAATTGTTTCCCCCCCAAATTTCACATTTTTGCAAGGGTTAATAGTAGAAAATACCCCCCCAAATTTGTAACCCAATCTCTTCTGAGTATGGAGGTACCCCATAAGTTGAAAAAAGAAGAAATGATCCAGCGTGGGTCAGTAGAAATCCAGACTTTATTAGAACTCACAGTAAAAGCAGTTCAGGCAACCAGCAGATCAGACGCGTTTCAGGCGCATGCGCCCTTTGTCAGTTTCCAAAATAGTACCCCATAAGTTGGCCTGAAGTGCACTACGGGCAAACTACAATGCTCAGAAGAGAAGGAGTCATATTTGGCTTTTTGAGACCAAATTTTGCTCGGGGGGCATGTCGCATTTAGGAAGCCCCTATGGTGCCAGGACAGCAAAAAAAAAAAAAAAAAAAACACATGGCATACTATTTTGGAAACTAGACCCCTCAGTGAACGTAACAAGGGGTTAAGTGAACCTTTATACCCCACAGGTGTTTCACGACTTTTGGATATGTAAAAAAAAAATTTTTTTTTTACCTAAAATGCTTGTTTTCCCAAAAATTTAAAATTTTTTAAAAAGGGTAAGAGCAGAAAATACCCCCCCCCAAAATGTGTAACACAATTTCTCCCGAGTACGGCGATACCCCATATGTGACCCTAAACTGTTGCCTTGAAATACGACAGGGCTCCAAAGGGAGAGCGCCATGCCCATTTGAGGCCTAAATTAGGGATTGCATAGGGGTGGACATAGGGATATTCTACGCCAGTGATTCCCAAACAGGGTGCCTCCAGCTGTTGTAAAACTCCCAGCATGCTTGGACAGTCAACGGCAGTCCGGCAATACTGGGAGTTGTTGTTTTGCAACAGCTGGAGGCTCCGTGTTGGAAATGGTGGCGTACCAGACGTTTTTCATTTTATT
Source organism: Hyla sarda (assembly GCF_029499605.1). NCBI lineage: Eukaryota > Metazoa > Chordata > Amphibia > Anura > Hylidae > Hyla > Hyla sarda. The sequence continues at coordinate 150,581,626 of NC_079190.1, read as the reverse complement.
GGGGAGGGGAGGGGGGCTGTATAGGGGTATGTGTATATGAAGTGTTTTTTACTTTTTTTTTATTTTGCGTTAGTGTAGTGTTTTTAGGGTACACTCACACGGGCGGGGGTTCACAGTAGTCTCTCGCTGGCAGTTTGAGCTGCGGCAGAAAATTTGCCGAAGCTCAAACTTGCAGCTGGATACTTACTGTAAACCTCCGCCCATGTGAGTGTACCCTGTACATTGGGGGGGGGGGGGGGACATCCAGATGTTGCAAAACTACAACTCCCAGCATGCGCTGACAGACTGTACATGCTGAGAGTTTCAGTTTTGCAACAGCTGTAGGCACACTGGTTATGTATCACTGAGTTTGTGACCTTACTCAGTGTTTCACAACCAGTGAGCCTCCAGCTGTTGCAAAACTACAACTCCCAGCATATACGGTGCATGCTGGGAATTGTAGTTTGCAACAGCTGGAGGCACACCGTTCGTGAAACACTGAGTTAGGTTAAAAAAAACTCTGTTTCACAACCAGTGTGCCTTCAGCTGTTGCAAAACTACAACTCTCAGCAGTCACCGACAGCCAACAGGCATGCTGGGAGTTGTAGTTATGCAACCAGCAGATGCACCACTACAACTCCCAGCATGCACTTTAGCTGTTTGTGCAAGCTGGGAGTTGTAGTTATCTAACAGCTGAAGGTACAATTATCCATAGAAAAAAATGTGCCTCCAGCTGTTGTAAAACTATAAGTCCCAGCATGCCCATAAGGGAATGCTGGGAGTTGTGGTGGTTTGCCTCCTGCTGTTGCATAACTACAGCTCCCAGCATGCCCTTTTTGCATGCTGGGAGCTGTTGCTAAGCAACAGCAGGAGGCTGTCACTCACCTCCTGCTGCTGCTCCGCTGCAGGTCATTTCCTCGCCACCGCCGTCGCTCCTGGGGCCCCGATCCCAACAGGGATGCCGGGGATCGGGTTCCCCAGCTCCCGGGGTCTTCTTCCTGCACCCGCTCACGTCCTCCGGAAGAGGGGCGGAGCAGGTTGCGGGAGTGACACCCGCAGCAGGTGCCCTGATTGGTTGGCGGGTAAACCGGCCGACGAATCAGGGCGATCGTGAGGTGGCACCGGTACCCAAGGCTAATAGAGCATGGCACTGATTGCAGTGCCGCGCGCTATTAACCCTTTAGATGCGGCATTCAAAGTTGAACGCCGCGTCTAAAGTGAAAGTAAACCTATGCCAGTTAGCTCAGGGCCTGTTCGGGATCGCCACAGCGAAATTGCGGAATTACGAACAGCTTACAGGACAGCCGGAGGGTCCCTACCTGCCTCTTCGCTGTCCAATCGCCGAATGACTGCTCAGTGCCTGAGATCCAGGCATGAGCAGTCAAGCAGCAGAATCATTGATCAATGGTTTCCTATGAGAATTCATTGAACAATGTAAAAGATCAGTGTGTGCAATGTTATAGACCCCTATGGGAGCTATAACATTGCAAAAAAAAAAAAAGTGAATAAAGATCATTTAACCCATCCCCTAATAAAAGTTTGAATCACCCCCCTTTTCCCATTTAAAAAAAAAAAAACTGTGTAAATAAAAATAAAAATAAACATATGTGGTAACGCCACATGCGGAAATGTCCGAATTATAAAAATATACAAAAGGAGATTGGGGGGCTCACACTAATAGATGTGGAAAAAATGTGGACCGAGGTTTCTGCGTTACACGTAACCCATGTGTTAATTAGTGGAAGCAGTAAAAGAAATGGATGCAGACCTCAAGGTATATATTTGTATGTGAAATGTGTTGTATAATTGTAAGAGTAGGAAATAGTTGGGATAGGACTGGTTTTATATATAACAGTATTTTATTAAATCACACAGAATAGTCCAAGCAGGGCCCTTGCTATGGACTAGATAACATTCAAATGAATGCAATGATAATATACCATAATATTAGATAAAAAGTAGAAAAAAAAATTAATGAATTAATAAATAAAAAAAAGAAAGAATTAATAATAAGGAAAAAAATTATAGAACATAATTAATAGTAAAAATAATTAGTCCATATAGCAGCCACCTATTGGATGGGAGTTATTAGTCTGTTGCTGACCGACTATCAGTAGACTTTGGCCATAGCTTTTGGCAGATTAGTATAGTGAGTGTTCTGATCAGAATGATTGTAACAGATGGTGTCAGAGTTAGTATCGTAGGTTGCAACAAAAGTTAATAGTTGTAGGTAGTTGTAGGATAGTTGTTGGAGCTTCTGCACCACTCACCGCTCCGTATCCCTGAGATGGTAGCCCCTGATGTGCTGGGCTCCGAGGCATGGACTGGCTCTGCTCGGCGGCTGGCCCAGTGCGTCTGTGTGGTAAAGTCTCGGGGCTCCTCCGATGGTGTGGAGAGTTTTGCGGCAAGCAGCTGTGGTGAGAGGAGGCAGGCAGTGATGATCCAAATACCGTGTATGGACGGCGTTCACTTGGTGGAGTGAGCACTTCCTGGTTCGTCTCAAACAGTGGTCCCTATTGCAGGGGGTTCCAGCTGTTGCAAGTCTGGATAACTTAAATTGAATCCTATAGGTGGTCAATATGGTAAGGTAGAGTGCTAGACGCGTTTCGGGGAGACCCCTTTTTCAATAGCTGAACAGCTATATACAAGATAGCTCTCTGGTTAATATATGAAATACAGTGAAAATTGTGATGGTAGTAAATACAGTATGCCACGTTATTGGATCATGCCCAATAATGCATTAATATTACAATCGTAGCATAGGCTTCATTGGGGTCAATATATTCAATACATCAGCAATGTTTATAAGGCACCTTAATTGGTGTTATAGTTAAGATGATACATGTCTCAAATAGTTCCAAGTTGTAGCAGTTTGTTGAACAAATATGATGTAAAATAGTTAAAAAACACAATGAATCCAGTTAGTTGAGGCCAGTTGCTAGAACATGCACCTTAGTAGTAGATCTTCCCCACAGGTTGGCATGGGTTGCTACTATGGGTTGGGACAGAGCCCATTACGACTCTAAGGACGGGAGCATTTTCAAATATGACCTCTATCACTTTATGCATTAATAACTCTGGGATGCTTTAACTTATAAATTTGATTCCAAGATTGTTTTTTCATGACATATTCTACTTCTACTTACCACTATGTTAAAGGGGTTATCCAGGAAAAAACTTTATATATATATATATATATATATATATATATATATATATATATATATATATATATATATATCAACTGGCTCCAGAAAGTTAAACAGATTTGTAAATGACTTCTATTAAAAAATCTTAATCCTTTCAGTACTTATGAGCTTCTGAAGTTAAGGTTGTTCTTTTCTGTCTAAGTGCCCTCTGATGACACGTGTCTTGGGAACCGCCCAGTTTAGAAGAGGTTTGCTATGGGGATTTGCTCCTAAACTGGGCGGTTCCCGAGACACATGTCATTAGAGAGCACTTAGACAGAAAAGAACAACCTTAACTTCAGAAGCTCATAAATACTGAAAGGATTAAGATTTTTTAGTAGAAGTAATTTACAAATCTGTTTAAATTTCTGGAGCCAGTTGATATATATAAAAAAAGTTTTTTTCTGGATAATCCCTTTAACATAGTGGTACATTTTTGTCGACACTTGCATTTCTTGGTGAAAAATGCAAAAAAATCAGGAAAAAATTGAATTTTTTTTAATTTTTTTAACATTGAAGCACGCTGCTTGTAAGGAAAAGGGACATGTCAAATAAATTACATATTGATTAACATATAAAATATGTTAACTTTATGTTGGCATCATAAAGTTGACATGTTTTTACTTTTTGAAGACATCAGAGAGTTTCAAAGTATAGCAGCAATTTTCCAATTTTTCAGGGACCAGTTAAGTTTTGAAGTGAATATGAGGGTCTTTATGTTGGAAATCCCCTGTAATGGACCCCATTATGAAAACTGCACCCCTCAAAGTATTCAAAATGACATTCAAAAAGTTTGTTAACCCTTTAAGGTGTTTCACAGAAATAGCAACAAAATGGAGGAGAAAAATCTAAATCTCAATTTTTTTACACTAACATGTTATTGTAGCCCCATTTTTTTTTTCTTTTTACAAGGGGTAAAAGGTAAAAAGGCCCCCCAAAACTTGTAATTCATTTTCTATCGAGTAAGGAAATATCTCATATGTGGATGTTAAGTGCTCTGTGGGTGCACTAGAGGACTCAGAAGTGAAGGAGCAACAATGGCATATTGGAGAGCAAATTTAGCTGAAATTGTTTTTCAGGGGCATGTCACATTTAGGAAGCCCCCATGATGCCAGAACAGTAAAAATAAAAAAAAAATAAAAAAAATGGCACACTATTTTGGAAACGACACCCCTCAAGGAGCGTAACAAGGGGTAAATTGAGTATTTGTACCCCACAGGTGATTGATGCAACTTTCATAAAAGTGGGACATGAAAATGAAAAATTTGATTTTTAACACTAAAATGCTGGTGTTACCCCCAAAATTTGTAACACAATTTCTCTCGAGTAAGAAAATACTTCATATGTGCTTTAAGGTGTACCATAGGAATAGCAGCAAAATAAAAAAATCTAAATCTCCATTATTAAATTAATGTTATTGTAGCCCCATTTAATTTTTATTTTTTTAAGGGGTAAAAGGTAAAAAGGCCCCCCAAAACTTTCATTAATTTCTATCGAGTAAGGAAATACCTCATTTGTGGATGTTAAGTGTTCTGTGGGTGCACTATAGGGCTCTGAAGGAAAGGAGCGACATTGGGCTTTTGGAGAGCGAATTTAGCTGAAATGGTTTTTGGGGGGCATGTCGAAGCCCCCATGATGCCAGAACAGTAAAAAAAAATAACATGGCATACTATTTTGGAAACTACACCCTTCAAGGAACGTAACAAGGGGAAAAGTGAGCCTTAACACCCCACAGGTGATTGATGAACTTTCGTTAATGGGGAAGTAAAAATAAAAAAAATAAAAAGTTTTCAATAAAATGCTGGTGTTAACCCAAATTTTTCAAAAAGCCCCCAAAAATTTGTAACCCCATTTCTTCTGAGTATATAATATGTGGATATAAAGCACTCTGAGCGCGAATTGCAATGCTTAGATGAGTAGGAGCATCATTGGGCTTTTGGAGACAGAATTTGGTTGGAATGGAAGTTGGGGGTCATGTGCATTTACAAAGCACCCATGGTGCCAGAAAAGTGGACACCCCTCCTTTTACCTCTTGTGAAAATGATACACTAACTTGCTGGTGTAGCCCCTAACTTTTCATTTTCATAAGTGGTAAAAGGAGAAAAATCCCCCCAAAATTTGTAACAAAATTTCTCCTAAGTACGGAAATACCCCATATGTTGCCCTAAACTGTTGCCTTAAAATATGACAGGGCTCTGAAGTGAGAGAGCGCCATGCGCATTTGAGGCCTAAATTAGGAATTTGCAATAGGGGCGGACCCAGATAAAAGTATGGGGCTTGTCTCCACCAAAACCCTTCGGCAGTATTTCCCAAACAGGGTGCCTCCAGCTGTTGCAAAACTCCCAGCCTCCCATGGCTTTCCGGCAATACTGGGAGTTGTTGTTTTGCAACAGATGGAGGCTCCGTTTAAAAAACACTGTCGTATGAGACGCTTTTCATTTTTATTGGGGGGGGGGTCTGACGTGTAAGGGTGTGTATGTAGTATTTTATTCTTTATTTTGTGTTATTGTAGTGTAGTGTAGTGTTTTTAGGGTACATTTACACGGCGGGTTGACAGTGAGTTTTCCGCTGGGAGTTTGAGCTGTGGCGGAAAATTTGCTGCAGCTCAAAATTGTAAAAGTAAGCTCACTGTAAACCCCAGCCCGTGTGAATGTACCCCTGGGGGGGGGGGGGAAGCCTTTAGCTGTTGCAAAACTACAACTCCTAGCATGTACGGTCTGTCAGAGCATTCTGCGAGTTGTATTTTTGCAACAGCTGGAGGCACATGGGTATGAATCACTGAGTTAGGAAACAGACTCTAGCTCAGTGTTTTCCAACCAGTGTGCCTACAACTGTTGCAAGACTACAACTCCCAGCATGTACAGACAGCCAAAAGGCATGCTAGGAGTTCTAGTTATGCAACAATTGGGGAAGAACAGTTTGGAGACCGCTAAGTAGGGGTCTCCAAACTGTAGCCCTCCTTAGACATTGCCACGGGATGCCTGCTGATAGATATCAGCAGTCATCCCAGTCCAATCACCACCCGGCAAGCATTGGGGATCGGAAATACGGAGGGCGTACGCCCTCCATCCCCAACAGTTTAATATACTGGATCTGTAGCAAGGGCCCTGCCCTGTATGTATGTGTATGTTTATGTGTATGTATGTGTGTATGTTCCAGCATCACGTCCAAACGGCTAAAGATATTAACATGAATGGCACACATGTTACTTATATGTCAACAACAAACATAGGATAGGTAATTTAACCCTTACTCACCCCCATTTGCCAGGGGCGGGGTTTATGTTTAAAGTCCCATACAAGTCTATGGGAAATATATGTTACTGCATAACTTCCAAAAGGCTGGAGATATTTCGATAATACTTGGTCACATGTTACTTATATGTCAACTTAAAATATAGGATAGCTAATTTAACCCTTAACTACCCCCATTTGTGAGGGTCAGGGTTTTTGCTTAAAGTCCCATGCATATCAATGGGAAATGTATGTTCTCGCATAACTTCCGTACGGCTGGAGATATTTCAATACCTGGTACACATCTTACAGTTTGGGATATGAGGACGGGATAGGAGGTTGAGATAGGAGGTCAAGATAGGAGGACGGGATGGTCGGGATAGGAGGTCGAGATAGGAGGTCGAGTTAGGCAGTCTGGATTGGAGGACGGGATAGGAGGTGGAGATAGGAGGACTGAATAGGATGTCGAGATAGGAGGTCGAGATAGGAGGTCTGGATAGGAGGTCAAGTTAGGATGACAGGATAGTACAACGGAATAGGAGGTCGGGATAAGAGGTCATGATAGGAGGACGGGATAGGAGGTAGGGATAGGAGGCCGGGATAGGAGGTCGAGATAGGAGGACAAGATAGGAGGATGGGATAGGAGGTTGGGATAGGAGGACGGGATAGGGGGATGGGATAGGAGGACAGGAGGACGGGACAGGAGGTCGGGATAGGAGGCCAGTATAGGAGGTCGTGGTATGAGGACGGGATATGAGGATGGGATATGGGGTTGGGATATGACAATATATGGGGATGGGATATGAAGTCAAAAGCTTCCTCCTTTGTTGATTTTCCTCCCCAACCGGGCAACGCCGTGTACTCAGCTAATATATATATATATATATATATATATATATATATATATATATATATATATATATAAATTACATGTTCATCTATAATAAAAACATGTTGTTTTTTTTAGAAATACCAGCTACATCCTTAATTCTCCTATTACGAAACCAACACCAATATATTGCTATATATTGTTAATTTTACATTTACTCTAATTGTCTGTTTACGCCTGGAGATCTGATTCACCATTTTTTACTATGTATTATTTTTTGGCACTCTGGGTATAGTGTAACTCAGTACCTCGGTGTAGGCACATATTCTCTTTTTAGTGTGCAGCCACCCAAATTCCTAATTATTCTATTGCGATTTCTATTATGCAGAATGTTGTTTCATACTTACATGATTCCACTCTATTTACTATGGGGATTTATGAGTTCATGGGTTTGGAAAGTTCTGACCAGCTTTTTTTAGGTGGCATTATCCAGCCATTTATTCACATTTTTTTTTTCTGAGAATTTAATAGTAAATAAGTCAGGTTGTGAGAACACCCTTTTCCGCCCAGCCATGCATCTGGCCCAGACACATTTTATCACACAACCCAACAAATCTAGGTTGAGTTTACAATAGTAAATCTAGGCAAGAAAGTATAAAAAAATATGTTTTTAATCTATTTGTCAGTTGTGTTTCACATTCTATCCTGAAAGCAATGCTTTCTGCAAGCACCAGAATGCAAGATGTGCACATTCACCTCCAAAATTAATAAATAAATAAATAAATCATCTTACTTTGATCAGCTATCATGACACGTATAAATGTGCATTTATTCATTTAGGTATGGATTGTATATTAATTTACTACAGTTCATGTATGTATGCCACTCTGTGCTAATATATATATATATATATATATATATATATATATATATATATATATATATATCTGCTACAGTAATTGCACTGTATATGCACTATAGTAGGTTTTCAGAACAAGATAGCTGTAAAAAAGTATATTTTCTGGAGTAAATATTAGTAAACATTATTCTACGATGAAGGTGTTATCTTAATGGAAGATATGTAGACAATCACATCTGTAATGGTAACATGGGAATGCAAAACATTGCTTTTTCAGTTCCCGTATTATATAAAAAAGAAACATTAAAGGGGCACTCCTTTTTTTTTTATTTTTTTAATTAACTGGTGACAGAAATGTATACAGATTTGTAAATTATTTTTATTTAAAATTCTTAATCCTCCCAGTACTTATCAGCTGCTGTATGCTCCAGAGGAACCACAGTAGTCTCTGCTGACACCTCTGTCCATGTCAGGAACTGTTCAGAGCAGGAGAGGTTTGCTGTGGGGATTTGCTCCTGCTCTGGACAGTTCCTGACATGGACAAAAAAAATCAAAAAGAAAAGAACTTCCTGTGGAGCATACAGCAGCTAATAAGTCCTGAAAGGATTATGATTCTTAAATAGAAGTGATTTAAAAATCTGTTTAACTTTCTGGCACTAGTTGATTAAAAATAAAAAAATTTCCACTGGAGTACTTTAAACATGCATATATGAATAGACAATGGTGTGCTAACAATTGTACGTATTACATGTTTATAAAAAAAAAATAAAAAAAAATAAGCACCCAGAAATCATCAAAAAATTGACAGTGTGGTAATTATAGTGGCTATTATTAATCCATGACTCCTATGACTAAGAGATGGTGTCATATTTGGTGTCACCCAAGGCAATTATCCCTTCATAGATGAAACGTGTTGTTGATCGAGGTAATAGTTTCTTGTATGTGCGGAGCTGTGGGAGATTTCCAGTGTCTATTTAAGATTTTTTTTCTGGTATAATAAGGATTTTACACACCAGAGGTCTGAGTTCTCCTCACGATATGCCATGACTTTATTTTGCATCTATTTTTAGTAAAGGAAGAGTATGAACATTACTTTCAGAGCACCATAACAATTACACAATGTAAATGATAACTTCAATCCCAAATGTGCAGTGAATAAATCAAATCCAGCTGCTACAGTCATTAAAAAAATCTCATCTTTTCACTAAACTAATAATAAACATTGACTGTTCCAAAATCTTGAGGAAAAAAAGCACACATGGCTTATAAAACCGAAAAAGTAAATAGAAGGATTTAAACCATATGAATTGTATGGCAATGATTAAATTAATGGGTTTGATATAGTTTCCTGCACATTGTCTGTGATATTATCTACAACAGAGGAACTTACTTCTATATTGTAATGTCTCTGACCTGTATACAGAGAGCTGTGACCCCTGATATATTAACTATAATACAAAGCCATATATTATAGAGGATGCAAGAGTAGCAGTAACCCAGGCCCTGTACCTTAAAAAAAGTCACTACTTTCATTATCTACAACTTCACATTTGGCAGTAGATTATCAGAAGATAAAGCTTTGGGAAAGTGAGAACAGTTCTCAGAAAGAAAATGAAAAACTGGCAAAAAAAAAAAATAAATAAATAAAAAATTGCTCTCTCCTGCTTGCTTGAGCAGTGAAATTACTTTGCTCAAAGCCAGGAAATTACAGGACAAGATATTTTCTTCTGTGGCTCTTAAACTGGCCATACACATTACATACATTTCTTGGATGATGGTGACATTTTGGGAAAAGTCTGAGCATATTTAATTATATGAGTAAATTTGGTTCTAGCAGAAGGGTTAAAGGTGTTGACTGGAGGTAGCAGCAGCAGCCAGGGTGATGGCGGACTAGTGAGACTCGTAGTAACCAGAGGACAACATGAGGGGGAAAAATTTATTTTTTTGTTAAATTTGGCCATGTGGCCCAGGCCTGGCTGGAGGTAGCAGCAGCAGCAGCAGCAAGGTGATGGGGGGACTAGTGGAATCTGCAGTACAGGATGTTTACAAAATATATATATATATATGTATATACATATATATATATATATATATATATATATATATGTATATATATTTTATTTTTTACAGCTAGGCATCCAAGGCCTGGCTGGGGGTAGCAGCAGTAGTGAGGGTGATGATGACTAGAGGGTCTTTTAGTATCCAGCATTCAGCCGGAGGATGACCTATAGTAACCAACATACAGCAGGAGGCAAATTTTTTTTTATTTTATTTAATTTTTTTCCATCCAGGCGGCCCAGATCTTGCTGGAGGTAGCAGCAGTAACAAGGGTGATGGCAGGTTTGCATGGAATGTCAAGGACTGTTTGGAAGTAGTAAAACTAATTATGCACAGCATGAATTAGTCTGCACACTGAAAACTGCATGGAGTGGCCCAAACCTCAAAACCACATGATTGTGCACAGCAGGGACTCCTGGCAACTGTATCACAGATGAATGAAAAATGTGATTTGATTAAAATTTTGCCAACCAGTTAGCCCAGGCATGACTGGAAGTAGTCAAATTCTGCACAGCACAGATTGTTCTGCACACCAATGACTGCATGGAGTAGCTCATCCTCAAAAAATGTGATGGGGCAAGGTTGGGACTTCTAGTAACTCTAGCAACAGACCAGCTGATAAGAGGCAGTGTTGAGGTAGTGTTAGCTGTAGCCACCAGAAAGCAGGCATTGGTGGACTAGGTATACTTCTAGCCAGACTTTGTAATCTCTCCATTTGCTGATGTAGAGGCCTAATTCCTAAATTCACATGCTGCCTGTGCCTTACTTTCTCTATGCAGTAATGGCACTGTGCCTGCTTTCCTGCATCTGGTAACAAAGTAAAACATTTCCAAATGGCAGGTTACCTTAAACAGCTAGGTACATCACCACCGGACTGTGGAAACAGAGCATCTAGGACCAACAATTCATTGACCAGACATTTTTTTTGGGATATTGTTAAAGATTTTCTTTGATAAACCCAATAATATTCATGAGAAGTGTATTCACAGGGCAAATCCATGTCAAAATGCACACCCTTTTTACTTTGCTGCTAACCTACAAGTTGGAAAATGTATCAGGTGCTTGATGAAACCAATAATATTCACAAAAAAATATGTTCAAAGGGCAATTCAGTGTCAAATGCATACCCTTTTTACTGTGCTGCTAATCCACAATTAGGAAGACGCAACAGGTGTTTGATAAAACCAATAATATTCACGAAAAATGTGTTTACAGAGCAGATGTGTGTTAAAAGGGTACTCCACTGGCCAGCGTTCTGAACGCTTTTTTCGTGCTGTGAGGGTCGGCCACGCCCTTTTGGACATCACGGTCATGCCCCCTCAATGCAAGTCTATGAAAGGGGGCATGACGGCTGTCACACCCCCTCCCATAGACTTGCATTGAGGGGGCATGGACATGATGTCATGAGGGGCATGGCCGACCCCCGCAGAGCGAAAAGAGCATTCGGAACATTTATTTCCGAACACTGGCCAGTGGAGTACACCTTTAAATGCACGCCCTTTTCACTTTGTTGCTATGGCACAACTAGTAAGATGTAATAGTTGTTTGATGAAACCAATAATATTCACGAAAAATGGATTCACAGGGCAAATCCATGTCAAAATGCACAACCATTTTACTTCACTCTATTTAAAAATTAGGGAGATATAATGCAGGTTTCATTGCACCAGGAAAATAAACGTACAATGTTTTTATGAAACAGATGCCTTTTAATTGCACCTGCTTTTTAGCCACTGCTATGTTACAACCTGTACGTATACTGGTTTGATGCTTTATCCCTGCAGTGAAAGCATTATGCTGTGTCTATGGCGCTTTGCTATCATATTGCTATCATGAAGGTCTTCCGCAGCACAGCTTTGCTCAGTACAGCACTGTAACATCCATTTTTGTGTTTTTGTATTTTTCTGTTTTGGTGTCTATTCAGACACTAGGTTTGTGCCTCAACTGTTTTCTGTGCTATTATCCTTGGCTAAGGAATAGTTAATGCTATTAGCCAATAGGAACTCGGTGTGGTTTTAAAACCCGAGCACTGCTGGAACTCTGGGCTTTTTGAATAATTCTTGACTATGACTGTTTTATGATTCACCTTTTCTATGTCTGTCTGTTTATATTCTGAGTTGTTAACATGGTTGTTTCCTGGCAGTTTTTAGTATTGTATGTCCTTTCTGCTTTATCCTTGTTATATCTTAGTTCTGTTCACACTGTTAGTCTTGTGCTTTTAGCCGTGCTCAGTATTTAGTATTTCTGTTTGGTTCCTTGACATGTATTCCTCCATGTTTTGGAGTTTGGCTTTAGATTTTTCTCTCTGGAGTCTATTTAGACTCATCCAGTTCTCAGTCTTGTTTTCCGTGTATTATATTTCTGTTTCTTTCTAGGCCAGTATCCTGATTAAATGGTGGAGTGTGCCCGCTGGCTAGGAGTATATTTGGCTTTGGTATTGATGTCTCTCCATGTTTGGAGTGGGGAGTCTAGTTTATTCTTTGTTCTTTGTTCAGTGTCCAGTGTGAACTGTGTTCTCTATTTCCTGACCTGTTTAGTGTTTGACATTCACTTTATCTGTTCATCTCCTGCATCTCCTGGTTTCTGCTTCATACTTATTCCATATCTAGCCTTTTTCATTTATTCATATCTGCTGTTTATCTTGATTTCAGTTTCTGATCTGTATGTTAGTAAGCTATATCCTGCCCTGTTTGTATATTTACATCCTACCTGGTTTATCTGGTTGTTTGGTTGTATTCTGTAACATTTCTGTCACGATGCCGGCTGGCAGGAGGTGGATCCTCTGTGCCAGAGAGGGATTGGCGTGGACCGTGCTAGTGGACCGGTTCTAAGTCACTACTGGTTTTCACCAGAGCCCGCCGCAAAGCGGGATGGTCTTGCTGCGGCGGTAGTGACCAGGTCGTATCCACTAGCAACGGCTCAACCTCTCTGACTGCTGAAGATAGGCGCGGTACAAGGGAGTAGACAGAAGCAAGGTCGGACGTAGCAGAAGGTCGGGGCAGGCAGCAAGGATCGTAGTCAGGGGCAACGGCAGGAGGTCTGGAACACAGGCTAGGAACACACAAGGAAACGCTTTCACTGGCACAATGGCAACAAGATCCGGCGAGGGAGTGCAGGGGAAGTGAGGTATAAATAGGGAGTGCACAGGTGAACACACTAATTAGAACCACTGCGCCAATCAGCGGCGCAGTGGCCCTTTAAATCGCAGAGACCCGGCGCGCGCGCGCCCTAGGGAGCGGGGCCGCGCGCGCCGGGACAGGACCGACGGAGAGCGAGTCAGGTACGGGAGCCGGGGTGCGCATCGCGAGCGGGCGCCACCCGCATCGCGAATCGCATCCCGGCTGGAGGCGGTATCGCAGCGCACCGGGTCAGTGGATCTGACCGGAGCGCTGCAGTAGCGAGAGTGTAGCGAGCGCTCCGGGGAGGAGCGGGGACCCGGAGCGCTCGGCGTAACAGTACCCCCCCCCCCCTTGGGTCTCCCCCTCTTCTTAGAGCCTGAGAACCTGAGGAGCAGACTTTTGTCTAGGATATTGTCCTCAGGTTCCCAGGATCTCTCTTCAGGACCACAACCCTCCCAAACGACTAAAAAAAAAGTTTTCCCTCTGACCTTCTTGGAGGCCAGTATCTCCTTTACGGAGAAGATGTCCGAGGAGCCGGAAACAGGAGTGGGAGAAACAAGTTTGGGAGAGAAACGGTTGATGATGAGTGGTTTAAGAAGAGAAACGTGAAAGGCATTAGGAATACGAAGAGAAGGAGGAAGAAGAAGTTTGTAAGAGACAGGATTAATCTGGCACAAAATTTTGAAAGGACCAAGATAGCGTGGTCCCAATTTGTAGCTAGGGACACGGAAGCGGACATATTTAGCGGAGAGCCATACCTTGTCTCCAGGAGAAAAAATGGGGGGAGCTCTTCTTTTTTTATCAGCAAACTTCTTCATGCGTGATGAAGCCTGTAAGAGAGAATTTTGGGTCTCTTTCCATATGGTGGAAAGATCACGAGATATTTCATCCACAGCGGGCAAACCAGAGGGCAAGGGAGTAGGAAGGGGGGGAAGAGGGTGACGGCCGTACACCACGAAAAATGGGGATTTGGAGGAAGATTCAGAGATTCTGAAGTTATACGAGAATTCGGCCCATGGTAGAAGATCTGCCCAGTCATCCTGGCGGGAGGAAACAAAATGCCGTAAATAATCACCCAAGACCTGGTTAATTCTTTCTACTTGCCCATTGGATTGAGGATGATATGCAGAAGAAAAGTTTAATTTAATCTTGAGTTGTTTACAGAGAGCCCTCCAGAATTTTGACACGAATTGGACGCCTCTATCCGAGACAATCTGCGTGGGCAACCCGTGAAGACGAAAAATGTGTACAAAAAATTGTTTTGCCAACTGAGGCGCTGAAGGAAGACCAGGAAGAGGGATGAAATGTGCCATTTTGGAGAATCGATCAACGACCACCCAAACAACAGTGTTGCCACGGGATGGGGGTAAGTCTGTAATAAAGTCCATACCAATCAGAGACCAAGGCTGTTCGGGGACAGGCAGAGGATGAAGAAGACCAGCGGGCTTCTGGCGCAGAGTCTTATCCCGGGCACAGACAGTGCAGGCTCGCACAAAATCCACGACATCCGTCTCCAGAGTCGGCCACCAATAGAAACGAGAGATGAGTTGCACGGATTTCTTGATGCCCGCATGACCTGCGAGATGGGAGGAGTGACCCCATTTGAGGATTCCGAGGCGTTGGCGTGGAGAGACGAAGGTCTTCCCTGGAGGAGTTTGCCTGATGGAGGCTGGAGAAGTGGAGATCAGGCAGTCAGGAGGAATGATGTGTTGCGGAGAGAGCTCTACTTCCGAGGCATCCGAGGAACGAGAGAGAGCATCGGCCCTAATGTTCTTATCGGCAGGCCGAAAGTGAATTTCAAAATTAAATCGGGCAAAGAACAGAGACCACCTGGCCTGGCGAGGATTCAGCCGTTGGGCAGACTGGAGATAGGAGAGGTTCTTGTGATCGGTGTAAATAATAACTGGAAATCTTGATCCCTCCAGCAGATGCCTCCATTCCTCAAGTGCTAATTTAATGGCTAGAAGCTCTCGATCCCCGATGGAGTAGTTCCTCTCCGCCGGAGAGAAGGTCCTAGAAAAAAAACCACAAGTAACAGCATGCCCGGAAGAATTTTTTTGTAGAAGGACCGCTCCAGCTCCTACTGAGGAGGCATCAACCTCCAATAGGAAGGGTTTAGATTGGTCAGGTCTGGAGAGCACGGGAGCCGAAGAAAAGGCAGACTTGAGCTGTTTAAAGGCGTCTTCCGCTTGAGGAGGCCATGACTTAGGATTGGCATTCTTTTTGGTTAAAGCCACGATAGGAGACACTATGGTAGAAAAATGTGGAATAAATTGTCTGTAATAATTGGCGAACCCCAAAAAACGTTGGATAGCACGGAGTCCGGAGGGGCGTGGCCAATCTAAGACGGCAGAGAGTTTGTCTGGATCCATTTGTAGTCCCTGGCCAGAGACCAAGTATCCTAGGAAAGGAAGAGATTGACATTCAAACAGACATTTCTCCATCTTGGCATAAAGTTGATTGTCACGAAGTCTCTGAAGAACCATACGGACATGCTGGCGGTGTTCTTCTAGATTGGCAGAAAAAATCAGGATATCGTCTAGATATACAACAACACAGGAGTATAAGAGGTCACGAAAAATTTCATTAACAAAGTCTTGGAAGACGGCAGGGGCGTTGCACAGGCCAAAGGGCATGACCAGAAACTTAAAGTGTCCATCTCTAGTGTTAAATGCCGTTTTCCATTCATCCCCCTCTCTGATGCGGATGAGATTATAAGCACCTCTTAAGTCCAGTTTGGTAAAGATGTGGGCACCTTGGAGGCGATCAAAGAGTTCAGAGATGAGAGGTAGGGGGTAGCGGTTCTTAACCGTGATTTTATTAAGACCGCGGTAGTCAATGCAAGGACGTAGGGAGCCATCTTTTTTGGACACAAAGAAAAATCCGGCTCCGGCAGGAGAGGAGGATTTGCGGATAAAGCCCTTTTTTAAATTTTCCTGGATGTACTCAGACATAGCAAGAGTCTCTGGGGCAGAGAGAGGATAAATTCTGCCCCGGGGTGGAGTAGTGCCCGGGAGGAGGTCAATAGGACAGTCATAAGGCCTGTGAGGAGGTAGAGTCTCAGCTTGTTTTTTGCAAAAAACATCCGCAAAGTCCATATAGGCCTTAGGGAGACCGGTTACAGGAGGAACCACAGAGTCACGGCAAGGAGTACTGGGAACCGGTTTAAGGCAGTCCTTGAAACAAGAGGGGCCCCAACTCTTGATCTCTCCAGTGGACCAATCCAGGGTTGGGGAATGGTGTTGAAGCCAGGGTAGTCCAAGGAGAATTTCGGAAGTGCAATTGGGGAGGACCAAAAACTCAATTTTCTCGTGATGAGGTCCGATGCACATTAGGAGGGGCTCCGTGCGGAGACGTATGGTACAGTCCAATCTTTCATTGTTAACACAATTGATGTAGAGGGGTCTGGCGAGACTGGTCACCGGGATGTTGAACCTGTTGATGAGAGAGGCCAGAATAAAATTTCCTGCAGATCCGGAATCCAAGAAGGCCATAGTAGAGAAGGAGAAGGTAGAGGCAGATATCCGCACAGGCACAGTAAGACGTGGAGAAGCAGAGTTGACATCAAGGACTGTCTCACCTTTGTGCGGAGTCAGCGTACGTCTTTCCAGGCGGGGAGGACGGATAGGACAATCCTTCAGGAAGTGTTCGGTACCGGCACAGTACAGGCAGAGATTCTCCATGCGGCGTCGTGTCCTCTCTTGAGGTGTCAGGCGAGACCGGTCGACCTGCATAGCCTCCACGGCGGGAGGCACAGGAACGGATTGCAGGGGACCAGAGGAGAGAGGAGCCGGGGAGAGAAAACGCCTCGTGCGAACAAAGTCCATATCCTGGCGGAGCTCCTGACGCCTTTCGGAAAAACGCATGTCAATGCGAGTGGCTAGATGAATGAGTTCATGTAGGTTAGCAGGGATTTCTCGTGCGGCCAGAACATCTTTAATGTTGCTGGATAGGCCTTTTTTAAAGGTCGCGCAGAGGGCCTCATTATTCCAGGATAGTTCTGAAGCAAGAGTACGGAATTGTACGGCGTACTCGCTAACGGAAGAATTACCCTGGACCAGGTTCAACAGGGCAGTCTCAGCAGAAGAGGCTCGGGCAGGTTCCTCAAAGACACTTCGAATTTCTGAGAAGAAGGAGTGTACAGAGGCAGTGACGGGGTCATTGCGGTCCCAGAGCAGTGTGGCCCATGACAGAGCTTTTCCAGACAGAAGGCTGACTACGAAAGCCACCTTAGACCTTTCAGTAGGAAACTGGTCCGACATCATCTCCAAGTGCAGGGAACATTGGGAAAGAAAGCCACGGCAAAATTTAGAGTCCCCATCAAATTTATCCGGCAAGGATAGTCGTAGGCCTGGAGCGGCCACTCGCTGCGGAGGAGGTGCAGGAGCTGGCGGAGGGGATGATTGCTGAAGCTGTGGTAGTAGCTGCTGTTGCATCACGGTCAGTTGAGACAGCTGGTGGCCTTGTTGCGCTATCTGTTGTGACTGCTGGGCGACCACCGTGGTGAGGTCGGCGACAACTGGCAGAGGAACTTCAGCGGGATCCATGGCCGGATCTACTGTCACGATGCCGGCTGGCAGGAGGTGGATCCTCTGTGCCAGAGAGGGATTGGCGTGGACCGTGCTAGTGGAACGGTTCTAAGTCACTACTGGTTTTCACCAGAGCCCGCCGCAAAGTGACCAGGTAGTGACCAGGTCGTATCCACTAGCAACGGCTCAACCTCTCTGACTGCTGAAGATAGGCGCGGTACAAGGGAGTAGACAGAAGCAAGGTCGGACGTAGCAGAAGGTCGGGGCAGGCAGCAAGGATCGTAGTCAGGGGCAACGGCAGGAGGTCTGGAACACAGGCTAGGAACACACAAGGAAACGCTTTCACTGGCACAATGGCAACAAGATCCGGCGAGGGAGTGCAGGGGAAGTGAGGTATAAATAGGGAGTGCACAGGTGAACGCACTAATTAGAACCACTGCGCCAATCAGCGGCGCAGTGGCCCTTTAAATCGCAGAGACCCGGCGCGCGCGCGCCCTAGGGAGCGGGGCCGCGCGCGCCGGGACAGGACCGACGGAGAGCGAGTCAGGTACGGGAGCCGGGGTGCGCATCGCGAGCGGGCGCCACCCGCATCGCGAATCGCATTCCGGCTGGAGGCGGTATCGCAGCGCACCGGGTCAGTGGATCTGACCGGAGCGCTGCAGTAGCGAGAGTGTAGCGAGCGCTCCGGGGAGGAGCGGGGACCCAGAGCGCTCGGCGTAACAATTTCTGATCTGTCCCCAACTATGTACTGTATATTTGTGCACTTTTACACCTACTGAACTCTAGCACAGGAAGGGACATGCTCCAAGTTGTCGATCAGCCATTTAGGGCAGATGGGCAAGTAGGCAGAGTGTTTCTAGGGACAGCTTAGGGCTCACTCTGCCTGTCCACCCCGGTCATGACAAGTTCATGTTCTGTTTTTTCTTGTGTATAGGCCTTGAGCAAGGCTTGTTGGGCTTTGTGGTATACAGTTAGGCTTGTGTAGGAATGTACCAGTGGTCCCTGTATGATCAGCCCACACACAGAGGCTGGGAATGATCACTTCATTTTGCTGTGATTCCTTGTAGAGCCCCTATAGCATTTCTGCCCTCCAAATGTTATAGATCAGGATTCAGGCTGCTGGATGAGAATTGTGCTTCCTGTCTGTCCTATTTCTATCCCTATCTCTATCTCTCTATTTGTCTGTCCCTCTCACGCTCTTACTTCAGACTGTGTGCACGGAAAAGAGTGTGACCCCTTATGACTGTGTAAACCTCCCACCCACCTTGCTTTCTCCTATTGGCCTTTTAGCTGATTAACACATAAAACCAGCAAATCATCTGATTACCTAGGGTTATCATGTGGTATGCTGGTCACACTGACATCATGCCACCGCCCCCTGCTCCTCCCGTTTCCTCATGGGTGCCAAAACTTTTTTTTTTAAATGTCATGCTTTTGTGGATTTGCGTGCACCAAACCGTTAAAAGTACTTGAGAGCGGCACCAACCCCGAAAGTTTGGCTCACTCAACACTAGACCTGACACTTTCTGCTTTTATTTTGACATGCAGGAATCACCTAATTATCCAATAACTGGTTGTGGCAGTGACACACCTCCCCCATATGTCTTATAATAAGAAAGAGAGTAAAACTATTTAAATGGAAATCATGTTATGCTACATTTTCCCACCAGAGGTTGCTGTAGGAGGAAATATAAGTCTCGGTGATAGGGTACATCCACATCACGGTAGCATCTGTTAGCAACAGCTGACAAATCAAAGCGCAGTGCCAAGGACAAGAAAAATAGTGTAATCAGACAGGCATATGGAGCTAGTTGGATAAAGTGGACAGTGTGGTCAGGGCAGGCAAAAAAAACTAAGCAAAAATTACTGTAGAATATCTTCGCTCAGACAGGGAGTTATTAAAGCAGGATCTTTAAATGGCCTGGGGTAAAATAAACAATGAATGGGAAAGCAGAACTGCAGCATGCATTTTCACCTCACCTTTAAAAAGTCAGGGGCCAGCACAGAACATAAGAGGTCCCATCCAGAGCAAAATGCCACCAGGCAGGTTGCTGGGCAAGGACACTAAGAGAATGTGAAATTCAAGAAAGAGAAGTGGTAACAGAGAGCATCTGAATGAGAAGGAACAAGGCAACAGTGAATAACCAGGACAGTAATCCCTCTTTATTCCCAATATTCTTATAAAAATGAAGGATAAGAATCAAAACCCTTCCCCTCCACCACATTAAATAATTTACATAAAACTATTTAGAAAAGTAATTGTACTTCTATCAAAAGAACTGATCACATTATAGGAACGCTAAAAGCACACAAGGAATAATGCAGCCTACAACATTCGTATACTGTATTTAATCAAGCATCAGTTTTGCTAAGTCTCCAATATATGTAATGCTGCCCATGTAAAACTATGGAGACCCACAGCCTCCTCCCCCCAATGAAGTAATATTGTGGGCGATACATGATAAGTATGTTCAACTGCTTTGACTGCTGCCTCTGGCTGTGCCTGTTTGTGTGCAGATCTGAATATAGCTCACCACATGTGGCCCATGCACATATTCAGTAACATACAGTATGATGCCAGATGCAGTGAGCATCAGTTAGGCATCTTCGAAGAAGTTACCTGTGTATATCACATATAATATGGTATTAATTTGAATATTTTATTGTTGGGCAGAAGTACATCTTAGATATTAAAACTATTACCCATTGGGCAATAAAGATTAATAGGTTACTTGTCTTAAATCAGATTGTCTGTGCATTCTGCATGTGTTCACGCAAAGCAGACCATCCAAGAATAGATTGTTCATAAATAAGACCACCCATCCTTTATTAGTGAATGTGAGTTTCAACATCGTCCACAAGATGGCATCAAACACATATCAATTGTGTTCTCTCTTTAGATCTCTGTGATCCGTCCCCTAGAGATAGAGTCGGGAAACACAGACATCATATCTACCAATTTAATTGCAAGAAAGTGTTAATATTACTTTATTGCATTACTCTTTTTATTTTCATGAACACTTTATATTGCACTACCAATATTGCACTACCATACTGCTCAACTATTAAGCTCTATTGTACCTGTTTTTGAAACAAAATAAGAGATTATCAATGAGAGTTTAAAAAAAAAAAAAAAAAGACAAATATGTCCGCCCACTGGGATATTAGAATTGTTTCCTTTTTTTGTTTTTTGTTTTTTTTACATGATTCCAGTGTTTTGGCACAGATTGTCTATATATAGATAGATAGATGGATGGATGGATAGAAAGATAGATAGACAGATAGATAGATAGCTATAGATATATACTTTGATGTCAAGTCAACATGATATCTGAGTAATATTATGGTATTATTGAGTCTTTTTCATTTTAGACTTAATTTGCTTTTCTGCACTCCTTTTTCAGCTTCTCTTGACCAGTGCCTTTTTCACTAAAAGCTATTCTGCTTTTTTTGACCTGGCTCTGGTATCCTCCCTTTCTTGATCTGTACTTGTTTTCCCCATTTAAAGGGGTACTCCGGCGCTAAGACATCTTATCCCCTATCCAAAGGATAGGGATAAGATGCCTGATTGCATGGGTCCCGCCGCTGGACCCCGTTAGAATCAGCCCCCGGAGCGTGCTCGCTCCGGGTCTGATTATAGGCGATCATGGGGATGGAGCATAGTGACGTCACGGCTCCCCTCCCGTGTGACATCACGCTTCTCCCCCTCAATGCAAGCCTATGGAGGGGGCGTGACCGGCATGTTAACTCTAAAGGGTTAATTCATGGAATTAACCATGGGTCCTGGTTGCTGATCACCATACAGCCTTTCTTTCCATCATTTTTTGGCCACACATTCCTTTTTTCACAAGGTCATGTGCAGCCAAGGATGGAGGATTGTTTAGTATGCTAAAATGCTGCAATCTGTCAGGAATGATCTTTTGCTTGTTAATCTGCTTATTGCTGGCCTAATGTACAGGCAAATTTGGCCTGTTTGACTGATAATATCCCTGGGAGACTTCCAAGAATAAACTATTGATAGTTTTGTATAAAATTGTAGAATGAGACCCTTCGAAAAGTCGTGCCAAGCATACAAACAGACTCAGACATACACTGTAGGTGTCACAGTTCAGTAGTCTTCAGTAGATTTTTGTAAGAATTCCCATACAGCCATAAGTTTCGCTTGCAGCATGCAGTATAACAGTAACTTAAACTTCCTTCACATCAGGTTCTTTACATAACATAAACATTTGAGCTTCTCACCCAAAACTTGCCATGTTCAGTCCCAAAGTCCATCTTTTTGATGCAGTGTATCAGTATCCAACATACACCAGACAAGCTGATCCGCTTCAGAGTAACTCCCCTCTGCTGCTCCCTGACAGTGCTTGCATACCTATGAGATCAGGTTCAGGACTGCAAAATACTCACTAGAAATCCATCCTTTTCCAACACTCCTAAATCCTGGACCCAAACTCCAGTCTTATGTCCCATCTACTATTTTATCATCTGCTTGGTTACTGGATGTATTGAATAACCACCCTTAAAGCTGGAGGAATAGTATAAGAGACTGTTGTGGTTCATGGCTTGGGGTAAGCCATGTGCCTCAGGGGTTAACAAAATGTCTGCCAACCACCTGGTGAGTGTAGACCCAAAATGTCCGACCAACCATGTGGTCAGTGAATACAATATACTCACAAAGCACAGCTATTTTAACTAAGCAGAATTACTGGAGCCTAAATGTGTTCATAAGCACCCAAAGCCAACCTATTAATATGAGGAATTCTGGCAGAGTTATATCCTAAAAGTTAACAAACAATATTGACAATCACTCAGAATGCAGCAAAAGATAATAATGTTTAAGAATAAACATATTCTAGTTAAACACTTGTAATACTATCTAGATAATTATCTGTGCAATACTAAGTACATATCACATGATGGCCACAAAGGCATATCAAGGCTATCCAAGTGACTTAAACCAGACAAATATAAATGTACTGAAACTATACAGTTTTATACTTAGCATCCCAGGATATTAGATAAAAAATGTAGATGGAAGTTGCAGCTGTTCTGATGGATTGAACGGCCTTTGGTGACCCATGAGGCCCTGTCCTGGAAAGCCTACAACTTGGAAAATGTTCCAGCAACAGCCAGAGGTGGGAAAGGAAAAGACCCCCAACAATGCTCAGTAAAGTATTTTATCTAAAAGAAGCTTGTCCCAGATTCTACACCCTCCATGTCATTCCGTGTCCATAAAACACCTCCTATACGGTGTCCATTTTAGGACATCGTCAGTCATCAGCCGTAACTCCATTTGGCATCAGGCGAAACAGCGTCCCGCCTCCTCCCTCGGACAAATCTCCGTCAGGTGTCAGCCAAGTCAGTGTTTGCTCTCTGCTATACGAGTTCTGCTGTACATGCTACTCAGTGTCGGCTCTGCTATACAGACTCTGTAGAACATGCTATGCAGAGTCAGCTCTGCTATGCGGCAGGAAGTTGCGTCTGAGGGAGAATCGTCTAAGGGATGACAGCGTTTTGGATGAGGGAGGATTGATGACTCTGAAGGAGGATTGATCCAAGGGAGGAGGCGGGATGCTGTTTAGCCTGACGGGGGCGGAGTTGCAGCTGACGACTGATGGCAATTGGTCCGAGGGAGGAGGTGGAATGCTGTTTCACCTGACGCGTGACGGAGTTATGGCTAACAACTGACAATGTCCTAAAATGGATGCCGTACTCCTAGAAGCACTCAGGCAGGTCTATGACTAAAGACAGGATGTTCTATTGAAATGAACACTTTCTGTCTTGAAAAGGCGGCATTTAACTCCGTGAAGCTTATGATCATAAAAAACACAAATATAGCAAATAAAATGTATGTCATATTCACATCCACAACAAAGACTTCTAACTCTTCTTTTCACAACATATATCATACCCTTTTTCTAACTGTGCCATTTAAAGGGAATGTGTAATCAGTTTGTGTTTTTATTTATAATTTTTTTTCTATTTTGCTATCTACATTAAAGCGTTCATTCTGACCACTGAGCCTAAAACTAAGCTTAGTCTTATCGTTCTAGTTGTGATGATAAGGAGGAGGCTGCTGGAACATTACACGCACATGAACAAAAAAAAATAGATTGAAAAAATTAAATCTGAAATAGAAACAACTATAATAACATGTTTCTTTATATGGGTCTTATCAGAAAAAAACAATGCAATACATTTCCTTTGATCATGAACCGCTATGTAGGCGTCTTTCCTTTATTTGTTCCCCGTATTAAGGTTGGATAGCATATTAAAGCGCAGTTGAATTTGGCCTTCTACTGCAAAATATTTACATATCAAAATGAACACGTTGTGTCTTATTACTAGATTGGTGATTTTATTGAATACTTTTTCTATCTCTAAATTCACCAAAATATTGATTGAACTGTCTTGTGTATTTTTCTACAGACCTTGATTGATGAGAGCTGTATCTCTTTGACAATTCTGTTTGTACTATCTACTGTTGATAATGTATGTTATTCTATTTAGTTTTCTTGCAAAAATGAAAATAAACAGTTATATATAAAAAAAATTGTGATCATGTTACAAGTTTTTTTTATGTCTAATTTGAATGTTTTGTAAAAACAAATTTCAGGTAAAACAGTTAGAAGTAAAAAAAAAAAAAAAAAAAAAATAAAGTGCAACCAAACAAATCAATAACATGTAGATTGAAACATTTTGATAACGTGTATATTTTTCGGTTAATCCAACATTTTGATTAGAATTGAACTGTTTTACAACATTCAAAAAAAAACAATTTTGGGAAAAAGGACAATTATTTATAACTTCTTAGGCTAGGTTTCCACTTGGTTTTTTTTCTGGCAGTTTTTGGAAAACTGCCACTGCAGTTTTTGAGCCAAAGTCAGAAGTGAATCCATAAGGGAGGATAAGTGTAAGTCTTCCTTTATATTTCCCATTCCTTTTGAATACACTTCTAGCTTTGGCTCAAAAACTGCAGTGGCAGATATCCAAAAATTGCCAGAAAAAAAACACAAGTGGAAACCTAGCCTTAGAGACAGTGTAAGATATGTGTCACGATGCCGGCTGGCAGGAGGTGGATCCTCTGTGCCAGAGAGGGATTGGCGTGGACCGTGCTAGTGGACCGGTTCTAAGTCACTACTGGTATTCACCAGAGCCCGCCGCAAAGCGGGATGGTCTTGCTGCGGCGGTAGTGACCAGGTCGTATCCACTAGCAACGGCTCAACCTCTCTGACTGCTGAAGATAGGCGCGGTACAAGGGAGTAGACAGAAGCAAGGTCGGACGTAGCAGAAGGTCGGGGCAGGCAGCAAGGATCGTAGTCAGGGGCAACGGCAGGAGGTCTGGAACACAGGCTAGGAACACACAAGGAAACGCTTTCACTGGCACAATGGCAACAAGATCCGGCGAGGGAGTGCAGGGGAAGTGAGGTATACATAGGGAGTGCACAGGTGAACACACTAATTAGAACCACTTGCGCCAATCAGCGGCACAGTGGCCCTTTAAATCGCAGAGACCCGGCGCGCGCGCGCCCTAGGGAGCGGGGCCGCGCGCGCCGGGACAGGACCGACGGAGAGCGAGTCAGGTACGGGAGCCGGGGTGCGCATCGCCAGCGGGCGCCACCCGCATCGCGAATCGCATCCCGGCTGGAGGCGGAATCGCAGCGCACCGGGTCAGTGGATCTGACCGGAGCGCTGCAGTAGCGAGAGTGTAGTGAGCGCTCCGGGGAGGAGCGGGGACCCGGAGCGCTCGGCGTAACAATATGTTTGTACTTAGATATGTAGATGATAACATTTGTTTAAGAAAAGGCAAGGGTGAAGCTTGTATTCCAGATGGGACCATAAATGATCTGTAAGGGAATTTCAATAGTTCATCAAGATGACTGTTTTTACATCTTAGCTCAATAAGCTTTTTGTTAATCTAACTCTTTAGTTCAAGTAGAATTAAAAAATAAAATTGCCGTTATATATTAAATTAATGTGTGTGGAATAAGAATGTAAAAAGCTCTGCAAGGGTGTAAAATATTGACAGCATTAAAATCCTGACAATGTTTATTCTAGAAATCCAAACACTTATATTCTTACTTTAATGACAAAAAGAGATCTGAATGGTTAGAAGTGATGACTTGAGACACATGAGGTGGTTGTGTAATTTTTACAGTTAGCCTGAACTTCTTAAGTTTACCCAAGTGATTATATAGACAGAAAGAGTACATCTCATGATCTTGTCAAATGCTAAAATCCTCCCAGTTCACTGCCCTCATCATGATAAACCACCCCCTGCCTTTATTTTCATTATTTTCTAGTTTTTTACCTTTCTATTGCTCTGTATTTTGTGTTCAGTCTCAGTCAGATTCACAGACTGGGAAGGGGCATTACCCAGCAGGTGTGACATCATCTGAAGCCATACAGGGGAGAACTTCCTCCCTCACTCTGCTACACACAGCCGAGAGCAGTTCAGTGTGAGATGAGCTATTATTTTCTAAGGCTGCACCCCCCCCCCTCAGTACTCCAGACTGCATTTTCTGATTTTGGACTTATGCCAGTACCGCAGGAGTCCAAAGTCTGTGCAAGTAATGGGGGGAAATGTGCTCTAGACAAGTAGGGAGACACCTAGTGACAGCTTTTTTAAACACAAATAAAATCATTTTTTAAACAAAGTACGTTAGAATTTTTTTTCCATTTACCATAAGGAGTGCAATAGCAAACATTTGTTTTAACCCCTTAACCTCTTAAGGATGCAGGGCGTACCTGTACAGCCTGCGCCCGGTCCCGGTATATAACGCAGGGTCACGCCGTGACCCCGCGTCATACCGTGTCAGTCCCGACGGCTAATGAAAGCTTCAAAGTTTATAGCTGTGTCTAAAATGAAAGTGAAAGCTACCCGGCAGCTCAGTCGGGCTGATCAAGACCATTGCGGTGAAATCACAATGTCCCGATCAACTAGAATGCGAGTGGAGGTCCCCTTACCTGCCTCCGTCACGTCTGATCGGTGATTGATTGCTCCAAGCCTGAAATCCAGGCCTGAGCAATCGACCGCCAATCACACTGATCTTTGCCGTTTCAATGCAATGATCTGTGTATGACATCGGTATGTTCAGTGTAATAGCCACTAGGGGGGCTATAACACTGCAAAAAAAAGTGTGATAAAAGTAAAATAAATAAATACATTTATAAATAAATAAATAAATAAATAAATACACTTTAAAAAAAAAACGCATAGGGTTCCCCATATTTTCATTCGCAGCACAATACCAACCAAACAGCAATAGCCTGACGTTACCAGGGTGGGCGAGGACCATTGTTACTGGCCCTCCCCAGCCTAAATAACGCCAGCCTGTTACCACCTAGGCCCAGGAGCGCCATATTTGATGCTCCAGGCCTGTTGGTACCGGCTCTTCCCGGCACCCCTGTGGCGGTGGGTACGGGGGTAATAATTGGGGGTTAGTGCTAGCTGTTTATGGGGCTAGCACTAAGCCCTGGCTTAGTAATGAATTCAGTCAATAAGACAGCTTCCACTACTAAGCCTGAAAATTCAATAAAAAAAACAAAAAAAACCAACACATGGGAAAAATTATTTTATTTAAAAAAACACTCCCCCACAGCCCTCATTAACCATTTTATTAAAAGAAAAAAAAAACGTAATCCATTGAATCCGCAGTAATCCTCTGCATACATGGATCTGAAATGAGAAGATAAAAAACACAAAAAATTTTGACATTTTTGGCGCTGTCCGCTGGGGAGAGCACCCATGATGCAATGTCTACCGAAACTGGGAGCCACCAATTGGTGCAAAACTGCAACTCCCAGCATGCCCAGACAGCCTTTGGCTGTCTGGGCATGCTGGGAGTTGTAGTTTAGCAACAGCTGGAGTCTCCCTGTCTGGATAGACACTTCCAGAAGGCTCTGTTCACATTTTACAAAACGGACAATGTGAACAGAGCTTCAGATTAACTAGCTTTGTTCCCTTTTGTAGCTCCGCCCCCTAATGACGTCATCACTAGGGGCAGATCTACACGGACCTGCCCTGTACTCGAGGGAAGTATGCGGACTTCGTCTTCTGCATACACTATATACAGCTATCTATAGATAGCTGTATATAGTGTATACCGCCCAAAGGCTTAACCTACATTGTCCAGCAGTGTAAGTTAACTCTTTCCTTGCTGGGCTTGCGCATAGCGCACAGGGGGTTAAGGGAGCCAGCAATTTGTATACTGTATACACATTGCAGGCTCACTGTAAGTTCTTGCTGGGCAGTAGATATACGATGTATACCTACGGCTCAGCGTCAGCTGTTCTCCGGGCTCTGTAGCCCTGAGAACAGCTGATCCCGACATTCACATAAGGACGATTGCAGCGGGAGTCAGGAGGAGTGACATCCGCTGGGATCTGTCCCTTACTGCAGGTACTAATACTCCCAACATGGAGCACACTCTGCTCCATGCTGGGAGCTGTAGTACCTGCATCAATAGACATATCGCAGCTCTGACACCCACTGCGATCTGTCTATTAATGCAGGTACTACAGCTCCCAGCATGGAGCTGAGTGTACTCCATGTTGGGAGTAGTAGTACTTGTAGTAAAGGGTAGATCACTGCGGGTATCACTCCTGACACCCACTGTGATGCTCTTGTATAATGTATGGATGCAGCGGCCGCTCTCCTATGGTCCCCTGCACGGCCGTATATATACACATATTCCTATTTCTCACAAAGAGCTGTGATTGGCTGGAACCATCTGGCCAATCACAGCTGTGCAGGAAATATAAATAGGTGTATATATACGTCAGTGCAGGGGACCATAGAAGAGCGTCCGCCGCATCTATACATTATACAAGAGGATCGCAAGGGACCCCGGCGACCTGTCAATTAGTACAGGTAACTATTACTCCCATCATGGAACAGTGTGTTCCATGCTGGGAGTAGTAGTACTACCTAAAAAATGTAAAAATAAAAGTGAAAAACACGCACACACTACATTTTTATTATTGTCGGCTACATTTTAAGTGCTTTACCCGCTCACATAAATTGATCCCTAAAACATTAATAAACATTTCCTAATAAAAAAGATACATTTCGTTAGATACAATTTTTTCCATCACTACTGTATTTTTTTATAATTTTTTTCTCAGTAGAATGAATTCTTTACGTTCGTTTACGGATAACGAATGCATTCGTTATTTACCGCATGCATTCGGTAACTAACGAATGCATTCGTTATTTTGCTATTCGTATTATCGTGGCTATTCGGGAATGTTCAAAATATGTTTTCGTGCATTCGGATCGGTCCGAATGCCCGAAAACGGTAAAATTCGGTAAATTAGACATTCGTTCCGAACCGAATTGCACATGTCTAATGACAGTGCCAATTTAATGATATGGAAATATTTAGTTGCATAGTAACATAGTTAATATCTTAAGCTACATTTAATTTAATTTAATAAATACATTGTTACTTTTCAACAATATTTGATTAGTATAATGGGTTGTCACTTATTATTGTTATGCTATCTGCATACAAGCCTCTTTTACCCCTTGCCACAAACTCAGATATATTGGTAACATTGAGATAATGTGGCAATTTCGACAAGGTTTTCAAAACATAAAGGAAAAAGTTAGGGACAGCTCCATCTTGTTCTTTGGTTCTCGAAAATGGTTAGGAAATTAACATATACACGATAATGCAAATGAATGTATACAGTTAGTTTGGTATCTTTGAATAAAAATGACAATAGAGTATGTGGCACACTGGACTGCTACTTGTGGCCTTAGTCTAAACTTAGGGTTCAGTTCTTCACCCTTAACACCTGCAGGAAGTACAGGACATTTTTTTTTTTAACACATAGAACAGTGTAAAATATATACACACTGCTGTGCACAAAAGATACATTATCATCCATATTCAAGATGCTCTCTCTGTAAAGCAAAGATTTGGGAGCATCTAGGCAGCTAAGTATATTGTGGGATAATGGAGGCATACTTAGTGAGGAGAGAAGTTAGATGTATGTAACCGACCCTTTTCTTTTACTTTTTATACTTCTGGGATTATTATAAATTGGTAATGAATCATGCATAGGGCAGGCTTCTGAGTCCCACTTCTCCCATCTGCTGAAGCTAGATGAGTGTTGTGTGCAGTCATGCAATAAACAACTAGTATGTACAAAAGATCCAGGATAGCTTGTTGATAATTTATGACTTGGGCATACGATGCCGCAGCTGGGATATAGGAGCTGGGCCATAGCTTTAAACCTTTCTAACAATGGAAAAGTCAGGGAGATTGCTGCTGATGCTGGCTGGACCACATGTACTTGCAGTAGTTTGTTTTAAGCTTAAAAAGTACCTGTCACCAAATAAACTTTTCTAAACTAACTCAGGCTATGTTCTGTAACTACTCCTAACACCCCTCCCACCCTTTAATAATGTCAGAGCTTTAAAAATCTCTGTATGATACCTTTAAAAAGCTCTGCATCATACCTTTATTCTTGCTCACATAGTGCAATCTCCGAGCAGGAGAAAGTGGGAGTTTCCCAGCAGGCATGACATCACTGAAGCCTGCTGGGGGACCACTTCCGCTCTCACATCATTGCAGTGCTGTGATGAATAGAAGACCTCATGCTCTGTGCATCTTTCAGTGAGGCTCTTTGCAGCTTTCAATGAGGCTCTGTGCAGCTGTCAATCGAGCTCTGTGCAAAGAAACACTTCCTGGTTTCTCGCTAACGACAAGCTGGCTCATCCTAAGACAGTAAACAGTTTCTAGCTGTGCTCCTGACACTGGGCAGCCCTCAGCTGATTCCTGTAGCTAAGGGCCACCAATAATAGTCGAGATTCGGCGATCGCCGAGGATGACAATTAACCCTTTAGATTGCCACTGTAAAAGTTGACAGAAGCATCTAAAGGGACCTTTAAACAGTCCCTGGTGGTCCAATGAGGTGGATCATCCCCCCTCCCCCGCAGCATGA
Source organism: Hyla sarda (assembly GCF_029499605.1). Taxonomy (NCBI): domain Eukaryota; kingdom Metazoa; phylum Chordata; class Amphibia; order Anura; family Hylidae; genus Hyla; species Hyla sarda. The sequence continues at coordinate 150,550,878 of NC_079190.1, read as the reverse complement.
TCGCTGGGTGGGGTGATCCACTTCTGAGGAAGCCAGAGGACTTACCTCTCCTCCTGCGCTGGTCCCGGCTCTGTGATTGATAAAGCCTGTCTGGACCAGGGCTTTATCCATCGAGCATAGAGTACAAAGATAAATGTAGCTCTTATAAACTATATTGATCTGTATGAGGAATCGAATGATTCCTCCTAAAATTCCCCTAAGGGGACTAATAAAGTGTAAAAAAAAGTTGAATAAAAGTAAAAAAAAACACCATTTAACGCCTTCCATATCAAAAGTATAAATCACCAGCCTTTTCCAAAATCCCATATAAAAAATAATAAAAATAAACATATGTGGTATCGCCACATGTGAAAATGTCCAAACTATAAAAATATAATGTTAATTAAACCACACTGTTAATGGCGTATACATAAAAAAAATACAAAAGTCCAAAATTGCGTATTTTGTCACTTTGTATACCCTAAAAAAAGATTATAAAAAGCGTTCAAAAAGTCCCATAAAAACTAAACTGGTACCGATAAAAACTACAGACCACGGTGCAAAAAATTAGCCATCACACATCCCTTGTACAGAAAGCTAAAAAGTTATAGGAGTCAGAAGAGGACTTTTTAAATATACTAATTTTTGTGCAAAAAGTTATAATTTCTTTACAGAAGTAAAACAAAATCAAACCTATATAATTTGGGTATCATTTTAATTGTATGAATCTACAGAATAAAGGTAAGGTGTCAATTTTACCGATAAGTGTTCTGCGTAGAATGAGAATGCCTAAAAGTTACAAAATGGTAAGGTTTTTTTTTTTCTGGTTTTGCCATATAGATTTACTGGTGCAATTATTTATCTAACTACAAAGCAAAATTGGTGGCACAGAAAACAAGCCCTCATATGGGTCTGTAGGTGGAAAATTTTAATTGTTATGATTTTTAGAAGGGGATGATGAAAAACGAAGTGCAAAAAATGAAAAAAAAATGGCCCTATCCTCAAGGGGTTAAACTGGGAATCATAACTCTAAAGCCTGAAAGCCCCTGCTGTGACCTGCCCAACACTATGCATAACTTAACAACTACCTGTCACCAAATAAAACTTTAAATGTAGTGTTCCTTGTGTAATTAGCAGACACTTTCCCATTCACTTGCTTTAAAAATTATCAATAAATATGTTTAAAATGTAATAGAAAAACCAGTCACTAGGTGGCTCTGTTCTGTTCACTACCACAATTAATACAGTGAGTTTGGTCACCTCCCAGCCTGGCAGGAGACCAAACTCAGATGATCTATCTTTTCCATTTACACTATGAAATGTGTATTCCAGTACTGAGTACCTAGTATGTACAGTTCACAGTCAGTACTGTTCCAGCCTATAACATAGGGTATTCTTGAATATCAGAAACATATTAACCCCTTAAGGACATGTTTTTTTTTTTTTTTTTTTTGCACTTTTGTTTTGTATATTTATTGACTTTTTTAACACTTTATTTAACATTTTTTAGTTCCCATGGGAGACTATTACATTCATCTTCAGATTGCATACGCTGATTAATGCTTCTCCATAGGACGAGCATTGATCAGTGTCATCTGTGCTCGATTTCTACAGCCTGCAATGGCTGGCTGCAGCATTGGAGCACCGGATGGACGGCAGGGAAGGAGGTAAGAGACTTCCCTCCATCCGTACAGCTGATCAGGATTTTGTGATTTCCCCGCAATGGTCCTGATCAGCTACCCTGAGCTACCTGTAGTAGTTTTTGGCTTTTTTTTAGACGCCATGATCAATTTTGTTCGCAGCTTCTGAAGGGTTCATGCCAGACATCGTCCTGACATCGTCAGTAATGTCGGCATTAGCCACAGGTCCTGGCTGCTGATAGCAACCAGGACCGAGCAGGTATGATGTGAGCTCCGGTTGGAGGTGGCATATTTTGGTCACCTAGCACAGCATATGCTGAAATTATGAACACAGCTATGCCCCTCTCAACATGTTTTGCTGCACCACAGGGTCTTCAGGAGGATCATGAGGCATGACATCCACCGCATCAACTGGCTGGGGTCACCTCATTAATCAATCATGTTAACTGACATAAATCTCATACAAAGCAAACCACCACTAAGTGTTATAACTCACAATCTCTGATCATCACATCCCCTGTATGGGATATACTTCCAGGTATCCGTAAACCATATCACTATACGCTCATCAGTACGCACAGACACACAGACATAGAATTTAACTAAAGCAAGTGTACTCAGTACTCACCTATGGAGAACTCCATCATAAAGATATGAGCATATGAAAGCTATCTTCTTTATTCTGTAAAATGCATGGGAGAATAGAGGTGATCTTAGTAGTGTAAGGTATTAACCCCTTAAGGACTCTGCACTAATAATAACAATATGCACTAATAATAACCCAACACTATTAATAACTCATGATATCAGGGCCAGTACGTTTAACGCCCTTAAGAACAAAGCTCATTTTGGCCTTAACCCCTTAAGGACCCGGGTTTTTCCGTTTTTGCATTTTCGCTTTTTCCTCCTTACCTTTTAAAAATCCATAACCCTTTCAATTTTCCACCAAAAAATCCATATTTAGGCTTATTTTTGGCGTCACCAATTCTACTTTGCAGTGACATCAGTCATTTTACCCAAAAATTCACGATGAAACGGAAAAAAAAATCATTGTGCGACAAAATTGAAGAAATAATGCCATTTTATAAATTTCGGGGGCTTCCGTTTCTACGCAGTGCATATTTCGGTAAAAATGACACCTTATCATTATTCTGTAGGTCCATACAGTTAAAATTATACCCTACTTATATAGGTTTGATTTTGTCGTACTTCTGAAAAAAATCATAACTACATGCAGGAAAATTTATACGTTTAAAAATGTCCTCTTCTGACCCCTATAACTTTTTTATTTTTCCACTTACAGGGCGGTATGAGGGCTCATTTTTTGCACCGTGATCTGAAGTTTTTAATGGTATGATTTTTGTTTTGATCTGACTTTTTTTATCACTTTTATTCATTTTTTAATGGTATAAAAAGTGACCAAAATACGCTTTTTTGGACATTGGAATTTTTTTGCACGTACGCCATTGACTGTGCGGTTTAATTAACAATATATTTTTATAGTTTGGACATTTATGCACGCGGCAATACCACATATGTTTATTTTTATTTTTATTTACACTGTTTAATTTTTTTTATGGGAAAAGGGGGGTGATTCAAACTTTTATTAGGGAAGGGGTTAAATGACCTTTATTAATACTTTTTTTTACTTTTTTTTTTGCAGTGTTATAGGTCCCATAGGGACCTATAACACTGCACACACTGATCTCCTATGCTGATCACTGGCGTGTATTAAAACGCCTGTGATCAGCGTTATCAGCGCTTGACTGCTCTTGCCTGGATCTCAGGCACGGAGCAGTCATTTGTCGATCGGACACCGAGGAGGCAGGTAAGGGCCCTCCCGGTGTCCTGCAAGCTGTTCGGGATGCCGCGATTTCACCGCGGCGGTCCCGAACAGCCCGACTGACTAGCCGGGATACTTTCACTTTCGCTTTAGAAGCGGCGGTCAGCTTTGACCGCCGCTTCTAAAGGGTTAATACCGCACATTGCCGCGATCAGCGATGTGTGGTATTAACCACGGGTCCCGGCCATTGATGAGCGACGGGACCGAAGCGATGTGATGCCGGGTCGCAGCGCGACCCCGCTTCATATCGCGGGAGCCGGCGCAGGACGTAAATATACGTCCTGCGTTGTTAAACAGTTAAGATGAGTTATATATAGTATATGTTATGTTCTTTCTTTCTTCATAAGGAATATTGAGATACACTAAATGGCAAATAATTGTACCTGGCATTCCTGTCTAGTTAAATAATGTTCTGAATTACTAAATGGATTAAAGAATAAAATCCATTATTAATTATAAATGGTGTCTCTATGAGTCATTTAATCTATGCTCACATCTTCTATATTCATGTCAGATATTTCCTGCTATAAATAGTCCATGGAAAGCAAAATAGTACTATTCTATATTGAATGTGTAATGCAAGCTTCCCCTTTAAGGTTATGTTCATAGATTTTTTTTTTTTTTTTTACCGTTATTTTTAACCTTTACTGCTATGTTAAGGGGCAACAAACAGTGGTGAATTTCATATTTCATAGGAGTATTTCAACACCTATCTTTGTATGTCCGTAAAATAAACTAACATGACCTTTTTCTTTGGTCAACTGTGGCTTTACATGTAAATACAACCGTATGTTTGAATGCCATTTTTAAGCCATGCAATAACTGTAGAAAATGATGTTTAAACATAGCCTACAAGTTAAATAAGAACTAAAATTTCTAATTTATACATTGTAAACATATTTTTACCCATGCATGCATCTGTTGACATAATAGAATTTTTATCAATACATATACAGAAATTATAATTGCTTTATTTTAGACTACATTTTTGTGTTTTTCTCCTCACCTTCTAATAGCCATACTTTCAATGTTATACCTACAGATACATATGAGGGCTTATTTTTGGAGCCATCATTTTAACTATGTAATGACGTCACTCATTTTACCACCAAATTTACAGTAAAACAAGGAAAAATTATCTGTGGGGCAAAACTGAAAAAAAATTCAATTTTGCCAATTTTACTTTTCTGTAAAAATGACACATTGGGCCTCATTTACTAAGGCTTGAATGGACTTCCACAGATGGGGTATGATCATCCTAGCCGCTTGAAGAAATAACGAAAGAAAGTGGTAGGGTGCCTTCAATACTGTTCTCTCACTCTCCAGGAAAATGGATAGAAGCAATGGTAAAGGATTGTGATCTTTTTTATATTCAGTGACCAATGGATTTAGGAGGCTGTATGGGGACTCATTTTTTGCATTTAGTGTATTTATACATTTACATATACCAAATATATTTATGTTTATTATTGTTTACATTAATTTATTTGAACGAGGGTAAAGGGGGTGGGGGAGTTAAACTTTATATTAGGAAAGAGGCTTATTTACATTCATTTACATTTTTTGGGACATTTTATCCACTATTTTATAGTCTCCATAGGGGACTTGCTAAATGTAATCTTTCAATTGCATACACTGAACAATGCTGTGTAATAGCAGAGCACTGATAAGTGTTATCGGTGCTCCATTACTACAGGCTGCTGGGGCTGCCTGAAGTTTTGTGCACCAATTGGACTGGATGCAGGAAGGTGAGAGACATTTGCCCATCCTCTTAGCCAATCAGGAGCAATTTCATTGTGGTAATCCTGATCAGCTTTCCTGAGCTAATTGTCAAGAATTGTTTGTTAGACACTGCAATCAACTTTGATGGTGGTGTCTAAAGTGTTAATGCTGGACATTGGCCTGATCGGTGATGTCCATCACTAGCCATGGGTCCTTGCCGATATCAGCTGCAGGGACCCATTGCTAATGCTGAGCATTGCCATCGACAGCTACTAAGCACACATTTTAGACAAGCAAAGGGAATACATTTACACTCTGGAACACTTAAAGGGGTACTCCAGTGGAAAACATTTTTTTTTTCAAATCAACTGGTGCAAAAAAGTTAAACAGATTTGTAAATTACTTCTATATAAAACATCTTAATCCTTCCAGTACTTATCACCTGCTGTAAACTCCAGAGGAAGTTGTTTTTCTTCCTGGAGTTCTTTCCAGTCTGACCACAGTGATCTCTGTTGACACCTCTTTCCATATCAGGAACAGTCTAGAGTACAATCAAATCACCATAGCAAACCTCTCCTGCTCCGGACAGTTCCCGACATGGACAGAGGTGTCAACAGAGAGCACTGTGGCCCGACTGAAAATAATTCCAGAAAGAAATACAACTTCCTCTGTAGTATACAGTAGTCTGATAAGTAAGTACTGGAAGGATTTCGATTTTCTGGCACCAGTTGATTTGAAAATATTTTTTTCCCACAGGAGTACCCCTTTAAGGTTATACTTTGCACTGACAGCTGTGAACATATTGTTTTTGTATGTATCTGTGTATGTAGCATAATAGTATTTTTGTTTTCATGTTCTGTGTCCTACTTAAAACTCTACTTACCAAAGAGCAAAATTCATATTACATTATTTAAACTACAAGGTAACATAAGCTGTCAGTTCTTTTCTTTTCCCCTCACATTGCATTAAAAAGAATAGGACACAACTTTTCTAAAGAATGTTTGATTGTAGCTGCCACAAAAGATAACCATCTCTGTCTCAAAACATTGCTGAGTCCTGGATATACTTTACTGTTCTCATACAAAAAGATCTTGACTGACCATGTATTAGAAATGTCACCTGATACAAATCTGTTTTAACTGCAGAGAATGGGGCCAATTGTGAGCCTATGTAACACTTCTCTTCAAGTAAAATATTTCTTAGTCAGAAGGAATCGCCGAAGAATATGCAGGTATGGCTAAAAGAAGACTTTCCGGGAAATCTGGGACATTATTGGACAAGTCCAGTTGCATTTGCACCGTCTATGACCATGATCATTGCCTCCTCGAATAGTTCAATCTTTTCTTATCAAAGTGGTTTACAGATCTACTTAAAGGAAAACTGTCACCAAGTTCACCCACACTAAACCCAATACACTGGGTTATAGTGTGGGTGAACAGGAGTCCATACATGGGTCACTTACTTTTTTATGTTTTCTTGTTGCCGAGTTGTCGTCCGCTAAAGTTCCGCTGTTTGCCCTTCACTTGCGCTCTGAAGGTGGGTCCCCCACCGGCAGCCTTGCTTTGGGTCCCCTTGTTCGCATATTCATTTTCCCCCTGAGCGCTGTGCGTCAGGAGAGCGCCCTGTGCAGTGAAACTGCGTATGTGCTGGTCCCTCGCTACACCCTGAAGTCGGGAGTAGCAAGACTTCAGAAAGGGCTGACAGCGGAACTTTAGTGGATGACAACAAGGCGACAAGAAAACATAAAAAAAGCAAGTGATGCATGTATGGACTCCTGTTCACTCACACTATAACCCAGTCTATTGGGTTTAGTGTGGGTGAACTTGGTGACAGTTTTCCTTAAAATTTTAGGCCTGCCATTTTTAAAATATTCCACTAACGTAACAAAAAAACATGTTTCAAGAGCACATAGTGCCCTTAGTCATGCATACAGTATGATTAAGGGTGCAATGTGTACTTGAAATGCATTAATGTTTCCCTGCTATCCTGATGTTTGTATCCTGCACCATATGAAATAAAGGAGAACGAGTAACCTGGTCTGCGCTGGACTTTTCATTGTTTTCATTATAGCTGTAATGCGTGCTGGGCTGCACCTGTCCATGCTCTTCCGTCAGCAAGAGAGGGTGAGCAGAATTAACTCTTACTTGGCACAAAAAAAACTGTAGTTTTGGTTTGATGTTGTTTTCCCTTCACCTCTGTTTTCTCATATTCTATTTCTAACAATAATAAGTGCAACATATTATATTGGCTCATGTCTATCCCTATTAACAATGTAGACATGAACATTATCAGCCAAAGCACTGCTCCTCAACTACAGCACTTGATAATAAATCTGTGGCTATTCATGATCACAACATCCTTGATGTGTGTTTATAACATTTATGGCAGTAGTATTGATCTAGCTAAAAGAAGTGAGAGCAGTAAAATGACCTACTCAACACTCAAAAGTTAATACATGAAGGTTTAAAAAAAAGCCTTTGAAGCAGCAGGTATGCATTATAGCCCAATACAAGTGGTTTCTCCAAACTCAACACAAATTGCCACTTTTAATGACTACTACAGTGTCTTCAGCACTTCGTAGCGCACCCTTCTCATCTTATGACCTGCTTCAAATGTGATAGCCAGACATTAGCTTCTGGTAATGGTTAATCTTAATAAATGGGATTTAACCCCTTACTTAATAAAAGTTTGAACCACCCCCCTTTTCCCAATAAACATAAACATATGTGGTATCGCCGCAAGAGTAAATGTATAAAAAGCAATCAAAAAGTCCCATCATAATAAAAATAGTGCTGATAAAAACTGCAGATCATGGCACAAAAAATTAGCCCTTACACATCCCCGAATACGGAAAACTAAAACAAGAATAGGGGGTCAGAAGAGGCCAATTTTACACATGCTAATTTTTGTACAAAAGTTATCATTTTTTAAAAGAAGTAAAACTAAATCAAACCTATATAAATTGGGTATCATTTTGATCGTATGGACCTACAGAATAATGATAAACCGAAAAATGGAAGCCCCCAAAGTTATTAAAGGGGTACTCCGCCCCTAGACATCTTATCCCCTATCCAAAGGATAAGGGATAAGATGTCCGATCGTCGCGGTGCCGCTGCTGGGGAGCCCCGGGATCCCTGCTGCGGCACTGCACTATCATTACAGCACAGAGCGAGTTCGCTCTGAACGTAATGACGCGCAATACAGGGGCCAGAGCATCGCTACGTCACGGCTCCGCCCCTCATGACATCACGGCCCGCCCCTTTCAATACAAGTCTATGGGAGGGGGCACAGCGGTCGTCACACCCCCTCCCATAGACTTGCATTAAGGGGATGGGCCGTGATGTCACGAGGGGGCGGAGTCATGACGTCACACGGCTCCGTCCCCTGAATCGCCCATCATTACGCACAGAGCGAACTCGCTCAGTGCTGTAATGATAGCGCAGTGCCGCAGCGGGGATCCCAGGGCTCCCCAGCAGCGGCACCGCAGCAATCTGACATCTTATCTCCCATCCTTTGGATAGGGATAAGGTGTCTAGGGGCGGAGTACCCCTTTAAATGGTTTTTTTTTTTTTTGTTTTACCAATCATGTGCCTCCAGCTGTTGCTGTCCAAGTATGGACAGTCTGCCTAGGCCTGCTGGGAGTTGTAGTTTTGCAAAAGCTGTAGGCACACAGCTGAAGGCAACACTGCAGTTAAAAAGAGTTATCCAAACACTGTACCTGCAACTATTCCAAAACTACAAGTCCCAGCATAATAGGACTGACAAAGGATAACATACATAAATGACATGGGAATAGGAACATATAGAACAGATATAAAATGTATGCATACAAACTATTGTACATTTAGCACTAAACCTTTTCACTAATTTAGGAAGATCTAAGTTATACACTCACCATAATGTCTTTGGTGGTAGAGTACAGGCAATCTGTACAGGCAAAGTGAGCTTAGTCATGCACAGTGAGAGAAGAGAGGGACCCGCCCCCTCCCTCTGAGAGATTGAAAAAAGTGAACAGGTTTAATATTCAATTTTTTAGTGAAATATGGGAGACATAAATTATATGTACATAACCAGGATTAGGTACTAAGTAGGTACCGAGTAACATATAACAACTTTCTTTTTTTGTGGGATGTGACAGGTACACATTAAATGCTTTACTTCTTTTGACACCAAGCCTTGGTGGACTTTGAGGTATGCTTGAGATCATTGTCTGTTGAAAAGTCCAATGTTGCTCATATTTCTACTTCCTAAAAGAAGATATGATACTTTCTTCTACGATTCTAGAATTTCCTGATACTCTATTGAAGCCATCTTGACCTCCATATGCCAAATATTAAATGTCCCCTCCCTTAGACTTACCACTGAACAATAAGCCCTAAAAGTTCAAGTTTTGTTATATTGCTTTATAGTGGCTTATATGGTTTGGAATATATTTAAGACATTTATTCTTAGGCTTTGGGGTCAATACAGGAGTTTGTATTGGAATTCAGAATTGAAAACCTTCATTGTTTAGTATACTCCTTAATGTGCAAATGGAAACCTTGTTGGCTGCTGCCACCAAATATTGCTACAGGTCAGTCAAGGGTTTTTGACCATCTACCACCTCTGGTGGCAGCCAATATTAGTGTCCACTTTCTGCTATGTCCAGACAGTGAAGCTAGTGTTCCTTTAAGGTTGAACTTGCAAACTATGCTTCTACCTCTATCTTCAGGAACATTCAATGCCTTTGCTATCTTTTTATATATTTCTCCTTTCTATAAGAACACTTTCACCACAGCATTCTTATTTTTAGCTTTTACCACTGGAGTAAATTCAAGCAAAAATGTGTGCCCAGAAACACTAAAAGCACTTCCCATTACCAATTAATAAACAGCGGTACTTTTAAAATCCTTTTTTCAAAAGGATTGTGTTCCCAGAGTCCTCTTGAAGGGGCAGCGTTCTTGAGGATTCCAGCATCCAGATATCACGCACCACCAGGCATGCTTTGGGCTATAGCTCAACATCTCACCAGCATTAGTACTCAGATCATGTCTCACTGTGTCTCCCCATGCTGTATTACTGCGAACCAAGCAAACTTAACATACTCAGTACTGTTTTTTCTCAGTGAAAAACACACATTACTTTATTATACAGTTGAAACCCAAAATCATACAACACTGACTGCTGAACATCAAGCACTATTATATCTGACCTGAGGATTTCACTACTTACTCAGTTTCTTCCCAGACAATATGGCGCAGTAGAAGTTGAATAAGGGTGAAATCCCAGGGTTTGGTTGGGAATAATGTAGGATGATTTATGATTTTTAATGTTTGTACAAGTCAATGATTGGCCGATTATTACCAGAATTAATGTTTGTAGGAACGTTTGTTATCTTTGTAAAAGGGACAGTGATCAGCCGACAAGTGAGGAAACACTCATTCTTTGTCTGAATGGAACAATTATGCAGGCTTAGAAATCATTGTTAGCGGACCACACATCACCCCCTGTAAACAATATATGATACTTGTCCCTCCAGTCCCAGCTGTTGTATAGTTACTTTGCTGGTCTTTTGTGCTGTCACTGCGCATCTGCTACCACCACAATAGAGTTCATGGTGAGACTAGTCATATGCTGCTCAAAACATGCACAATGTACTGTACACAGTCACTTGGATGGCCAAGAAGTCTTCTGAACATTTAGATTGCTGAAGTGTTCTTGAATCTTTCAGGTACATTGTTTATACCATTTATTAGTTTGACCTCCTGGTTCTGTTCTGTGAATACTAATGCTATATCTCTGCTGTATTTTTTCCTTTGCTTTAAACCTGACCTTGCTTTTGGATTCACCCAACCTGTTTGAAAACATTTGCTGACCACTGGGTTGTTTGATTTACCTTGTGCCTGCTGTTCTTAAATTTGTTGTATTTCTGCTGAATGTTGACCATGGATAAATACTTTAACTGGTTTTATCTATTTGAAAATTTGATCCCGAATCACAGCATTGTTGTGAAGCCAATATGTCTGTTTTTTGGGAATTTTTTCACAACTATAGGTTAGTACGATCTAGCTTCTGCCCTGCTTTTTCTTTATACCCAGTGTTGTTCTACACTTACTACTCTACTATAGGCTCTTCTGCTTGATCTTCTAGCTAGAGATGAAAACTGTGACTTCCAGCAGCAAAGGCCAAATTACTGTGAAGGGGATAAAGGGTAAAAAGCTGTGAGACCCTCAGACTCTGCCAAGAAGAGTCACCCATAACCCCAGCTTTGGATGCATTAAAGGGGTACTCCACCGTTCAACGTTTGGAACAAACTGTTTCCGTGATGTTATGAGGGGGCAGGGCTATGACATCACAAGCTCCAGGTGCCAGCTCCAGCATTCGGAACAGTTTGTTCCAAATGCTGAGCAGTGGAGTACCCCTTTAAGGAAAGTGATAAGTCATCTCAGAAAAAGGCAACTTTTTCTCTTTCACACAATGAGAGGATTTATGAAGATCTGAAATATATTGCCATCAAAGAAGTCCTGAAGGGTGGAATGACTTACTGTAAGGACCTCCTGACTTGATGAAGACCAGGATTTCATGAAAGGTGAATGAATTATCTGAGAACAGTTAGATATCGCTATCAATAAAGATAAGCTCTCAATTTAACATTTTCAATTTCACATTAGCTACAGACTGGGCTCAAAGAATATACAAGTGTATCCTAGGCTTGGAAGACAATGTAAAAGCACTTTTGCACCAAGGATACAATTCTAAATGTAGACAATGTTCAAGCTGCTTTTCCAGATCTTTAAGCATATTAACATTTATCGCTAACTTAAAGTTCATTTGAAGAAAGTTAGTGTCAGGAATCTGACTTTTGTTGAGCTATGCTAAAGAGAAAGCAAAGCGTAGTAACTAGTGCCATTACTTACTCTCTTTCCGTTTTCATTTTTTCTTGATTTTGTTATCTATTTGGCCCCTCTCCTTGAAAATTACTATGCTATTTATGTTTAGGTTGCTAGGCTAGCCAACAAATTTGTTTTCCTTTGCTTGAAATTCTTACAGCTGCTCCCACTGCAGTTGTTTCTTGAAGAAAGAATAATAAGACTTTGTGGTATACTTGACAAAATCATTTCTGACAGTGGAGTTCAATTTGTTTTCTGGTTTTAGAAGGTATTTTTTCAGCATTTCATATCAAATGCCTCAGTCCTCTGCATACAATTTTCATAAAAATGGGCTACTAAACAAACAATTGGTACAATGTTATTACATTGATATTCCTGTTTTGCTTAAAGGAGTTTTCTAATGTAAAAAAAATAAAAAGAAATATGCTAAAATAACAAAATATGTATTGTTAACTTGGTAAATCCCCCACCACACCAGTACTGCAGTTGTCTGTTTATTGAGCTTTTAGCAACAACATGGACATAAACCCCAATTTGATAGTTGCAACCAATAACAGGTATCCAGTTGTAAACCACTGGGGCCATCCTTGCCTAAATGCCTAGGAAACAAAGACCACCAGAGAGGGCTGTAAAGAGGTATAAACTCTCCCAGATCTGCAGTCCGGTTCTGGAGATCCAGGCTGTATACATTCACCATTGCTAATCTCCCATGCTAGTGTTGAGCACGAATATTCGAAATGCTAATTTTTACCGCAAATATTGGCACTTCATGATTTAGAAAATATTTAGAATATAGCGATTAATATTCGTAATGACAAATATTCATTTTTTTTCTTCACGGTACACATCACAACAATGATATGTACTGTGTAAAAAGAAAAGAGATCCTCCCTCCATGCATCCAGCTTGTGGTCCAAAGAAGACTCCAATATTATTTTTGTGTGAGGTGTGGAGCCCAAATATTTTGTATATGCGAATATGCAAATATTCATAAATATGGGCACTTCCAGAGGACACTGATCTCTCCCTTCTTTTAGGTGAAAGATATAATCGCGCATGCGCACTATGCAAATTTCATTACGAATTTCTGCATGAAAAAAAAAGGGAACGAACATAGCGAATATTGAATATTCGTCCATATATTAGCAAATTAGAATATGGCCCCTGCTGCTCATCACTATCCCATGCACAATGAATGCGGGATACAGAGCTGACCTGTATTCTATACTGCTCTGTAATTGTAGATCACACCAGTGGTAAGGGAGACATGGACTTTTTCTCATTTTAACCCCATGTGCATGCCTACCAATAAATCAGGCACTGCCACGGTTGCCTCTTGCTCTGCACTTTAAAATTAATGCAAGCTTCAAGCTACCATATACTTTAAGTAACATTTATGCTATCTTTACCCCTGCCTATGTGGCAAGGACAGGTAAAGCCAAAATGTTTACACAACCATGGATTTGTACAAAAAAAAAAAAAAATTGTGCTTTTTTAACACATGAAGCTAAAAGTCATAATCCCCCCCCATAGGGTTTAGGGGTTCTGTAACTTTGGGAAGGGATAAGTACAGCCCTAAGCTCATCAACAGACACTTTTCCTACCTAGTTGAGTATCTCCCTCCTCTGTGCAGGACTGTTACAAGCTAAGAACTGTGTACATGTTAAACTTTTTTTTTTTGGGGGGGGGGGGGAGGTTACATTCCTGCTTGGGTCACATTTTTAGCCACAATTTAAAATTTTATGAAAAATTACACTTTGACAGAAAATTGCATAAAGGTGCATGTGTGTATAAAGTGCATGTCTGCATGTGTGTATAAAGGGAAAGTATAATTTTCATACTGTGTAAGATGCTTCTGTTAGATAATATATGGATATAGGAGTTAGTTAATATATTTTAGGGGGTCATTTCAATTTTATCTGTGTGAAAATTGTCCTGGCTATCAGAGATACAAAATGTCCAAAAAGCACTGGTAGCGAAAAGATTAGATACAGAGTAGACAAATCCTTGTTACCAGGTCACCATGGTGACTAGGAAATCACAGCTGTTAAGGAACACAGTCTTTTAATGAAAAAACTATTTTTACATACTGTACTTAATATAGCATTTGAATAATGATATAGTTGTTTTGCTTGAGACTACAGTGTTTTCTTGATGTCTTCTTTTACTTCCAGCTCCAAAATCCACTCCAGAAAACCATGCTCAGGTCTACAGTTTTAATGAGACAGCAAAATAAAACCTTTCTCAAAAAGATAGTGGTCCTGATTTACTAATGTAAACCTGACTTGCTTTTGTTGGGTTGAGTGCCAAATAATTTGTCGCATTACACCACAAATTTGGGATGTACGGTGTCCATTTTAGGACATTGTCAGTCATCAGCCGCAACTCCGTCCTCCGTCAGGTGAAACAGTGTCCTGCCTCCTCCCTCGGACCAATTGCTGTCAGTCGGAACTCCGTCCTCTGTCAGGTGAAACGGCGTACCCCATCCTCCCTCACACCAATTGCCGTCATCCTTCAGCCACAACTCCATCCTCCCTCATCCGAAACTCCCTCGTCCAAAACGCCGTCATGCTTCAGACGATTCTCCCTCAGAGGGAACTTCCTGCCGCATAGCAGAGCCGATGCTGCACAGCATGTATAGCAGAGTCAAAACTGTGAAACTTGCACGTGTACTACAGACACTACATCTGCTACACAGTCTGTATAGCAGAGCCGACATTGAATAGCGTGTACAGCAGAACCCGTATAGAAGATAACCAACACTGACTCAGCTCTGCTACACGGCAGGAAAGTTTTTCGTCTGAGGGATGACGGAGTTTTGGATGAGAGACTTTAGGATGACAAAGGAGGGAGTTGCGGCTGATGCCTGATGGAGATTGGACCGAGAGAGGAGGCGGGACGCCGTTTCACCTGACGGCTAAAATGGACACCGTAGGGATGCTATGCATCAAAAAAAAATCTGCAAACGCGACAAACCTGAAAAATGTGTGTGGTTAATCATAGAATCATTTGAATTCACTTCAAATCCTGTGAATAAATCACTGGAAATTCCCACCAAGAAGAAGATGGTCAGAAATTTTCTGACCTGTAAATCCCCATATTAAATAGAGTGGAATCCTACATGTCTGAAATAACAATCTGCACTAATAATAACCCAAAACTATTAGTAACTCATGAAATCAGGGCCAGTACGTTTAACCCCCTTAAGGACAAAGCCCATTTTGGCCTTAACCCCTAAAGGACCCGTGTTTTTCCGTTTTTGCATTTTTGATTTTCCCTCCTTACCTTTAAAAAATCACAACTCTTTCAATTTTGCACCTAAAAATCCATATGAGTCTACTTTGTAAGGACATCAGTCATTTTACCCAAAAATCTACGGCGAAACTGAAAAAAAATCTTTGTGAGACAAAATTGAAAAAAAAAAACGCCATTTTGTAAATTTTGGGGGCTTCCGTTTAGACACAGTAAATTTTTCAGTAAAAATGACACCTTCTCTTTATTCTGTAGGTCCATACGATTAAAATGATACCCTACTTATATAGGTTTGATTTTATCATACTTCTGGAAAAAATCATAACTACATGCAGTAAAATTTATACGTTTAAAATTGTCATCTTCTGACCCCTATAACTTTTTTATTTTACGGCGTACGGGGTGGTATGAGGGCTCATTTTTTGCCCCGTGGTCTGAAGTTTTTAGTGGTACAATTTTTGTATTGATCAGACTTATTGATCGCTTATTCATTTTTTCATTATATAAAAAGAGTCCAAAATAGTGTATTTTTGGTGAATCAGGCACTATCAGGCACTGAGCAGTCATTCCGCAACCGGACACCAGAAGGCAAGGTAAGGGACCCTCCTGCTGTGTCTGAGCTATTCGGGATGCCGTGATTTCACCGTGGCGATCCCAAACAGCCCCCTGAGCTAACTGCCATTATTTTACTTTTATTTTAGATGCGTTCAACTTTGAACGATGCATCTAAAGGGTTAATAGCGTGCAGCACCGCGATCAGTGCTGCGCGCTATTAGCCATGGGTCCCTGCCATTGTTAGAGGCCAGGCCCGACCCTCTATGACGCGGGGCCATGGCGTGGCCCCGCGTTATAGAATGGGAGCGGACTCAGGAGGTACCGGTACGTCCTCAACAGGTTAAAAGGGGTACTCAGGTTGATTTTTATTTATTCTTTTAATCAACTGGTGCTAGAAAGTTAAACAGATTTAT
This sequence comes from Hyla sarda, assembly GCF_029499605.1. NCBI lineage: Eukaryota > Metazoa > Chordata > Amphibia > Anura > Hylidae > Hyla > Hyla sarda. Next base: position 150,534,605 of record NC_079190.1, on the reverse strand, counting down.
GAATTAGAACACCCACAAAAGCAACAGAAAAAGGGGAGAGCACTCTTAAGAGCACTATCACCTTATATAAGCAGAACGGTCCTCGGCAACCTCTGTCAGTGTCTCCTGTGGGGTGCACATATGACAGTGTGAAGTATACAAAAAAGAGCACATACGTGCACTCACCACAAAGCAGAGACAATCAAGCCTTGAGGCACCCCATCATCACCACCGGACCTCCAGGCTTGATTTTGTACTTAGATTTATGAATTACTTCTATTAAAAAATCTTAATCCTTCCAGTACTTATCAGCTCCTGTATGCTCCAGAGGAAGATATGAAGTTATTTTCAGTCTGACCACAGTGCTCGTTGCTGACTTCTCTGTCCGTGTCAAACTGTACAGAGTAGGAGCAAATCCCCATAGCAAACCTCTAAATGGACAGTTGTGTCAGCAGAGAGCACTGTGATCAGACATTTTCATTTTTTTCCCTCCTTGTCTTCTAAAAATCATAACTCTACAGACCTATATGAGGGCCTGTTTTTTTGCATGACCAATTGTCCTTTGTAATGACATCACTCATTTTACCATAATACCATGATACCCATGTTTACATACTTTTCAATTATTTTTATAAAAAAAAACTCAAGCTTTTTAAACAAAATTAGTATGAATAAAATAAGTCTATTTTGACCAACTATATATTCCCATTTTTCCGTATACGGGGCTGTATGAAGGCTCATTTTTTGCGCTGTGATCTTTCATTTTTATGAGTACCACTTTTGCGTTTATGTAACTTTTTAATCACTTTTTATTAAAGGGCTACTCCACTGGAAAACATTTTTTTTTAAATTAACATGTGCCAGAAAGTTAAACAGATTTGTAAATTACTTCTATTAAAAAATCTTAATCCTTCCAGTGCTTATCAGCTGCTGTATGATCCAAAGGAAGTTTTTTTCTTTTTGAATTTCCTTTCTGCCTGACCACAGTGCTCTCTGCTGACACCTCTATCCATTTTAGGAACTGTCCAGAGTAGGAGCAAATCCCCATAGAAAACCTATCCTGCTCTGGAAGTTCCTAAAATGGACAGATGTGTCTGCAGAGAGCACTGTGGTCAGGCAGAAAGGGAATTGTTGCCTGGTTTTTAACCTCTTATGGACCCAGGATGTACCTGTACTCCCTGAGTCCACTCCCTTTCTATAAGGCGGGGCTACGGCGTGGCCCCGCGATATAGAAAGGGAGCGGACTCCGGGCGTACAAGTACACCCATGGTCCTTAAGAGGTTAAAAACCAGGCAACAATAAAATGGTATTAACAAAATCAAATGTAAAATTAAAGGGGTATTCTGGTATAAAAAAATTGTATTTAAATAAAACTATTATCCCAATATATATTAGCATTCAATAACTTACTAATGTAGCATTGTAACAAATTGTACTGGCTATAACAATGTTTGCTTAACCACTTAAGGAACAGGCATGTATGAGTATGTCCCTGCGCCCTGGGTCTTAAGGACCAGGCACGTACTCATACGTCCTGGCGATTTCAGGTACCTGCCGCGCGCCGGGCAGAGATCGGAAGCGGATGCCTGCTGAAATGCTTCAGCAGGCATCCAGGGCAAATGCCGAGGGGGGCCATGTCGGTCCTCCATGTCGGCGATTGTCGCAAATCGCGAGGGAAATCGCCCCTGCAAACTGCGGCGTTACCTGGCTGGACGGGTCTCTGGGACCCGACCGCCTGGTAATTTCGCATGATCCCGGTTGTCACAGACAATAGACCGTGTATGCTGGGAGTTGTAGTGTTGCAACAGCTGGAGGTCCCCCCCCCTGTGAATGTACAGGGTACATTCACATGGGCAGGGGGCTCAATCCCCCGCCTGTGTTACTGTATCCTAAAAACACTACACTACTCTACACTAACACAAAATAAAATAAAATAAAAAGTAAAAAACACTACATATACACATACCCTTACACAGCCCCCCTTCCCTCCCCAATAAAAATGAAAAACGTCTGGAACGCCGCTGTTTCCAAAATGGAGCCTCCAGCTGTTGCAAAACAACAACTCCCAGTATTACCGGACAGCCGTTGACTGTCCAAGCATGCTGGGAGTTTTGCAACAGCTGGAGGCACCCTATTTGGGAATCACTGGCATAGAATACCCCTATGTCCACCCCTATGCAAATCCCTCAGTCAGGCCTCAAATGTACATGGTGCTCTCACTTTGGAGCCCTGTCGTATTTCAAGGCAACAGTTTATGGCCACATATGGGGTATCGCCGTACTCGGGAGAAATTGCCTAACAAATTTTGTGGGGCTTTTTCTCCTTTCACCCCTTATGAAAAGGTGAAGTTGGGGTCTACACCAGCATGTTAGTGTAAAAAAATAAATTTTCTACACTAACATGCTGGTGTTGCCCTATACTGTTCATTTTGACAAGAGGTAAAAGGGAAAAAAGCCCCCCAAAATTTGTAACGCAATTTCTTCCGACTACGGAGATACCCCATTTGTGGGCGCAAAGTGCTCTGGGGGCGCACAACAAGGCCCAGAAGGGAGAGTGCACCATATACATTTAAGGTGATTTGCACAGGGGTGGCTGATTGTTACAGCGGTTTTGACAAACGCAAGAAAAACAAAACCCCACATGTGAACCCATTTCGGAAACTACACCCCCCCCCCCCCCGGAATGTAATGAGAGGTGCAGTGAGAAGTTACACCCCACGGGTGTCTGACAGATCTTTGGAACAGTGGGCTGTGCAAATAAAAAATGTGATACAGCCCACTGTTCCAAAGATCTGACAGACACCAGTGGGTGGTAAATGCTCACTGTACCCCTTGTTACGTTCCTCAAGGGGTCTAGTTTCCAAAATGGTATGCCATGTGGGGGTTATTTTGCTGTCCTGGCACCATAGGGGCTTCCTATATGCGACATGCCCCCAAAATTTGCTCTCCAAAAGCTAAATGTGACTCCTTCTCTTCTGAGCATTGTAGTTCGCCCGTAGTGAACTTCAGGTCCACTTATGGGGTACCTTCATGCTCAGAAGAGATAGGGTTACAAATGTTGGGGGGTCTTTTCTACAATTAACCCTTGCAAAAATGTGAAATTTGGGGGGAAACACACATTTTAGTTAAATTTTTTTTTTTCTTTTTACATATGCAACAGTCGTGAAACCCCTGTGGGGTATTAAGGCTCCATTTATTCCTCGTTACTTCCCTCAAGGGGTCTAGTTTCCAAAATTGTATGCCATGTGTTTTTTTTTTTTTGCTGTCCTGGCACCATAGTGGCTTCCTAAATGCGACATGCCCCCCCCCCCCCCGAGCAAAATTTGCTCTCAAAAAGTAAATAGGACTCCTTCTCTTCTGAGCATTGTAGTTCGTCCGTAGTGCACTTCAGGTCAACTTATGGGGTACCTCCATACTCAGAAGAGATGGGGTTACAAATTTTGGGGGGTATTTTCTGCTATTAACCCTTGCAAAAATGTGAAATTTGGGGGACACACACACATTTTAGTGATTTTTTTTAAATTTTTTTACATATGCAACAGTCGTGAAACACCTATTAAGGCTCACTTAATTCCATGTTACATTCCTCAAGGGGTCTAGTTTCCAAAATGGTATGGCATGTGTTTTTTTTTGCTGTTCTGGCACCATAAATGCAACATGCCCCCCCAAAAACCATTTCAGAAAAACGTACTCTCCAAAATCCCCTTGTCGCTCCTTTCGCTTCTGAGCCCTCTAGTGCACCCGCCGAACAATTTACATAGACATATGAGGTATGTGCTTACTCGAGAGAAATTGGGCTACAAACATTAGTTTACATTTTCTCCTTTTACCTCTTGTAAAAATTCAAAAATTGGGTCTACAAGAACATGCGAGTGTAAAAAATGAAGATTGTGAATTTTCTCCTTCACTTTGCTGCTATTCCCGTGAAACACCTAAAGGGTTAAAACGCTGACTGAATGTCATTTTGAATACTTTGTGGGGTGCAGTTTTTATAATGGGATCATTTGTGGGGAATTTCTAAGATGAAGACCCTTCAAATCCACTTCAAACCTGAACTGGTCCCTGAAAAATTGAGTTTGAAAATTTTGTGAAAAATTGGAAAATTGCTGCTGAACTTTGAAGCCCTCTGGTGTCTTCCAATAGTAAAAACACGTCAATTATATGATGCAAACATAAAGTAGACATATTATATATGTGAATAAAAAAAAATATTTGGAATATCCATTTTCCTTACAAGCAGAAAGCTTCAAAGTTAGAAAAATGCAAAATTTTCAAATTTTTCATCACATTTTTAGATTTTTCACCAAGAAAGGATGCAAGTTACCACAAAATTTTACCACTATGTTAAAGTAGAATATGTCACAAAAAACTATCTCGGAATCAGAATGATAACTAAAAGCATTCCAGAGTTATTAATGTTTAAAGTGATAGTGGTCAGATGAGCAAAAAACGCTCTGGTCCTAAGGTGTAAAATGGCCGGGTCCTTAAGGGGTTAAAATACCCATAACAGAATGATTTGTATTCATTTTATTGTCAGTGTTGTATTGACTTCAGCTCCCAAGTCCTTCCCTCTCTTCCAAGACAAAGCATCCCCTGCTGTCTCAAGAGGTGTGGCTGGATCTTCTCACTGAGTCCAAGCACCGCCCTCTGAGTGATGTTGTCACCACTGATCAGCCTCTACTACAGCCTACATCACCATCTATCTCCGTTTATATATATATATATATATATATATATATATATATATATATATATATATATACACACACACACACAGTGGTCCCTCAACATACAATGGTAATTTGTTCCAAATGAACTATTGTTAGTTGAAACCATCGTATGTTGAAAGATCCGTGCAATGTAAAGTATAGGACGTTATACTCACCTGTCCCCGCCGCTCCGGACTGTCACCGCTGCCCTGGATGTCGCCAGCCATCGCTGTCGCCGCATCCCCGGGGTGTCTCCGCCGCTCCGGACCATCACTGCTGCCCGGGATCATCGTTCTTCATTGCCGTCATCAAGTCGCTGCGCACACTGCTCCTATTGGATGACGGGATGGCGTGCGTGGCACCGTGATGACGACTAGACATGTGCAATTCGGTTCGGCACGAATGTCTAAATTAACGAATTTTACCGTTTTCGTGCATTCGGACCGATCCGAATGCACGAAAACATATTTTGAACATTCCCGAATATCCACGATAATACGAATAGCAAAGTAACGAATACATTCGTTATTTCCCGACCATAATGTTGTAAATAACGAATGCATTCGTTATCTGTAAACGAACGTGAAGAATTCATTCTGATAACAAATATAATAAAAAGGATATAGATAGTTTGATTTTTCGGATACATTCGGTATTCGGGTACATTCGGTAAATCTTTTTATTCTTTTTTTGGACTTTAGCGATCCTAAAAAATTATGGAGATACCTTTTTTATTAAAATTTCGTAGGGTATCATAAAAAAATCATAATAAAAAAGATACAGTGGTGATGGAAAAAATTGTATCTAATGAAATGTATCATTTTTATTATGAAATGTTTATTCATTTTTAAACAGGGATCAATTTATGTGAGCGGGTAAAGCACAAAAAATGTAGCCGACAATAATGAAAATGTAGTGTGTGCGTGTTTTTCACTTTTTTTTAAAACATTTTTTAGGTAGTACTACTACTCCCAGCATGGAACACACTCTTCCATGATGGGAGTAGTAGTTACCTGTACTAATTGACAGATTGCAGGGGTCCCTTGCGATCATCTTGTATAATGTATAGATGCGCCGGCTGCTCTTCTATGGTCCCCTGCACTCACGTATATATACACATATTCATATTTCCCGCAGAGCTGTGATTGGCCAGATGGTTCCAGCCAATCACAGCTCTCTTTGAGAAATAGGAATATGTGTATATATACGGCCGTGCAGGGGACCATAGAAGAGCGGCCGCCGCATTCATACATTATACAGGAGCATCACAGCGGGTGTCAGGAGTGATACCTGCAGTGATCTTCCCTTTACTACAAGTACTAATACTCCCAACATGGAGCACACTCTGCTCCATGCTGGGAACTGTAGTACCTGTATTAATAGACAGATCGCAGCGGGTGTCAGAAGTTACACTCGCTGCCATATGTCTATTAATGCAGGTACTACAGCTCCCAGCATGGAGAAGAGTGTGCTCCATGTTGGGAGTGTTAGTACCTGCAGTAAGGGACAGATCCCAGGGATGTCACTCCTCCTGACACCCCCTGCGATCCTCCTGATGTGAATGTCGGGATCAGCTGTTCTCAGGGCTACAGAGCCGGGAGAACAGCTGACGCTGAGCTGTAGGTATACATTGTATATCTACTGCCCAGCAAGAACTTACAGTGAGCCTGCAATGTGTATATACAGTATACACATTGCTGGCTCACTTAACCCCTTGCTGAGCTGTGCGCTATGCGCAAGCCCAGCAAGGGAAGAGTTAACTTACACTGCTGGACAGTGTAGGTTAACCCTTTGGGCGGTATACACTATATACAGCTATCTATAGATAGCTGTATACAGTGTATACAGAAGACGAAGTCCAGCTTACTTCCCTCGAGTCCCGGGCGGGGTTCGTGTAGCTCCGCCCCCTAGTGATGACGTCATTAGGGGGCGGAGCTACAGAAGGGAACAAGGCTAATTAATCTGAAGCTCTGTTCACATTGTACGTTTTGTATAATGTGAACAGACCCTTCTGGCAGTGTCTACCCAGACAGGGAGACTCCAGCTGTTGCTAAACTACAACTCCCAGCATGCCCAGACAGCCAAAGGCTGTCTGGGCATGCTGGGAGTTATAGTTTTGCACCAATTGGTGGCTCCCTGTTTGGGTAGACATTGCATCATGGGTGCTCTCCCCAGCGGACTGCGCCAAAAATGTCATAACCAATTTTTTGTGTTTTTTTCTTCTCGTTTCAGATCCGTGTATGCAGAGGATTACTGCGGATTCGATGGATTACGGCGGATTATTTATTTTTTCCTTTAATAAAATGGTTAACGAGGGCTGTGGGGGAGTGTTTTTTTAAATAAAATAATTTTTCCAATGTGTTGTGTTTTTTTTTTTTTATTGAATTTTCAAGGTTAGTAGCGGAAGCTGTCTTATTGACGGAATCCATTACTAGGCCAGGGCTTAGTGCTAGCCCCAAAAACAGCTAGCGCTAACCCCCAATTATTACCCCGGTACCCACCGCCACAGGACCTAGGCGGTAACAGGCTGGCGTTATTTAGGCTGGGGAGGGCCAGTAACAATGGTCCTCGCCCACCCTGGTAACGTCAGGCTGTTGCTGTTTGGTTGGTATCTGGCTGAGAATGAAAATACGGGGAACCCTATGCGTTTTTTTTTTAAATTTTTTTATTTAAATTTAAAAAAAAAACGCATAGGGTTCCCCGTATTTTCATTCTCAGCACAATACCAACCAAACAGCAACAGCCTGACGTTACCAGGGTGGGCGAGGACCATTGTTACTGGCCCTCCCCAGCCTAAATAACGCCAGCCTGTTACCGCCTAGGTCCAGGAGCGCCATTTTTGACGCTCCGGGCCTGTTGGTACCGGCTCTTCCCGGCACCCCTGTGGCGGTGGGTACCGGGGTAATAATTGGGGGTTAGCGCTAGCTGTTTTTGGGGCTAGCACTAAGCCCTGGCCTAGTAATGGATTCCGTCAATAAGACAGCTTCCGCTACTAACCCTGAAAATTCAATAAAAATAAAAAAAAAACACAACACATTGGAAAAATTATTTTATTTAAAAAAACACTCCCCCACAGCCCTCGTTAACCATTTTATTAAAGGGAAAAAAAATAATCCGCCGTAATCCATCGAATCCGCAGTAATCCTCTGCATACACGGATCTGAAACGAGAAGAAAAAAAAACACAAAAAATTGGTTATGACATTTTTGGCGCTGTCCGCTGGGGAGAGCACCCATGATGCAATGTCTACCCAAACAGGGAGCCACCAATTGGTGCAAAACTATAACTCCCAGCATGCCCAGACAGCCTTTGGCTGTCTGGGCATGCTGGGAGTTGTAGTTTAGCAACAGCTGGAGTCTCCCTGTCTGGGTAGACACTGCCAGAAGGGTCTGTTCACATTATACAAAACGTACAATGTGAACAGAGCTTCAGATAAACTAGCCTTGTTCCCTTCTGTAGCTCCGCCCCCTAATGACATCACCACTAGGGGGCGGAGCTACACGAACCCGGCCCGGGACTGGAGGGAAGTAAGCTGGACTTCGTCTTCTGTATACACTGTATACAGCTATCTATAGATAGCTGTATAAAGTGTATACCGCACAAAGGGTTAACCTACACTGTCCAGCAGTGTAAGTTAACTCTTCCCTTGCTGGGCTTGCGCATAGCGCACAGCTCAGCAAGGGGTTAAGTGAGCCAGCAATGTGTATACTGTATATACACATTGCAGGCTCACTGTAAGTTCTTGCTGGGCAGTAGATATACGATGTATACCTACGGCTCAGCGTCAGCTGTTCTCCTGGCTCTGTAGCCCTGAGAACAGCTGATCCCGACATTCACATAAGGACGATCGCAGCGGGTGTCAGGAGGAGTGACATCCCTGGGATCTGTCCCTTACTGCAGGTACTAATACTCCCAACATGGAGCACACTCTGCTCCATGCTGGGAGCTGTAGTACCTGCATTAATAGACATATGGCAGCGAGTGTAACTTCTGACACCCGCTGCGATCTGTCTATTAATACAGGTACTACAGTTCCCAGCATGGAGCAGAGTGTACTCCATGTTGGGAGTATTAGTACTTGTAGTAAAGGAAAGATCACTGCGGGTATCACTCCTGACAGCCACTGCGATCCTCCAGTATAATGTATGAATGCGGCGGCCGCTCTCCTATGGACCCCTGCACGGCCGTATATATACACATATTCCTATTTCTCAAAGAGAGCTGTGATTGGCTGGAACCATCTGGCCAATCACAGCTCTGCGGGAAATATGAATATGTGTATATATACGTGAGTGCAGGGGACCATAGAAGAGCTGCCGGCGCATCTATACATTATACAAGATGATCGCAAGGGACCCCTGCAATCTGTCAATTAGTACAGGTAACTACTACTCCCATCATGGAAGAGTGTGTTCCATGCTGGGAGTAGTAGAACTACCTAAAAAATGTTTTAAAAAAAAGTGAAAAACACGCACACACTACATTTTCATTATTGTCGGCTACATTTTTAGTGCTTTACCCGCTCACATAAATTGATCCCTGTTTAAAAATGAATAAACATTTCATAATAAAAATGATACATTTCGTTAGATACAATTTTTTTCATCACCACTGTATCTTTTTTATTATGATTTTTTTATGATACCCTGCGAAATTTTAATAAAAAAGGTATCTCCATTATATATTAGGATCGCTAAAGTCCAAAAAAAGACTAAAACGATTTACCGAATGTACCCGAATACCGAATGTATCCGAAAAAAACAACACGAATACCCGAATACCGAATGTATCCGAAAAATCTAAACCGAAAATATTGCCGAACCGAAATTTTTTTCCAAAACGAAAAAACGAAACGAAATTAAACGAAATTTTTTCTAGTGCACAAGTCTAATGACGACGAAGGAGAGCGACGGCGATGCAGGGGATCCTGAAGAGGACGGTCCGGAGCACCGGGGACAGCTGAGTGATCATCACCGGACCACACGGGGCACCTTAAACGGCTATCCGGTGGCAGCTGAAGCAGTCTGCGCTGCCGGATAGCCGTTCATGCGATGGTCCCGACATACAAAAGCATTGTATGTTGATGCTTCCTTCAACATACGATGGCCTCTGAGAGGCCATCATATGTTGAAATTATCATATGTCGAGGCCATCGTAGATCGGGGGGTCATTGTTTATATATATATATATATATATATATATATACAGGGCTCGAGTCCTCCAGGACCTCATAGGAACAGTGTCCCTGCACTTTTATCACAGCAGGAACACCGTTCCCTTTAGCTGTCGATCTTCAGGACCGACCTTGTGCCTGAATCTTGAGGCTGCTAAGTTGGACTGTGGCCGCTGTGCCTGCATGGTGGGTAGTACAGCCAGCGCCCTGTGCAGGGGAAGAGGCCCGCAGTTACATGGAGAAGCAGAGGAGGTCCATAGCTTCTGGTAAGTATGACATCATGTTAGGGGCAGGCCCTATTTTGGGAAGGCCACCTGGCTTGCACTACTGTATAGTACTGCAGTGCACAGGAAGCAAAAGGGGTAACTGTGTGTTAGGGGGAAGTGATATATATGGACTATATGTTTTAGAAGGGGTTGGTGTTATTTACATTAGACTGTATGGTGGAGGTGTGGTGAGGGTGTGGAAGGGCAGATGGTATTAACCCTTAGGGCATATGGCATTAATCCTTTGTGTTCATGACGCCAGGGCATGGTTTACCTATTTTACCACTCGAGGTATAGCCGATGATTCCTGGGCCAGGCGTGGGGCAAATAATCACCCAGATGCAACGTTACGGAACAACAGCTTTTTGCTGTGGCAGACAAGGTGTTAAAGTCTTTACAGTTCAGTTCAGGCCCAAGGAGATGCATGGTGAACTTTAGGAAGCTTATCGGCTTGCTGGGACTTGTAGTGGACTTGGACTGACTTATGCAACTCACGCTGACTTTGGTAAATGACACTTGACTATCTTGACTAGACTTCTCCCCTGTATTTGTGCTTACCACCAGACTTTGACTATCACCTGCAGGGTTTACTTGCAGTAGATGGGGGTCTGCGTGACTAGGCCTTGGGCCTCCCTCAGGAACACCAGGCAAACTTCTTAGGTCATTACACAAGCTGTACCTCAGCTACAACTGAACTAGGCTAGCTCCTACCAGATAGGTCTGGTAGCAATTTAGAGGTCCCATTGGGAAAATAAGTCCCCTGGTTCACCTTGTATACCTCCCCTTGGTAACATAGCCCTTAACAACAAAGATTTAAAGGCACAATAACATATTAATACATTACATGACATTGCATTAACTCATACACAACTTAAGATGCTAGAGAGAGTTCTGAGGAGTGTGGACTGAGTCTGCCCTATAGGACTGGCAGAGGTACAGAAGGGCACCTTCTGTACTGGGCCACCACCGAGGAGGTTGTGTTATTTACATAGGGCTGTATGTTTGAGAGAGGGGGTGGTGTGATTTGTATGAGACTGTATGGTGAGGAGTGGTGTTATTTAAAAAGGAAGGGTGTTGTATTATTTTCATAATATTATTACTAAAAAGGGATCAAAAAGTCCCATCAAAAAATGGTTACAATAAAAACTACAGACGACGGCACAAAAAATGAGCCCTCATACATCACCGTATGCGGAAAAATAAAAAAGTTATAGGGGTCAGAAGATGACAATTTTAAACATACTAATTTTGGTGCATGTAGTTATAATTTTTTTTTTTTTTTAAGTACCGTAGCTAAATAAAATGATACCTACATAAATTGGTATCCTTGTAACTGTATTGACCTGAATAAAGATAAGGTGCCATTTTTACTGAAAGATTTTGTTTTCATTTGATCCCACAAATATTCTTTTTTTCCGCCACAGATTGTTATAAAATAAGGGATGTCATTACAAAGCACAATTGGTGATACAAAGAATACGTTTTTAGGATCAATAACACAATGCTGAGTTGTCTGAAAACATGCTTCAAAATTTATTTCATGGGAAATTTTAAGGGGTATTCTAGGATCTTTTTTTTTTTTTTGACTATGCTACAGGGGCTGTAAAGTTAGTGTAGTGTTCATAATATAGTGTCTGTACCTGTGTGTGACAGTGGTCTCGCAATTCTTCTGTGATTATTGCACCAATATTTATTTTTAACAGCATACAAAATTACTCTTGTCTTGGGATTTCCCAGGTTGCAGTTTGTCGAGACCTGACATCATTAGTCAGGTGATCAGAGGGAGCCCGTCCTGCTTCAATTTATAGAAAACACTGTGTTTCAATGGGGGGGGGGGGGGAGGTGGATGACATGTGGGAGGAAGGTAAGTGATCTCAAAACTTTTAAGCATGGAACTATGGGATGTGTAGTTTGGAGAACAAAATCTAACAGGAAATATCCAGTTCCAGCAGGTAAGTACTAAAATCAGCTAATGGTGGAATACCCCTTTATGAATTTACTTAAATAGGTGAGGAAAATTGCCAGGCCCTCTATAATTGCTGTGCATTCTGCCTGTCCCCCGAAATGATGGGAGTGGACAAGCATTCCATTCATTAAAGAGAAGCCCCTCTCCCTAAACAATGAATAGGTGTTGGCCGCGCTTGCGTGGTGAAATATAAACAGCAGAGGGAAAATGCTGAATATGTGAAGGCGGATGAGTATGCTTGGGTGTGGCTGACAGCTTGATTTTGGGGTGTGGCTGAGGGTGTTGTTAGGGGCGTGGCTGGAAATGTTGAGTGAGATCCCACAATTTTTTTCCCAGGACTTGGCCCCTGTATAAGTATGGTTTAGGAAGTGAATCATTTACATGGGAACCATAACACATCCTATTCTGATGTAAATGATTCACTTAAACCATACTTATACTGCCTCATTTGCACTGTGTAATTGCTTGAGAAAGGCTACTTGCAAGCAGCTGAAGCGTTGCCGTGCACTTATGATGGAATAAGCCCTACTCACAATTTTCACAATTTTTGCAGTGCTGCAGGGATCTGTTCTTATATACTGTATATATATATATATATATATATATATATATATATATATATATATTTGTGGTGTCCCGGTACCGGATTGCATCCGTTACCTTGTGGTGAGGTCCCCAAAGTCAGAGTCCCTAGCTACCGGTGGGGTCCTCATCAATAGTAAGCCCCTTGTCACCCCTTTAATAGTTAAAATTATTCAAATTCAATGTGTAAATATGTAAATAAAGTGTACTTACCATGTTGAAGTGTTGCAGGACCTGCGGGTCATGTGAAGCGTTCCAAAACTCTATGTTTTATGGTTCAAGGACCTTTGGAGGAAGTCAGGTGATCGCCCACCATGCATTGTAACGGTGAGTGACAGCTGACACGGACCAATCCAAAACGGCCCTGCCCATATAAGGGAGCGGCGGCCATTATTCTTTCTCTTTTCCTCGTTGGCTGCTAGTGGAGGAGGATCTGCGCAGCTGTCATCAGCAGTGACTAGGCCCAAGCCTTGCGGCAACGGCCATCTTACAAAACTGTGAGTTATCTCAATCCCTGTTAAGTCTGCAAGATCACCGGACCTAAACAGACCCCTAAATCCGGACAGATCTCTGCATCAATCCTAATTCTACTAGTCCTTTGGATAAGTCATTGGTCCGCAGCATCTGTCAATCACTGCCGTGCTGCATAGAGACTGTATTGCTAAGACTGTTGCTGTTAATTGGATGTACCGCAAGTACCTCAGTAAAGTTTATACAAGTTCAAGTTCATCCCTATTGTGGACCTTCATTCATTTAAGCACACACCTATCGTTTCTGGGAAGGGTGGCGATAGGCCGAAGATTCACCTCAGCGTATTAACCCTCACCCTGGCGTCACAAGTGACAGGCAAATATTAACCCATCATATACCGAAACAACACCCCAGCTACACTACACCCCCAAGGCCCTACCACATTATATATATATATATATATATATATATATATATATATATATATATATATATATATATAGTTTACAACATGCTTCATTGTGCTGAACATTTCCACAGGCAGAGAAGAGAAGCAGACAGGAAGTAATGTTTTTAACATAATAAAGGAGACAAGAGCAGATTGCAGATGAACAAAACTAATGGATTTTTGGTGATTTCAGAACTGCAGCAGATAGGTCAACAATGCCATATGGTTTTATTTTATTTATTTTACGTTTTGTACCTAACTTTGAAATACCCATTTATAATGTAAACTGTTATTAATAAGTGCAAATAAAGGAAAGAGACATTCACACGAGTTTCTGTTTGTTTCCTGCAGGTTTAAGCCAAATATTATCAAATAGATATACTGACATATACTACAGCATGCACATAGCCAGGGCCAGACTTGGACCAAAAATAGGCCTGGACATTTTAGACTAAGCAGCCCATTTTGGTCTTGGTTGTAGCTACCAGTATACAAGGAGGAATATGATAACCATTCATATTACCATCATATTGTTAATGACCAAATCCTGTCTTACTGAGAGTAATATTACCAATAATATCAGTATAAAAGGAGGAATATTATTACCGTACACATCACCGTCATACTGTAACTAACCAAATCCTGTATACAGAAATAAATATTACCAGTATACAAGGAGGAATACTATCACCATACATATTACCGTAATACTGTTACTTATCAAACCCTGTATACTGAGACCAATATTACTAATAACATCAGTGTATAAAGAGAAATATTATCACCATACATATTACCATCATACTTTTACTGATCAAATCCTTTATAATGGGACCCATATTACCAATAATATCAGTATACAAGAAGGAAAATTATCACCATACATTTTACTAGAGATAAGCACATTTTGGAAAAATCCGATTAGGCAGATTTGCAAAATTTCCTGTAAAAATTTGGTTCGATATGAATCTATTTGGGGCAAATCGCTATTAAGAACGGCACAAAGACAGAGTCTGGATGTGGCAGCAGGTTTGGGAAACTGTATGGCGTCACAATTGAAGAGATTAAAGAGATTTTTTAAATGTCAGTTGAAGATTTTGAATAGATTAACAAGTTCAATGTGACAGCAGCATGAGGAGATCAAATGGCGGCACAATGACAGAGCCTGGTAATTGGAATGAGCAAACTTTAAAGCTGTGATTCGATTTCTTGACGAATCACTTTCAGCAGTTCCTCCCCTGTGTGACTCCGTTCACCAAGGCAAACCATGTGAAGAAAATTGTGACACTGCACACTTGGTACGCACTGTGACTTGTTCATGCAGTGGAGGCTGTGGACATGGCGGAGGATGAGGAGTCAGAGTCGGACATTGCTGCAGGACCAACAGCGTGAGAGTGTGGAGCCGGATGAGGCGTGACCTGGCCAAGTTGCTGTTGTGGCTGTACAGGAACCACATTCACCCAGTCGCCGTGAAGGACATGTATTGTCCCTGACCGTAGTTACAGCTCCACACGTCGGTACACAAGTACAGGCTCAAGGACTAGCCCACCTTCCGTTCTACAGGGTGGGCCATTTATATGGATATACCTTAATAAAATGGAAATGGTTGATGATATTAACTTCCTGTTTGTGGCACATTAGTATATGTGAGGGGGGAACTTTTCAAGATGGGTGGTGACCATGGTGGCCATTTTGAAGTCGGCCATTTTGAATCCAACTTTTGTTTTTTCAATAGGAAGAGGGCCCTGTGACCCATCAAACCTATTGGGAATTTCACAAGAAAAACTATGATGTGCTTGATTTTAACATAACTTTATTCTTTCATGAGTTATTTACAAGATTCTGACCACTTATAAAATGTGTTCAATGTGCTGCCCATTGTGTTGGATTGTCAATGCAACCCTCTTCTCCCACTCTTCACACACTGATAGCAACACTGCAGGAGAAATGCTAGCACAGGCTTCCAGTATAGACAATTGCCTTCAGATGACTCCAAAGATAAAAGTCTAAGGGGGTCAGATCAGGAGACCTTGGGGGCCATTCAACTGGCCCACGATGACCAATCCACTTTCCAGGAAACTGTTCATCTAGGAATGCTCGGACCTGACCCATAATGTGGTGGTGCACCATCTTGCTGGAAAAACTCAGGGAATGTGCCAGCTTCAGTGCATAAAGAGGGAAACACATCAAGTGGATTGGTCGTCGTGGGCCAGTTTAATGGCCCCCCAAGGTCTCCTGATCTGACCCCCTTAGACTTTAATCTTTGGGGTCATCTGAAGGCAATTGTCTATGCTGTGAAGATACGAGATGTGCAGCACTTGAAACTACGGATACTGGAAGCCTGTGCTAGCATTTCTCCTGCGGTGTTGCTATCAGTGTGTGAAGAGTGGGAGAAGAGGGTTGCATTCACAATCCAACACAATGGGCAGCATATTGAACACATTTTATAAGTGGTCAGAAACTTGTAAATAATTCATGAAAGAATAAAGTTATGTTAAAACCAAGCACATCATTGTTTTTCTTGCAAAATTCCCAATTAGTTTGATGTGTCACATGACCCTCTTCCTATTGAAAAAACTAAAGTTGAATTTAAAATGGCCGAAGTTAAAATGGCCGCCATGGTCACCACCCATCTTGAAAAGTTTTCCCCCTCACATATACTAATGTACCACAAACAGGAAGTTAATATCACCAACCATTCCCCTTTTATTAAGGTGTATCCATATAAATGGCCCACCCTCTACATATTTGTGCAGGGCTGGTACTGCCTTTTTCAAAAATAAATGACTACTTGGGACTCTCCACCTCGTCGGGGCACAAGCCATCATTTCTCTGAAAGGTGCCACGGTTCTCCCAGAGCGCTTTATGGGGATGCTGCATATGTTGACGCAGGGCCATGGTGCCAACATTGGTATCCTGGCCATGCTTCACTTTCTGCCTACATATCTTACATGTGGCCAAGTTTACCTCCTCCCGATGCTTGAGAAAAAACTGCCACACCACCGAGTAGCTGATTTCCCCCGCAACAGTGCTACTGCCACGGACTTCGGGAACCCCGGCTCAACTATCTCCCGGGAAGGTGGTCTACCCCGGGCTCGTTTGGCTCCAGATTTCCCACTGCTGCCACCCTGTTGACTCCCAATCATGCCACCACTTTGCTGGCTCAGCTGCTGTCTCACGGGCAACCTGCCACTCTCTTCTCCTGATGATAATGAAGCCCATTCAGCACCGTGTTCCCAAGTGCGATCAGCTTCATCATCATAGAGTTGTGTCTGCACGTCAGTGATGTCATCTTCAAGTTCCTCAACGGTGTCTGTTTCAGGAGCCTGAATGCTCGCAACACCACCTCCCACGCCACTCTCCTCATCACTACTTGTCCGTCTAGCGGAGTAAGCAGCGGATGTTTCCTCCACAACTTGGGTGGGCAGTAGCTGCTGACTGTCCTCTAGTTGATCGATCTGTATAGTGGATCTGAGCCCACAGCATACAATACTTCTCTGCGTGAGGGAACAACATCGAACAGAGGCATTTGGAGGACAGGGACTATTCCCGGGCCATGCCAACTGAGGGTTGAGTCTGAGGAACAAACCGACTGTTGACTGAGGTTGTCGGATGTCACTTGGGATGAAGTTAATGACTGAGTTAACCCATCAATGACGGCTGCTGGGTTGCTGGTCGAGACACGACCGCTAGCTGACACCGATGGCTCAGACCTCTCGCTGTGACTCCTGCTATCACTCGCTCCTACTCTGCTGCGACCTCTGCCTGTGCCTGATAAATTTAGGCCTCTGCCACTCCTCTGTGCACGGCCTGGCACTTCTCTGCCTGACATACTTGTAGAACAGTATGGTTGCACCAGAAATAAGCATAACAATCCAGTGTTTTTATGCTTACCATCCCCTATTAGCTTTAACCAGAAAAAACGTAGAACTGCAGATTGCGTATATTTTTCCCTTTTTTTTTACAGTAATATACCCCAGTACGGTTGCACCAGAAATAAGTGTAACAATCCAGTGCTTTTACACTTACTGCCCCCTATTAGCTTTAACCAGAAAAAACATAGAACTGCGGAGTGTGTATATTTTTCAATTTGTTACAGTAATACACCCCAGTACGGTTGGAACAGGACAAAGCGTACTCTTTCTATCTCTGAACTGTCTCTGCCTGCACTATGGTTGCTTGCAGTCTTTGAATGGGGAGTCACAGTGCTTCCTGTGATCACTGATGATCTCAATTGGCAGACTGTGAAACGACTTCTAAACTCTCCCTGCTTACCTGCCTGCAGTGATGCAGGCTTGAGGTCAATGGATTTCCCTTGTGCTAATCTCTCTATATTGTCAGTAACAGTAACACTGATAAGAGACCACACAGTGCCTGCTTTCTCTCTAGCCAGAATGAATGCAGGCCTGAGGTGAATGGATTCGCTGCTAGACAGATTTCTATTGTCAGTCAGTAAACAGTCTTTGCTCTCTCAGCAAAATACACATCTTCTGTAATGGCTGCCGAATATATAGGGCTGTGACATCACAGGGCTGGCTGGCTGCTGCTAGGCTGCATGCCTCTATGTGATTAAGGGTGATCCTGCCTACCTGCCTTCTCTGAGTTCTTGCCCCATGTCCTCACCCGTGTAGCTGCCATTTTAGCCCCCTGGCCCGCACACAATGTAGTAAATGAAACAATTCCTTAACAAGAAGCGTGACAAACTTCGGATTCATTCAGAATCAAATTTTACATGAAATTCGGAACAAATTTGACTGTCAGCTTCGATTCGCTCATCTCTTCATATTACCATCATACTGTTACAGATCAAATCCTGTCTGCTCAGACCAATATTACCAATAATACCAGTAAATAAGGAGGGAATATTACCCCATACAGTGTTTGTGAGCCCCTTTTAGGTAGTTGTCGGTACAGCAGCCCCCTTTAAGTAATTGTAGTGTGGCAGCCCCCTTTAGATAGTTGTAGTGTGTCATCCCCCTTTAGGTAGTTGTATTGCGCCAGCCCCCTTTAGGTAATTGTAGTGCAGCAGCCCCCTTTAGGTAGTTGTAGGTGCAGCAGCCCCATTTAGGTAGTTATAGGTGCAGCAGCCCTGTTTAGGTAGTTGTAGGTGCAGCAGCCTCCTTTAGGTAGTTGTAGATTCAGCAGCCCTGTTTAGGTAGTTGTAGGTGCAGCAGCCCCATTTAGGTAGTTGTAGGTGCAGCAGCCCTGTTTAGTTTGTTGTAGGTGCAGTAGCCCATTTAGGTAGTTGTAGGTGCAGCAGCCCTGTATAGGTAGTTGTAGGTGCAGAAAACCCCCTTAGTACAGCCACTATTGTTAAGTGGTCTGTGCTTGGACGCATGATCATGATGTAACTTATATGCCTGAGCATAGAGGGCAGAGGACGGACACTCAGGCATCCTGTTGGTTGCCTGCATATCGCGGGAGGCCTCAAAGAGTGATTGGTAGAGTGAGGAGCCAATGACTCTTCACTCTGTCAATTAGCCGAGCCCTGAATTTAACAATAGGCACCTCTATAAGTCCCATTTATTGTTAAATTTGTCTAAGACACCATTTTCTTCACTACACCAGCCGGCCCTGAGGACTGCCCGGCACACCAGGCAAATGCCTGGTGTGCCCGATGGCCAGTCAGGCCCTGCACATAACATAACCTAGTCATTAATAGACCAACTATAGAGTAGTCTACCTATGATTACAGTATATTTGGTCTATTTATGCAGGGGAACATTTTATTTGCAGACAGGGATAGGTAGAGAACGTGCACCGACTGTTTTAAGAGCACATTTGTGCCCTGAAACTGCAGAAGAGGAAGAAGAAAGAGGACAGAAAGAGAAAGCCCAGTCAAGACAGCAGAGCTGTAGTGCTTGAGTGCTGGGAGTAATAGTAGGCTGGGTACTTACCATTCTTAGTATATTTTTTTGTTAAACCTGTTAGAAACAACAAAACTGCATCCTGTATCACTGGTCATTTCAGCTGCTAAAATAAAGTAATACATGAATTTCTTCCCCACATCTGTGATTAACTGTTTATTGTTGGGCTGTATGGTTCAACATTGGAGTGCAAGGATCAGATGATGACTTTGTTGGTACAGATAGAAAAAAAAATAGACATCAATCCAAGAGAATCAGAAACTGGCACTACCTATGTCTGAACAAGGCTTAAACTGTCTATAGGAGTTAACCTCTCCCCTTATTGTGGTGCTCAACCCTCTCCAGATGCATCATAAAACTTTCAAAGTAGGAAAAGTAGAAAAGAGGGTAGCGACTCACCGCTACTTTTATATTTCTTTATTCTTTGTTCCGAAGTACAAAAACACGATTAAAAGCAATCCAAAAGACAAAAGTGCTCTAATGCAGATGTCAGGGGCTGGCTAGCTCAGTGCTTTCTCTCTCATAACAATCAGATTACAGCTGTTTCACATGACTTCCATGCTTCTACAGATCTGAAATACCTATCACATGTCAGTTCTCAAATACCTGCCCTTTTCTAAAATCGGTAAGGCTTCAAGGAGGACGCCGGCTCCACGAGGCACAGGATATACTCAAGGAGATACCAAGTAGAATCCAATAGGTAGTTTATTCCCAGGAAGCAATGCGTTTCACTGCAGTTCCTGCAGCTTCATCAGGCATGGCAAGAAGCAGGTAAGTTGTTTCTTTATAGGGATAACAATTAACCCTCTCAGTATAGAGACAGAGCAAGAAACAATACAATACATTACATATATCAAACAATACATTAAAAAGTTGCACAATATTCAATATACAATATATGGAAATATATATAAAAAAAAAATATATATATATATATATATATATATACTATAAAAAACTTATGTATAATATATATATATATATATATGTGTGTGTGTGTATGTGTATATATATATATATATATATATATATGAATATATATATATATATATATATAGAGAGAGAGAGAGAGAGAGAGAGAGAGAGAGAGAGAGAAAGAGAGAGAGAGAGAGAGAGAGAGAAAGAACAAGTGACTTGGGACAAAAGAAAATTGCAGAATAATAATTAAAAAAGAAGAAAAATTTAAAAAAGGCACCTGATGCAGAAAAGTAGCCATAGGCCCAAAAAGCACACATAATGTGGGTTGGGCCCGAGGACTCAATGCCACATCGGGTGTCACAATAAATAACGGGCATTCTCAATGGTCTCATTCAGACCATGTGGTACTAAAGTGGACATCTTATTAATTAGGGGTTGGAAACTATTCGGAATGTCATCTGGTATTGTTTCAAGGATAATCAAACGTAGGGAAGACATATCATTTTTATGAATTACCGTGAAATGTCGGGAAACTCTATGTAATGTAAAGCTGTTTTTATTGTTGGACCTATGCCTGCACATCCGAGAGCGCACAGTCTGAATAGTGCATCCAATATATTGAAAAAGACAAATGCAGGATAACAAATATACTGCATATTGTGTATCACAATTTAGAAATTGAGTTATGAGAAATGTTTTTTTTTTGTTTGACATGATTCAAATTTATCAGTATGACCTCGAATCCTGCTGCAGCATCAACAGCTATTTTTATTACAAGGGGAACAAACTTTTATTATTGGGACAGAGGGTGAAATGATAAAACTGGTCTTGTTTAATCTATAAGCGTTCTCTTAGGAGTGCCACCTGATTAAAAAAAAATCAAAATCTGAAGTGCAATTTTTATGTATTCTAAGATATTGCCCATAAGGGGGGTCCCTTATGGGCAATATCTTAGAATACATAAAAATTGCACTTCAGATTTTGATTTTTTTTTTTATCAGGTGGCACTCCTAAGAGAACGCTTTTTGGCCAAGGTGTACCCAGTATCATTGCTAACTAAAGCATATCAAAAAGTATCCTAGCCAGCTAGGAAAATGTGTGCTGTTAAAATCCATAGACGTTAATAGTTTTCTAGAATTTAAGTGGGTTCTAGTCTGAAAATTGTATGCTATCTACAGAAAAATGTAATGTAAATTGGGTCACCACTTATTAGAATTCAAGTTGGTGACAAATTCTCTAGCTTGGGATTCAGTACCTGTCCAAATAAAAAACAGATCATCAATATAACGGCGGAAAAATAAAATATGTGGGGAATAGATCAGAGACTGTGCTATGTGGAGGGCTTCGAACATCCCCATAAACAAATTAGCATAACTTGGGGTGAAGCGTCTCCCCATAGCACAGCCTCTGATCTGTTGGCATATAATGCCACAAAATGAAAAATTATTATGTTTAAGAATGAATAAAATATACTGTAAAAGAAAAGATGCTTGGTCAGGGTGGAGAGTGGGATCTTTACAGAAATATTCTTGAACTACCATCAAGCCCAGGTCAGTATTCATATTAGAATATAAAGAACAGACATCAAGAGTTAAAAAGGAGAAAAAAAAAAGACATATTTTGAAGTTCTGAAATTAATTGAGTGTAATAAGATAATAAGATGAGAAATGTAGGACGTATGACTGTAAAAATAAATCCACATAATGTGGATTAATAGGAAATAATAGGACGACTGGGGGATTAGCAGAACATTTATGATGTTTTGGTAAATAATAAAAATTAGGAAGAGAATAATGTTTAATTGCAAGAAAAGAAAATTCCTTTCTCTTAAGTATAGATTTATTTACGGCTTCATTGATTTTGCTGACGTAGGCTTGATGATACTCAGAAGGATCTAAACTCAGAATTTCATAATAATCTTTATCTGAAAGAATTCTGTGTGCTTTATATATATATAATCTTCTCGATTGAGAATAACAACCCCCCCCCCCCCCTTTGTCTGCTGGACGGATGATGATTTTATCATTATTTTGTAATGATTTAATAGCTCTCCTCTATGTTGGTATGAGATTATCAGTACTACTAAATGTAATACATCTGTCATTCATTTTACTAAAATCTGCCATGACAACAGCATAAAAAGTGTCCAAAAAACTACTGCAATGAAGAGACTAGAAAGATGAGGTAGGTTTCACCTCCAACTGTTTTAATGGAATTTCAGAAATGGAGGTATTGGATTCAATATTAGATGTCCAGCTCTCTGGATGTGATACTATACAATGAATCTGATTATTAGCAAGTATAGAAAAATGTCTCGTTAGGGTAAGCTTCCTGACATATTGATTCAAATCTATGAAGAGTTGAAACTCTTTGGGCCGTGTTGCTGGGCAAAATGATAAGCCTTTGGATAGAAGGCTGATTTTGTTTTCTGATAATAGATAAGATGATAAATTAAACAGTTTCATTTTTTTCATTTTAGTTCCAGATTGAACTGGATTTGATCTACGTGATTTACCCCCTCTTCAGCCTCTGGATGTTCTATTCTTTTTTACTGATGGTCTGGTGAATGGTGGGAAGTATTGTGTGATCCGATAATTAGACGTGTGAGGAGACATGGGGGTGATGGAGGGATTGCAGTGTGAACAGTGTGCTGGCAGAAATCTAAAAAAGGGACATCAGAGGAAGGTGAAGGGCATACGGTGAAAGTGGATATGTGTGAGTGATTCATAACATTTGATGTAGGTGTACCTGGAGAGGCATAAATGATGATAGATGAGGTATCTGAGTGGTCTGGTGTGTGGGTATTGTGTTATTGATAGTAGTGGAAGAGGCAACAGCAAAGGGTATAATCAAAAGGGGTAATAATGGACAGACCATTTTACCATTAATTTGATAGTTAGATAATTCATGTTCAGTATTAATGCAGGGAGAAGAGAAATTTGGGGTATTAATCACAGAGAAATTAATAACATCCGCAATGATGTCACAATGATTAACCCTATTTTCATCAATAACAGTGGATACACTGTGTGTAACTCCTGATTGTGCAAGAGTATTCTCTCTCAATGGTTTCTGATGGCTACTGGGCAAAAATATCCACTTCAGGTTTGGTTACAATGGAAGGGTGTATATTCACACGATTATCGTGTATCTGATGATTGGTGCGAGTGGAGTTCTTAATCACCCTTGTATTATGCTTAACAGCTTAAGTCTGGGAGTTGCAGTATTTTTTTCACTAGATGTTTTATTATTTATATTATTAATTTTCAAAGGTAGACCACTCTTGGGCCATTTATGAATCTGCCCGCAAGAGTAGGCATGCTTATCTCTATTGCACTTATATACTTTTTTATTTATAGTATCTAATTCCAATATATGTAACCGATTAAAAATACTACTGTCATTTTTTTTTTTTATATTCAGAGGTATAACTGTACTTGATCAAAGCATGTTTAACAATAATGGCTTGTTGCATATAATTAGTTGCTAGTACTTCTCTTTTCATTAATAATCATGTCATCAAACCTTGAGAAAACTGTTCCGTGTACTCATCCCATTCTTTAGAAAATTCAATGTCATCTGGAAATGAACATTCAAAAGGGAGGCGTAAGCCTCGTGGAGTGAAGTTATCTGATAGATACTTTTGTAAAAATAACTCCTCAATATTATGTAGCATTTCCATCTTACAAAGTTTTTCAGTTCTGGATGGACCTACTTTATGGGTAGTTCCAATCAATTGTGATATCAGGTTATAACGAGCTGTTGCCCGATCCAACAAACATTCCATAATGGAAAAGAAGAAAGGTCTGTTCTTACCAGAAGAAAACTTCACACCAGATATATAAAAATGACAATGTTCGTCAAATATAATAGGGAGTAAAAAATTCATCAGGTGCTGCTCATAAAATGATTCCTATGAGGAATCCAGATGGAAGCATCGTCAGAAGACAATCTGAAAGTAAAAATAAGAGTGCTACATGGTGTATTAAAAGAGATATAAAACAATATAAAGGAAAGGCATGAAAGATGCTTACCCCAAAAAGTTGTGTAACACAACAATGGTAGACACATGTAAGAAAATGAGAAATCCGCTGCCTTCTGGCTGCAGTATTAACAAGGATCTGTAAGGCTTCAAGCAGGACGCAGGCTCCCAGATGCTCAAGGAGAGACCAAGTAAAATCCAATAGATTGTTTATTCCCAGGATGCAATACATTTCACTGCAGTTCCTGCAGCTTCATTAGGCATGTCAGAAAGCAGGTAAGTTGCTTCTTTATAGGGATAACAATTAACCCTCTCAGTATAGAGACAGGGCAAGAAACAATACAATACATTACATATATCAAACAATACATAAAAAATTGCACAATATTCAGTATACAATATATGAAAATATATAACACTTGCCAACTAGTTTCAACTCTTCCTGGATTTGCATCAATATGTCAGGAAGCTTACCCTTGCGAGACATTTTTCTATACTTGCTAATAATCAGACTCATTGTATAGTATCACACCCAGAGAGCGGCACATCTAATATTGAACCAAATACCTCCACTTCTGAAATTCCAATAAAACATGTGGAGGTGAAACTTACCTCATCTTTCTAGTCTCTTCATCTCAGTAGTTTTTTTGGACACTTTTTCTACTTTTGTGATGGTAGATTTTAGTAAAATGAATGACAAATGTATTACATTTTGTAGTACTGATAATCTCACACCAACAGAGAGAAGAGCTATTAAATCATTCCTAAATAATGAAAAAAATCATCATCCGTCCAGCGGACAAAGGGGGGGGGGGGGGGGTGTTATTCTCAATCGAGAAGATTATATATGTGAAGCACACAGAATTCTTTCAGACAAAGATTATTATGAAATTCTGAGTTCAGATCCTTCTTCTGAGTACCATCAAGCCTACGTCAGTATGATCAATGAAGCCGCACGTAAATTAAAAAAGGAATTTTCTTTTCATGCAATTAAACATTATTCTCTTCCTAATTTTTATTATTTACCAAAACTTCATAGATGTCCTGCTAATCCTATTATTTTGTCCTATTATTTCTGGAATATCATCTATTACTGCTAATTTGTCACATTATGTGGATTTATTTTTACAATTGTGTCCTACATTTACCATCTTATTTGAAAGATTCCACTCAATTAATTTCAGAATGTCAAAATAATAATTTACTGTCATCTTTTTCTTTTTTAACTCTTGATGTCTGTTCTTTATATTCTAATATGAATACTGACCTGGGCTTGATGGTAGTTCAAGAACATTTTTGTAAAGATCCCACTCTCCACCCTGACCAAGCATCTTTTCTTTTACAGTCTATTTAATTCAGTCTTAAACATAATAATTTTTCATTTTGTGGCATTATATACCAATGTGATAGCCCTTGGAGGGTGTATGGTAGTGGTGGTATGGTATAGGTATATAAGGGGTTAATGTTAACCCTAGAAGAGTTTGTGACGTCAGGCTGAGGGCTGGTATGCTGAATCAATGTTCCGGCCTATCGCCGCCCTTCCCAGTAACGATAGGTGCATAAAATAACTGAAGGTCCACAAGGAGATTTGAACTTGAACTTGAATAACATTTACTGAAGTGCTTGCAATATTCACGGTACAGTCACAGTCTCGTACAAACAGTCCTTTGGTTACTTAGCGACTGGCAGTAGTTGCGGACCTTGAGCTAGACAATAATAATAATAATAATAATTTAGGAAGAGATTTGCAGATCCGTCCGGATTTAGGGGAGGTATTAGGTCCGAAGATGCTGCAGAGTGTTTGGGAGGTGATACACTCTATAAATATAATTGTTCAGCCGTTGCCGCAAGGCTCGGGCCTAACTCACTGCGATTACTGCTGTACAGGTCTTGCTTGCTTGACAGCCCACGATGTAAGAGAGAGAAACATGGCCGCCGCTCCCTTATATGGGCAGGGGGCGTGGTGAATCTGATTGGTCCGAACGTCTGCCACTCACCTTACATGGTGTGATGGGATTGCTTACGTCACAGGATCTATATAAATTATACAACCAAAACGAGGGTAGAGATACCAAAGTGAGGCCTGGAACGCATCCAGAGTGAGGCTTGGAACGCATCACATGACCCGAAGGCCCTGCGACACCATGCAAACAAGTAATTAACCATTTATTTACGTTCATACTATACTATTTATATTATCTATGCATAAATTACTAATTATACGTTAAGATAGAAGCGACCAGGGGTAGACTAGATCACAGGGATCCCTACGTCCTAGGGACTCTGGCTATGGGGACCCATAAATAGATAAGTACTGTATGAAATGCGGTACTGGGACACCACAAACCCCCTTACTAAAGATAAGTCGGCCTCGACGTCTATCCCCTGAGACAGAGGGACTAGGACTAGCATTAGAACAGCATGCTGTAGAACAGGATGATTTGTACTTTCACTATACATCCTGAGTAGTCTAAACACATTTTTGATATTATCTAGACATTTGACTGCTATCTAGACATTTGACTGCTATCTATACGTTTGAATGCTACCTAGGCATTTGAATGCTATCTAGACAGTTGAAGAAGCTATCTATCCTTTAGTTTCTAGCTTCCTATATAACTTTATAAAACGTATGATACATTTTAAGGCTAAACTGAACATTAGCATATACCTCTATACATAAGGCTAACTAGATATTAGTACAGCTCTATTTACCTTTTGCATCGAGCTGACAAGACATTTTGTTATCATCTCACTTTTTTTTTATATGCCAACAATAAGTTACCTGTAAGTTAGTACACAAAAGGTATACTGGCTAGCCGGAAGCTAGGTCACAGTAAGGGTAGCTGCTAGGGTCTATCGACTACACGCTACTTACCCCTAGATCACTTTCAAAACAACCTATCCAGGTTATTCTAAGAATTATGTGTTTATTTTTGTATTTGCAAGAGCATCTACTGGCCAGGCAGAGCATCTCACACACGTAATGAGTAAAGAAAAGAAGAAGTGTACCTAACAGTGGCAGGAATTGGATATCAATATGCTACAACTCCTTAAGTGTTTTCTTAAGTGAGATATTTATTTGTTTTTGTGTATGTACTAGAGGAATTAGAGAAGTAGTACATTAAGTGAGTAATCTAGGGTACTATGTGCAAGTACTATTTGAAAGGGAATCCTCCCTATCATTTTTGGTTGAGACAGGTGCTAGTGATGGGCGACAGCAATAATACTACCCTCAGAGGAGCCGAGGTATCCCCTATTGATTTACTACTAAACACCTTTTGTTTATTGTACATTTGAATGTACAAGAATTAGCTGTGTTTTTAGTGTTGAGCGTACACGTGCTGTACGTCGATATTTTCCATGTACAACTATGAATTATTTTAATGTACATAGACATTGGACTATAGTTTCTCTGTACAAACCTTATTTACTATTTATGTACACAGACACATGGACATCTTTCTGTGTACAGAACCATATACAAGTTACTATACATTTATCAACACTCCAACATATTTCAGGTACATTTACCCGATAAGTGCAACATTTATCATAAGAGTTCTCATGAAGTTGGTGGTATATACATGAAGCAGGCGTGTAAGGATCAACAGTCCACCTACACTAGGAGTCCAAGACAATATACAAATTGGCGTGTAAGGATCAGCAGTCCACCTACACTAGGAGTTCAATTGAAGAGTGAACACATCCTTAACCACAACTCAGCTGGGTACAGTCCTTGATGAATCTCCTACAGGCTAGGAGTCTCTTGACTTAATAGTCAGGCACAAGCTTAGTGGTTCGTTGCTGAACTTTAAACTGAAACAAACTTAGCACAGTCCTGCTAGGCACTTTTCTTGAACTTGGTTCCTGTAAGACAAAATGGTTAGACAGAGAAAAAAACAATAAGACATTACTTTAGAGTCTCCTTAGAAGATGTTCTTCTTCACTCTTGTAGTGCCTCTCTTGGTTCCCCTATATCTGCGAACATCAAGGGCAGAATCAGACTTGACATAGCTTTGCCACACCACATTGGTGAGAATGGAGTTGTGGAAGGCAGCTTGAGAAGGGGTTATAGGCTTACTAGCCGGGATCACAGTGGGGCAATAGGGCTTGAGCATCATCTCCAAATTAGGAGCAACCCATGACCCTTTCGTTGGTACCTGAGGAATTGGCAAACTCTTACTGCTCCGAGAGGGCCTTGGTACATCTGTGGGTACCCCAGGGTTAGACAAAGTCTCACTGCTCCGAGAGGCTCTAGGCTCCGAGTGGCTGCAAATTAATGAGCTCATTACGCAGTTTACACATTTCAACTGTAGACAAATCTTCGCCTCCCCCTTACTTTTCTCTTGGCCCCCTTGTATGGTGCACCACAAGCAATGTTCCTGTACACAGCAACACATGAATAAAGTTCGCTTCTTAAGGGAGAGTACACTCTCGCTAGTGGCAATGGTAGGCACACACCCGAATCCTGTTCGTGCAATGCCAAAAAGGCTTTGTGGTAGCCCTTGGGGGGGTGTATGGTAGTGGTGGTATGGTATAGATATATAAGGGGTTAATGTTAACCCTAGAAGAGTTTGTGACGTCAGGCTGAGGGCTGGTATGCTGAATCAGTGTTCCGGCCTATCGCCGCCCTTCCCAGTAACAATAGGTGCATAAAATAACTGAAGGTCCACAAGGAGATTTGAACTTGAACTTGAATAACGTTTACTGAAGTGCTTGCAATATTCACGGTACAGTCACAGTCTCGTACAAACAGTCCTTTGGTTACTTAGCGACTGGCAGTAGTTGCGGACCTTGAGCTAGACAATAAGTCTCTTAATTTAGGAAGAGATTTGCAGATCTGTCCGGATTTAGGGGAAATATTAGGTCCAGAGATGCTGCAGAGTGTTTGGGAGGTGATACACTCTATAATTATAATTGTTCAGCCGTTGCCGCAAGGCTCGGGCCCAACTCACTGCGATTACTGCTGTACAGGTCTTGCTTGCTTGACAGCCCACGAGGTAAGAGAGAGAAACATGGCCGCCGCTCCCTTATATGGGTAGGGGGCGTGGCGAATCTGATTGGTCCGAATGTCTGCCACTCACCTTACATGGTGTGATGGGATTGCTTACGTCACAGGATCTATATAAATTATACAACCAAAACGAGGCTAGATATACCAAAGTGAGGCCTGGAACGCATCCAGAGTGAGGCTTGGAACGCATCACATGACCCAAAGGCCCTGCGACACCATGGAAACAAGTAATTAACCATTTATTTACATTCATACTATACTATTTATATTATCTATGCATAAATTACGAACTATACGTTAAGATAGAGGCGACCAGGGGTAGACTAGATCACAGGGATCCCTACGTCCTAGGGACTCTGGCTATGGGGACCCATGAATAGATAAGTACCGTATGAAATGCGGTACTGGGACACAACACCAACAGATCAGAGGCTGTGCTATGGGAACACGCTTTGCCCCAAGTTATGCTAATTTGTTTATGGGGATGTTCGAAGCCCTCCACATAGCACAGTCTCTGATCTATTCCCCACATATTTATTTTTTCAGCCATTGTATTGATGATCTGTTTTTTATCTGGACATGTACTGAATCCCAAGCTAGAGAATGTGTCACCTACTTGAATTCTAATAAGTGGGGACTCCAATTTACATAGCATTTTTCGATAGCTAGTACCATTTTTAGATTTGGAAATTCAGAATAGAACAGGTTGTATTTATACCAAAACCCACTTTAAGTCTGTGGACTTTAATAGTTTTCTAGAGTATGACAGTGCCTATTATCTTAGCTGGCTGAAGGGCGTCCCTTCAGCCAGCAATAGCGATAGAATACGCAAAAATTGCACTTCAGATTTAGATTTTTTAATTAGGCGGCACTCCTAAGAGAACGCTTTTGGCCAAGGGGAACCCAGTATCATTACTAACTAAAGCATATCAAAAAGTAAAAAAATAAGATACAGGTAGATTTGCTTAATCCCGAAAAAAGGATAATGAGGAGCAAAATAATAGTGAAAAGAAAAATACAATAAAATTTTGTGAAAAAAAAACACTACAAAATATAAAAATAAAAAAGGACATTGACAATTGGTCCAAATATAATTTTATTACAAATTATAATAGTGGAGCAAAAGAGACAAAAATTATTTTTAACCCCTTAAGGACTGCATTCTAAAAATCATTTTCATCCACAGACTAATATGCTTATTTTTTGCGCAACCAGTTGTTCTTTGTAATGACATCACTAATTTTACCATAAAATGTATGGCACAACCAAAAAAAATTGTATTTGTGTGGGGAAATTGACAAGAAAACCGCAATTTTGCAAATCTTGGAAGATTTTCTTTTCACGCTGTGCACTTTACAGTGAGATAGATCTGTTTTCTTTATTCTCTGGGTCAATACAATTAAAATGATACCCATGATTACATACTTTTCTATTATTATACAGCTTTAAAAAAACGAACTTTTTAACCACATGAGTGCGTTTAAAATCCCTCTATTTTGCTGGCCTATAACTTTTTTATTTTTCTGTACAAGCAGCTGTAAAAAACATTTGTTTGCTTTTTGGGTGTAAAATGGGGAAAAACTGACAATTTACATTTTTATTGGGGATTTTTCCAATTTTTTTACTTTTACTTTTTACTTTTATTTTTACACTTTAAAAGTTCCCATAGGGCACTATTTATAGCAATCATTCAATTGCTAATACTGTTCAATGCTATCAGTCATATTCTGCTCTGGTCTGCTTGATCTCAGACCAGAGCAGAAGACCCGTGGAAGGCAGCGGAGGCAGGTGAGGGGACCTCCGTCTGTCGTTCTGGATGAATTGATCGCCGCAGCAGAGATGTGGGCGATCCGATCATCCATTTTAGTAACCGCAGCGCTGCAGATGCCGTCATCTGTATTGATCACGACAACTGCGAGGTTAATGGCATACATCCATGCAATCGCGGATGTCCGCCATTACCGGCAGGTCCCTGGCTACTGTCAGTAGCAAGGACCTGCCGCGCATGACCCCAGCATCGCTCCGATGCACGTGGTTATGTATAGGACGTAGATGTACACCCTGGTGCGTTAAGTACCACTGCACCAGGACGTACATTTAAGTCCTGTGTCATTAAGGAGTTAAACGTAATTGGCATGTTATTCGGAGTGACCCTATTTTAAAAGAATTTATACCAAGTACTCCTGGAATAATATACAGGAGATCAAAAAACCTTAAAAATATTTTAGCCACTAATAGATTAAACAAGACCAGTTTTATCATTCCACCCTCTTTCCCAATAATAAAAATGTGTTCCCCTTGTCATAAAAATCGCCGTTGATGCTGCAGCATGCCTGGAGGTCATACTGATAAATTTTAATTATATCAAACAAAAAAAAATGTATCTCATAACTCAATTTCTAAATTGGGATACACAATGGCCCTCATTTACTATTGCAAACCCAACATGTTTTGCCGGGTTGTGTGCCAAATTCTGTCGCAATGCGCCAGAAATTCCTTCTGAGACAGAATTTGCGCCAGAATTGAAAAAAAAAAAACTAAATTTTGCTAAGAAAAAAAAATGAAAAGGGGTGCGGCTACTGGGAAAAGGGGGCATGTCTGCGAAAAGGGGCGTGTCCCCGACATTTTCAGAAAAACCCAACATATTTACTAAGGTTTCCACATAAAATGTGGTGGATTTGAGCTGAGGTAAACCAGACAGATCAGAGCATGTGTAAAAAAAAGCAAAGTGTAAGGAAAGTGGAAAATGTAGGGAAATCTTAGTAAATACCATGGAAAATAAATGGTGGGGAATTAAAACCCACAAAGAAACCTGCACTCCACTCTTAATTAAATAAGGGCCAATATGCAGTATATTTGTTATCCTGCAGTTGTCTTTTTCAGTATATTGGACGCACTATTCAGACTGTGCACTCTCGGATGTGCAGGCATAGGTCCAACATTAAAAACCGCTTTACATTACATAGTGTTTCCCGACATTTCATGGTAATTCATAAAAATGATATGTCTTCCCTATGTTTGATTATCCTTGAAACAATACCAGATGACATTCCGAATTGTTTCCAACGCCTTATTAATCGGAAGTTATTTTGGGTATTTAAGATGTCCACTTAAAGGGGTACTCCGGTGAAAACCTTTTTTCTTTTACATCAACTGGTGCCAGAAAGTTAAACATATTTGTAAATTACTTCTATTAAAAAATCTTAATCCTTCCAGTACTTATTAGCTGCTGAATGCTACAGAGGAAATTCCTTTCTTTTTGGAACACTGATGACATCACGAGCACAGTGCTCTCTGCTGACATCTCTGTCCATTTTAGCAACCGTGCATAGCAGATGTATGCTAAGGGCAGCATGGTGGCTTAGTGGTTAGCACTGCTGCCTTGCAGCTTTGGGGCCTTGGGTTCAAATCCCACTAAGTACAACAATAAATAAAGACTTATTATTATTATAATAATGTCAGCAAAGAGCACTGTGCTCGTGATGTCATCAGAGAGAATTTCAAAAAGAAAAGAATTTCCTCTGTAGTGTTCAGCAGCTAATAAGTACAGGAAGATTTTTTGATAGAAGTAATTTAAAAATCTGTTTAACTTTCCGGAGCCAGTTGATTTAAAAGAAAAAAGGTTTTCACCGGAGTACCCCTTTAAGTACCGCATGGTCTGAATGAGACCATTGAGAATGCCCGTTATTTATTGTGACACCCGATGCGGCATTTAGTCATCAGACCCAACCCACATTATGTGTGCGTTTTGGGCCTTTGGCTACCTTTCTTCACCGGGTCCCTCTTTATAGTTTTCTTTTTTTTATTTAATTATTATTCTGCAATTTTCTTTTGTCCCAAGTCACTTTTTCTTTATATATCTATTTTTATACATGTTATTTTATTTTAGTTTATATATAGTGTTGAGAGGCATAAGCCATATAATCGAATTTGAGATATTTGGTGAATAAATGGACAAATATTCTTCATATATTCGCAAAATTTGCATATTCACATTATTCGCGGCCTTTTTTTTTTTTTTTTTACTATGTGCCATAAAATTTGCATGGGCATGCACCATAAAATTTGCATGTGCATGCGCAAAATCGTTTGATAAAAGAGCTAAAAGAAAGGAGGGATCAATATGTGCGAAAATTCGCACATGCGAATGAATATTCGCATATGCGAATTTTCGCATATGTACATTTTCAGGTGCCCGCCGTTCTGACACACTAACAAGTATTGGAGCATTGTTTAAACCACAAGCTGGAAGCAGGGAGGCATGATCACTGTGATGTGTACTGTGAAAAAAAATGGAAATATTCACAATTTCTAATATTTAGCGATATATTCGCAATATTCACAAATTCATGAATATGCGATATTCTCGATAAATATTCGCTCTGCGAATATTCGCGCCCAACACTATTTATAGAGTATGTATATATATATATATATATATATATATATATATATATATATATATATATATATATATATTGTGTACTGAATATTGTACAACTTTTTAATGTATTGTTTGATATATGTAATGTATTGTATTGCTTATTGCCCTGTCTATATACTGAGAGGGTTAATTGTTATCCCTATAAAGAAGCAACTTACCTGCTTTTTGCCATTCCTGATGAAGCTGCAGGAACTGCAGTGAAATGTGTTGCATCCTGGGAATGAACTACCTATTGGATTTTACTTGGTCTCTCCTTGAGTATATCCTGCGCCTCGTGGAGCCGGTGTCCTGCTTGAAGCCTTACCAATCCTCGTTAATACTACAGCCAGAGGGCAGCGGATTTCTCGTTTTCTTACACGTGTCTACCATTGTTGTGTATGTTGTTACACAACTTTTTGGGGTGAGTGGCTTTCATGCCTTTCCTTTATATTGTTTTATATCTCTTTTAATACACCATAGAACGCTCTTACTTTTACTTTGAGATCATCTCTGACATTGCCATACTTGTGAGTATACTACCTATAACATTAAAATCAAAGTTAACAATAGATCAGAAACAATGTAACATTTAAATATGGCATATGCATTAAAGCACTTTGTCTTTTGGATTGCTTTTAACCGTATTTTTGTCCTCCGGAACAAAAAATAAAGAAATATGAAGTACCCATGAGTCGCTACCATGCTTTCTACTTTTCCTATCTATTTTAAAAGAAAAAAACAGACACAATACAATTCAAAGTAAAATCCATCAATATATTCACACTTTCAGCTGAAAACATAACGTGGGAGATTTATCAAAACCTGTCCAGAGGAAATGCTGCTGAATTGCCCATAGCAACCAATCAGATCGCTTCTTTCATTTTGCGGAGACCTAGTTAAAATTAAAAGAAGCAATGTGATTGGTTGCTATGGGCACCTCAGCAACTTTTTCTCTGGACAGGTTTTGATAAATCTCCAAACGCTTGTTCATGTCAATAAAATATCTATACAGAATACAGTACCTAAGCATAAATTGTTAGGTTTTATCTTTGTGACAGATAAGGAAGACGATCTCTACTAGAGATGAGCGGATTTTTCGAAAATGCGATTCAGCTGATTCACCGAATGTTCCCAAAAAATGTGGTTAGATCCGAATTTATTTGTGGTGAATTTCTATTTAAAATACTGGGCTACAGAGAGCCTCAATAGGGGTGTAGAACACTTTGCCTTGCCGTAACATGCATAGGGACTGTGCTAGGTTAGTGAAATAATACTGTTTTTCAGTATGACATGCAGATTACAGGCTTTACTATTAGAATCACTGCCTCAGAGCATCTGGATGTGGCAACAGGGTCGGGAGATGTCACAATTGAAGAGATTAAAGAGATCTTTTAATTTCATTTTTATTTAATTAAATTACATTTTTATTTATTTTAAAACCTTTTTTGAGGAGCCATTGGAGGGAAAGTCTGGTGAGCATTGTCTATCAAGTCTTTTAAGCCATGCACATGTAAGTAAACACGGCTGGTACTGTGAAACTGCATATGAAACTGTGAATGTGTCATTTAATCAGTTATGTTATATGTTTTTTTTTAATCTCTCCGACCTGTTTCCTTTGATTCTTGTGGTAATTCCAGAGGTAATATATGACAACGACCATAGGGCCTCACAATTGAAAAGATTAAAGATATTATTTTTATTTAAATTGAAGATTTAATGTGCCAGCACCATGAGGAGATCACATAGCGGCACAATGACAGAGAATGGTAATTAGAATGAGCAAACTTTAAATCCTTTTTTTGAGGACGCATTGGAGGGCAAGTCTGGTACCAGCAGCCGCGGTAATTTCAGCTTCAATAGTGTATAATTGATCCTACTTGTATCTTAAAATCAAGCTTGTGGTCTGCCGCGAGGCGAGCTACCACCTGTTACAGACCCTTCCTCTCAGCGCCTCAAAGCATTTACTTTGAAAGAATACTGTATGACAACCAAAGAAATATAACAAGGGGATCACATGGTAGCACAATGACAGAGCCTGGAGGTAGCAGCAGCATGACGAGACCACAGGGTGGCACTATGATAGAGCATGGATGTGGCAGCAGTATGAGAAGACCATATGGAGGCACAATGACACAGTCTTGAGGTGGCGGCAGCCTATGTAGGCAGCAGAGTGGCACAATGACAGAGTAGTGTGTCCTCCCTCTAAGTGGAGCAGGCCTGACTCGGGAGGGCTACTGGGTAGATCCTGCTGGTATCATATGCTTGTCTAAAATATTAAAGGGGTACTCCAGTGGAATTTTTTTTTAAAATCAACTGGTGCCAGAAAGTTAAACAGATTTGTAAATTACTTCAATAAAAACATCTTAATCCTTCCAGTACTTATTAGCTGCTGAATACTACAGAGGAAATTATTTTCTTTTTTGAATACAGTGCTCTCTGCTGGCATCATGACCACAGTGCTCTCTGCTGATATATCTGTCCATTTTAGGAACTGTCCAGAGCAGCATATGTTTTATATGGGGATTTTCTCCCCCTCGGACAGTTCTTAAAATGGACAGAGGTGTCAGCAGAGAACTCTGTGGTCATGATGTCAGCAGAGAGCTCTGTGTTCCAAAAAGAAAATAATTTCCTATGTAGTATTCAGCAGCTAATAAGTACTGGAAGGATTAAGATTTTTAATAGAAGTAATTTACAAATCTGTTTAACTTTCTGGCTCCAGTTGATAAAAAATTAAAAAGTTTTCCACTGGAGTACAAGCCATGCACGTGTAAGTAAACATGGCTGGTACTGTGAAACTGCATATGAAACTGCAAATGTGTCATTTAATCAGTTATGGATAAATTTTATTGCTCCAACCTGTTTCCTTGGATTAATGTGTCAATTCCAGAGCTAATATATGGTGACTAGAGATGAGTGAATTTTTGAAAAATTTGATTAGTCTGATTTGCAGAATTTTCTTAAAAAATTTTGTTCGATCTGAATTTATTTGCGTTGAATCGCTATTAAAAAAAAGGCCAATTACGGGCTACAGAGAGCCTCAATAGGCGTGTAGATTACTTGTAGTGATATAATACAGTTATTCAGTATGACATGCAGACAACAGGCATCGCTATTAGAATAACTGCCGCAGAGCTGCACAATGACAGTTGGACAGTTGGAGTCTGGATGTGGCAGCAGGGTCGGGGGACCATATGGCGTCACAATTGAAGAGATTAAAGAGATTTTTCAGATGTCAGTTGAAGAGCTTAAAGCGATTAAAGAGTTTAATGTGCCACCAGCAGCATGAGGAGATCAAATGGCAGCTCAATGACAGAGCCTGGTAATTGGAATGAGCAAACTTTAAATCCTTTTTTGAGGACCCATTGGAGGGCAAGTCTGGTGCCAACATTCCAGCTCTAATAATGTATAATTGCTGCAGTGTAACATATGGAAAAGCTCCTACTTGTATCTTAAAATCGAGCTGGTGGTCTTCTGCGAGGAGAGCTACCACCTGTTCCAGCCCCTGCCTCTCAGCCCCATGCTTTTACTTTGAAAAAATACAAACTACAAGATTAATATAACAAGGAGATCACATGGCGGCACAATGACAGAGCCTGTAGGTGGCAACATCAGCATGAGGAGACCATATGGCCCAGTACGGTTACACCTGAATTAGGTGTTAAAAGCAGGTGTGTAGGTAATTCTGGCCTTTAACAATAACTGTCCCCTATGAGTTCAACAGGAAAAAACTTAAAAGCGCTGAGTGCGTATATATTACACTTATGATAGGAAAATATACCTGTAATATACCGGCAGGACAGGTAGTGGATCCTCTAGACCAGAGAGGCGATGGCGCGGGTCGTACTGAGGGATCGGTTCTAAGCAGTTACTGGTCTTCACTAGAGCCCGCCACAAAGCGGGATGGATTTGCTGTGGTGGTAACTACCAGGTCGTGTCCCAGTCGTGTACCAGTAACGACTCGACCTCTCTGGCAGCTGATATGGAGACACAAGAGGACCCGTGCTCCCGGTCAGCGCATCTGACCGGGAGGCGCCAGGATCCCGAGGAGGGGGGCCGAGAAAGCGGACGCTCCGGTTCGGAGGAGGAGACCGGAGCGCCCGCTATGACAGTTGCCCCCCCCCTCCCCTTATGTCTCCCCCTCTTTTTGATACCCAGAAAACTGAGGATGAGACTGCTGTCCAAGATGTTCTCCTCAGGCTCCCAAGACCTCTCCTCAGGACCGCATCCCAATCGACCAAAAAAAGAAGAAAGCTCTGGAGAAAAATGGTTAAAGACAGCAGGTTTAAGAAGGGAGACATGGAAAGAGTTATGAATTCGGAGGGAGAGAGGAAGATGGAGCTGACAAGAGACTTGATTGATACGACTCTTGATTTTATAGGGCCCCAAGTAACGAGGGCCCAACTTGTAACTTGGGACCCTAAATCGGATGTATTTAGAGGAGAGCCACACCTTGTCACCCAGGCAGAATTCCGGAGGAGCTCTGCGTCTCTTGTCAGCTTGAACCTTCATGCGGGCGGAAGCCTTGAGGAGAGCGGCGTGAGTCTCTCGCCATTCTGGAACAGGTGGTTACTGCAGGCGGAGGTGATGTAGCAGGTGCAGATGGAGGAACTGGCTGTTGCTGAGAAGGCAGAAGCTGCTACATCATAGCGGTCAGCTGAGCCAGCTGTTGACCCTGCTGGGCCACAATGGA
Source organism: Hyla sarda (assembly GCF_029499605.1). Taxonomy (NCBI): domain Eukaryota; kingdom Metazoa; phylum Chordata; class Amphibia; order Anura; family Hylidae; genus Hyla; species Hyla sarda. Next base: position 150,496,115 of record NC_079190.1, on the reverse strand, counting down.
GGTGAGGTCCTCTAGGCTTGGCAGGGGAACATCAGCGGGATCCATGGCCGGATCTTACTGTCACATACCGGCAGGACAGGTAGTGGATCCATTAGACCAGAGAGGCAATGGCGCGGGTCGTACTGAGGGATCGGTTCTAAGCAGTTACTGGTCTTCACCAGAGCCCGCCACAAAGTAGGATGGATTTGTTGCGGCAGTAACTACCAGGTCGTGTCCCCCAGTAACGACTCGACCTCTCTGGCAGCTGATATGGCTTGGTACACAGGGAGCAGGCAAGAGCGTAGTCGGATGTAGCAGAGGTCAGGGCAGGCGGCAAGGGTTCAAAAGCGAGTAGTCGGTAGCAACAGGCAAGGCAATACAAGGCTACAGGGAACGCTTTCTCAGAGGCACAAGGGCACAAAGATCCAGCAAGGGCAGGAAGGGGCAGGTTACATTTATTGGGAAGGGACAGGTGTCAGTAACCAGCGCACCAATCAATGGTGCGCTGGCCCTTTAAATTTACAGAAGCCGGCGCATGTGCCGGGAGGCAGAGAGTGTCGACACAGGGAGCAAGTAGAAAGGTAAAACAGATCGGGATGCGGCGCGTGAGCGGGGACCAGCCGCGTCCCCGACACAAGAGGACCCGTGCTCCCGGTCAGCGCATCTGACCGGGAGGCGCCGGGATCCCGGAGGGGGGCCGAGGAAGCGGACGCTCCGGTCCGGAGGAGGGGACCAGAGCGCTCGCTGTGACAATACCCCAGTATGGTTACACCTGAATTAGGCATTAACAGCAGGTGACTAGGTCTTTTAGTGCTCACACTAACTGGCTCCTATTAGCTTTAGAGTGATACACCCCAGTACAATTGCAACATAAAGTATACTCTCTCTCTCCCTCTACTGTCCCTGTCTATCTACCTGCCTGCAGTGATGTGGGATTCAGGTGTATGGATTCACTGTAAAGATCTGTTCTGTATTGGAACTGAGTGTCTGCTCTCTGAGCAAAAAGTCCCTCCCAGAAATGCCTGTGTTCAGCAATGGATTGTGGAGAGAAAAAAAGGAGGCCCTTAGGTCTGGCGCTGCTTGGTCCACAAAGGTTCAGTCGAAATGTTGATGGAGGTTAAAAAGTGGTTTATTTAAAATTAATAAATAAAACAATTTTCCAAATGCATGTGAGCAATCTAATTGCTCACATGCATTTGGAAAATTGTTTTATTTATTAATTTTAAATAAACCACTTTTTAACCTCCATCAACATTTCGACTGAACCTTTGTGGACCAAGCAGCGCCGGACCTAAGGGCCTCCTTTTTTTCTCTCCACAATCCATTATCTTACGGGTTCCTGCATAGGATACCAGTCAAGGCACCTCGGCTGCAGCACGGACACTTCCAACACCCCTGGAAACGGGGAGATACGCATAACCCTCAAGAGGGTCACCAGGTGAGAGTTTACCCTGCCAGGGTTTCTAACTGGGGTCCGTTGTTTTTACGGTATCACACGAGGTGCTGTCCTCTCTCCACTTTTTTCTCTCTCTCTACCCTGTGTTCAGCAATGGCTTCCATATATATATAGGGCTGTGACATCACACGGCTGGCTGGCTGCTGATAGGCTGCATGTCATTCAGGGTGATCCTGCCTACCCACCTTCCCAGAGTTTCTTGCCCCATGTCCTCACACATATAGCCGCCATTTTAGATCCCCTGGACTGCACTAAATGGAGTATATTGAAGTGATTCATTTTATCGATATTCGGATTCATTATGAATCAAATTTTTCAGGAAATGTGTCTCTAATCTCTAGATCTTTTCGTGGAAAGTCTATAGAAACTAATGTTTAGATAATCTGATTTTCCTCTTTGTTTGATTTTATATTATTAAACGGGTGGTCCGGACATACTTTCTTGCCTGATCTGACAATGGGCATGGAGAGACGCAACTGCATTTTTGGCAGTCATCCATCACTCAATATTGTATAAATTAGACAAGGGCCCGTGTATAATACTTGGGAGGAGTATATGCCTGGATAACCCTTTTTAAAACAGTTTTTTCCTAATTTCTTTTTTTTTTTTTGTTATTGCACTTTATGGTAAAACTGAAATTTTTTCTTTATTCTGGGGGTCAATACGACTACAAAGATACCCATCCTTACATGATTTTCTATTATTGTACTGCTTTTAAAAACAACTTGAGCATTGGCTAAACAAAGTGTGCCCGCCACACGAAATGGACACCATCCCATGGAGGATCCCCTGCAAATGTGGCTTTTGTACCTGCCAAACACAATAAAGCTAGCCTGGCATGAAGTGGTGAGTGTGATTCTTGTCTATAATCCTCTTCAATATTACTTTTTTTTTTTAAACTGAGGGCTCTTTTTTTGTCATGTAATCTGTAGTTTTCATCGGTACCACTTTTGCGTATATGTGTCTTTTTGTTCACTTTTTTATTATTTTTATGATGTGACCTCAAATCAACAATTTTGGACTTTGGTATTTTTTGCAATAACACTGTTCACCGTATGGGATCATTCCCCCACATTATGTTGGCAGTATAGTTCCCCCACATTAGGTTGTAGTTCCCCAACATTAGTTTGTCAGCACAGTTCCCCCACATTAGGCTTGCAGTATAAGTCCCCCACATTAGGTTGTAGATCCCCCACATTCGGTTTGCAGTATAGTTCCCCCACATTAGGTTGTAGTTCCCCCATATTAGGTTGTCAGTATTAGTGTTGCTCGCGAACATTCGCAATGCAAATTTTATTCACGAATATCGCATATTCGCGAATTCGCGAATATTCGTGAATATAGCACTATATATTCGTAATTACGAATATTCGTTTTTTTTTTACAGTACACATCACAGTGATCACCCCTCTCTGCTTCCAGCTTGTGTGGTGTAAAGAAGGCTCTAAGACTGGCGTGCAAATTCTCGCATATGTGAAAATTTGCATATGCTAATCTTCGCATATGCAAGTTTTCGTATATGCTAATTTTTGCATATGCTAATTTTCACATACGCGAATTTTCGCATATGCGAAAATAAAACGCGAATATTACGAATATGCGAATTTAGCGAATATATGACGAATATTCGTCCATATGTTCGCAAAATATTGCAAATTCGAATATGGCCTATGCCGCTCAACACTAGTCAGTATAGGTCCCCCCCACATTAGATTGTCAGTATAGTTCCCACACATTAGGTTGTCAGTATAGTTCCCCCATATTATGCTGGCAGTATAAGTCGCCCACATTAGGTTGGCAGTATAGTTCCCCCACATTAGGTTGGCAGTATAGTTCCCCCACATTAGGTGAAGCATAGTTCCCCCATATTAGGTGCACTATAGTTCCCCCACATTAGGTGCAGTATAGTTCCCCCACATTAGGTGTAGTATAGTTCCCCCATATTAGGTACAGTATAGTTTCCCCACATTTGGTAGGCCATGGACCCCACAGACATAGAGCCTTCAGCCATACACAGTGTATGGCTCCAGGCTGTATGCCTTTGTACTGCCCCACTTCAGTGCTCCGTCCACCGCTCCTCCGAATGTGACGGGGCCCCTTGCAGGCTGCTCAGTGGTGGATCCCCCCTAGTTCCGCCACTGAGCAGCCCACAGGGGGCCCCCTGGGGGATGGGGACCCTGGGCAATAGCCCGGATTGCTCCGCCCTAACGCTGGCCCTGCTGACATATGTAGGTTTCTAATTTGTCTGACAATTCAGGAAACATTCAGATGAGTGTAAATTTAGTTTTAAATGGGCACTGTCACCAGAACATAAAGAGTTTTGATTGGTCTGGGTCTGAGTGTTCAAATATTAGAATGAGCTAAGTTTGTTTTAGTCACATAGACATCGCAAGCTGTAGAGTAGCGATTGGTTGGGGTCTGAACATTAATACTATGGCTGATAAAAACTTTTGACATGTCTAAAGGACACTTCAATGTAAAATTTACACCCACCTGACTTTATTATCCGGTCTGGCCAGTCACTCTCATTATTAAAATTAAGTTCATGCCCATCTCACAAGTGTGTGATCAGGACACTCTAAGCAAGCTAATGGTAGTAAAATGTTCTTTTTTGGGGGTTACCCATCGGTCTTCTTTAAAAGGATTATTTAAAATAAAAAAAAAATAAAGCTGTTTTCTTCTAGAAATACAGCAGTGCCACTCTTTTGTCCTCAGTTTGTGTGTGTTATTGCAGCTCAGTTCTATTAAAGTCAATGAAGCTTAGTTGTAATACCACACACAAGCTGAGGACAGGAGTGGTGCTGTTTTAAGAAGAAAGCAGCCATATATTTCTAATTTTGGATGATCCCTTTAAAGGGGTACTCCACCCCTAGACATCTTTTTTTTTTTTTTTTTCAAATTCAAGTTTTATCACAGTTTTGAATAAATCATACAATGTGAAACATCAGAAATAACACTTCGCTTGACATCAGCATACAGAGGTATATGCGGCAACAACAGAACAAAATGTCAGACTCATGGCATCAACATCAATGAGGTTCCGTATAAACGATGATAGCTATAGTAGCCATAGCAATGCAAGGTACAGTGCAAGGTAGTTCTGTCAGTAACAGTACAACAATAACGGAAAATAAAACACAAGATGTACAGGAAGGGCAAGAAGAACAGGAGAATAATGTGAAAAAAGAAAGGAAGGGGAAAGGAACAGATAGACAGGGAGTAAAGAGAAGAACAGAAAAGGACAACAAGAACACCTCGAGAACAGGATAAGCTCCAGACCTCCGCAAAACCCAGGTGGACTTAAGCGGCAGCCATGTGGATAAAGGTGGGGGAGGAAGGGCTCAATGGACAGGTAACTGAAAGGGATGTGATCTAGTGGATGGAGGAAGTGGACTACTGTGAACCTATTTTACATTATGCATCGTGAGAAAATCCGGGGATGATTGAAAAGTAGCCCAAGGGTGCCATATCGCATTGTAGCGTGTCGTGCGGTGATATGTGGTTGCTGTGAGTTCCTCCATTCTGTGGTGGTGGGTCACTTCCCGGAACCAGGACGATATAGTGGGAGGAGTTACTGATTTCCACAGCCGTGGTATAACCGTTCTCGCAGCTAGTAGTAAATAGGCAATTAGTTTAGAGGTGGTGTTGGGAATTGAGGGTGGGAGTATGGTCAGGAGAGCAACCTCCAGTGTAGGTTCGAGGTGTACATTAGTTACATGGGCTATGGTATCAAAGACACTGGACCAAAAATGATTTAGGGAAAGGCACGTTAACAAAGTATGGAGCATGGTGCCTTTGTCCGAGGAACAACACCAACATACATCTGGCACGCCCTGGTAGAAGGCAGCTAGGAGGGAGGGAACTCCATACCATTGTGTCAAAATGTTATAATTAGTTTCCTGTGCTTTACAGGATAAGGAAGATTTATGGCAGTTCCTGAGAGCAGTGTGCCAGTCATCATCATTGATGGAGTGACCCCGGTCTCTTTCCCAACCCACTTTAAAGAGCAGAGTATAGAGGGAGCTGACTGTGCGAGGTATAGGGTGGGAGGACACGCACAATTGTTCAAATCTGGTCAGAGGACGGTGGAAGTGGAGATCGTCTTTCGTGGAATGGTAATAATGAGTCAGTTGTGCGTATTGGAAAGATTGGATGAGGGAGGGGGCAGTACCTGAGAGGATATTAGGAAGATGTTTGATTGAGGACAGATGTAGGAGAGTAAAAAAGGTGATACCCTGGCCTTAGCGATAAGACAGGAAATGGCGATTAGTGAGAGCCAGGGGAAAGGTCGGGTTTTCAAAAAGCGGGGTTAGGAGACCGCCAGTCGGAAAGAATGGGGGTCTAGATAGATATAGTTTACGGGCACGATGTATATAATAGAGTACTTGAGGAAGAGTCGAGGGTCGGACGGAGGAGGGCACTGGATTCGGGAGCCACAAGAACGCCATCAAGTCGCAACCGACTGTCAAGCCTTCCAATTCCACCCATTGCTTAGTAGTGCGGTGATGGCAACAATCCAGGACTCTAGTCAACACAGTCGCCAGGTAGTACAGGTGGTAGTCTGAGAGGGTGAGGCCTCCATCTCATTTATTCCTGATAAGGACATGTTTGGCCAGTCTGGAGAGCTTCTGAGCCCATACAAAGTTCGATTGGAGTGAAGAAAGTTCCCTAAAGAAAGTTCGGGGGAGATGGATCGGTATACATGAAAAAAGGTAAAGGAGCCTCGGGAGAGCGTTCATCTTCATGATGTTCACTCTGCCTAGCCATGAAAAATCTTTCTTTTCCCATCTAGACAGATCCTTCCTCAGGGAATGAAGGAGGGGGGGGGGAATTAAGTTTGTAGATGTCTGACAGTTTGGCCTGCACCTGTATCCCCAAATATTTAAGGGAAGAGGCGTTCCATTTAAATGGATATGTGTTTTGGAGGTGTTGCATCAAGGATGCTGGTAAGGTCAGGTTTAGGGCTTCGCATTTGGCATGACACCCCTAGACATCTTACCCCCTTTCCAAAGGATAGGGGCTAAGATGTTCGATCACTAGCCTGATGACTAGCGACTAGCGGCCACATTCCCTTTTGTGACGTCATGCCCTCCCTCTCAATTCAAGTCTATGGGAGGGGGCGTGCCAGCAGCTACGTCCCTATAGACTTGCATTGAGGGGGCGTGGTCATGACATCAAGAGGGGGTGGGGCAGTGACGCACGATCCTCAGGTGCGACAGCCGACGTTCTGTGTTCACAGCGGCAGGACCCCGCGATCAGACATCTTATCCCCAATCCTTTGGATGGGGGATTAGATGTCCAGGGGCAAAGTACCCCTTTTAAGAGTTATGCTGAGGCATATAATTGTTTTGGGCACACTACATTGCATGCCATATTACATAACTATTCTCTCCCAGAAACATTGCTTTCGAAGGAGAATACTGTGATGTAAGACAGCAACACAGAAGGCCTACTATGTGTGAGTGATAAAGACTTGTGGCTATTCTTTTTTCTGTTGTTCAGGATGCTTAGGTCTTAGACCAGAGTTCACACACACATGCAAAGCCTTTCAACATAATTGACTAAATTGGGCTGTGCATAATTTTTTTTTATAAATTACTAGCAATTACTATCAAATATAAAATAAATGAGCCATTAGCATTACAAAATTATTTTAACCTGTTGGGGACGCAGGGCGTATGCAAACACAGTGCATCCCCGATCCTTAAGGACCCAGGCCGTACCTGTACGCCCGTGGGAATTCAGGTCCCCGGTACTCGCAGGGCGGGGACCAGACCAAGATTCCTGCTGAAATCATTCAGCAGGCATCCCGTGCCAATGCCTGGGGGGGTTCCTGAGACCCCCCATGTAGGTGATCGCCGCAAATTGCGGGTCAATTCAGACCGGCGATCTGGGGTGATTCCGGGTCATACTGGTCTCCAATGAACCAGAAAATAAGGAGGATCGAGGCTGTCCAAGACAGCCCCCATCCCCCTGAAGGGATAGGAGTGAGATGACAGGGGTGCCACCCCTCCTATCCCTGCTATTGGTCGGTCAGAAGTGACCCACCAATAGCAGATTGGAGGCGGGGGGATTAAAGTTCAGTTCCCGCACTCTGCCCACCCACGGGACTACAGCTCCCAGCATGCCCAGACAGCAGATTGCTGTCTGGGCATGCTGGGATTTGTAGTTTTACAACATCTGGAGGGCCACAGTTTGAAGATCACTGTGCAGTTGTCTCTAAATCGTGGCCCTCTAAATCTTGCAAAGCTACAACTCCCAGCATGCACGAACAGCAAATGGCTGTCTCGGCATTCTGGGAGTTGTAGTTGCGTATCTCCAGCTGTTGCATAACTAAAACTCTCAGCATGCTCTTTGGTGATCAGCACATGCTGGGAGTTGTCATTTTGCAACAGCTGGAGGCACACTGGTTGGAAAATACTGAGTTAGGTAACAGAAACTTACTCAGGGTTTTCCAACCAGTATGCCTCCACCTGTTGCAAAACTACCAGCATGCACGGTCTGTCAGTGCATTCACAGGGGCGGGGGTTTACAGTGAGTTTCCTGCTTCAAGTTTGAGCTGCGGCAAATTTTCCGTGGCAGCTAAAACTCCTAGCGGAAAACTCACTGTAAACCCACCAGTGCGAATATACCCTAAAAACACTACACTAGACACAATAAAGGGTAAAACACTACATATACACACCTGTGATAGCCTGGGGGGTGTAGGGTATGGGGAGTGTAGCTGTTCAGTAATTAAAGGGTGCTTGTTAACCCTTGCTATTCGTGACGCCAGGGTGAGGGCTCCTCAATATAGCTTTTCCTACCGCCGCCCTTCCGAGGAATGGTAGGGAGGGAGATGATAATAGTTTTGAGGTAGGTAGTAATAATGGATTGTCCCCCACCAGAAAGCTTCTGTAAACAGTGTTAACTTTTACTGAAGATTTTCTGTACACTTCATGAACATAACAGTCTCTTAGCATAACAACGGCTTCCTTTGGAGATTGACAATGGTTGAGACTTTAGCATTAAGAGTCTTTTTGTCTATTGTGCTGTTCCACTGGATTTAGGGGAATTAGTTGCGGTCCAATAGTCAGGCCAGCATTAGCGGGAATATGTATAAAACTCACGATTTTTGGTTCTGCTGAGGCCATAGGTTTTGAGGCCTAGCGTGTCTTTGAAAGTTGCATAGCACCGTCCTGTTAGTCCGGCATCCACGAGAGCAGCAACCCAAGAGAGCGATAATTGGACGCAGCTCCCTTATATGGGCAGGGGCTGGACTAACGCTAATTGGTCCATACTGATGACAATCACCATTACAGAGATTTGTGGGTAACACATGACCCAAGGACCTCCTAAGGTCCTTCAACATACCATAGAGGTTACTAGCATGGTCACATGACTGAAGGTCCTGCGACGCTGAACAAGGTAAGTACCATACATTACTATAGAACATATACAATTATTAAATATATACATTTATTATTATTAAAGATAAACTTTAGGAGAGGCGACTAGGGGTTGTCCCACCTGAGGAACCCTACCTGAACGTAGTTACTCTGACTTTGGGGACCTCTACACTAGGTACTGTATGCAATACTGTACCGGGACACCACACACCCTTACACTGTCCCCCCTTCCCCCCAATACGAATGAAAAACCTCTCGTACAGCAGTGTTTCCAAAACGGAGCCTCCAGCTGTTGCAAAACAACAACTCCCAGCATTGCCGGACAGCATGCTGGGAGTTTAGCAACAACTGGAGGCACCCTGTTTGGGAATCACTTGCGTAGAATATTTTAAGTAGCGGAGGCAATTGTAACTCTTGCATCCAGGTCCGCCCCTATGCAAATCCCTAATTTAGTCCTCAAATGCGCATGGCACTCTCTTACTTGGGAGCCCTGTCATATTTCAAGGAAACAATTTAGGGCCACATATGGGGTATTTCCCTACTCGGATGCAATTGCATCACACATTTTGGTGGAGATTTTTCTCCTTTTACCCCGTATGAAAAGGAAAAGTTGGGGTCTATACCAGCATGTTAGTGTAAAAAAATAATTATTTTTACACTAACAAGCTGGTGTTTCTCATACTTTTCATGTTCACAAGAGGTAACAGGAGAAAAAGACCCCCAAAGTTTGTAAGGCAATTTCTCCTGAGTATAGAAATAACCCATATGTGGACGTAAAATGCTCTGCGATCGCACAACATGGCTCAGGAGTGAGAGCGCACCATGTACATTTGAGGCCTAAATTGGTGATTTGCACAGGGATGGCTGATTTTACAGCGGTTCTGACATAAACGCAAAAAAATAAATATCCACTTGTGACCACATTTTGGAAAATGCACCCTTCAGGGAACGTAACAAGGGGTATAGTGAGCCTTAACACCCTACAGGTGTTTGAAGAATTTTCATTAAAGTTGGATGGGAAAATGAAAAAAAAATTTTCACTAAAATGCTGGTGTTACCCTAAATTTTTCATTTTCACAAGGGAAAAAGCCCCCCAAAATTTGTAAACCCATTTCTTCTGAGTAAGAACATACCCCGAATGAGGATGTAAAGTGCTCTGCGGGTGCAGTACAATGCTCAGAAGAGAAGGAGCGCAATTGAAAATTTGTCTGGAATTGAAGGCCATGTGTGTTTACAAAGCCCCCATGGTGCCAGAACAATGGACCCCTCCATCACATGTAACCCCATTTTGGAAACTATACCACTCATGTAATATTATATGAGGTACAGCGAGAATTTATGCCCCACAGGTGCCCCACAAATTTTGGAACAGTGGTCCGTGAAAATGAAAACTAAAATTTTTCATTTGGACAGCCCACTGTTCCAAAGAACTATCAAATGCCAGAGGGGTGTAGATGCTCACTGCACCCCTTATTAAATTCTGTGAGGGGTGTAGTTTGCAAACTGGGGTTACATGTGGGGGGGGGTCCACTGTTCATGCACCATGGGGGCTTTGGAAACGCACATGGCCCCCGACTTCCATTCCAAACAAAATTTCTCTCCAAAAGCTCAATGGCGCCCCTCCTCTTCTGAGCATTATAGTTCGCCGGCAGAGCACTTTACATCCACATATGGGGTATTTCCATACTCAGAAGAAATGGTGGGGTGCACTTTCCCCTATTACCCCTTGTAAAAATGTAAAATTTGGGGGAAAAACTGCATTTTTGTGGAAAAAAATTCATTTACATATCAAACTTTTACGAAAAGTCGTCAAACTCCTGTGGGGTGTTAAAGCTCACTGTACCCCTTGTTATGCTCCTTAATGGGTGTATTTTCCAAAATAGCATAAAATGTGGGTTTTTTGTTTTTGCTGTCCTGGCACCATAGGGGCTTCCTAAATGTGACATGCCCCCCAAAAACCATTTCAGCAAAATGTGCTTTCCAAAAGACAAATGTGACTCCTTCTCTTCTGAGCATTGTAGTGCACTAGCAGAACACTTGACATCCACACATGGGGTATTTCCATACTCAGAAAAGGTGGTGTTACAAATTTTGGGGATGCCTTTTCTTCCAATACCCCTTGTAGAAAAATGTAACTTGGGGAAAAAACTTAAAGGGGTACTCCGGTGGAAAAACTTTTTTTTTCTTTTTTTAAATCAACTGGTGCCAGAAAGTTAAACATATTTGTAAATTACTTCTATTAAAAAATCTTAATTCTTTCTGTATTTATTAGCTGCTGAATACTACAGAGGAAATTCTTTTCTTTTTGGAATGCTCTCTGATGACATCACGAACACACTGCTCTCTGCTGACGTTATAATAATAATAATAAGTCTTTATTTATTGTTGTCCTTAGTGGTGCTAACCACTAAGCCACCATGCTGCCCTTAGCATACAACTCCTATGCACTGTTGCTAAAATGGACATAGATGTCAGCAGAGAGCACTGTGGCCGTGATGCCATCAGTGTTCCAAAAAGAAAGGAATTTCCTCTGTAGCATTCAGCAGCTAATAAGTACTGGAAGGATTAATATTTTTTAAAAGAAGTAATTTACAAATATGTTTAACTTTCTGGCACCAGTTGATTTAAAAAAGAAAAAATTATGTTTTTACACCGGAGTACCCCCTTAACCTCTTAAGGACCCAGCCATTTTACACCTTAGGACCCGGCCATTTTTTGAACATCTGACCACTGTCACTTTAAACATTAATAACTCTGGAATGCTTTTAGTTATCATTCTGATTCCGAGATTGTTTTTTCGTGACATATTCTACTTTAACATAGTGGTCAAAAAAAATTGTATCCTTTCTTGGTGAAAAATGTGAAAATTTTATGAAAAAATTGAAAATTTTGCATTTTTCTAACTTTGAAGCTCTCTGTTTGTAAGGAAAATGGATATTCAAAATATTTTAATTTTTTTTTCACATATACAATATGTCTACTTTATGTTTGCATCATAAAATTGACAAGTTTTTACTTTTGGAAGACACCAGAGGGCTTCAAAGTTCAGCAGCAATTTTCCAATTTTTCACAAAATTTCCAAACTCACTATTTTTCAGGGACCAGTTCAGGTTTGAAGTGGATTTGAAGGGTCTTCATCTTAGAAATACCCCACAAATGACCCCATTATAAAAAGTGCACCCCCCAAAGTATACAAAATGATATTCGGTCAGCGTTTTAACCCTTTAGGTGTTTCACAGGAATAGCAGGAAAGTGAAGGAGAAAATTCACAATCTTCATTTTTTACACTCGCATGTTCTTGTAGACCCAATTTTTGAATTTTTACGAGGGGTAAAAGGAGAAAATGTATACTTATATTTGTAGCCCAATGTGTCTCGAGTAAGCACATACCTCATGTGTCTATGTAAAGTGTTCGGTGGGCGCAGTAGAGGGCTCAGAACCGAAGGAGTGACAAGGGGATTTTGGAGAGTACTTTTTTCTGAAATGGTTTTTGGGGGGCATGTTGCATTTAGGAAGCCCCTATGGTGCCAGAACAGCAAAAAAAAACACATGCCATACCATTTTGGAAACAAGACCCCTTGACGAACGTAACAAGGAATTAAGTGAGCCTTAATACCCCACATGTGTTTCACGACTTTTGCATATGTAAAAAAATAAAATAAAATTTCACTAAAATGTGTGATTCCCCCCAAATTTCACATTTTTGCAAGGGTTAATAGCAGAAAATACCCCCCAAAATTGTTAACCCCATCTCTTCTGAGTATGGAGGTACCCCATAAGTTGACCTGAAGTGCACTACGGGCGAACTACAATGCTCAGAAGAGAAGGAGTCATATTTGGCTTTTTGAGAGCAAATTTTGCTCGGGGGCATGTCCCATATAGGAAGCCCCTATGGTGCCAGGACAGCAAAAAATACCCACATGGCATACCATTTTGGAAACTAGACCCCTTGAGGAAAGTAACAAGGGGTAACAGTGAGCATTTACCCCCCACTGGTGTCTGTCAGATCTTTGGAACAGTGGGCTGTACAAAATTTTTAATTTGCACAGCCCACTGTTCCAAAGATCTGTCAGACACCAGTGGGGTGTAAATTCTCACTGCACCCCTCATTACATTCCGTGAGGGGTGTAGTTTCCGAAATGGGGTCACATGTGGGGTTTAGTTTTTTTTGCGTTTGTCAAAACCGCTGTAACAATCAGCCACCCCTGTGCAAATCACCTCAAAGGTACATGGCGCACTCTCCCTTCTGGGCCTTGTGTGCCCCCAGAGCACTTTATGCCCACATATGGGGTATCTCCGTAGTCGGGAGAAATTGCATTACAAATTTTGGGGGGCGTTTTTCCCTTTTACCTCTTGTCAAAATGAAAAGTATAGGGCAACACAAGCATGTTAGTGTAAAAAATTTATTTTTTACACTAACATGCTTGTGTAGACCCCAACTTCACATTTTCATAAGGGGTGAAAGGAGAAAAAGCCCCCCAAAATTTGTAAGGCAATTTCTCCCGAGTACGGAGATACCCCATATGTGACTCTAAACTGTACGACAGGGCTCCAAAGTGAGAGTGCCATGCGCATTTGAGGCCTAAATTAGGGATTTGCATAGGGGTGGACATAGGGGTATTCTACGCCAGTGATTCCCAAACAGGGTGCCTCCAGCTGTTGCAAAACTCCCAGCATGCTTGGACAGTCAACGGCTGTCCAGCAATACTGGGAGTTGTTGTTTTGCAACAGCTGGAGGCTCCATTTTGGAAACAGTGGCGTACCAGACGTTTTTCATTTTTATTGGGGAGGGGAGGGGGGCTGTGTTAGGGGTATGTGTATATGTAGTGTTTTTTACTTTTTATTTTATTTTGTGTTAGTGTAGTGTAGTGTTTTTAGGGTACAGTCACATGGACGGGGGGTTACAGCGAGTTTGAGCTGCCGCGCAAAATTTGCTGCATCGCAAACTTGCAGCCTGATACTCACTGTAAGCCCCCTGCCCATGTGAATGTATCCTGTACATTCACAGGGGGGGGGACCTCCAGCTGTTGCAAAATTACAACTCCCAGCATGCACAGTTTATCAGTGCATGCTGGTAGTTATAGTTTTGCAACAGCTGGAGGCACACGGGTTGGGAAACACTGAGTTAGGAAACAGACAATGTTTCCCAACCAGTGTGCCTCCAGTTGTTGCAAAACCACAACTCTCAGCATTCTCAAGCATGCTGGGAGTAGTAGTTCGGCAACATCTTTAGAGCCAGATGTTGCCGAACTACAACTCCGAGCATGCTTGGAGTTGTAGTTTTGCAACATCTTGAGGACTACAGTTTGCAAACCACTAATACAGTGGTTCCCAATCTGTGCCCTTCCAGATGTTGCAAAACTACAACTCCCAGTATGCCAAAACTGTCCAGGCATGCTGGGAGTTGTAGTTCTGCAACATCTGAAGGGCCAGATGTTACATAACTACAACTCCCAGCATGCCTGGACAGTAAGGGCATGCTGAGAATGTGTAGTTTTGCAACATCTGGAAGGGCATAGTGGTCTCCAAACTGTGGACCTCCAGATGTTGCAAAACTACAACTCCCAGCATGCCCAGACGCCAAGGGCTGTCTGGGCATGCTGGGAGTTGTAGTTTACAGGGTCCCATTACAGCAATGCATGTCGCTTTACGGCGACGTGCATTGCTGTAAAGGGCCCGACCGCGGCTGAAGATCAACTCACCTGTCGCCGCCGTCTTCATCACCGGGATCCGGGTCTTCAGGGACGAGGTAAGTACCGGGGCCGGTCCCCAGCACTCCCCCGTCCCCCGCCGCGTCCTCCGGTCTTCCTCCCGTCCTCTCCGAACTTTCAGGGGCCGGGCAGGACGGGAGGAAGTAACCGCCCCCCTCCTGCGATTGGTCGGTTAACTAACCGACAGATCGCAGGGGATCGGAGGAGGTGGCCGGCTTGCCACCTCACTCCTAGTCTTCAGCATGGTCCCGGCTGTCTGTGACAACCGGGATCATGCAAAATTACCGGGCGGTCGGGTCCCAGAGACCCGATCAGCCCGGTATCGCCGCAGATCGCAAGGGCGATTTCCCTTGCGATTTGCGGCGATCGCCGACATGGGGGGCCTACATGGCCCCCCTCGGCGTTTGCCCTGGATGCCTGCTGAAGGATTTCAGCAGGCATCCATTTCCGATCTCTGCCCGGCGCGCAGCAGAGACCGGAAAACGCCAGGGCGTATGGATATGCCCTGGGTCCTTAAGGCCCAGGGTGTGAGGGCGTATCCATACGCCCTGGATCCTTTAGAGGTTAATTTTAGTGAAAAAAAAATGCATTTGCACATCCGACTTTAACGAAAAGTTGTCAAACACCTGTGGGGTGTTAAGGCTCACTGTACCCCTTGTTATGTTCCTTGAGGGGTGTAGTTTCCAAAATAGTATGCCATGTTGTTTATTTTTTTTTTATTTGCTGTTCTGGCACCGTAGGGGCTTCCTAAAGGTGAATGCCCCCTCCCCCAAAACCATTTCAGCAAAAATCACTCTCCAAAATCCCATTGTCGCTCCTCCCCTTCTGAGCCCTCTACTGCGCCAGCAGAACACTTTACATCCACACATGAGGTATTTCCTTTCTCAAGAGAAATTGGGTTACACATTTTGGGGGATGTCTCTCATTTTACCCCTTGTAAAAATAAAAAAAATGGCTCTACAAGAACATGCAAATGTAAAAGAATGAAGATTTTGAATTTTCTCCTTCATTTAGCTGCTATTCCTGTGAAACACCTAAAGGGTTAACAAACTTTCTGAATGTCATTTTGAATACTTTGAGGGGTGCAGTTTCTTTATTGAGGTAATTTATGGGGTATTTCTCACAGAAAGGCCCCTCAAATCTGTTTCAAACTTAGCTGGTCCCTGAAAGATTCAGTTTATGAATTTTTCGTGAAAATTTAGAAAATTGCTGCTATACTTTGAAGCCCCTAATGTCTTCAAAAAGTTAAAACATGTCAAATTTATGATATAAAGTAGACAACATAAAGTAGACATATTGTATTTGTGAATTAATATATAATTTATTTGGAATGTTCATTTTCCTTACAAGCAGAAAGTTTCACAGTTAGAAAAATGCTACATTTTCAAATTTTTTATGAAATTTTGGGATTTTTCGCCAAGAAATGATGCTAGTAATGACAAAAATGTACCACTATGTTAAAGAAGAATATGTCACAGAAAAACTGTCTCGGAATCTGAATAAAAGGTAAAAGCATATTAATGCATAGAGTGTCAGTGGTCAGAATTGCAAAAAAGAGTCCTTAAGGTGAAAATGGTCTGAGTCCCTAAGGGGTTAAAATTATTAGTGAACATACTGTATGTGATAAATTTATGTTTTGTGCAGTTGTTACATTGAAAGTAGAGATGAGCGAACTTACAGTAAATTTGATTTGTCACGAACTTCTCGGCTCGGCAGCTGATGACTTATCCTGCGTAAATTAGTTCAGCCTTCAGGTGCTCCGGTGGGCTGGAAAAGGTGGATAAATTCCTAGGAAAGAGTCTCCTGGGACTGTATCCACCTTTTCCAGCCCACCGGAGCACCTGAAAGCTGAACTAATGTATGCAGGAAAAGTCATCAACTGCCGAGCCGAGAAGTTCGTGACGAATCAAATTTACTGTAAATTCGCTCATCTCTAATTGAAAGCTATATTGACAATACCTTATTAATATTTGTATTTCTCAGTCTATGTATGTAAAAGTCCACATACATAGAATATAATGTTGAAAGGGACATAATGTGTAACATAAATAACTCTTGTTGAAAATGTTCAATTGAATAAAAAACTGAGAAATATTGGGTGCTTGATGTTGGGTGTATTTATAATGGGATTGCATTGTATCTTGCCTAGTTGCTTTTAAACTAAAATGGCCAAAGTTGAGTTGACAGTCAGTCACTTACTGTGCACAGCAGAGAGTAAATCTGCAATATACAAGCTATTGCTGTGACTGTCTCAGAGGCCAAGCAAGAACAGCAGTTTCCACTGACAACACAATTAATCAGACACATTGGTTGAAATGTGGAGTGTGCCAACTGAAGTCAATGGTGTGCTCGTCTAGTTTTCTGGTGTCGTTCACCCACCTTTATTAAATGGGTCATACTGGGAATGCACATGTTCATTTCTCTGCATCATGTTCTTTCGATATCTTGACAGTTTAATTCATACACTACTGCAATATCGTAATAAATTATCTATTTGTTTCTATTGAATAGAATATATCATTATAATAATATTACTGTTTTAGAGAATAATAATATAAAAAACAAATTATATTACTGCTGCTACTACTACTATTATTACTACTACCGCTGATGATGATGATAGTAATAATGATAATAATAATAACAAATAACATAAAAAGTAATTATATCATGGCTATTACTATTATTACTTCTACCACTAACCATAATAATAACAATTATAATAATCAAAATAATATAAAGAAATAAGATTAGATTTTATAGATAAACAAACAAAAGTAATATATAATATATTGAGTTAGTATAATATAATATAGTAAATTTAATATAGTAATGATTTTTTAAACCATCTGCTTAATACTTTGTAGATCTGACTAAGGCTTGGATTCCACCCGCGATCAATACCGCGTGCTATTAGCCACGGGTCCCGGCCGTTGTTAGAGGCTGGACCCGACCCAGTATGACGTGAGGCCACAGCGTGGCTCCGCGTTATAGAAAGGGAGTGGGCGAAGGGCGTTCAGGTAGGCCCTCCGTCCCCAACAGGTTAAAGGGGCACTCCGGTGGAAAACTTGTTTTTTTTTAATGAACTGGTGTCAGAAAGTTAAACAGATTTGTAAATTGCTTCTATTAAAAATCTTTACCCTTCTTGTACTTTTTAGCAGCTGTATGCTACAGAGTAAATTCTGTTCTTTTTTCATTTACTTTTTGTCTTGTCCACAGTGCTCTCTACTGACACCTGATGTCTGTATCAGGAACTATACAGAGCAGAAGAAAATCCCCATTGCAAACCTATGCTGCTCTGGACAGTTCCTGACATGGACAGAGGTGTCAGCAGAGAGCACTGTGGACAAGAGAAAAAAAGAAATTCAAAAAGAATAACATTTTCTCTGTAGCATATAGCTGCCAAAAAGTACTGGAAGGGTAAATATTTTTTAATAGAAGTAATTTACAAATCTGTTTAACTTTCTGGCACCAGTTGACTTATAAAGACCTAAAAAAATGTTTTCCACCGGAGTTCACCTTTAATAAAGTGTGTTTGTGTTTCTGTGTTTCACTTTTTTTCCTCTATTTTAATTTTTTTTTAGATAGTACTACTTCTCACAGCATGGAAAAGACTGTTCCATGATGAGAGTAGTAGTACATGTACTAACAGACATTTCGCCTGATGCAATTGTCCATAATATAGCAGTGATGCAGAACGGCTCTATAAAGCGCTCGCATCTCTGCACTATACTCTGGCCAGTGATGTGAATAGAACATCACTCATTCATATTTTCCACCCAGAGTGGGGATTGGCTGGATGGTTGCAGCCAATCACTGCTCTCAGAGGGAAATATGAATGTGTGATGTTCTATTCACATCACTAGCCGGAGTATAGTGCAGAGATGCAGAACGAAGGAAGAAGCCACTCCGCATCTCTACAATAGACAGGACGATTGCATCGAGTGTCAGGAGGGACACCCGCTGTGATCTGTCCTTAACTGCAGGTACTACTCCTCCCAACATGGAGCACACTCTGCTCCATGCTGGGAACTGTAGTTCCTGCACTAATAGACAGATCACAGCTAGTGTAACTTCTGACACCTGTTGCAATCTGCATCAGCTCACAACATTGAGCAGAGTGTGCTCCATGTTGGGAGCAGTAGTACCTGCAGTTAAGGAAAGATCACAGTGGATGTCACTCCTGACACCCGCTGTGATCCTCCTGTATAATGAAGAGATGCGGGTGGCCAAATACTCTTCTATGGTCCCTTGCACTGCCGTATATATACCCCTATTAATATTTCCCACAGAGAGTTGTGATGGCAGGAACCATCTGGCCAATCACAGCTCTCTGTGGGAAATATGAATAGGTGTATATATACGGCAGTGCAGGGGACCATAGAGGAGCGGCCACCCGCATCTATACATTATACAGAAGGATCACAACGGAAGTGAAAAACATACACACTACATTTTTATTATTGTCGGCTACATTTTTAGTGCCCTACCCATAAATTGATCCCTGCTTAATAATTTATAAAAATTTTGTTATAATTTTTTTTTTCATTAAATATTATTTTTTCCATCACTGCTGTATCTTTTTTACTATTTTTTTTTAATGGTACCCTACAAAATAAAAAAAATATATCTTCATCACTTTTTTGGATCGCTAAAGTCCAAAAAAGGAATAAAAACCGCCTGCAAAAACGCCAGTCAAAACCCACATGGTGTTTTTCTTGGCGTTTTTTTACTCCATAGACTTCTAGACAATTTCAGAGAAAAAAAACGCCATAGGCTTAACATGCAGCGATTTTGCAACACCACCAAGGAGCTGAAAAATAGTGAAAAAATGCCAAAAGGATTAAAAAAAAAACGCCAAACTGAAAAACGCAAAGTGGAAAAAGAATTTAGCATTTTTTCATTGATTTACAGCTAACATCTGGCCACACCCCCTTGTGCTGTCAGAAGGCAGACGTCTGACAGCACGAGGGGTGTGGCCGACCCCACAGCAGTCACACCCCCTCCCATAGACTTGCATTGAGGGGCCGGGGTAGACATCATGAGGGGGCGGGGCTATGATATCACAAGCTCCCGGAGCCGGCTCCAGCGTTCCGAACAGTTTGTTCCAAACGCTGCACAGCAGAGTACCCCTTTAAGTCCTGTAAGCTAAAAGGTGGGTTTCATATGAATTTTTGCTCATCCAGTAAAGGCTCAAACCTATCGAAATTGAGAATTTGGAGGTCAAGCAAACATTTTTATTGTCATGTTCCTCAAACATTTTGTGAACAACTTGTGCAGAACTGCAAGGCACTTTATTATATCCTGTATTAAATTTAGGAAAGATAAATAGGGAAGTGAAAAAACTAACAATAGTAAATTTGCATTCAAACATAACATTAACATGCAGATCCAATTATAATGATAAAAAGATCACAGAAAGACATAAGAAACAAATAATTAAGCGCTTTAAAAAGAAATAAACCACTAGGTTAAAAATGCTGTAGGATATCCATACAGTACAAGTTATTTTTTCTGTATCATGCTTAATGTAATAGGTTAATAGTCTCTACTATTCCATCCAGTAAACCCCAATTAATATCACCAAGAAAATGACACACTTTTAGCCTCCATAGGCTATTGGGAGGTCTATGCCAGGACCTATTCCTGCACTTATATTAAACAGACATTACTGGATGTTATGAGAATGGCTTTGGTGTTGTAATGTTCATCTCGAGAAACCTAGGCATAAAATATTAAATTGGCAAATTAATAATAAATTGAGAGGGAAAGCAACAGCCAGAAATTGTAATAATGTGGAATTTACTTTCTTGGTAGCTGTAACCCAATACTTTATTGAGTCGTTGGAGTTAAAGGGGTACACTGCCCCTAGACATCTTATCCCTTATACAAAGGATAGGGGATAAGATGTGTGATCGCGGGGATCTCAGCTGCAGCACCCCAGCCATCTGGTGCATGGAGCAAACTTCTCTCCATGCCGGATGACTGGCGATGCGGGGTGGAGGTTCGGGACATCACGGCCATGTCCCCTCAATGCAAGTCTATGGGAGGAGGCGTGACAGGCATCACGCCCCCTCCTATAGACTTGCATTGAGGGGGCGTGGC
The DNA here is from genome assembly GCF_029499605.1 of Hyla sarda. Classification (NCBI taxonomy): domain Eukaryota; kingdom Metazoa; phylum Chordata; class Amphibia; order Anura; family Hylidae; genus Hyla; species Hyla sarda. The sequence goes on along the minus strand of NC_079190.1, from coordinate 150,475,476 downwards.
CGTGACATCACGAGCGGGATGCGGCCGTGATATCAAGAGCCTCCGGAGCTGCACCTGACGCTCTAAACGAACGCCTAGTGCAGCAGGGAAATTCCGGGGGTCCCCAGCGGCGGGACCCCTTGATCAGAAATCTTTTCCCCTATCTTTTGGATAGTGGATAAGATGTCTAGGGGCGGAGTACCCCTTTAAGACATTTTTCAGAATAAATTATGTGTTTAAGAGAGAAAGTAGACCAGGAAAGTAGTTGTCTAAGATATATTACAAAGTATGTTATATTTGGTTGTACTGTTCAATTTTTTTGGTTGAAACAATCTGAAACAGTGACAATTTCAATTTAAAATATTGCCAATCTTTTGTCCTCTAGCATGTTATTGTTTGTCTTCAAGTGTTTTTCTTTGATATCATGTATATTTGTTTTAGCCATTTTTAACCACATTTCTATATATTCAACCATATTTAACCATATAAAGTTTTCATTGTTGGAGATCAGTGCTGTGACACCCATCTGACTCGGTATGTAGTCCAAATCACTACAAGAGATGGGCTGCATTATACACTGCTCAAGAAAATAAAGGGAACACTTCACAATGTAACTCCAAGTCAATCACACATCTGTGAAATCACACTGTCCACTCAGGAAGCAACACTGATTGACAATCAATTTCACATGCTGTTGTGCAAATGGAACAGACAACAGGTGGAAATTATAGGTAATTAGCAAGATACCCCAATAAAGGAGTGGTTTTGCAGGTGATGATCACAGGCCCCTTCTCAGTTCCTATGCCTCCTTGCTGATGTTTTGATCACTTTTTAATGCTGGCAATGCTTTCATTCTAGTGGTAGCATGAGACAGAGTCTACAACCCACACAAGTGGCTGAGGTGGTGCAACTCACCCAGGATGGCACATCAATGCGAGCTGTGGAAAGAAGGTTAGCTGTGTCTGTCAGCATAGTGTCCAGAGCATGGAGGCACTACCAGGACACAGCCCAGTACATCAGGAGACGTGGAGGAGGCCTTAGGAGGGCAAAAACCCAGTAGCAGGATCTCTACCTCCGCCTTTGTGCAAGGAAGAGCAGGAGGAGCACTGCCAGACTTCCAGCCGAGTAGGTCTCAAATGTGCATGTGTCCACTCAAAAGGTCAGAAAAAGACTCCATTAGGGTGGTATGAAGGCCTGACGTCCCCAGATGGGGGTTGTGCTTACAGCCCAACACTGTGCAGGATGTTTGGCATTTGCCAGAGAACACCAAGATTGGCAAATTCACCACTGGCATCCTGTGCTCTTCACAGATGAAAGCAGGTTCTCACTGAGCACATGTGACAGATGTGACAGAGTCTGGAGACGTCATGGAGAATGTTCTGCTGCCTGCAACATCCTCCAGCATGACCGGTTGGGCGGTGGATAAGTAATGGCATGGGGTTGCATTTCTTTGGGGGGCTGCACAGCCCTCCATGTGCTTGCCAGAGGTAGCCTGACTGCCATTGGGTACCGAGATGAGATCCCCAGACCCCTTGTGAGACCATATGCTGGTGCGGTTGGCCCTGGGTTCCTCCTAATGCAAGACAATGCTAGACCTCATGTGGCTGGAGTGTGTCAGCAGTTCCTGCAAGAAGAAAGCATTGATGCTATGGACTGGCCCACCCATTCCCCAGACCTTAATACGATTGTGCACTTCTGGGACATCATGTCTCGCTCCATCCACCAACGCCACGTTACAACACAGACTGTCCAGACATTGGCAGATGCTTTAGTCCATGTCTGGGAGGACATCCCCCAGTAGACCATCCATCACCTCATCAGGAGCATGCCCAGGCATTGTAGGAGGTCCTACAGGCACATGGAGACCACACACCCTACTGAGCCTCATTTTGACTTGTTTGAAGGACATTACATCAAAGTTGGATCAGCCTGTAGTGTGGTTTTCCACTTTGATTTTGAGTATGACTCCATATCCAGACCTCCATGGGTTCATAAATTTGATTTCCATTGCTCATTTTTGTGTGATTTTGTTGTCAGCACATTCACCTATGTAAAGACAAAAGTATTTCATACAATCAGTTAATTCATTTAGATCTAGTATGTGTTATCTTAGGGTTCCCTTTATTTTTTTGAGCAGTGTATTCTAAGGAGCCCATCTCCTGCATTCATTTGCTGCATGCTTCATTTTGCTATAACCATCAATCGGAGGGGGTCTCAGCACTAAGGTAATGACTGATCTTAACATTTGGCATGTTTGTGCAACATGTCAAAAGTTAAATGGGCAATGCAGGAATAGAAAAACATCAACACACTTGTCTCGGATTGTGTGTTGCATTACACCATGGCTCAATTCACTTCAATGAAATGTAATGGAAAATGAGCTCTAAAGTTTTATATATGGTGAACAATTGTGAGTTTATTATATAATATTATTTTCATGTTAAATGTTAACACAAACATTCCCTGCAGCAGTAGCAGTGGTCCAATAATACACGTGCAGAGCATCTAAAATTCCCTGCTGATTCCCTGCAAATCTATTCATTGACAATATGTTGTCAATGCACTCCAGCAGGGTGATGCAGAGCCGCTTGTCTGGTGACAGATGTGCAAGACAGTAGATGGGTATTTAAAATTCCCTCCAGCATTTGTATTAGAAGTAAAAACCAATTCTTCAAAGAAATGTTTTAGCTAATAACATTGTATTTTGTACTACAAAATAATGTGTAAGTTTACCTATCTTTAGGGTGCGTTCCCACACGGCGTATACGTAGCGTATTTCACGCAAAATTTATGGCAGCAGCGGGAAATACGCTGCATATTCCTTGCTCACGACACACACAGGGCTTTCCGGCGGCAGCCCTATGTGTGCAGTGAGTTTTTGAGGCGGAGCAGCGCGTCACAGTCACACCGGCACACGGCTCTGCCTCCAAAACTCACTACACGCATAGGGCTGCCGCCAGAAAGCCCTGTGTGTATAGTGAACAAGGAATACGCAGCATATTTACTGCTGCTGCTGTAAATTTTGTGCAGCGTGAAATACGCTGCATATATATCCCAGGTGGGAACGCAATCTTAAGGTAAGATTTCTGTGCTAAAATTATTTCATTGTATTGTACATTTTTTGGAGGGCCAAATCATTTTTTCTGATAGAAAGTTATATTGTTAATCAGATATATGGTTAACCTCCTGGTCTATCTCTTTTTGACCTTAATGATGTAGCCCTATTTTTTTAATCCAACACGGACAACTTTGTGTGAGACTAAGGCTAAGTTTCCACTTTCATTGAAAAAATGCTGCGGCCAGATGTTAGCTGTAAATCAATAAAAAAATGCAAAAATCTTTTTCTACTTTGGCCTTTTTTCACTCTTTTATATGGTTTTTCAGCTCCTTGGCGGTTGTACAAAGTCGCAGCTTGCATCTTTTCCCTGAAATCGTGGCGTTTTTCTCCCATAGAAGTGATGAAGATACCTTTTTTAATAACATTTTGTAGAGTATCATTAAAAAAATAATAAAAAAGATACAGTGGTGATGGAAAATTTTTTATTTAACAAAATTTATTGAATGCATCTCTACATTATACAGGAGGATCACAGCGGGTGTCAGGAGTGACATCAACTATGATCTTTCCTTAACTGCAGGTACTACTGCTCCCAACATATAGCACACTCTGCTCAATGGTGGGAGCTGTAGTACCTGTATTAATAGACAGATCGCAACAGGTGTCAGAACTTACACTTGCTGCAATCTGTCTATTAATGCAGGTACTACAGCTCCCAGCATTGAGCAGAGTGTGCTCCATGTGGGGAGCAGTAGTACCTGCAGATAAGGAAAGATCACAGCAGGTGTCACTCCTGACACCTGATGCGATCGTCCTATCTATTGCAGAGATGCAGAGCGGCTCTCTACAGCGCTCACATATCTGCACTGTACTTCGGCCAGCCAGTGATATGAATAGAACATCACTCTGAGAGCGAGGATTGGCTGCAATCTGGGCGGAAAATGTAAATGAGTGATGTGAATTCCAGTCGCATGTTCTTGTAGACCCAGTTATTGCATTTTTACAGTAAAAGCCCCCCAAAATTTGTAACTCAAATCCTCTTAAGTAAGGAAATACCTCATATGTGTATGTGAAGTGCTCAGCGAGCGCTGTGGAGGGCTCAGAAGGGAAGGAGCAACAATGGGATTTTGGAGAGTGAGTTTTTCTGGATTGGTTTTTGAGGGGCACATTTAGGAAGCCCCTATGGTGCCAGAACAGCAAAAAAACAAAAAAACAAAAAACATGACATACTATTTTGGAAACTACACCCCTCAAGGCACGTAACAAGGGGTCAAGTGAGCATTAACACCCCACAGGTGTTTGACGACTTTTCGTCACTGAAGTGTTTTTTTTCCCCAAGTTTATAATTTTTACAAAGGGTAATGGGAGAAAATGCCACCCAAAATGTGTAACCCCATCTCTTCTGAGTATGGAAATACCCCATGTTAGGACGTAAAATGCTCTGCGGGCTAACTACAAGGCTCAGAAGAGAAAAAGTCATATTTGGCTTTTGGAAAGCGAATTTTGCTGAAATGGTTTTTGTGGGGCATTTCACATTTAGGAAGCCCCTATGGTGCCTGAACAGCAAAAAAAAAAAAAAAAAAATATTGGCCTACTATTTTGAAAACTACACCCCTCAAGGCACGTAACAAGGGGTACAGTGAACCTTAACACCCCACAGGTGTTTGACGACTTTTTGTTAAATTCGGATGTGTAAATGAAAAAAAATAAAAAAAAATCACTAAAATGATGGCTTTGCCCCAAATTTTACATTTTAACAAGGGGTAATAGGAGAAAATGCCCCCTAAAATTTGTAACCCCATTTTTTCTGTGTATGAAAATACCCAATGTGTGGACGTCAAGTGCTCTGCTGGCGCACTACAATGCTCAGAAGAGAAGGACCGCCATTGGGCTTTTGGAGACAGAATTTGTGCCTTTACAAAGCCCCCGTGGTGCCAGGACAGTGATCCCCCCCACATGTGACACCATTTTGAAAACTACACACCTCACAGAATTTAATAAGGGGTGCAGTGAGCATTTACAACCCACTGGCGTTTGACAGATCTTTGGAACAGTGGGCTGTGCAAATGAAAAATTACAGTTTTCATTTTCACGAACCACTGTTCCAAAATTCTGCCAGACACCTGTGGGGCCTAAATGCTCACTGCACCCCTTATTACATGACATGAGGGGTTTAGTTTCCAAAATGGGGTCACATGTGGGGGTAGTCCATTGTTCTGACACTATGGGGGCTTTGTAAACATATGTGGCCTTCAATTCTGGACAAATTGTTTCTCCAAAATCCCAATGGCCCTCCTTCTCTTCTGAGTATTGTAGTGCACCTGCAGAGCATTTAACATCAACATATGGGCTATGTTCTTACTCAGAAGAAATGTGGTTACAAATTTTGGGGGGCTTTTTTAATTTTTTACCTTGTGAAAATGAAAAATTTGGGGTAACACCAGCATTTTTGTGAAAAAAAAGTGTTTTCTTCATTTTCCCATCCAACTTTAATGAAAATTCGTCAAACACCTGTGGGGTGTTCATGTGCATTATACCTCTTGTTACGTTCCGTGAGGGGTGTAGTTTCCAAAATGGGGTCACACGAAAGTATTTTTACTTTTTTTGCGTTTATGTCAGAACCGCTCTAAAATCAGCCACCCCTGTGCAAATCACCAATTTAGGCCTCAAATGTACATAGTGCGCTCTCACTCCTGAGCCTTGTTGTGCGCCCGCAGAGCATTTTACGCCAACCTATGGGGTATTTCCGTACTCAGGAGAAATTGCATTACAAATATTGGGTGCCTTTTTTTCCTTTTACCTCTTGTGAAAATAAAAAGTATGGGGCAACACCAGCTTTTTAATGTAAAATGTTTTATTTTTTTTACATTAACAGGCTGGTGTAGACCCCAACTTTTCCTTTTCATAAGGGGTAAAAGGAGAAAAAGCCCCAGTCAGCTGAGACACTATGATTGGTCCACAGGGACCAATAACAGTGAGCGCTGACCAGGACCATCATCAGATGGTCCTGGGGGGGTTGCAGAAGTTGTCCCCCGCTGGTAACAGCAGTACTTCTGCCAGTTAACCCGTGCAATGCCGTGCATCGCCGGGTTAACTGAATGACTTATATAAACGTCATGATGCACGAGCTACCAGCATAACATGGCATTTATATGAGTCATTCTACGGGAAGGGGTTATATAATTTTTTTTACCATCCCTACTGCATCCTTTTTTTTTTTACCGCCAAAGGGACAAAAAATGCAATTTCCACTCAAATGCAAAAATGCCAGAAAAAACACCAGAAAAAAATGTCAGATGCAGGAAATTGCACTGGCATTTTTTTCTGGTGTTTTTTTCACACATTAAAACACGGGGGGGGGGGGGGGGGACAAGTGGAAACAGCCTAAAGTCGCAAATGGGTCAGGATTTCAATTGAAAAGCTGGATTTTGTTTAATGCCTAGGAAGCATATGGGGAGATGTATCAAACCTTGTTCAGAAGAAGAGTTAGTATTCCATAGCCACCAATCAGATTGTTTCTCTTATTTTTGAAAGTAGCAACCTGATTGGCTGTTATGGAAAACTGGTCAACTTCTCCTCTGCACAAGGTTATGATAAATCTTCTTGATTTCCTAACCCTGTGGTCCAAAATGGCTTAGCATAAGGGCAATCTCCTACATATGTGTAAGAAGTAAGTCCTACATTCAAAACACATTCCGCAAAGGTCTGAGGAGGAAGGGTTAATCATGCTTACAGTAGAGGTGTTTAATACCTGCAAAAATGGGGTTACAAATTTTGGGGGGCTTTTTTCCTATTTTCCCTTGTGAAAATGAAAAATTTGGGGTAACACCAGCATTTTAGTGAAAAAAAAGTGTTTTCTTCATTTTCCCATCCAACTTTAACGAAAATTCGTCAAACACCTGTGGGGTGTTCATGTGCACTATACCTCTTGTTACGTTCCGTGAGGGGTGTAGTTTCCAAAATGGGGTCACACAAAAGTATTTTTACTTTTTTTGCATTTATGTCAGAACCGCTCTAAAATCAGCCACCCCTGTGCAAATCACCAATTTAGGCCTCAAATGTACATAGTGCGCTCTCACTCCTGAGCCTTGTTGTGCGCCCGCAGAGCATTTTACGCCAACCTATGGGGTATTTCCGTACTCAGGAGAAATTGCATTACAAATATTGGGTGCCTTTTTTTCCTTTTACCTCTTGTGAAAATAAAAAGTATGGGGCAACACCAGCTTTTTAATGTAAAATGTTTTATTTTTTTACATTAACAGGCTGGTGTAGACCCCAACTTTTCCTTTTCATAAGGGGTAAAAGGAGAAAAAGCCCAAGTCAGCTGAGACACTGTGATTGGTCCACAGGGACCAATAACAGTGAGCGCTGACCAGGACCATCATCAGATGGTCCTGGGGGGGGGTTGTAGAAGTTGTCCCCCGCTGGTAACAGCGGTACTTCTGCCAGTTAACCCGTGCAATGCCGTGCATCGCCGGGTTAACTGAATGACTTATATAAACGTCATGATGCACGAGCTACCAGCATAACATGACATTTATATGAGTCATTCTACGGGAAGGGGTTATATAATTTTTTTACCATCACTACTGCATCCTTTTTTTTTTTTTTTTTTTTTTTTTTACCGCCAAAGGGGCAAAAAATGCAATTTCCACTCAAATGCAAAAATGCCAGAAAAAACACCAGAAAAAATGTCAGATGCAGGAAATTGCACTGGCATTTTTTTCTGGTGTTTTTTTCACACATTAAAACACAGGGGGGGGGGGGGACAAGTGGAAACAGCCTAAAGTCGCAAATGGGTCAGGATTTCAATTGAAAAGCTGGATTTTGTTTAATGCCTAGGAAGCATATGGGGAGATGTATCAAACCTTGTTCAGAAGAAGAGTTAGTATCCCATAGCCACCAATCAGATTGTTTCTCTTATTTTTGAAAGAAGCAACCTGATTGGCTGTTATGGAAAACTGGTCAACTTCTCCTCTGCACAAGGTTATGATAAATCTTCTTGATTTCCTAACCCTGTGGTCCAAAATGGCTTAGCATAAGGGCAAGCTCCTCCATATGTGTAAGAAGTCCTACATTCAAAACACATTCCGCAAAGGTCTGAGGAGGAAGGGTTAATCATGCTAACAGTAGAGGTGTTTAATACCTGCAAAATTAGTTTCTTTGTTTTTTCCCAATGAAGGGATCCTTTTAAAATATGTTTCACTGTGTGAAGGGCTTTAACTCCTTCAGGACCACAGGTTTTTCTGTTTTTGCACTTTTGTTTTTTCCTCATCACCTTCTAAAAATCATAACACTTTAAATTTTGTACCTGCAGACTCATATGAGGGCTTATTTTTTGCACCACCAATTGTACTTTATAATGACATCAATCATTTCAACACAAAATTCCCCCAGGTGGGACAGCCCCAAGTCGCCTCCTTCTCTAACTCTATACTTGTTAGGATTCGGCAGGCAGAAGGTGGATCCTCTGTGTCAGAGAGGGATTGGCATGGGCCATGCTGGCGGACTGGTTCTAAGTTGCTACTGGTATTCACCAGAGCCCGCCGCAAAGCAGGATGGTCTTGCAGCGGCGATAGCAGCCAGGTCGTATCCACCGGCAACGGCTCAACCTCTCTGACTGCTGAGATAGGCGCGGTACAAGGGAGTAGACAAGAGCAGGGTCGGACGTAGCAGAAGGTCAGGGCAGGCAGCAAGGATCGTAGTCAGGGGCAACGGCAGGAGGTCTGGAACACAGGCAAGGAAAAACACAAGGAAAGGCTTTCTCTGGCACAATGGCAACAAGATCTGGCCAGGAAGTGCAGGGGAAGTGAGGTTAGAAGGACAGGGGGCAGGTGGAAGCTAATCAGACTGATTGGGCCAGGCACCAATCATTGGTGCACTGGCCCTTTAAATCTTAGAGAGCTGGCGCGCGTATGCCCTAAGAAGCGGAGCCGCGCGCGCCAAGACGTGACAGCCGGGGACCGGGACAGGTAAGTGACTTGGGATGCGATTCGCATGCGGGCGCGTCCTGCTATGCGAATCGCATCCCCGCCGGCAGAGTCAGTGCAGCGCTCACGGTCAGCGGGTCTGACCGGGGCGCTGCAGAGAGAGGAACACTGCGAGCGCTCCGGGGAGGAGCAGGGACCCGGAGCGCTCGGCGTAACAGTACCCCCCCTTGGGTCTCCCCCTCTTTTTGGAACCTGAAAATTCTTTAATCGAGAAGACATCTGAGGACCCGGAGACAGGAGTAGGAGCAACAACCTTGGGAGAGAAGCGGTTAAGGAGAGAGACATGAAAAGCGTTAGGAATACGGAGAGAAGGGGGAAGTACAAAGGGTCCAAGATAACGTGGTCCCAATTTAAAACTGGGGACACGGAAGTGGATATACTTGGCGGAGAGCCACACTTTGTCTCCAGGAACAAAGACAGGAGGAGTTCTTCTTTTTTTGTCGGCATGCTTCTTTATCCGGGATGAGGCCTGTATGAGAGATTTTTGAGTCTCTTTCCAGACGGTGGAGAAGTCCCAGGAAACCTTATCAACAGCGGGCAAACCAGAAGGCGTGGGAGTGGGGAGGGGGGGAAGAGGGTGAAGCTTGGCACGGGGCAGAGTGTTACCAGGACGGGGGCTATGAGGAGGCGACACAGCATAGTCCTGATAGGCCTTGGGGAGACCAGGTAAAGGAGGAGACGCTGAGGTTTGACTGATGGGACTGGGAGCAGACGTGAGGCATTTTTTGTGGCAAGAAGCACCCCAGCTCTTGATCTCGCCGGTGGTCCAGTCAAGGGTAGGAGAGTGGCGTTGGAGCCATGGCAGACCGAGGAGGACTTCAGAGGTGCAGTTGGGCAAAACAAACAGTTCAATTTTTTCGAGATGCAGTTCAATGCTCATGAGCAGGGGTTCTGTGCGGTAACGCACAGTGCAGTACAGACATAAATTTTTATCTCTGCGGCGAGATCTCTCTTCATGGGTCAGGCGAGACCGATCCACTTGCATAGCCTCCTCGGCGGGAGGCACAGGGGTAGATTGCAAAGGATACTGTGAGAGAGCTGCCCCGAGCGGTGTGGCCCATGACAGGGCCTTCCCAGACAGGAAACCACGACAGAGTCTAGAGTCCCCATCAAATTTGTCCGGCAGGGACAAGCGGGGGTTAGGAGTGGCCGCTCGCTGTGGAGGAGGTGCTGGAGCCGGCGGAGGAGATGGTTGTTGCTGTAGCAGCTGCTGTAGCTGTGACTGAAGTTGCTGTGTCATGGTGGTAAAGTACGACAGCTGGTGATCTTGTTGGGCGATCAGTAGGGATTGCTGGGCGATCACCGTGGATATGTCGACGAGACTTGACAACGGCACCTCAGCGGAATCCATGGACGGATCTACTGTTAGGATTCGGCAGGCAGGAGGTGGATCCTCTGTGTCAGAGAGGGATTGGCGTGGACCGTGCCGGCGGACCGGTTCTAAGTTGCTACTGGTATTCACCAGAGCCCGCCGCAAAGCGGGATGGTCTTGCAGCGGCGGTAGCAACCAGGTCGTATGCACCGGCAACGGCTCAACCTCTCTGACTGCTGAGATAGGCGCGGTACAAGGGAGTAGAAAAGAGTGATGGAGGTCCTTGAGTCACATGATTACCCATAACCCCTTGTAAAGATGATTGAAAGAAGTATTGGACCAGTTAGCTTAAGTCCAGGGAACTGTAGCCAATTATCGCTCTTTTGGGTTGCTGCTCTCGTGGATGCCAGACTAACAGGACGGATCTGCGCAACTTTCAAAGACAAGCTAGGCCAGGAAAAGCTGGGTACATGAGAGTTTAGGGTTTGAAAAGATGTATGTGTGCTGGGTGCATGACAGATTAGGGTTTGAAAAGATGTGTGTCTTGGAAAAGCTGGGTACAAGAGAGTTTAGGGTTTGAAAAGATGTGTGCTGGGTACGTGAGAGATTAGGGTTTTGAAAAGATGTGTGTCCAGTCTGAATACTTAAAGGAGTACTCTAGTGCAGAGTATTCCTGCTCCGTCCTGCCCGGGATGCAAAATAAATGAAAATGAACCATCACTCACCTCCCTGGGTTCCTGTGGAGCGCCACTACAGCTGATCGGTCCTCCGGTCCATCTCCTTCATACTTCCTGGTGTAACGAAGCATCACATGGCACTCAGCCTATCGCCGGCCAAGGCGGAACATTGCGGCGGCCGGCGATAGGCTGAGCGCCATGTGACGCTTCGTTTCACCCGGAAATATGAAGGAGATGGACCGGAGGACCGATCAGCTGTAGTGGCGCTCCGTGGGAACCCAGGGAGGTGAGTGATGGTTCATTTTCATTTATTTTGCAGCCCGGGCAGGACGGAGCAGGAATACTCTGCACTAGAGTACTCCTTTAAGGGATTAGGGTTTGAAAAAATCTGTGTCCGTGCTTGTCTAGGCTTGTCAAGTGGCAACATTGTGATCTGTGCAGTGTGCAGACACACCCTCCCATCAACCAATCACAGTGCAATCACAGTGTCTGTGCTGGCAGCTCTGCTGACTCAGCACTTTCATCAGCTGATCGGGACACAGAACTTGTCAAGACACCGAATTTCTGATTAAACCGGCCACAAGCGTGCATATATGCTCATGGTCATTAAGGAGTTAAGCTATGGTTACATAAAATAGCTATTGCCTAGGTTGTTTTACCATCTAACAATATAAATGAGGGTGTAAATAATGGAAAACGTCCAGCCCCAGGATAGCAGGTAAAACATCCAGTTTATTGAGGCATATGGAGCATAGTTTCTACGGGTTTCGGGATAGAGTGCCCTTAGTCATGGCATATAACATAGTAACACAGTAACACTTATATATCCTGTTAATAGGTCACATGATTGTTACAGGTGTGTACTACTGACAAAGTCAAAACACCCAGCTTAATGTTAATGCACTACATAGCAAAAAGGTCAACAATGAAAGTGTGGGCCCTTTAAAAAATGATGAGGAAGAAATTATAAACAAGGATCAGGAAAAAGCAAATATATTAAATAAAATCTTCTCCACTGTGTTCACTGAGGAAAATGAAATGCCAGGTGAAATACAGTGAAATAAGGTAAACTCCCCAGTACAGGTCACCTGTCTAACCCAGGAAGAAGTACAGTGCCGCCTACAAAAAATCTAAATAGACAAATCGCCAGGTCCAGATGGCATTCAAGTAATGTGATGGACAGACCCCTATTTTTAATATTCCGGGACTCTATAGTAACAGGGACTGTTCCCCAGGACTGGCTAATAGCAAATGTGGTGCCAATATTTAAAAAGGGAACAAAAGGTGACCCAGGGAATTATAGGCCTGTTAGTTTAACCTCTGTTGTATGTAAATTGTTTGAGGGTTTTCTAAGGAATGCTATTTTGGAGTATCTTGATAAAAATAAATGTATGACTTCATATCAGCATTGCTTTATGAGGGATCGGTCCTGTCAAACTAACCTGATCAGCTTTTATGAGGACGTGAGATCCAGACTGGACCGGGGGAATCGCTGGATGTCGTATATCTGGATTTTTCCAAAGCATTTGATACGGTGCCACATAAAAGGTTGGTGCATAAAATAAGAAGGATGGGGCTGGGGGAGAATGTGTGTAAGTGGGTAAGTAACTGGCTCAGTGATAGCAAACAGTGCCTTGAGTGCAAAAGGTGGAGGTGTGCCGAAGTCGGACTGTGTGCAAAAGGGAGAAGCATGTGTAGAATTAGTGCATTGTACAAAAGGTGAACCGTGTGCAACAAGTGGACCGTGTGCAAAATGTGGACCGTGTGCAAAAGGTCGACAGTGTGCAAAAGGTAGACCATGTGCAAAAAGGTGTATTGTGCACAGGAAGTGGACCGTGTGCAGAAAGTGTATGAAAACCGTAAATAAAAGTATTTTAACTCTGAGTTTTATGTCACTGGACAACATCAACTGAGGGGTACAAATAGTGATGTCCTAAAGTCCATCCAAGTAGGTAGGGTGACTCTAGGATCCGTCACAGCATCAATAGGGGCATAGATGCCCACGACAAGGAAATTATTCTACCACTGTACAAATCACTAGTCAGACCACACATAGAATACTGTGTACAGTACTGGGCACCAGTGTACAAGAAAGATATAGTGGAGCTGGAGAGGGTTCCAAGACGGGCAACCAGAGTAATACGGGGAATGGGAGGACTACAGTACCAGAAAGATTATCAGAATTAGGGTTATTTAGTTTAGAAAAAAGAAGGCTTAGGGGGAGACCTAATAACTATGTATAAATATATCAGGGGACCGTACAGAGATCTCTCCAATGATCTATTTATACCCAGGACTGTATCCATAATAAGGGGGCATCCTCTAAGTCTAGAGGAAATAAGGTTTCTACACCAGCACAGACGGAGGTTCTTTACTGTAAGAGCAGTGAGACTGTGGAATTCTCTACCAGAGGAGGTGGTCATGGTGAACTCTGTAAAAGAGTTCAAAATGGGTCTGGATGCATTCATGGAGAGTAATAACATCGCTGGTTATGTATACTAGATTTATAGGGACAGAACGTTGATCCAGGGATTTATTCTAACTGCCATATTTGGAGTCGGGAAGAAATTTTTACCTCTAGTATGAGGGTTTTTTGCCTTCCTCTGGATCAACTCAACTCAGTAGGGACTCATTAGGGATATAGGTTGAACTTGATGGACTCTGGTCTTTTTTTTACTATGTTACACTAGTGGATAGGCTAACAAGAAATACAGAAAAAAGGATAGAATATAAACATATCATATTTTGTTAGACTATATCTAAAGCTCACTATATTAAAGGGGTACTCCGCCCCTAGACATCTTATCCCCTATCGAAAGGATAGGGGATAAGATGTCAGATCGCGGGGGTCCCGCTGCTGGGGACCTCCGGGATCTCTGCTGCAGCACCCACCTGTTGCGACTTCTGGCAGCGCTGGAGGCTCTCATCCTAATGCCTCACGACCACAGTGACGGGAGATCGTGACGTCACTACTCTGCCCCCGCGTGATGTCATGCCCTGTCCCCTCAATGCAAGTCCATGGGAGGGGGCGTGACGGCAGCAGCCAAGGATGCTAACACTCCCAGATCTATCCTGAGAACAACATATGGAGATAAAAAGAGGAAATACTGCAAGAGAAACTGCAGTGTGAAACGCAGAGTCAATTTCTCTGATTTGGATAGTGCACAAGAGATTTTGTCATCTAATGAGAGCCGGTCTGCTGCTGCTCGGCCTTTCAATCAAACAGCAACTGCTGGTAATCCCCAGGAACAGTTGGGGTTTCGCCACAGAGGTGCACAAGGTGAGGGGGGAGAAAGCGTGGATGCATGGTACGTTCTTTGATCCCAAACCCCTCACAAGTGAGTAACACAGTTCTCAACCTTTCTGCCTCAACTTTAACTGCACCACAAATTTCTGCATTAAGTAAGGGACTAACTATGTTCAAACCTGTGACTTGATATAAACAGGCGGGCCCACAAACTGACTTTATACAAACATTTCTCACAAATGCCTAACATGCGGGATAGTGAGTCTAATGTTGTTCATGAGAATGCAGCTCCCTCTGTTACTAATGTTAATGATGATGCTAGCAATGTGGAATTATATGTAGATTTTGTTGACCAAAGAAATACACTTACCCTAAAAGCATTAAATATTTAGTCATCAAATTACTGTGACAGTGGACAAGGTTTCTGTGCATCAAATTGAGATTTTTACCCTGTAGCATGTCGCGTACCAGACTTGGACAAGTTCCAGAAGCTGGTGGAATGAGATTTGGTAAAATTACATAGCAAAACAACAGCCAACAAATGCTCACCCAATTCCAATTTGTTCAGGACTGAGAAAATGGCAGTACAGTAGTTCAAAAACAATCCTAATGTGATTATCCGTAATTCAGATAAGGGGTGATCAATTGTCATCTTGGATGCAGATTTATATGAGAAACTTAATGTGAACATGCTCCAAGATGCCACCACTTACAAAAAACTACAGGGGGAGGTGTACAAATGCGGGTCATAACACGAAAACAAAGGAATATCTTATGGTACTGAATCCAGTCATCCCAGTCTTCCACTCTCTCCCCGAAGTCCACAAAGGGGTATTTCCCCCTCCCCTTCACCCTATAGTGGCAGGCATTGGATCTTTGGGGGAGAAACTGGGAGACTGGGTTGACAGTTACCTGCAGCCCCTAACCAGGGTTACACCTAGTTTCATAAAAGATTCTAAACATGTACCGAATGTAATGTACCATTTGCATGGGCAACATGCAATGTACCATGGGTAACATGCAATGTTGTATCATTGTATCCGTCTATCCCCTGGACTGAGGGTCTGGCTGCATTAGCCAGGCATATGGACACTTACAGTAAGTACTCCCCTGGTTTGACGGAATTTATTTTGATGGCAACGGAATTCCTGTTAAAAAAAAAACTATTTCTTTATGTGTAATGGCCAATACTTCCTTTAAACCAGGGGAGCTTCCATGGGAGCGAAATACTCCCTATCCTTTGCAAACTTATACATGAGCCAATGGGAGGAAATTGTCATATTTTCAGAAAGTAATCCATACCAGGTATGCATCAAATGGATGGGGAGATTCATTGATGATCTGATATTTGTCCGGAGGCGCTCTGAGAAGGATTTTCCAAATTTTGTACAGTATATTAATCTTAATAACCTGAATCTTTCATTTACATCAGTGTTCTCTAAGAACAATATCTCCTTTCTGGATGTGTGTCTTTCATCAGAGACAATGAAATTATAGTAGCACCATTCAGAAAGGAGAATGTGGTTACTCAATATTACAAGCTTCCTACTGTCACCCCCAACATGTCCCCTATGAAGAATGGTGTAAATTGAGACGTAACTGCAGTAAAGATAGTACCTTCTTTAGGGAATCAGAATTACTATTTGACAGACTCAGTGCCAGAGGCTATGCTTCTGAAACAATAGTCAATGCCAGAGGCAGAGCTTCTGGTCTGGACAGACAGGATTTAATCGGACAAAACAAAGTTAAATACAAAAAAGCTGAAAAGCTGAACAAAAAGGTAACACGCCCCCCCCCCCCCCCCCCATTTTTATTACACAGTACAGTAAACAATATCACAAAATATGTTGTATTAGGAGGAAATACTTACCAATACTCCAACAAGATGCTACATTGGGTAATTTGCTACAAGATAAATTGTAAATGGTATCTAGAAAGAGACCCTCTTTGAGATCTTTCCTATCCCCGAGCATGTTTAACAGTAACAGCAAGAAGGGTTCTGGTAAAAAAGCTTGGTTACTACATGCAGGGAATTGGAAATGCGGACATAGAATATGCATCACATGTAACCACAGGGACATAAAAAGGAGTTCCAGTCATATACTAGTGGAAGGACTTTCCAAATGAGGGACTATATAAATTGTAACTCTAAAAATTTAGTATACTTAGCCTCTTGTGAAACCTGTCACCACCAGTATGTAGGCTGCACCTTCAACACCCCGAAAACCAGAATACGCAGGCATATATCAGATATTAAAAATCCATTAACATTTAATATTAACATTTCTGCACTTTCCATGCATTTTATGGACATTCATGAAGGCAAAACTAACACATTACATGTTATGGGTATAGAGGAAATCAAAAGACCCATCGGGGGGGGGGGGGGGGGGGGGATATGAGAAGACTCCTCCTAAATAGGGAATCCTTCTGGATGTTCCTGCTGGAAACCAGGGAACCAAATGGTTTTAATTCATGACAAGATCTTATTTTAAAATGTTAGAACATTATGGTATTATGTTATTCCCTGTCTAAGAAGTGAATATAGTGTATTTTAGACATAGCCTGCAATATATGATATGTTTATATTCTATTCTTTTTTTCTGTATTTCTTGTTAGCCTATCCACTAGTGTATCGACATTAAGCTGGGTATTGGTAGCAATGGATGCAGGGGAAAGCATCTCTCAATTTTGATTCCATGCCTCATTTTTAAACTTTGTCAGTAGTACACGCCTGGAACAATCATAGGACCCTATTAACAGGATATATAAGTGTTACTGTGTTACTATGTTTTATGCCATGACTAAAGGCACTCTAGCCCAAAACGCGTATGAAACTATGTTCTTTTGTACCTATTATTAATATTATGCCTCCATTAACTGGACATTTTTACTGCTATCCTGGTACTGGACATTTTCTATTCTTCATATTCTGCAAGTGGATGGTAACGCCACCCTACTGGTCAGAGCACAGGAGCAGAAGCAAGGATTTGAGTGGCTATCCTTTGTTAGAGTGAATATAAAGAAGGGTAGTTTGTTTGCAAACAAGTTATAGAATAATATTACTCCAAAAAGGGATCATTTTTTAAACTCTTGAAAAAAGTAATTGCGTCTTCAGATACCTTCGTGTGCATTTTAACACCTGCAGGCATCTGCCAAAAAAAGGAATACTTTATGAAACTTTATTTTAGTGTTAAAAAGCATGCAAGATCTGCTTGTGCAGAAGAAGCTGATTTTTATTGCCATTTTCTCATCCCTATACCTTTTTTTATTTTTACATATACCAGGCTGTATAAGGGTTATTTTTTTGTGTCTTAATCAGATTTTTTTTAATATGTAACATTAAGGAATTGATTGGATTTTTTGATCATTTTTAACTTCATTTTTTTTCTGGGACATGACCTGCATTGATAATCTGTGTAATCTGGGCTGCATTGGCTGAGGCTGCTCTATGCAGACTCCATCAATTACAGAGCTGTAGTCAGGACAAAAGCAGAGGTAAGCACTTGACTACCTCACTAGACCACTAAAGGTTCCTTTAGATGCTGCTGTCAGTTTTTACACTAGTGATCTAAAGAGTTAATAGCTGATGGCAGCATGCTGGCTATTAGAGGCTGTCCCCAGCTAATGACTTGATCTTGCTCCATACACCCTAAGGGGCACCATGACGGACTAGATACATCATGTATTGCAAATGGTTTTGGAGTAGCAAAAGGTTTTGATTCTGGTAAGTGAAGACATAATAAATTTTTTAAACATTTCCAAAATTCTCCCATTTGGAATTGCAACAGGATTTGTGTTTTGTATGTTAAGCTGAAAGAATGACCCTTGTTTTGTTTAAAATGTATTTTATAAACTTTAACAGGGTAGCATATTCTTTCAGACACATTAGAAATCTCTTATGAGAGAAGGTATACAAGAACTTAAACAAACAGAAAATACAGTAACAGTCTTAAGGTAGAGTATTCATGCGACAACAAAAGAAAAGAGAACCTTTTTTGGAGATCATGGGTTGGGTATGTGTAGGCCTGGCTGATAGAAACAGCAGCAACGGTAATGGTGGACTGGTGGTAGTTTTAGCCAGCAGACAACAGGCTGTGGTGTACTGGTGGTAGTTGTAGTAGCCAGCGGACAGAACAACAGGCAGTGGTGGACTGGCAGGACTAGCAAGCAGTGGTGGACTGGAGGGAGTTGTAGTGGCCAGCAGACAGAAGGCAGTGTGGTGGACTAGCAGGACTGATGTGGACTAATGGAAAAAAGTTGGAGGCGTTTGGTCATAAAAAGGTGTGTTATGCATGGCATCAAAATAACACAGTGTTCCAAGACAAACACTTGCTACTCACAGTAAAAGTTGGTTGAGGATCCATCATTGAGAGTCTTGATAAAGTTGTGGGTCACATGGATTTCATTCAATATAAGCAGAAACCTGAGAATAATGTAGAAGAATCAGTCATACAGTTGAAATTCTTTTGGGCTGAATATTTCAACAAGACAATGACCCATAACACTGCTCAAAATCTACTTGGATGAATGGCCATTCAAGTCTCCAGAGCTAAATATAATTGAAAATCTGTGATGTGGTGTAAAAGGGGCTGTCCATGCTCGGCAACCATCAAACCTAACTGAACTGGAGATGTTTTGCCAGGAGCAATGGTCCAAAATACTGTTGAACCCCCGCGATCAGTTACTTGCCCCTAGAAGATAATCAGGTTAGTTTGACATGACAAATCCCTCATAGATCCCTAAAAACAATTACAACTTTTTTTTTATTATTATTTGTGTGGTACATATATTTTTTTGTTTTTGTGACAATGTAGTTCTTATTTTTTGGTAGCAATTAAAATTTCTCAGTTAATCACATAATTAAAAAAAAATGCTAGGAAAACACTACAGTAATGTGTATAGTGCATTTGAACTACAGCAAACCCCTTATTTGACCTACAGCAAACACCTGACCCTGGCAATTTTTTTTACCAAAAAAGCATGGAAAAAAAAGCAGCAAAAGCATTTATTTCTGAAAATTCCATAAGGGAAATTACCCTTACATAAGCCATGATTATTCTTGGAGTATACAATTTATTTTTAGTAGAGCAGACGAAAGTGACAGCTCTCGTTCATATTAATGTGTGAAACATACAGGCTATTGGCAGAGAGATATATATATGTCAATATGCTTCATGGAACATTAAATGCTTTATTACAATAAATCATTTCCCCCTTTAAATCTATGCAAACATACATGATTCTTCGGGCTGTGATGGAATTATGTGTTGTTTAAACATCATGAGTGTAATTTGTTTGGGAGGATATGAAATCAAGTATTTGGTAATGAACGTATGTGATTTTTATTGCTCACCTTAATGACATGCATTGAAAAATCTTTGTGTAAACTTGAAAAGTAATTCTTGTTAAGCTAAGTCATCACTTGTGAATTTATGGAGATGCCAATATATTACAATAATATTGATTTATGGCACCCAAGTAAAATAGTTTGAAAGGAGGCAAACACTGGTGAAAGCAATTAACCTCCAATAGTATAATCAGTGTAACAATAACACAGATTATGTGTACTTAAAATATTATGAGTCAGTTAGTAAAAGAGTAACTGTATAGCAGTTTTACTAGTTTGTATCCACTGCCACCATCTTTCTTTTCAGCTATTTCTTGACCTTCATCTCTGAGCTTGGATTTTGGATTGTTACAGAACATGTCTATCACTTCATAACAGAAGTTTTCCCTTACTGATGTGGCCTTGTTCAGATTGATTGTGAATCCCACAAAACTACAAATATTGTTCTGCATGGTTTGAGGGACATGGCAAAGTTCAAGGTGTTGACTTGGTCTTAATCTTTATCTGATATAGCATCTGTGGGATGTGATGGAGAAACTAGTCTGATCGGTGGCCCACCTAGTAACTAGAGATGAGCAAACTTACAGTAATTTGATTTGTCACGAATAGAGATGAGCGAATCGAAGCAGACAAACCCGACGTTGTTACGAATTTCAGGATTTTTTTTCATATTCAAAAAGTTTTTATTGAACAAATATGGGAGAACAAACAGCATCCACCACAAGTGGGGTGGTAATAAATCTCCAACTACAGCACTCGCAGAGTTGACAATCACTGGCGAGATCATATAACAATGGTAATGAAAGAAATCTTATACAGTCTACTGCATTAGTATAGGTGCGGAACTATCAGGAGAAATTACACAGCGGGGCAAAAAAGACAGGATTCAATCCCATAAACCAGCAAATGATTATGAAGGAACCTATTAAGAACTAAAACAAAAAAAAATACAAAAACCCAGGGGTTAAACTGGAACAGGAGGTACACACAGAAGGTAAGGGTAAAACGAGGAGGGAAGGAGGAGGAAGGAAATAAAATATATAAAAAAAAAAACAAGGAGGAGGTAGGGGAACTATAGGGAGGGGGGAGGAGTGGGGAGAAGAAAAAGCGGTAAAGAGGACGGAGGGTAGAGAAGAGGAGAGGCTCAGCAAAGCCAATGGGCGGGGGGAGTGGGATTAAGAAAAATATATATAAAAAAATAAAAAAATTTAAGAAAAGAAAAAAGGGGGGTAACAGGAAAGAGATTCGAGCAGCAGGGAGTAGAGAGATAGGTCGGTCTGTCAAGTAGCACCCAGCACTTCAGCTCACTAAAGGATAGGGATGAGGGGGATAGCCTGAAACTCAGGGGAGGACAGAAAGGCCGCCCAAGGCGACCATCTCCGCACAAAACGATCCGGTGAATGCACCAGATCCGCCCTACACTCCTCCAACCCGTAGATAGTCTGAACCTCCTGAACCCAGTCAGCTAGCGACGGGGGCTGTACTGATTTCCATCTGCGGGGGATCACCCTCCTAGCAGCTGAGAGTAAGATTCCAACCAGGCCCTTCTTTAGGGATTTCACCTGGCCCGACAGCATGGACAGCAGGGCAGCCTGAGGGGATCTCGGAACAGCAAAGCCCACAATCCTGGAGGCTGCGTCTAGGACTCCCGGCCAAAAGGGCGTAATAAGAGGGCAGTCATACCAGATATGTACCATGGTCCCAGGGGCAGAACCACACCTCCAACACGTGTCAGGTACTGACGGGTAGCATCGGTGAAGCAAAGTCGGAACACGGTACCACCTCGACAGGATTTTGAAATTTGTTTCCTGAATTTTAACAGACACGGAGGATTTATGGCACAAGGTACACACCTTTTCCCAGTCCTGAGGGGCAAAGGTGCGGCCCAACTCCCGGGACCATCCCTCCCTATGGGCCGGAGCCCGAGCATCATCACCCGACTGCAGAAGGGCATAGAGCACCGAAATAAGATGACCTGGAGAGTTGTCAGCTATACACAAGGATTCGAAGGGAAGAGGAAGCCTGTGGAGGTCTAAGGAGAGCCTCCAGGTTGCATAGAAGTGTGTCAGTTGGGTGTACTGCCAACGCATGGAGGGGGTTAGGGATTCCCCCTGTAGGACCTCCGCTAGAGACTTCAGGGATCCAGAGTGAAGGACATGGACAAACTGGAAGACTGTCCCACGCGGCCTTGTCAGGAAAGAGCTAGAGAGTCTCCCCGGGGGGAAGTCAGGGTTGCCACATATCAGTGTCAAAGGGCCATTGGGGCGAAGGAGGCCCGCCCCACCCAAGTAACGGATGCACACCCGGAGCACCGACCGCGCCACCAGCGGGAGACCCGTCAAGTGAGCAGCAGACCAATAGGACGCTCGCATCCAAGGAAGGGACGTCAGTGGGCGCGAGGAAAAAGCTTTCGGTCTTGATGGTGGAACCAGTCCATAATCCTAGTGGCAACCGAGGCCAGGTAATATAAATAGGGGTCGGGAAGGGCCAGTCCCCCGTCCGTCTTCGGTCGAGTCAGACCCCGTCGGGCCATACGGTGTCCATGTGAGCCCCAGACATAGCGGGTAAACAGTCTATTGAGAGTCTGGAAGAAGGAGCGGGGGAGGAAGGTAGGAAGAGTCTGGAAGAGATATAGGAGTCTGGGCAACAGATTCATCTTAATGATATTCACTCGTCCCAACCAGGAAAAGTCACGTCTGTCCCATTTCGTCAGATCTGAAGTAAAGGAGGAAAGGAGGGGGCCGAAGTTCAAGTCGAAGATACGTGTCAAGTCACCCGGTACCTGAATCCCCAAATATGTGAAGGAGGAGGACGCCCAACAAAAGGCGAATCGCCCCTTGAGCACCGAAACAGCCTGCGTGCCCAGGGAGACATCGAGGGCAACACTCTTAGAAACATTTAACTTATAATTGCTTAGTGCGGCATATTCATCCAAAAGTGAGAAGAGAGCGGGGAGGCTCTCATCAGGGGCAGAAAGGTATAACAATAAATCATCGGCAAAAGCCGCGCATTTGACCACTTCATGCTTTATTGGGACCCCCCTGATCGCTTCACATTGTCTAATAGCCTGGAGGAGATGTTCCATCACTAGAACAAAGAGTAAGGGGGAAAGGGGGCAACCCTGTCTAGTGCCATTGCGGATGGTGATAGGGAAGGATAAGGACCCATTGACCCTGACCCTAGCTTGCGGATTGGCATAGAGAGTAAAAATACGCTGGAGCATTAGGGGGCCTAAACCCAGTTGCGTGAGAGCACCCCTCAGGAACCCCCACGCCACCCTATCGAAGGCCTTCTCGGCATCCAGGGATAACAGGATGCACGGCAGCCGAGCAGTCTGAGCGTAGTGCATGACAGAGAAGGTTTTCAAGGTGTTGTCTCGAGCCTCTCTGGCAGGGACAAATCCCACTTGGTCAGGGTGGATGAGGGCCCCCAAGAGCGGGCTCAATCGCAGCGCAAGCATTTTGGCGTATAATTTGGCATCCACATTAATAAGGGAAATCGGTTGATAGCTTTGACACAGGTTGGGGTCCTTACCCTCTTTGGGGATAACTGTGATAAATGCCTGAAGGAAGGAGTTAGGGAACGGGGAGCTATCGGACACCGAATTAAAGGAGTCCAAGAGGGGCCAGGCAAGATCAGAGCTGAGGAGCTTATAAAATTTTGCGGTATATCCGTCTGGGCCAGGAGCTTTCCCGGAGGGCAAAAGTTTGATGGCAGCGGAGATCTCCTCCTCAGTGAAGGGTCGCTCCCAGTCCTCCAGCACTTGAGCCGGCAAAGAGGGTAGCTTTGTTTTCTGTAAGTAATCCGTCAGGTTGGTGGATACCGTGGTACCTCCCCCCTGCTGAGTCTCCAAACTATAAAGGGTCTCATAATAGGCTCTGAAGCTTTCCAGAATTTGGGATGTCAAGTGTACCACTGGGCCCGCAGGTGATTTAATAGAGGGAACATGCATGGCTGCTCTTCGATCCCTAAGTGTCCTGGCTAGCTGTCTTCCCGCCCTGTTGTCCCACTCGTAAGAGACGCTGGCACATATCTGTCTGTATCTATCGTATTTTTTGTCTATACGAACCTGGACGTCTCTCCTCACCTCCATGAGGTCCCTGAGGACCTCCTCCGTTTGTGCGGATTTGTGCCGAGACTCAAGAACATGAAGACGGGCCAATTGGTCCATCAGCTTCTGAGAAGACTCTCGCTTAATCCGAGCGCCATGTTTGATTAGAATTCCACGGAGCACACACTTCAGCGCCTCCCATTTAATTTGGGGGGAGGTTTGGTTGCCGGCGTGGTCCAGAGCAAAGTTAGCTAAAGCGGACTTCAAGTCAGCCATACTTAAGGTATCATAAAGCAACGATTCATTGAGTCTCCACACAAAGTCTCCTCTTTGGTTCTGGGGGAGAGACAGGTCACAAAAAATCGGGGCATGGTCAGAGAACACCATCGTTCCTATTGCTGTTGAGAGTACCTGGGGGAGGAGGCAGTGACTCACAAAAATATAGTCCAGTCTAGTGTAAACCTGTCGTGCATGAGAGTAGAAAGTATAGTCACGTGTGTCCGGGTGAGAGAGTCTCCAGGCGTCTGACAGCTGCATCCCTTGTAGAAGCCTGCGGATCTTATTCAACTTGGAAAAGGAGAGAGCGGAGGTCCCAGAGGAGCAATCTAGGGAGGGAAATAAAGACACATTGAGGTCACCACAAACCAGCAGAACACCCTGGGAGAAGGACGTGAGTTCATCGAGAACCGTATGCAGGAAAGAGACCTGGCCGTGGTTAGGTGCGTAAATATTAGCTACCGTGTACGTCTTACCCTGGAGCAAGCAAGTCACAAAGACATTTCGGCCCTCTACGTCCACTTTAGAATCAAGAACCTGTACAGGGAGGGATTTATGAAACCATATAGAAACCCCCTTCACCTTCTGAGGGGTCACAACTATGGAAACTAGAGGGGTAATATCTGCTGCGAATCACCGAAGCCTGATCCCGCAGCAGATGCGTCTCCTGCAGACAAAGGATGGAGACACGTTGCTTATGCATGGAGTACAAGACTTTAGCCCTTTTCTCAGGGACATTGAAACCCTGAACATTCAGAGAAGCTATTTTCACCGACATACCTGAGTATATATAAAGAAGACCAAGAAAAGGTAGGCGGAGAGGAGCAGACCCCAAAGAAGGCTACGAGAGAAAAAAGAAAAAAAATAGATAAATAAATAAATAAATGAATAAAAAAGGAGGGGGAAAAAGAAGAAAGAAGGCAGAGGGGGAAGAAGGTGAGATCAGGGTCCAAGGAGGGGGAAGGACACAAAGGGGGGGGGGAAGAGAGGTCAGGGGAACAACAAAAGGGCTAGACACTAGACAGACAGGGGAATACAACTCTGACAGGGGGACAATCAGCAGAACAAAAGAACGTCTGCAAACAACACAACTAAGTATAGCTCAAGCTATATTCGGACAGGAACAAACCTGTCTCTACCTATGGGGGGCAGGTCGGTCAAATGGCACTGAGGAAGAGAAAAAAACTTTAAAAAATCAAGAAAAGAAACAAAGGAAGAAAAGTAGCGGAAGAAGAGAGGCCGAGACCTCACAGCCGTCCCGGGGAGGACAAAAGGAGACAGATTAAAAGAGGACACCACTCATGGGAGAAGAGGCATGAGAGAAGGAGAGAGGACCGAGGGACAGCCAAGGAAGGAGGAAAGGGTAGGAGAAAACATAAGATGTCATAAAAAATATATAAGTAAACATGGCAATCAATGTATCAGCCCAAAGTCATGGTCAGATCAACAGGCCCATCAATCAGACACCTCAGCGCTCCCCAGGGCCACCAGGCCCATCAGTGGATCCAGAGAGACTTCAGGGACGACGACGGGAGCGCTGAGGACGAGGGGAAGGCCGGTCCGGTTGAGGTCGGCGCGGTCGGGCTGGGAGCGATAGTGTAGTGGAGAAGGGATTCTCCAGCAGCTGCACCCATTCTCGCAGATCTACATTGGGGAGATCAAATGAACTCAGGAACGCGGGCAAATCCTCCGGAGTGCGCAAGGTGGCATAAGTCTCCTGGTGGTGGGCATAGAGGGCAAATGGGAATCCCCACTGGTATAGAATCCGACGGGACTGGAGTTCCGCCAGCAGAGGTTTTAGGGTAGCACGGAGCCTCAGGGTATGGCGGGAGAGATCAGGAAACAATTGCAGCTTAGCTCCATCAAAATCAATGTCCTTGATCTGTCTGGCTCTCCGCATTATCTCCTCCTTCTCTGAATAGTAATGTATGCGGCATATCACATCCCTGGGGTTATTAGGGTCAGAGCTAGGGGGCCGCAGGGCTCTATGGGCTCTGTCAATGGCGAGTGGAGTTTGGGCCGGGCGACCCAACAGAGAGTTAAAGATATCAGTCACTGCGGGGAGAAGCCCATCTGCCCTCGTCGCCTCAGGCAAGCCCCTGATCCTGATGTTATTGCGACGGTTGCGGTTCTCTTGGTCGTCCAAGTGAGAGTGCAAAAGTCTCTGATGGGTCGCCTGTTGCGACACAGTGGAGCGCAGGTCCTGCAATGAACGCTGAACATCTGTGCGAAAAGTGTCCATAGACTCCACTTTGGAAGTCAGAGAGTCCACCTCCTTTTGGACCACTTGTAAATCCCGCTTCCAGGTTGCTTGTAAGGTATCTGCAATAGTGGTCAAGTCCTGTTTGGTGGGGAGAAACGAAAGCAGGGCCTGCAGCTCAGGATGGGCCTGCAGGATCTGGGTGGCATCTTGCAGGGGCAGCTGAGCTCCTGGTGGCATACTTCTGGTGCCACTTCCAGAGTGGAGCGGGGGTATCTGCTGCTGAGGAGTTGGCAGTAGGCAGGCCGTAGGGGAAGATGGGGGCTCAGTCGGAACCTGCCAGAGGCTCCCCCTGGAAGGGGACCAGGAGGGGTGGGGAGAGGGACACTCTAGCGCCTCAACATCCTGAGAAGAGGGGGCCCCAATAGTGAACAGCAGGGGGGATCCCACCACAGCATCCGTGGCTTGGAGATCCTCCATCTTGGAGCGTCCTGCAGGAGGGTCACAGGAAGGGAGAGACCGTGAATGTGGCCCCAGGGCCGTGGATGGTGAGGGAAGCGATTCCGCCGCCCAGGCAGTCTCAGGGTGAGGACTGGGGGAAGGGGCAGCCTCCCCCCAGGGCCTTGGCTGAAGGGGAGCGTGGAGGCCTCCAGGGCCCGTACCTGCCGTCGGATGTCTCAGCGGGGACGCCGCCAGCGGCAGCGGTAGAAGCACCGGCACGTCTCCCGGGTCCTCCAGCGGTAAGTTTATCAGCAGGGGCTGTGAAGGCTGCAGGGGGTCCGGCTGGATGTCCTCACGTCCTCCGGTGTTGACTGGTGCGGCCCGAAGCCTCCCCGCTTGCGCACCTCGTGTCAGATCGCGGGTCCCTGAGCGCGAGTCGGAGGGCGGAGCTTGCAGCGGCGGAGAAGTAGCTGGGGAAGATGGCTGTGGCCCAGGGGGGGTCATCTCAGGAGCTTCCTGCACTGCTGCCAGGGGGGCAAAGAAGTTAGAAATGGGTGTTCCTGGTGCCGGAGAGGTTCCGGTCCATTGTGCAGTGCCTCTGGGGCGCCTCCGAGTCATTGAAGCTGAGTTCTGGTCCCCAGAACGGCGTTGGTCTCGGAGCTCCACTAAGACACGTCTAGCTCGCGCGCATGGCAAACCACGCCCCACGAATTTCAGGATTTATTCGATTCGCAACTAATGCAAATATTACCACAATTCTATCGCGCAAATCGCTTCTTTAAACTCCATTTTACAGCGCCCCAGGCTCCAGGATACCTAAAATGGGAGATCCACATGTCATTACATGGGGCAGGGGATGCTGGTAAGGCAAGAATGCGAGGCGGGAAGCGAGGTAGGCGTGATGACCCTGAATCACATGCGGGATGCAGCCCATCAGCATTCATTGACCCCTCATTTCATGCCAAATACACTGCAGAGATAGGACGGACTGCATGTCTGTGTGTGTTACACAGAGACGCTGAATTGATTATACCGCAGCGTTCCACTGCCAACTGCTAGTTACATCAGTGTTGTGGACAGAGAGCAGTGCAGTGCTTGTTGTCACTGAGAAGGATTCTGACACCAGCCATTAAGCTTCCAGTCACCTCATTCAGCATTTTATCAGAGAGGCAGATAGCTTTTCTTTGCCTCATATATATATATATATATCAAGAAGCTGCCTGAACATCATGAACCGTATCACAGGAGGCAGGAATGATTTTTCAGCGCAATTCTGTGCATTTTTTCCACAAGAAATCATCTGCTGCTTATACTAGTCTGTAGACGGTATTAAAACCAGTTCACACCATTCTTAACACTCTGTGACAGAGTGCAATTCAGGGTTTAATCACCCTTTTTTTTGTGGTGCTGCACTGTTGTGTCCTGCTGCTGTGCAAAAATATGTTTTTTTCAGCGGACTGTAGTGCATTTGTCTGCCCTCATACGTGCATACCACATACCTACATCAAAGCAGTCTACTATTTGGTATCTGTAAATCTGTAACAAGTCTACAAACTGGGAAAGTCCAGGCAAAAGTAATCACTAGCTGGTGTTTTACGAAAATAAGTTTTCCAAGTGTACTGTAGCGCATTTTTCTGCCCTCATATGTGCAAACCACATACCTACATCTAAGTAGTGCACTTTTTTGTACCTGTTAATCTCTAACAAGCCTACATAGAGTGAAAGGCCAGGGAAAACTAATCACTGGCTGTTGTTTCGTGAAAATACATTTTCCAAGTGTACTGTAGCGCATTTTTCTGCCCTCATACGTGCATACCACATACCTACATCTAAGTAGTGTACCATATTGTACCTGTTAGTCTGTCAAGGACCTACATACTGTGAAATTCCAAGCAATAGTACTCACCGGCTGGTGTTTTACAAAACATACAGAGTTTTTAATGCGTATTGTAGCTCATTTTTCTGCCTTCATCAGTGCATACCACATATGTACATCTAAGTAGTGTACCATTTTGTACCCGCTAATCTGTCAAGGTGCCTACATACTGTGAAAGGACAGCCAAAAGTAATCACTGGCTGGTGTTTTACAAAAACACAGAGTTTTTAATGCGTATTGTAGTGCATTTTTCTGCTCTCATGAGTGCATACCGCATGCATACATCTAAGTAGAGTACCATTTTGTACCTGTTAATCTGTCAAGGGCCTGTATACTGTGAAAGTCCAAGCAATAGTACTCACCGACTGGTGTTTTACAAAAATACAGAGTTTTTAATGCGCATTGTAATGCATTTTTCTGCCCCAGTCAGTAAATACCGCATACCTACATCTAAGTAGTGAACTATTTTGTGCTTGTTAATCTGTCAAGGGCCTAGGTACTGTGAAAGGACAGCCAATAGTACACACTTGCTGCTGTTCTAGACAAATACTGTTTTAAGTGTAGTGAAGCATATTGTACTCCCCTCATATACACAATAAGTATGTCAGAAAGAGTATTGCCAAGATGTGCACAGAGGAGTGGCAGAGGCCTAAATTCATCAGATGCAGGCAGAGGTCGCAGCAGAGTAGGGGTGTGTGCCAGCCGGAGTCACAGCGAGAGGTCTGAGCTCCCGGTGTCAGCTAGCAGTCGTGTCGCGACCAGGAAGCCAGCTGCAGTGATTGAACGGTTCACTCGGTCATCCACTTCATCTCAAGTGACATTCGACACCCCCAGTCAGTGGGTTCCTCACACTCAACCCTCAGTTGGCATGGCCCTCATGCTGCTGCTGCCACCTCCAAGCTCTGTCATTCTGCGGCTCTATGGTCTCCTCATGCTAATGCTACCACCTCTACATTCTGTCATTGTGCCACCATATGGTCTCCTCATGCCGATGCTACCACCTCCAGGCTCTGTCGTTGTGCCGCCATGTGGTCTCCTAATGCTGATGCTGCCACCTCCAGGATCTCTAATTGTGCTGCTTTATGGTCTCTTCATGCTGATGCTACCACCTCCAGGCTCACTTATTGTGCTGCCATGGATACTGCAAAACATAATTAAGGTGCTGGTCCCCAGTTTCAGAAATTCCTTGCATTAGGGTCCCTTTCAGGACTCCTGATGCCACCTCCAGGCTGTGCCATTCAGCCACTATTTGGTATCCTCATGCTTCAGCCACCTCCAGGCTGTGCCATTCAGACACTATATGGGCTCCTCATGGTTTTTCAACCTCCAGGCTGTGTCATTCAGCCAATATATTGTTTTCTGATGCTACTGGGACTGTCTTGGATATTACCTAAAAAATTTTATGGTAGCAGTAGCAAACATACATGCTCAATAAATATTGCAACATTGATCTTTTAATGTTAGGGGTTGTGAAGCCCTCTTATGTACACATCCTGTTGCCTGATCCAGGCTGTGTGTTTCAGGAACTACTTGGCTTAGTGATGCTGCTGGACTTTGGCCTTAAATTCTTGGATGTTAGCACTAGGTTACATTCATGCTTAATTGAGATTTCAACATTGATCTTTCAATCTTAGGGGTTATGAAACCCTCTTGTGCACTCCTGCTGCTGACTGCTCCTGTCTGTGTCATTCAGCAACTACATGGTTTAGTGATGCTGCTGGGCCTAGAACATTACCTATTTATGTTTATGGTAGCACTAGGTACCATACATCTTCAATGGAAATTTCAAAATTAATCTTTTATTCTGAGAAATTGTGAGGCCCTATTGTCTCCTCATCTGCCGCCAACTCCAGGCTGTGCCATTCAGACACTATATGGTCTCCTCATGATTCAGCCACCTTCAGGTTGTGACATTCAGCCACTATATGGTCTCCATATATTGACTGTGTATTGTAGGAAACATGTGACTATCCTTGAGTTACTCTCCTAGCATTATTGCCATGTTGATACCAGACCAGTAATAAAAGGAATATTGCCAAGGACTAGCAGAAACAGGGAACTGTGGATACTGACCACTGGCTGTTTGAATTGACTGACAATCCCAGGTGTTAGATTTACCATTTTGAAGTTCCTCAGTTCCAGTAGGCTTTAAGTCATTCATTCTTTGTTGTGGTTCTTCAGTTGCAGAATTAAGTTGTATCATCTTTTCCTGTTCCTCCGATGAGCTAATGTCACTGGAACACACAATACTCATATTGTCATCTAATGAAGAATCCTTTTGAGAGAACATATCTATCATTTTATTATTTGGAATGTCAGGTGATATTCTGACAATTTTTGTGAAGCCCTGGGGTCTCCTCCAGCCAACTTCCGACTTTGCCATTCAGACACTATATGGTCTTCTCCTACTGATGCCACCTCCAGGCTCTGTCATTGTGCTGACATGTGACATGGGACTCCTTGTTAGATTAGGTCCTTTATACCCACACGCCGGGGCCTGGGCCACTAAAACTTGAGAGTTAAAAGTTCCATTTCAAAATCCTCAATTTCAATTTCAAAATCTTAGATTTCTATTTAAAATTCTTGTATTTCAATGGTCTCCTCATGCTTCAGCCACCTTCAGGCTGTACCATTCAGATACTACATGGGCTCCTTATGCTTTCCCCACCTCCAGGCTGTGTCATTCAGCCAATATATTGTTTTCTTATGCTACTGGGACTGGGATATTAACTCCAAATATGTTCTGGTAGCACTAGCTAACATGAATGCTTAATTGAGATTTCAAGATTGATCTTTCAATGTATGGGGTTATGAAACCCTCTGGTGCACTGCTGATGCCTGCTCCTGACTGCCCCTGTTTCTTTCAGGAATTACTTGACTTACTGATGCTTCTGGGCTTGGGCCTTACATTTTTGGATGTTTAGCACTAGACTAACTAAACATGCTTAAAGGGGTATTCCAGGAAAAAAAAAAAACACTTTTTTTTATATATCAACTGGCTCCAGAAAGTTAAACAGATTTGTAAATTACTTCTATTAAAAAAATCTTTATCCTTCCAATAATCATCAGCTGCGGAAGTTGAGGTGTTCTTTTCTGTCTGGCAACAGTGCTCTCTGCTGACATCTCTGCTTGTCTCGGGAACTGCACAGAGTAGAAATAGCTTGCTATGGGGATTTGCTTCTACTCTGGACTGTTCCCGAGACACGTGTCATCAAAGAGCACTTAGACAGAAAAGAACAACTCAACTTTAGTAGCTTATAAGTACTGAAAGGATTAAGAATTTTTAATAGAAGTAATTTACAAATCTGTTTAACTTTCTGGAACCCCTTTAATAGAAATTTCAACATTGATCTTTCAATGTAAGGGGTTATGAAACCCTTCTGGGTACTGCTGATGCTTGCTCCTGACTGTGTGTCTCAGGAACTACTTGGTTTATTGATGCTTCTGGGCTTGGGCCTTACATTTTTGGATTTTTAGCACGAGCTTACACACATGCTTAATTGAGATTTCAACATTGATCTTTCAATGTAAGGGGTTATGAAACCCTCTTGGGTACTGCTGATGTCTGCTCCTGACTGCTTCTATGTCTTTCAGGGACTACTTGGCTTAATGATGCTTCAGGGCTTGGGCCTCAAATTTTTGGATGTTTTGCACTAGCTGACATACATGCTTCATTGAGATTTCAACATTGATCTTTCTATCTTAGGGGTTATGAAATCCTCTTGTGTTCTTTTTATGGTATATGAAATGACCAAAAATGCACAATTTTGGACTTTGGTATTTTTTTACGTGTACACCATCCACAGTGCGGTTTAGCTAACCTTATATTTTAATAGTTTGGACATTTATGCACACAACAATACCACATATGATTATATTTATTCTTTATTAAATTATTTAATTTAAAAAAAATAAGGGTTTAAACCTCGTTAAAGGGATCAGGGAGTCCTTAAGTATTCGGGAAATCCAAAAAAGAAATGCATTTCCTCTGATGTCATGACCACAGTGCTCTCTGCTGACCTCTGCTGTCCATTTTAGGAACTGTCTAGAGCAGGAGAAAATCCCCATAGCAAACATATGATGCTCTGGACAGTTCATAAAATGGACAGCAGAGGTCAGCAGAGAGCACTGTGGTCATGACATCAGAGGAAATGCATTTCTTTTTTGGATTTTTCTTTAGTATACAGCCCCTAAAAAGTACTGTAAGGATTAAGATTTTTTTAATAGAAGTGATTTACAAATCTGTTTAACTTTCTGGCACAAGTTGATAAAAAAAAAAAAAAATAAAGTTTTCCACGGGAGTACCCCTTTAAGAACCAATTAAATTTTTTTCATTTTTGTTTTTTCCTCCTCGCATTCTAAAAATGATACCTCTTATATATTTCCATCCACAGACCCATATGAGGGCTTGTTTTTTGCATCACCTATTTTACTTTGCATCACTTATTTTACCATAAAATGTACGGTGCAACCCAAAAAATATTATTTATGTGGAAAAATTAAAAAGAAAACCGCAATTTAGCAAATTTTGGAAGGTTTTGTTTTTACAGTGTACACTTTTTGTTAAAAATGACATGTTTTCTTTATTCTGTGGGTTTATACGATTAAAATGATACCCATGATATATGCTTTTCTATAATTATACCGCTTAAAAAAAATCCCAAACTATTTTAACAAAATTTGGATGTTTGAAATTGCCCTAATTTACCACCTATAACTTTATTAAATTTCAGTATATGGGGTGGTATGAGGGCTTTTACGCATGTGGTGATGCCAAAAATGCTTATTAACCCCTTAAGGACCAAGCAGTTTTCTGTTTCTGCACTTTCGTTTTTTCCTCCTTACCTTTTAAAAATCATAACCCTTTCAATTTTTCACCAAAAAATCCATATGATGGCTTCTTTTTTGCGCCACCAATTCTACTTTGTAATGACATCAGTCATTTTACCCAAAAATCTACGGCAAAACGGAAAAAAAATCATTGTGCGACAAAATTGATGAAAAATCACCATTTTGTAAATTTTGTGGGCTTCTGTTTCTACGCCGTACATTTTTCGGTAAAAATTACACCTTATCTTTATTCTTTAGGTCCATACGATTAAAATGATACCCTACTTATATAGGTTGGATTTTGTCGTACTTTTGGAAAAAAAATCATAACTACATGAAGGAAAATTTATACATTTAAAATTGTCTTCTTTTTATCTCTATAACTTTTTAGTTTTTCCGTGTACAGGGTGGTTTGAGGGCTAATTTTTGGCGCTGTGATCTGAAGTTTTAAACAATACCATTTTTGTTTTGATCAGACTTTTGATCGCATTTTATTCCTTTTTTTATGGTATAAAAAGGGACAAAAAATACGCTATTTTTGACTTTGGAATTTTTTTCGTGCATATGCCATTGACCGTGCGGTTTAATATTATGATATATTTTTATAGTTCGGACATTTATGCACGCGATGATACCACAAATGTTTATTTTTATTATGTTTATATATTTTTTATATGGAATTTGGGAACAGGGGGGTGATTTAAACTTTTAATAAGGAAGGGGTTAACGTGTGTGTGTTTCAACTTTTTTTTAAACTTTTTCTTTACACTTTTAGTTCCCTTAGGGGACTTTTAGGAGGAATTAGATTCCTCATACAGATCACTATGGTTGTATAGAACCATAGTGATCTGTGTGCTCTGCGCTTGAATGATAAAGCCTGGCCCTGCCCCACTGGACCACCAGGGAATGAATACAGGCACCTTTAGTCAAAGTTGACAGCGGCGAGCTAAAGGGTTAATTGCCGGTTGTGGCGATCGCCGCATGTCGGCTATTAACGCCGGCCCCCACCTGCAGAAATCAGCTGGGGGCCGGCCGGTATGACGCGGGCTCGAGTCGGGAGCCCGCGTCATACCCGGTTAAGGGCCATTGGACGTGGTCCTTAACCCCTTAAGGACACATGACGTTCTCATACGTCTCCATTTCCGAGTCCTTAAGGACACATGACGTATGAGAACATCATGTGTTTTACCGCCCCCCCGCAACCATCTGGAGCGGAGCCGGTGCCCGATGCCTGCTGAAATCGTTCAGCAGGCATCGGGGCATATCGCCCAGGGGGGTCATTATGACCCCCCATGTCGGCGTTGGCCGCAGATCGCTGGACAATTCAGTCCAGCGATCTGCGGCGGATTCCGGGTCAATCGGGTCTCCAGTGACCCGGTGACCCGGAATTATTGGCTGATCGGGGCCGTCAGAGATGGCCCCGAACAGCCAGACCCAGCAGGGGTGAGGTGGCACTGGTGCCACCTCACGTTCGCCCTGATTCGTCGGCCGGATTACCGGCCGACCAATCAGGGCGCCTGCTGCGGGTGTCACTCTCGCAACCCGCTCCGCCCCTCTTCCGGAGGATGTGAGCGGGTGCGGGACGTGCACCCCCGGGTGCTGGGGACCCCGATCCCCGGGGCCCCTGTTGGGATCGGGGCCCCAGGAGCAGCGACGGCGGCGGCGACGACGAGGGACTGACCTGTGCGGCTGGATCGTTGGAGGTGAGTGACAGCCTCCTGCTGTTGCTTAGCAACAGCTCCCAGCATGCAAAAAGGGCATGCTGGGAGCTGTAGTTATGCAACAGCAGGAGGCAGACCACCACAACTCCCAGCATTCCCTTATGGGCATGCTGGGACTTGTAGTTTTGCAACAGCTGGAGGCACATTCTTTCTATGGAAAAGTGTACCTTCAGCTGTTGTATAACTACAACTCCCAGCTTGCACAATCAGCTAAAGTGCATGCTGGGAGTTGTAGTGGTGCATCTGGTGGTTGCATAACTACAACTCCCAGCATGCCCGTTGGCTGTCAGTGACTGCTGAGAGTTGTAGTTTTGCAACAGCTGAAGGCACACTGAGTTAAGTAGCAAACCAGTGTGTCTCCAGCTGTTGCATAACTACAATCCCCAGCATCCCCAGCCAAAGTAGTATGCCTCCAGCTGTTGCATAACTACAACACCCAGCATGCCCTTCCGCTGTCCGTACATGTTGGGGGTTGTAGCTTTTGCAACAGCTGAAGGCACACTGGTTGCAAAACACTGAGTTTGTTACCAAACTCGGTGTTTCACAACCAGTGTGCCTCCAGCTGTTGCAAAACTACAACTGCCAGCATGCACTGAAAGACCGTACATGCTGGGAGTTGTAGTTTTGCAACAGCTGGATGTCCCCCCCCCCCCCCCCAATGTGATTGTACAGGGTACACTCACATGGGCGGAGGATTACAGTAAGTATCTGGCTGCAAGTTTGAGGTGCGGCAAAATTTCTGCCGCAGCTCAAACTGCCAGCGAGAAACTACTGTGAACCCCCGCCCGTGCGACTGTACCCTAAAAACACTACACTACACTAACACAAAATAAAATAAAAAGTAAAAAACACTACATATACACATACCCCTACACAGCCCCCCTCCCCAATAAAAATAAAAAACGTCTGGTACGCCACTGTTTCCAAAACGGAGCCTCCAGCGGTTGCAAAACTACAACTCCCAGCATGCACTGATAGACCGTACATGCTGGGAGTTGTAGTTTTGCAACAGCTGGATGCCACCCCCCCCCCCCAATGTGAACGTACAGGGTACACTCACATGGGCGGAGGATTACAGTAAGTATCCGGCTGCAAGTTTGAGCTGCGTCAAATTTTCTGCCGCAGCTCAAACTGCCAGCGAGAAACTACTGTGAACCCCCGCCCGTGTAACTGTACCCTAAAAACACTACACTACACTAACACAAAATAAAATAAAAAGTAAAAAACACTACATATACACATACCCCTATACAACCCCCCTCCCCAATAAAAATGAAAAACGTCTGGTACACCACTGTTTCCAAAACGGAGCCTCCAGCTGTTGCAAAACAACTACTCCCAGTATTGCCAGATAGCCGTTGACTGTCTAGGCATGCTGGGAGTTTTACAACAGCTGGAGGCACTCTGTTTGGGAATCACTGGCGTAGAATACCCCTATGCAAGTCCCTAATTTAGGCCTCAAATGCGCATGGCGCTCTCTCACTTTGGAGCCCTGTCATATTTCAAGGCAACAGTTTAGGGCCACATATGGGGTATTGCCGTACTCGGGAGAAATTGCCTAACAAAAGTCGTGAAACACCTGTAGGGTATTAAGGTTCAAATTACCCCTTGTTACGTTCCCCGAGGGGTCTAGTTTCCAAAATGGTATGCCATGTGTTTTTTTTTTGCTGTCCTGGCACCATAGGGGCTTCCTAAATGCGGCATGCCCCCAGAGCAAAATTCGCTTTCAAAAAGCCAAATGTGACTCCTTCTCTTCTGAGACCTGTAGTGCGCCAGCAGAGCACTTTTCACCCCCATATGGGGTGTTTTCTGAATCGGGAGAAATTGGGCTTAAAATTTTGGGGGGTATTTTCTGCTATTACCCTTTTTAAAATTGTAAAAATTTTGGGAAACCAAGCATTTTAGGTAAAAAAAAATATATATTTTTTTATATATGCAAAAGTTGTGAAACACCTGTAGGGTATTAAGGTTCACATTACCCCTTGTTACGTTCCCCGAGGGGTCTAGTTTCCAAAATGGTATGCCATGTGTTTTTTTTTGCTGTTATGGCACTATAGGGGCTTCCTAAATGCGGCATGCCCCCAGAGCAAAATTTGCTTTCAAAAAGCCAAATGTTACTCCTTCTCTTCTGAGACCTGTAGTGCGCCAGCAGAGCACTTTTCACCCCCATATGGGGTGTTTTCTGAATCGGGGGAAATTGGGCTTCAAATTTTGGGGGGTATTTTCCAGCTATTACCCTTTTTAAAAATGTAAACATTTTGGGAAAACAAGCATTTTAGGTAATTTTTTTTATTTTTTTTTTACATATGCAAAAGTCGTGAAACACCTGTAGGGCATTAAGGTTCACGTTACCCCTTGTTACGTTCCCCGAGGGGTCTAGTTTCCAAAATGGCATGCCATGTGTTTTTTTTTTTGCTGTTCTGGCACCATAGGGGCTTCCTAAATGCGGCATGCCCCCAGAGCAAAATTTGCTTTCAAAAAGCCAAATGTGACTCCTTCTCTTCTGAGACCTGTAGTGCGCCAGCAGAGCACTTCTCACCCCCATGCGAGGTATTTTCTGTATCGGGAGAAATTGGGCTTCAAATTTTGGGGGGTATTTTCTGCTATTACCCTTTTTAAAAATGTAAAATTTTTGGGAAACCAAGTATTTTAGGTAAAAAATATATATATTTTTTTTACATATGCAAAAGTCGTGAATCACCTGTAGGGTATTAAGGTTCACTTTACACCTTGTTACGTTCCCTGAGGGGTCTAGTTTCCAAAATGGTATGCCATGTGTTTTTTTTTTGCTGTCCTGGCACCATAGGGGCTTCCTAAATGCGGCATGCCCCCCAAAAACCATTTGTCGCTCCTTCCCTTCTGAGCCCTCTACTGCGCCCGCCGAACAATTAACATAGACATATGAGATATGTGCTTACTCGAGAGAAATGGGGTTTCAAATACAAGTAAAAATTTTCTCCTTTTTACCCCTTGCAAAAATTCAAAAATTGGGTCTACAAGAACATGCGCGTGTAAAAAATGAAGACTTTGAATTTTCTCCTTCACTTTGCTGCTATTCCTGTGAAACACCTAAAGGGTTAATACACTTACGGAATGTCATTTTGAATACTTTGGGGGGTGTAGTTTTTATAATGGGGTCTTTTATGGGGTATTTCTAATATGAAGACCCTTCAAATCCACTTCAAACCTGAACTGGTCCCTGAAAAATAGTGAGTTTGAAAATTTTGTGAAAATTTTCAAAATTGCTGCTGAACTTTGAAGCCCTCTGGTGTTTTCCAAAAGTAAAAACTCATAAATTTTATGATGCAAACATAAAGTAGACATATTGTATATGTGAACCCAAAAAAAATATATTTTGAATATCCATTTTCCTTACAAGCAGAGAGCTTCAAAGTTAGAAAAATGCTAAATTTTCTTTTTTTTCATCAAATTTTGGGATTTTTCACCAAGAAAGGATGCAAGTTACCATAAAATTTTACCACTAAGTTAAAGTAGAATATGTCAAGAAAAAACAATCTCGGAATCAGAATGATAACTAAAAGCATTCCAGAGTTATTAATGTTTAAAGTGACAGTGGTCAGAATTGCAAAAAACGCTCCGGTCCTTAAGGTATAAAATGGCCTGGTCCTTAAGGGGTTAAGAGGTTAATTATTATTATAATTTTTTTATTGTGGAAAGGGATTTTTCAAATTTTTTAACTTTTTATTTTTTACATTTTTTAAAACTTTTTTTTTTTTAAACTTTAATAATCCCCATAGGGGAATATTTATAGCAATGATTTGATTGCTAATACTGTTCAGTGCTATGCATAGGAATGTCAGACCAGAGCAGAAGACCCCGGAAGACAGATGGAGGCAGGTGAGGAGACCTCCATCCGCCATTATGGATGATCGGATCCCTGCGGCAGCGCTGCGGGCGATCCGATCATGCATTTAAAGTGCCACACAGCCGCAGATGCGGTGATCTGTATTGATCATGGCATCTGAGGGGTTAATGGCTGATAGCAGCCGGGACCTGCAGCGCATGACGCGAACACCAGTTCGGTGCTCGTGGTCATGGCAGAGCGTAAATGTACATCATGATGCATTAAGTACCACGGCACCACGACGTACATTTATGTCCATTGTCATTAAGGGATTAAGAGTCTCCTCTGTCCTCCACTCATTAGCTGTATTAATGGCACCTGTTTGAACTTTTTATCAGTATAAAAGATACCTGTCCACAACCTCAAACAGTCACACTCCAAACTCCACTATGGGCAAGACCAAAGAGCTGCTGAAGGACACCAGAAAAAAAACTTGTAGACCTGCACCAGGCTGGGAAGACTGAGTCTGCAATAGGCAAGCAGCTTGGTGTGAAGAAATCAACTGTGGGAGCTATTGTTAGAAAATGGACATACAAGACCACTGATAATCCCCCCTCGATCTGGGGCTCCATGCAAGATCTCATCTTGTGATCACTAGATAATCACTAGAGCGATGATCAAAAATCCCAGAACCACATGGGGGGACCTAGTGAATGACATGCATAGAGGTGAGACCAAAGTAACAAAGGCTACCATCAGTAATACACTACACCTCCAGGGACTCATCATGCAGTGCCAGACGTGTCCCCCTGCTTAGGGCAGTACATGGCCAGGCCCATCTGAAGTTTACTAGAGAGCATTTGGATGATCCAGAAGAGTATTGGGAGAATGTCATATGGTCAGATGAAACCAAAGTAGAACTTTTTGGTAATAATTAAACTCATTGTGTTCGGAGAAGAAAGAATGCTGAGTTCCATCCAAAGAACACCATACCTACTGTGAAACATGGGGGTGAAAACATCATGCTTTGGGGCGGATTTTCTGCCAAGGGACCAGGACGACTGATCCATGTTAAGGAAAGAATGAATGGGGCCATGTATCGTGAGATTCTGAGTGAAAGCCTCCTTCCATCAGCAAGGCCATTAAAGATGAAACATGGCTGGGTCTTTCAGCATGACAATGATCCCAAACACACCGCTCGGGCAATGAAGAAGCATTTCAAGGTCCTGGAGTGGCCTAGCTGTTACGCCAGGCGCTCCGGGTCCCTGCTCCTCCCCGGAGCGCTCGCGACGTCTCTCTCTCTGCAGCGCCCTGGTCAGACCCGCTGACCAGGAGCGCTGCACTGACATTGCCGGCGGGGATGCGATTCGCATAGCGGGACGCGCCCGCTCGCGAATCGCATCCCAAGTCACTCACCTGTCCCGGCCCCCGGCTGTCATGTCCTGGCGCGCGCGGCTCCGCTCCTTAGGGCGTGCGCGTGCCAGCTCTCTAAGATTTAAAGGGCCAGTGCACCAATGATTGGTGCCTGGCCCAATCAACCTAATTAGCTTCCACCTGCTCCCTGGCTATATTACCTCACTTCCCCTGCACTACCCTGCCGGATCTTGTTGCCTTGTGCCAGTGAAAGCGTTTAGTGTTGTCCAAAGCCTGTGTTCCAGATCTTCTGCTATCCACATTGACTACGAACCTTGCCGCCTGCCCCGACCTTCTGCTACGTCTGACCTTGCCTCTGCCTTGTCCTTCTGTCCCACGCCTTCTCAGCAGTCAGGTTGAGCCGTTGCCGGTGGATACGACCTGGTTGCTACCGCCGCAGCAAGACCATCCCGCTTTGCGGCGGGCTCTGGTGAATACCAGTAGCATCTTAGAACCGGTCCACCGACACGGTCCACGCCAATCCCTCGCTGACACAGAGAATCCACATC
Organism: Hyla sarda; assembly: GCF_029499605.1. NCBI lineage: Eukaryota > Metazoa > Chordata > Amphibia > Anura > Hylidae > Hyla > Hyla sarda. The sequence goes on along the minus strand of NC_079190.1, from coordinate 150,434,741 downwards.
CAGCCAGCCGAATCGTGACACTAGCCAGTCTCCAGATCTCAAACCCATAGAAATCCTTTGGAGGGAGTTGGAAGTCTGTGATGCTCAATGACGCCCCCAAAACATCACTGCTCTAGAGGGGATCTACATGGAGGAATTGGCCAAAATACCAGCAACAGTGTGTGAAAACCTTGTGCAGACTTACAGAAAATGTTTTACCTGTGTCATTGCCAACAAAGGGTATATAACAAAGTATTGAGATGAACTTTTGTTATTGACCAAATACTTATTTTCCACCATAAATGTGAAATAATTTCTTTACAAATCAGACAATGTGATTTTATGGATTTTTTTTTCACATTATGTTTCTCATAGTTGAGATATACCTCCGATGAAAATTACAGACCTCTCTCATCTTTTTAAGTGGGAGAACTTGCACAATTGGTGGCTGAGTAAATACTTTTTTGCCCCACTGTATCTCACTCAGCTTTATCTGGATGAGATGCACTTCCCAAAACCTGGTATCCCCAGACAACTGGTACTTTGGGGAAATATAAGGATTCCTGATGACTATTCTTGTCACTGTCTCACAATATGTTTATAGGTGGTTAAACAGAGAGTGTCCCCTCTGGCTAAATTGCTCCTTGTGATAAGATCATGGATTGCTGAGTTCCTTAAACGGGTACTCTGGTGGGGGGGGGGGGGGGATCAACTCATGCCAGAAAGTTAAAAAGGTTTGTAAATTTAAAAATCTTAATCCTTCCTGTACTTATCAGCTGCTGCATGCTACACAGGAAATTCTTTTTGAATTTCTATTTTGTCTTGCCACAGTGCTCTCTACTGACACCTCTGTTTGTTTCAGGAACTGTCCAGAGCAGGAGAGGTTTGCTATGGGGATTTGTTTCTATTCTGGACAGTTTCTGACATGGACAGAGGTGTCAGCAGAGAGCACTGTGGTCAGACAGAAAATAAATTCAAAAAGAAAATAACTTCCTGTGGAGGATACAGCAGCTGATAAGTACTGGAAGGATTACGATTTTTAAATAGAGGTAATTTACAAATATGTTTAACTTTGCAGTGCTTAGCGAAAGCCTTCTATCTTAGTACACCTTGACAAATGCAAGTTGTACTGTGAGGGCAGTGTACAAATAATTACAGCTGGCTAAGCAAAAAAAAATTGCCCTTAGACAAGTTCTTTGATTGAAAATACAAAAATAATAAGTCTTATATTAAAAGTCATTACAAGTTTCAGAGCAAAATGAGGCTGGAACTAGGAATGGACAATGATGCAGTTAGCTCTGGTTAGATAGCCTTGCTGCTCACATTTTGCAGCACTAAATAATACTAGATGTAAGTAATTGGAAGCAGTTGAAATAAGAATCTATTTTTACACATACAAAATAAAAAATAAATAAAATAAAAAAAGAGAGAAAAGAACATGACCATAAATTGTTTAAAAAAAACAAAAGAACAAAGAAACAAGTGTCCTTACTGTTCAGATTCCACAATAACCTTAGGGTTATATTTAGAGTACGTTCAAAATAGGAACTTTTTATAAGAAACACAATGAAAGTAGATACACTGTACAACTACATGAAACTTCAAACATATATTTGTTTAGGTTAACATAATGTACAGAAAAAGACTTGTATAAAGACAAGACATTAGGGTGTAATGTACTCATGCCAACATTTTACAATCGTAAGACATATTAACAATTTTCAGCCACTGCCAGGTTAAAGGGGTACTCCGGTGGAAAACTTTTTTTTTATTTAAATCAACTGGTGCCAGAAAGTTAAAGAGATTTGTAAATTACTTCTATTAAAATTTTTTAATCCTTCCAGTACTTCCAGTAATGTTTTTCTTTTTGGAACACAGAGCTCTCATGAGCACAGTGCTCACTGCAGACATCTCTGTCTATTTTAAGAACTGTCCAGAGTAGGAGAAAATCCCCATAGCAAACATATTCTGCTCTGGACAGTACCTAAAATGGACAGAGATGTCATCAGAGAGCACTGTGTTCATGATGTCAGCAGAGAGCTCTGTGTTCCTAAAAGAAAAGAATTTCCTCTGTAGTATTCAGCAGCTAATGAGTACTGGAAGGATTAAGATTTTTTCATAGAAGTTATTTACAAATTTGTTTAACTTTCTGGCACCAGTTGATTTAAAAAAAAAAGTTTTCCATCAGAGTTCCCCTTTAAATAACACACAACAATCAATAATATGTTGGGATAGAGATGTTTATGACATCTAAAGTCTAAAGTGAGTGGTCAACCAAATTGTCGGAAGTCCAATGCAAATCTTTGCAAAATGGGGTTACTCATTGGCAGTTTCTATTGTGCTGGTTCTTTATGGTGCTATTCAAATATGACATGGTGCCAGAGAATTATTCCCCCAAAAAATCTAGACATCTGGACATTTCCACTGTGCCACTGTAGACAAGGAAGAATCCATTGACTCTTACCTCCACACCATATCGTCAGACTCTTTCTCCTCCTGAGAGGGCCACAAGGGCCATATTATCCCTTAAAACCCCACAACCTCTTAAAAGACAGTGGCTATTTTTGGTTGCTAATTCTGTTGCTACTACTATCACCAGGCACCTGGAGGTTGCTGCTACTTGTACTGGTACTACAACCAACATTCTTACTAGTGGAGGACATGGCAAGTGTGCTCTGTCCTCTACCCTGACTTCATCCAACAATTTCTTTACCAGACATTTTTATTTTTATTTTTTTTATTGAAAAAGATTTGGTGGTTGTTTTCACGTTTTTTTGGGTGATTTGTCACATCTACTCATCAAGAATCAAAGAGACAGCCAATCATTGTTCACTCCAATGCTTTGAATGTGTACTAATGTTACACACAGGTAGAAAAGCTAGATGTTTGTTTACACCTTGGAAATACAGGTAACTTGACCTTAGATGCTTATTCTGCATTCACTCCAACACTCTTAAAGTGTATTTATGTTACACATAACACATAACTTTGATGCTTATTCCACTATTCTGCATTACCTCTCAACACTTTTAATGCATATAATACAGGTGAGCTTAACTTGTAAAGGTATTGTAGTGTAAACTGTAGCTCCTCAGTGCCAGCAGCACACATACTGCCCAAGACCACCAACATGCTTGATTGCAGGCAAGATACACTTGTCTTTGCACTCCTCACCTGGATGCCACCACACACACTTGACACCATATAAACCAAATAAGTTTATCTTCGTTTCATTGGACCACAGGACTTGGTTTCCGTAATTCATGGCCTGAATCTGCTTGTCGTCAGCAAACTGCAACCTTTTTTGTGCATCATCTATAGAAGAGGTTTCCTTCTGAAACGAAAGCCATGCAGACCAATTTAAAGGGGTTATCCAGCATAAGGTGATTTTAGTACATACCTGGCAGACAGTAATGGACATGCTTAGGAAGCGCTTGACTTGGGCTAAATGGCTAAGCTGTGAGATTACCATAACACTGTGGCTAGCTTTCTGTGAACTTGTATTTCCTGTTTTCAGTTTTCTTGTTTGCCTACAAATCCCATGATTCGATTTTCTTCCTTCCCACACATCAGCTACCCCACCCATTGAAACATAAATGAGCTGCAGACCTGTGGTTTTCAATCAGGGTGCATCCAGCTGTTGCATTACTTGCAGATTGCTACCTCCACCCATTGAAGCAGACAGGCTCCCTGTCATCAGCTGACTAGTGAGTCAGGTCTCAACCGCATTGCAAGCTGGGAAAAATCCCAGACAGCAGTCATTTTTTATGCTGTTAAAAATAAATATTGGGATGAAAATCACAGAATTGTGAGAAAACCATCACACACAAGTAAAGACGCTATATTTTGAACTACACTTACTTTACAGACCCTGTAGCATAGTCAAATAAAAAAAAAATCCTGAAATACCCCTTTAATGCAGTTGGTGGCATATGGTCCAAGCACCGACAGTCTAGGAGCTGTAACACTGCAAAAAAAAAAGTGAAAAAAAGTGAATAAAAATAATTTAACCCCTCCCCAAATAAAAGTATGAATCACCCCCCTTTTCCCATTTAAAAAACAAAAACTGTGTAAATAAAAATAAACATATGCGGTATCACCGCGTGCGTAAATGTCCGAATTATAAAAATATATCCTTAACTAACCCCTTAAGGACGCAGGGTTTTTCAGTTTTTGCACTTTCCTTTTTCCTCCTTACCTTTTACAAATCATAACCCTTTCAATTTTCCACCTAAAAATCCATATTATGGCTTATTTTTTGCATCACCAATTCTACTTTGCTGTTACATTAGTCATTTTACCCAAAAATCCACAGCAAAACAGAAAAAAAAATCATTGTGCGACAAAATCGAAGAAAAAACACCATTTTGTAACTTTTGGGGGCTTCCGTTTCTACGCAGTGCATATTTCACTAAAAATGACACCTTATCATTATTCTGTAGGTCCATACAGTTAAAATGATACCCTACTTATATAGGTTTGATTTTGTCGTACTTCTGGAAAAAAAATCACAACTACATGCAGGGTCACTTTCACTTCAGACGCGGCGGTCAGCTTTGATCGCCGCGTCTGAAGGGTTAATACAGGGCATCACCAAGAACGGTGATGTCCTGTATTAGCCGCGGGTCCCGGCCGTTGATAGCCGCCGGGACGACCCGATATGCCGCGGGGACATCGCGTGACCCCGCGGCATATCGTGGAAGCCGGCGGAGGACGTAAATATACGTCCTTCGTCATTAATGGGTTAAACCGCACAGTCAATGGCATACGCACAAAAACATTTCAAAGTCCAAAATTGTGGATTTTTGATCACTTTTTACATAATGAAAAAATGAATAAAAAGCGATAAATAAGTCCGATCAATACAAAAATGGTACCACTAAAAACTTCAGATCACGGCGCAAAAAATTAGCCCTCATACTGCTCCATATGCGGAAAAATAAAAAAGTTATAGGGGTCAGAAGATGACAATGTTAAACGTATAAATTTTCCTTCATGTCGTTATGATTTTTTCCAGAAGTACAACAAAATCAAACCCATGTAAATAGGGTATCATTTTTATTGTATGGACCTACAGAATAAAGAAAAGGTGGCATTTTTACCGAAGTTGTACTGTGAAGAAACGGAAGCCCCCAAAAGTTACAAAATAGCATTTTCTTTCAATTTTGTCTCACAAGGATTTTTTTTTTATGTTTCGCCGTAAATTTTTGAGTAAAATGACCGACGTCTTTACAACATAGAATTGGTGGTGCAAGGTGCAAAAAATAAGCAATCATATGGATTTTTAGGTGCAAAATTGAAAGAGTTATGATTTTTTTAAGGTAAGGAGGAAAAAACGAAAATGGAAAAACAGAAAAACCTTAACCTCTTAAGGACGTAGGGCGTACCTGTACACCCTACGCCAGTCCCGGTGTTTAAAACGTGGTCACATCGTGACTCTGCATCACACCGGGTCGGTCCCGGCTGCTATTCATAGCCGGGACCCTGGGCTAACAGCGCGCAGCACAGATCGTTGTGCCGAGCACTATTAACCCTTCAGATGTGGCGATAAAAGTTGACCGCCGTGTCTGAAAGTGGAAATAAACATTTCCCGTCAGCTCAGTTGGGCTGATCGGGACATCAAGATAAAATCGTGATGTCTCGATCAGCTAGGACGTGAGCAGAGGTCCCCTTACCTGTCTCCGCCACGTCCGATCGGGGATTGATTGCTCCAAGCCTGAGCTACAGGTTTGAGCAATCGAGCCCCTATCTCGCTGATCCATGCAAAGCTATGGCTTTGCAGGGATCAGCATAAGAGATTAGTGTGTGCTATAGCTCCCTAAAAAAAAGTGAAAAAAGTGAAAAAAAGTTAACAAAGGTCATTTAACCCCCTTCCCTAATAAAAGTTAGAATCACCCCCTTTTCCCATAAAAAAAAACTTTGTAAATAAAAATAAAAATAAACATATGTGGTATCGCCGCATGCAGAAATGTCCGAACTATAAAAATATATTGTTAATTAAATTGCACGGTCAATGGCATAAGAGCAAAAAAATTCCACAGTCCAAAATAGCGTATTTTTGGTCACTTTTTATATCATGAAAAAATGAATAAAAAGCGATCAAAAAGTCCGATCAATACAAAAATGGTACAGATAAAAACTTCAGAACATGGCTCAAAAAAATGAGTCATCATACCGGCCCGTATGCAGGAAAATAAAAAAAATTATAGGGGTTAGAAGATGAGAATTTTTAACATATACATTTTCCTGCATGTAGTTATGATTTTTTCCAACGTACCGTATATACTCGAGTATAAGCCGACCCGAATATAAGCCAAGGCCCCTAATTTCACCCCAAAAACCCAGGAAAAGTTATTCAACTATAAGCCTAGGGTGGGAAATACATCATCCCCCCCATGTAATCATCCAGACCCCTTCATCATCACTGCGTGTCAATACCTTCATCAGTGGTCTTCAAACTGCGGACCTCCAGATGTTGCAAAACTACAACATGCTGGGAGTTGTAGTTTTGCAAAATCTGGAGGTCCGCAGGTTGAAGACCACTGAAAAGGGATTGACAGGCGGAGCGTTCACGCGAGTATAAGTCGAGGGGGGCTGAAAAACTCGGCTTATACTCAAGTATCTACGGTACGACAATATCCAACCTATATTAGTAGGGTATAATTTTTACCGAAAAATGCACTGTGTAGAAACGGAAGCCCCAAAAGTTACAAAATTAAATTTTTTCTTCAATTTTGTCGCACAATTAATTATTTTTTCCATTTCGCCGTGGATTTTTTGGTAAAATGACTAATGTCACTGCAAAGTAGAATTGGTGGAATTTTATGTGCAAAATTTAAAGCGTTATGATTTTTAGAAGGTGATGAGAAAAAAATGAAAATGCAAGAACGGAAAAACCCCGGTTCCTTAAGGGGTTAAAATAATCTCAAACTTTTTAACTAAATTAGTACGTTTAAAAGTCCTCTATTTTGGCAACCTATAACTCTTAATTTTTTCAGTATAAGCGGTGGTATAAGGGCTCATTTTCTTGCGCCGTGATCTGTTCTTTTTATTGATGCCACATGTGAGTATATTAAACTTTTAATACATTTTTTTATTTTTTATTTTTTTTGGAATATGATGTGTCAAAAAAGCAGCAATTTTGGACTTTGTAATAATCCAGCAAGGGGTAAATCCTTTTTTGAGTCTGTGCCTGTCCATACAAATGTTACTTGTTTTTATAATACCTAATTGTGTTCTTTCTGTTTTATTTTAGTTTTGACTAATTTGAATCTGTCTGCCATTTCATATATCATATTAAAGCCTTTGTGGACAAATTCAGATAATCTACATGTTACAGGGGCAGTGACACTTAACAACCTTATTTAAAAAAAACATGTTACACACACGTTTTGAATAGTTTTTATGTACTTGTATTTTTACACATGTATTGAATGTATTTTATTTTAACTGTGTATTCTATTAATGGTGTTTTCATCCCACATTCATTTGTTGCCCGTTTTCTGTACTCATATGCACTTAACTAATTTATCATGTATATGAATTTAGTCTATGGGTAGTGGTGAAGTCCCATACCAGACAGTTTCATACTCTGGAGATACTAAGCCCACACCACGTCTTTTAAGACTTCATAGCAACTAGAGCAACTAGCCTATATGACATAAACTTCCATAAAATGTGAACCGCACAAGACAATAGGATGGGCACTATCAATCAGTCCACTATCAGAACAAAGGTGCAATGGCGTTCAGCTGCATGGAGCCAAAATATCGGAAGGTGCTCCAGCCTGTAAACAGTCCTAGTTCCAAAAAAACGATCCACAAATAGAAAAGGCGAGTCACTCACCCAGCTGTACAGTTGTAGTAGCCAATGGCGGACGATCCGGTTAGTTCATAGGTATACGGCCTGACGAAGCACCAGTGGGCGTGTAACGGTCCGTGGCTGCGTCTGAGATCTCCCCTGCCTCGTTCCATCTCTGCCCGTTCCCGTACTATGGACTAACCGGATTGTCCGCCATTGGCTACTACAACTGTACAGCTGGGTGAGTGACTCGCCTTTTCTATTTGTGGATCATCAACTTCCATAAAATTTTTCTATTGATGTATTATTCTGTTGCTGTTCGCTCGGATTTGTGGGGGGGAGGAAGCTTGCACTGTGTCATGATGCCTTGCTGTGGAGATGATCACACAGTGGGTCCAGGCAAGGTGTCTAGCTGCTGGAAGTCTCCATTCTGGTGGTTGGAAGTTAAAGTAGCAGCAGCTGCACAGCTGCATTTCATCTCTTTTTCTCCGTGAGCAAATGTAATGTAATATTTGTGATGGGGTCTCATTTGTGAACAGCATATAGCATTTTAGCTGTGGTGTCATTATTGTTGTTTGATTGGCAACTATGAAACAGTACCACTTCCACATGCTATTTTTTTGATATATATATATATATATATATATATATATATATATATATATATAAATATATATATATATATATATATATATATATATATACATACATACAGGGTGGGCCATTTATATGGATGCACCTTAATAAAATGGGAATGGTTGGTGATATTAACTTCCAACTTGTGACACATTAGTATATGTGAGGGGGGAAACTTTTCAAGATGGGTGGTGACCATGGCAGCCATTTTGATGTCGGCCATTTTGAATCCAACTTTTGTTTTTTCAATAGGAAGAGGGTCATGTGACACATCAAACTTATTGGGAATTTCACAAGAAAAACAATGATGTGCTTGGTTTTAACGTAACTTTATACTTTCATGAGTTATTTACAAGTTTCTCTTTGTTTACAGCCATTGACATGTCGTCGAGGTTAACACATGAGGAGCGGATAGAAATTGTGGATAGAAAACTCATGAAAGAATAAAGTTACATTAAAATCAAGCACATGATTGTTTTTCTTGGGAAATTCCCAATAAATTTGATGTGTCACATGACCCTTTTCCGATTGAAAAAACTAAAGTTGGATTCAAAATGGCCGCCACGGTCACCACCCATCCTGAAAAGTTTCCCCCCTCACATATACTAATGTGCCACAAACAGGAAGTTAATATCACCAACCATTCCCATTTTATTAAGGTGTATCCATATAAATGGCCCACCCTGTATATACATATATATATATATATATATATATATATATATATATATATATCTTTTTGGGCCATAGCTATGCACTCATACATTTCAAGTGTTTTTCAGGTGGTATTACCTGTATTCATTTGTTACTAGATAAGATGCCTTTTGTTCTGGCTGTTATACCAAGTGATCACATTTTTTTTAGACAGACTCTGTGGACTACTGTGTGGACTACTGTGTGGACTATAGGTCACTTCCACTATTCATTCATTCATTCATTTCTTTTTTTTTTTTTTTGCTTTTATTTTCTGATTCAAATAATAAATATCACAACATTTTAATAATATGCAAAACATATATGATTTCATGCTTATATTTTTCGTTTTTATCAGTAAGAAAAAGCCTAATTTCCATCTCGCCAAGAAAATGTGATGCTGTTCAAAACACTCACTTCTAACTTCACTGCTTCTCAGGTGTCCTCCAGAAGTGTATATTACACATCCCGATACTCCTTCCGGATGCAGGGACCTATTAATATAAGATCTTGATTTACTTAATCAAAGGTTTCACATATATAATTCTATGCACAGAAAGTTTAAAGCTCTTACTAAGCAGTTATTTCCAACTGGACTGCCCCTCAGGCATCTCCAGGAAGTGTATATTACACATCCTGACAACTCTTCAGCATGTGAGGATTATTTGCCCTGTTACTTAAAGGGGTACTTCGGTGAAAACCTTTTTTCTTTTAAATCAACTGTTGGCAGAAAGTTAAACATATTTGTAAATTACTTATATTAAAAAATCTTAATCCTTCCAGTACTTAGTTGCTGCTGAATGCTACAGGGGAAATTATTTTCTTTTTGGAACACTGATGACATCACGAGCACAGTGCGCTCTGCTGACATCTCTGTCCATTTTAGCAACCATGCATAGCAGATGTATGCTAAGGGCAGCATGGTGGCTCAGTGGTTAGCACTGCTGCCTTGCATTGCTGGGGACTTGGGTTCACATCCCACTAAGGACAACAATAAATAAAGTGTTATTATTATAATAACGTCAGCAGATAGAACTGTGGTCGTGATGTCATCAGAGAGCATTCAAAAAAGAAAAGAATTTCCTCTGTAGCATTCAGCAGCTAATAAGTACAGGAAGGATTAAGATTTTTCAATTGAAGTAATTTACAAATATGTTTAACTTTCTGCCACCAGTTGATTTAAAAGAAAAAAGGTTTTCACCGGAGTACCCCTTTAAGGATAATATCTTTTTGATAATACCATCAAAAAGAATAAATTTTTTTTTTTATTTACGCCTTCTTCCCTTTGCCTGTCCTCCTTTACCCCATAACTTTCCTTTTATCATGAGTATATCTATTCATTGAGCCTGACTATTTATTTCTATTTGACTCACATCAAGCTTCCAATTGAGACGAACAGTAAAAGTGACTAATACACATCACTTAGGATCAGTAAATAAAAAATAAATAAATCATTGGAGTCATGTTTTAAGGGGTGCAAATGTATAGTAAAATGTATGTTAACAGGATGAGAGGAGAACACCTGTATGGTTATAAATTATAGATTTTTTCCACAAAAATGCTGGTATTACCCCAATTTTTTTTATTTTCACAAGGGCTTATAAGAGAAAAAGACCCCAAAACATTGTAGCCCAATTTCTCCTGAGTAAAGCAATACCTCATATGCTGACGTAAAGTGCTCTGTGTGCACACAACAAGGCTCATAAGAGAATGAGCGCCATTGGGCTTTTGGGGAGAGAATTTGGTTGGAATTGAAGTCGGAGGCCATGTGCGATGTGACATGATTTTGGAAACTACACCCCTCAAGGAACGTAACAAGCCATGCAGTGATCAGTTACACCCCAACGTGATTCCAAGATGTTTCTAAACAGTGCTCAGAATTTTTTTTTTTTCACAGCCTTTCCCAAAAATCTTCGAATCACTTTTGGGGTCTAAAAGCTCACTGTACACCTTCTTACATTTCTTGAAGGGTGTAGTTCCCAAAATGCAGTCACTTGTGGGGGGTTTCCGTTGTCCTGGCACAATCAGGGCTTTGCAAACACACCATGCTCCCAACCTCCATTCCAGCCAAATCCACTGTTCTAAAAGGCTAGTGGTGCTCACTCCCTTCTGTCAGACACCTGTAGGGTCCGAATGCTCACTGCATCTGTTGTAGTTTTCAAAACTGGGGCACTTGTTGGTTGTTTGTTTTTTCAACTTTTATGTCAGAATTTCTGCAACTATCAGCCATTGCAGTGCTAATCACCAATGTAGGTCTCTGACGTGCATGGTGCCATCTCACTCCTGACCCCTGTCATAAACCCGCAAAGCACTTTATGTCCACACATGGGGTATTTCCATACTCTGGAAAAGTTGCCTTTCAAATTTTGAGGATCTTTTTTTCCCTTTTACCTCTTGTGAAAATTAAAAAAAAAAACGGGGCTACACCAGCATGTAAGTGTAAAAATATTTTTTTTTACACTAACATGCTGGTGTAGCCCCAAAGTGTTCATTTTCTCAACGGCTAACAATAGAAAAAGCCCTCCAAAAAATTGGAAAGCAATTTCTCCCGAGTGCAGAAATACCCTATATGTGGCCCTAAACTGTTTCTAGGCAAATGCGACAGAGCTCAGGAGGGAGAAAGCTCCCTGCGCATTTGAGGCCTAAATTTGTGATTTCCACAGGGCGGCTGACAGTTGTAGAGCTTTACTTACATGCGGTGTACCAAAACACTGCAGTTATTAAATCTCCCCCTATTGCAGTGTTTCCCAATCTAGATGGCTCCAGATGTTGCAAAACTGTGACTCCCAGCATGCTGGGAGTTGTAGTTTTGCCACAGCTGGAGGCAGCCTGGTTGGGAAACACTGCCCTACAGTGTTGATCCAGAGGAAGGCAAAAAAAAAATCTTTGAGGCGGATTTCAATTTGCCCAATGCCAGGGAGAAAAATTCCTTCCTGAGTCAAAATATGGCAATCGGAATAAATCCCTGGATTAACGTTCTTGGGACTTTTTAGGGATTATTACAACCAGGGACTGGTTGTCAGAAAAGCGCTGCACAAGCCATGGTCCAAGCTCATGTGTAACACCACCAACAAATTGGAAAACAGCAAAAGCATTATCTAATGTCGCATAGCTCATGTACAACCCACAGTTAATTTGGGGAAAGATAAAAATGGGATATATTCATAGATGTATGGCAGCTCGAAGCATTCTTTGGTGCAGAGGCCTGGTTTTTCAGGACAAGTGTCACACTGGAAAATGGTGTCCTTTCTTATCCTTTTTAGAATAGACTCTGCATCTTTTCTGGGACTGTCCCTTCTTTCCAGTGTGGGGGACCTTTCCTGGAAAATGTTGCCCTGGTACAATAAGGGGGCCTTCAGTTCCAATGGTACTTGGGCCTGCTCCTTCCTTGATCACTACCTCCTGGAACACAATGCTGCCTGGACCATGTATACCGCTTCTTTTTTGTACCACCTGCTGGTTATGTGCATGGTCTATATGGTCTGAGAACTTGATAAGAGATATCAACTCCTCCCATATTCTGATTGTAGTCCATGATACAAACAGGCTTGAGCACCAGTTTTGCGGTACCTTGCACAGGGACAAGGGTGCAGCTTTTACTGTGAATGGTGGTCAGCATAGGGACATCCCTCTGTCCTTATACCCTGACCAGCAACATGTTGTCGCTAGTAAGGACCCTACTTTCACCCCTAGGGATTGGCGTTTGGATGGGATGTATTGGAAGACCTCTCTGATTTTTTCCCGCAGTGCCACAAGCGGCAATAGCTTTGGCGAAAAGGGACTTGAAGATGGAGAGGCTGGTATAAAAATGTAACCACATAGAGGTGGTAACCTTTATCCAGCAATGGGTACATTAGTTCCCACACAATTTTTCCACTAACTCCCAGGATGGGGGGGCATTCTGGGGGTTGAATGCAGGAATCCTTCCCTTCATACACCCTAAACCTGTAAGTGTACCCTGAGGTACTCTCACAGAGTTTGTATGCTTTCACGCCATACCTTGCCCTTTTACTGGGAATGTATTGGTGGAAATGTGGAGCCTCCCTTTAATAACTAATGGCGACCTTCTTTTGGGGAACATAGGCCTCTGCAAATTTGGTGGTAAAATGTTAAATGACTGGCCTTATTTTGAACAGGTGGGATAATCTCATGGCAGACATGTTGCATTATTTCCTGATAGCTTCAAAGCGAGCCCTTTACATGGCCATACGGTAAAGTGGGGGTGTTGTAAAGAACATCCACACTCCAGTATTGCTGAATGCTCGTCTAGCCAAAAACATCCAGGTTTCTGGGTCAAAAATTGTTGGACGTAGAGATTTGTTTGCGCTACCATCAAATTGACAAAGTTCTCACTGAAAAGAAAATGTAAAAAAAAAGTCTATTTCAGTGAGGCCTGTGGGGTCAATGTGGATTCATGGGTGTCCCACAAACCCAGGAATCTGTGGCTCATAATTGTCCGGAACTAGGGTCCAGACAGGGTCATCTCTAAGGGGGACAGGGTCACTAGCATGGTGGACGGAGAAATTGGTAATGAAAAGAGGGACACTAGTTTGGGGGGGCCTCTACTGGCATTGCCCTGCGGTGCCGCCTTCTAGGGGGCCCATCATCACTAGATGATGAGGGGGAAGAGGAAGAAAACAGGAAAGAGGGGTTTTCCTCTTCTCCCTCATTGATAGATTCAGTGTCGAAGGCAATAAAGGCATATGCCTCCTCCGATGAATATACCTTTTGAGACATTGTAAGTTTTATATTTTTTTTTTTGGGGGGGGGGGATGTAGGTGTCTAAAGGTATGTGTGTTTTGTACTTTATTTTAAAGAGTGTAGTGCAGTTTTTTATTATTATTTTTTTACTACAGTAAAAAAAAATCCAATAATAAAAAGACAAAAAAAGTACCTACCTCCAAGTAATTATGCAAATTATATGTTTCTTATTTATTAAGTAATTAATGTAAATAACAGTCAGCATTATTTTTTATGTTATCAGCTAACAATTTAAATTTTATTTTTTGAACATAAAAATCTTACAAAACTTGTCATGACTGACTGTGGGGAACAAGGAGAGTGAGCCCTAAACTGACCATAAAAATTCTCCCCCTTCCTACTTGCCCATCCATCCTAAGCGATGGATCGACAACTTGGAGCCGGTCCCTCCTTGTGCTACAGTGCAGTGGCGTTACAACAAATATATACATAGTTGGTCACAGGCCAGAAACAGAAATGGAAAACAACCAGACAACTAGACATACCCCACAGGATACAAATACTAACAGGGCAGAATGTAAACAGGCAAACTGATCAGGAATCCAGGACACTGTTCACAAACAGATACAAGTACAAAGGACAAAGATCATAATTATAGAACACTATTCACACTGGACACAGATACCTAAAAAACAGATTCGGTCCAGAACACAAGACTGGGAAACGGTTGAATCAGCATAGATTCCAGGAACAAACAGGAATAAAAACTCAGATCATATCAAAGATAAATACAAAGTGCATGCTAAAGCAGACTAGGAAATATATTGCACAAATAGACTCATGATAGCATCATTGCAGACTTCATAGCAGCATGCATGCGCAAACAATAAATAATAACCAAAACAGGGGGAATTAGGACCTCAAGGTTTAAACGTATTACTTATTCAAATATAACCTTCCAATTATGGAAATGTAGAGAAATAAGATGTAGTTGGTTTAAATAAAATCTGTGATTTATAAAAGAAATATCATTAAAATACACTTTGTCTGGTATCTGTGCAGGGCCCTTGCTACAGATCCAGTAAAATTAGTTAAAATAACATTAAAATATGGTATCAATGCCAGTATTTGTAATAATCATTATAGCAATTACATTTTCACAGTATGCCACCTTTGTATTGGGTCTCAGTTAAAGATCCTTATAGACACATATGATTAGATCCAATGATGTAGTCTATGCAAAAAATTCCCCAAAATAAGCCTCTGTGTCAGTAATTAAACTAAGCAGAGTTACAATGTGAGCGCTGGATGATGCAAAAGTTATAGTACAATTGCACACTGTCCCGTTATCAGGTTGGTACGGGCTGCGCCTGGCCTGTATGTACAGAGCACCTTTTGTGTCAATGATTTCTGGGGGGAAATTCAAAATATGTTCTGAACTATATGTGAATATGAGTGGAATACTAATGCTAGTAAATGCAAGAAAAAAAATTATAAATGCAAGTTATATATATAAAAAAAAAGATCATTGTGGAATCATATTGACAAATAAAGGGAAAAAAATACGATAAATCTCAAAAACGGAAAAATATGATAAATCTCAAAAACGGAAAATGAAATGGTCCATGATTGCTTATTCTATTTCTTCTGTTGGACTTGCATGACACATGCATTCACACTCTGCTCTCCTATAGTTTATTCTAGAGACTTATAAGCTTTGGCTGGTTGATACCCATACACTATTATTTTAATGTATTCTGTTACTTTATTCTATGATACTTTCATTGTCATGTCCAGCATTGTGACAGTTTATCCAGTATAATCACTTCCATTATGTATATTATACAATTCCTAATCCATTCTAACAGGACTATTACCACATTTTGCAACCACTTTGCAACTACATTTTGCAACCACATGGAACTGTTTACCAAATAGAAAGGCACATTATTAAAGCCCACCATGCCAAGGACATGCATACTAAGCCATTGGGAAAGGAGGACCCCCCGAAATGCATCTGGCCTCCCCATCACAGCACACAGTCCAGAACTGCCACCAAATCGCTATTGCATATAGCTATTGCACATTTGCACTCTAATCCCTTGCAAGCTCTGGAGTCCCCACATCTGGATAGCACTGCAAGGTTTACTACATGCTTGAAAGCCTCCAACTGCCACATGAGGACGCCACTGACAAGGTCTGCACTCACCACTCCTGCCTGCCAGAATTCTCTTACAGCAAGCCGGACGCAGTGCCGTGGAGCCAGCGCACCGTATGGACACCTTTAGTGACGATCTGCATCTGGAAACAGGTACTCTGTACCTCCACTAAAGGCCACGTCTGAATTTTTTGTATAGACTACATCATTGGATCTAATCATGTGTGTCTATAAGGATCTTAAACTGAGACACAATACAAAGGTGGCATACTGTGAAAATTAGACATGTGCAATTCGGTTCGGCCCGAATATCTAAATTAACGAATTTTACCGTTTTCGTGCATTCGGACCCATCCGAATGCACGAAAACATATTTTGAACATTCCCGAATAGCCACGATAATACGAATAGCAAAGTAACGAAAACATTCGTTATTTCCCGACCTGTAAATAACGAATGCATTCGTTATCCGTAAACGACCTGAAGAATTAATTCTGATAACAAAGTTAATAAAAAGGATACAGATAGTTTGATTTTTCGGATACATTCGGTATTCGGGTACGTTCGGTAAATCTTTTTATTCTTTTTTTGGACTTTAGCGATCCTGAAAAGTTATGGAGATACCTTTTTTATTAACATTTCGTAGGGTATCATAAAAAAATCATAATAAAAAAGATACAGTGGTGATGGAACAAATTGTATCTAATGAAATGTATCATTTTTATTATGAAATGTTTATTCATTTTTAAACAGGGATCAATTTATGTGAGCGGGTAAAGCACTAAAAATGTAGCCGACAATAATGAAAATGTAGTGTGTGTGTGTTTTTCACTTTTTTTTAAAAAACATTTTTTAGGTAGTACTACTACTCCCAGCATGGAACACACTCTTCCATGATGGGAGTAGTAGTTACCTGTACTAATTGACAGATCGCAGGGGTCCCTTGCGATCCTCTTGTATAATGTACAGATGCGGTGGCTGCTCTTCTATGGTCCCCTCCACTCACGTATATATACACATATTCATATTTCCCGCAGAGCTGTGATTGGCCAGATGGTTCCAGCCAATCACAGCTCTCTTTGAGAAATAGGAATATGTGTATATATACGGCCATGCAGGGGTCCATAGGAGAGCGGCCGCCGCATTCATACATTATACTGGAGGATTGCAGCGGGTGTCAGGAGTGATACCCGCAGTGATCTTTCCTTTACTACAAGTACTACTACTCCCAACATGGAGTACACTCTGCTCCATGCTGGGAACTGTAGTACCTGCATTAATAGACAGATTGCAGAGGGTGTCAGAAGTTACACTCGCTGCCATATGTCTATTAATGCAGGTACTACAGCTCCCAGCATGGAGCAGAGTGTGCTCCATGTTGGGAGTATTAGTACCTGCAGTAAGGGACAGATCCCAGGGATGTCACTCCTCCTGACACCCGCTGCGATCGTCCTTATGTGAATGTCGGGATCAGCTGTTCTCAGGGCTACAGAGCCGGGAGAACAGCTGACGCTGAGCTGTAGGTATACATCGTATATCTACTGCCCAGCAAGAACTTACAGTGAGCTTGCAATGTGTATAGGATTTACCGAATGTACCCGAATACCGAATGTATCCGAAAAAACAACACGAATACCCGAATACCGAATGTATCCGAAAAATCTAAACCGAAAATATTGCCGAACCGAAATGTTTTTCAAAAACGAAAAAACGAAACGAAATTAAACGAAAATTTTTCTAGTGCACAAGTCTAGTGAAAATGTAATTGCTATAATGATTATTAAAAATACTGGCATTGATACCATGTTTTAATGTTATTTTAACTAATTTTACTGGAACTGTAGCAAGGGCCCTGCACAGATACCAGACTAAGTGTATATTATTGATATTTATTTAATAAATTACATATTTTATTAAAACCAGCTACATCTTATTTCTCTATATTTCCATAATTGGAAGGTTACACTTTAATAAATAATAAGTTTACACCTTGAGGTCTGAATTGCCTGTTGTGGTTATTATTAATTTTGTGTCACTTTTCGGTATAGTGCAACTCAGTACATCGGTCTAGACTCAACGTATTTATAATAGTATGCAGCCACCCAATTCATATTTTTCCTCTCACTATATTTGTATGCACAAACAGACATCATAGTAGTAACAGGTCAATCACCAGCTCAGAACCTAGACTGAGCTAGAGATATATAGACACACCCACATGACCATTGGGTAAAAGGCTAAGAGCTTTAACTATTCCCTAGTCAGGGAATATAAAACTGTTCAGCCAAAACCTAAATCCAATGGCCGTGTGTGAACATAAACCAAGATAGACATTAGAGCACTGTTCCAAATTATTACGCACAGTAAGTTTCAAAACACTTTATAGGTTGTAAAGAACTGAAAATTGTCCTTTGGTGTGTTTGCAGCACATTAACTGAAATTAAAAGCTATGTCAATCAAACTTTTAACAAGTTTTAACTTTTCAAACATTTTAACAGGTCACGTTACATTTTAACATAGGACCCCTTATTTGATAGCAGCTTCACAAGTCTTGCATCCATTGAACTTGTGAGTTTTTGGACAGTTTCTGCTTGAATTTGTTTAAAATATGTCAGAATAGCCTCCCAGAGCTGCTGTTTGGATGTAATCTGCCTCCCACCCGTTAGATGTTTTGCTTGAGGATGCTCCAAAGGTTCTCAATAGGATTGAGGTCAGGGGAGGATAGAGGCCACACCATGACTTTCTCTCCTTTTAACCCTCTAGCAGCCATTGATGCAGAGGTATTCTTTGCAGCATGAGATAGTGCATTGTCATGCATAAGATGATTTTATTATGGAAAGCATAGTTCTTCCTTCTGTATCAGGGAACAAAGTGGTCAGTCAGAAATTCCACATACTTTTCAGAGGTCATCTTTACACCTTCAGGGATCCTAAAGGGGCTGACCAGCTCTCTTCCCATGATTCCGGCCCAAAACATGACATCCACCACCGACTTGTGGACATTACAGCCTTATTGGAACCGGGTGGCCATCCACCAACCATCCACTACTCCATCCATCTGGATAGATGCTAGTTTTCTCAAAATTTTACATTTTTACGAGGGGTAATAGGTGAACATGCCTCCCAAAAACATGTCAACCCCATCTCTTATGAGTATGGAAATACCCCTTGTTAGGACGTAAAATGCTCTGCGGGCGAAATACAATGCTCAAAAGAGAAGAAGTCACATTTGAATATCATTTTGCTGAAATGATTTTTGGGGGGCATGTCGCATTTAGGAAGCCCCTATAGTGCCTGAACAGCAGGAAAAAAAAAAAAAAACCACATGGCATAATATTTTGAAAACTGCACCCCTCAAGGAACGTAACAAGGGGTACAGTGAGCTTTAACACCCCACAGGTGTTTCATGACTTTTCATTAAAGTCGGACGTGTAAATGAAAAAATGTTTTCACTAAAATGCATTTTTTTCCCCAAATTGTACATTTTTACAAGGAGTAATAGGAGAAAATGCCCCCAAAATTTGTAAACCCATTTCTTCTGAGTATGGAAATACCCCATGTGTGGACGTCAAGTGCTCTGCTGGTGCATTACAATGCTCAAAAGAGAAGGAGCGCCATTGGGCTTTTGGAGAGAGAATTTGTTTGGAATAGAAGTCGGGGGCCATGTGCATTTACAAAGACCCCCCCCCCCCCCCCCCGTAGTGCCAGAACAGTGGACCCCCCCACATGTGACCCCATTTTGGAAACTGCACCCCTCATAGAATCTAATAAGGGGTGCAATGAGCATTTACACCCCACTGGCGTTTGACAGATCTTTGGAACAGTGGGCTGTGCAAATGAAAAAGAAAAATTTTCTTTTTCACGGACAACTGTTCCAAAAATCTGTCAAACACCTGTGGGGCGTAAATGCTCACTGTACCCCTTATTACATTGTGTGAGGGGTGTAGTTTCCAAAATGTGGTCACATGTGGGGGGGGGGGGTCCATTGTTCTGGCACTATGGGGTCTTTGTAAACGCACGTGGCCTTAAATTCCGGAAAAAAAATTATCTTTAAAAGCCCAATGGCGCTCCTTCTCTTCTGAGCATTGTAGTTTGCCTACAGAGCACTTTACATCCACATATGGGGTATGTTATTACAAATTTTTTTTGGGGGGGGACTTTTTTTCCTATTTTCCCATGTGAAAATGAAAAATTTAGGGTAACGCTAGCATTTTAGTAAAAAAAAAAAAAATGTTTTTTTCAGTTTCCCATCCAAATTTTACGAAAATTTGTCAAACACCTGTGGGGTGTTAAGGCTCACTATACCCCTTGTTACGTTCCGTGAGGGGTGTAGTTTCCAAAGTGGGTATTTATTTTTTTGCATTTGTGTCAGAACCGCTGTAAAATCAGCCACCCCTGTGCAAATCGCCAATTTAGGCCTCAAATGTACATAGGGGGAGATTTATCAAATCCTGTGCAGAGGAAAAGTTGCCCAGTTGCCCATAGCAAGCTTCTTTCATTTTTAACAGGGCCTCTGCAAAATGAAAGAAGTGATCTGATTGGTTGCTAGGGGCAACTGGGCAACTTTTCCTTTGCACTGGTTTTGATAAATCTCCCCCATAGTGCGCTCTCACTCCTGAGCCTTGTTGTGCGTCCGCAGAGCATTTTACGCCCACATATGGGGTATTTCCGTACTCAGGAGAAATTGCGTTACAAATTTTGGGGATCTTTTTTTTTTCCTTTTACTTCTTGTGAAAATAAAAAGTATGGGGCAACACCAGCATGTTAGTGTAACATTATTTTTTTACACTAACAGGCTTATGTAGACCACAACTTTTCCTTTCCATAAGGGGTAAAAGGAAAAAAAAGCCCCCCAAAATTTGTAACGCAATTGCCGAGTACAGAAATACCCCATATGTGGCCCTAAACTGTTTCCTTGAAATATGACAGGGCTCCAAAGTGTGAGAGAGCACCATGCACATTTGAGGACTATATTAGGGATTGCATAGGGGTGGACATAGCAGTATTCTCGCCAGTGATTCCAAAACAGGGTGCCACAAGCTGTTGCTAAACTCCCAGCATACCTGGACAGTCAGTGGCTGTCCGGAAATACTGGGAGTTGTTGCTTTGCAACAAGAGGAGGCTCCGTTTTGGAAACACTGCCGTACGATACGTTTTCATTTTTATTGGGGGGGGACAGTGTAAGGGGGTGTATTGTTTTACCCTTTATTATGTGTTAGTGTAGTGTAGTGTTCTTAGGGTACATTCAAACAGGCGGGGGTTTACGGTGAGTTTCCCGCTAGGAGTTTGCGCTGTGGAAAAAAATTTGACGCAGCTCAATCTTGAAGCAGGAAAGTCACTGTAACCCCTCCCCCCCCCCCCCCCCCCCCCGTTTGAATGTACCCTGTACATTCACATGGGGGGGGAACTTCCAGCTGTTGCAAAACTACAACTCCCAGCATGCACTGACTGACCGTGCATGCTGAGAGTTGTACTTTTGCAACAGCTGGAGGCACACTGGTTGTAAAACCTTCAGTTAAGTTCTGTTTCCTAACTCAGTATTTTCCAACCAGTGTGCCTCCAGCAGTTGCAAAACTACAACTCCCAGCATGTACTGATCACCAAAGGTCATGCTGGGAGATGTAGATATACAACAGCTGGAGGTATGCAACTACAACTCCCAGCATGGCGAGTAAGCCGTTTGCTTTTCGTGCATTCTGGGAGTTGGAGTTTTGCAAGATCAAGAGGGCCACAGTTTAGAGACTACTGCACAGTGATCGCCAAACTGTAGCCCTCCAGCTGTTGCAAAACTATAAAACCCAGCATATCCACACAGCAGTTTGCTGTCTGGGCATGCTGGGATTTGTAGTTTTGCAACATCTGGAGGGCTACAGTTGAGAGACCACTGTATAGTGGTCTCCAAACTGTAGCCCTCCAGATGTTGCTAGGCAACTCACCGGCTTCCGTAGGATCGCTGCACGCTGCACCAGGGGGTAGAGAGGATCGCCGCCCGCCGGTGAGGGACTTCCATTGCCGTCACCGGTCACAGGAGAGTCCGGGTCACTGGAGACCCGTATAAACCATAATCACAGCAGATCGCCGTTTCCGGTGACGTGGTAATCCCAGAACACCGCGCCGTAAATGTACGGCGCTGTGCGTGAAGATGCTCTAAGCAGCGCTGTACATTTACGACACATCTCCTTAAGGGGTTACAACTTGGAACTTATGCATCTGGCTTAATGCAGAGCTCCTCCCTGTTGGCTCTCTTAAAGGGGTCATTGTCTGTTCTAACTGTGGGTGGTTGCTACAGGCAAGTGACTGCTAAACCAAGTTATTAGCTGAAGCAACATGTAGACAAAGTACATGACTCCATCACAGCAGGCCTAATAGGGTTACCAGAGCAATGATGATGCTAGATCAGCAGCAGAAAGAAAAATATTATTTTTTTTGTAATTTTTTAAAGAATTATGAATAAATTTGGAACTTTGTTTGTGGAATTGTAATTTAACTTTCTATATAAACAACACAAATGTCCTGTGTTGTTTATCTGCCTGAAACCAAACCAAAGCTCATTTAGATATGAAAGCTGATCTGTGATTGGTTGTTATGGGCAAAATCAGGCAGTTTTGGTTTCAGGCAGATTGATAAATCTGAGTCATTGTTCTTTATCTCTGTGTACCTACAACCACGACTTCTCATTTCAATTATTTTGCTACTATAGAGCATACTTCAGTTGAAGTATGCTCTAGCGAATTGATTCTAAACTATTTGGATATTTCATGCAAATTATCCATACAAGGAAATTTTTAAGATATTTATTGTGTATTGCATTTTTTTGTAATGTTGATGTTGAAGTGACAATTTTAAGCAATGTTTAAACAATTCTGAATTTATTTACTGCAAAACAATTATCAAAGGTTATAAAATGCACAATAAATCCACATCTTGAAATCTGTACAGTACAAATAGAGCAGAGCAACACTCCAAACTGTACTTGTGTCTCTATGGTAACAGACGGCAAACAAAGTCTATGTAATCTAATCCTACCATCCTGTGCTACTCTTTTCTAGATGACTTCACTTGCTGCAGACAGCAAATGTGGGATATAGACACTAAATACCAGGTTTTTTGGGGGGAGTCTGTGACAATGGAAACACATAGGTCTATAGATACAGAAGGAGCTATAAACACAAATTTCTAGGAGCTTTAGTCAAGACTAGTACAAACTTCTTTTTCTTCCAGCTACTTTACAACAGTAAAAATATGGCTGCAAATTTGCATAGAGCATTTATGTAAATATATGTAGACGTTTTTATTAGTTATAATTCAGAGGAGCAAAGTCTGCTGAGCACAGTCCTTGCCGAGGTAAAGAAAGTAGTACTCACAGTTCAGCAGTGCGGCACACACTGGTTCAGGTGAGGATGGTGCTTTCATGGCATGATCGCCTGGTGCTCCACTGTCCAGATATGTAAAGAGCCATAGTGATGTGCATGTCAGGAAAGAGGTAAACCGGGCAACTCAGTTATGCATATGCCAAAAAAATAAATAAATCCAATGTGATATATTGCAATTCATAACATGTAGCAAGCTGGGGAGAGACACAGAGGCAGAAAGGCCTGTGGTAACTTACAGTGGAACAGTAATCAGTGGAAGTCAGAAGAAGAATCTGAGGAAACCTTCCTGTCTCTGTGTCTCTTCCCCGCTTTCTAAATGTTGTAAATTGCTGTATATCACATTGGATTAATTAAAGAACATCTATGGTGTACATTTTTTATTACCCCCTGTGCCCGGGCTGCAAAAAGGACTAAACAAACTTTAACTCGCCTTCCGATGTTCCCCCATTGCTCCGATATCGGCGTCTTGGTTCTCCGATGCTGGACTTCTTCCTGCTTCCTGGGGACAGTGACTCATACTGCGCTCAGCATATCGCTGGCTGCAGCGATATTCTGTTTTGGCCGGTGATAGGCTGAGCGTAGTGTCATGTAAGGATCCCGGACAGCAGGGAGAAGGCATGGCCCAGATTCCTTACATGACACTGTGCTCAGCCTATCACCGGCTGAGGCGGGACATCACTGAGTCACCGTCCGCAGAAGAAGTCCTGCACCGGAGGACAAAGACGCAAATATCGGAGCAATGGGGAAACATCAGAAGGTGAGTTAAAGATTGTTTTGTTCCTTTTGGCAACCTGGGCACAGGGGATTATAAAAAATGTACACCATAGATGTCCTCTAAAGACTTTGTTGGCATACACACGACTGAGTTGCCCAGTTTACCTCTTCTTTGATATGCACATTTTTATTACATTCTTACATCATGTTTATAGGTGAATTGCCTCTCTGCCGTTGGCACACAAATGTGCAGTTGGGTTAATATCCCTGGAGGTGTCTAAAACATAAAAATAATATAGATTTTCCTTCCGGTTCTGGTGCCATGCAGTGAGGACTCACTAACAGGCAGCTCAGTGCCTGGCACCTCATTTCAGTGCCCTGTTACCCGCAATCGACCCTTAAAACAGGTCTGACTTCACCCCAAGCACAGGTGGTCTCTCCTGGAAAAATATTTGCTCAGAATGGGCCATTGCAACTGCTCAAATGGAAGCAAAAATACTCTGAAGTGCACAGATCTAGCGTGCGGAGCACAAGGTAGATTCCCCGGCAACTTCTCCTGCTCAATCGGATAGGGACTTCTCAGAAGGGGATGAGAAGAGAGATCTTTTACCTATGGATTATGGGCTTCTAGCAGTTGAGGTGGCTAAAAGGCTGTCGCCAACTGTGAAGGACACTTTGATCAGCCTCAGCAGCTGCAGGTGTTCAAGTATGCTCAACGGCTTACAGACACTAAATACAGAGTCCAGACCTTGGAAGCTACAGCAGGGTAAGTTAACCTCCGCCTGAAGGCATTGGACGCTCTTGACAAGCGCATTTTGGACAAGGTGGAGTATCTTAAAGAGAGGAGAGAGAGAGAGGATCTGGTGCTGGATGGACATCGCCTGTTCCGTGACTTCTAGGTGGAGGTGTCCCACCACCACAAGCTATTTTCTTCTATATACCATGCTTCATAGAAAACACATCTGCTTTGCGCTGGTCTACCTGGATATCCTCATAGTCTACCATCCAGATGGTAGCTCATTGTCTTCCTTTGCTTCCCCGGAGAAGGCGAATGAGAAGCTGTCCCATTACCTGACTTCCCTGCACCATTCACCATGAAGCTTACCTGAGGGTGATCCACGCTTCTATCCAGGGAGAGGATCACAGCCCCAGATGCCCACAGGTGACCTGGATGATTACCATCTGGAGCTTAGGGGGGGCCTAACCTCCCAAAGAACAATGGCAGAGAAGCTTCTCGCTCCCCAAGGCATGAGGCATGGACTGCCTGAATTTGTTACCTGTTTTGATCTTGAGGCGTGAGTCCGATCCAAGTTTCCTTGCTTAGGTGGACAGTGACCTGGAGGGGGTTCATTTGTTTCATCATCCAGTGCATTATGTGTGACTTTTTATTTATTAGAGTATGGCAGGTTGGTGTGTGTGTGTGGGGGGGGGGGGGGGGGTTGATTATGCTTTGGGGTTAATGTTCTCATATAGATATAGCGCAAGAAATTGTTATTGGGGTCCACGCATTCCCCAGGTTATAAGGAGCATCCAGCATCAAATTTAGAAAAATATGAGCGAAAGCCAAGCTCAGGATGTGCAATAAAACTTAACTTTTAATTAATTAAAGTTAATAAAATACTAGAAGGCAAGTGATGTATAATGATAAGGTAAAGATAAATACTGGTCAGTCCTTGGGCTCTGCAGGGCCCAGCCAGCCCAGTCTGACCTTTCACCTAGGGTGCGCATAAAAGTAACACCACAGGGTGACCAATTTCATATGCCACAACGCGTTTCTACCTACTGGTTTATAGCAGGTGTCATCAGGAGGTATCAACAATAATAGCATATATAGAGACCGACATGCTAGGACTTATAGTGTATGGTCCTATGTAAAACTAATATACTGTTAAGAACCAGACCTCTAATAAGATAAGTGACACGGTTTTTAGTGATCAAGGAGCCTGCAAAAGAAGAAGCAAATGACTCTCCCTACTAGGTTGCTCAGTTTGAGCCAGTTCACAATGTGACATGAAATCATATCCGTGAATCCTGTGGGGGAGAAAGGCTATCCCTGCTAGTCACTAATATGTCACACATGGTCTGTAGCAGATCTCAGCAGAGTTCCCGGTTTCCACCTGTGGAAAAAAGATATAGAGATACTGATGTTGAGATCTATACCTGTGGAGAAAGATTCAGTGCTGTACAGAGACAGACTGGGGGACTCACGGTTAGCTGGTCTGTATGGCGTGTAGACGCTTCCCTGTTTATAGCAGGGTACCGGAGGTGTCCGGATCCTCTCGCCTACTGCGGCGAAAGCTGGCGTCTGACGTCACTTCCGCCAGCAGTGCTGCTTTATACAGCGCGGCGCACCACGCCCCCCGTGACGCGAAAGGGAGGCGTGCGTATCAGTAAGTAAACAATTACACGCGCTGTCATTAATACTTAGCAGATGCTAGTACGGTGACGGTTTAAAGATATCGGCATTGTTTATGTCACAATGGTAAGTATCATAGACTAAAGACTCTTCAATAGAAGCCGGATTACCTTATGATAATGGGACTTATAAAGCTGATGGAGTTATAATTCTCACATCAGTTACTCAAATCTGATTGGATCGGGAATGGTGTGTTTCCGGTCCTAAGTATTCAAATAGGGATTCGTTAGTTGGTCAGGAATATAATCCCGACCAAGCAGGGAGACAGCTCTAAATAGAGATAAAGCAAACATCCAGGAGATCCTTAATATCCACCAACCCCAAAACAGGTGTTTGTAGTGCGAAAATATAAAATATAAAAATGTAGTGCATGCAATATGGCAATAAGTAGCAGGAGGGGGGGGTTCTCTAATAGATAAGAGGGAGGGATATATCATGGCCCTAGGGAACCTGCTCTGTCCCTAATTGACCCTATTATGGGGACCTACTGCCTAGGCGGGGTGGCCACCCTAAAAAGGGCGGTCCCGTACAGGAACCTCCTACACTGTCCTGTTATTCCCTGTCGAGGGGTGGAGGTGATGATAACTCCTCACCGACCAACTAAGGTCGTCCCTGACTGCCTAGATAATCACCCCAAACATTATTGCCAGATCGCATTATAAAAAAACATGAGAATTGCAGCTGCTCATTTAGACCCCTAGGTGCAACAGAGTCCAAGAGGTAGATCCATCTGCACTCTTTTTGTAGAAGGAGCCTATCCGTATTGCCCCTTCTATCTGATGGTATCACTCTCCCTATCCCCACAAATTTAATTTCACTCATTGCCCCTCCATGTACTGAGTTAACATGTACTGCTACCGATGTGTCTCGCATATTGCGTATATCGCCCATATGTTCTAAAACTCTCTTTTTGAAGGGACGGATGGTTTTGCCTACGTAGAGCAAAGGGCATGTACATACTACTACATAGATTACATACGGAGTGGAACAATTAATAAATTGTTTAACCTTGTGGGGGGGGGGGGGGACAATGGGACTACTAATGTTTTCAAAATGTGTTGACAAGCGCGGCAGTGTCCGCACTGAAAACATCCCTGTGGGGTTTGATGTTTCCCCAACCATGTTTGTCCCTGTGGGTTGTGGTTTTGCAGATGGCTGTGGACCAACATGTCACCCAGACTTTTTCCTCGTCTGTACGTTATCTCTGGTGTAATTCCCACTATGTCATGAAGGTCAGGATCCATTCTGAGAACTTCCCAGTGACGGTTAATAATTTCCCGTATTGGAATTGCACATTTATCATAAGTAGCAATGATCCTAGCTGGTTGTTGTTCAGTTGAGGCACCTAGTCTTGGGGTGAGTAGCTCGGATCTCGGCCTGGATGCCGCGTCTCTATAAGCTTGATTAAGAATGTACTGGGGATAACCCCTTTCTCTAAATCGTGACATCATATCCTTTGCTTCTGTCCTAAACTCAGTTGTTTTAGAACAGTTTCTCCTGAGGCGGAAGAACTGCCCCTTCGGGATCCCCCTCTTGAGGGGGCCCGGGTGGCAGCTCTCCCACCTCAGGAGACTGTTAGTTGATGTCTTTTTTCTGTGGATGGTACTTTGTAGTGTAAAGTCAGAGTCAATAAAAATCTTGATATCCAGAAACGCCAGTTCTTTTGTCTGTGTTTCATAAGTTAAAAACAGTCCTAGATTATTTTTATTAAGGGCTTCAACCAAGTGGCCAAATTCTTCTGCCGTGTTGGGTTAATGTTCTCACACAGGAGGGGAATGGGATACGGAGAGATAGGGTTAGGAGGGGGGATTGCAGTAAGCCTATCCCTATTGGTCAGCAGACCTCTTCTCTGGCTAATTCGCATGCATATCAATACAGGCCATATTGTTTGACTTCTATTTTTTTTGTGTCACGCTCACCATAGGATTTTTTTTAGCTGCATCTCTTTTGTTAAACTAACTGTATTCCTTAATGCTTTGTCAGCAAAATATAAGCTCAATTCCCAGAATAAAGGTTTTGTTGATGAAAATAAAACAAAATAAAACTATAAAATATATTAAGTCACAACTAAGGTAGCACAAATTTAATAATTATGTTCTTTGCATAATTTATGTTCTTTTTATAATTTACAGGAGTATAATTATATTTCATAATGTGCAGACCTGGAGACTACATAGTATATGTGCTGTGTTCTCTAAATTCATTTTATTTCACATGGGAAACAAAATGTTCTTAAGAGAATAAGAGAGTATGTGTGCTATTGGAGATTGGCAAATGTACAGTACAACATTTCATTTGTAGGTAGAGTATAAAAAGAATGAATAAATCTCCTTTCCTGTTAATAGACATACTTTTTTTTTCATTAGAGAGAGGTGTTGTGGGTACTCAGGCCCATTGGGCCTAAAAAAAGCTAAATCATTTAGACACTTAAAGGAGATATCTCATGGGGAAATATTTGCAGCCAATATGCTTCCAAAACATAAAACAACAAATAAAACTCACATGCTGTTGCTATCTTAGTGTCCCGATATCACTGCTTCAGACTTCCGCTGCCATCTTCTACCTGGTTCCTGAGGACAACATGTCACACTGGGGGCTCAGCTATTCGCCGGCCGCAGTGATGTTCCTCCTTGGCCGACAATAGGCTGAGTGCCGGTGGATGCAGTGCGCCCTGGCATTGGTCGTCATGAGACTAACTTTGGCCTTAACCCCTTAAGGACCAAGCATTTTTCTGTTTTTACACTTTCGTTTTTTCCTCCTTACCTTTTAAAAATCATAACCCTTTCAATTTTGCACCTAAAAATCCATATGAGGGCTTATTTTTTGCGACACCAATTCTACTTTGCAGTGACATCAGTAATTTTACACAAACATTTATGGCAAAACGGAAAAAAAATCATTGTGCGACAAAATTGAAGAAAAAACACCATTTTGTAAGTTTTAGGGGCTTCTGTTTCTAGGCAGTACATTTTTCGGTAAAAATTACACTTTATCTTTATTCTGTAGGTCCATACGATTAAAATGATACCCTACTTATATAGGTTTGATTTCGTCGTACTTCTGGAAAAAATCATAACTACATGCAGGAAAATTTATACATTTAAAATTGTCCTTTTCTGACCCCTATAACTTTTTTATTTTTCCACGTACAGGGTGGTTTGAGGGCTAATTTTTTGCGCCGTGATCTGAAGTTTTAATCCTTACCATTTTTATTTTAATTGGACTTCTTGATCGCTTTTTATTCCTTTTTTTATGGTATGAAAAGTGACCAAAAATACGCTATTTTGGACTTTGGAATTTTTTTGCATGTAGGCCATTGACCGTGCGGTTTAATTAATGATACATTTTTATAGTTCAGACATTTACACATGTGGCGATACCACATATGTTTATATTTATTATGGTTACATATTTTTAATATGGAATTTGGGAAAAGGGGGGTGATTTAAACTTTTAATAAGGAAGGGGTTAATGTGTGTGTTTTCAAACTTTTTTTAAACTTTTTTTTTTTACACTTTTAGTCCCCTTAGGGGACTTTTAGGAGGAATCATTAGATTCCTCATACAGATCATTGTGGTTTCATAAAACCACAATGATCTGTGTGCTCTGCGCTCGATTGATAAAGCCTGGCCCTGCCAGGCTTTATCATTCAGAGCACCGGAGCCGCCGCAGCAGGAGAGGTAAGCCCTCAGGCTACCTCAGTAGTGGATCACTCCCCCGCGATCGCGCTGTGGGGGGGGGGGCGATACACCCCACTGGACCACCTGGGATTGTATACAGGAACCTTTAGACGCCGCTGTCAACTTTGATAGCGGCGATCTAAAGGGTTAATAGCCGGCCGCGGCGATCGCCGCATGTCGGCTATTAACGCCGGCCCCCAGCTACAGGAATCAGCTGGGGGCTGGCCGGTATGACGCGGGCTCGAGTCGGGAGCCCGCGTCATACCCCGGTAACGGCCATTGGACAAGTATAGACGTCCATGGTCGTTATCGGGTTAAAGACCAAATTTTTGCTGCTCTAGAGGACTTCACAGTTTGATCACCCCTTTGCTGTTTTACACTACTATTTCTGGTATACTCAGTATACAATAGCAACATTGCCTGTTGGTATAAAGTTATCAGGTAACCACCAGCACCCTTACTGGTTGTGATGGGTGAATGGGTGAAGAAGGTACTTGCTAATGGTGTCTTACACAGTTCAGCTCATATCTGTAAGACGGGTCCCTCTGTAGGATATCTGTGTTTAAAGGAGATATGCAGCGAAAATGTTTTAACTCATCCTGTGCCCGGGCTGCAAAAATAAAGAGAGAGAGACTTTAGCACACCTTCCTACGTTCCCCCATTGTGGAGATATCGGCATCCCGTTCCTGCGATGCTGCTGGCTTCTAGCTTCTTAGACTTGAAATGTCACAGCGCTGTCAGCATATAGCCGACTGCAGTGATGTTCCGCCTTGGCCGGTGATAGGCTGGTCGTATAAGGAGCCCTGGCAGCAGGGAGAAGGTGGGACCCGGGCTCCTTACATGACAGCGTGCTCATCCTTTCACTGGCAGAGGCATACATTACTGAGGCCGGCTATATGCTAACAACGCTGTGGCGTTTCGAGCCTAAGAAGCCCGAAGCCAGCAGCACCAGAGGAATGGGATGCCGATACCTCCGCAATGGGGGAACGTAGGAAGGTGAGTTAAATTTATTTATTTATTTTGCAGCCCGGGCACAGGATGAGTTAAAACATTTTTGCCGCATATCTCTTTTAAAGGCTACAGGCATTATAAGCTTTCATCTGCCATGAATGATAGTGTGCATAGTCTCCTGTTTTAATTATTCTAAGGTACTTTATGTTGAGGGTGATACTATTATGGACTAGAAGTGTGTGAAATGTAAAACAGCTGTTGCTTGTGTATCAGATATGTAAATTTTAATGTGATGAAATAAAGTATTGTTTTTATGGATCAGAGAGTGCCATAGCTTTCTTCTCTTTTATGCTGCTTCTGGACTTTATGATATACAGTACGCTATATAACTTGTTTGATATCTTAAGTAGCTTTGTAGAGTCTTTATGTTTGTACACTGTTATGACCAGTATAACAACCAGAAAAAAACAACAACTCTGTAGTGTGGACAGGAATTATACCTCAGTGATAGCTGAATGAAAGAAGAGCAAAGCTTGTATTCATTGCCCATAAAAAAGCACAGTATAGTAGTTAAAACTGCCTTTTTCTATTGGGTGGAATCTTCAAGTGAAAACAGCAATTAAACCTCTTGAGTTCTAAGCATGAATGAGGTGATCGCTAGTTAAATTGGTAGGTTTTGTTTTCACGGATATATTAAACCTTATGATTGATCTCAGCGTTATATCATGAATGTATACAATAAAACTGGTACATTGTAAAAAAAAAAAAAAATACCGTAGCTTTATTTGTGGCAGGATTGTTCATAATTCATGGTTATGTACTCTTCAATATTACCCCAGACAATTAAAAGGTCCCAGGTTTCTTTCTGGCTAACCTTAATCTGTGGCTAAATAATTCCAATGACCCATATTGACAATTATTTTTAATGAAACAATTGCACATTCTAATTTGTTGACTAAGGTCAATGTTTATACTGCTTACAGCTGCATGCAGTCATGATCTTTTTTTAATAAACAAATTCCTAGGACAATAAGACTTAGTCTCATAGGGTAAGTGATTACTAATTTCTATGGTAAATATATTAGCAAGGATGCTGCGATGCTGCAAAAGACAGTGATTCTGTGCAATAGAATTACATTTATATAATTATTTTTTTACTTAGTTATTGGATCAGAACTGATAGAAATTCGTAAATACATGGTTCTGCATGGTCCGGCATCTTGCATTTTTTTTATTCCAAGCTTTTTTCATAGCTCTATTTAAGTTTTTTTTTTATGTATTCAGTACATTTGTTAGATGCGTTTTTTGTGTGACATTTGTCATGTTTTGCCTGCGAAAAAAATGCAAGAAAAACACTACCATACCTAGAGCATGCTGCAGATTAAAAAAACAAATTGCAAGCCCCAAAAATAAACCAAAACCTTAAAATAAAGTTATTTTTGTCATATTTGCAATGCACTGCATTATATATTTAAAGGGTACCTCTCAACAAAAAAACTTTTGATATATTATAGATTTATGTATGCAGAATAACTTTACAATTGCATGTTAGTAAAAAATATGCTTCTTTCTATTTAATGTTCCACTTTGAAGAAATGACCACTAGGGGTCTCCCTAACAGTCCTGGCAGCAAGCATTTCAGACTCCTGCTGGAGTCCTAAACACTACGAGCTGCCAGTCTGCTTTGTTCACAAAGGAGAACACTCAGAGCTGCCAGCCTGCTTTGTTCACAGCCTGTTTGGCTGTGAACAAAGCAGGCTGGCAGCTCTGAGTGTTTAGGACTCCAGCATGAGTCAGAAATACTTGCTGACAGGACTGATCGGGAAAAATACAATAGAAAGAAGCATATTTTTCATTAACATTAACATGCTATTGGAAAGTTATTCAACATTCATTAATCTAAAATATATCAAAAGTTTATTTGATGAGAGGTACCCTTTAATTTTATTGTCATTGGAGCAGAATAATAGAATAAAAAAGGGACTGATCTGTCCCATGATGGGCAGTGGTGGTTCCAATGAATCTTATTGACAGAGGTGTTTGTCATTTTATTGGATCAAAAATGGTTGTATTATTTTTTCCATGGAATATGATAAGTTCTGAAACAGACCAGAAGACATGTACAGTAGAACATCCAAATGTACTGGAGAGAATGGATGCTAAATAGAGATACCCCACACTACTGTGGAATTTACCGATTGCACCTTAGGCCTTTCAAAAGATATACAAAGAGGGGAAGATGATGTTGAAAAATTGCAGATTTAAGATGTTTGTCCAAGTCGTGGATAGGAGAAGGTGGTATGGGCCAGATGGAGAAGAAAAGGAAATGTATACAGTCAGAGAAGATACCCTTGTGAGTGACTAGATGCAACTGGATGTAATCACTTATACAGTCTTCAGTATACACTCTGTGGCCCAGATTTATCACACTGTGTGAGAGAAAAAAATAGAGGGATTTTCCTACTGCAGCCAATCACAGCTTAGCTAACGAGCTCTGGTAAAGTGAAAGCTGAACTGTGATTGGTTCTCCATTTTTTCTTTCACACAGTTTGATAAATCTGGGCAGTATCATTGGTCAATGTGTAGAGATCATAATTGTCTGTATACCAGATGTTTTGTTCAGTAACAGTTGTCATCATATAGTGGTTACATTTGTCTCTTATATAATTGAATTATTGGTAATATTGATTTTTTTCAGTAGCAGTATGATGATATTACCATTGTTTTATGGTCATGGTGTGGTGGGATTACCTTGGTATACTGGATTTGGTCATTAACAGTATGGTAGTAAAATGTACAGTATAATGCTCATTTTCTGTGCCATGACCTGTAGTTTTTATTGGTACCATTTTAAAAATGATCTGATGTTTTGATCACTTTTACTAAAATTTTTTCTGGAATATGATGTGATCAAAAAACACAATTCTGGGATTTGGTATTCCTTCCTGGATAAATAATGTTATATCTTAATAGGATGGGCAATGCTGCACACAACAATACCTAATCTGTTTATTTTTATTGTGTTTAAATATTTTTTATATGGAATATGGGAAAAGTAGATCCCACCCTCAAACACGATGCTGCAGTTTTGACAGAAATTAAAGGCTTAATAGCTGGCCATGGCGATCGTCGTATGCCAGCTAATACAGGTGGCCCCTAGTTGCTAAAATCAGCTGGGGCTGTCTGGTATGGTGGGCTTGAGTCAGGAGGCTGCATCATACCTCCTTAATGGCATGTAGTGTGTGTGTGTGTATATATATATATATATATATATATATATATATATATATATATATATACATATATCTTTGGTCATTAAGGGGTGAATGTAAAAAAAACATAACCTTAGGCTGGTGTCTCACATATGACCTAGATTTATCAAACTGTCTGAGACAAAAACTAAGAATAACATCTAATTTGACCATATTAAATTGTTTTTGCATTTACGTTTTTCCTCCTTACCTTTAAAAAATCATAACTCTTTCCATTTTGCACCTAAAAATCCATATGATGGCTTATTTTTTGTGCCACCGAAAAATCATAACTACATGCAGGGAAATGTATACGTTTAAAATTGTCATATTCTGACCCCTATAACTTTTACATTTTTCCGCGTATGGGGCGGTATGAGGGCTATTTTTATGCGCTGTGATCTGAAGTTTTTAGCGGTACCATTTTTGCATTGATAGGACAGATTGATCGCTTTTTATTAATTTTTTCATTATATAAAAAGTGATCAAAAATGCACTATTTTGGACTATTTTTTTTGCGCGTACGCCATTGACCGTGCGGTTTAATTAATTATATATTTTTATAATTCGGACATTTCCACACGCGGCGATACCACATATGTTTATTTTTATTTACACAGTTTTTTTATGGGAAACTTTTTGGCATCAGTTTATTTTAAAAAATGTTTTCCAGTAAAGTACCCCTTTAACCACTTAAGGACCGAAACCATTTTCACTTTAAAGGGGTTGTGCGCTGCCCTGCAGTTGGGAGCTCCGCTCACAGCGTCCGGAAGTTCATTACTCCGAACGCTGTGTGCGGGCTTCGTGATGTCTCGTCCGCCCCCTCGTAATGTCACGCCCGCCCCCTCTACCAAAGTCTATGGGAAGGGGGCGTGGCAGTGACCACGCCCCCTTCCCATAGACTTTCGTTGAGGGGGCAGGCGTGACATCACGAGGGGGCGAGCAAGACGTCACGAAGGGGCCGGGCGTGACATCACGCCCGGCGGCTGCGAACACGGAAGCCCGCACACAGCGTTCGGAGTAATGAACTTCCGGACGCTGTGAGTCGAGCTCCGAACTGCAGGGCAGCGCACAACCCCTTTAAGAACCAGAGCATTTTTTTGCTCATCCGACAACTTTAAATATTAATAACTCTGGGATGTTTTTACTTATGAATTTGATTCCAAGAATGTTTTTTAATGACACATTCTACTTTATATTCCATACTTGCATCATTTCTTGGTGAAAAATTCCTAAATTTCATGAAAAATTGGGCATTGGGGTGATGTCACTCTGGTGCCTGTCTTGCAATCTCCTGTGGTAATGTATAGTCTCTCATGGTTCATCTGAATGAATTGATGTATGATGTGGCTTTCCGCACTGTGATTTCACCTTATGCACATTCAGCAATGTACTGTGTTACCAACAATTTCTCTGTATAGACATATAATGGCCACCTAAGCGACACCAGTGTTTTCTTCCCCCTTATTGTGGAATCCTTCCTACTTTTTAATTTATGTTTGTTACATGAATTTACATCTTTTGTTAATGACTCCATCTTTTTAGTAAGTTTATGTAATTTGGGAGATCATATAGCATCTTTACTATTGGGGGGCCAAGCAGTGCACTAGCATTTAATTCTTTGATATATTTATACATACACCATTTTTCCTGAAATAATTTCCCAAATAAATTATATATTGATTCACATATACAATATGTCTACTTTATGTTGACATCATTGACATGTTTTTACTTTTTGAAGACATCAGAGGGCTTCCAAGTTCAGCAGCAATTTTAAAATGTTTCACATAAATTTAAAAATCAGAATTTTTCAGGGACCAGTTCAGTTTTGAAGTGAATTTGAGGGTCTTTATGTTAGAAATACCCCGTAATGGACCCTATTATGAAAACTGCACCCCTCAACATATTCAAAATGACATTCAGAAAGTTTGTTAACCCTTTAGGTGTTTCACAGGAATAGCAGCAAAGAGGAGGCGGAAATTCTAATCTTCATTTTTTACACTAACGTTCTTATAGACCCATATTTTTTATTTTAACAAGGGGTAAAAGGGAAAAAGCGCCCCAAAATTTGAAACGCCATTTTTCTCTAGTAAATAAATACCTGATATGTGGATGTAAAGTGCTCTGTGCGTGCACTAGAGGGCTCAGAAGGGAAGGAGCGACATTAGGTTTTTGGAAAGAGAATTTTGCTGAAATAGTTTTTGGGGGTCATGTCTCATTTAGGAAGCCCCTATGGTGCCAGAACAGCAAAAAATACCCCACATGGCAAACTATATGGGAAACTGCACCCCTCAAGGAATGTAACAAGGGGTACAGTGAGCCTTAACACCCCACAGGTGTTTGACGACTTTGCGTTGAAGTTGGACGTGAAAATAAAACATTTGATTATTTTTAACTAAAATGCTGATGTTACCCCAAATTTTTTATTTTTACAAGGGGTAATAGGTGAAAATGTCCCACAAAATTTGTAATCCCATTTCTCTTGAGTAAGGAAATACCTCATATGTGGATGTAAAGTGCTCTGTGGGCGCAATACAATGCTCAGAAGGAAAGGAGCGACAATGGAATTTTGGAGAGTGAATTTAGATGGAATAAAAGTCTGGGGCCCTGTGTATTTACACAGCCCCCCGTGGTGCCAGAACACTGGAACCCCCCCCCCCCCCCACACACACACACATATGACCCAATTTCGTAAACTACACCCCTCATGGAACGTAACAAGAGGTGCAGTGAGCATTTATACCCCACTGGTGCTTGACAGATCTTTGGAACATTGGGCTGTGCAAATGTTTGTGCGCCCACAGAGCAATTTACGTCCACATATGGGGCATTTCCGTACCTGGGAGAAATTGTGTTACAAATTTAATTTTTTTTCCCTGTTATGAAAATGAAAAGTATGGGGCAATACCAGCATGTTAGTGTAAAAAATAAAATTTTTACTGATGTAGACCCCAACTTTACATGTTAATAAGGGGTAAAAGGAGAAAAAGCCCCCAAACATTTGTAATGCAATTTTCTCCTGAGTACGGAAATACCCCATATGTGGCCTAAACTGTTGCCTTGAAATACAATAGTGCTCCGAAGTGAGAGAGATCCATGTGCATTTGAGGCATAAATTAGGGATTTTCATAGGGGTGTACCCGGATGTAAGCGTTACACTTGCCTTTTCCACCAAAAATACTGTCTGTCAGTTTCCCCCAAACAGGGTGCCTCCAGCTGTTGAGTTGGAGCTGCAGGGGAAAATCTTAAACTTGAAGTGGGAAAAACTTGCTGTAATCCCCCGCCCATGTGAATGTACCCTGTACATCTGTGCATTCACTTGCGGGGGACAAACCTTCAACTGTTGCAAAACTACAACTCCCAGCATGCACTGACAGACCATGCATGCTGGGAGTTGTAGTTATGCAACAGAGGCACACTGGTTGGGAAACACTGAGTTAGGTAACAGATTACAGTAGTGTTTCTGCACCACTGTCTGTTTGCTAACTTAGTGTTTCCCAACCCATGTGCCTCCAGTTGTTACAAAACTACAACTACCAGCATGCATGGTCTGTCAGTGCATGCTGGGATTTATAGTTTTGCAACAGCTGGAGGCGCATGGGTTGGGAAACACTGAGTTAGGAAACAGACAATGTTTCCCAACCAGTGTGCCTCCAGTTGTTGCAAAAGTACAACTCCCAACATGCCTGGACAGTTTCGGAATGGTTTGAATTGACATCTGGAGCGCTACAGTTTGGACACCACTGTATAGTATTCTCCAAACAGTGCCCTTCCAGATGTTGCAAAACTACAACTCCCAGAATCCTGAGACTGTCCAAGCATGCTGGGAGGTGTATTTCTGCAACATCTGAAAGGCCAAATGTTACAGACCTAAAACTCCCAGCATGCCTGGACTGTCTGAGCATGCTGAGTGTTGTAATTTTGGAACATCTGGAAGGACACACTTTGGAGACCACTGCACAGTGGTCTCCAAACTGTGGCCCTCCAGATGTTGCAAAACTACAACTCCTAGCATGCCCAGTTTTGAAACTCCTAGAAGCAGCAAAGTAGATCACTTTACAATGATCTTCACTGTTGCCTCTGATGCCGCTGACGCCACTTGCCTGCACTGGCAAGTGGTCAGTGCTATAACCTTCAAATCATTTGATTACATCCACTGTTCAATACTAAACTTTGTCTCAGCATTGATCAGTGTTATCGTTGCTCTGCTGCTCCAGCCTGCCATGGCTGGCTGGGAGCTTCAGAGCACTGACCAGATGGTGAGGAGGCAGGTAAAGCCCCTTATGACATCCTCTCAGCTGATCAGGACATCACGATTTCACCGGAATGGTCCTGATCAGCTCAACTTTGATCGCAATGTCTAAAGGGTTAATGCTGGGCATCGGCCCAATCGGAGATGCCTGGCATGAACCTTGGGTCCTGGCTACTGATAGCAGTAAGGACCCACCGGGTATGAAGCGTGCTCAGCTCATGAGCAAGCTTCAAACACCGATAATGAGATCAGGGCGTACAGGTATGCCCTGCTTCCTTAACAGGTTAAATAAGATTTGCATTAATTTGTGTTTTCCACTGAAACAATCCTATTCAAATAAACGAAACATCAGCTTTTGTGAATTTATACTATACATTTATTTTATTTTGTATCCTTTTTATATCCGATCCTGTTTTTGGTTCCAAATTCTACATCAAAGACTGCATCAAAAAAAACTGCAACAATAAAACATGTAATTCCAGCTTTTTGTGCTTTTCATTATCTTCCTACATATGTTTTTTTCCTTGTCCAAAACTGCTATGGCCAGATGGTATATAAAAGCCTATAGTGGAATATAAAATATACTACAATAATGGTGTCTTGGGGGGGTCAGCTGCATTTTTTCTTGAATGCAGCATGCTCTAGGTATGATGTTGTGTTAGTTTATTTGTTTTTTATCTATTTATTTTCTGACATAGGACTTAAAAATTGCCACATAAAGTCCACATTACAAATATAACACATTATAAAAAAGGCAACCACCTCACTTATAGGAAAATAATTCTATGAGAAACATTTGGAATGTATGGTGTTTTTTAACAAGAGGAGGAAAAAAAAACACACAAGTGTGTGAAGGAGGTCTTAGACATTTAGGGTATTTCGTACAATAAAGCAGAAATCAAAGGAACTAGGTGGAAGGAGATCTGCAGTGGCTTCTGCAGCTGCTGAACACTCTGTAAAATCTTAATTAATTTACTTTGATAAGGTCACTTGGTAGGATTGGTAAGATGTCTCATTTGTTTTAACAACTGCAGACTGTGAAAGCCCAAGCTTATTAGTATTCATGAGGGACAGTCAACTGAACATTCCTTATGGTTTAGGCTGACTTTTTTCTATATATAGACTCTAGGAACAGCCTTCTCTCCACCCCCTTCTGTGTCTTTCTCATCCCTGAAGCCTAGTGCTGTGGTTAAACCCCTGGTAATGACTGAAAGTTCCCAAAGGCTTTCTGCATCATCCATGAAAAGAGTTTCATCCGAATCCTTTCACAATGACACTCTTCCATAGCCCTTTATATTCGCGTATATGGAACTCCCAGACTGGTGCTGTATCCTCCATCACGTCTCCTTGCATTGTCCATCACACGGTGATCGTGCAGCATTGCCTTTCTTTCAAAGCTGCTGCCGCATGAGTATTTAGGGGGTAATCATATTTATTTGTACATCGGATGGAAACAAAAAGCAAGAAGGAGGGTGAGAGCTGCAGCCAAACAGGAAGCCTAATGGCAGTTCTACATCTAAACAGCTTCCATGAAATATCTACCGCATCAAAAACCACTCCCCCTCACTAGTGATCCTCCACAATCTATGACTCACTCTATAGAAAAAATATCAGGAGCATCAGATTAATAGCGAAGGACCCGTGAATAAAACGCAGCATTCTGATGTTTTGTAAACACAATCAACAGAATGTAAATATTTATCATATAGCTGTGCTAAGCAGCAACATCCTCCTGAGTGAGGGTGCGTTCACACGGAGTAATTCAAGAGGATTTTACTCGAGTAATTCCCCTTGAATTCTCCGCTCCAAATTAATGCACATCTCCTCTGCCCATTGACTTTAAAGGGGTATTCCAGGAAAAAAAACTTTATATATATATATATATATATATATATATCAACTGGCTCCAGAAAGTTAATCCTTTTAGTACTTATGAGCTTCTGAAGTTAAGGTTGTTCTTTTCTGTCTAAATCCTCTCTGATGACACCTGTCTCGGGAAATGCCGAGAAGAGGTTCGCTATGGGGATTTGCTTCTAAACTGGGCGTTTCCCGAGACACGTGTCATCAGAGAGGATTTAGACAGAAAAGAACAACCTTAACTCCAGAACTCATAAGTACTGAAAGGATTACGATTTTTTAATAGAAGTAATTTACTAATCTGTTTAACTTTCTGGAGCCAGTTGATATATAAAAAAAGTTTTTTTTCCTGGAATACCACTTTAACCCCTTAAGGACTCAGGGTTTTTCCGTTTTTGCACTTTCGTTTTTTCCTCCTTACCTTTTAAAAATCATAACCCTTTCAATTTTTCATTTTACCCAAAAATGCACGGCGAAACAGAAAAAAAAAATCATTGTGCGACAAAATCGAAAAAAAACGCCATTTTGTAACTTTTGGGGGCTTCCGTTTCTACGCAGTGCATATTTCGGTAAAAATTACACCTTATCATTATTCTGTAGGTCCATACGGTTAAAATGACACCCTACTTATATAGGTTTGATTTTGTCGCACTTCTGGAAAAAATCATAACTACATGCAGGAAAATTTATACGTTTAAAAATGTCATCTTCTGACCCCTATAACTTTTTTATTTTTCCACGTACAGGGCGGTGTTGGGGCTCATTTTTTGCGCCATGATCTGAAGTTTTTATTGGTATGATTTTTTTTTTGATCGGACTTTTTGATCACTTTTTATTCATTAATGGTATAAAAAGTGACCAAAATACGCTTTTTTGGACTTTGGAATTTTTTTGCGCGTACGCCATTGACCGTGCGGTTTAATTAATGATATATTTTTATATTTCGGACATTTACGCACGCGGTGATACCACAAATGTTTTTTTTTTTTTTTTTTACACTGTTTTATTTTTTTTATGGGAAAAGGGGGGTGATTCAAACTTTTATTAGGGAAGGGGTTAAATGACCTTTATTAACACTTTTTTTTACATTTTTTTTGCAGTGTTATAGGTCTCATAGGGACACACTGATCTCCTACACAGATCACAGGCGTGTATTAACACGCCTGTGATCAGTGTTATCGGCGCTTGACTGCTCCTGCCTGGATCTCAGGCACGGAGCAGTCATTCGTCCATCGGACACCGAGGAGGCAGGTTAGGGCCCTCCCGGTGTCCAATCAGCTGTTCGGGACGCCGCAATTTCACTGCGGCGGTCCTGAACAGCCCGACTGAGCAGCCGGGTCACTTTCAGTTTCACTTTAGAAGCGGCGGTCAGCTTTGACCGCCGCTTCTAAAGGGTTAATACCGCACATCGCCGCGATCGGCGATGTGTGGTATTAGCCACGGGTCCCGGCCGTTGATGAGCGCCGGGACCGACGCGATATGATGCAGGATCGCGGCGCGGG
The DNA here is from genome assembly GCF_029499605.1 of Hyla sarda. NCBI lineage: Eukaryota > Metazoa > Chordata > Amphibia > Anura > Hylidae > Hyla > Hyla sarda. Next base: position 150,392,776 of record NC_079190.1, on the reverse strand, counting down.
AGCCGGCGCAGGACGTAAATATACGTCCTGCGTCGTTAAGGGGTTAATGTTTTTTCCCACTGTCCTGTTCACACTGCGGAAATTCTGCTCGCGGAATTCCGTTCCGCTTGAAGAATGAGCATGTTCATTCTTTAAGCAGAATCCACTAGCAGAAATCAATAGAAGTCAATGGTAAAAAAAAATCAGCTTGACATCGTTTTCGCGTGGAATTTGCGCGCAATTTGCGCGTGAATCCCGCGCGAAAATGATGCTTGCACGGAATTTGCACGGAAATGGCTGAAAAACCCTTCACTTCATTCTCCCCCATTTCTGCGCGCAATTCCGCACGCAATTCCACGCAAAAATAAAATTACTCTTGATTTACTCCGTGTAAACGCACCCTCAAGGTTTTCATGTGTGTACATGAGTAGTGAAAGGTTTGTATGTTATGTCAAACCGCCCACCATAATTAAAAGTGACAGGTGCCACGCTCCCTTTTTTGGCAAAAACCTTTTTTGCACTTTTTTGCATAGCCACGCCCCTTTTATGTCACATTCACTGACCATACACACAGGCTGAGGACCTAAATTCTTTATTAATAGAAGTAATCATATATTCAAACACGTAAAATACATTTTATATGTCTATTGAAACATAAAGCAAATACATTTCCTAAACGACATGTATAAATTTGTAAAGTTAAATACATTTTATATATTTATTAAAACATATATTGAATCATTTTCATAAAGATATGTTTCTTTTGTACAATATCCCAGGTCATTTATTCAGAGTAATTACATTTTACAGGGATAACCAGACCAGCTTGTCAGTTTCTGATTTCTTTTAAAGGAAATCTGTCATCAGTGTCACCTGCACTAACCTGTTGGTACAGACGGGTAGATCAGGTGACACAGATGACAATCCTCTTCAGCTTTGGAACTTAATGACATCACCGCTGCTGTTCTCTACTGTGTCCCACTACTAGCAAACAGCAGCGGTGAGGTCACTAAGCTCCGCTCATGCTCCAATTCGGGCCCAGAGATGAAGATACCGAAGAGGATTGCCAGAGAACCACAGCACAGAATGAGACAAGGTAAGTATCGCAGAAGAGCTTTATAAATAGAGCACAGAAACAACACATTGAAACATAGAGTAGTGAGTACAAGGACGGGGTTGAGGCAGCTTGTAAGAAGGGCTTTTTTTAGGCTGCATTCATACCTTGTTTTCAGCCTACGGTTGCCGGATCCGGCTGGGGAGGGGAAAACCGGGCGCTCCCATACCCCAGCCGGACTGGTGCTGAAATTCATTTACCTTAATGAGCCAACCGGAGTCAAACGGTGGCTCTGGTCGGCTCATTTTTGACCAGTATGCTGTTTCCTGACCGAACCTAAAACCATAGTATACTATGGTTTTAGGTCCGGTCACAAAACCGGGTCAAAAATGAGCAGACCGGAGTCACTGTTTAACTCCGGTCGGCTCATTAAAGTGAATGTGCCGGTCCAGCTGGGGTACAGGAGCGCCCGGTTTTCCCCTCCCCCAGCCGGATCCGGCAACCATAGGCTGAAAACGAGGTGTGAATGCAGCCTTACTATTATGATTTAATAGCAGGACGCACATGTGTTACATTTTTCTACTAGACCCTCTAAAACTGTGCAAAAGTAGGTTATAGAACCATATCCCAGAACAGCTGTATAAACAAAGTCATTTCCAACAGTCAATCCCCCTATTTCTCACATTAGACACCCCTAAAAGTAACATAGCGGTGTATGTAGGGGCAATACCAATGAATATAGATGGCTCTATGTAAGTGGTCTTGAATAATTTTAGGCTGGAATCTAACACAGATCATTCATAGTATTGTACATTGCATAACATTAATACCACCGCCTAATATTCTGTCCCTTCAGCCATAACATTAATACCACTGCCTAATATTGTGTCCCATGAACCATAACATTAATACCACTGCCGAAAAATTGTGTCCCAAGACCCATAACATTAATACCACCACCTAATATTGTGTCCCATAACATTAATACCACCACCTAATATTCTGTCCCATCAGCCATAACATTAATACCACTGCCTAATATTGTGTCCCATGAACCATAACATTAATACCACTGCCTAAAATTGTGTCCCAAGACCCATAACATTAATACCACCACCTAATATTCTGTCCCATCAGTCATAACATTAATACCACTGCCTGCTATTGTGTCCCATCAGCCATAACATTAATACCACCACCATAATATTGTGTCCTATAACATTAATATCACCAAATTTTATTGTTTCCTATAACATTAATACCACCGCCTAATATTCTGTCCCATAACATTAATACTACCGCCTGATATGGTGTCCCATCAGCCATAACATTAATTCCACCTCCTTATATTGTGTCCTATAACATTAACACTTTAGCCTAATATTGTGTCCTATAACATTAATACCACCGCCTAATATTGTGTCCCATAACATTAATACCATTGCCTAATATTGTGTCCCATGAGCCATAACATTAATATCACCACCTAATAATATGTCTCATCAGCCATAGCATTAATACCACCTACTAATATTGTGTCCCATGAGCCATAACATTAATACCACCTCCTAATATTGCTGATATACGCTGTAGATGTGTGCATGTATGTGTGCATGCACACATCATACAAACATACACACCATACAAACAACAGATATACATCTGATGTGTGCATGCTGTGTATGTTTGTATGATGTGTGCATGTATGTATGATGCTTGCATGTATGTATGTATGATGTGTACATGGATGTGTGATGTGTGCATTTATATATGCATGATGTGTGCATGTATGTATGATGTGTGCATTTATATATGCATGATGTGTGCATGTGTGTATGATGTGTGCATGTATGTATGATGTGTGCATGTGTATATAATGTGTGCATGTATGTATGATGTGTGCATTTATGTATATATGATGTGTGCATGTTTGTATGATGTGTACATGTGTGTATAATGTGTTCATGTATGTACGATGTGTGTATGTGTGTATGATGTGTGCATGTATGTATGATGTGTGCATTTATGTATATATGATGTGTGTATGTGTGTATGATGTGTGCATGTATGTATGATGTGTGCATTTATGTATACATGATGTGTGTATGTTTCTATGATGTGTGCATGTATGTATGTATGATGTGTGCATGTTTGTATGATGTGTACATGTATGTATGATGTGTGCATGTTTGTATGATGTGTGCATGTTTGTATGATGTGTACATGTATGTATGATGTGTGCATGTGTGTATAATTTGTTCATGTATGTACGATGTGTGCATGTGTGTATGATGTGTGCATGCATGTATGATGTGTGCATTTATGTATATATGATGTGTGTATGTGTGTATGATGTGTGCATGTATGTATGATGTGTGCATTTATGTATATATGGTGTGTGTATGTTTCTATGATGTGTGCATGTATGTATGATGTGTGCATGTTTGTACAGGAGACACTTAAAGAAGAAGTTACAGGTCTGTGAGAGACAGAAATCCTGTTTGTTTGTAGGTGACCAAATACTTATTTTCCACCATAATTTGCACATAAATTCTTTAAAAATCAGACAATGTGATTTTATGGATTTTTTTCTCATTATGTCCCTCATAGTTGAGGTATACCTATGATGAAAATTACAGGCCTCTCTCATCTTTTAAAGTGGGAGAACTTCCACATTTGGTGGCTGACTAAATACTTTTTTGCCTCACTGTATGTATGTATACATGATGTTTGGGTGTATACGATGTAACTTGTAAATCTTGTATTTAAATTTTTGTGGCGGCCCAGCCCATGCATACATGTGTGCATGATATGGCGCAGCCCACCACTAAAATCTAAATGTTAAATCAGTATTACCAAACCAGGATGTCTCCAGCTGTTGCAAAAATGCCAACTCACAGCCTTTTGCTGTCGGTGCTGGGAGTTGTAGTTTTACAACAGCTAGAGGCACCCTGGTTAGAAACACGGTCCTAAGTAATAAAAGAGGCACAGGAAAATATACAAAACAAAACATGCTCACCTATAAAGGTCCCCATAGTTCTTCCGCTGATCCCATTCTCCTCTGTGGGGTCCCGGTATCTTCTCTCTGTCCTCGACAAGTGGTCTCCTTTCCCGCTCAGCCAATCAGTGGCTGCAAAAGTGTGTCATGTGCTAGGCCAGTGATTGGCTGAGCGGGAAAGGTCCTGAAACCAGCATTTGTTGGGGGGGCAAAGTGAAGATACCGGGACTGCTCGGAAGAGAAATGATCTGCAGGGGACCAATGTGACAGGGGCAGGGGAGAAATGTGACACGTTTGGAGAAGAAGCCTGGGGGACATTTTGGTGGGTGGTCGTGGGGTTTTGGATGAAGAGCCTGAAGCAAGACTTAGGGGTCTGGAGGGGGACAGAGGAGTCAGGAGAAGGGGGAAGAGGGGTCTGAAGGAGGAAGACTGAGGGGTCTGAAGAAGGAGGACAGAGGAGTCTGGAGGAGGAAGACTGAGGGGTCTGGAGAAGGAGGACAGAGAAGTCTGGAGGAAGAAGGCTGAGGAGTCTGAAAAAGTACAGAGAAGTCTGGAGGAGGAAGACTGAGGGGTCTGGAGAAGGAGGACAGAGAAGTCTGGAGGAGGAAGGCTGAGGGGTCTGGAGAAGGAGGACAGAGAAGTCTGCAGGAAGAAGGCTGAGGGGTCTGGAGAAGGAGGACAGAGGAGTCTGGAGGAGGAAGACTGAGGGGTCTGGAGAAGGAGGACAGAGAAGTCTTTATAAAGAGGATTTGCTGGCAAATGAAGGAACCAACGATGTCCGGCTGTCAGACTCTGCAGAGAAGATGTAGCTGGAAGAAGTCCTGGCCCTGGACCAGATGAAATAGAAAAGGAAAGACAACAGAGAAGACATCACTTAGGTCACTGATATCATTCTGTACTCTATAGACTGTTCTATCAGGGCTGTAGTCATTTGTATGTTATGCAGCTATGATGGGTGACAATGTTCCCCAATCTGTGGCTCTCCAACTGTTACAAAACTACAACTCCCATAATGTCTGAGGCTCTCCAGGCATGATGAGAGTTGTAGCTTTACAACAGCTGGAGAGCAACTGGAACTAATGTGATTGGTTAGGGCCCCAGCAGTCAGACTCCTGCCAAAACAAATGGGCTGCTTTTTCCAAAAGGCCCAGACCTGTTTTTGGTCTCAGTCTGGCCCTGTCACAGTCTAGGGGCGTGGTTGAGGGTGTGGTTAGGGGTGTGACTGTGGGTGTGGTTAGGGGCGGGCTGAGTTGTGTGCTCTAGCCCCGATCTTTTGGAGACCGAGCAACGCCCCTGCATCTGTGTGCTGCACTCATGTTTCCTTTGACACAACCAGAGTTCACAAGGAATGTAGCTCCCATAGTCTACCACTGAAACGTACTTTCTCAGTCCTTGTATGATTGAATTGGCCCCGCCTGTCATAGATTCCTATGTTGAATATGTGTAACCTTACACTTCATCAGACATTACATGTTACTGGGAGCATAAGAATATAATGTTCCAGCACTGCCAGACCATTACATTGGCGGGGGCATCATTTTATTATAGAATACATGCTTCTACAATTCTTAGAGGTGGGATGCTGACATCAGATTTATTTTGCATTTGTCACTTACCTGCTTTTTCTAGCAACACTTACATAATTATATAAAATCCTGATTTATATTAAATGACTGGGACCTTGTTCATGTAAATACGGTACTTTTACTTAGTATGTACGATGCGGTCATACATGTCCTATTAATATTACTGTGACTGATAATGATTAATGGTATTATTTTTGTGCTATAATTATATAACATCATCATTTTAGTATATATATTTTTTGTTTATATGTTACTAAAATGTTTATGATTGGGCAAATGTCTTTTACTTACATGAAGAACAATAACTGGTTGTGATGTGTTATTTGGTTTTCCTTAATATTTATCATGTATGTAGTAGCGCTTACACAGTGGCTGCAAACAATGACAGAATATTATGCTGTGGCATTAACCCCTTGAGGACTTGTTGTCTTTTCCTCCTCTCTGACTAAAAATCATATCTCTTTTATATTTTCATCCAGAGATGAGTATGAGGGCTTTTTTTTTTTTGTAATGGCATCAATAATTTTACCATAAAATGTATGGTGTAACAAAAAAAAATACTACTTGTGTGAGGAAAATGAAAGAAAACCGCAATTTTGCTAATTATTTAAGGTCTAATTATTTAAGGGCTAATTTTTCGCGCCATGATCTTAACCAGATTTGGTTATATAAAACTTTTAATACATTTTTTATAAAAAATTTTTGGAATAACATGTTACAAAAAAGCTGCAATTTTGGACATTTTTTTTTAACATTCACGCCAATACACCGTACAGGATCATTAATATTAATATTTTAATTGTTTGGATATTTACGCACGTGACAATACCAAATATGTTAATATATATATTTTTTTACACTTTTTGGGGGTAAAATGTGAAAATGGGACAATTGACATTTTCATTGGGGTAGGGGATATTTCAAATTGATTGCTAATACTGTTCAGTGCTATGCATAGGGCATAGCACTGATCATTGTTATCGGTCATCTTCTGCTCTGGTCTGCTTGATCTCAGACCAGAGCAGAAGACCCCTGGAGACGGTTGGAGGCAGGTGAGGGGACCTCCAGCCGCCATTATGGATGATCGGATCCCCGCGGCAGCGCTGCGGGCGACCTGATCATTAATTTAAGTGACCGCACTGCTGCAGATGCCGTGATCTGTATTGATCACAGCATCTGAGGGGTTAATGGCACACATCAGCTGATGTGCGCCATTACCGGCGGGTTCCTGGCTGCTGATGCGGGTCTGATGCTCGCGGTCATGTACATTACGTAAATGTACGTCCTGGTGCATTAAAGGGGTACTCCGGTGCTTAAATATCTTTAAATACCCCTTTAAGTACGGTGAAATCGCGGCGTAAATGTCCGAACTATAAAAATATATCATTAATTAAACCGTGCGGTCAATGGCGTACGTGCAAGAAAATTCCAAAGTCCAAAAAAGAATATTTTGGTCACTTTTTATACCATTAAAAAATTAATAAAAAGTGATCAAAAAGTCTGATCAAAACAAAAATCATACTGATAAAAATTTCAGATCACGGCGCAAAAAATGAGTCCTCATACCGCCCTGTACATGGAAAAATAAAAAAGTTATAGGGGTCAGAAGATGACATTTTTAAACGTATAAATTTTCCTGCATGTAGTTATGATTTTTTCCAGAAGTACAACAATATCCAACCTATATAAGTAGGGTATCATTTTAACCGTATGGACCTACAGAATAAAGAGAAGGTGCCATTTTTACCGAAATATGCACTGCGTAGAAACGGAAGCCCCCAAAATTCACAAAATTGTGTTTTTTCTTCGATTTTGTCGCACAATGATTTTTTTTCCGTTTCGCCATGAATTTTTGGGTAAAATGACTAATGTCACTGGAAGGTAGAATTGGTGACGCAAAAAATAAGCCATAATATGGATTTTTAGGTGGAAAATTGAGAGGGTTATGATTTTTAAAAGGTAAGGAGCAAAAAACGAAAGTGCAAAAACGGAAAAACCCTGAGTCCTTAAGGGGTTAAAGAGTACCTGTCATCAAACCATATTTTCTAAACTAACTTAGATTATATTCCCCTTCTGCCCTTAAAAAAGATGTCTGAGCTTAAAAAAGCTCTGTATCATACCATTCACCTTGCTCACATTGTGTGAGCTACCGGCAGGAGAAAGTGGGCGCTCCCCAGCAGGCGCAATGTCACTAAAGCCTGCGAGAGCTGAGCCTCGCCATGCCCCCCACGCACTTCCTGAGTTTTGACTCGTGCAGGGAACAGAACAGAGCCACCTAGTGGCTGTTTTTTCAACCTCATTAAAAATATATAAAAGTTGAGGATTTTAACCCCTTAAGGACTCAGGGTTTTTCCGTTTTTGCACTTTCGTTTTTTCCTCCTTACCTTTTAAAAATCATAACCCTTTCAATTTTCCACCTAAAAATCCATATTATGGCTTATTTTTTGCGTCGCCAATTCTACTTTGCAGTGACATTAGTCATTTTACCCAAAAATGCACGGCGAAACGGAAAAAAAAATCATTGTGCGACAAAATCGAAAAAAAAACGCCATTTTGTAACTTTTGGGGGCTTTCGTTTCTACGCAGTGCATATTTCGGTAAAAATTACACCTTATCATTATTCTGTAGGTCCATACGGTTAAAATTATACCCTACTTATATAGGTTTGATTTTGTCGCACTTCTGGAAAAAATCATAACTACATGCAGGAAAATTTATACGTTTAAAAATGTCATCTTCTGACCCCTATAACTTTTTTATTTTTCCATGTATGGGGTGGTATGAGGACTCATTTTTTGCGCCGTGATCTGAAGTTTTTATCGGTATGATTTTTGTTTTGATCGGACTTTTTGATCACTTTTTATTCATTTTTTAATGATATAAAAAGTGACCAAAATACGCTTTTTTGGACTTTGGAATTTTTTTGCGCGTACGCCATTGACCGTACGGCTTAATTAATGATATATTTTTATAGTTCGGACATTTACGCACGCGGCGATACCACATATGTTTATTTTTTATTTTTTTTACACTGTTTTATTTTTTTTATGGGAAAAGGGGGGTGATTCAAACTTTTATTAGGGAAGGGGTTAAATGACCTTTATTAACACTTTTTTTTAACATTTTTTTTGCAGTGTTATAGGTCCCATAGGGACCTATAACACTGCACACACTGATCTCTAATGCTGATCATTGGCGTGCATTAACACGCCTGTGATCAGCATTATCGGCGCTTGACTGCTCCTGCCTGGATTTCAGGCACGGAGCAGTCATTCGTCGATCGGACACCGGGGAGGCAGGTAAGAGCCCTCCCGGTGTCCGATCAGCTGTTCGGGATGCCGCGATTTCACCGCGGCGGTCCCGAACAGCCCGACTGAGCAGCCGGGTCACTTTCACTTTCACTTTAGAAGCGGCGGTCAGCTTTGACCGCCGCTTCTAAAGGGTTAATACCGCACATCGCCGCGATCGGCGATGTGTGGTATTAGCCGCGGGTCCCGGCCGTTGATTAGCGCCGGGACCCACGCGATATGATGCGGGATCGCGGCGCGATCCCGCTTCATATCGCGGGAGCCGGCGCAGGACGTAAATATACGTCCTGCGTCGTTAAGGGGTTAACAGCAAGTAAATAGCAAAGTGTCTTATAATTACATAAGGAACAATATATTAAAAGTTTAATTTTGTGACAAGTACTCTTTAATGTTATGGCTGATAGTTTTGAGCGGCATAGGCCATATTCAAATTTGCGATATTTCGCGAATATATGGACGAATATTCGTCATATATTCGCTAAATTTGCATATTCATAATATTCGCGTTTTATTTTCGCATATGCGAAAATTCTCGCATGCGAAAATTTGCATATGCGAAAATTAGCATATACAAAAATTAGCATATGCGAAAATTCGCACGTCAGTCTCACACAGTAGTATTAGAGCCTTCTTTACACCACACAAGCTGGAAGCAGAGAGGGGTGATCACTGTGATGTGTACTGTGAAAAAAAAAAAAAGAATATTCGTCATTACGAATATATAGTGCTATATTTGCGAGTATTCGTGAATATGCGATATTCGCGAATAAAATTCGCATTGCGAATATTCGCGAGCAACACTAACCATTGGCTGATGGGACAGATATTAGGCGGTGGTATTAATGTTATGGCTGATGGAACACAATATTAGTTGGTGGAGTTAATAATATGGCTGATGGGACACAACATTTCGCAGTGGTATTAATGGTATGCAATGTATAATACTATGAATGATCTGTGTTAGACCACTTACATAGAGCCGTCTATATTCATTGGTATAACCTGTATACACACACACACACACACACACTTATGTTACTTTTAGGGGTGTCTAATGTGAGAAATAGGGGGATTGCCTGTTGAAAGGGGCTTGGCTATGCAGAAAGGGGGCATGGCCTAGAGAAGCTTTGCCAAAAAAATGGGCATGGGACCTGTCACCTTTAATTACTGGGGGCTGTTTGACATAACATACAGACCCTTCACTACTTGCGCTTCCATGTGTGCACAGCTTATAACAGAATTGTGTGTTTTTAGACAGAGCCCCAGCCAGTGTGCGCACCTGTGTGTGTGTGTACGTGTGTGTGACATCACATGGTATCCAGAGGAGATAGTCTCTAAACTTCTCCAGCAGCTGTGTCACTAGATCACCGGTCTTTAATACCAGCATTTTTAACGCTTGCCCTGTGCACTGATTGATTTTTTCCAGCATTCCCTCTGCAAATGGATTTTTCCACTGCAGCTCAGCAGAGGGTGTCAGATCTTTCAGAGTGCACCAGGCTGGAACGAACAGAGCCTCTTAGCAACTGACTGGTTCCCTCAGACACACTCACACACATTCTCATAGACATAGACACGCACACAGCAGCAGTGTGGATGGTAATCCGGAGCCTGAAGAAAAAGCTGAAAAACGCAGCGATTGCGGAAATTTCGCAGCGCCATTGGCTCGACGTGCAGTGCTAGGCTGGGGCGTGATTTCAGCACCATCAAGCTGTGGACAGCGCACACTGACGATGAGCGTTACCTACAGCAGAATAGAAGCAGCAGCAGCTGAATAGAAAAATCCTAAATCAAGGCATAAGGAGGCTGCTGGAGAGGAACCTTCCCCAGCATCTTATCTCCCTGTCTGGCTGGCTGCAGCATGGCGTGGCCGAGGACTGGCACAGGGCACAGCACACTTTGTGAAGCCTGATTCTGCAACCTTTGGATGTTTACTGCTGCATACCTGCTCCATTCTACGTGACTCTAATCTGTGGATCTATTGTTGACTGGAGTCTGGGATTACTGCAGTGGAGGAGACAAGGGGAGAGCCGGCATCTTCAGATCAGGTATTTTATTGCTGCTTTCCTTTAGCTGCTGAGTAACTGAGATCTCTGTTGGAGATGGATTGTTAACACATTGCGATGAGATCGGGAATGCATTGCTCTGATTAAAAATGCTGCTTTGGATTCTGCTGCTGGAGATATCTCTTTGTTTGGCCGCTGGAAACGTTACAAGAGACGTTTGTAAAGAAAGGGTTTGTTCTTGTAACGAGGTAGAAGGGGATCTGCACGTAGACTGTGAAAAGAAGGGATTCACCAACCTCCAGCATTTCTCTGCTCCCACTTCCCAGTTCTATCATCTCTTTTTACATGGCAATTCCTTAACAAGGCTTTTCCCTAATGAATTTGCTAACTTTTACAATGCAGTCAGCCTTCACATGGAGAACAATGGCTTGCATGAGATTGTCCCTGGTGCTTTTTTGGGCTTGCAACTGGTAAAACGCCTGCACATTAATAACAACAAGATCAAATCGTTCAGAAGACACACGTTCCTGGGACTGGATGATCTGGAATATCTCCAAGCAGATTTTAACCTGTTAAGGGACATTGACCCAGGAGCATTTAGGGACTTGAACAAGTTAGAGGTGTTAATCCTAAATGACAACCTCATTAGCACCTTACCTACTAATGTGTTCCAGTATGTGCCAATCACACACCTGGATCTCCGGGGAAACAGAGTTAAGACCTTACCCTATGAGGGGGTCTTGGAACAGATCCCAGGTATAGCTGAAATTCTTCTGGAGGATAACCCTTGGGACTGCAGTTGTGATCTGTTATCTCTAAAGGAGTGGCTAGAAAATATTCCAAAGAATGCATTGATTGGTAGGGTTATTTGTGAAGCCCCCACTAGATTGCAGGGCAATGATTTAAATGAGACCTCAGAGCAAGAGCTGTGCCCCTTAAAAAATGCAGTTGATTCTAGTCTAGCTGCTCCTCCTGCCCAGGATGAGACCTGTGATCCTGGTCCAATCCCAACCCCCTTTAAAGTCAATGGCCAAGATGACTCTGCTACCCAGGGTTCCTCGGTAAGTGGAGGAACCAAGATACCAGGCAACTGGCAGCTAAAAACGCGACCCACAGCTGTTGTGTCAGAGACAAATTCCAATGATAAACCAAATCACACCATTGTGTGTCCAGCTGCCTGCAGTTGCGGTAAGCAAATTATTGGCACTGGATTAAAAGTAGACTGCAGTAACAAAAATGTCAAGAGTCTCTCTGATTTGGAACCCAAACCAACCAATGTTCAGGAATTATTCCTGCGAGAGAATAAAATCCACACCATAAAAAAATCCAACTTTCTGGATTATGTGAATTTAACCTTACTGGATTTAGGAAATAACAACATAGGCATGGTAGAAAATAATACCTTTCAGAACTTGACTGATCTAAGATGGCTGTACATGGATAAAAACTGCATAGATACCCTTACCCCGGATAAATTCACTGGCTTGCAGAGCTTGGAGTATCTCAACCTGGAATTTAACTTTATTCAGCTGATTCTGCCAAACACATTCAATCCTATGCCCAACCTCAGGATTCTTATCCTCAACAACAACCTTCTTAAGTCTCTACCTGTGGATGTGTTTGCCGGTGTCAGTCTTTCCAAATTAAGTCTTCACAATAATTACTTTATGTACCTTCCAGTGGCAGGGGTATTGGATCAGCTCACCTCTATCATACAGATAGATCTACATGGCAACCAGTGGGACTGCTCTTGCAATAATGTGCCTTTCAAACAATGGGCAGAACGACTTAGCCCCGAGGTAATTGTAAGTGATCTCAAATGTTATTTCCCAGAAGAATTCTGGGGGAAAGACTTCAGATTTCTTTCTAATGACATGATGTGTCCACTGCTGTATGCAAAAATCTCCCCCACTCTAAATGCTCTTAATAAAAATAGCACTGGCCTTGCAGAGACCAATACTCATCCCAATTCCTACCTAGAAACCAGCCGGGTATCTATTTCTGTGCTAGTACCAGGGCTCTTGTTGGTGTTTGTTACCTCTGCCTTCACAGTAGTTGGCATGCTCGTATTTATCCTTAGAAACAGGAAAAGATCGAAGAGAAGGGATGCCAACTCTTCTGCTTCAGAAATCAATTCCTTGCAGACAGTATGCGATTCTTCTTACTGGCATAATGGCCCCTACAATGCAGATGGCACTCATAGAGTATACGATTGTGGGTCTCATTCACTGTCAGACTAGATGTGCTAGATTGGGAAAGTGTGGGGGTGGGAGGAGGGTTTATTAAAGGCAAATAAATACTGCAACCTGGAGCTGTCACATATTCCAAACACAAAGAACACAAAAATATTGTGCAATGCTGTAACATTCGCTACAATTGTGCCATTTCCATGAATAGAATTTGTTTCAATGCTACCTTATTGTGAAGCAACACTGATGTCCATGAATAATCCAAACATTGGGTAAAAGACGCATCCGGTACCAGTAAGCCAGCTGTGCTACCTGAGAAGTTGATGGGGTAACCAGCCATTTCTTGAGTGGGGGTTGTGTTCCAGAAGGATCAAGGCTGGAGTAATGGGAGGCTACTTATCGTGCATCATCTGTTCCTACTGTGTTGGTGCAGAAGTGGGAACATTGCACGAAGGCATGAATGTAATGTAAATAAGTGACTAGTGAAACTAAGTGCTGCATGGCTCGCATGGATACAACGTACCCCTGGGGCGCTCAAGTGAACTGGAGATCAAGTCTGAGCCACCCTTAAGTCTCTTCTTCTCCAAATCTCTCTATACAGTCTCGGTATAAAGTGCCATTGCTCTATCTTTTGTAATGGATAACACAGAACAGACCATAAGTTTACTGTGGAAAAAAAAAGAGAATAATAATAATTGTACTGTTTTATTTAATACTGTATGTGTTTGCATGAATAGTTCCATTATTCCTTGATTTTCTTTCTTTTTTTATTTTTTATTTTATGCAAACTACCCAACGTTCATTTACATACAGTATCTACATATGCATTTCCATTCTGAATGTACAATGGTTATCGGTTGTTGTTATTATTATTATTATTATAATTATTATTTTTTATTATGGTTACAGTGTAAACATTCAAAGGAAATCCGATGCAGATGAGCATGACGAGTTATTGTCGTTCTAATGCTTAGGGTGGAGAAAATAATCAACCTAAAAATAATGATGGAGGGTATTATGACAAAAAAAAAAAAAAAAAAGAAAGGATAATGTTGAAAATTCAGTATATTCAAAAATTTTATAATGGCATATTTTTCAGTATTAAAGTGAAATGTTTCCAAATATAATTTGTCACTGAATTCCTGTGTAAATGGAGGTATTGTGAATTGGCTTTGGGGGTGGTAGGTGGTTAATGCTGATGCTCGAGGATGCATGTATTTTTGATGTGCCACCTAATCCTTCGGTAAATTAGAAGTCAGTTTGGGCGATGCAGATGCAGCATTGTCTGATATTCATGTAATTGACTCGCCATAGAGCAGACTCATTAAGCTGATTCCAGATTTGAATCGTCAGCATTTCGAGCCCAGATGCAGCACAAATGACTGACAGTCTTGTCTGCAGACAATTTAGCATCAGCTTCTGGAGGAAATTTGAAAACTAATTAGTGGAAGAACAATCCCAACGGATTTTAACATTGCAACAGAATGTATGAATAAATCGGTCTGCGATCAATCCCATCTCGGTTATCTTGATACAATGAATTTTATACCCCATAGGCAATGCACTATAGATCACATATACGCATACAGTATGTTTTTGTTTTAAGAACAGCTTGTGGTTGGCTATTGAGATTGAGTCTTGAATTACCGAGGCTTGTTGGTTTTATTGCAGTGGTTTCCTACTATATGGTTTAACATGAAATTGCATTTTGAAGGCATTGCATGCATCCAGTGTTGTCAGACATCTATATAATACTGTAAATGTGTCGAGCACACCTACAATAGATACATCCTATTGATTAGCTAATAAATGACATGGATGCAGCTTCTGATTTCAGACATGGGAGGAACTGATGCAATCATTTGACTACCCAAGCAATGTATTAGACATTTAGTTATGGGTATCTAAGTGATAATTCATTATATTAGCTGGTGTTACAGCTTTATATCATTTTATTGCATCATGGGTAGTATTGTGATATATATATATATATATATATATATATATATATATATTTAAATATATAAAATTTATTTTTATTTTTTTTGGGGGGGGGATACTTATCAGTGTTATATCTCTTAGCCTAGTGCTAGGGCATTTGTCAGTACAACAAAAATTTCAGAAGCACTGTATATCATGTACACACTGCAACATTAAGTTCTACATGTAAATAAATCTGTGACACTGTATATCCTTTATATTAAAGGAACATGTTCACATAGCAAATGACCACCCAGTAAGCAGGTGCTGACTGAGCAATATTCCTGCAATTGTACTGTCGTTACATTCTCATTTACATAGTAGAACATTTACAGGAAATACATTATAATAAAAATATGCATACTCAACCACAAAGCAAGAGTAAAGACACAATGCAGCCAGAACTACATTCATTAGGAAAACAAAACAAGAACCCTGCCTATCTAAGCCTATAATATATAAGCAATAAGGAGTAGATACAAGAGGCTGGGACATTTGTGAGCAGCTCTAGGGCCTGGTTCACATGAATAAAATTCCATGTGCCGCTCAAATGTTATACTACCAGCAAAAAGGTAGTTCCATGTAAACTGTAGCATACCCCTGGCCCATAAGGTTGAATAGACCAAGCATAATTGTTGAGTGACTCTGGTTTGCTTTACCATGGTATATGTTTTATTTGTAAGGACGGAATATTATAGTAGACTATGCTATTATATCACACAAATGATATGTATACCATGATGACGTAGACCAATGGTTGGCTATGCTATTTTATTTCGAAAATAAATAAAGGGGGAGATTTACAAAGCGGCACAAGGGGCTATTTTTTTTTCCAGCTTTAAATGAAGGGTGCATGCCAGGGAATACCCTTCTTACATGCAACTTTAGGCCTGATTTACTACAGCAAATGTTGCAGAAATCTAAGCCAGCTCAGAGCTCAGAACTGGCATTGATTTATGTGTCGGGCACATGGGCAGCTACTGGATTTACTGAGAGGCATGGACTTAGTAAATCTCCCCCAAAATGTACACCACACATGTACTATGTTTGGCTTTTCAACCCTGTTTACTTGCCACTGGTATGCCACAGTATATGTTCAAATCCCTTTTTGCAACATATAGGTGGTGCATGGAACTTTATTGATGTGCACATGTCCTATGCTTGTCATGAGGAAGCAATTTTTCTGAGCACTTTTAAGAGCATATTCATATGTTGCAGATTTGTGGAAGAGATTTCTGTGACCAAAAATCATTTTGATGTATGTGAATGGGGTTATAAATTCAGAAATTTGTGGAGTTCTCTAAGCCTTATTCAGGTGATTGGGGCAGTCAGAGAGATTTCTGTGACAAATCTGCTACATGTGAATATAGCCTGAGGCTAGGTTTCCATACAGGTTTATTTTCTGGTGTTTCTTGGAAAACTGCCACTATAGTTTTGAGCCAAAGCCAGAAGTGTATTCAAAACTAATACTTCTCCTTCATCTGGATCAACTTTTCACTTTGGCTGAAAACAGCAGTGGCAATTTTCCCAAAAAAAAAACACCAGAATAAACCTTTGTGGAAACCTAGCCTAAAAATTCAAAGTGGCACATGGGGGAGATTTATCAAAACCTGTCCAGAGGAAAAGCTGCCCAGTTGCTCATAGTAACCAGGCAACTTTTCCTTTGTACAGGTTTTAATAAATCTCCCCCATGGATAGCAAAGTAGAAGGTTGCATGAAAGTTGATGCAGGAACAGTGATATACAGGGCTTTGCATGTTAGTGTTTAGATTTTGATTTCCAGTCTATGTATAACCAGAAACCATATGAGGGACTGACACAGAGTAATTAGTTCAAATGGGCACTGTCATTAAAATTATAGTTTTTTGCATATGATACAGCAGCTAAAATAAATACGATTTGTAATTTACTCCCTGTAAATAAATGTCTTTTTATGTCATTAGGGGTCTCCCTTCCGGTCCAGACTGCATTTCGTCTGCTCAAAAGCACAAACTTTGGTCTCCTGCTGGACTGGCAGGAGACTAAACTCAGGAAGTCTGTGCTTTTGAACAGATAGAATGTGGTCTGGACCAGAAGGGAGACCCCTAGTGGTCAAATTTATAAGGCCATGAAAGTGACATACAAATATAAAAAATTTCACCAGGGAGTAAATTACAAATCTTTTTTATGTTACCTGCTGTATCATATGCAAAAAATAATAATTTCAATGACAGTGGCCATTAAAAAAATTAGAAGATGGGTGGGTGTCTACTATGTAAACATAATCAGGCATCCCCATAGGTCTTTATTAAAATGTTTGCCTAATTTTGCTTCTATAGCCTCTGCAGCTTACTGTGCAAGCTTTATCTTCTCTGTATACTTGTACATAGCATATACTGCCTTATATCTGCACTTTTCTATTTCTTCAGTCTGTGTAAGCTGTTCCCCAAGATTTCTTTCCTTGTATATATGCTTGGAGCTGGAGTATAACACATTCCCCTAACTGCTACTATCTTTAATACTGAGAGAGAAGCAAGTCCGCCTGGTGTGTTTATCTTTCTTTTAGTGGCAACTAAATATTATTCACTATCTTTTATACTGAGAGAGTCTGTCTGGTGTGTTTATCTTTCTTTGAGTAGCAACTAAATATTATTTAGTAAGCTGCTTTATTTTGCATTTAGGAAACATATTTACAAAAAATCAGTACAATGGTGTCCATTGCCTTTATATCCAGTCACCATTAAAGTGGTTACTGGATACCTTAAACAGACATAGGAAACGCTTCCATGGTCAAATGTTCAGTGAGTTTCCTGCTGTGGGTTTGCAGCAGGCCCCATAGAAGTCAATGTGTAATCTGTTGTGCATTTCTGCTGTGAAAATTGCGCTGCAGAAATGCCGCCATGGAACACCCACTACAGCTTAAACCCACAGCAGGAACCTCGCTACACGTTCTCCCATGTGAATTTACCCATTCTGAATATTTTATCTCTCCCATTGATTGGCTTTCTTTGTTCTCTGATCCTGTAGAGTTTTCCTTTCTTGACACGGAGTCTTCAAACAATATCTGACATACAATTTTAATTTAGGTTGAACTGAACCAACTTCTTCTCTGAATGTTGAACCATTTGCTATTAGCCGAAACAGCTAGTATCACAGAGAAAATTGTATTCATTTCATTTGCTACAGGGGGAAATTAGTATATCATGATACATAAAAATGAAGAGGTGACCATGAAATATATGGTCATATTCTTTATAACTAGAACTGATCTTTGAGGCAGTTGATAGTGTGATGCCTCTTTATTTATTTTTGTAAAGCAACACCTTAAAATGGTTATTCCAATCAACAGGAAATATCAAAACATTTCTGATATGATGCGGTCCCACCTCAGGGACCTACACCTAACTTTTAAATAAGAGTCCCTAAACTACACCCTGTCTAGTACCATGTTAAGGTGAGGAATGGATGTAAGCTCGAAATTCTGGAAACAGCCAAACGTGTTGTGCTACACTGTTTCCATGACTCTGATTCACTTCTATGGGATTAATAAAAACAGCACAGCACAGCAGGCTTATCTGTTTCCATAATTGTGGCCACATTTATTTTCATTCACAGTCCCACCAAGTGGTACGAGGTTAAAGAACCCAGGTTTTGCAGATAGGACCAAGTCCTAGAGGTAGTGCCCAAAGCCATCAAACCTTTGTGCATTATCCTTTGAATATGACATCATTTTATAAGATGGGAATAACCATACAAAGACTGAAAAAATGTATCTGGAAAAAATGTATCTATTTAGTCAAGAGGTTGCAAGAGTAAATGTTACTATTACACTGCACTACATGAAAAACAGCAATAATTTTATATAGCAATATGAAGCCTAGTAGAGTGTCTGTACGTGTGATAACTATATAAATGTAATAGAGTAAGGGCACCATCACATATATCTGGCAATCTGGCTTAGTTTTCCTCAGGCGCCAGAGGGAAACTGATGATTGAACCAATTCCATTTATTTCAATGGAACAGATTAGATTTATCTGGCACCTCAATGAGGGTGCTGGATTGCAGGACATGCCAGAAGGGGAAATGCCTCTTGAAACATTTTCCATCCAGCCTGCAGAAATAGACAACTGATGCATTTTGTCATCAGTTGTCACATCAGTTGTGGCCATTTACTGAGCTGTATCACCAGGTATATGTGATGGCACCCTTAACCCTTAGCTAGATATGTTACTGCACCATGTCTGAGAGTTAACTCTGCTACATCTGTACCAAGTACATTGTCTAATTTTTTAAATTACTAGGATAATGGAGCTTTAGTTCCAGGTAGATGAATTCAAAGATAACAGTCCCCAGGGGGCTTATGACTTGAAAAATGTACAATTATATGACATTAATAACAGATAATGAGTACTATTTTTTCTGCAAGCACAGACAATTTTATAAGTGGGAAATGACTGCTTTAATGGCTTACACAGGATGATTAAAATTGTTCAATGTCAAAAGGTCATGAAGCCTAAATCCACTCAAAACATGAATATTCATGTCATGTTAAGATCTCTAGGATCTCCAATTAGTTTTATTTCATAGTAATACTCACACGGGTCCAGGAAGTATAAATATAAGGCACTTTTTGGCAACAATAACATATAGGTATTACAGATACAGGAGATGTCAAAGCATGCTGCATTTTCTGAAATTATGCCAAACAGCCTGAAAGATCTCCCGAATGCCTTGGAGTTGGGAGTCTTTATAGAGGAACCATAAAGTACACCAAATTTATCCAAAACATAACAATTCATGTTAACAGAAGATGAGCCCCAAAACAGCAATTAAAATGATAAATATAAACCTATAATACATAACCTATAATATAAACATAAACCTTGCATAATTCTGTCAATGCCAGCCAGGATAGAAGTTTTAAGCAGTACTCCGGGAAGCAAAAACGTTTGAAGAAATGTTAAATCGCAGGGGGTCCAACCTCTGGGCCCCCTGCAATCTCCCATATGGGGCTCTGGCTCTATTTCTAAATGGGGCGTGTTCGAACAACCCACAAAGCAGCGACCGACACTCCCCCTCAATGCAGCTCCATGGGAGATCCAGAGATTGTCGAGTGCAGTGCTCCAGATCTCCCATAGAGCTGCATTGAGGGGGCGTGTAGGTTGCTGCTTTATGTTGTGGTTGAACATGCCCCATTCAGGAGGAGAGCCGGGGCCCCATACGGGAGATCGCTTGGGGGGTAGGAGATCTGACACATATCCCCTATCCTTAGGGTAGGAGATAAGTTTTTTCATCCGAGAGTACTCCTTTAAGCCCCCTCTATTTTTCCCTCCATGTCATTTATATGACAACCCTTGAGCTGATTCTCCATTGTTTTAATAGCATATCATTCAGTTCTGCTGTAGAGAGGGTCTTGCATAGGTTCTTACCACCTGACGTGAAAGTGTTTGGCACAAACCAGGGCTGGGCTACCCCTTTTTAGGGGTTCCTAGCAGTTATATGGGTTGCCTTTATGGTTTGTACACCCATAGATAAATTAGTGGTGCCAAACTGTATCATATTTTTATTTAACACTTTGGGATATTTGATAAAGTTATGTTCTTTTCATTGTCTTCTAAACAACAACATTGGTATTTCTCCTGCCTTGTTTCTAACCAAGCTTAATATTCCATATTTTAATCAAGATAGTCTTCATATGTTAAGTATCTAAAGCGCACACATACCTATACACTGAGTACAAGCTATTTAGGAGATTCTTGTATCAAATTAATTGGGATTTTTGTTTACTTATTTACTGTGTGCATTAAAAAGTGCATAACTATAACCAGATTGCATCCCCCTTCCTGTATAATTCTGCAATTGTTACTTACAATATATTTATTTCTCAGTATGTATCCTATCATTCTCTGTCAATTTCAGTAAGCTTAACCCCTTAAGGACACATGACGTACTGGAACGTCATGTGTCCACTCCCGATCTATAACGCGGGGCCACGGCGTGGCCCCGCGTCATAGCGGGTCGGGCCCGGCCTCTAACAACGGCCGGGACCCGTGGCTAATAGCGCGCGGCATTGATCGCTGTGCCGCGCGCTATTAACCCTTTAGACGCGGCGTTCAAAGTTGAACGCCGCGTCTAAAGTGAAACCGAAAGCATGCCGGCTAGCTCAGTGGGCTGTTCGGGATAGCCGCGGTGAAATCGCGGCATCCCGAACAGCTGACAGGACAGCGGGAGGGCCCCTACCTGCCTCCTCGCTGTCCGATCGCCGAATGACTGCTCAGTGCCTGAGATCCAGGCATGAGCAGTCATGCGGCAGAATCATCGATCACTGGTTTCTTATGAGAAACCAGTGATCAATGTAAAAGATCAGTGTGTGCAGTGTTATAGGTCCCTATGGGACCTATAACACTGCAAAAAAAAAGTGCAAAAAAAAAGTGAATAAACATCATTTAACCCCTTCCCTATTAAAAGTTTGAATCACCCCCCTTTTCCCATAAAAGAAAAAACACAGTGTAAATAAAAATAAAAATAAACATAAATGGTATCGCCGCGTGCGGAAATGTCCGAATTATAAAAATATATCGTTAATTAAACCGCACGGTCAATGGCGTGCGCGCAAAAAAATTCCAAAGTCCAAAATAGTGCATTTTTGGTCACTTTTTATATCATGAAAAAATGAATAAAAAGCGATCAATAAGTCCTATCAATGCAAAAATGGTACCGCTAAAAACTTCAGATCACGGCGCAAAAAATGAGCCCTCATACCGCCCCATACACGGAAAAATAAAAAAGTTATAGGGGTCAGAAGATGACAATTTTAAACGTATTAATTTTCCTGCATGTAGTTATGATTTTTTCCAGAAGTCCGACAAAATCAAACCTATATAAGTAGGGTATCATTTTAATCGTATGGACCTACAGAATACATATCAGGTGTCATTTTTACCGAAAAATGTACTACGTAGAAACGGAAGCCCCCAAAAGTTACAAAACAGCGTTTTTTTAAAAATTTTGTTGCACAATGATTTTTTTTCCCACTTCACCATAGATTTTTGGGCAAAATGACTGACGTCATTACAAAGTAGAATTGGTGGCGCAAAAAAATAAGCCATCATATGGATTTTTAGGTGTAAATTTGAAAGAGTTATGATTTTTTAAAGGCAAGGAGCAAAAAACGAAAATGCAAAAACGGAAAAACCTCCGGTCCTTAAGGGGTTAAATAGATACCAGAATTAATGGTTTAGGGTGCAAGAATAGGTTGAATGTTTGTTATTCTAAAAGGAGCTATCCATCAGTAGAGGGTTATATTTATTTCTTTTTTTTAATAAGCCCATTTTGTCTGTTATTTAAACAAAAATAATTACTTACCTCTCTCACTCCCCCCCCCCGATACCTATTGTATCCTGTCTCTGTTCAATCCTATTTTTGGTTCTGGGCCAAGTTTGTCACAATGCAACTCAGCGAATCGCTGGCCGCAGTGGTGATCTGCCTCAACCATCAATTGGCTCAGCGTCAATGTGATAAATTGAGCCCCAGCCTAAGTATTTTTCCTGGTACCAGGGGTCAATATGTCACATTGCCTCTTAGCCAATCACACACACACAAACACACCTTCTGACACCAGGAAAGAATCACACTGGGGACTGGAGCAGCAATACCAGAGGCATCAGGGGAGTGAGAAAAGTAAGTAAAGGTTGTTTTTATTTTATAGCAGATAGAATATAAAAAATAAAAAAAAAGAAACAGCCTGCCACCAGATGACCTATTTTATATCCCAATTTTCACCAACACCATAGTTCAAAGACATGAACTCTTTTATTCATAACCATTCTAGTTTTTCATCCTTGCCCTAAGAAGTGTCAGTCTATGACATATGCCTTGAAGCTGGGAGATTATGATTATAATAAAAATTCTTTAGAAAAAAAAAGGTAAATAAAAGCAAATAAAAATATTTCTTAGACTCGGTTCAAACACCATAAAATGTGCACTGATGGCTGCTTTTCAATGGACTTTCATTGAATGCATACTTACATAAAAAATACGGCCTTTTTTTTTTTTTTTACACCTGTTTAACGGCTGCATTTTTCAAGTATATATATATTTTTTTTACACCTGTTTAACGACTGCATTTTTCAAGTAATTTTACAATGTGTGAACCTAACATAAGGCTGTCCTTGTGTAGTGCAGTCCCACTTAGTAAAAGTAAAAGCTTTCAGCATCCATTACAAGAGAAATGAATATAGAGATGAAGCGGTGCTTGGAGCAGGGTATGAATGTTTAACCCCAGAGCACCATTAGAGAAGGGGATTTCTTTGTTTGACAACAACTTGTATACATGCGCTTACATGTTACCTTTTAGTATAAGCTGCCACCTGTATTTACACAAAGAGCAGCTTTATTTCTGGTCAGTATATAAATCATATATGACATTTTCCCCTAGTTTTCCCCTCTTCAGATGGCATGTTAAATTTTCAGTTGTCTCTGATAAAGGAGCAGAGGCTAGCTTCTATTATGGGTCCAAACAATGCACACAACAAAGAGGAAATCATATTCCCCTATGTCTCTATAGCACACCCTCAGAAACATCAGCAGCATGCAGCACTTTATACAGCAGTACTAATCAATGTAAGCAATGTAAGCTCCATTATGGACATTTATCAACGGGTTTAGTCAGGTTTTCTTTACTATAATTGTCGCAAAATTGTCGCAACTGCGACTACACGATTTTTCCTGCAACATTTTGACTGGAAAGCGAGAAAAGCAAGTTTTCCAAAAATTAACTACGTAGTAATAATTTTAAAATGGACTACGGGTAGTCAGGTATTTATTAACTGCGACAGTCGCAATTGCGCAAACAAAAGTCGCTGCAGGGTTAAAAATTGACTAAATTTACTCCAGCTCAAACATGGAGCAGAAAAAGCTACTACCAAAGTAAAAAAGGAAAAATTGCTTATGTAAAAGAAAATTATCAACAGGCTGAAACCAGTTGATAAATAAGTCACAAATAAGCAAAAAAAAAAGTAAGGAAAAAATTACTAAAAAAAAGAATACATAAGCAAACATTGATAAATGTCCCTCCATATGAGATATAACACTAGATTACCTCTGTGTACATTTCTTTGCTTCTGTCGCTATCCAGCCATACCCCTACCCATTCATAGTCTTCTAGCAGCTATGTAAGCAGTTTATTTTAAAGGGGTTCTCCGGTGGAAAACTTTTTTTTTTTAAATCAACTGGTGCCAGAAAGTTAAAGGGGTACTCCGGTGAAAAACTTTTTTTTTTTTTTAATCAACTGGTGCCAGAAAGTTAAACAGGATTCTAAATTACTTCTATTAAAAAAATCTTAAACCTTCCTGTACTTATTAGCTGCTGAATACTACAGTGGCTTTTTTTTCCATTTGAAACACAGAGCTGTCTGCTGACATCACGAGCACAGTGCTCTCTGCTGACATCTCTGTCCATTTTAGGAACTGTCCTGAACAGCATATGTTTGCTATGGGGATTTCCTTTTACTCTTGACAGTTCCTAAAATGGACAGAGATCTCAGCAGAGAGCACTGTGCTCATGATGTCAGCAGACAGCTCTGTGTTTCAAACGGGGAAAAAAAATTCCACTGTAGTATTAAGCAGCTAATAAGTACAGGAAGGATTAAGATTTTTTAATAGAAGTAATTTACAAATCTGTTTAACTTTCTGGCACCAGTTGATTAAAAAAAAAAAAGTTTTCCACCAAAGTGCTCCTTTAAGTGACTTTTTTTTAGTTTTGCAGGGAGAAGAGCACAGGAAAGAAGCTTGATAAGTAGAGAAAGAAGCATTTTCATCTGATAAGATATAGGAAGATGTTTCTTGCATTTGTTTATCCTATTGATTTATGCAAAGTTTTCTTAAAGTATAGCACATTCTTAATTTGTCTTAAAAAATGACCTATAACATTCTGGGAAACCTCATAAAGTATTTGGAGACAAAAATATTAAAACATCCTCAAAAATGTATAGTAAGGAAAATTAAAACATTTTCACCATTAAAGCTCTTGTCCTTTGAGAAAGTGAGCCTGAAGTCAGCAGATGTCGGCCCTCCACAGGCAGCAGTAAAGTTTTGCTATTTTATCAGCTTGGTGAGATGGGAGGGTCCACTTTGAGGGGAAATACTGTAAGTGTGCAGGATGTAAACACAGGGGAGATGTGCTCTTATCATGCCTCATTCTGGATGTTAATATATATTAGCAGCAAATTAAGATGGATTTCTAGGTATTATAGAGTAGTAGAAGAAGGAGGGGGTTAGAAGCAGTAGCAAAATAAGTAAACCTCCTCTTAGCCTCAGTGTGGCGTGAAAGCTGCTGTGTATCCAGTGATTAACCCTTTAGAAGGCAAATGTGGGATTCCATAGCAGATCAATCCATTACACACTACTGTATCCTCCTCCCTATAACTGGACCTTATAAACAGTGTAAAATCTTACAATATGGCGGCTAAAAATTATTCTGCAAGAAGTTCAAGCTACTGGCACAGACTTGAATTTTGGAAAATTTATGAGAAATACAGGCAAACCTTTTTCCCTTTGTATCATATTAACCAGAAACTCAGCCAATCAGACAAGATCATTTCAGGTCAGATGTGAACACAAGGCTCCATCTGCTCGCATTTGGTTCCTTCCAGTGAAGAGAACCTCATCAAGTTTAGAATTATTTGTTAAGGTTTCATCATAACCTGTTTCCCTGTAATACGGGGGGAATCTTTTAATTTGCTTATGATATGTTATTGGGAAAAGTCTAAATATTTAATCTAGTTTTACCTTTTGTGGTTTTCTCAGAGAAGAGAGGCCCCAATGAAATATAATACATTTGCTGCTTAGAGCTGCAGAGAACATTATATAACTGTAAGGATGTTAAAGAAAACTGTACCTTTTCTAAAGCTGAAAGCAGTGGTCAAACTTATTTCTCAGCCAAGTGTCAGGGAGGTGGTACCTTGCTGCTCAAGTGACACAGCCTGCCACACCTTCTCCCTTGTCCTCACCTCTCAGACCTTCCTTTACTGATGTACAGGGCTTACCTTACAATCAAGTAGGAGCTTGGTGGTGAGAACAAGCAAGGAGCTGTGCCACTTTAACAGCTGAGCTCTGCCTCCTTGACACTTGGCTGGAGCCACCATCAGCTTCAAGAAAAGTACATGGAATAGATTAGACGATAGAGCTTACGATAGAGCTTTGCATATATCTATATGCATTATTTTACACATGAACAAGTAATGCCTAGTGTTGTCCGAGTAGATCCACACAGAATAATATACCAGCTGATGCTTCTTACACAGTTTTCATTACCCATTATAATAATAGGATGTTTATCCTGCATCTCCTTTTATAATTTGATACAAAGTGACTGTCCAGTCCCGATCTCTGTTTAGAAGTTAAAAATGATTAAGCAGTAGAAAGGACACATTCATACATAGAAATCACCAGACCTCCTGTGCCCTATTGATTCTTTTCTTCAAACCTGCTGCAGAGTAAAGTAGGGGGAGAGGCGTATAAGCCATGTCACTAGTCTACGCTTGCCAATTTTTTAGATAAGACTGTGCTCATGAGTATCAAGGAAGTTATCTAAATTCTCTAAGTCTCTTTAGTCAAAATTCTTTGTGTCATCCGTCACAATAATTGTCACTATTTTCAAACACAGCTTTAAACTGCTTTTGAACAGCTTTTAGCTGCTAGTGCAGTATGAAAAGAATATAAAAGCTAAATGCTTATTTTCAGCTGTGACAGTATAAATTAAGTGACCAAATGGGCAGTCACTTGTGGAAACAGTGGAACTTTTCTCTCCTCGAAATCTTTGCATCTAAGCATTGTCTTATACAATCTAATAAAATTAAAGTACCTGTCTTTTTAGGGGACTTTCTAGGATAAGCTGTCTTGTGTGTGTGTAAGAGGAGTAGCACTACATCTGTCATTTGATTTCTACTCTATGGACTTCATCTTCAATTTCCAGCTGTCCCTGAGCTTGTGTTTGGAGTCAAACAGCTATGGTATATGGGACACACTGCACACACACACGCCAAGAAAACCTGCACTATGTCTTCTTACATACCCTAAGAAACAGCAGCGGCATGGAAGTAATTATAGACCACTAGTAAACAGTCTGAGCTGTGAATGAAGTCATGGGTTTAAATCCTTTGACCCTGTGTATCCTATTTGCTGCCTCTCTGCAGCTTCTTATCTCTTCAATCACTCACCCTCCCTTTACTTATCCCCTCTCCATAAAATTATTAAACTGATTGAGTAAATGTGAATGACAGTTTAGCAGGGGGGAGGGGTTGTTGGATAAAATCTAGAACATAGGTGAAGATATCCATCTAAAAACAACAAAAGAAAAAACAACATTATTCACCAAAGTTTGTTAATTCTCTTCTTTCTTTAACATCTTAAAATTAGGTTTACAGACTATTTTAGATTTTCAATGGAAACCTCCTTTAATTATACAAATGCTACAGATCAATAATGTTCATTTAATATGAAAGGGGTTTTCCCACCCCCTGCATCTAACTGCATTTAGTAGATAATGCAAAAGTGATTCATTTTGAAAATACGTGTATTACTTTTTATGCTGTTGTCCCATCCTTTGTTTTTCTTGTTTACATGATACTGACCACTGCTTCACAGTTGAAGTGGATAGCAAAGCTTCTGATGTCACTTCCTCTGTGTAGTGGTGGGTGGCCGGGATCCCCTAGCTTCATTCCCTTGCCTAGCTACATTCTTTATGTGGCTTCATGGCTTGGGTACTGTCCCTTAAGCTGTCTGTCACACACAGAAGCTGGCCTGGCTGGGGATTTTCCTGCATTGCTATAATGTTGCTATGGGAACTGGGTAGGTCAGGTGCCGCCAAAACCAGTAAGTGGAGCAGGACGGAGTGATGCAGAGATCTGAAAACAGTAGGTGGGAAAACCTCTTAAGAGGGGTACTCTGCTGCTCAGCATTTGGAAAAAAAAGTTCCGAATACTTAGAGCCGGCGCCGGGATCTTGGGATGTCATAACCCCACCCCTCATGACATCACGCCCCGACCCCTCAATGCAAGTCTATGGGAGGGGGCATGACTGCTGTCTTCTTGTTTTTATATGATGAATAGAATGGTTTAAAGTTGAAAACAGATTATAGTTTCAGATAACCTAGGTGTATAATTTTGATGAAGAGATATTATGGATTAGTTCTTCTCTAGCCATATTTACCCTTTATAACCTACAAATGTAAGGTTCTATACAGTGATTGGTTTTAGAGTATGACGATAAAGCATTACAGTAACTAAGCCACTGCTGCCTTTTTAAAATAATAAAAACCAATGTAAAAATGAAATAGGACACATAACACGCAAAGTAGCATTGTGGAAAAAGAATTGATGTGGCACTAAATTTGTGTGTATGTATCATGTATGACAATACACAAAAAGACTGCTCATTCTTCAAAAAGAAACCCATAAGACATTATATGTGCTGCTGCTGCTTTATAGGTTGCCCCTGTGAACCACCATATTTTACATAAAAAGTGTCAGCAAGAATACATTTATAATATGGCATGTAATGTGGATTCTGAGTGGGCATGGCTTATGGCACAGGAGTCATGAAATGGGGCATGGTCACAGCTAGGAGGCAAAAATATTGTGCTAGCAGGTGAAAATTGTAATGAAAATCTACTCCAGCTCAGAGGTGGGGAAGATTTCCTGCCATTTGCCTAGACAGAGATTTAAACAGATTAACAAAAAAAAAACTGTAAAAAAAAAACCTGTTAAAAGCTAAATAATTGTATTGCATAAAGTATGCAAAGAGGTTCCGTTGGGTTCAAATGATATATGTACATATATTTTTATGGTTGCCTCTGAATATGTATGTTTTAATATATAGAGTCAGCTCTATATCATGTTCAGAATTCAAATGTCAAGTAGGCATTGCTGAGCCGCAGCATACATGCCTTCTCCCTCCCTCACCCCTGCCCTACATGATTGATTTAGAGGGCTCAGGAATCCAAGCAGGGAGGGGTAAAGGGGGGCGGTTGCATACTGCAAGCAACACCAACTTGACAGTTGAGCTCTGAACATTAAAGGGGTTATCCTGCCATTAAAAATGTATCCTTTCTCCACAATACAGCACTCCACCGTGAACTCTCCAGCCACCACCTTGTGAGATGTACTGGTCTTGGCAGTGATGGCATGCTCAGCCAATCACCGACTTAGACGGGACATCATTATGGCCAGTGAATGGCTGAGCAGGTCATCACTGCTGAGATGAGTACATGTTGTTAGATGGGGACCAGACCTTCAGCAAGAAGAGCAGATCTGAAGATAGGGGACACGTTTTTAATAGGTGGATAACCCCTTCAAATATAGAGCTGACATTTTCCTTAAAAAGGCAAGATTTGTTGATATCCAGCTTATCCTGTAGTTTAGATGTTATATTCTATTTAGTCTCACACGCTGCATTGAAAAAATAAATTTTTGAAATACATACAGTCCCTCCATGGAACAGGGTTTGGTTAGAAAATGATTTGCAAAAAAAAAAAAAAATAAAAAAAAAAATATGATGGATGACTACTAGCTATTCATACTAAAAAAAAAATGTTTCTATTGATAATCTGCTGTGATTTGGTTTCCATAGAAAATAGTGTCAAAGAAAAGGAACATATTTTATGTCAAGGGTATTCTTATCATAAGAACTCCAATAATTCTAATTTATTGAAAAAAAAAAAGAATTATCTCAAAAAGTAGAAGTTATTTCATGTAAATATTATACAGAACTAATGATATTTTTGATAGAAATATTTAGAAATGGTATTTCAAAATAACTAAACAATACCATACTGAAATCTATGTGTACTCTCAAAGTAAATCTGCTTATTGAAGTAATCTCTACAGATTGACATGTAAATATTTTTTACTACATGCATAAAAATGTAAATATCAGTATGTCAAAATAAATCTTTGGTTCCTATTTAATCTGTCTGTTTATAATTTCCTTGAAGGAATTTCTCCACGTTCATATGTCTTTTGTGTGATAAAGTATCTTGAGCAATGTTGATTCATGACACGTCTCTATTCTTTCTGGTCTCCTTTTGGTTTTGTGCATATAGGTTTTAATTGTTGTAGAAATAAAAATAAAAAAAACTCTTAAAGGGGAACTACTGTACAGAAAATGTTATGCTCTATCTGATCCCGGGGAGGGAAGGGGGATGAGGGTTCTGACTTCTAGGACCTCCCACAATCTCCTGCCTGCAACACTGGCTCTCTCCATGCACGGAGCGACCTCCGCTCCGGACACAAAGCCCCTCAATGTACCTCTATGGGAAAGCCAAAGATACACAAACGCTGTATCAACGGCTCTCTTGTAAAGCTACATGGTGGGGAAAAGATGTATTGTATCAGAGTTCCCCTTTAATTTGCATTTGATCCTCCCACATTTTCTAACCATAAAGAATAAAGAAGTACTATCATGCAGTAAAATGTATCCCCTATCATAAGGATAGGAGATAATTATCTGATTGCATGGGATCCCCAGCTCTCCTATAGAGATACATGGAGGGGGTGTTTCAGCCACCGCTTTGTGCAGGGGCCAACACACCATGTTCCTGGAGAGAACTGGGGTGCCATGCAGGAGATCGGGGGGATTCCAGCAGTTGGACCCCCGTGATCAGACACTTATTATTCAAAAGATAGGGGATAAATTTTCCTGCACAATAGTCCTCCTTTAAAATATCAAAGTAAACAAACATAATCTCACACAATATGATTAAGTTAAAAGTGTTTTAATGTTTTTCTGCTTAATTAGGACAGGAAATAAATTTAGGTCATAATGCATGTTTGATTTGTAATGCTTGTTTGTCTACAATGTGCATTTTTCTCATTTTCATGGCAATATTGTAAACAGGCTTATAGAATTTAACAGGAAAATGGCATCATAATGCTTATAGCAACATAACATAAAACATACAAGAAATGATTTCTTTACTATAAATATAAATATGCATTGCCTAATGTATTAGAATATTTGTAAATTATGTCAAATAAATTGTTTTCTCCCATATCATATTAAGATGATGTACATTTCATCTGGAAACTTTCAAAGTCTTTATTTTCTTTGAAATGGTTGTATTAATGAGTGGATATATTTCCTTTAAATCTAGGTATCCATGGAATGGCTTCATTTTTATATAATAACAATATTAGACATATAGCTATGAAATTCTGAGCTATGTGAAATACTTTTGGATCTAAATATGGTGGCTCTTAGCTCAGCAATTTTCTTTGAGTACATTTCCTTCTTCAGGGTCATCTTTAGGGGATGTTTACTCGTTGGAATTTCTGCAGCGGAAATCCTGGTTCCAGCATCCGCAAAAAGAATAGACTTGTCTATTCTTTTCTCGGATTTTATTCAAAAATGCATTGTTGTCTATGATAGAGCACATTTCCGAGGGGCCTTAGCACCAGCTGGATTATTCACACGTGAAGAATGTCCGAATGTGTTTTCTGGGAGGACATTCCGCACATTTTACGCTATGTAAATATGGCCTTAAAATGTTATACATTTAACAAGGATGGATTGATGAATATACAGATAGGATAGTTAACTGTATCATTTTCTGTATGCTACTTTCCTTATGTGCATTAAATTTCCTGATTGCATAAAATGTTGTATTATGGGGAAAACAATGTCTATGGTGAGCTTTGGTATAAGGACTATGTTGCCCAGAAGGTAAAATAACCAAAGGTAATTTCCTAACAATCCAATGTATAGACACTAAACAAATAGACAGTGTCAGGAGAAATGAGATGGGAACATTGCAAAAGGAATAAAAAAATATATATATTTCAATATAGGATGTATGTCCGGAACAATACAAGATAAGGAAATGTCAAGAGCTTATATTGTCTATACGTGACTGTTCTATTAAGCTCACTGCTCCTGCATGGGTCTCTGTTATCAGAAATCAATACAGGATGAGTACACAGCGGCATCATGATCTGACAGCCGCTATGAGCTCTGTATGTCCTACATGAACGCATTGTTACCAACTTTGCCTATGTTGTTTTTCCAGCAGTGCCATGTGCCAACCAATGCTTACAGGAAACCCTGACTGTATATTTAAACTGTAATATCGGTTTCTGCAAGTGAATTCTAGGTGAAATTAATTTTTGAACTGAATTAGATATCATCCAACGTTCATAAATGAAAGATGTAAAAACAAATAATAATAAATCTTTACACCTATTTCAAATCGAAAGAAATGCCTGTGCTGCACATAACCTTTTGATCTCTTTTTTCATAGATTCCGCTTTGTTGTAGAAGGGCGTTGAACGATTTTTTTTACGTTACCTTTAGTAGCACATTAATAAATTATGTGGTGGCGATATTTCAGTGCTTGTATGTATCAGTGTAACAATGTCTGTATTAGAAGTGCTTATTAAGGCACTGTTTACTGCACATCACATGAAATATAACCATCGTAAAAAAAGGGAACATGCAGATATAAAAAAATGAGGTAACTAGTGTTAAGGGATTTATTAAGGGAAATCAATAAGATTTAGAAAGATGAATTAACTTCATAACACTGCGTAGGAGTGGTATTTTAAATGCCAATAATTCCTCTGCTAGTGTTGATGTATTGATCACAATAACAAGAGCGGCTTCACTGCAATTTGTTGTGTACCCTGTATAATATCTTTATCCATTCATCATAGGTAAACTACACATATTGTAAAATAGGTGTGCTGCCTTAGGGCTTAGAGCACAGTCAGACTAGCATTATTTGCATAAAACACATTAAGAAATGCATAAAAAAAAAAAAATTATATATATATATATATATATATATATATATATATATCGCCCAATATCGTTTTTTTAGGGCCGATACCGATACCGACAATCGATGGAGGTTAGGGCCGATAGCCGATAACTTATACCGATATTTCGGTATAAGTTATCGGCTATTTATCCCCCCGCGACACCGCTGCAGATCATTGATTTAAAGCGGGCGCTTTAAATCAATGCACTGCAGTGGCTTTTGCGGGGCCATAGGCCGCCGCCGTCGCCACCACCCGCTTCTCTCCCCCTACCTGTCAGGGTGGTCCGAGCCATCCATCCTTCCTGTAGTGTCCGGGGGCGTTCCGGGTGAACCGGTCCAGGCTGTCCTTCTTCTCCAGCGGTCATCTTCTCCACTCCGGGCATGCTCCGGCCTAGTACGCTGCATAGAGGCCGCTGCGCAGTGACGCCAGTGCGCAGTGACGCACCTGACGTCACGGCGTAGCGCCGTCTATGCAGCTACTAGGCCGGAGCCTGCCCAGAGTGGATAAGATGACCGCCGGAGAAGGACAGCCCAGACCGGTTCACCCGGAACGCCGCCGGACACTACAGGAAGGATGGATGGCCCGGACCACCCCTATTACGGGTAAGTTTAATTTTTTTTATTGACTCGGAGGGTGGGGGAGGGGCCCGACCGGTATAGCGGTATGGGCAAAAATCCATACCGGTATACCGCCCAGCACTACGGTGGGGGGTGCGACGCGGTGCTGTGGGTCGGGGGGCGGTCGCGTTTGCGGTGCGGCGGGTCAGGGGGGGCGGTCGCTGTGCGGTGGGGGCGGTGCGGGGGGCGGGGCATTATCGGCTTATCGGCAAGGTAATTGCCGATACCGATAATGCCCAAAATTGTGATTATCGGACGATAATATCGGCCACACCGATAATCGGTCAATCCCTAATATATATATATATATATATATATATATATATATATATATATATATATATATAAATATGATGAAGAATAAACTGTAGCACTCGCAGAGTTGTGGAAAACGGTGTAGAAATTTATTCCAACTTAGGCATCAAGGCATCGTTTCGGCTGCATGCAAGCAGCCATTTTCAAGCATTTACATTGGGCACAAGATCGCATTAAATATGGTGGAGGTGATGATCTCATAATGACATCAATAATTAGCATAACAAACAAAACAATGGTACACGTGTAGTATATAATAGAATCGAGGCATGTCAGGTACACAATAAGCATATGGCAGGAGTGTACTACCTGACGTGTTTAATCCAGTGATAACATGTGAGCAAACATAAGTGCCTGAATGGTAATAAAGAAAATAATAAACTTACAGTGACGGAAGCTCTGGGCGGGACCTGTATAGCGTAGTAAAAAGCCTTGGAAGTGACGTCACGCCGTGACTATCGCGCCGACCGCTATCGGAAGTAAAGTATAGTCACGGCGTGAGTGCTACAGTTTCTTCTTCATTATTGACGCAACGAGCTCCGTGATCTGGACCTCATCTGTTTTCACCCACCTCACCATTACTAGGAGTGCTGCCTTTATTTTGTCTTATATATATTGACACCCCTGAAATTTTTCTAGAAACTGAAGTATTTCTCACAGAAAAGGATTGCAGTAACACATGTTTTGCTA
Source organism: Hyla sarda (assembly GCF_029499605.1). Taxonomy (NCBI): domain Eukaryota; kingdom Metazoa; phylum Chordata; class Amphibia; order Anura; family Hylidae; genus Hyla; species Hyla sarda. The sequence goes on along the minus strand of NC_079190.1, from coordinate 150,358,266 downwards.
TACACATGTTTATTTCCATTATGTGTATTGGAACTAAACCAAAAAAGGGAGGAAAAAAAGAAAATTGGACTTAATGTCACACCAAACTGCAAAAATGGGTTGGACAAAATTATTGGCACCCTTAACTTAATATTTGTTTGTACTCCATTTGGAAAAACTTACTAAAATCCATCGCTTTCTATAACCATCAATAAGCTTCTTACACCTCTCAGCCGGATCTCAGCTGGAATGTTGGACCACTCTTCCTTTGCAAACTGTTCCAGGTCTCTCTTATTGGAAGGGCCCCTTTTCCCAACAGCAATTTTAAGATCTCTCCACAGGTGTTAAAGGGTACCTTTCATCAAAAAAACTTTTGTTATATTATAGATTAATGTATGCAGAATAACTTTCCAATTGCATGTTATTAAAAAATATGCTTCTTTCTATTTAATTTTCCACTTTGAAAAAATGACCACTCATGCTGGAGTCCTAAATCTAAGACTGCAGCCGGAACACAGACAAACTCAGCACTGCTCCCTGCCAGGGAGTTTGTCTGTGTCCCGGCTGCAGTCTGAGATTTAGGACTCCAGCATGAGTCTGAAATCTATAAAAAAAAAAGGACTTGTAGGTAGACCCCTAGTGGTCATTTTTTCAAAGTGGAAAATTAAATAGAAAGAAGCATATTTTTTAATAACATGCAATTGGAAAGTTATTCTCCATACATTAATCTATAAAATATCAAAAGTTTTTTTGATGAAAGGTACCCTTTAAATGGGATTAAGATCTGGACTCATTGCTGGCCACTTCAGAACTCTCCAGCGCTTTGTTGCTATCCATTTCTGGATGCTTTTCGATATATGTTTGGGGTCATTGTCCTGCTGGTAGACCAAAGATTTTGAATGCAAACCCAGCTTTCTGACACTGGCTGTACAGTGTGACCCAAAATCCATTGGTAATTCTCAGAATTCGTGATGCCTTGCACACATTCAAGGCACCCAGTGCCAGATTCAGGAAAACAACCCCAAAACATAATTGAACCTCCAACATATTTCACTGTAAGTACTGTGTTCTTTTATTTGTAGGCCTCATTCCGTTTTCGGTGAACAGTAGAATGATGTGCTTTACCAAAAAGCTCTATCTTGCTCTGATCTGTCCACAAGATGTTTTCCCAGAAGGATTTTGGCTTACTCATGTTCATTTTGGAAAAATTTTGTCTTGCTTTTTTTTGCCTCTGAGTGAGCAGTGGGGTCCGCCTGGGTCTCCTGCCATAGCTTTTCATTTCATTTAAATGTCGACGGATAGTTCGCTCTGACACTGATGCTCCCCGAGTCTGCAGGACAGCTTGAATATCTTTGGAACTTGTTTGGGGCTGTTTATCCACCATCCGGACTATCCTGCGTTGACACCTTTCATCAATTTTTCTCTTTCATCCGCGCCCAGGGAGATTAGCTCAAGTCCTCAGACAGTTCTTTTCTCCTCTTTCTGTTGCCCATGCTTAGTGTGGCACACACAGACACACAATGCAAAGACTAAGTGAACTACTCTCCTTTTTATCTGCTTTCAGGTGTGATTGTTATATTGCCCACACCTGTTACTTGCCCTACGTGAGTTTAAAGGAGCATCACATGCTTGATGCAATCTTGTTTTTCCACAATTTTGAAAGGGTGGCAATAAATTTGTCCAGCCCATTTTTGGAGTTTGCATGCCATTATGTCCAATTTGCTTTTTTTTCTTCCCTTTTTTAGTTTAGTTCCAACACACACAAAGAGAATATAATGTGTATAGGAAAACAATCCTTTTCTGTGAGAGAGACTTAATTTTCTTGAAAAATTTCAGGGGTGCCAAAATTTACAGCCATGACTGTGTATATATATATATATATATATATATATATATATATATATATACTAGCTGAGTACCTGGCATTGCCCTTTTCTTCCTTCCTAAACCTTTTTGGGGAGGAAAATCAACAAAGGAGGAAGCTTTTGACTTTATATCCCATCCTCATATATTGCTGTCATATGCCTTCCCCATATCCCATCCTCCTATCATGTCCTGATATATTGTTATCATATCCCGTCCTCCTATCTCGACCTCATATCCCGACCTCCTATCCCATCCTCATAGCCCAACCCCATATCCCGTCCTCTTGTCCAAACTTCATGTCCCGACCTCACATGTTGTCCTCACATCCCGTCCTTATGTCCCATCCTCATGTCCTATACTAAGGTGGGACTGATTTGTGATTAAGATATTGTAAGCTTAAAATACAGGGTGGGCCATTTATATGGATACACCTTAATAAAATGGGAATGGTTGGTGATATTAACTTCATGTTTGTGGCACATTAGTATATGTGAGGGGGGAAACTTTTCAAGATGGGTGGTGACCATGGTGGCCATTTTGGGAAAATGGTGGCAATTTATTTCACAAAAACAATGATGTGCTCGGTTTTAATGTAACTTTATTCTTTCATGAGTAATTTACAAGTTTCTGACCACTTATAAAATGTATTCAATGTGCTGCCAATTGTGTTGGATTGTCAATGCAACTCTCTTCTCCCACTCTTCACACACCGATAGCAACACTGCAGGAGAAATGCTAGCACAGACTTCCAGTATCCATAGTTTCAGGTGCTGCAGAATGGGCAAAACAAAAATTGGAACAGGACCCTCAGTTTACACAGAAGATTTTGTTCATGAATGGGGAAGTTAACAAATAAAACCACCGCTATTGGTCTGACACTAACCCACATTGGATAGATCCCTCCAAGACGGTTGGAACACACAAATTGATGGTATGGTGTAGTATATGGGGTACAAAGACAGTGGGGCCATTCTTCATCAATGGAAACCTCAAGGCCACTGGATATGCAAAATTGCTACATGATGATGTTTTTCCCTCTTTATGCACTGAAGCTGGCAAGTTCCCTGAGTTTTTCCAGCAAGATGGTGCACCACCACATTATGGGTGTCAGGTTCGAGCATTCCTAGATGAACAGTTTCCTGGAAAGTGGATTGGTCATCGTGGGCCAGTTGAATGGCCCCCAAGGTCTCCCAAGCTGACCCCCTTAGACTTTCATCTTTGGGGTCATCTGAAGGCAATTGTCTATGCTGTGAAGATACAAGATGTGCAGCACCTGAAACTATGGATACCGGAAGCCTGTGCTAGCATTTCTCCTGCGATGTTGCTATCAGTGTGTGAAGAGTGGGAGAAGAGGGTTGCATTGACAATCCAACACAATGGGCAGCACATTGAACACATTTTATAAGTGGTCAGAAACTTGTAAATAACTCATGAAAGAATAAAGTTACGTTAAAACCAAGCACATCATTGTTTTTCTTGTGAAATTCCCAATAAGTTTGATGTGTCACATGACCCTTTCCTATTGAAAAAACAAAAGTTGGATTCAAAATGGCTGACTTCAAAATGCCCGCTATGGTCACTACCCATCTTGAAAAGTTTCCCCCCTCACATATACTAATATGCAACAAACAGGAAGTGAATATCACTAACCATTCCCATTTTATTAAGGTGTATCCATATAAATGGCCCACCCTGTAGAAGTGACGTGGCTTTGTGGGACTGGGTCTGATTTGCACGCCAGACCAATGTACAAAAAGGGTAGAGAATAAAAGGGTGGGGCTTAAACAGTGGGCATGTCTTTGTGAGATGGGGTGTGGCTTTCAAGCCGGACTGACACATTCACCAGGAGATGCAGAGTTTGTGGAGTAAGGTACTGGAAGTCCCATATACTTGCATGGGACTTGAAACAAAAAAACTTTTTTTATATAAAGGTGTAGGTAAGGGTTAATTTAACTATCTTATATTGTTATTTGACATACTAGCTGAGTACCAGGCGTTGCCCGGTTTTTCCTTCCAAATCCTTGTTGGGGAGGAAAATCAACAAAGGAGTTCATATCCCATCCTCATATATTGTTGTCATATCTCAACCCCATATCCTGTCCTCATATCCCTTCCTCATATCCCGATCTCATATCTCGACCTCATATCTCATCCTCATATCTCAACCTCATATCCTGACCTCCTATCCCATCATCATATCTCGACCTCATATCCCGTCCCCCTATCCCGTCCTCATATCCCGACCTCCTATCTCGACCTCATATCCCGTCCTCATATCCCGACCTTCTATCCCGTCCTCCTATCTCGACCTTATATCCTATCCTCATATCCCGTCCTCATATCTTGACCTCATATCTCAACCTCCTATCCCAACCTCCTATCCTGTCCTCCTATCCTGACCTTCTATCCCGTCCTCCTATTTCGTCCTCATATCCCGTCCTCATATCCCAACCTCATATCTCGACCTCATAGCTCGACCTCCTATCCTGTCCTCCTATCTCGACCTCCTATCTCAACCCCGTATACCATAATCATATTCTGTCCTCATATCTCAACCTCATATCCCATCCTCATATCCCGTCCTCATATCCCGACCTCCTATCTTGACCTCATTTCCCGTCCTCCTATCTCAACTTCGTATCCCGTCCTCATATCCCGACCTCATATCCTGTCCTCATATCCCATTCTCATATACTGTCCTTATATCCCATCATGATATCCCATCCTCATATTCCAATCTCATATCCCGTCCTTATGTCCCATCCTCATATACTGTCCTCAGGTGAGACTGATTTGTGATGAAGGTATTGTAAGCTGAAAATAGAAGGGGATGTGGCTTTGTGGGACTGGGCGTGATTTGCAAGCCACACCGATGCACAAAAAGGGTAGATAATAAAAGGGGTGGGGCATAAAATGTAGGCAAGTCTTTGTGAGATGGGGTGTGGCTTGCAAGCTGAATTTACACATTCACCAGAAGTTGCAGAGCGGAGCTTATGGAGTAAGGTACTGGAAACCCCATATACTTGCATGGGACTTTAAACAAAAACCCATCTTTTATATAAGGGTGTAGGTAAGGGTTAATTTAACTATCATATCTTTTTATTTGACATATAAGTAATATGTGTACCAGGTATTATTGAAATATCTCCAGCCATACGGGAGTTATGTGGGAACATACATTTCTCCTTTGATATGGATGGGACATTAAAAAAAATCCCAACCCTCACAAATGAAGGTAGTTAAGGGTTAAATTAACTATCCTATATTTTAAGATGGCATATAAGTATCATGTGACCAAGTATTATCGAAATATCTCCAGCCATTAGGAAAATATGCAGAAACATATATTTCCCATAGACTTTTTATGGACTTTAACCTCTTAAGGACGCAGGGCGTATGGATACGCCCTGCATCCCGAGTCCTTAAGGATGCAGGGCGTATCCATGCGCCCGTGGGAATTCCGGTCCCCACCGCTAGCCGGTTGGGGACCGGAGCCAGATGCCTGCTGAAATCGTTCAGCAGGCATCCCGGCATATCGCCCAGGGGGGTCATTATGCCCCCCCATGTCGGCGATCACCGCAGATCGCTGGACAATTCAGTCCAGCGATCTGCGGCGATTCCGGGTCAATCGGGTCTCCGGTGACCCGGTGACCCAGAATTACTGGCTGTTCGGGGCCGTCTCTGACGGCCCCGAACAGCCAGAGCCTGCAGGGGTGAGGTGGCACTGGTGCCACCTCACGATCGCCCTGATTTGTCGACCGGATTACCGGCCGACCAATCAGTGCGCCTGCTGCGGGCGTCACTCCCGCACCCGCTCCGCCCCTCTTCCGGAGGGCGTGAGCGGGTGCGGGAAGACGACCCCGGGTGCTGGGGACCCCGATCCCCGGCGTCCATGTTGGGATCGGGGCCCCAGGAGTGACGGCCGCGGCGAGGGACAGTCTGCGATGGAGCAGCAGCAGGAGGTGAGTTACAGCCTCCTGCTGTTGCTTAGCAACAGCTCCCAGCATGCAAAAAGGGCATGCTGGGAGCTGTAGTTATGCAACAGCAGGAGGCAGACCACCACAACTCCCAGCATTCCCTTATGGGCATGCTGGGACTTACGGTTTTGCAACAGCTGGAGGCACATCTTTTCTATGGAAAAGTGTACTTTCAGCTGTTGTATAACTACAACTCCCAGCTTGCACAAACAACTAAAGTGCATGCTGGGAGTTGTAGTGGTGCATCTACTGGTTGCATAACTACAACTCCCAGCATGCCCGTGTGCTGTCGGTGACTGCTGAGAGTTGTAGTTTTGCAACAGCTGAAGGCACACTGGTTGTGAAACTTAGAGTTTTTTTTTTTTTTACCTAACTCAGTGTTTCACGACCGGTGTGCCTCCAGCTGTTGCAAACTACAACTCCCAGCAGTCACCTTACACCATGCACCGTACATGCTGGGAGTTGTAGTTTTGCAACAGCTGGAGGCACACTGGTTTTGAAACACTGAGTAAGGTCACAAACTCCGTGATACATAACCAGTGTGCCTACAGCTGTTGCAAAACTAAAACTCTCAGCATGTACAGTCTGTCAGCGCATGCTGGGAGTTGTAGTTTTGCAACAGCTGGATGTCTCCCCCAATGTGAATGTACAGGGTACACTCACATGGGCGGAGGCTTACAGTAAGTATGCGGCTGCAAGTTTGAGCTGCAGCTAATTTTCTGCAACAGCTCAAACTGCCAGCGAGAAACTACTGTGAACCCTCGCCCAGGCGACTGTACCCTAAAAACACTACACTACACTACCACAAAATAAAATAAAAAGTAAAAAACACTACATATACACATACCCCTATACAGCCCCCCTCCCCTCCCCAATAAAAATGAAAAACATCTGGTACGCCACGGTTTCCAAAACGGAGCCTCCAGCTGTTGCAAAACAACAACTCCCAGTATTGTCGGACAGCCGTTGACTGTCCAAGCATGCTGGGAGTTTTGAAACAGCTGGAGGCACCCTGTTTGGGAATCACTGGCGTAGAATACCCCTATGTCCACCCCTATGCAATCCCTAATTTAGGACTCAAATGCGCATGGCGCTCTCACTTTGGAGCCCTGTCGTATTTCAAGGCAACAGTTAAGGGTCACATATGGGGTATCGCCGTACTCGGGAGAAATTGGGCTTCAAATTTTGGGGGGTATTTTCTGCTTTTACCCTTTTTAAAAATGTAAAGTTTTTGGGAAAAGAAGCATTTTAGGTAAATTTTTTTTTATTTTTTTTACATATGCAATAGTCGTGAAACGCCTGTGGGGTATTAAGGTTCACTTAACCCCTTGTTACATTCCCCGAGGGCTCTAGTTTCCAAAATGGTATGCCATGTGGGGTTATTTTGCGGTCCTGGCACCATAGGGGCTTCCTAAATGCGGCATGCCCCCAGAGCAAAATTTGCTTTCAAAAAGCCAAATGTGACTCCTTCTCTTCTGAGACCTGTAGTGCGCCAGCAGAGCACTTTTCATCCCCATATGGGGTGTTTTCTGAATCGGGAGAAATTGGGCTTCAAATTTTGGGGGTATTTTCTGCTTTAACCCTTTGTATAAATGTAAATTTTTTGGGAAACCAAGCATTTTAGGTAAATGTTTTTATTTTTTTTTACATATGCAAAAGTCGTGAAACACCTGTAGGGTATTAAGGTTCACTTTACCCCTTGTTACGTTCCCCGAGGGGTCTAGTTTCCAAAATGGTATGCCATGTGTTTTTTTTTTTTGCTGTCCTGGCACCATAGGGGCTTCCTAAATGCGGCATGCCCCCAGAGCAAAATTTTCTTCAAAAAAGCCAAATGTGACTCCTTCTCTTCTGAGACCTGTAGTGCGCCAGCAGAGCACTTTTCACCCCCATATGGGGTGTTTTCTGAATCGGGAGAAATTGGGCTTCAAATTTTGGGGGGTATTTTCTGCTATTACCCTTTTTAAAAATGTAAAACTTTAGGGAAACCACATATGCAAATGTCGTGAATCACCTGTGGGGTATTAAGGTTCACATTACCCCTTGTTACGTTCCCCGAGGGGTCTAGTTTCCAAAATGGTATGCCATGTGGGGTTTTTTGCTGTTCTGGCACCATAGGGACTTCCTAAAGGTGACATGCCCCCCAAAAACCATTTGACGCTCCTTCCCTTCTGAGCCCTCTTCTGCGCCCGCCGAACACTTTACATGGACATATGAGGTATGTGCTTACTCGAGAGAAATTGGGTTTCAAATACAAGTAAAAATTTTCTCCTTTTTACCCCTTGCAAAAATTCAAAAATTGGGTCTACAAGAACATGCGAGTGTAAAAAATTAAGATTGTGAATTTTCTCCTTCACTTTGCTGCTATTCCTGTGAAACCCGTAAAGGGTTAAAACGCTTACTGAATGTCATTTTGAATACTTTCGGGGGTGCAGTTTTTATAATAGGGTCATTTATGGGGTATTTCTAATATGAAGACCCTTCAAATCCACTTCAAACCTGAACTGGTCCCTGAAAAAAAGTGAGTTTCAAAATTTTGTGAAAAATTGGAAAATTGCTGCGGAACTTTGAAGCCCTCTGGTGTCTTCCAAAAGTAAAAACTCATCAATTTTATGATGCAAATATAAAGTAGACATATTGTATATGTGAATACAAAAAAAAATTATTTGGAATATCCATTTTCCTTACAAGCAGAGAGCTTCAAAGTTAGAAAAATGCAAAATTTTCACATTTTTCATCAAATTTTGGGATTTTTCACCAAGAAAGGATGCAAGTTACCAAAAAATTTTACCACTACGTTAAAGTAGAATATGTCACGAAAAAACAATCTCGGAATCAGAATGATAACTAAAAGCATTCCAGAGTTATTAATGTTTAAAGTGACAGTGGTCAGATGTGCAAAAAATGGCCGAGTCCTTAAGGTGAAAAAGGGCTCAGTCCTTAAGGGGTTAAACAAAAACCCCGACCCTGGCAAATAGGGAATGAGTAAGGGTTAAGATGTAACAATAAGTAACATGTGTGCCAAGTTTCATGTTAATATCTTTAGCCGTTTAGACATGATGCTGGAACATACACACATACCCTTCCTCCTATCCCGACCTCCTTTCTCGACCTCCTATCCCGACCTTCTATCCTGTCCTCCTATCGCGACATCCTTTCTCGACCTCCTATACCGTCCTCCTATTCCGTCCTCCTGTCTCGACCTCCTATCCCGTCCTACTATCTTGACCTCCTATCCCGACCTCCTATCCCGTCCTCCTATCTCGACATCCTATCCCAACTTCCTATCCCGTCCTCATATCGTGACCTCCTATCTTGACCTCCTATCCCGTCCTCCTATCTAAAAACCCCTACCCTGGCAAATGGGGGTAGGTAAGGGTTAAATTATCTATCCTATGTTTGTTGTTGACATATAAGTAACATGTGTCCCACATGAATGATATACAACTTCACACAAGTCACGGAGACAATTTAATAATGTTAAAGACAAACGTGTCCTAAAAGGAAGAGGTTGATCTCAATCCTTTGTACATATGTATCCATCCTTGCATTTCTTCAAATTTATGTCTAGAGTGGTTGTCACATTTGGCTCTGATCATTTAACAAATTGGTTTATATTAAGTGTTTTACCCAATTTGCATTTACATTTGGACAATTTGGTTGACTGTATATATTGAACCCTGTAGATTTTTTTTATAAACATTTCTTGTTGACTCTTTGACTTTCTTTCTGACTTTTAGATTATGTTAAAGGGGTATTTCGGTGGAGTTTTTTTATTTATTTATTTTTAAATCAACTGGTTCCAAAAAGTTAAACAGATTATTTAATTACTTCTATTTAAAAATCTTAATCCTTCCAGTACTTATCAGCTGCTTGATACTACAGAGGAAGTTCTTTTCTTTTTGAATTTATTTTCTGTCTGACCACCTCTGGCAATGTCAGGAACTGTCCAGAGTAGGAGCAAATCCCCATAGTAAACCTATCCTGCTCTAGACAGTTCCTGACATGGACAGAGGTGTTAACAGAGAGCGCTGTGGTCAGACAGAAAATAAATTTTAAAAGAAAAGATCTTCCAGCTGATAAGTACTAGAAGAAATACGATTTTTAAATAGAAGTAATTTACAAATCTGTTTAACTTTCTGGCACCAGTTGAGTTTAAAAAAAGAAAAAAGAAAAAAAAAAGTTTTCCACCGGAGTACCCCTTTAAGCAATGATAGCAACTTTTAGGGGAATTTTAGTGTTCATTTGCAGTATTTCTTATCATTACTGTAAACATATGCACTTTGGCAGCAGTTTCTTTCTCATAGAAAGAAATATGATCATTCAATATAACCATTTGTTTCACAAAGACTAAGTGTAACAAAACAGTAGTGTGGATTAGCCCTGAAGGGCAGGTAAAATTTCACAGTTCTTAAAATCCTACAAACATACACTTGGATGAACAAGATTGTCAGAAGTACACTTCTCCAATGAAGTACTGAATTAATTTGCTTTATATACCTTTCACATGTAATTGATATTCAATACACATCTGTTGTATAACAGTACGACCAAGTAAAGGACTATATTTTCCTTTCAATTAAGAAGGATTTGGGTTTAGTTTATTAAAAATATGTGGAACCATTCAATTGAATGTCTGTGACAGTGTTAATACAGCTGAAGGCTATGTTCAAACAATGCAAAAGGAATAGTAAAATATGTCCATAAAACAGGAATAAAATATGTTTATATATTTAATCAAATTATGTGCACAATGAAAACCTGTGAAAAAGTGGCTGTGCACTGACTGTGCCCAACATTTCCATAGTCTTTTATAATGGATATTATTTGATTTAAAGGGGTACTCCGGCGCTAAAACATCTTATCCCCTATCCAAAGGACGCAGCATCCCGGTTACAATCCAAAGCATGCAGCATCCCGGTTACATTGTAACCGGGATGCTGCGTGCAAGATAACGGGGGTCCCCAGCGGCGGGACCCCCATGAAGAGGCATCTTACCCCCTATTCTTTGGATAGGGGATAAGATGGATAGGGGATAAGCGCCGGAGTACCCCTTTAAAATGCGTACATATTTTATTCCTATTTTGTGAATGTACAGTGTTTTGCTATTCCTTTTTACAGTTTGAATACAGCCAAAATGTGTATAAAATGAACAAATAACACTTATAAATGAAGAAGTAATTGTAAAAAAATAAAAATAAAAAAAACTGTTAACAGTTTGAAAGCCACCACCACCACAATATAACATTAATCAAGAATAAATGTATTTAATGTTATTTACTTTGCTGACATAACAGAAAAAAAATGATATTTCCTTGATCTTTCTTATGTGTCACAGACTCACAACCTTGAAAAGGTCAAGATTTTCCTGAGGACAGCTCATCCCGAGGGCACCATCAAAAGTGAAAAAGATGCATGTCAGTTATTTAGTTCACTTATGTGTACGCTCAGTTATTTAGTTCACTTATGTGTACACCCCAACCACTGTACTTCATCTGTCCAGTTTTACGGGTTCTTGAATTGTGTAAAATAAAATATGTGTTCATGAGTCCCTGTAATAAAGGAGTACTGCAGTCTTAGACAACTTATCCCCTATGGGGACCTGTAACTGCAGCGCCTCTGCGCAGATAATGCTTTTATCGTCGACTAAGAGGTCAACAGACATGCCCCCCCCCTTAATTTAGCTCAATGTGAGAGGCGAAGATGCATCTCCGCCTCTCCCATAGCGATACATAGAGGGGGCGGGTCAGCCGCGGCATCATGCTCTTGTCGACACTCCCCCTTCATGGGGAGAACCGCAGCAGAGCCAGGGCCCCATACAGGAGATCATAAGTTAAGTTAAGTAGGGGATAAGTTGTCTAAAACTGTTTAACTTTCTGTCACCAGTTGATTTAAAAAAGAAAATTCCACTGGAGTACCCCTTTAAGACTGATTCACAATAATTTTCATCCTATTAAAACATACTCCTTTTTTGGGGCAATTTTAATATGAAAAGATAATGTAGGAGGACACAAAAATAATGGACGTTCATTTTTATGTCCTGTTTAACCTCTTACATACCTGTACGCCCTAAGCCCGGTCCCGGTGTGAAAAACGGGGTCACGCCATGACCCCGCATCACACCAGGTCGGTCCTGGCTGCTAACGATAGCCGGGACCCTGGGCTAACAGTGTGTGGCACCGATCGTTGTGCCGCGTGCTGTTAACCCTTCAGACGCGGCGATCAAAGTTGATCGCCGCATCTGAAAACGAAAGTAAACGGTTCCCGGCAGCTCAGTCAGGCTGATCGGGACATCGAGATAAAATTGCAATATTCCGATCAGCTGGGACAAAGGCGGAGGTCTCCTTACCTCTCTCCGCAGCATCCGATCAGGGATTTATTACTCCAAGCCTGAGCTACAGGCTTGAGCAATCGAGCCCCTATCTGACTGATCCCTGCAAAGCTATGGCTTTGCAGGGATCAGCATAGGAGATCAGTGTTTGCAGTACTATAGCCATGGGAGCTATAACACTGCAAAAAAAAGTGAAAACAAAAGTTAACAAAAGGTCATTTAAAAGGTTACCTCTCATCAAATAAACTTTTGATATATTTTAGATTAATGAATGTTGAATAACTTTCCAATAGCATGTTAATGAAAAATATGCTTCTTTCTATTGTATTTTTCCCAATCAGTCCTGTCAGCAAACATTTCTGACTCATGCTGGAGTCCTAAACACTCAGAGCTGCCAGCCTGCTTTGTTCACAGCCAAACACGCTGTGAACAAAGCAGGCTGGCAGCTCTGAGTGTTCTCCTTTGTGAACAAAGCAGACTGGCAGATCGTAGTGTTTAGGACTCCAGCATGAGTCTGAAATGCCCTGCTGCCAGGACTGGTAGGGAGACCCCTAGTGGACATTTCTTCAAAGTGGAAAATTTAATAGAAAGAAGCATATTTTTTAATAACATGCAATTGAAAAGTTATTCTGCATACATTAATCTATAATATATCAAAAGTTTTTTTGATGAGAGGTACCCTTTAACCCCTTACCTATTAAAAGTTTGAATCACCCCCCTTTTCCCATAAAAAAACTGTGTAAATAAAAATAAAAATAAACATATGTGGTATCGCTGCATGAGAAAATGTCCGAACTATAAAAATATATCGTTAATTAAATTGCACGGTCAATGGCGTGCGCGCAAAAAAATTCCAAAGTCCAAAATAGTGTATTTTTGGTCACTTTTTATATCATGAAAAAATGAAAAAAAGTCCGATCAATACAAAAACGGTACCGATAAAAACTTCAGAACACGGCGCAAAAAATTTGTCCTCATACCGGCCAGTACGTGGAAAAATAAAAAAGTTATGGGGGTTAGAAGATGAGAATTTTTAACATATAAATTTTCCTGCATGTAATTATGATTTTTATTTCAAAGTATGACAATATCCAGCCTATATAAGTAGGGTATCATTTGAACCATACGGACCTACAGAATAAAGATAAGGTGTTATTTTTACCGAAAAATGCACTGCGTAGAAACGGAAACCCCCAAAAGTTACAAAATGAAATTTTTTCTTCAATTTTGTCGCACCGTGGATTTTTTGGTAAAAGGACTAATGTCACTGCAAAGTAGAATTGGTGGCGCAAAAAAAGCCATCATATGGATTTTTAGGTGCAAAATTGAAAGCGTTATGATTTTTAGAAAGTGATGAGGAAAAAATGAAAATGCAAAAACTGAAAAACACTGCGTTCTTAAGGGATTAAGAACAGTGTGCAGATGTAACCCAGTTAGTTAGTAGCAACTGAAAAGGCAACCTATTGTATCCTGTTTTAAATTTACCATTCAACAGGATGCAAAAACATTATGTGAATGGATCCTAAATCCTAATGTAGGACCGCATATACAATAGACAGACAGAAGATGCTTATACCTCAAGTGCATTATTTTACATTTGTATTAAATTAGACTTAAAGAATACCTGTCATGATCTTGTTAAATTTTATAATCCTTCCAGTTCATTGCCCCATCATGAAAAACAACCCCCTGCCTTTATTTTTTATTATTTGTTAGTTTTCTACCTTGATATTGTTCTGTATTTTCTGCTCAGTCAGATTCACAGACTGGTAAGGGGCGTTACCCAGCAGGCATGATATCATCTGAAGCCATACAGGGGAGAACTTCTTCCCTCACTCTGCTACACACAGCCCAAAGAAGTTTAGTGGGAGATGAGCTATGATTGACTAAGGCTGCACACCCCCACCTCAGCACTCCAGACTATATTTCCTGATTTTGGACTTCTGCCAGGCTAGAGGAGTCCAAAGTCTGTGCAAGAGACAGGGGGAAATGTGCTCTGGACAAGTAGGGAGACACCTAGTGGCAGCTCTTTTTATAAACACAAAAAAAGTACATTAGAAAGATTTTTATTTACCATAAGGAGTGTAATAGCAAAAAATAGTTTTAATGAAATTGTCCATTTAAGGAAAAAAAAGCATATTACAAATGTTGACAAAGCATCAAAGGAGGAAGACATTGACCAATATCTGTTAAGGTGGTTGATAAAACCTGTGGCATTACAAAAATGTATAATGGGAAAAATAACCATCGATTAGGATAAGTCAGCCGCCACATAACTGGATGATTCCATATTTGTATAATATTTAATATCTTAATATTTTGCTAAACTCGAATAATTGTATTATTTTTTTTAAGGGTCTTGAGAATCTGAAATAAGAAAAGGTATGTAACCTCAATGAAATTGTAGTGTTTAACTGTATAAGTTTAGACATAATATTGTAAATAAAGACAAGGGCAACATTGCAACTTTTTGTAGCACAAGATTGGTTTTAGCTATAGAGCTACAGCTGCAGTCCAAAGCAATACACCACGCTGTGTGCGATCTTGTAGCACTACAACAAGTTGTAATGTAACACTGGCCTAGGGATTAGTGATGAGCGGCATTGCTCATATTCGAATTCGCAATATTCGTCTTATATTCGTGAATTTTACGTATTCATTATATTCGCATACTTTACTATTGGTTGCTAGGGATGTTGTTGATAACTTCTGACAAGTGTATTTGCATCATTCTAATTAGCCCACAAGTGAAAAGAAGGAATATGCGAATATTCACATATGCGAATATGCGGAAAAAAAATAATATTCATAATTTCGAATATATAGCAAATATATTCGCAATATTCACAAATTCGCGATAAAAATTTGAAATGCGAATATTCGCGCCCAACACTACAAATTATTAGAAACATTAAAAAAAATCATATTATACAAATAGAATGTATGTGATTTATATGCAGCATCTTCCTTTTCCTATATGCCAACTCGCTCTTTGAAGTTCCGTGCATATATCATATCTACTGCCTAAGGCAAAATGTATCGAGAATGTTTAGCGGTTATTCTCATCATTGTTCTATCGCTTGAACAATGTCTGACAAATGCAATTTACAGCACAGGACATTTATGTACAGTACCCAGTGTATGTGTCTCAGAAAAGCTTTAAAACATATCTGGTTCAGATCAAGAATGTCAGCTTTGTTTATGTTGAAATCAATAACTACTCAACAAAAGCATATTTAATAAATAGAAACTACAAGTGCATTTTGAAATTTCTTTTTTTTTCTTGTAACATGAAATCTAAAATGAAGCTTTGTTCTCTGCTAATATTTTTTTTTATAATATTGTCATTATGCTTTTGTTTTGCTTTTTTGTCAATGGTCTATTTTTAGAGTCTTAATGGATTGCTTCATGTCTGGATATTGGTTTTATTTCTGCCTTATGTCTACAAAAACATTTTTGTTGCTTATTTCTTTCATTTAAAATAAATACAGACATTTTTAGAAGATGTAAACGTGCTGTTCATAAAAAGTAAAATACAGACAATTTTATTATATTACATATACCGTATATACTCGAGTATATGCCAACCCGAATATAAGCCAAGACCCCTAATTTCACCCCAAAAACCCAGGAAAAGTTATTGACTCGACTATAAGCCTAGGGTGGGAAATACATCAACCCCCATGTCATTATCCCCCTGTCATCATCCAGACCCCGTCATTATCACCCCCCTCATCATCACCCTGTCATCATCACCCTGTCATTATCACCCTCGTCATCATCCCCCCCCTCCCTTCATCATCACCGCCTGTCAATCCCTTCTCAGTGGTCTTCAACCTTCGGACCTCCAGATGTTGCAAAACTACAACTCCCAGCATGCCCGGACAGCCTGAAACATAGTTCGGGGCCAGCGCGGAGCAGAGAAGAGGGCCTCCTGATGAAGATGGACCGCCAGGAACGACTAACCCTCCCCATCGGACGGTCCCTGCAGCATAGAAGACCAGCTTATTCTTCCTTCCCAACTAAAGGGGGGTCTGGATGATGATGAAGGCCGCAGTGGTCTTCAACCTGCGGACCACCAGATGTTTAAAAACTACAACTCCCAGCATGCCCGGACAGCCAATGGCTGTCCGGGCATGCTGGGAGTTGTAGTTTTGCAACATCTGGAGGTCTGCAGGTTGAAGACCACTGAGAAGGGATTGACAGGCAGAGAGTTCACTCGAGTATAAGCCGAGGGGGGCATTTTCAGCACTGAAAATTGTGCTGAAAAACTCGGCTTATACTCGAGTATATACGGTAGATGACAATTCCGAAAATTATATGCTGTTTGAACCCAGCCTAATATTGACTTTACCTTTTCTGGCAACTTACAGGGGTTTTTAAAAGTTTTTTTTTCAAACTCCAAAGTTAACATCAATAGTGGTCTTCTTTTTTTCAATCAGTTGCTCGATTGGGATGATGGGTGTTGGTTCCCCACCGATCAGCTATTGATAGCCTATCCACAGAATTTTTGCCTGGAAAACCCATTTGCTGTTTTTTAATTTGCCATGAAAAATGATCTGTAGAAATATGTGAACAACCCGTTTAAGTCTAACTGTCTTTTTGGCTTGTCACAATTTTATTTTTCAGTTGGACCATTCCTTCATCTTCTCTTTACATGTACCTGTAAGATCCCACAAAAAATGCTACTCAGTACCTAATCCTGACCATGTACATCTAATTTTTATGCCTCCACTACCTATGTTTATTTTAAAATTACTTCTTTTCATTAGTTCACAGTGTTAGAAATCCTCTCAGGAGGAGGGGAAATGTTCTTCCCTTCTGGTCATGGGAGGTGATTTGTGATTTTTCTCATGAAGTCTTGTCCATGTGCCATCTTTTGTCCATGCCTCATGGACAAGCCTGATGGTGCTGCAAGACTGGTTAGTGTCCCAGTAGGTATAGGGACCCCTAGTGACTGGATTTTCAGGAGACATTTTCTTTATTGAATATTAAAAAATGTAAACAAACATGTTACAAAAGGCGTGTCATTTTCATCAATAATAACATATACATTTTTTTGGGATCTGACAGTGCCCATTTAACTCACAGTCTTAAACACGTATTTATTGTAGTAAACATGTGTAGTAAACATATCAGTAGTCCCTGGCTGCTTATACCAGACAGGATCCCGTCATGCATGAAGCTTCCGCAGCTCCTGCAGTCATTTCATGTACAGGACGCAAATGTAAGTTTTAACACATTAAGTACCAGGGCACCTGGTTGTTCATTTACTTCCAATGCCCTTAAGGGGATAAGTAATCTAGAAAACATAGCTTTTGATGGTAAATCTTTTAAGAAAGGCATTTAATTCACTATTGATCACAACAATGATCTGTTACAATATTCTTTGGCGAAGAAAATGCAATGAAATCAGTAGCACTTGTGAAAATTGTTTTATGTCTTTAAAACATTCACGGGGCATCATCATACAAATGGTATCCATACAGAGTTCTCAAAGCAATTCTAACAGATATTGAGCAGTTGTTTATTGACACGTACAATACTTTTAAATTTGCAGTAAACAGACTTGTCTATTTCTTTCAAAAATCTAGAACCAATAAATGTTCTATATTTTTTCTTTACTATGAATTTATCCTCATTAGAACAACTCCATTTTGAATACATCCCTTTTACACACAGCATTCAATAATTTTTATGATCAATATTGTTTAAGGTTTTGCTCTAGTCAGAGATAATTGAAAAAGACATGCTGAATGATTGATTATGCATTGAAAACAATAATGTATGTATTTTTGCTTAGCATACCATTAAGCCACACTGCAGACTTTGCATCTGACAACTCCATTTACTATTAGGTTCTAGACTGAGTTAAAGGGGTACTCCCTTTAGTGCAGTTTTGTAAATGACTTCTATTAAAAATTATTTAATCCTTCCAGTACTTATTAGCAGATGCATACTACAGAGGAAATTCTTTTCTTTTTGGATTTATTTTCTATCACGACCACAGTGCTCTCTGCTGACAACTCTGTCCATTTAAGGAACTGTCCAGAGCAGCATATGTTTGCTATGGGGATTTTCACCTGCTCTTGACAGTTCCTGACATGGACAGAGGTGTCAGCAGAGAGCACGGTGGTTGTGACAGAAATGAAATAAAAAAAGAAAAGAATTTCCTCTGCAGTATACAGCCGCTAATAAGTGCTGGAAGGATTAAGATTTAATAGAAGTAATTCACAAATCTGCAAAGTAGAAGAGTAGTCAGCTCACCCGGCCACCGCACGGCAACAAAATCCTCCAAGAATATGAAGAAAGCAGGTAGATGCCAGCGATTAAGAAACTTCACCTTTATTAGAACCACGTAAAATCATCGACATGGAGAGACTTCAATCAGACAAACATTTAAAATTCCAGGAATCAGCGCCAAGCATGACGCGTTTCAGGTCATGTGACCTTTCATCAGATGCATGGTGGGAAGCAGAAGGGTGGGGGAATATATCCCAACCTTCTAATGGAACAGGTGAGTAAAACTTCTATCCTATGACAAGGGATTAACCCTGTCCGTTCCAAAAGTTGAGGCACCCTTCTGCTGAACATAACAGGTATAAAGTCATAAATTATTAAGCACTTATAACATAGTTATAAACTAAGTTCAAACTCATATATATGAAACCTGTATATTATTTTTAAGGAGACACAAAATGTACATTGGGAGGAAAAAAGTTGCAAAAACACTAATAAATAGTGAAACAATAATGTGTATAAAATATCACATAGCAACCTAAAACTAGTAATGAAGGATGACGTCTGATTTTAAATTTAACCCATGTGGTTGAAATGTACGTAAGGAGTAAATCCAAAAGATTTCCCTATTACGTAATGATTTGATGCGGTCTCCACCTCTGTCATGTGAACGAACTATTTCGATACCCGAGAACGAAAAATTAGCTACATTGCCATCATGGACATTTTTTAAATGTTTAGAAACATTCGATGCGTTAGTGTAAGAACCGCTGCCAATGGCTCTAAGATGTTCCTGAATGCGTTTTTTCAAGGTTCTTTTAGTGCTGCCGATATAAGAAACATTACAGCTATTGCAATCTATTTTGTAAATTACGTGAGTGGATTCGAAATTAATAAATTGTTTAATCGGTACAGAATTCGAATCAGGAATTGAAATCGTAGAAGTCTTGGCAGCATGTACACACACAACACCCTTCTGCTTCCCACCATGCATCTGATGAAAGGTCACATGACCTGAAACGCGTCATGCTTGGCGCTGATTCCTGGAATTTTAAATGTTTGTCTTACTGAAGTCTCTCCATGTCGATGATTTTACGTGGTTCTAATAAAGGTGAAGTTTCTTAATCGCTGGCATCTACCTGCTTTCTTCACAAATTCACAAATCTGTTTAACTTTCTGGCACCAGTCAATTTGAAAAAAAATAAAATAAATGCTTTCCACTGGCATACCTCTTTAAATGATGGTCAGATTTTTTTTTCTTTCTGGACACTATTTTAGGTTTCTTTCTTAGGTATTGTGTATTTTCTATGGACAGTGAACACTTCTAATTTAACAACTAAATGGATTTCTGGGCACAATGGATGCTACTCTACACATGTTAGTCTACAATTGATTGTATTGTTTTATTTGTGATAAAATAATGATCTTGTTTTACTCTTCAGCATTATAGGTTTTTAAAGGCATACTCCGGTGGATATTTATTTCTTTAAATCAACTGGTGCCAGAAAGTCAAACAGATTTGCTAATTACTTTTATTAGAAAATCTCAATCCTTCCCTTAGTTATCAGCTGCTGTATACTACAGAGGAAAGTCTTTTCTTTTTGAATTTATTTTCTGTCTGACCACAGCGCTCTCTGCTGACACCTCTGCCTGTGTCAGGAATTGTCCAGAGCAGGAGCAAATCACCATACAAACCTATACGGCTCTGGACAGCTCCTGACATGGACAGAGGTGTCAGCAGAGAACACTGTGGTCAGACAGAAAAGAAATTCAAAAATAAAATAAATTTTTGTGAAGCATACAGCAGCTGATAAGTACTGGAAGGATTAATAATTTACAAATATGTCTAACTTTCTGGTACCAGTTGATTTAAAAAAAAATGTTTTCCAGCAGAGTACCCCTTTAAGGTTCTTCAACTACATCTATGGTATATTGGAAATTGATGGTTTTTATTTGTACTTGTTTCAGTTTGGCATCTTTACTTTATTAATGTTGATTACAAATTAGCTTTCTAGCTGTAAATATTTGTGTTTATCTTGTCTTTCCTAGATCACCCTGAGCTTGTTCATTCCTTTAAAGATTTTTATAATTTTTTATTTAACTTTTCTCTTGTGAAGTTTTCAATAGCTACTTCCAGCATTTATTTTAACTTCCATTTACAGTTATAGTATTGTAATTCTAAACAAATTAGTTCACTTGTACTTTTCTTATATGCAGTTTGAACACAGTGGACAAGGTGAGTAATATCATTTGGAGCTTTAACGTTGTAGCTCATGATTGGTTCAGCATGTATTTATTAAAACAGTTTTTCATTTGGCATAGAAAATAAGTTGTTGGATTGGTTAATACTTAGGTACAACGAGACCAGAGCTTCATAGCAACTCAGAATCACTGGAACTTTGCAGTAAAATGATGTGTTCTTGTTAAAGTCACAATAATCCAACAAAAAAAATATGTCACAAATGTTACTCCTAAAATGTGGTCAAATTTGTTATACCTTGGAGCCTCAGCCATGTTTTAGTCTAGATGATTGTTATTGTATTTGTATAATAATAATTGTGTTCACATGACCCAGTTATTTTATACTGTATAGAAGTCACAGAACAGGCAGAGACCCCCGAAGAGTCAAAAAGCAGAGAAGTGCCCTCTGGAGTGCAATGCTAATGCTGAGGAGAAACTATTATGTTTTATGCTGTGATTCATATTTGATGGTAGTTCCTGACAAGTCTACGGCTTAGTTTAATCATTATAAATAAAAATAAAAAAGTGCAGAAAAATAAAAAAAAAAAATACAGTTTTTTATACTTATCTAATAATGTGTTTGTAATGAGTATGATTGGGTTCTGAGATCAGGTTTACATTTTCCTGTTTTCTTCAAAGCATCATGTTGCTGTGCTGACAGAAGGTCCTATCAGCGGGCGTAGACTTAAAGCTTATTACGTCTGCTCTGTCCATGCACATCCCCGGTATACATAAAAACATTGCTTGTCTGCCTAGGCTTTGCTTGTGCTCATCTGCACTAGCTTTCACACTGCTCCTGGTTTGTTCTGTTATTTGTATTCTGACAGTGCTGTTTTTTGCTTTGGACCATGTTACACCCCTGCACTTTATTCCAGCACAGGGACAAGTCTTCTAGTTGCAGATCCGCTGTCTGGGGTGGATATGCAAATAGGCAAGGAAAGTGTTTCTGGGTGAGAGAAGGGTTGCACTTTTCTCTGATGTAACATGAGAGTGATCCATTACAGTCTATGAAAGGGAAAGGGACAGCCTCTTCATCCACACTAAACCCAATATACTGAGTTATAGTCCGGGTGAACAGCATCAAAAACAGTGGGCACTTACTTTAATTGGTGTAGTAGTTGTTTTTTTTTTTCTTCCTTTTATGGCTGTGGTGCAGTTGTGCTCAATGGAGGTGGAGAGCTGACCTACCTGCCAAGCTGCTCTGCCTTCCCAATATTCACCACCCAGCCCGCCTCAGAGATAAATATAAAAATGTATTCCCTAGCCTGATCATCTGACCAGAAGTAACTAAGAGTGATATGCCGTATGTAATAAATTCCTTATGTCTATGTAATAAATTACAGCTAGATGTAAAGTGTGGCATTACAAAGCTGTTTCACGCACAAAACTGTCCACCTGGCAGGCATGCCACACATTTCAGGGAGATAGCTATGGGCAAAAAAACAAGTAAAATTGGCAAGATTGTTTTATGGAAAGTGACTCGGAGGCCTTAAAGTGGTATTCCAGGAATTTTTTTTTATTTGACTATGCTACAGGGGTTGTAAAGTTAATGTAGTCTATTATATAGTGTCTGTACCTGTGTATGATGGTTTTCTCACAATTCTGTGATTTTCACCCCACTATTTATTTTTAACAGCATACAAAATGACTGTTGTCTCAGATTTTTCCCAAGCTTGCAATGCGGCCGAGACCTGACTCACTAGTCAGCTGATGACAGGGAGCCTGTCTGCTTCAATGGGTGCAGGGATCAATCTGCAACTAATGCAACAGTTTTAGGCATACTGATTGAAAACCACAGGTCTTTTGAATGGATGCAGCTCATTTATGTTTCAATGGGTGGGGTGGCTGATGTGTGGGAGGGAGGAAAATGGAATGAATGGTACATCCGACATACTGCAAATTACAGCTGCAAGGCAGCAAATATATGGTATACTGTGTGTTACAATTTAAAACTTGGTTTATAAAAAAAGATTTTTTGGTGTAATTGGAAGAAAATTTATCAGCAAAAGATTGTATCATACCACAACATAGGCACCGGCTCTTATTGCACGGTGAGCAACCACAATTTCCAGATGATAAGGGAAGATCAACACTATCAGTGGTTTTTAATCAATTAGGAGATATCAAATTTTGAATGTTTCTGGATCTTCTATAAGTAATATTAGGTTTATTGGGGACTATGTCTTTAAGAATAGGATGGTTCAAAATAATGTGCCAATTCTGTTTAAAAATATTATGAATGGCTGCTCTGTTATAATTTGTAATGAAATTATATTTAAACTGACCATTTTCTTTTTTCTTTTTTTATCTCCTTTTGCTGACTATTTGTATAATTGAGTGTATTGTCATTTTTGTTAAGAGATTCTGTTTGTTCAGATGATCTGTGATGGGTGTCTGTATTATTGTGTGTGTCCATAGTAACTAAATTAATAAAATTTTTACCTTTGACCTTATGATATGCCTGCGTCAATAAAGAGGCGGGGTAACCCTTCAACGAAAAACAATTTTTTGGAAGTGATACTTGTACAGAAAAGTCAAAATCAGTGGTGCAATTTTTAGACTCTAAGGTATTGGCAATACAGAACCTCTTTGAGCCAACTGGGGTAATGTGCACTATTGTAATCTAAAAATCTATTAACGTCTACGGATTTAAGGTGAGTTCTAGTCTGGATACATTCTGCTTTATTCATAATCTCTAAATCTAAGAAATTCATACTTTCAGTAGAAAAATGTAAAGTGAATTGTAGTCCCCATGTGTTGGAATTGAAAAAAGTTACAAAATCGTGAGCTTGTTTTTCAGTGCCTGTCTATAAAAAGAATAAATCGTCAATATACAGGCGGAAAAAAATAGATTAGAGACTGTGCTATGTGGAGGGCCTTGAAGAACCCCGTAAATAAATTAGCATAACTGGGGGCGAAGCGCGTCCCCATAGCACAGCCTCTGATCTGTTTATAAATAGTATTATTGAATGAAAATATATTGTGCTTCAAAATAAATTAAATGGATTGTAACAAAAAAGTGCCTTAATCTGTGTGTAAAGAACCATCACAAAATAAAATGTCTTTCATGACCATCAGACCTAGATCGGTATCGATGTTAGAATACAAGGAACATACATCCAAAGTTAAAAAGGAAAATGAAGAAGGTAAATTAATATGTTGAAAAATTCTTTAAAAAGTTGTGTTAAATCTTTGAGATGTGATGGTAAACGTAAAACATAGGGCTGAAAGAACAAATCAACAAAATGTGATAAATTGGCAGTGATGGAAGAAATACCGGAAACAATAGGGCGACCGGGAGGGTTAACAGACCTTTTATGAAGTTTTGGTAAATAATAAAAATTGGGAAGGGAAAAGTGTTAGATAGTGAGAAATGATAATTCTTTTTTGTTAAATATGTGTTTAGCAGAGGCTACGTTAATCATACCGACAGAGGTCTTGATGGTATTCATGAGAAGGATCTGAGGTAAGAATTTCATAATAATTTTTATCTGAGAGGATTCTATGTGCCTCAAGAATATAATCTTCCTGATTGAGAACGGCCACCCCACCCCCTTCATCGGCGGGGCGTATGATAATTTGATCTTTATTTTGTAATGTTTTAATTGCACTTCTTTCCAACGGTGTGAGGTTATCAATTTTACTAAAATTAATGCCTGTATTATTAATTTGACTGAATTCAGTCATCACCGCTGCATAAAATGTGTCTAAAAAATTCCCATGGTGATGAAGTGGATAAAAAGAACAGGGGGGTTTAACTTCTACATGTTTAAAGGCCTCTTTGGTATTCTGTGAACAATCAAAAATATTATTAGTTGGATTTGAGCTTATATTGATGGTCTGATTATTGGCTAGTGTGGAGAAATGCCTGGTTAATGTTAGTTTTCTAATATACTGATTGAGATCAAGGAAAAGTTGGAAATGGTTTGGATTGGTCACCGGACAAAAAGATAATCCTTTGGAGAGAAGATCTACTTCACTTTCAGAAAGAAGATATGATGATATCATTTGGTGGCTCCAGACTGAGCTGACTTAATTTTCCGTGCCTGACCTCCTCTGCAGCCTCTGGAAGTTCTTTTCTTTTTAACGAGGATTTGGTCAAGGAAGTTTTTGTCAGTGGAGGGAAATAAAGGGTGATTTGCTGAGGTATCAAACCTGAAGTGGGGTTTGGTGGAATGTGAGTGTAGACAGGACAGTCTGCACGGTAATCTAAAAAAGATATATCTGAGACCATGGATGGACATAAAGTCATAGAGGATGTCTGTAACGCATTAGAACCAGCAGACTGTGTGATCTGAGGAGAACCGTGTGTGGTAAGAATGGAGGAATCGAGTGGCAGAGATGTTGGTTTATATGAACCAATGGCTTGTCACGGAGATGATGATAGGGCAGAAGGGACAGTAAGTGGGGGTAATAATGGATAAATCATGTTGTGTTTGATGGAAAAATGAGATATGACAACCGTCTCCTGTAAATTATATTTTTTGTTCATGTCCAGTTTTCTCCTCAACATCATATCATTATAATTATTATATATTTTTTCACTTCATAATTTTTTACCCTATACTCTCGCTGCCTTCACAAAGCCATAACATATATTTGGTACTGAATTCACCATATATCTGGTAATTATATTAACACACACACACACATATTATATATATATATATATATATATATATATATATATATATATATATATATATATATATATCATATTTCTTTTTCTCATTTACTTTGCTCCTAGCACATAGTTTTGTTCTTGCCATTTATTATAGCTATCCTGGTATTGTTACTTGCCACATCACCCAATCAGTCACTCAGGACAGTATATTTGATATACATTATTATTTGTTACATTTGTTATATTGTCTATATGCATTATAACTTTGTACATGTATTATGTATTATTAGGATTGTCATTGATCATATGTTTTTTGCGTTTCTGGACCTCACAGACATCTTTAATTCTTGTTTTACTTTTTTAAAAAAAATAAAAATTATTTGTCTTTTTATTGGCCCACAGAGTTTAACCCCTCGGATGTGGCTAATTGTTGTTAATATACATTTTTTACCTTGATGTTTCCATTTAAGCCTGATGAAGCAGTGAAACGCATTCTGGGAAATAAACTACCCTTGCTTTTATCCTACCTTGGCTGTCTGTGTCCTGCACCACATGGAACCAGTGTTACTGTTGAAGCCTCTCTCTACTATTTCTAGCCGGGGGGCTGTGGACACTATACATTTTCATGGGCTCACCATTGTTGTGTATGTGGTTACACAACACTTTCAGGTGAGCGGCTACACAGCTTTCTTATTGAATTCTTGTCTCTCTTTTATTACACCACGGAACACTCTCATTCCCTTTTTACAGATTTATGTGTGCACTGACAGCTTTTCCATAGACTTTAACCCCTTCAGGACCAAGCCCATTTTGGCCTTAAGGACCAGAGCGTTTTTTGCACATCTGACCACTGTCACTTTAAACATTAATAACTCTGGAATGCTTTTAGTTATCATTCTGATTCCGAGATTGTTTTTTCGTGACATATTCTACTTTAACATGGTGGTAAATTTTTGTGGTAACTTGCATCCTTTCCTTGTGAAAAATCCTAAAATTTGATGAAAAATTTGAAAATTTTGCATTTTTCTAACTTTGAAGCTCTCTGCTTGTAAGGAAAATGTATATTACAAATAAAAAAAAATTTTATTCACATATACAATATGTCTACTTTATGTCTGCATCATAAAAGTGACGAGTTTTTACTTTTGGAAGACACCAGAGGGCTTCAAAATTCAGCAGCAATTTTCCAATTTTTCACAAAATTTTCAAACTCACTATTTTTCAGGGACCAGTTCAGGTTTGAAGTGGATTTGAAGGGTCTTCTTATTAGAAATACCCCACAAAAGACCCCATTATAAAAACTGCACCCCCCAAAGTATTCAAAATGACATTCAGTCATCATTTTAACCCTTTAGGTGTTTCACAGGAATAGAAGCAAAGTGAAGGAGAAAATTCACAATCTTCATTTTTTACACTCGCATGTTCTTGTAGACCCAATTTTTAAATTTTTACAAGGGGTAAAAGGATAAAATGTATACTTATATTTGTAGCCCAATTTCTCTCGACTAAGCACATACCTCATATGTCTATGTAAAGTGTTCGGCGGGCGCAGTAGAGGGCTCAGAAGGGAAAGAGCGATAAGGGGATTTTGGAGAGTACGTTTTTCTGAAATGGTTTTTGGCGGCATGTTGCATTTAGGAAGCCCTTATGGTGCCAGAACAGCAAAATAAACTCACATGGCATACCATTTTGGAAACTAGACCCCTTGAGGTACGTAACAAGGAATAAAGTGAGCCTTAATACCCCAGAGGTGTTTCACGACTTTTGCATATGTAAAAAAAAATGTTTTTTTTTCACTAAAATGTGTGTTTCCCCCCAAATTTCACATTTTTCCAAGGGTTAATAGCAGGAAATACCCCCCAATATTTGTAACCCCTTCTCTTCTGAGTATGGAGGTACCCCATAAGTTGACCTGAAGTGCACTATGGGTGAACTACAATGCTCAGAAGAGAAGGAGTCATATTTGGCTTTTTGAGAGCAAATTTTGCTCGGGGGGCATGTCGCATTTAGGAAGCCCCTATGGTGCCAGAACAGCAAAAAATACCCACATGGCATACCATTTGGGAAACTAGACCCCTTGAGGAATGTAATAAGGAATAAAGTGAGCCTTATTACCCCACAGGTGTTTCATGACTTTTGCATATGTAAAAAAAAAAAAAAAAATTTCCACTAAAATGTGTGTTTCCCCCCTAATTTCACCTTTTTGCAAGGGTTAATAGCAGAAAATACTCCCCAAAATTTGTAACCCCATCTCTTCTGAGTATGGAGGTACCCCATAAGTTGACCTGAAGTGCACTATGGGCGAACTACAATGCTCAGAAGAGAAGGAGTCATATTTGGCTTTTTGAGAGCAAATTTTGCTCGGGGAGCATGTCGCATTTAGGAAGCCCCTAAGGTGCCAGAACAGCAAAAAAAAAACACACATGGCATACCATTTTGGAAACTAGACCCCTTGAGGAACGTAACAAGGGGTACAGTGAGCATTTGCCCCCCACTGGTGTCTGACAGATCTTTGGAACAGTGGGCTGTACAAGTTTTCATTTTCATGGACCACTGTTCCAAAGATCCGTCAGACACCTGTGGGGGGTAAATTCTCACTGCACCCCTCATTACATTCCGTGAGGGGTGTCGTTTCCGAAATGGGGTCACATGTGGAGTTTTGTTTTTTTTGCGTTTGTCAAAACCGCTGTAACAATCAGCCACCCCTGTGCAAATCACCTCAAATGTACATGGTGCGCTCTCCCTTCTGGGCCTTGTTGTGCGCTCCCAGAGCACTTTGCCCTCACATATGGGGTATCTCTGTAGTCGGGAGAAATTGCATTACAAATTTTGGGGGGCTTTTTTCCCTTTTACCTCTTGTGAAAATGTAAAGTATAGGGCAACATCAGCATGTTAGTGTAAAAAATAAAAAAATTTTACACTAACATTCTGGTGTAGACCCCAACATTTCCTTTTCATGAAGGGTTAAAGAAGAAAAAGCCCCCCAAACCTTGTAACGCAATTTCTCCCGAGTACGGCGATACCCCATATGTCGCCCTAAACTGTTGCCCTGAAATACGACAGGGCTCCAAAGTGAGAGCGCATGTGCATTTGAGGCCTAAATTAGGGATTTGCATAGGGGTGGACATAGGGGTATTCTACGCCAGTGATTCCCAAACAGGGTGCCTCCAGCTGTTGCAAAACTCCCAGCATGCCTGGACAGTCAACGGCTGTCCGACAATACTGGGAGTTGTTGTTTTTCAACAGCTGGAGGCTCTGCTTTGGAAACAGTGGTGTACCGGACGTTCTTATTGGGGGAGGGGGGCTGTGTAAGGGTATGTGTATATGTAGTGTTTTTAACTTTTTATTTTATTTTGTGGTAGTGTAGTGTAGTGTTTTTAGGGTACAGTCACATGGGCGGGGGATTACAGCGAGTTTCCCAGCGCAAAATTTGCTGCATCTCAAGATGCGAGAAACCCACTGTAAAAGCCTCGCCCATGTGAATGTACCCTGTACATTCACGGGGGTGGCGGGGCGGGGGCTTGCATCAGCTGTTGCAAAACCACAACTCCCAGCATGCATGGTCTGTTAGTGCATGCTGGGAGTCATAGTTTTGCAACAGCTGGAGGCACACAGGTTAGGAAACACTGAGTTAGAAACAGACAATGTTTCCCAACCAGTGTGTCTCCAGTTGTTGCAAAACTACAACTCCCAGCATGCCCAGACAGCTGAAGGGCATGCTGGGAGTTGTAGTACGGCAACATCTGAAGGGCCAGATGTTGCTGAACTAAAACTCCCAGCATGCCTGGACAGTCAGTGCATACTGGGAGTTGTAGTTTTGCAACAGCTGGAAGAGCACAGATTGGAGACCATTATACAATGGTCTCCAAACTGGGGCCCTCCAGATGTTGCAAAACTACAACTCCCAGCATGCATGGTCTTTTAGTGCATGCTGGGAGTTATAGTTTTGCAACAGCTGGAGGCACACAGGTTAGGAAACACTGAGTTAGAAACAATGTTTCCCAACCAGTGTGTCTCCAGCTGTTGCAAAACTACAACTCCCAGCATGCCCAGACAGCTGAAGGGCATGCTGGGAGTTGTAGTACGGCAACATCTGAAGGGCCAGATGTTGCTGAACTAAAACTCCCAGCATGCCTGGACAGTCAGTGCATGCTGGGAGTTGTAGTTTTGCAACAGCTGGAAGAGCACAGATTGGAGACCATTATACAATGGTCTCCAAACTGAGGCCCTCCAGATGTTGCAAAACTACAACTCCCAGCATGCCCAGACAGCCAAAGGCTGTCTAGGCATGCTGGGAGTTGTAGTTTTCAGACTCCTAGAAGCAGCAGTGAAGATCTTCACTGCTGCCTCTGAGGACCACATACTTACCCGTCGCTGCTCGTCCACGTGGCCGGTCCCGCGCTGCTCCTCGGTCCCGCCGCTGGATCAGGTAAGTCCGCCGGTCCCCTCGTGTTCCCCCCGAATGCCGCAGGTCCCCGCGAGCCCCTGCAGTCTTCGTCCCCCGTTCTGCCCGACTTCCAGGGGCGGGCAGTGCGGGGGATCTGAACTTTCACCCCAGATCACTGTGATTGGTCCACAGGGACCAATCACAATGATCGCTGACCAGGACCATCAATTGATGGTCCTGGGGGTGAAGCAGAAGTTGTCCCCTGCTGGAAACAGCGGGACTTCTGCCAGTTAACCCGTGCGATGCTGCGCATCGCCGGGTTAACTGCATGTCATTTATAAACGCCGGGATGCGCGAACGCACTGCACAACCCGGCGTTTATATATGACATTCTGCGGGAAGGGGTTAATGGAACGTATGGTTTGATTTAAAAAAAAAAAAAACAGCAGCTTTTGAAACCTATTTTATTGCCACTTTACTGAGCCTAACCCGACCTAACTGGCCATGCATTTAAAATAGCATTGTGGCTCAGTCCATCAGAAGAAGGGAAAGAAACTTAATAATTTGGGGTTAAAGTGAGTATCCTTGCCACAATCTCTAAATGTTCTACTTTTTGAGTATCTAACCTGTGTATCTAACACAATTTAACTAAGAAAAAATTATTTTTAAGAACATAGTATACATTGATCATATAGAATCTTTATAGGATGAAATTGCCTTGACATTAGGCTTGATCAGTAGATTATTTGTTGCAGGGATGGACACATCATATGTGCCCCCTGTGAAGTTGAGAAGATAAAGATAGCATTTTTTTGCATCTATTAGAAAATGAGTTAGCTAATGAGACAATTCATTTTAAAGGTTACCCATTGTTAGAGGGAAATAATAAGTGCTTTTTGGTGACCTATTGGAGCCTATGCAACCTATATACTGTTATTTTTTCATGGGGGGGGGGGGGGGGGGGTCTGTGATGTCATTGTGCACCTGATTTGTTCATGTAGTTGTGTCTGTATTTCCTATAATGGTTCATTTTTCATTGGTAGTTATTTTGTGTCTTGGTTTACATTTTTTACTGGTAAAGGTTCAATGATTTCATGTGCTGTTTTAATGCAAATCTAAATTATTATTATTATTTGTTTTGTATATTGTATATAAAATGTCAAGTTGCCAGGTCATTTTAACTATTCTGTTTTGAATGTACACAAATCTACATATAAAGTACCTAAAGAGAATGGATTTTGAAGGAAAAAAATATGTTAATTTAGGCTATTTTCACATAGTGCTCTCTGTAAGTTTATGGTAAAGGGGTTTTCTGTGCACCCAATTTACAGCCACATTTTTATAGCCACATAAAGTTACATGTCACTTATTTACTGTATAAAAAAATGTCCATATTTTTTACATATTGTGAGCACATAAAACCACTTTGCCATAAATGTACCTAAAGCACATTAATGTTAAAAATGTAGACAGGATTTGTTATTTTGCATGCCGATTTTCCCAGGATGTGGCCGCAACATTTAAATTGCGGTTACAAAGAAAAAAAAAAGTGTTTGTATTTCGAGGGATATCCGCTGTTAAATAAAATACAAGCAGAAACAGTTACATTGTGTGAACCCAGCCTTAAAATGAAGCGTTAGCAGAAACAGAGAATGTTGATATTTTATATACATTTTATTTTTCCTACCACTTGACTAGAACTGTAAAGGTCACTATAGTTTTTGACAAACTGTGAATAATAAATATGTTTATATATTTCTTCAATCCAGAAAGAAATGACACAATTTTGCTCATGATTAAATATGTCCAACCAGATGACTGTGACCATTGATAGGCTGGATTCACATATGTCCGGTATCCAGTATAGGTGAACTCAGCCTATATCTTGACACAACTGATGCCACGACTGATGACAAGTTGTCATCAGTGTATGGTATCCAGCGTCCATTGTTTCTGGACAGCGGACAGGGGAACACAGCACGCTGCATTCCCTTGTCCAGTGCCCTCCTCCAACCATCCGGCATCAAAATTGGGACACTGGATGATTGTGAACTGTCCCATTCAAATGAATGGGATCAGTTCTAGCATCAGTTTCCCTCCGGTGTATGTTGGACGGAAACTGTGTCGGACATCTGATATATGTAAACCCATCCTTACAGATTACAAAATCCCATCCCATCTGTCAAATACATTGTATAGGGGTTTGTAGTCTGTCACTATGGAAACTTATTGGTCTGCATTAGATTTGTAAAAATGAACTGGAACAACATTATTACCTTAAAGGGAAACTGACAGCCTGTTCACATGCACTAAACTCAATATACCAGGTAAGCAGCATTAAAAACAGTACTCACTTAAAGAATTACATTAAACAGGAAGGAGGCGTTGCACCAAAGTGGAGAAGAAAAGAACTGGTGACAGACTGTGTTCTGGAAAAATGTCTCACGATATACTGTATAGTTTACACAGAGTTATAGTGCATATTGCAATATGCTACCTAAACAGCATAAACAAGGCTCTAGGACACAGGACACCACTCCAACGCTGCATTTCAGGACCAAACCTTTGTTGACAAGATACCAGGGATATAGTTATGTTGCCCGTAATTTTCATCTGCTGTATTTGATTTGGTGTAATAGTTGCAGAGTTATGCCATTTTTTTCTCCTATTACTATTTTGCTGCTGTGCGAAATGGAGGCGAGAATGTTATCCCATATTGAGAGTTATACTATGTTGAAAAGTAGCAACATAGCTCTAGTATTGCTTTTAATAGTAATTCCAGTTTTTGTTAAATTGAAATTAGAAATAAAGCTTGAAGAGGGTAAAGCTGCTGAAAAAGACATATACAAGTTATATAATGGTAAGAAATAGTGTGACCCCTCCTGTCCAGACGCAACACTTTATCCTGAAAAGGTAACAAACCCTTTAGGTGCACTATAAGCTTTGCTTTATTTCTTGTTTAGGATTTATTGGAACAATTAAAACAAAAACATTGATAGCAAAAAATGGCTATGGCATTAAATCCAGAGTCATTAAAAATGTACTTTTTTTCTTATTTTTTAAGGTCACTCAAACCTTTTTAGCATTCTGAAAAGGTTAACATTTTACAATTGTGCTCTAATTCAGATTTGTTTAACAGCATTGTACAACTAAGTAAGCAATCCGGACTTGAAGACTTATTTAAAATCATTGTCATTCTGTAAAAACAATACCATTTTACTCTTAAAATTACTTCTCTGTTTATTCTGTGCAGATGTGAAGATTTTCCCTTCTCACCATTCTTCGCTTCAACAGTATATTGTAACAAACAATGAAGGCTGTCTGGTCTTGCTGTCTACTGACTATTCCATCTCAATCTCACTCAGTGAATAAGTTGCTGGATTGCTCCATCCTAATTTGTTCCATTCTGCTTTTATCTCTTTGTTTTACATGTCTCCTGTGTGTTTGCTTTATATGTTGGCTGAAACTCAATTTCTAGCTTTTGTATTCAATACTATGAATATCTTTATTACTACTGATTAGGGGGTTCGCAATAAATGGATGCAGTGGATATTTATACAGGGTGACTTTTTGTATTTACTTAATTATCATGCTTTTTTTTCCTCTTTGCTTAGAATCTGTTATGTAACGTAAATGCATTTATGTATACAGGCAACTGGTGACAACATGTTTACAATGAATTTCCAAACAATTTGTTTAAATAATTGTGTTACTCTTCAACCTGTTAATGACCGATGATGTGTATACCATCATTGTGCCATTAACAGTGTATGGCACAGGCACCTGACTCAAGCCTGCACCATACCGGGTGGCCCTCAGCTGATTCCTGTAGCTGAGGGCCGCCGCTAATAGCCGAAATGTGGTGATCGCCGCAGCCGGCTATTAACCCTTTAAATTGCTGCGGCAACTAAAGGGACTTTTTATGTGTAACACAAAAAGAGAAGCACAGCCGCATATCCACCATTTGTAATTTGATCTTCTTGCTTTTCAGCATAATTTCACAGATAACCACACCAGCATGAAACCTACCATGTGCTCACTGCCAGAGGGCTGGGAGACTGCTAAGAGGAAAGCCTTATGCAGTTTCCTACTAATTAAAAATGCCTGGGCCAAATGGGTGAAGTGGAGTGCTGGCTGTGGAAGAAGGGAGAGACTACAAATGTGCAACACAAAAAGAGAAACACAGTCGCACATCCACCATTTGTAATTTGATCCACTTGCTTCTCAGCATAATTTCAAAAACTAACAGGTTGTTAGTATACATTTTGATCAAAAAGTACAAGCCCTCTCGCAACATCAAGGCCACCTCGTTAGAGTGGGTCCCTAACCTGACACTGGCGTAGCGCCCGACGGTGACCACTGCCTCCGAGACCCCATGCCCAATTGGGGGAGCGACCCAGTGGCCAGGCAGCCCCACTACTGCCCGACCAAGCCCCTGGCTCCGGGCCACTCCACCCCACAGACAAAGCATCACAGAAACAATGGCCGTCACAGAGAACCACACCAGCATGAAACCTACCATGTGCTCACTGCCAGAGGGCTGGGAGAATGGTAGGAGGAAACCCTTATGCAGTTTCCTGCTAATTAAAAATGCCTGGGCCAAATGGGTGGAGTGGAGTGCTGGCTGTGGAAGAAGGGAGGGACTACAAATGTGCAACACATAAAGAGAAACACAGCCGCACATCCACCATTTGTAATTTGATCTACTTGCTTCTCAACATAATTTCAAAAACTAACAGGTTGTTAGTATACATTTTGATCAAAAAGTACAAGCTCACTCGCCGCATCAAGGCCACCTCGTTAGAGTGGGTCTCTAATCTGACACTGGCATAGCGCCCGGCGGTGACCACTGCCTCCAAGACCCCATGCCCAACGGGGGGAGCGACCCAGTGGCCAGGCAGCCCCACTACTGCCCCCTTGAGTCCTCCCTTATTTAATGGTATAGGGAACTATGACTAGGGCATTAACTCTGTAATTTTTTGCCTATTGAAACTATTGAAACTATTGAAACTATTGAAACTATTGAAAAATAGGTCCATTGTGGTCTATGGGGAACTCACAGCATGTTAAACAGTAAGCTAAGCAGGACCATCTTGGCAGCACAGTGGATGGGAGACCACCACGGGATCGAGTGTTACAGTGTTGTGGTTAAACTTTACTTTCCTGGAAAAGCCTATAGCAACCAATCAGATTGCTTCCTTCATTTTGCAGAGGCCTTGTGAAAAATGAAAGAAGCGATCTGATTGGTTGCTATGGGAAACTCAGCAGCTTTTCCTGGAAAAGTTTCTGAGTTGCCCATAGCAACCAGATTGCTTCCTTCATTTTTCAGAGGCCTTTTCAAAAGTGAAAGAATCAATGTGATTGGTTGCTATGGGCAACTGCACAACTCTTCCTCTACACTGGTTTTGATGAATCTCCCCCATAGAGGGAGATTTATCAAAACCTGTCCAAAGGAAAAGTTTCTGAATTGCCAATAGCAACCAATCAGATTGCTTCTTTCATTTTTCACAAGGCCTCTGCAAAATGAAAGAAGCTTTCTGATTGGTTGCTATGGGCAACTCAGCTGCTTTTCCAGGAAAGTAAAGTTCAACTGTAACACTCTGTCCCACCCTGGGACTCGAATCCGTGGTGTCTCCCATGCACTGTGCTGCCAAGACCGTCCTGCTTAGTTTACTCTTTTACATGCTGTGAGATCCCCATAGACCACAATGGGCCTACTGGTTTCAATGGGCAAAAAATCAGAGTTAATGCACTAGTCATTGTTTCCTATACCATTAAAGAAGGGAGGGCTCAATATTCGCGAATATGCGCATATATTTTCGCATACGCGCAAAAACCGAATATAATGAATATGCAAATTTCGCTAATATATGATGAATATTCATCCATATATTCACGAAATATCGCAAATTCGAATATGGCCTATGCCGCTCATCACTAATCAATCGAGCACATAGAACACAGATCAATGCAAATCTATGGAACTGCATTGATCTGAATAAGGAATCTAATGATTCCTCCTAAAAGTCTCCTTAGGGGACTAATAAAGTGTAAAAGAAAAAAACACCCATTAGCCCCTGCCATATTAAATATTTTACCTTACCCCCCTTTTTCCCATTTGCTATATAAAAAATATGAAAAAATAATTAAAATAAACATATTTGGTATTGTCACATTCATCATTGTCTGAACTATTAAAATAAGACATTATCTATCCCGTATGGTGAACCGCGTAAATATGTAAAACAATTCCAAACCCCAGAATTTTGTTTTTACTATCATATCATACCCCAGAAAAAGTAAAAAGTGATCAAAAAGTCTGATCAATATCAAAATGGTACCAATTCAAACAACAGATTGTGGCAAAATAATGTGGCAAAAAAATTAGCCCTCAAACAGCCTGGTAAACGGAAAAAAGTTACAATGGGCAGAAAATGGCAATAAAAAAAAATTCTAAAAAGTTTAGGACTTTAAAATTTGTAAAACATGATGCAAACTATACAAATTGGGCATTGTTTTAATTGATATTTAACCTAAAATATCAAGATTAAATGTTAGTTTGACTGCATAGTGAATGACATAAATATGAAACAACCGCAAATTTGCAGAATTGCTTTTTTTTTAATTTTACCTTTCACATATTTTTTTTCCATTGTGAAGCATATGTTATAAATTTATGAAGACATTACAGAGCACAATTGGTCTAGCAAAAAAGAATCCCTTATATGGTTTTGTAGACTTAAAAATAAAAGTGTTATGGCTATTAAAGGGAGAGGTGGAAAAAGCGAAAGGGCAACAATGGAAATTGGCCTGGTCCTTATGGGATTAAACCTTTAACACATTATA
This sequence comes from Hyla sarda, assembly GCF_029499605.1. Classification (NCBI taxonomy): domain Eukaryota; kingdom Metazoa; phylum Chordata; class Amphibia; order Anura; family Hylidae; genus Hyla; species Hyla sarda. The sequence continues at coordinate 150,321,778 of NC_079190.1, read as the reverse complement.
CCTTACATGTACAGTGGAAGTGTGTAAACCACTTGGGGACGCAAGGCATATGGGTACACCCCCATTCCCAAGTCCTTAAGGAATCAGGGCATACCTGTACGCCCTGAGTCCCATTACAGGCATTTTTCAGCAGCCATGACCCAGGGTTAATGCCGGGCATTACTGATCGGGCCGATGCCTGGCATTAACCCTTTAGACACAGCGATCAAAGTTGATCATGGCATCTAAAATTAAAGTGAAAGAATCCCGGCAGCTCAGCGAAGCTGATCGGGATTATTGCAATGAAATTGTGATGTCTCTGTCTGCTGAGAGGATGGCAAAAGGGAATTTACCTTGCTCCTCGCTGTCCAATCAGGGTTCTATTGCCTCAAACCTGCCATGCAGGCTGGAGCAGCAGAGCACCGATAACACTTATCAATGCTATGCTATGGCATAGCTTTGATCAGTGTATGCAATCAGAAGATTGTATGGTATAGCTTATGGGGCTGAAAAAATTGTAAAAAAAAAATTATAGATGTGAATAAGCCCCTCCCCTAATAAAAGTTTTGAATTACCCCATATTTTTTTAAATAAAATAGTGAAATAAAAAATAAAAATAATCATATGTGATACTGCCGCGTGCATAAATATCCGAACTATTAAAATATAAGGGTAGCTAAACCGCACAGTTGATGGCGGTAGCATCATATGCCATAAAAATATTAATAAAAAGCGATCAAAAAGTCCCATCAAAACAAAAATGGTACCAATAAAAACTGCAGACCACAGCACAAAAAAATGAGCCCTTGTATGCAGAGAATAAAAAAGTTTTGTCGGCCAGAAGATGACAATTTTAAAAATACAAATTTTGTTGCATGTAGTTATAATTTTTTAAAGTAGTAAAATAAAATAATAAATAATAATAATAAATAATAAAATAAAATAAATTGGCATCCTTGTAACCGTATGGACCTACAGAATAAAGATAAGGTGTCATTTTTACCGAAAAGTGCATAGAAACGGAAGCTATAAAAAAGTAGCAAAATGGCGTTTTTTATTTTATTTCACCCCACAAATAAGTTTTTTTGGTTTTGCCACAGATTATGCTATAAAATAAGTGATGTCATTACAAAGTACAATTGGTGACGCAAAAAACCAAGCTCTTATATGGGTCTGTAGGTGCAAAATTGAACGCGCTAGGATTTTTAGAAGGGGAGGAGGAAAAAACGAAAGTGTAAAAACGTAAATTGTTTTGAGTCCTTGAAGGTGAAAATTAAGTGGTTAGGAATGCAGTGGGCTAAGAGGCTAAGATAGTTCCATATCCTGCTGCTGCGAGCTAATATATGCAACTTAGAGCAGTGGTCACAGACTGCTGGTCATTTAACCCAGTCACCTAATGTCAGTAATTTAATGGGAATCTGACAGATGGATCACTCGCACTAAGCCCAATTACCAATATGTATTGGGTTTATTACGGGTGAACCATCTGTCAGATTTCCTTAAAAGGGGTACTCTGTAGGAAAAAATATATTTTCAAATCAACTGGTGCCAGAAAGTTATACAGATTTGTAAATTACTTGTAATCTTTCCAGTACTTATCAGCTGCTGTATGCTCCAGAGAAAGTTGTGTAATTCTTTCTAGTCTGACCACAGTCCTCTCTGCTGCCACCTCTGTCTGTGTCAGAAACTGTCCAGAGCAGGATCAAATCCCCAGAGCAAACCTATCCTGCTCTGGACAGTTCCTGACATGGACAAAGGTGTCAGCAGAGAGCAGACTGAAAAGAACAACACAATTTCCTCTGGAGCATACAGCAGCTGATGAATACTGGAAGGATAAAGATTTTTAAATAGAAGTAATTTACAAATCTATTTAACTTTCAGACACAAGTTGATTTGAAAATATATATTTTTTTGCACCGGAGTACTCCTTTAATGCTCTAGCTGTCACTGTTAATGGCAACTACTAGATAGTGACCCCCACAATGTAGTTGATCAGTTGTGATAGTACAGCCTGCATAGGCTGTAATATGAGAATGACAGTTTAACAGGTCACTGCAATACATATATATTGTAGTGAACTGTATAAGAGATAAGAGATCTCACAAGAAAAGTTCCCAAAAGGGACTGTGAGGCTAAGTTTCTACTTGTTTTTTTGTCCTGCATTTTTTGGTTTGAAAAAATGCCAATGCGATTTCCTGCTTTTTTTTTGCTGCGTTTTTTCTGGCATTTTTTCATTTGTGTGGAAATTGCATTTTTGGCCCCTATGACGTATTCTTTTTGGTACCCAAAATTTGTTGGGTACAAAAAAAAGGGTGCAGTAGTGATGGAAAAAGAATGTATTTTACAAATTTATATATTTTTTTATTGAAATTTTAATTAATTTTCATAAAGTATGTGTGTGTTTCACTTTTTTCTCTCTTTTTTCAATTTTTTTTAGGTAGTACTACTACTCCCAGCATGGAACAGACTTTTCTATAATGGGAGTAGGAGTACCTGTACTAATAGACATATCGCCCGATGCGATCGTCCATAACATAGCAGAGATGCGAAGCGGCTCTATACAGCACTCACATCTGTGCTTTATACTCCAGCCAGTGATGTGAATAGAACATCACTCATTCATATTTCCCCCCCAGAGTGGGGATTGGCCGGATGGTTCCAGCCAATCACAGCTCTCAGCGGGAAATATGAATGAGGCTAGGTTTCCACTTGGTTTTTTTTCTGCCAGTTTTTGGATATCTGCCACTGCAGTTTTTGAGCCAAAGTCAGAAGTGGATCCATAAGGGAGGAGAAGTGTAAGTGGAAACTTAGCCTGATTGATTTCTGAGTTCTATTCACATCACTGGTCGGAGTATAGTACAGAGATGTGAGCGCTGTATACAGCTGCTCCACATCTCTGCAATAGAAAGGACAATCACAGCGGATGCCAGGAGTGATACCTGCTGTGATCATTCCTTAACGGCAGGTACTACTACTCCTATCATGGAGCACACTCTGTTCCATGTTGGGAGCTGTAGTAACTGCAGGTAAGGAAAGATCACAGTGGATGTCACTTCTGACACCCGCTGTGATCCTCCTGTATAATGTATAGATGCGGGCGGCCACTCTCCTATGGTCCCCTGCACAGCTGTATATATACACATATTCCTATTTCCCACAGAGAGTTGTGATTGGCTGGAACCATCCGGCCAATCACAGCTCTCTGCATGAAATATGAATAGGTGTATATATACGGCAGAGCAGGGGAGCTTAGAAGAGCGGCCAACCGCATCTATACATTATGCAGAAGGATCGCAACAGAACCCGGGGACATCTGTCAATTAGTACAGGTACTACTATTCCCATCATGGAACAGTGTGTGTTCCATGCTGGGAGTAGTAGTACCACCTAAAAAATAAAGAATAAAAAGTGAAAACACACACACACACACTACATTTTTATTATTGTTGGCTACATTTTTAGGTCCCTGCCCACTCACATAAATTGATCCCTGTTTAAAAATTTATAAAAATGTTGTTATAAAAAAGATTAATTTCGTTAAATACAATTTTTTCCACAACTACTGTATCTTTTTTTATTATTATTTTTTTTTTATGTTATTCTACGGAATTTTATTAAAACAGGTATCTCCATCACTTTTTTGGATCGCTAAAGTCCAAAAGAGAACAAAAACCACCTGAAAAAATGCCAAAGTTAAAACCCACATGGTGTTTTTCTTGGCGTTTTTTTACTGCCATAGACTTCTATGGGAGAAAAATGCCACAATTTCAGGGAAAAAAACGCCAGTGGCTCAACATGCTGCGATTTTGCAAAACCGCCAAGAAGCTGAAAAACACCAAAAGAGAGTGAAAAAAACCAAAACGATTAAAAAACCGCCAAACTGGAAAAGGCCAAGTGGAAAAAGAATTTAGCGATTTCTCATTGATTTACAGCTAACATCTGGCCGCAGCGTTTTTTGGCCGAAAAAACGCCATGCAGCAGAATTGTCCTTTTTCTTGGCATTTAAAAAATAAAAATAAAAAATAAAAACAAGTAGAAACTTAGCCTAATTGTGGTAAAAAAAAGTTTCAAAACATCTATTATATTCTTAAAATTTACATAATTGATATGGGCATGTGTAGAAATTTCTGAACTATTAAAATCTAACATTATTTACCCTGCAATGAACACCATTAAAAGTGATCTAAAACTTCCATCTTTCCCAAAATAGTACTAACAAAAAACACACATCAACATGTAAAAAATGAACCTTCACACAGCTCTATAGATGGAAAAAAAGGGCCAGCAAATGACAATGTATTTTTTTTTATAGAAAATGTGTCATGAGAATATTACCTATTATTTACATGAAGTTTTAATATTGAATGTGCACTGTCTGAGTGTTCAGTCCCAACCAATAGCTAGAATTAGAGAAGAGTGTGGTGAGTGAGACAAACAGTTACAGTTTAAAGGGGTATTCCAGGCCAAAACTTTTTTTTCATATATCAACTGGCTCCGGAAAGTTAAACAGATTTGTAAATTACTTCTATTAAAAAATCTTAATCCTTCCAATAGTTATTAGCTTCTGAAGTTGAGTTGTTGTTTTCTGTCTAACTGCTCTCTGATGACTCACATCCTGGGAGCTGTGCAGTTCCTATGGGGATATTCTCCCATCATGCACAGCTCCCGGGACGTGACATCATCATTGAGCAGTTAGACAGAAAACTTCAAAAGCTAATAACTATTGGAGGGATTAAGATTTTTTAATAGAAGTAATTTACAAATCTGTTTAACTTTCCGGAGCCAGTTGATATATATATATATATATATATATATATATATATATATATATATATACATATATATATATATATATATATATATATATATATATATAAAAAGGTTTTGCCTGGAATACCCCTTTAAGTCTATGGAATTGTCTCGGTCAGCAACACTTTTCTTCCAGCTCGTTTTAACAATTGGTCAGGGTCTGAATATTCAGACCCTTGCTGAACACTGAGCTTTTTTTTTTAAAGTGACAGGTACACTTTAAAGATATTTTAAGAATGTTTGATGATTTTTCTTTCTAGTTCTCCATTTTACTATCTGTAATATAAAATGAGTTTGAAATCTTGCAGTTTTTGTTATGTTCACTAAGCCTACCAATAAACTGACACCTCCTGTTCTGTAAAGAAAGATTTCAGCAGTATGTTCCTTATCATTACAGACAGGAGTACAGGGAAAGGTAGATCAGGTCATTAACAATAAACACAGCTCACCTCCTTCAGTTCATAGGTCACAGAGCATGCCTAGAAAACTCTCCCAGAGAAGTCAATAGAGTTCCTACAGTCTATTGCTCCTATTGCTGTAAAGCATATCTCTCAATGCTGTTAAAATCAGTTCAGACAAGGTGCCTGGCTGCATCAGTATGAACTAAAAATTAATTGAAAAAAATTACAGACAGAAAATAGGTACAGATTTAAGACAAAGAACATGTTTTCATATCTGCCTCCAATCAGTAAAAAAAAACAACTTATATTAGCTGTTATATTCCCAAAAAGGGAACAGCATAAAAATAAAATCCCCCAAGGGATGCAGAATTCCACTTCACCTGACAAATATTTATTTTTGTTTTACAGTACATTTTATAGTAGCATGAAGGATGACAGTAAATAGTATAATTGGTCTTGCTGAAAACAAGCTCCCATATGGCTACTTTAATGGAAAAATAAAACAGGTAAGGCTTTTAAAGGCCAAGGAGGAAAAAGCAAAACACAAAACTAAAAGTTGGTGAGGTCATTAGAGGTAATAATGTATTTATATATCCTTTCTTATCTCTTATACAGTATATTATAGCGGAAATATTTTATACAGATCTCCATGTCTCTTGCAAAGACATAATAAAAAAAAAATAGAACCCTGCCTGTAGCAATGGCAAACTGCTTGTTAATTTAGCTTAATAATGAAATAGCATGCAGAAAGCTCTTTACCCCTTAAAGAGGTTATCCACCATAAGATGATTTTAGTACGTACCTGGCAGACAGTAATGGACATGCTTAGGAAGGATTTGCGCTTGTCTTGGGGCTAAATGGCTATGTCATGAGATTACCATAATACTGTGGCTAGCTATTTGTGAACTTGTATTTCCTGTTTTACTTTTCTTTTTTTGACTACAAATCCCACAATCCCATTTTCCTCCCTCCCTCCCACACATCAGCCACCCCACCCATTGAAACAAAAGACCTGTGGTTTTCAATCAGGTTGCCTACAGCTGTTGCATTAGTCGCAGATTGATCTCTCTCCCACCAAGCGATCGCTCCACCCAATGAAGCAGACAGGCTCCTTGTCATCAGCTAACTAGTGAGTCAGGTCTCGGCCGCATTGCAAGCTGGGAAAAATCCAAGACAACAGTAATTTTGTATGCTGAAAAAAATAAATAGTGGGGTGAAAATCACAGAAGAATTGTGAGAAAACCGTCACACACAGGTACAGACACTATATTATGAACTGCACTAACTTTACAGCCCCTGGTGCATAGTCAAATAAAAAAAAATCCTGGAATAGCTCTTTAAGGACAAGTAAAAATTTTCCACTTAGAGACCGATATGAGGGCTTGTTTTTTGCGCCACAGAATGAACTTTGTAGTGACATCACTCTTTTATTTTTTTGTATATGGAGTTTACAAGGGCTCATTTTTTGCACTGTGATCTCTGGTTTTTATCTGTACCATTATTGTTGTGATAGGACTTTTTGATAATTTTTTTTATCATCAAAAATATGCAAGTCCGGCCTTCCATCTGTTTGGATGGTGAGTGCCATCTCCTAAGCCTTCTTTGTTTTTCATATGTTTCTTCTCTTTTGGACTATGCACCACCGTTACTAGAAGTACAGGTCAGATTGGACCCCATCTGTCCCTGTGACGACCCCATCTATCCCTTGTTCCTAGTGATGTAGGTGCCAGATACGTACCTCTCTTGGATCAAATTATATATAAGTATATTTTAATAGTTCGGACATTTATGCATGTGGAGACACCACATATGGTTATGTTTTTTTTGTTTCTAATATTTTATTTAACCCCTTAAGGACGGAGGGTGTACCCATACGCCCCCGTTTCCAAGTCCTTAAGGACTGAGGGCGTACAGGTACGACTTGCGTTTCTCTGGTCCCCACAGCTCGCCGGGTGGGGACCGGGATGCCTGCTGAGATTGTTCAATGATCAATCCAGATCGTCGATTTGCGGTGATTCCGGTCTCTTATGATGGGATCGGCGGCAGTAAGGATGTGGCGGTGGAGCAGTAGTGGAGGCAGTAGTAAAGATCAGTGCTAAGTGATCTTCCCTGCTGCCTTCTAGAAGTTGCCAAACTACAACTCCCAGCATGCTGGGAGTTGTAGTTTTGCAACATCTTGAGGACCACAGTTTGGAGACCACCATACAGTGGTGCACAAGCTGTAGGCCTACAGATGTTGCAAAACTATAATTCCAAGCATGCCCAGAGTGCCCATGCATGCTGGGAGTTGTATTTCTGTAACATCTGGCCCTTCAGATGTTGCAGAACTGCAACTCCCAGCATGCCTGGACAGTCTCAGCATGCTGGGAGTTGTAGTTTTTCAACATCTGGAAGAGCACAGTTTGAAGACCACTATACAGTGGTGTCCAAACTGTAGCGCTCCAGATGTTGCTACAACTGCAAGCATGCCCAGACTGCCCAGGCATGCTGGAAGTTGTAGTTCGGCAACATGTGGCCCTTCAGATGTTGCCAAACTACAACTCCCAGCATGCCTCTGCAGTCTGAGCATGCTTGTAGTTGTAGTTTTGCAACATCTGGAGGGCTACAGTTTGGACACCACTACACAGTGGTCTCCAAACTGTTCTGTTCCAGTTGTTGCATAACTACAACTCCCAACATGCCCTTCAGCTGTCTGGGCATGCTGGAAGCTGTAGTTTTGCAACAAACAACAAATGAAGGCACACTGGTTAGGAAACATTCTGTTTCCTAACTTAGTGTTTCCCAACCTGAGTGCCTCCAGCTGTTGCAAAACTATAACTCCCAGAATGCACTCACAGACCATGCATGCTGGGAGTTGTAGTTTTGCAACAGCTGGAGGCACACAGGTTGGGAAACATAGAGATAAGTAACAAACTCTCAGTATTTTGCAAGCAGTGTGCCTCCAGTCCAGCTGTTACATAACTACAACTCCCAGCATGCACGGAAAGCCAAAGGGCATGCTGGAAAATGTAGTAGTATGCCTCCAGCTGTTGCATAACCTCAAGTCCCAGCATGCCCTTCAGCAGTCACTGCATGCTGAGAGTTGTACTTTTTGCAACAGCTGAAGGCACACTGGTTGTGAAACACTGATAGCTTGTTACCTAACTCAGTGTTTTGCAACCAGTGTGCCTCCAGCTGTGGCAAACTACAACTCCCAGCATGCCCTTTGGCTGTCCGTATATGCTGGGAGTTGTACTTTTGCAACAGATCATAGTGTTTTGCAACCAGTGTGCCTCCAGGTGTTGCATAACTTTAACCCCCAGTATGCACGGACAGTCAAAGGGCATACTGGGAGTTGTAGTTTTGCATCAGCTGGAGGTTTGCCCCCCCCCCCCCCCCCGTGTGAATGTACAGGGTACATTCACATGGGCGGGAGTTCACAGCGAGTTTCTCTCTGCAAAACACTACATATACACATACCCCTACACATTTACCCCCCTCCCCCTGAATAAAATGAGAAACGTCTGGTACGGCATGGTTTCTAAAATGGAGCCTCCAGCTGTTGCAAAACAACAACTCCCACTGTTGTCGGACAGCCATTGACTGTCCAGGCATGCTGGGAGTTTTGCAACAGCTGGAGGCACCCAGTTTGTAGGGTAATTTTGGTATCGGAGTCTAATTCTTGCATCTGGGTCCGTCCTCATGCAAATCCCTAATTTAGGCCTCAAATGTGCATGGCGCTCTCTCACTTCAGAGCCCTGTCGAATTTCAAGGCAACAGTTTAGGGCCACATATGGGGTATTTCCGTACTCGGTAGAAATTGCCTAACAAATGTTGGGGGATTTTTCTCCTTTTACCCCTTATGAAAAGGTAAAGTTGGGGTCTACTCCAGCATGCCAAAATTTGTAATGCAATAAGGAAATACCCAATATGTGGATGTAAAATGCTCTGCGGGCGCACAGCAAGGCTCAGGAGTGAGAGCACCATGTACATTTGAGGGGATTTGCACAGGGGTGGTTGATGGTTACAGCGGTTCTGACATAAACGCAAAAAAAAAAAACACCCACATGTGACCCCATTTTGGAAACAGCACTCCTCAAGGAACATAACAAGGGGTATAGTGAGCCTTAACACCCCACAGGTGTTTGAAGAATTTTCATTAAAGTTGGATGTGAAAATGAAAAATGTGTATTATTTTCACTAAAATGCTGGTGTTATCTCACATTTTTCATTTTCACAAGGGGTAATAGGAAAAAAGCCCCCCATAATTTGTAACCCCATTTCTTCTGAGTATGGAAATACCTCATATGTGGATATAAAGTGCTCTACGGGCACACTACAGGGCTCAGAAAAGAAGGAGCACCATTGGGCTTTTGGAGAGAGAATGTGTCTGGAATCGAAGGCCATGTGTGTTTATAAAGCCCCCATGGTGCCAGTGGACACTCCCAACATGTGACCCCATTTTGGAAATTACACCCTCACAGAATGTGTCTGACAGATTTTTGGAAAAGTGGTCCATGGAAATTAAAAATTACATTTTTCATTTGCACAGCCCACTGTTCCAAAGATCTGTCAAACACCAGTGGGGTGTAAATGCTCACTGCACCCCTTATTAAATTATGTGAGGGGTGTCATTTCCAAAATGGGGTCACTTGTGGGGGGGGGGGTCCAATGTTCTGGTACCACGAGGGGCTTTGTAAACGCACATGGCCCCCGACTTCCATTCCAAACAAATTCTCTCGCTAAAAGCCCTATGGCGCTCCTTCTCTTCTGAGCATTGTAGTTTGCCCGCAGAGTACTTTACATCCACAAATGGGGTATTTCCATTCTCAGAAGAAATTGGGTTAAACATTTTGGGGGCCATTTTCTCCTATTACCCATTGTGAAAATGAAAAATTTGGGGTAACACCTGCATTTTAGTGAAAAAAAATCTAATTTTTCATTTTCACTTCCAACTTTAACGGAAATTTGTCAAACACCTGTGTAGTGTATAGGCTCACTGTACCCCTTGTTACGGTCCTTGAGGGATGTAGTTTCCAAAATAATGTGCCATGTGGGACATTTTTTGCTGTTCTGGCACCATAGGGGCTTCCTAAATGTGACATGCTCCCCAAAAACCATTTCAGCTAAATTTGCTTTCCAAAAGCCAAATGTGACTTCTTCTCTTCTGAGCATTGCAGTGCACCCGCAGTGCACTGGATGTCCACATATCGGGTATTTCCATACTCAGAAGAGATAGGGTTACAAACTTGGGGGGGAGGGGTTCTCCTATTACCCCGTGTAAAAATTTTAAATTTGGGGAAAAAACTGCATTTTAGTGATTTTTTTTTTTAAATTTACACTTCCAACTTTAATGAAAAGTCGTCAAACACCTGTGGGGTGTTAAGGCTCACTGTACCCCTTGTTACATTCCTTGAGGGGTGTAGTTTCCAAAATAGCATGCCATGTTTTTTTTTTCTTTTGCTCTTCTCACACCATGGTGGCTTTCTAAATGTGGCATGCCCCTCAAAAACCATTTCAGCAAAATTTGCTTTCCAAAAACCTAATGTGACTCCACTTCTGAGCACTGTAGTGCACACGCAGTGCACTTGACGTCCACACATGGGGTATTTCCATGCTAAGAAGAGATGGGGTCACAAATTACAGGGGGGGGGGGTGGTGACATTTACTCCTATTACCCCTTGTAAAAATGTAAAATTTGGGGGGAAAAACTGCATTTTTGTGGAAAATGTCCCTGACTTGGTTGTGAGATTTCCTTGGACACCTGGGTGCCTATTCCAAAGGTTATTTTCTTCACTGTCTATAGACTATGTTTAGGCCATTAAAGTAAATGGGGGAATTGCCACTACACTGCAGTATACTCTGTTTGACAGAATATATACCCAAAGTGTAAGGTTAAATCATGATGTGAATAAATAGGATAGTGTTTCCCAACCAGGGTGCCTCCAGGTGTTGTAAAACTACAACTCCTAGAATGCCTGGACAGCCAAAGGCTGCCAAAGGCTGTCCAGGCATACTGGGAGTTGCAGTTTTGCAACATCTGGAGGCACCCTGGTTGGGAAACACTGATATAGGACCATACATAGTAAGCAAAGAAGGAGAGAACAGAGATAACTACTGCCCCCTACCTCCACTTCTACAAATATTTCCACATACGGTGACCATATAAGCGATTACATTACAGTTACATAAGTGACTCGCACGTGACGTCTTCTCTGATCAGAGTCGGTTACTTTCCTTTTTCTTCTCCATCTGGCCCAGAATGTCATGACAATTAGTTCCAGCCAAAACTCTTCTCCACAGAACTTGCAAGACAAACAATTTAGGCTCTGCACTTTTCCAGTAATAGTGCCCCAAACAGTAATAGTAACAGAGTAACATAGTTCATAAGGTTGAAAAAAGACCAGAGTCCATCAAGTTCAACCTATATCCCTAATGAGTCCCTACTGAGTTGATCCAGAGGAAGGCAAAAAACCCTCATACTAGAGGTAAAAATTCCTTCCCGACTCCAAATATGGCAGTCAGAATAAATCACTGGATCAACGTTCTGTCCCTATAAATCTAATACACATAACCAGCAATGTTATTATTTTCCAAAATTGCATCCAGACCCCTTTTAAATTATTTTACAGGTTTCACCATGACCACCTCCTTCAGGAGAGAATTCCACAGATGGGGTTTCTTACAGTAAAGAAACCCCATCTGTGCTGGTGTAGAAACCTTCTTTCCTCTAAACGTAGAGGGTGCCCCCTTGTTATAGATACAGTCCTGGGTATAAATAGATCATGAGAGAGATCTCTGTACTGTCCCCTGATATATTTATACATAGTTATTAGGTCGCCCCTAAGCCTTCTTTTTCCTAAACTAAATAACCCTAATTCTGATAATCTTTCTGGGTACTGTAATCCTCCCATTTCCCGTATTACTCTGGTTGCCCGTCTTTGTACCCTCTCCAGCTCCACTATATCTTTCTTGTACACTGGTGCCCAGTACTGTACACAGTATTCTATGTGTGGTCTGACTAGTGATTTGTACAGTGGTAGAATTATTTCCTTGTCGTGATCATCTATGCCCCTATTGATGCACCCCATGATTTTATTTGCCTTGGGATCAGCTGCCCGACACTGGTCACTACAGCTAAATTTACTGTTAACTAAGACTTTTCACAAGTCCTTTTCCACGTCAGTCGTCCCAAGTGTGCTCCCATTTAATACATAATCCCAGCCCAGATTTTTCCTCCCCATGTGCATTACCTTTACATTTATTAGTGTTGAACCTCATTTGCCACTTCCCAGCCCAAACCTCCAACCTATCCAGATCCATTTGTAACAGTGCACTGTCCTCTATTGTATTTACCACTTTACAGAGTTTAGTATCATCTGCAAAGATTGCTACTTTACTATTCAACCCCTCTACACGTTTCTTAATGAATATATTAAATAGGACAGGACCCAAGACTGACCCCTGTGGTACCCCACTAGTGACAATCACCCAATCCGAATAAGTACCATTAACCCCTTAACGACCAAGGACGTATATTTACGTCCTTAGCCAGCTCCCGCGATATAACGCGGGGTCACGCGGTGATCCCGCGTCATATCGGGTCGGTCCCGGCATGTATCTGATGCCGGGACCCGGGGCTAATAGCGCGCGGCAGCGATCGCGGTGCCGCGCGCTATTAACCATTTAGACACGGCGTTCAAAATTGAACGCCGCGTCTATACTGAAAGTAAAACCTTCCCAGCTGCTCAGCGGGGCTGATCGGGACCACAGCAGTGAAAATGCGGTGTCCCGATCAGCTGGGACACGAGCGGAGGTCCTCTCACCTGCCTCCGGCATGTCCCCTCGGCGATTGATTGCTCCAAGCCTGAGATTCAGGCTTGAGCAATCGACCGCCGATAACCCTGATCACTGAAAAGCTATGGCTTTGCAGTGAACGGGGTATGAGATCAGTGTGTGCAGTGTTATAAGTCTCTATGGGACCTATAATACTGCAAAAAAGTGTAAAAAAAATGTTAATAAATGTGATTTAACCCTTTCCTTAATAAAAGTTAAAATCACCCCCCTTTTCTCATAAAATAAAAATAAATATAAACATATGTGGTATCGCCGCGTGGGTAAATGTCCGAACTATAAAAATATATCATTAATTAAACTGCACGGTCAATGGCGTACACGCAAAAAAATTCCAAAGTCCAAAGTAACGTATTTTTGGTCGCTTTTTATATCATGAAAAAATGAAAGTCCAATCAATATAAAAATGGTATTGCTAAAAACTTCAGATCACGGCGCAAAAAATGAGCCCTCATGCCACCCCATATGTGAAAAAATAAAAAAAGTTATAGGGGTCAGAAAATGACAATTTTAAACGTATACATTTTTCTGCATGTATGATTTTTTCCAGAAGTATGACAAAATCAAACCTATATAAGTTGGGTATCATTTTAACCGTATGGACCTACAGAATATAGATAAGCTGTCATTTTTACCGAAAAATGTACTGCGTAGAAACGGAAGCCCCAAAAGTTACAAAATGGCGTTTTTTTTCAATTTCATCGCACAATGATTTTTTTTTTTCATTTCGCCATAGATTTTTGGGTAAAATGACTGTTATCACTGCAACGTAAAATTGGTGATGCAAAAAATAAGCCATCATATGGATTTTTAGGTGCAAAATTTAAAGGGTTATGATTTTTAAAAGGTGTGGAGGAAAAAACGAAAGTGCAAAAACGGAAAAACCCGTGGTCCTTAAAGGGTTAATAACCACCCTCTGTTTCCCATCATTGAGCCAGTTACTTACACACATTCTCCCCCAGTCCAATCCTTCTCATTTTATGCACCAATCTTTTATGTGGCACTGTATCAAATGCTTTGGAAAAATCCAGATATACGACATCCAGCAATTGCCCCATGTCCAGTCTGGAGCTCACCTCCTCATAAAAGCTGATCAGGTTTGACAGCACTGATCCCTCATAAAGCCATGCTGATATGGAGTCATACATTTATTGTTATCAAGATATTCCAAAATAGCATCTCTTAGAAAACCCTCAAACAATTTACATATAACAGAGGTTAAACTAACAGGCCTATAATTCCCGGGGTCACCTTTTGTCCCCTTTTTAAATATTGGCAATAGTGGTAGAAGGCGGCTGCATTCCTAACGTGGCGGAGGCAGCCCTGGGTGACTGTCACTGAAGAATACAAACTGTAACAAATTACCTTTCTAATAAAAAACATTAACAAACCTTTCATAGAATTAAGGACACATCCTATTTTGGCCTTGAAGACACAGAAAGTTTATTTCTTTTGCGTTTAGATTTTTTTCTCTTTGCTTTCTGAGAGCTATAGCTAATTTAACATCCACAGACCCATATGAGGCTTGTTTTTGCAAGACCAATTGTACTTTGTAATGACATCACTCATTTTACTATAAAATCTATGGCGCAACCAAAAAAGATATAACTTGTGAGGGAAATTGAAGTGCATTTGGTGAATTGAAGTGTATTTGGAGTGCACTGTATGGTAAAAATGATATACCATCTTTATTCTGTCGGTCAGTATGACTAAAATGATCCCCATGTTTACATGCTTTTCTATTATTGTACTGCTTTGAAAAAAAAAAAAAAAGTCAAGCATTTAAAAAAAATCAATAAAAAATTATTATGACCCCTATAACTTTTTTAATTTTCCCAATACGGGGCTGTATGAGGGTCATTTTTTGCGCCCTGATCTGTTGTGTTCATCAGTACCACTTTTGCACATAAAAGACTTTTGTGATGTGGACATTGTCATTATTTTACATTTACGCCGTTCATCAAATGGGATCATAAACATTATATTTTAATAGTTTGGATATTTTCACATGCAGTAATACCAAATATGCATATTTTTTTTTTTGGGTGCACACACGGGATGTCAATGCTCTACCTCCCGGCGGCCCCTGCGTCTTTAAAGTTAACATAGGGCCGCAGAGAGGTAATCGGGACATCCTTGTGTCCAGAAAAGATCATTCGGGACATAGGGATATCCCGAATGTGACGGGGCCCCCTGCAGTCTGCTCAGTGGTGGATCCCCCCCTCTGGATTCACCACTTAGCAGCCCGCAGGGGGCCCCCTGGGGGACGGGGGCCCTGGGCAATTGCGTGGATTGCCCTGCCCTAACGCCTGCCCTGTCCTAATGTAATCTCCTTACTACTGGGGTGAAAAACTGTAACAAACCTCCCCCTTAATGCAATCTCCTTACTACTAGGGTGACACACTGTAACAAACCTCCTCCTCATATAATCCTCTTACTACTGGGTTGGCACACTGTAACAAACCTCTTCCTCATGTAATCTCCTTACTACTGGGGTGACACACTGTAACAAACACCCTCCTCATGTAATATCATTACTACTGGGGTGGCACACTGTAACAGACCCACTCCTCATGTAATCTCTTTACTACTGGGGTGACACACTGTAACAGACCCACTCCTCGTGTAATCTCTTTACTACTGGGGTGACACACTGTAACAAACCTCCTCCTCATGTAATCTCCTCACTACTGGGGTGACACACTGTAACAAACCTCCTCCTCATGTAATCTCCTTACTACTGGGGTGACACACTGTAACAAACCTCCCCCTTAATGTAATCACCTTACTACTGGGGTGACACACTCTAACAAACCTCCTCCTCCTGTAATCTCCTTACTACTGGGGTGACACACTGTAACAAACCTCCTCCTAATTTTATCTCCTTACTACTGAGGTAACACATTGTAACAAACCCCCTCCTCATGTAATATCATTTCTTCTGGGATGAGACACTGTAACAGACCCCCTGCTCATGTAATCTTCTTACTACTGTGGTGACACACTGTAACAAATCTCCTTCCATGTAATTACCTTACTGGAGTGACTTTTGAACTCCCCTCCAGCTCAGCCCCGCCTCCTCCACAGCATCACCCAGGTTCTTTAGCCACAATCTTTTTTTCTCCTCCAGAGCTAAGCTCCACCCCCAACATTTGATGATGACATCATCAAAGGTCCTACAGGTCCTACATCTCCAGCTTCTAGCAGTCCGGGCCAGGTAAGAAGATAGAGGGAGGGTAAGAATAATTCAGAGCAGTGGCGTTGCTAGGGTTGGTGTCACCCGGTGCGGTAGAAAATGGTGTCACCCCATACCTTCCCCCCCCCCCCCAGTAAGTTTTTAGCCTGTTGTGAAAGACACCACTGTTGTAGCGCATTGTGAGAAATTCCAGTATAATAATCAGATGTACCAGTTGCCACAGAATAGGAGAGTATTAAAGAAGTTTTCACCATTTAAATATACAGCTCCCAGAATTACTTAAAGGGGTACTCCACTGGAAAACATTTTCTTTTATATCAACTGATGCCAGAAAGTTAAACAGATTTTTAAATTACTTCTATTTAAAATATTAATCCTTACAGTACTTATAAGCTGGTGTATGCTCCACAGGAAGTTGTGTAGTTCTTTCCAGTCTGACCCCAGTGCTATTTGCTGACACATCTGTCCATGTCAGGAACTGTCCAGAGCAGGATAGGTTTGCTATGGGGATTTGCTCCTACTATGGACAGTTCTTGACATGGACAGAGGTGTCAGCACAGAGCACTGTGGTCAGACAGAAAAGAAATTAAAAAAGAAAATAACTTCCTGTGAATCGCTTATACAGCAGCTAATAAGTACTGGAAGGATTAAGATTTTTAAATAGAAGTAATTTACAAATCTGTGTAACTTTGTAGCACCAGTTGATAAAAAAAAATGTTTTCCAGTAGAGTACCCCTTTGAGCAGTGGTGAGGTTATGCTGGGAGTTGTAGTTTCACTCACCATAACTGTAGAACTGACAAGCGACTACAGCTCTGATAGGACATAGAGAGGAGAATATACAATGATATCAGTGACTACAGGTGACGTCTTCTCTATAGTGAGGAGAATACACAATGGTATCAGTGACTACAGGTGACGTCTTCTCTATAGTGAGGAGAATACACAATGATATCAGTGACTACAGGTGACGTCTTCTCTATAGTGAGGAGAATACACAATGATATCAGTGATTACAGGTGACGTCTTCTCTATAGTGAGGAGAATACACAATGATATCAGTGACTACAGGTGACGTCTTCTCTATAGTGAGGAGAATACACAATGATATCAGTGACTACAGGTGACGTCTTCTCTATAGTGAGGAGAATGTACAATGATATCAGTGACTACAGGTGACGTCTTCTCTATAGTGAGGAGAATACACAATGATATCAGTGACTACAGGTGACGTCTTCTTTATAGTGAGGAGAATACACAATGATATCAGTGACTACAGGTGACGTCTTCTCTATAGTGAGGAGAATACACAATGATATCAGTGACTACAGGTGACGTCTTCTCTATAGTGAGGAGAATACATAATGATATCAGTGACTACAGGTGACGTCTTCTCTCTAGTAAGGAGAATACACAATGATTTCAGTGACTACAGGTGAGGTCTTCTCTATAGTGAGGAGAATATACAATGATATCAGTGACTACAGGTGACGTCTTCTCTATAGTGAGGAGAATACACAATGATATCAGGGACTACAGGTGACGTCTTCTCTATAGTGAGAATACACAATGATATCAGTGACTACAGGGGACGTCTTCTCTATAGTGAGGAGAATACACAATGATATCAGTGACTACAGAGGTCGTCTTCTCTATAGTGAGGAGAATACACAATGATATCAGTGACTACAGGTGACGTCTTCTCTATAGTCTTTTCTTATCTAATTCAAATGTACATACCACCTGGTCCAGCTAAAACTTCTCTCTGCAGAATGTGACGTCCAGACGTCTCCTCACTATGTCAGCGCATTCTTATCCTCTATATGAAAACAAGTATTATTATAAACCTGCCAGACACTTTATCGTCTAAATATAATACTACTATACACTATACTCTGATTATAAACCTTCCATACACCATATCCACTGAATATAATTCTACCACACATCTGTACATTCTGAATATAATACCAACACATACCGTACACTCTGAATATAAATCTGCCACATACTGCACCCCTGAATATAATACCGCCACACACTGTACCCTCTGAATATAATACTACCACCCACTGCACCCTCTGAATATAATATTACCACAAACTGCGCCCTCTGAATATAACGTTGCCATACAGTGCACCCTCTGAATATAATTCCACAACCTCACTCAACACCCCTCAACATCCGTTAGCTGATGCTATTACCACGGGAGGGGGGTATTGGTGGTGTTGCTAGTGGATGATGGGGGTGCTACTACTGGGAAGGTGTTGCTGGAGGATGATGAGGGTGCTACTGGCCATCCCCCCTGGCAGTATCACCCACATCATCCATCAGCAGGATCATCCTCCTGGCAGGAGCACCCCCATCATCCACCATCAGGATCTGCTGGTGGAGGTGCTACTGCTGGGGGGGGGGGTGTTGCTGGTGGATGCTGAGGGTGCTACTGCCAGGGGGGGGGGAGCATTAGGTAGGCAGCAGTTCCCCCACTTTAGGTAGGCAGCAGTTCCCCCACATTAGGTAGCATAGATTCCCCACATTTGGTACCAGTTTCCCCACATTAGGTAGTTACCAGTTACCCCACATTAGATAGCAATTTCCCCACATTAGGTAGCACAGATTCCCCACATTAGGTAGCATAGACTCCCCACATTAGGTAGCACAGATTCCCCACATTAGGTAGCAGTTTCCCCACATTAGGTAGCATAGATTCCCCACATTCGGTAGCACAGATTCCCCACATTAGGTAGCATAGACTCCCCACATTTGGTAGCACAGATTCCCCACATTAGGTAGCAGTTTCCCCACATTAGGTAGCATAGACTCCCCACATTAGGTAGCATAGACTCCGCACATTTGGTAGTATTTTCCCCATATTAGGCCGCAGGTTCTCTCAGGTTCCCCACAATGGGTCAAAGTCTCCCCACATTAGATCGCTGGTTTAAACCCCCCCCCCCCCCCCCACAAAAAAAAAGAAAAAATAAACACATACAACACAGAGAGACACACACACAAACACACACACACAGTCAGCGAGACACACACTCACAGACAGACACAGTCACACAGTCACACACACAGTCACACAAACACACACACAGAGTCGCACAAACACACACACACTCAGTCACACAGTCACACACACACACAGTCACACACACACAGAGTCGCATACACACACACACAGAGTCACACACACAAACACACACACAGAGTCACACACAGACAGTCACACACAGACAGAGACAGACAGAGAGACAGACACACACACTCACCCATCCAGCACAGCGATCCTTCTCTCCGGGCGCTCTGCGAGTGACGTCAGTGACGTCCTCCTGCGCGGGCATGCAGTGAAGACGTGGGAGCGGAGGCCGCCGGGCGCAGTGCTGGTGAAGGGAGGGGTTGCTGACGGACGGGCGCATAGCACAGGTGAAAGCCGGGGGGGGGGGACTGGTGCTGACGGACGGGCGCACAGTGCAGGAAGGCGGGGGGGGGGGTGCTGATGGACGAGCACACAGCGCAGGTGGGGGGTGTCGGTGTAGCTGGGGAGGGGGTGGGTGGGTGCTGCGGAGCGTCTTGGTGTCACCCCAGTAGATTGGTGTCACCCAGTGCGGGCCGCACCCCCCGCACCCGGGTCGCAACGCCACTGATTCAGAGGTCAGTCCTGCAGGACTAATGTAACAGGGACGGCTCTGGTAAAAGCAAAGGAATGATGTTCCTGTGCGTTCCTGCAGGACTCAAGCCCAATACTCAAGAATTGCAAAAAAGGGCTCAGTCCTTAAGGGGTTAAAAAAATAAGAAAAGAGGGTGATTTAAACTTATATTAGGAAATGGGTTAATTCACATTTCTTTACTTTCTTTTTTTTTAGTTCCCACATGGGACGATTACATACAATCATTAGATAATATACATTTGGCCACTTCTGTGGAGTACCACAGTGGTCTCTTCCTTTTTGCCTTTACTGACAAGCCTTATGCAATTATCTGTTGTCATCAATAATGCAACTATAAAATAGTTTTATTTCTTCTGGACTCTATTGAAATTATTCCAGTCTAATATGTACTTATTTACCACTAATCTCATTTTAGAAAAGTAATTTTTTCTAAAATCTGAAACTTTTGTTTTTGTGTGGTGTGACTCAGTCACTGTTCTTTAACCCCATAAGGACCAAGGGCGTTCAGGTAAGCCTTTGCTCTCTGGTACTTAAGGACCAAGGGCCTACCTGTACGCCCGTGGGAATTTCGGTTGCCGCCGCGTGCCGGGCAGGGACCGGACAGGGATGCCTGTTGAAATCAATCAGCAGGCATCCCGTGACAAGGCTGAGGGGGGTCCTGAGACCTCCCCATGTCGGCGACCGACCAACATGAATTCACACCGGCGATCCACAGCGATTCCGGTCATACGGGTCACGTTTGACCTGGTGACCTGGAGATACATGGTGATCGGGGGTGAAGAATACACTCCCAATTACCTACTGTATCTATGGGGAGGTGGCGATTTTGTCACCTCTCCAGGAGCGCTGCAATTGGCCGGATGATCGTCCATCCAAAAGCAGTCGGCAGGGGAGGGGTCAATGTCCCCTTCTCGCAGCTCTGCCATCTTACTGAGTTCAGTCAGCGGCCAAAGCTGCGAGAAGGAGCCAGGGACTCTGTGAAGATTGGAGCCCCTCAGGGCAGAAGAAGTGGCCTCCTGCCACCTGTAGTCAGGGTGAGTTTGTCTGTGAGGGAAAGGTAGGAGTTTAAAAAAAAAAGTTTAAAAAAATAGGTCCTCAAGGGTTTACCGGATATTTTGCGGCCCGGGCCCTATTAGGGTTTCAGGGCGCTGCAATTTTTCTTTTGCGCCGCAGCGTTTTGTTTTTTTTTTCATATAAAGCTGTGTGATTTTTTAATCACACAACGTTATATATAAAGTTACACCAAGCACACACTACATACTTTCCTGCGCACCCCCACCCACACACACCCTCCTCCCCCCCACCACTGCCCCCCGCCACTGTAGAAAAAAGGTGATGGCTCGCTGGGCATTTTCAGCAGAGGAGGCATACACTTTATTTGCCTCCAACTCCAAATCTGCCAGTAAGGACTAGGAAGATCCTACTTTTCTAAGTACTTCCTCGTCCTCCCCATCATCTACTACTGATGATGAGTCCCCTGTACGGCGGCGGAGATGCCGCCAGGTGAGGCCACGCACCCCCCATGAAAGTGACCCAGTGGTCGGCACTAGTACGAGTGGCCATGCCGCTCGTAATAGGAGTCCGACCCCCCAGACAAGTGTACAGGAGTCCCCATGCGGTGAACCTCTCTGGAGACCCCCAGAGGCTTATCAGCCACAGCATTGTAGTATGCCCGCAGTGCACTTTACATCCGCACATGTGGTATTTCCATACTCAGAAGAGATAGGATTACAAATTTTGGGGGGCATTTTCTCCTATTACCCCTTGTAAAAATGTAAAATTTGGGGGAAAACAAGCATTTTCATGAAAAAAAAAATCATTTACACATCCAACTTTAACGAAAAGTCTTCAAACACCTGTGGGGCTCACTGTACCCCTTGTTACGTTCCTTGAGTGGTGTAGTTTCCAAAATAGTATGCCATGTGTTTTTTTTATTTATTTTTTTGTTGTTCTGGCACCATAGGGGCTTCCTAAATGGGACATGCCCCACAAAAAACATTTCAGCAAAATTTGCTTTCCAAAAGCCAAATGTGACTCCTTCTCTTCTGAACATTGTAGTTCGCCCACAGTGCACTTGACGTCCACACATGGGGTATTTCCATACTCAGAAGAGATGGGGTTACAAATTTTGGGGGGCATTTTCTCCTATTACCCTTTGTATAAATGTAAAAACCAGCATTTTAGTGAAAAAAAATGTAAATTACACATCCAACTTTAACAAAAAGTCGTCAAACACCTGTGGGGTGTGGGGGGGGGGGGGGGTGGGGGTGGGGTGTTAAGGTGATCACTAGATCCCAAGTTTTCACTTACAGTTATATCAGATACCAAATCCCCATTTGTGAATACTAAATCTAAAATGGCCTCCTTCCGGATTGGCTCCTCAATTACTTGTCATAGATAATCCTAGTAAGGAATTTAGAATATATACATATAGATATACTCCTCCAAGATCTAGCTATTTTGGTTTCTCATTTCACAACAGAAGATTAAAGGCTCCCATAATTATAACTTCCCTTTTAATTGTCATTGTAGCTTTTTTTCTTTACTAGTAGATCATCTAATTCTTTAACTAGACCAGGCCGTCTATATATCACACCTACATGAGGTACTGTATGATTACCAAAAAGGCAACGTAACCCACACTGACTCCATGTTGGTGGCACTAACTTGTATTAGGTTACATTTTATGCTATTTTTACCATTCATGGCCACCCTTCCACCTCTCTTGCCTTCTCTGTTTTTCCTATATAAAGAATACCCTGGTATTGTTGTGTCACAGTCATTAATATCATAGTCTCAGTAAAAGCCTCTAAATCTACATTCTCAGATCCCATTATAGACGCAAGTTCATTGATCTTATTCCCTAAACTGCGAGCATTTGTAGACAAGACTCTTTTGTCCCTGCTTTGCAAATACTTTGAACTGTTTACTGAGGACATTTGTTCCCTTTAGAGAAAGCTGCAAACCATCTTTTTGAATAGTTCCTTTGTATTACAAATAGTGCTATCACTATTCCAAATAGAGCTATCAAATGGTGGGATTACCCCTTTAATGTATTATTATACATAACAGGTATTGCCTCAATTGTAATAACTTGTACAATAAAATAATAATGTTATTTATCCCACACGGTGAATGTCATAAAAAATAAACAATAACAAAAAAAAAACCACAATATTTGCTAATGTATGTCCAAAAGATGGGAAAAAATGATCAAAATGAAGCATATATTTCAAGAATATAATAAAAAAGTACAGCTTGTACCTCAAAAAATAAACTCATCCTTCACACAATAGTGTTGGACAAAAAATAAAAATTTATGGCTGTTGGAACATAGCAATACAAAAAAAAAAAAAAAAAAAGGATTTTGGTGTGAAAAGGAACATAAAAAGCTATATAAAGTGGGTATCAAAATAACCGTAAAGACCCACAGAGTAAAGATAACATCAGTTTTACTGCACAGTAAATGCCATAAAAAAATTATAATCATAAAAAATGCGAGAAATTTCCGTTTCACAATATTTTGTAGTTATTGTACTTTTTATTTTGTAATTTTTTGTTGATGCTGCATGTATCAAAAAAAAAAATACGATTCAAAAAAAGTAGAAAATGTTGCTATAAAGCTATTTCAGAATCACTTTGCATAGTAAAAGCATATCAAAGTATTTACCACTTAAAGGGACACAGGTCAGATTTTAAAAAGAATGGACTTGATTGTTTAGGTAAAACAGGCCTGGTCCTTAAAGGAGTACTCCGGGATATGAGTTTAAGATTGCGGTGTGTCCGACCACTGGGGCCCCCCACAATCTCCCATACGGGGCCCCGGCAGTCAGCGGCAAGGGGGCCTGTATGATCATGTCATGACGTGGCACCCATAACGCCACCTCAATACATCTCTATGGGAGAGCCAGAGCGCTGCATTCAGCAGTCTCCAGCTCTGCCACAGAGATGTAATGAAGGGGCATGTCGGCTGCCGTGTCATGCGGTGGTCAAAACGCGATATTTCGGCAAAGAGCCCTGGGCCCCAGTGGGGGCCCCAGCGGTCAGGCCCACTGCAATCTGAAACTTATCCACTATCCTTAGGATAGGGGTTAAGTTTTCATATCCCAGAATGCTCCTTTAAGGGGTTAATGTGGGCTATGTAAGTCTATGGGAAAGTGATTGTGCACACAGTGGCAAAAATAAGTCAAAAGTCACTTAATTACGAGACTGTAAAAAATGAAGCCACCATTTATACACATTGGCCCAGATTTATCAACATGTGTAAAAAATTTAATGATTTTCCCTCAACAACCAATCACAGCTCAGCTAACAAGCTCTGGTAAAGTGAAAGCTGAGCTGTGATTGGTTGCTGTGGGAAAATCATAAAAAAAATTCTCTCACACAGTTTGATACATTTGGGCCATTGTGTGCACAGATAACCACTTTCTAATAGAGTTGCATAGAGCACATTTAGGCTTTGTTCACACAAGGGGAAATGACAGCTCTGAAAAAACAGGCGGACATTTCGTACATTTGCATGTTTTGCCGATGCGATGCTAGTACCGCTTGGAAATACGTTGTCTCACTGCATTTCCCAGCTGAATCTGCTGAAACAATGAACTTGTTCATTGTTTCTGCAGATGCCGAATCAGGATTCCTGTCATGTGAACAGTGCAGCAAAATTCCATTGAAATTTCCAAGTGGAATTTTTCTGGCTGATTCCGCTCTAATGTTACAAATGTGGATGTGTTTTTGCAGACGCATTTTTTACAAAAGAAAAACGCCTGAAAAATGACTGTGTGAACATGGCCTATCAGTATTTTTTTATTCTCTTTTCTGGCACATTGTATATTTCTACTCATAGAGACTCCACATATGCATTTCTCTCAAATATATCTTTCCATACTATGGGCTTTAGAAAGACTTTATGTAATAGTAAACCCCTCCCCCTCTGTGGTTTTTATGATTCTTTCTGAACAAACTTTATCCACCAAGCCATAGCTATCATGCAGTGATATCTCATTAATTCCCACTATGTCATATTATTCTTCAGACATTATTAATTTCTGCTCATCAGTTTTATTGGATGTACTTCTAGCATTGGCCAGCATGCAATTTTAAGGATTTTAGTTATTTTTAACTTTAATCCTGTTCTTATTAACCATTCTTACTGTTCCCTTTGCGCTACTTTCAGGTCTATTAATAAATCCCAGTTCCCTATGTTATCTTGCCTTCTACGTATGCTGTATCCCTTTTCCCAGTGCCTAGTTTAAATGGGCACTCTCATTAAAACAAATTTTTGCTATTGCACTCCTTATGGTAAATAAACAATATTTCTAATATACCGTACTTTGTTTAAAAAGAAAATGAAGTTTTCTATGTTTTATTTGTGCTTCAAGGGGTGTTCCAGGATTCCTTTTTATTTGACTATGCTACAGGGGCTATAAAGTTAGTGTAGTTCATAATATAGTGTCTGTACCTGTGTGTGACGGTTTTCTCACAATTTTTCAGTGATTTTCACTCCAATATTTCTTTTTAACAGCATACAAAATGACTGTTGTCTCAGATTTTTCCCAGGTTGCGGCCGAGACCTGACTCACTAATCAGCTGATGACAGAGAACCTGTCTGCTTCAATGGGTGGAGGGATCAATCTGCAACAAATTGAACAGCTGTAGGCACCCTGATTGAAAACCACAGGTCTTTTGATGGATGTAGCTCATTATGTTTCAATGGGTGGGGTGGCTGATGTGTGGGAGGGAGGACAATGGAATTGGGGTATTTGTAGTCAAAAAAAGAAAACTCAAACAGGAAATACCAGTTCACAAAAAGCTAGCCACAGTATTATGTTAATCTCACAACCTAGCCCCAAGACAAGCGCAGATCCTTCCTAAGCATGTCCATTTCTGCCTGCCAGGTACGTACTAAAATCACCTTATGGTGGATAACACCTTTAAAAAAGCTCAAGAGCACATGATCCCCCGTCTCATACACAGACTTTGGACCGAAGCCCAAACACAGGAAGTGCAGCCTGGGGTGCTGGGGGGGTTGTCCAACCAGCAGCATATGGCAACTAAGTGTAAGAGGCGCTATGATTGGATGAGGCTGGACACACCCCCCCTTAGCACTCAAGGATGGACTTTCTGTGTTTGGACTTCGGTCCAAAGTCTGTGTATAAGATGGGGGAAAATGTGCTCTTGAGCTTTTTTAAATACAAATAAAACATGGAAAACTTCATTTTTTTAAAACAAAGTATATTAGAAATATTTTCTATTAACCATAAGGAGTGCAATAGCAACATTTTTTTAAATGAGAGTTATCCTTTAACCCCTTAACCCCTTCAGGACCAAGCCCATTTTGGCCTTAAGGACCGGAGCGTTTTCTGCACATCTGACCACTGTCACTTTAAACATTAATAACTCTGGGATGCTTTTAGTTAACATTCTGATTCCGAGATTGTTTTTTCGTGACATATTCTAATTTAACATAGTGGTAAATTTTTGTCGATACTTGCATCCTTTCTTGGTGAAAAATCCGTAAATTTGATGAAAAATTTGAAAATTTAGCATTTTTCTAACTTTGAAGTTTTCTGCTTTTAAGGAAAATGGATATTACAAATAAAAAAAATTTTGGTTCACATAAACAATATGTCTACTTTATGATTTCATCATAAAATTGATGAGTTTTTACTTTTGGAAGACACCAGAGGGCTTCAAAGTTCAGCAGCAATTTTCCAATTTTTCACAACATTTTCAAACTCGATATTTTTCAGGGACCAGTTCAGGTTTGAAGTGGATTTGAAGGGTCTTCATATTAGAAATACCCCATACATGACCCCATTAGAAAAACTACACCCCCCAAAGTATTCAAAATGACATTCAGTCAGTGTTTTAACCCTTTAGATGTTTCACAGGAATAGCAGCAAAGTGAAGGAGAAAATTCACAATCTTCATTTTTTACACTCAAATGTTCTTGTAGACCCAATTTTTGAATTTTTACAAGGGGTAAAAGGAGAACATTTTTACTTGTATGTGTAGCCCAATTTCTCTCGAGTAAGCACATACCTCATATGTCTATGTAAAGTGTTCGGCGGGGGCAGTAGAGGGCTCACAAAGGAAGAAGCGACAAGGGGATTTTGGAGAGTACGTTTTTCTGAAATGGTTTTTGGGGGGCATGTTGCATTTAGGAAGCACTTATGGTGCCAGAACAGTAAAAAAAAAACACATGGCATACCATTTTGGAAACTAGACCCCTCGGGGAACGTAACAAAGGGTTAAGTGAACCTTTATACCCCACAGGTGTTTCACGACTTTTGCATATGTAAAAAAAAAATAAAAATTTTTACCTAAAATGCTTGTTTTCCTAAAAATGTAACATTTTTAAAAAGGGTAAAAGCAGAAAATACCCCCCAAAATTTGTAACACAATTTCTCCCGAGTACGGCGATACCCCATATGTGACCCTAAACTGTTGCCTTGAAATACGACAGGGCTCCAAAGTGAGGCCTAAATTAGGGACTTGCATAGGGGTGGACATAGGGGAATTCTACGCAAGTGATTCCCAAACAGGGTGCCTCCAGCTGTTGCAAAACTCCCAGCATGCCTGGACAGTCAACGGCTGTCCAACAATACTGGGAGTTGTTGTTTTGCAACAGCTGGAGGCTCCGTTTTGGAAACAGTGGCATACCAGACGCTTTCATTTTTATTGGGGAGGGGAGGGGGCTGTGTAGGGGTATGTGTATATGTAGTATTTTTTACTTTTTATTTTTTGTTAGTGTAGTGTAGTGTTTTTAGGGTACAGTCACACGGGCGGGGGTTCACAGTAGTTTCCCGCTGGCAGTTTTAGCTGCGGCAGAAAATTTGCCGCAGCTCAAACTTGCAGCCAGATACTTGCTGTAAACCTCCGCCCATGTGAGTGTACCCTGTACATTCACATGGGGGGGGGGGGACATCCAGCTGTTGCAAAACTACAACTCCCAGCATGCGCTGACAGACTGTACATGCTGAGAGTTTTAGTTTTGCAACAGCTGTAGGCACACTGGTTATGTATCACTGAGTTTGTGAGCTAACTCAGTGTTTCATAACCAGTATGCCTTCAGCTGTTGCAAAACTACAACACAACTGTTCCAGGTTAAACCCCCCCAAAGGACGAGGGGACACTCCCTCCGTCTGGAGAAGAAAAAGTTTAGTCTCAAGGGGCGACACGCCTTCTTTACCGTGAGGACTGTGAATTTATGGAACGGTCTACCTCAGGAACTGGTCACAGTAGGAACAATTAACAGCTTTAAAACAGGATTAGATACATTTATGGAACAAAATAACATTAATGCTTATGAAGAAATATAAAATCCCATCCCTTCCCCAATATCGCGCCACACCCCTACCCCTTAATTCCCTGGTTGAACTTGATGGACATATGTCTTTTTTCGACCGTACTAACTATGTAACACTCAGCACTCACCGACAGCCAACGGGCATGCTGGGAGGTGTAGTTATGCAACCAGCAGATGCACCACTACAACTCCCAGCATGCACTTTAGCTGTTTGTGCAAGCTGGGAGTTGTAGTTATTCAACAGCTGAAGGTACACACACTTTTCCATAGAAAAAATGTGCCTCCAGCTGTTGCAAAACCATAAGTCCCAGCATGCCCATAAGGGAATGCTGGGAGTTGTGGTGGCCTGCCTCCTGCTGTTGCATAACTACAGCTCCCAGCATGCCCTTTTTGCATGCTGGGAGCTGTTGCTAAGCAACAGCAGGAGGCTGTCACTCACCTCCTGCTGCTGCAGGCACACAGGTCAGTCCCTCGTCGTCGCCGACGCTCCTGGGGCCCCGATCCCAACATTGATGCTGGGGATCGAGGTCCCCAGCACCCGCGGTGCACGTCCCGCACCCGCTCATGTCCTCCGGAAGAGGGGCGGAGCGGGTTGCAGGAGTGACACCCGCAGCAGGCGCCCTGATTGGTCGGCCGGTAATCCGCCCAACGAATCAGGGCGATCGTGAGGTGGCACCAGTGCCACCTCACCCCTGCAGGCTATTGCTGTTCGGGGCCGTTAGAGACGGCCCCGAACAGCCTGTAATTCCGGGTCACCGGGTCACTGGAGACCCGATTGACCCGGAATCGCCGCAGATCGCTGGACTGAATTGTCCAGCGATCTGCGGCCATCGCCGTCATGAGGGGGGCATAATGACCCCCCTGGGCGATATGCCGGGATGCCTGCTGAACGATTTCAGGACCGGAATTTCCACGGGGGTACGGATACGCCCTCGGTCCTTAAGGACTCGGAATGCAGGGCGTATCCATACGCCCTATGTCCTGAAGAGGTTAAGGACCAGGCCCATTTTGGCCTTAAGGACCAGGCCAATTTTATTTTTGCATTTTGTTTTTTCCTCCTTACCTTCTAAAAATCATAACTCTTTTATATTTCTATCCACAGACCCAAATGAGGGCTTCATTTTTGCATCACTAATTGAACTTTTTAATGACATCCCTTAATTTACCATAAAAAGTACGGCACAACCAAAAAAAATATTATACATGATGGAAAATTGAAAAGAAAACCACAACTCAGCAAATTTAGGAAGGTTTTGTTTTCACACTGTACAAATTACATGTTTTCTTTATTCTGTGGATCAATAAAATTAAAATAATTGTACTCAAACTTTCTTACTTTTCCTTATATGGGGTGGTATGAGGGCTAATTCTTTGCACTGTGATCTGTAGTGTTTATTGGTTCCATGTTTGCTAAAGTTTTACTTTTTATAATTTTTTTGGGGGGGAATAAAATGTGACAAAAAAGCAGCAATTTGTGATTTTTGCAATTTTATGTATTTTTTTACATTTACGCAGTTCACCGTACGGGATAATTAACAATATATTTTGTTAGTTCTGACTTTATACATTTTTTTAATGCTTTTTTTGTAAAATGGGAAAAACGGATGATTTACATTTTCATTCGGGGAGGAGATTTTTTTTCCCACATTTTAATAGTCCCCATAGGGAACTATTTATAGCAAAAATGTGATTGCTATTACTGTTCAGTGCTATGCATAGGGCATAGCACTGATCAGTGTTATCGGCAATCTTCTGCTCTAGTCTGCTCGATTTCAGAGCAGAGCAGAAGACCCCAGGAGACAGCTGGAGGCAGAGGAGAGGACCTCTGTCCACCATTATGGATAATCGGATCCCTGCGGCAGCGCTGCAGGTGATCCGATCACCCATTTAAAGTACCTCACTGCCGCAGATGCCGTGATCTGTATTGACCATGGCATCTGAGGGGTTAATGGCGGACATGCGTGATTGTGGATGTCGGCCATTACCGGCGGGTCCCTGGCTGCTGATAGCAGCTGGGACCTGCCACGCATGGCGGAGTATAAACGTACGTCATGGTGCGTTACGTACCACGGCACCATGACACACGTTTAAGTCCATTGTCGTTAAGGGGTTTAACACTCTTTCAACCTTCTAGCCATCTTTTCATACATATGTAAAACTCAGCTGCCAGACAGATAACATTCTTTATGATTCAAGTTTTCTTTTATAAAAATTGTTCCTCTTATACATGAAAGACCTTACTACAATGGCCCTCATTTACTATTACAAACCCAACATGTTTTGTCGGGTTGTGCGCCAATTTCGGGCGCATTGCGCCTGAAATTCTCTCTGCGCCAGAATATGCACCTGAAATTCTGTCTGCCCCTGAATTTGCACCTGAAATTCTTTTTGCACCTGAATTTGTGCCTGAAATTGCGCCTGAATTGAAAAAACTCCAACTAACTCTCCATTTTGCTAAGAAAACCCGAAAAGGGGCGTGGACGCCGGGGAAAGGGGGGTGGTCACATAAAAGGGGCGTTTCCCGACATTTTCACAAAAACCTAACATATTTACTAAAGTTTCCTCAGAAAATGTGGTGGATTTCAGCTGAGGAAAACCCTACAGGTCAGAGCATGTGTAAAAAAAGCAAAATGTAGGGAAAATGGAAACTGTAGGGAAACCTTAGTAAATACCGTGGAAAATAAATTGTAGGGAATTAAAACCCACAAAGAAACCTACACAACACTCTTAGTAAATAACGGCCAATATGTTGCCCTGAACTGACGTCTTCCTCAATATCAATCCTAGTCTATCCTAAACATTTCCCTTTACCATGCCTTCTGTCAGACAGATGATTTCTATATCTACCCAAAGGAACGTGTACATTTTTCCATGACATTATTGAATCTCAGTGTTTTAAGTTGCTCATTTAGATTCAGAATATGGGCTTTCAAAAGTGCAATATATAATACTCCTACTGGTATACTACACCCCCAGGGGTCAGGTTACCTTCACTGCTCACAAACTAGTTCATGCTTACTGTGCTTCCTCTTTTGTTCTGTTCTCGCTCTTCCTATAGGATTTGCATACATTCCCTTGCTTCCTCTAAAAGCACCAGGCCATGCACCCAATTCTGTTCTCACCAAGCACCATTTATCACTTGAAATATCAGAGATATTAAAGGGATATTCTAGGGAAAAACCTTTTTTTTTTTTCATATCAACTGGCTCCAGAAAGTTAAACAGATTTGTAAATTACTTCTTTTAAAGGGGTACTCCGGTGATTTTTTTTTTTTTTTAAATCAACTGGTGCCAGAAAGTTAAACAGATTTGTAAACTTCTATTAAAAAATCTTAATGCTTCCTGTACTTATTAGCTGCTGACTACTACAGCGGAAATTCATTTATTTTTGGAACACAGAGCTGTCTGCTGACATCATGAGCACAGTGCTCTCTGCTGACATCTCTGTCCATTTTAGGAACTGCCCAGAACAACATATGTTTGCTGTGGGGATTTCCTTTTACTCTGCCAGTTCCTAAAATGGACAGAGATGTCAGCAGAGAGCACTGTGCTCATGATGTCAGCAGACAGCTCTGTGTTTCAAACGGAAAATAATTTCCACTTTAGTATTCAGCAGCTAATAAGTACAGGAAGGATTAATATTTTTTAATAGAAGTAATTTACAAATCTGTTTAATTTTCTGTCACCAGTTGATTTAAAAAAAAAGTTTTTCACCAGAGTACCCGTTTATTAACCCCTTCACGACCCAGCCCATTTTTACCTTCAGGACCTGGGCCTTTTTTGAACATATGACCACTGTTACTTTAAACATTAATAACTCTGGAATGCTTTTAGTTTTCATTTTGATTCCGAGTTTCTTTTTTCGGGACATATTCTACTTTATGTTATTGGTAAAATTTCACTGATATTTGCATCCTTTCTTGGTAATAAATCTAAAAATTTCATGAAAACTTTGAAAATTTTGCATTTTTCTAACTTTGAAACTCTCTGCTTGTATGGAAAATGGATATTCCAAATAAATTATATATTGATTTACATACACAATATGTCTTCTTTATGTTTGCATCAAAAAATTTACGTGTTTTTACTTTTGGAAGACACCAGAGGGCTTCAAAGTTCAGCAGCAATTTTCCAATTTTTCTCAAGATTTTCAAAATCGTACTTTTTCAGGAACCAGTTCAGGTTAGAAGTGGATTTTAAGGGTCTTCATTTTAGAAATACCCCATTATAAAAACTGCACCCCACAAAGTATTCAAAATGGCATTCAGTAAGTGTTTTAACCCTTTAGGTGTTTCACAGGAATAGCAGCAAAGTGAAGGAGAAAATTCTAAATCTTCATTTTTTACACTCGCATGTTCTTGTAGACCATATTTTTGAATTTTTACAAGGGGTAAAAGGAGAGATATCACCCTAATATTTGTAACCCAATTTCTCTCGAGTAAGGAAATACCTCATATGTCTATGTAAAGTGTTCGGCGGGCGCAGTAGAGGGCTCAGAACGGAAGGAGCGACAGTGGGATTTTGGAGAGTGAGTTTTTCTGAAAGGGTTTTTGGGGGGCATGTCCCATTTAGGAAGCCCCTATGGTGCCAGAACAGTGGACCCCCCCACATGTGACCCCATTTTGGAAACTGCACCCCTCATGGAATTTAATAAGGGGTGCAGTAAGCATTTACACCCCACTGGCGTTTGACAGATATTTGAAACAGTGGACTGTGCAAATGAAAAATTGTATTTTTCATTTTCAAAGCCCACTGTTCCAAAAATCTGTCATACACCAGTGGGGTGTTAATGCTCACTGCACCCCTTATTAAATTCCATGAGGGGTGCAGTTTCCAAAATGGGGTCACATATGGATATTTATTGTTTTGTGTTTATGTCAGAACTGTTGTAACAATCAGCCACCCCTGTGCAAATCACCTTAAATGTACATGGCGCACTCTCCCTTCTGAGCTTTGTTGTGTGCCCCCAGAGAACGTTGCGCCCACAAATGGGGTATCTCTGTACTCGAGAGAAATTGCATTACAAATTTTGAGGGTCTTTTTCCCTTTTACCTCTTGTGAAAATTAAAAGTATGCAGCAAAACCAACATGTCAGTGTAAAAAAAAATATTTTTATACACTAACATGCTGGTGTAGACCCCAACTTACTTCACCTTTTCATAGGGGTTAAAGAAGAAAAAGCCCCGCAAAATTTGTTAGGCAATTTCTCCCGAGTACGGCGATACCTCATATGTGTCCCAAAACTGTTGCCCTGAAATACAACAGGGCTCCAAAGTGAGAGAGTGCCATGCAGTCACACGGGCAGAGGTTCACAACAAGTTTGCTGCTGGGACTTTGAGCTACAGCGCAAAATTTGCGCCATCTCAAACTTGCAGTACTCACTGTAAACCTCCGCCCATGTGAGTGTACCCTGTACATTCACATTGGGGGGGGGGGGGGCAAACATCCAGCTGTTGCAAAACTATAACTCTGAGCATGCCCTTTGGCTGTCCGTGCATGCTGGGAGTTGTAGTTTTGCAACAGCTGGAGGCACACTGGTTGCGAAACACGGAGTTAGATAGCAAACTGGTGTTTCGCAACCAGTGTGCCTTCAGCTGTTGCAAAAACTACAAATCTCAGCATGCAGTGACAGCAGAAAGGCATGCTGGAACTTGTAGTTATGCAACAGCTAGAGGCATACTGCTACAACTCCCAGAATGCCCTTTGGCTGTCCATGCATGCTGGGGGTTGTAGTTATGCAACAACTGAAGGCACACTGGTTGCAAAACACTTGAAAGTTTATTACTTAACTTAGTGTTTCCAAACCAGTGTGCCTCCAGCTGTTGCAAAACTACAACTCCCAGCATGCATGGTCTGTCAGTGCATGCTGGGAGTTATAGTTTTGCAACAGCTGGAGGCACACTGGTTGCGAAACACGGAGTTAGATAGCAAACTGGTGTTTCGCAACCAGTGTGCCTTCAGCTGTTGCAAAAACTACAAATCTCAGGATGCAGTGACAGCAGAAAGGCATGCTGGAACTTGTAGTTATGCAACAGCTAGAGGCATACTGCTACAACTCCCAGAATGCCCTTTGGCTGTCCATGCATGCTGGGGGTTGTAGTTATGCAACAACTGAAGGCACACTGGTTGCAAAACACTTGAAAGTTTATTACTTAACTTAGTGTTTCCAAACCAGTGTGCCTCCAGCTGTTGCAAAACTACAACTCCCAGCATGCATGGTCTGTCAGTGCATGCTGGGAGTTATAGTTTTGCAACAGCTGGAGGCATACGGGTTGGGAAACACTAAGTTAGGAAACGGACAATGTTTCCCAACTAGTGTGCCTCCAGTTGTTGCAAAACTACAACTCCCAGCATGTCCAGACTGCCCAGGCATGCTGGAAGTTGTAGTTCGGCAATATCTGAAGGATCAGATGTTGCCGAACTACAACTTCCAGCATGCTTGGGCAGTCTGGCATGCTGGGAGTTGTAGTTTTGCAACATCTGGAGGTCCACAGTTTGGAGACCACTGTATAATGGTCTCCAATCTGTGCTCTTCCAGATGTTACAGGACTACAACTCCCAGCATGCCTGGACAGACTGAGCGTGCTGAGATTTGTAGTTTTGCAACATCTGGAAGAGCACAATTGGAGACCATTATACAGTGGTCTCCAAACTGTGGACCTCCAGATGTTGCAAAACTACAACTCACAGCACAGAAAGCCAAAGGTTGTCTGGGCATGCTGGGAGTTGCAGTTTTGAAATTCCCAGAGGAAGCCGTGAGATCGCTTTATGGCGATCTCACTGCTGCCAATGAAGATGCCGTCCTTCTGCTGGAAACTCATTGCCGGGACGCACCACCGCCGGGACCGCCTGGAGGACGCCGCTCGCGCCGGGACCGCTCGGGACACCTCATGGCCAGGTGAGTGATGCCGGGGGACGGGTAAGGGACACTTAGCAGAGCGGTGCTGCTAAGTATTCTCATAGCGAAACGCTGCTATCAGCTAGTCACATTTGACTAGCTGATAGCAGCGATCACTGTGGGGGGGGGGAGGGGGAGAAACCCCCCGTGGTCACATGGTAAGATGGCTGGCTATCAGTGATAGCCACCATCTTACCGGGCGCTGCGGGATGCCGCGAGTAGCGGCAAAAATGTTCATGACGTACCTGGTACGTCATGGGTCTGGAACACCTTCCCACTCATGACGTACAGGTATGTCATAGGTTGGGAAGGGGTTAATCCTAAAAGTACTTATCAGTAGCTGAAGTAGAGTTGTTGACACCTCTGTCTGTCTCAAGAACTGTCCAGAGCAGGAGAGGTTTGCTATGGGGATTTGCTCCTACTCTGGACAGTTCCTGACACAGACAGAGGTGTTAGCAGAGAGCACTGTTGTCAGACAGAAAAGAACAACTCAACTTCAGCAGCTGATAAGTACTGGTAGGATTACAAAATTTTAATAGAAGTAATTCACAAATCTTTCTGGAGCCAGTTGATACGAAAAAAATAGTTTTTCACCGGAATACCCATTTAACCTATCCTAACCTGCCTGAGTACTAAAGTACCTAGTGTGCAAGTT
Organism: Hyla sarda; assembly: GCF_029499605.1. Classification (NCBI taxonomy): domain Eukaryota; kingdom Metazoa; phylum Chordata; class Amphibia; order Anura; family Hylidae; genus Hyla; species Hyla sarda. The sequence goes on along the minus strand of NC_079190.1, from coordinate 150,286,028 downwards.
CCTGAAAAGACGTTCCTGTGTATTTTATTACTGTGCATGGCCCTTGATCTGTTTTGAGATGGACCATCAAATCCATTTTGGATTTGACAGCCAATTCAGATTTAGCTGAACGTGGTACAGAGCATTATTAGTGCACTTCCTAAACTGAACAGCTGGACACTGTGCTGGGGGAGGATTTACATTACAGGGCTATAGATGGCATGTGGGGGGAGGCAGTTAATGGTGAACTGAGTTTGCAAAGTGCTATAAGAGCTGAAAGGAAATAAATAGCCAGGATCACAGCAGGGAAGGGGTTACATCACAAAAACAGTGTAAGCTTTACTATGAAGTGAACTGCTAATGAAGATCACTAAAGTGAAAAGGAGCATGAATTGCATCCACAAGGCAGCTCTGTGTACATAGTAAAAAAAATAAAATAAAAAAAAAAAGGATTTAAAAAAGGAACAGCCTTGATGTACATTTTAGGCACAGTGTCAACCCTCTGTAGGAGGCAGACAAGCTTAGCTTACATTCACACTTTCCAGGCTTGGCCATCTGCACAGCAGTATTTTAGTTCTGTCCCACCTGAGTTTGTTTTGGACTCTCTGCTGCTAGGGACCAAGAGGCAGATTTAGGCTATGTTCACACAGTGTTTTTTCAAGCACATTTATTTTTTGAAAATAAAACTTCTAAAATATGCCTGAAAAAAAACGTTGTGGGAACCTAGTCTTATGAAAACGTGTGTGCAGAGGAAGAGTGGCACAGTTGCCTATAGCAACCAGTTTGTGCCATTTATTAAATATAACTCTTAAAATATAGAAGCACTCTAATTGGTTGCTATTGGCAACTTCACCACTCTTCCTTTAAACAAGTTTTTATAAATTCCTTCCCCCTCCAAATTTCTTTCATAACTGGCAGTGTTTGCACGCAAGTGAGACCCCTTGCAGCAAATAGTTTCAAACTTTTTTTTTTGTAAATACATTTTTAAATGCTAATTAAAAGGATTTGTAAAAATGTTACAGATCACCTAAGCTATTAAATAGAGGGATGTTGTGTGAAACGACAGTGGCCACTTAAGCATGAGTGGCACTGACTGTTTCTTCCATAGTTTTCTAAATTATACCACGGGAACAAATAGCCCACAAGAGGAAAGAAATCCATTGGCCTGAAGCCATTTTGCATGCAAGCTGTTTTCTCAGGGATTTAAGAACGCATGTGTGCTCTTAAAAAAATACCAAATAATTAATAAAGTCTATAGCAGAAACAGTGAGTGCTACTCGTGCTTGGCCTATTGTTACATTATACAGTATTTAGCTGCTTTAAAATGTGTTGAGCTGTAGCTTACCTGCAATTGTGTTGCTGACATTGTATTAAGGCTCCAGAGTGCAAGCCAATAATAAAATAATGTCAGTGGATTTAAAGGGGTACTCTGGTGGAAAACTTTTTTTTTCTTTTTAATCAACTGGTGCCAGAAAGTTAAACAGATTTGTAAATTAATTCTATTAAAAAATCTTAATCCTTCCAGTACTTCTTAGCTTCTTTTCTTTTTGGAACACAGAGCTCTCTGCTGACATCACGAGCACAGTGCTCTCTGCTGACATCTCTGTCCATTTTAGGAACTGTCCAGAGTAGGAGAAAATCGCCATAGAAATGTCAGAGATGTCAGAGATGTCAGCAAAGAGCACTGTGTTCATGATGTCAGCAGAGAGCTTTGTGTTCCAAAAAGAAAAAAAATATCCTCTGTAGTATTGAGCAGCTAATAAGTACTGGAAGGATTAAGATTTTTTAATAGAAGCAATGTACAAATCTGTCTAACTTTCTGGCACCAGTTGATAAAAAAAAAAAAAAAATAGTTTTCCACCGGAGTACCCCTTTAATGTTTCTGCATACCATTTTGTTATCAATATGTTTGGAAAGTAGTATGTTCCTTCTTTCAGGAAAAACACATAAAAATCCAAATGACCTAGTGTAATAAAAGAAACATGCACCCGCTGGTAATGGCGGACTTCAGCTATCATGCTGATGTCTGCTATTAACCCCTCAGATGCCTTGATCAATACAGATCACTGCATCTGTGACAATGCAGGTGTTCTGATGTATGATCGGATCGCCCTTGGCACTGCCGCGGGGATCCAATCATCCATAATGGTGGACGGATCTCCCCTCACCTGCCTCCTCCGCTCTCCCGGGGTCATCTTCTCTGGTCTGACTTTGAGCATAGCACTGAACGGTATTATCAATCAAATGATTGCTATGAATAGTCCCCTATAGGGGCATGATAAATGTAAAAAAAAAAGAAAAAGTCACAAAAGGTTTTAAACAAATTGGAAAAATCCCCCCCCCCCCCATAAAAATATATAAATCACCCCTTTACCAATCTACACATCACATGGGTCTGTGGATGAAAATGTTAAAGAGTTGTGATTTTTAGAAAGCAAGGAGTACCCTTTTAAGGCCATAATGGGCTGTGTCCTTAAAGGAGTACTCTGGGATGTAAAAAATGTGTTTCAGACTGCCAGCAGTAAAAAAAAAATAAAGGGATACATACCTGCCGCCATTCCCCCAGTGCATCCGGTAATCCGTTTCAGCCTCCTCTTCCTGGTTGCTGGTGGTCTGTGAGTCATACTGCACTTAGCCAATCACCGGCCGCTGCGAAGTCCCACCTTGGCCGGCGATAGGCTGAGCGGCAGTGTGACATTTTCGGCCCCGGCACTGGTCTTCTTCCTGGTGCCAGGACCAAAAACGTCACACCGCCGCTCAGCCTATCGCCAGCCGAGGCAGGACTTCACTGCGGACGTTAATTGGCTGAGTGCAGTATGACTCACCGGCAACCAGGAAGAGGATCGCGGCGGAAGCCGAAATGTGTTACCGGAGGCATCGGGGGAGCGGCGACAGGTATGTATCCCTTTATTTTTTTTACTGAGGGCAGTCTGAAACACATTTTTTACATCCCTGAGTACTCCTTTAAGGGGTTAAAGCTATTGTACACTGTACAGTTTAAAGTAAATGCTGTCAATGTATTGGTATTGGTATCTAAGCTATATGTTCATATTACTAATAATTGTTATGACTCAAAAATGAATGGGGAGAAAAAAATCTAAAATAAATAAATGAATAAATAAGAAGGTTGGCAGCTCTGCATAGGATTTGCTTTTATTTTACTATTCATCAACATACCAAACAATCTGTGAATGAGATTATCTATATCCCTATTCATTACAATGTAACATCTGTGAGCTGTTGCTTAAGCACAGCAAAAATATGCTGCAGCAACATGTTATGTGTGAGACAGCTTTGCAATGTAGAAACAATGATGCCCATAGAAGAGAGGGGGGGCATAGCCAAGATCACAATGAACCTCCCATTATTGTGCTAGGTTTTTCCACCCAGAATAGAATTGTCTTATATTTGTTTTTTCTCCTACACAATTTTTTTTGCAACCATTGTGCGTATCCCTCAGCCCATTGCTTGCTGGCAATAAATTATATTAGTTGGGTTCTGCACAGGTTCTGCCGCCCAATAGCAGAAGGGATGATTATATAAGGGCCTAGCCTTCCCTCCAAGGGTTTAAAAACCATATTGTCTCCCTCGGAGGTGCTTATACCCTCAGGCAGATCTAATAAAGCCAGAAGAATGCCTTTCCTGCAATTCACTCATAGGAACATATGTTGCTTGCACGGTATACTCAGGTCAGCTAAAGATAATTTTATTCTATTGATATGAAAGAAGCATCGCTGCTCGAGGCTGATACAGTATGAGCCAAGTAGCTTTACATCACCAAGAGCATTAGCATTTGGTATTTTATAATTATACTTTGATTCTGCTATTAACACTAATCTCTACCAGAAGGTCTATGTTAAATACATGCAGACCCTACACCATGACTAAGAGAATATAAAAAAAATGCCATGAGAAGAAAAAAGGAATCATTTACCGTATATGCTCAAGTATAAGCCGACCTGAATGTAAGCCGAGGCCCTTAATTTCACCCCAAAAATCCAGGAAAATTGACTCGACTATAAGCCTAGGGTGGGAAATACATCATCCCCTCCCCCTGTCATCATCCAGACCCCCGTCATCATCCAGACCCCCGTCATTAACACCCCTTGTCATCATCCCCCTCATCATCATCCCCCCTTCATCATCCCCCTGTCATCATCCCCCTGTCATTATCACCCTGTCATCATCACCTCCCTTCATCATCCCCCTCGTCATCATCCCCCCCTTCATCCTCCCCTCATCATCATCCCCCCTTCATCACCCCCCTGTCATCATCCCCCTGTCATTATCAACCTGTCATCATCACTCCCTTTCATCATCCCCCTGTCATCATCCCCCTCGTCATCATCCCCCCCCCCATCATCACCACCGGTCAATCCCTTCATCAGTGGTCTTCAACCTGCGGACCAACAGATGTTGCAAAACTACAACTCCCAGCATGCCCGGACAGCCGATGGCTGTCGGGGCATGCTGGGAGTTGTAGTTTTGCAACATTTGGAGGTCCGCAGGTTGAAGACCACTGATGAAGGGATTGACAGGCAGAGAGTTCACTCGAGTATAAGCCGAGGGGGGCGTTTTCAGCACGAAAAATCATGCTGAAAAACTCGGCTTATACTCGAGTATATACGGTAATATCTTCACTATTTTAAAATAAACATGTTTTCCTTATTAAGGCTTCAGTTAATTATGAAGCTTGCACGGACTGATGATAACACAGTCACAAAAACATAGCCAGCAATGACAGATGACACCAGCTGACTAATACCAAAAAATGCTCTGATAATTGAAAACTGGTGACTTTATTAGGTTTATTTCTATCATTTTCTTCTAGCAACATGGTACATGAGTATGGTTTAATTGGATGCCACGTACGTGTGGGTACACTTTGTAGGTCCCTCTGTTGAAGCATAAGCATGCTGCTAAATTCTGGAGTAATGATTCCAAGTTCCATTTAACATCTTTGTCAGGATAAAAAAAAAAAAAAAAAAAAGATTTTTGGAAAGTTTAAAATAAATCATTGCTAATAAGTACCATGGTCAGAAAGTTGGAAGGTATGAAAGTAAAAGGGATGGTGTATGATACCACATACAATGCACTGGTTTATTATGTTAAATGTTTATTGATCGCAAATGGCTGCCTGTAGGGATTGATATTTGCAGCATTTCTGACCATTCCAGTAGAAAATTAAACTGTTAGCTTTTAATGGATAATATACAATTGCTTTAGCCAATGTTTAACTCATGAATCAATTATAATTCTAAGTAAAGCATAGGGAAAGTATTCTCATGTTAATTAGTGATAGCAAAGCTGGGATTCCCCAGTGTGATCAATTATGTGATCATTACCGTCTCACTCAATTTCATGTCAGCAATGTCAATGGATCATTAGAATGTGACCTGATGGGAGATAATGGAGGAAAGACTGAGCCTTACTGTATAAAACTGCTATACTTAAAAAAAAAAAAAAAAAAATATATATATATATATATATATATATATATATATATATATATATAAATCCAATATGGAGCAGCACATCAAATAGCGGTGGGTGCTATCAGTCAAACCCAGGTCACGGGATGCACGTAGGTATATTCCAAAAAGGACTGCAGCACTCCAAGTTCAGATGAAAATAAAAGTGGCGTTTATTCCATCTAGTTCAAAGGCAATGTTTCAGCTGCGTACCTGCAGCCTTTATCAAGCAAACACACAGTGTACAAGTAGTGATATAAATATGGTGGAAACTGTGACATCATCATTACATCACACATTTGCATAAGAATCATAATACATGAGAAAACAGAAGCGATCTCGCGATCGGTACAAATATTCAATCAAATGTACATACAGTAGCATAGAACATATCAATAGTGATACAGGGTGATATCAAAATTGTGCATATGTATATAGAATAAACATAATAATAACATGAAAGTGACTCACATGGACGGAAGCTCTGGGCGGAATCTGCTTGATGCGAAAAACAAACGCCGGCTGCGTCATCACCCTGTGACAGGCGCAAGTGCGGCGTGTACAGAATAAACGGAAGCACAGGAGATCAACCAGAAACAGGCGCATTGGCGCATGCGCAGTAAAGCGGAGAATCCTCCGTGGCCATCATGCTAAAGAGTTCAATTAAGGGCAATGTACAAAATGAATGGGGCAGAGCGAAGAATACTCCGCGGCTGTCTTATTAAAAAGGTCAATGGAGGGCAATATAATATAGATGCAGAAGAGCGGCAACCAACATTGGCGCATCAAAAAGCAAGAATGTAAATAAATGGCGCAATTAAAGGTGTAGTAGATAGTGGAGAAAATGAAAAAATGAAAAAAACTAATGAAGAATAAAAATAAAAAGTAATGAAAACAAAGAAAAAACATAAATAATAAAATAAAAATAAAAAATAAATAAAAAGCTATAGCTATAGGAAGGGACTCAATCTGTGTCTGCACGTTCAGGGGACCAAAATGGTAGGTATAAAAAAGGTAGGTATAAAAAACTACCACAGAAATAATAAGACTCTTTGGGAATAATAGACCAGGATCCATAACGTACAGGAGACCATATGCAACCGGACACTGCATTCTGGACTCCCTAGGTATAAAGTCTGGTGCCCGAAACAAAGCTGGTACGGGAACCTGACAGCGGGGAGGCATGGGATTAACCCATAATATACGGGAAACACCCCAGTCTCCACCAGTCCCATAATTGGGAGTATTGGCATAATTGTAGCCCTAGCCAGAAGTGTCCCACATCCATGCACACATACATAATCGATCCTAGAAAGGTCTAAATGGTTAAGAGAATAAATGATTGGGTCACCCACTGTGCAAAGACACATCTATCATGGAGTCTGTACATTCATAGCTCAAAGGGATAAAAATACTAAATAATGTAAACAAAAAAGTTTATTAAAGAGAGTTATAGAGAGATAAAAGTAATAGGTATGATTGATGAATGATAAATCACATAATGAAAACAATATAGGTTCCGGTTGAGCTTCTGTTTCCCAGGTATAACATATGATGAGGAGAATGAATGTTCATGCAGGTTCCGTCATGCCGTCTCTATAAAGTGAAATTAAAAAAGAGGAGATTACAATCTCAAATTTTTTTTTTAACACAGTATATTCATAGCATAACCACAGGTGACAATATACAAAGGCTAAGGGCATGACAGTTTATGAGTAATGAATATGATGATTAAATATTAGCAATGGGGAAGTCCACATTAAGGCCGTTGGGTTTGAGTGTTTGTAACTCAAAAATCCAACGTAGTTCGCAACGATGAAGGGCAGCAATGCGATCGCCTCCTCTTTTGAGGGAGGAATGTGGTCAATCAGAGCGAAACGAAGGTCCCACTCTGAGTGGCCACATTCGACGAAATGTTTGGGGACAGGGAGATCTCTCCTCCCCTTCCTAATGGTGTAGCGATGTTGGTTAAGGCGTGTACGAAATTCCCCTGTGGTTTCTCCCACATATAAGAGGTTACACGGACATAAAAGAATGTAAATAACAAATTTAGACGAACAAGTAAGATAGTGTCTAATCTTGTAGGTCTTGCCATGTTGTGGATGAATAAATGTTGGCCCTTTGACCATTTTTGAACAATTTATACAGTGGCAACAGGGGTAACAACCTTGACTTTTGACAGTTAGATATAGTTGTCGAGTAGAGGACTGCGTCCCAATATCGGCCCGAACAAGTTTATCACGGAGATTTGGTGCCCGCTTATAGGACATTAAAGGTGGTGATTGAAAGTCACTGATGGATGGAAATGATCTTTTCAATATATGCCAGTGTGAATTCGGGTAGAAAAACAGACATGATGCACATCTACAATCTTGTATAATGATCTGATTGCTTCTCAGCATAAGATCAAAAACTAACAGGTTGTTAGTATACATTTTTGATTAAAAAGTACAAGCCCACTCGCCACGTCAAGGCCACCTATCCAGAGTGGGTCCCTAACGTCCCTAGCATAAAATGGCGCTGCACCGGGCGGCGACCACCACCTCCGCGACGCCAATGCCCACAGGGGGGGAACGACCCATCGGCAGAGCGGCCCCAATGCCACTCAAACCAGTCTATGGGCCGCACCCCCCCGCAGACACTGCGCCACGGCAGCAACGGACACCGCACAGCACCACACCAGTGTAAACAGGGATGTAATAGCTCACTTACCATGCTCTCCCAGTCAGACTGGGAGGCTGCTAGGAAAGAAATGGCCCATGTGCAGCTAACTACTGCTTATATAGGGTTGGGCTGAGGGGGTGGGGAAGAGTGCAGCACATGTTAAAACAAAGAAAAAGGAGGGGATAGAAATCACAGTGGGAATTCGAGTAGAAGAACAGACATGGTGCACATCTACAATCTTGTATAATGATCTGATTGCTTCTCAGCATAACATCAAAAACTAACAGGTTGTTAGTATACATTTTTGATCAAAAAGTACAAGCCCACTCGCCACGTCAAGGCCACCTATCCAGAGTGGGTCCCTAACGTCCCTAGCATAAAATGGCGCAGCACCGGGCGGCGACCACCACCGCCGCGATGCCAATGCCCACATGGGGGGAACGACCCACCGGCAGAGCGGCCCAGATGCCACTCAAACCAGTCTATGGGCCGCACCCCCCCCTGCAGACACTGCGCCACGGCAGCAACGGACACCGCACAGCACCACACCAGTGTGAACAGGGATGTAACAGCTCACTTACCATGCTCTCCCAGTCAGACTGGGAGGCTGCTAGGAAAGAAATGGCCCATGTGCAGCTAACTACTGCTTATATAGGGTTGGGCTGAGGGTGTGGGGAAGAGTGCAGCACATGTTAAAACAAAGAAAAAGGAGGGGATAGAAATCACAGTGGGAATTCGGGTAGAAGAACAGACATGGTGCACATCTACAATCTTGTATAATGATCTGATTGCTTCTCAGCATAACATCAAAAACTAACAGGTTGTTAGTATACATTTTTGATCAAAAAGTACAAGCCCACTCGCCACGTCAAGGCCACCTATCCAGAGTGGGTCCCTAACGTCCCTAGCATAAAATGGCGCAGCACCGGGCGGCGACCACCACCGCCGCGACGCCAATGCCCACAGGGGGGGGGGAACGACCCACCGGCAGAGCGGCCCCAATGCCACTCAAACCAGTCTATGGGCCGCACCCCCCCGCAGACATGGCGCCACGGCAGCAACGGACACCGCACAGCACCACACCAGTGTGAACAGGGATGTAATAGCTCACTTACCATGCTCTCCCAGTCAGACTGGGAGGCTGCTAGGAAAGAAATGGCCCATGTGCAGCTAACTACTGCTTATATAGGGTTGGGCTGAGGGGGTGGGGAAGAGTGCAGCACATGTTAAAACAAAGAAAAAGGAGGGGATAGAAATCACAGTGTGAATTCGGGTAGAAAAACAGACATGGTGCACATCTACAATCTTGTATAATGATCTGATTGCTTCTCAGCATAACATCAAAAACTAACAGGTTGTTAGTATACATTTTTGATCAAAAAGTACAAGCCCACTCGCCACGTCAAGGCCACCTATCCAGAGTGGGTCCCTAACGTCCCTAGCATAAAATGGCGCGGCACCAGGCGGCGACCACCACCCCCCCCCCCCCCGCAGACACGGCGCCACGGCAGCAACGGACACCGCACAGCACCACACCAGTGTGAACAGGGACGTTAGGGACCCACTCTGGATAGGTGGCCTTGACGTGGCGAGTGGGCTTGTACTTTTTGATCAAAAATGTATACTAACAACCTGTTAGTTTTTGATATTATGCTGAGAAGCAATCAGATCATTATACAAGATTGTAGATGTGCACCATGTCTGTTTTTCTACCCGAATTCACACTGTGATTTCTATCCCCTCCTTTTTTTTTGTTTTGTTTGAACATGTGCTGCACTCTTCCCCACCCCCTCAGCCCAAACCTATATAAGTAGTAGTTAGCTACACCTGGGCCATTTCTTTCCTAGCAGCCTCCCAGTCTGACTGGGAGAGCATGGTAAGTGAGCTATTACACCTTGTTCACACTGATGTGGTGCTGTGCGGTGCCCGTTGCTGCCGTGGCGCCGTGTCTGCGGGGGGGGTGCAGCCCATAGACTGGTTTGAGTGGCATTGGGGCCGCTCTGCCGGTGGGTCGTTCCCCCCCTGTGGGCACTGGTGTCGCGTCGGTGGTGGTTGCCGCCCGGTGCTGCGCCATTTTATGCTAGGGACGTTAGGGACCCACTCTGGATAGGTGGCCTTGACGTGGCGAGTGGGCTTGTACTTTTTGATCAAAAATGTATACTAACAAGCTGTTAGTTTTTGATATTATGCTGAGAAGCAATCAGATCATTATACAAGATTGTAGATGTACACCATGTCTGTTTTTCTACCCGAATTCACAATATATGCCAGTGTTTTCTGACAATCTCAGAAACACGGTGAGATTGCTCATTGTATTGTGAAACGAAAGCTATACGGTTTGCAGAGCTTTTGGGAGAAGTGTCATAGATTAGTGACTTTCGTTCATGAGCAAGTACAGAACTTTCACATTGTGAAACCAATTTTTGGGGATACCCACGTTGAATAAAGTTGGAGGCCATGGTGTCAAGAATGGGCATAATGGCAGTTTCCTTACTGACAATGCGTCTGGCTCAGAGCATCTGACTCCGTGGTAGAGATTTAATCATGGATTTAGGGTATTGACTGGTGAAATGTAAAATGGAATTGCAATCAGTGGGTTTGGAGAAAAGGGTAGTAGATAGTTTGTTAGAATCGATAGAGACCAGTGTATCCAGAAACTGTATGGAGGTGCAAGATGAATTCAAAGTAAATTGGATATGCGGGCAGATAGTGTTCAGAAAAGTGTGGAAATCAAGAAGAGAAACCGCTCCAAATGAGGAACACATCATCTATGTATCGTCATCACCTCAGGACATTCCTGAAGTGGTTGGACACATAGATGTGTGACTCCTCCAACGACGCCACCATCATGTTGGCGTACGTTGGGGCCACATTGGTCCCCATGGCGGTTCCGGCAATTTGTGCATAAAAAGAGTCATTAAAGGTGAAATAATTGTTAGATAGCACAAAATCAAGAAGAGAAATAATGAATTGGGTTTCAGGCAGAGAAAAATCTGGTGAGATCATAGAGGCTACAGCCACTATACCGAGGTCATTAGGAATGGATGTATACAGAGATACAATGTCGAATGATGCCAAAATGACATCACCCGAGATTGATCAAAATCAAGTTTTTTGAGAAAATCAGAGGTGTCACGTAAGTATGATTTAGCACTGCATAGGGGCGGAGAAGTTGATCCAGAAAAATAGATACACGGCTGGTTACAGAATTGCGTCCGGAGACGATAGGTCATCCCGGAGGGTTAATTAAGGATTTGTGAACCTTTGGTAATAAGTAGAGAACCGGAGTAACAGGATGAGGCACTTTCAAAAAGTCTTTTAAAGACTCATCAATGAGATGTGAATCAAATGCATTTTGTGGAATTATGTCAAGTTTAGCAGAAATAACTTTAATAGGGTTGTGAGCAAGAAGGAGATATGTGCTAGAATCGCTCAACTGATGTTGAGCTTCGCTAATGTACTTGCTACGATCGAGAACCACAATCGCACCCCCCTTATCTGCGGGTTTTAGGATTAGACTGTGGTCCTGGATCAAAGAGTTTAGTGCCTGTAATTGAGAACGTGTGAGATTAGGGTGAACCAATTGTTGAGGTTCAGACCTCAATGATGCAATTTCTTGACTAACAAATGCACAATATGTATCTAATGCACAAGATGAGACTGGTGGCATAAATTTACTTTTTTTGGGTAAGTCATAATCGGCAAATTTAAAGGAGGCTGAGACTGAAATTGTGGAGGCGGGTAAAGGCTTCCGGTTAGCCGAATCCGCGAACCAAACTCTGAGTCTAAGTTTACGAAAAAACTGATGCAAGTCAATATCCAAAGCTCTGCAAACCGTATAGCTTTTGTTTCACAATACAATGAGCAATCTCACTGTGTTTCTGAGATTGTCAGAAAACACTGGCATATATTGAAAAGATCATTCCCATCCATCAGTGACTTTCAATCACCACCTTTAATGTCCTATAAGCGGGCACCAAATCTCCGTGATAAACTTGTTCGGTCCGATATTGGGATGCAGTCCTCTACTCGACAACTATATCTAATTGTCAAAAGTCAAGGTTGTTACCCCTGTTGCCACTGTATAAATTGTTCAAAAATGGTCAAAAGGCCAACATTTATTCATCCACAACATGGCAAGACCTACAAGATTAGACACTATCTTACTTGTTCGTCTAAATTTGTTATTTACATTCTTTTATGTCCGTGTAACCTCTTATATTTGGGAGAAACCACAGGGGAATTTCGTACACGCCTTAAACAACATCGCTACACCATTAGGAAGGGGAGGAGAGATCTCCCTGTCCCCAACCATTTCGTCGAATGTGGCCACTCAGAGCGGGACCTTCGTTTCGCTCTGATCGACCACATTCCCCCCCTCAAAAGAGGAGGCGATTGCATTGCTGCCCTTCATTGTTGTGGACTACGTTGGATTTTTGAGTTACAAACACTCAAACCCAACGGCCTTAATGTGGACTTCCCCATTGCTAATATTTAATCATCATATTCATTACTCATTAACTGTCACGCCCTTAGCCTTTGTATATTGTCACCTGTGGTTATGCTATGAATATACTGTATAAAATATATATTTTTTTTTATTGTAATCTCCTCTTTTTTAATTTCACTTTATAGAGACGGCATGACGGAACCTGCATGAACATTCATTCTCCTCATCATAAGTTATACCTGGGAAACAGAAGCTCAACCGCAACCTATATTGTTTTCATTATGTGATTTATCATTCATCAATCATACCTATTACTTTTATCTCTCTATAACTCTCTTTAATAAACTTTTTTGTTTACATTATTTAGTATTTTTATCCCTATTGAGCTATGGATGTACAGACTCCATGATAGATGTGTCTTTGCACAGTGGGTGACCCAATCATTTATTCTCTTAACCATTTAGACCTTTCTAGGATCGATTATGTATGTGTGCATGGATGTGGGACACTTCTGGCTAGGGCTACAATTATGCCAATACTCCCAATTATGGGACTGGTGGAGACTGGGGTGTTTCCCGTATATTATGGGTTAACCCCATGCCTCCCCGCTGTCGGGTTCCCGTACCAGCTTTGTTTCGGGCACCAGACTTTATACCTAGGGAGTCCAGAATGCAGTGTCCGGTTGCATATGGTCTCCTGTACGTTATGGATCCTGGTCTATTATTCCCAAAGAGTCTTATTATTTCTGTGGTAGTTTTTTATACCTACCTTTTTTATACCTACCATTTTGGTCCCCTGAACATGCAGACACAGATTGAGTCCCTTCCGATTTATTTATTTTATTTTATTTTATTTATTTTTTATTTTTATTTTATTATTTATGTTTTTTCTTTGTTTTCATTACTTTTTTTTTTATTCTTCATCATTTTTTTTCATTTTCTTCATTTTTTCATTTTCTCCACTATCTACTACACCTTTAATTGTGCCATTTATTTACATTCTTGCTTTTTGATGCGCCAATGTTGGTTGCCGCTCTTCTGCATCTATATTATATTGCCCTCCATTGACCTTTTTAATATGACAGCCGCGGAGTATTCTTCGCTCTGCCCCATTCATTTTGTACATTGACCTTAATTGAGCCCTTTAGCATGATGGCCACGGAGGATTCTCCGCTTTACTGCACATGCGCCAATGCGCCTGTTTCCGGTTGATCTCCTGTGCTTCCGTTTATTCTGTACACGCCGTGCTTGCGCCTGTCACAGGGTGATGATGCAGCCGGCGTTTGTTTTTCGCATCAAGCAGGTTCCGCCCAGAGCTTCCGTCCATGTGAGTCACTTTCATGTTATTATTATGTTTATTCTATATACATATGCACGATTTTGATATCACCCTGTATCACTATTGATATGTTCTATGCTACTGTATGTACATTTGATTGAATATTTGTACCGATCGCGAGATCACTTCTGTTTTTTTATGTATTATGATTCTTATGCAAATGTGTGATGTAATGATGATGTCACAGTTTCCACCATATTTAAATCACTACTTGTACACTGTGTGTTTGCTTGATAAAGGCTGCAGGTACGCAGCTGAAACGTTGCCTTTGAACTAGATGGAATAAACGCCACTTTTATTTTCATCTGAACTTGGAGTGCTGCAGTTCTTTTTGGAATATATATATATATATATATATATATATATATATATATATATATTATAGGAAATTCTATTGATTCTTCTATGAACCAATTGGTCAAGACAGCAAATGTTAATTAAAGGGGTTATCCAGGAAGGAAACTTTTTTTTATATATCATCTGGCTCCAGAAAGTTAAACAGATTTGTAAATTTAAAATCAAATTTACAGCTTTTACCTCAAGAACCTCATCATCTGAGGTGCAAAATGATGTGTTTGGAATCGTAAATAAATGCAATAAAAAACAGCATCACTAATACAAAAATATAATTCAATAAAATATAATAAAATGTACTACACATATACAGGCACTAATACAGTCACTTGCAGCCGCTCCTCAGTGGATAGCTGGATGGTAACAAAGTCGACACTCTGGCAGGAGTGACAACACACACGGGAGCGGCGTCCCGCGTGGAGATCTGAAGGGTGAGATGCCGACAGACAAAGCGGGAGACTGGAGCTTGGATTGATTCCTCAGGTAAAGCGGGAGGCTGGAGCCTGGATTAACTCCTCGGGTACCGGGATTAGGTGCGGACACTGGTAGTTGGATGCGTACCAGTAGATGGTGTGGATAGTGTCAAGTCCTAGACGCATTTCAGGGTACTGGGAATTGTAGTCTTTCGACCCCTTCTTCAGTAGATTCCCAGTACCCTGAAATGCGTCTAGGACTTGGCACTATCCACACCATCTACTGGTACGCATCCAACTACCAGTGTCCGCACCTAATCCCGGTACCTGAGGAGTTAATCCAGGCTCCAGTCTCCTGCTTTGTCTGTCAGCATCTCACCCTTCAGATCTCCATATGGGACGCCGCTCCCGTGTATGCTGTCACTCCTGCCAGAGTGTCGGCTTTGTTACCATCCAGCTATCCACTGAGGAGAGGCTGCAAGTGAATGCTGGGACCATCGTGTCGCACCCCATTGCCATCGGGGTTGCTAACCCAGTGTGAGATCTCCACTTACCATCTTGTGGCTATACGGGAGAGCTTCCAACAGCCGCATTTCATCGGTCCACGCCAGTGAGAACCAGGCAGCTGCAGGCGGTGAGAAATACAATTATTAATGTTCCTTTAATATTTCTATCATCTAATCCACTGACTATCTGGAGTCTAATTCTACATTATTTATCAAGTGCACTTTAACTATCTGCTCCGTAACTGGACTATTAAACCAGGTGCCGGACTATCGGACTGCATTATGCTTAATATTCAATAGTCATCCACCCAGTATTGTTACCCCACTAGGGCCCATTGGGGTATCTATTAGTGCCTGTATATGTGTAGTACATTTTATTATATTTTATTGAATTACATTTTTGTATTAGTGATGCTGTTTTTATTCCATTTATTTATGATTCCACACACATCATTATGCCCCTCAGATGGTGAGGTTCTTGAGGCAAAAGCTATGAATGTGATTTTTATTTTTCTCTCTGAAGCCGGTGGGCATCGGTTATAGCTTTAACTACCTCACACCTTTTGTTGTGAGCTGCACCTTTTTTGAAATATTTGTAAATTACTTCTATTAAAAAATTGTAATCCTTTCAGTACTAATGAGCTGCTGAAGTTGAGTTGTTGTTTTCTGTCTAAGTGCTCTCTGATGACACCTGTCTCGGGAACTGTCCAGAGTAGAAGCAAATCCCCATAGCAAACCTCTTCTACTCAACTTCAGCACCTGATAATTATTGTAAGGTGTAAGATTTTTTAATAGAAGTCATTTACAAATCTGTTTAACTTTTTGGAGCCAGTTGATAAATAAAAAAAAAGTTTTTTCCTTGAATACCCCTTTAAAGTTAATAGATGTGTTTTTACTACTGGTGATATGGCTGGAATATATAATAAAATGAAATAAGTTCGGCTAGTACTCTGCTGAGATTTTTCAGCGATGTGAATTCATATTTCCCACCGAGAGCTGTGATTGGTAAGATGGCTCCAGCCAATCACAACTCTCTGCGGGAAATATGAATAGGTATATGTACAGCAGTGCATGGGGACCAGAGAAGAGCTTCCGCCCACATCTACACATTACATAGGACGATTGCAGCGGGTGTCAGGAGTGACACTTGCTGGAATCTGTCCCTTACTGCAAGTACTACTGCTCCCAACATGGAGCACACTCTGCTCCATGCTGGGAGCTGTAGTTCCTGCATTCAAAGGCAGATAGCAATTCTGACACCTGCTGCGATCTGTCTTAGTACAGGTACTACAACTCCCAGCATGGAGCAGAGTGTGCTCCATGTTGGGAGCAGTAGTACCTACAGTAAGTGACAGATCACAGCAAGTGTCACTCCTGACACCTGTTGCGATCCTCCTGATGTGAATTTTGGGACTTAGCTGTGCTCACGGCTACAGAGCCGGGAGAACAGCTGATGCTGAGCAGTAGATATACGTTGTTTATCTACTGCCCAGCAAGAACTTATGGTGAGCCTGCAATGTGTATAGAGCATACACGTTGCTGGCTCACTTAACCCCTTGCTGAGCTGTGCGCTATGCGCTAGCTCAGCAAGGAAAGAATGAACTTACACTGTTGGACAGTGTAGGTTAACTCTTTGGGCAATATACAGAATGTTCAGCAATCTATAGATAGCTGTATATAGTGAATACAGAAAAGGAGATGCCCTTACCTCCCTCGTTCCCTGTCCCAGCCAGGTCTGTGTAGCTCTATCTCCAAGTAATGATGTCATAAGGGGGCGGAGCTACAGATGGAAGGCAGAGTGGTAAGTATGAGGCTCTGTTCACATTTCACGTTTTGTATAATGTGAACAGGTCCTTCTAGCAGTGTCTTCCCAGACAGGGAGACTCCAGCTGTTGCTAAACTACAACTCCCAGCATACCCAGACAGCCAAAGGCTGTCTGGGCATGATGGGAATTGTAGTTTTGCAATAATTGGAGGCTCTCTGTTTGGGAAAAAAATTGCATTTTGGGTGCTTTCCCCAGCGGAGAGCACCAAAAATGTCCTAACCCATTTTTTGTGTTTCTTTTTTCTTCTCATTTCAGATCGGTGTATGCAGAGGATTGTGGCAGATTCGGTGGATTGCAGCGATGAAGTAGATTTTTTTCTTCTTTTAATAAAATGGTGAATGAGGGCTGTGGAGGAGTGTTTTTTAAAATAAAATAATGTTTCCAATGTGTCGTGTTTTTTTTATTTTTATTGAATTTTCCAGCTTAGTAGTGGAAGCCATCTTATTGACGGATTCCATTACTAAGTGGGGGCTTAGTGTTAGCCCCAAAAACAGCTAGCTAACCCCCAAATTTTACCCCGGTACTCACTGCCACAGGCGGTAACAGGCTTTTTTTTCATAAATAAATTATGCACTCAGCATCCGACCCACAGAGTGGTACGCTGAAGGCAGTGAAAAACTCCCACAGGGTACAAATTTCACTGTTTCCACACACCAGAAAAAACACTAGAGAAAACACCAGAAAAACTGCCAAAACGCAGGGAAAAGCTGTGGCAGTTTTTCCTGGCATTTTTGCTGGTGGGAATCAGTGGGATGCTAGCCTTACACTGATATATGGACAGCACTTTCGGAAACTGCTCTACAAATTCTTTCTATCCTACTTTACTACTTTAGTAAAATTTTGTGGAGGAATCTCGCCAGTTCTCTCTAGTTCTCCTGAAAAGATTGTTAACCCCTTTAGGGCTCATTCACACAAGCGGATTTCTTTTCAAACTCATAGCGGACCTCCTGCTGCGAGTTTTGGAAAGGTACAGGGTCGCCGTGCGCTACCTGTAGCAGATTTTTTCCAGCGGAATCTCTGCTGTTCAAAATCCGCTGCAGACACTATGGACTTCAATGGGGTCTGCAGCGGATTTTCAACATCGGAGATTCTGCTGGTGAAAATCTGCTGTGGGGAGTGCATGGAGACTCTGTCCCTTTTTTAAACACTGTGATCTGCTGCGAGTTTGAAAAGAAATCTGCTCATGTGAACGAGCCCCAATGGTGTATTCACACAGGATTCAATACGCAGGATTCTCTGCTGCAGATTTCAATGTAAACTAAATGATTGAATACAGCTTCAAATCCTGCGCATCAAATCTGTGCTGGATACTTTAAGTGTTAGTAGACCCTATGGCGCAGGGGCGGACACAGACAGCAGAGGGCCCCTGTGCAAAGAATGTGCCTGCCCCCCCCCAGCACTGTGCCCCCTCATGTACATAGACCCCACTCCATAGCCTCCACTTACCCCGCGCGTGTAGTGTAGCCACTTGCCTTGTCCACCACAGGTGGATGGAACGGTCCACCTGGTGGGCTCCGGGTGGCCCCTGTCCCTCTCAGTGTGCGGCCCAGGCCCCGTGAGTACTCCCCCAGGTCAGCCTGACCCGTATCTAGCTGGGAGGCAGAGGGCAGTGCTCCCCTTTACATTCGCACCCCTGGACTTAGCACGACACTCCTTGGCACCCCCTGGTTCCTTGGCTTCTTATCCTTAGTGATAGAAGTGACTTACAGGCAGGGCCAGACTGGGACAAAAAATAGGCCAAGGCATTTTAAAATAAACAGCCCATTTTTATGGTGGGGGTCTGACTCATGGGACCCCCACCAATCACCTTGGTTCAAGCAGCTCCCCAGATGTTGGAAAGCTGTAACTCCCATCATGTCTGAAGTGACTACAGCTGATGGGACAGTCAGGAGACTACACAATGATATCAGTGACTACAGCTCTGATGGGACAGTTAGGAAAATACACAATGATATCACTGACCTGAGTGACGTCTTCTCTGTTGTCTTTACTTTTCTTCTTCATCTGGTCCAGACACCAGGATTTCTTCCATCTTCTCTGCAGAGTCTGACGCCCGGACATCATTGGTTCCTTCATTTGTCAGTAGATCCTCATCCTCTGTATAATGACAATAATCATTATAACCTTGCCAAATACTGTACCCCCTGAATATAATACTGCCAACCACTGTACCCCTGAATATAATACTGACAACCATTGTACCCCCGAATATAATACTGCCAAATACTGTACCCCTGAATATAATACTGCCAACCACTGTACTCTATCAATATAATACTGCCAACCACGATACACCACTGAATCACCCCATACACCCCACGCACTCCATCCTCAGTCTCCTCATCACCCCATATACCCCACGCAACCCATCCTCAGTCTCCTCATCTCCCCCATACACCCCACACACCCCATCCTCAGTCTCATCCCCCCATACACCCCACACAACCCATCCTCAGTCTAATCATCACCCCCATACACCCCACACAACCCATCCTCGGTCTCCTCATCACCCCCATATACCCCATCCTCAGTCTCCTCATCACCCCATACACCCCACACAACCCATCCTCAGTCTAATCATCACCCCATACACCCCACACACTCCATCCTCGGTCTCCTCATCACCCCTATATACCCCATCCTCAGTCTCCTCATCACCCCATACACCCCATCCTCAGTCTCATCACCCCATACACCCCACACACTCCATCCTCGGTCTTCTCATCACCCCATACACCCCACACACTCCATCCTCGGTCTCCTCATCACCCCATGCACTCCATCCTCAGTCTCCTCATCACCCCCATATACCCCATCCTCAGCCTCCTCATCACCCCACGCACCCCATCCTCAGTCTCATCACTCACATACACCCCACGCACCCCATCTTCAGTCTCATCACCCCATACACCCCACACAACCCATCCTCTATCTCCTCATCACCCCATCCTCAGTCTTCTCATCACCCCATACACCCCACACACCCCATCTTCAGTCTCCTCATCACCCCATACACCCCATCCTCAGTCTCCTCATCACCCCATACACCCCATCCTCAGTCTCCTCATCACCCCATACACTCCATCCTCAGTCTACTCATCACCCCATACACCCCATCCTCAGTCTCCTCATCACCCCATACACTCCATCCTCAGTCTCCTCATCACCCCATACACCCCATACACCCCATCCTCAGTCTCCTCATCACCCCATACACTCCATCCTCAGTCTACTTATCACCCCATACACCCCATCCTCAGTCTCCTCATCACCCCATACACTCCATCCTCAGTCTCCTCATCACCCCATACACCCCATACACCCCATCCTCAGTCTCCTCATCACCCCATACACTCCATCCTCAGTCTCCTCATCACCCCATACACCCCATACACCCCATCCTCAGTCTCCTCATCACCCCATACACTCCATCCTCAGTCTCCTCATCACCCCACGCACTCCATCCTCAGTCTCATCACCCCCATACACCCCATCCTCAGTCTCCTCATCACCCCATGCACTCCATCCTCAGTCTCATCACCCCCATACACCCCATCCTCAGTCTCCTCATCACCCCCATACACCCCACGCACTCCACCCTCAGTCTCCTCATCACCCCATACACCCCATGCACTCCATCCTCAGTCTCCTCATCACCTCATACACCTTAAGCACCTCATCATTATTAACCCCCCCCCCAGTCCTTCTCATCAACATTGAACCCCCTAATCACTACACCCCTGACCCCCCTTCTGGTCCTCCTTATGAACACTACGCTCTGCCAGACCCCAAATCCTTCTTATCATTACACCACCAACCTCTTCAACACCCCTCCTGTCCTCTTCTTCATCATTACAATCCCCCCCCCGCCCCCCCCCCCGCACCAGGCCGTCGCTCTCCTCACCTTATCTGCTCAGCGATGCGGCCGTGTGAGGCGGGAGGGTTTGCTGCTCCTGTCGCTTCTGCCCGGGTCAGAGGACGTGACACGTGACGTCAGGGGCTTGGAACAGACGTGCGTGCCTGCGCGGGGCACGTCTGTTCCCATCACCCCCCGCGCCTGTCTGTCTATCCCGGCCGGTTTAAAGGTAAATTACTGCTGTCAGCGGCAGGTCCGGGACCTGTTGCTGCAGCATATAGTATGAAGTACTGGCAGGGGGCCCTGCAGGGGCCCAGACTGTGAGGCCCAGGCTGTGACCTGGGCCACTAGGTGGGCCCCCTAACACGCTGGGCCCCTGTGCAGCCGAACCGGCTGAACAAGTGATATGTCCGCCCCTGCTATGGCGGTATTCTAGGAATTTATTTTTATTTGACTATGCTGCAGGGGCTGTAAAGTTATTTTAGTTCATAAAATAGTGTATGTACCTATGTTTGATGGCTGATCTTTGCCCCGATGTTTATTTTTAACAGCATACAATAATTAGTGTTGTCTCAGATTTTCCCAAGTTGCAGTGCAGGCTGAGACAGTACATCACTAGTCAGGTGTTGAAAGGGAGCCAACCTATTTCAATATTTGGAATGAGGTCTGGGTGGAAAGGAAATCACTCTCTACAGGGCTACAGGGATTTGTCCCAGGATGAAATAGGAAATAGCCATTTTACAAAATAATATCAGCAGCATTATTGTGTATAATTCCTTTATGGACATTGAGTTTTTGCACTTAAATTTTTTCCTCCTCGCCTTCTAATAGCCATAACACTTTCAATTTCTCACCTACAGACCCATATGAGGGCTTGTATTTGCATCACCAATTGTACATTGTAATTATATCACTTATTTTACCCCAAAATCTACAACAAAACCCACCCAAAAATTATTTTTGGTGCAAAAAAACAAAAAAAACCTTGCCATTTTGCAACTTTTGGGGAATTCCATTTCTACGCAGTACACTTTTATTTAAAAATTACACATGATCTAAATTCTGTAGGTCCACATGATTAAAACAATTCCCAAGTTATATAGGTTTTGTTTTACCGCCTAGGCCTAGAAGCGCCATTTTTGACGGTCCAGGCCTGTTGGTACCGGCTCTTCCCGGCACCCCTGTGGCGGAGGGTACTGTGGTAATAATTGGGGATTAGCACTGGCTGTTTTTGGGGCTAGCGCTAAGCCCCGGATTACTAATGGCCTCTGTCTATAAGACGACTTCCACTACTAAGCCTGTAAAATAAATAAAATAAAAAATAAGTAAATAACACATTTAAAAAATGTATTTAAAAAGAAAAACTCCCTCACAAGCCCTTGTTTACCATTTTATTAATATTAAACAAAAAAAATGTTGGTCATCGTAGTCCACCAAATTACATTTAGGAGGAAAAAAGTGGTAAAAAAAATGTAATAAACACATATACATTTTTTTGCTTATGTGTGCTAAAAAATGGTATTCCAAAGTGAATTATTGTTTTTTTTTTTTTTTTTTGCTTATGTGTGCCAAATTTATCAACCCCATGTGATGGTATGATGAATATGTCACTCAGAAGCAAAACCAAAGCAAGAAAAATAAAGACTACAGAATTCACCTACCAAAGCAACAAGGATAACTGTCCCTCCTAATAAATACTGGAGACATCGGTTGTACTCGGCTTTGAGCAATAATGAGTACACACATCGGACTAACAAAAACTAAAATTTGAGCGATAGTGAGTACAAAATAGAAGATAAACCTGGACCATACCTCTGTTGGTCTTTTTGTGTATATATCTTGTGTGTTTTTATACACTGTTTTGCATATTTTTGCACTTTATATTGAATTTATCCTGAGAGATTTCATATGCTCAAGTGCAATATGATAAATGAATGCTAAGCCATAGGGGACTGTCAATATTTTATTGGAATTTTATAAAAATCTGTGTCTTTAATGTAGGTTGGTTTTTAGCTAGGTAGGTAGGTAGATAGCTATGTAGGTAGATAGCAAGGTAGTTAGTTAGCTAGATTGCTAGCCAGGTAGGTAGCCAGGTGGTTAGCTAAATAGTGAGGGAGGTAGTTAGCTAGATAGCCAGGTAGCTAAGAAGATAGATAGCCAGGTAGGTAGCCAAGTAGTTAGATATCTAGGTAGATAGATAGCCAGGTAGATAACTAGGTAGGTAGACAGTAACTTAGGTAGGTTAGCAGGTAAATAGCCTGGCAGATAGCTAAATAGGTAGAAAGAAAGGCAGCCAAGTAGGTAGGCAGTTAGTTTGCTATGTAAGAAGGTAGCTAGATGTGATCATCACATCATCATCTCCTCACCCACCTCCTCTTCCCAGGATACAAAAAAAGATTAAAAAAAAAAACATACTTATCCATGCAACAATATCCAGAAGAGCAAGGCCACATCCTCTCTTCTCCACAGTACAGGTGCCAATGAGTGATGTAATCAGCGCCTGCATTGAGGCAGAGGTCATGGTCTGCTTTAAACTGTGTGCACACATGCACATACAATTCAAAGCTGCGCCAGCGGCAGACAGATGCCCCCCCTGGATTTAAAGGGGTATTCTAGGAAAAAAACTTTTTTTTATATATATCAACCGGCTCCAGAAAGTTAAACAGATTTGTAAATTACTTCTATAAAAAAATTTTTTTAATCCTTCCAGTAGTTATCAGCTGCTGAAGTTGAGTTGTTCTTTTCTGTCTGACAATAGTGCTTTCTGCTGACACCTCTGCTTGTCTCAGGAACTGTCCGAAGCATTAGAGGTTTGCTATGGGGATTTGCTCCTACTCTGGACAGATCCTGAGACAAGCAGATCTGTTAGCAGAGAGCACTAATATCAGACAGAAAATAATAACTTAACTCCTTGGGGACAAAGGGCGTATGCATACACCCTCGCGTCCCGTCACTTAAGGACGGAGGGCGTATCCATACGCCCTCGGCATTTCCAATCACTGCCGCTCGCCGGGCGGTGATCGGACAGGGATGCCTGCTGATATCTATCAGCAGGCATCCCGTGGCAATGCCTAGAGGGGCCTGAGACACCCCCATATCGGCGATCGCAGCAAATCGCAGGTCAATTCAGACCTGCGATTTGCTGCGATCCAGGCAAATCAGGTCACTGGTGACCCGATCTCCCGGAAAATAAGACTGATCGGAGCTGTCAGAGACAGCTCCGACCAGCCTAAAGCATAGGAACAAGGTGGCAGTGTTGCCGCCCCCTCCTAATCCCTGCCATTGGTTGGTCAGGCTGACCACCAATGGCATGGCAGGAGGGGGGCGGGGGTTAGAGTTCATTTTCCCCCGCTCTGCGCACCGATCGAAGTCGGTACAGAGCGGGGAGAACAGGGGCGGCGAGGGGGGGGACATGGCCCGGCTTACCCGGACCTGCAGCGGCATCCCGGAGCAGCGGCGGCAGGAGGAAGAGCGGCGGCCGGAAAGTGCGGCTGAGAAGGCTGCAGTGAAGATCGAGATAAGTGATCTTCACTGTGGCCTTCTAAAAGCTGCAAAACTACAACTCCCAGCATGCCCAGACAGCCAAAGGCTGTCTGGGCATGCTAGGAGTTGTAGTTTTGCAACATCTGGAGGGTTACAGTTTGGAGACCACTGTGTAGTGGTCTTTAAACTGTGGTCCTCCAGATGTTGCAAAACTACAACTCCCAGCATGCACTGACTGTCTGGGCATGCTGGGAGTTGTAGTTTTGCAACATCTGAAGTGGCAAAGTTTGGAGACCACTATATGGTGGTCTCCAAACTGTAGCCCTCCAGATGTTGCAAAACTACAATTCCCAGCATGCCCAGACAGTCAGGGATGCTGGGCGTGTGGTTCTGCAATATCTGGCCCTTCAGATGTTGCAGAACTACAACTCCCAGCATGCCTGGACAGTCTGGGCATGCTTGGAGTTGTAGTTTTGCAACATCTGGAGGGCTACAGTTTGGAGGCCACTGTTCTTCCCCAGTTGTTGCATAACTACAACTCCTAGCATGCCCAGACTGTCCAGGCATGCTGGGAGTTGTAGTTCTGCAACATCTGAAGGGCCAGATATTGCAGAACTTCACGCTCAGCATCCCTGACTGTACGGGCATGCTGGGAATTGTAGTTTTGCAACAGCTGTAGGCATACTGGTTGGGACACACTGAGCCTGAGTCTGTTTCCTAATTCAGTGATTCCAACCCGTGTGCCTCCAGCTGCTGCAAAACTACAACTCCCAGAGTGCACTGACAGACTGTACATGCTGGGAGTTGTAGTCTTGCAACAGCTGGATGCACATGGGTTGGAATCACTGAGCTAGAGTTTGTTTTCTAACTCAGTGGTTCACACTACACTAACACTAACAAATAATAAAAAGTAAAACACTACACATACACCCCCTTACACGTCGCGCCCCCCCCCCCCCTCAATAAAAATGAAAATTGTCTCATACGGCAGTGTTTCCTAAACGGCGCCACCAGCTGTGGCAAAACCACAACTCCCAGTGTTGCTGGAAAGCCATAGACTGTCCTGGCAGGCTGGGAGTCTTGCAACAGCTGGAGGCACCCTGTGGGAGACACTGCTGTAGGGTTTTGGTGGAGACAAGCCCCATTCTTGTAACCGGGTCCACCCCTACTGCAAATTCCTTACTCAGGCCTCAAATGCGCATGGCACTCTCACTTCAGAGCCCTGTCGTATTTCAAGGCAACAGTTTAGGGCCACATATGGGGTATCTCCGTACTCGGGAAAAATTGCGTTACAAATTTTGGGGGGATTTTTCTCCCATTACCCTTTGTAGAAATGGTAAATTTGGGGAAAAAAACTTTTTTTCATTTACACATCCGAATTTAACGAAAAGTCGTCAAACACCTGTGGTGTGTTAAGGCTCACCGGACCCCTTGTTGCGTGCCTTGAGGGGTGTAGTTTCCAAAATAGTATGTAATGTGTTTTTTTTTGCTGTTCTGGCACCATAGGGGCTTCCTAAATGTGACATGCCCCCAAAAACCATTTCAGCAAAACTCACTCTCCAAAATCCCATTGTCGCTCCTTCCCTTCTGAGCCCTCTACTGCGCCCGCCGGACACTTGACATACACATATGAGGCATTTCCATACTCAAGAGAAATTGGGTTACAAATTTTGGTGGGCTTTTTCTCCTTTTGCCCCTTGTAAAATTTCAAAATCTGGGTCTACAAGAACATGCGAGTGTAAAAAATTAAGATTTTGAATTTTCTCCTACACTTTGCTGCTATTCCTGTGAAACACCTAAAGGGTTAACAAACTTACTGAATGTCATTTTGAATACTTTGAGGGGTGCAGTTTTTATAATGGGGTAATTTATGGGGTATTTCTAATATGAAGACCCTTCAAATCCACTTCAAAACTGAACTGACCCCTAAAAAATTCTGAGCAGTCAAGCGGCAGAATCATCGATCATTGGTTTCCTATGAGAAACCAGTGATCAATGTAATAGATAAGTGTGTGCAGTGTTATAGGTCCCTATGGGAGCTATAACACTGCAAAATAAAAGTGAAAAAAAAAAGTGAATAAAGATTATTTAACCCCTTCCCTATAAAAAGTTTGAATCACCCCACTTCCCCCCCCCCCAAAATACACAGTGTAAATAAAAATAACCATATATGGTATCGCCGTGTGTGGAAATATCCGAATTATAAAAATATATTGTTAATTAAGTCCAAAATAGTGCATTTTTGGTTACTTTTTATATAATGAAAAAATGAATAAAAAGCAATCAATAAGTCGTATCAATGCAAAAATGGTACCACTAAAAACTTCAGATCACGGCGCAAAAAATGAGCCCTCATACTTCCCCATATGAGCAAAAAAAAAAAAAAGTTATAGAGGGTCAGAAAATTACAATTTTAAACGTATTAATTTTCCTGCATGTAGTTATGATTTTTTCCAGAAGTACGACAAAATCAAACCTATATAAGTAGGGTATCATTTTAATCGTATGGACCCACAAAATAAAGATAAGGTGTAATTATTACCGAAAAATGTACTAAGTAGAAACAGAAGCCCCCAAAAGTTACAAAACAGCATTTTTATTTCAATTTTGTCTCACAATGATTTTTTTTTCTGTTTCGCCGTAGATTTTTGGGCAAAATAACTGATGTCATTACAAAAAAGAATTGTTGGCGCAACAAATAAGCCATCATATGGATTTTTAGGTGCAAAATTGAAAGAGTAATGATTTTTTAAAGGCAAGGAGGTAAAACCGAAAATGCAAAAACGGAAAAACCCTCGGTCCTTAAGGGGTTAAAAAAAAATTTCACCGGAGTATCCCTTTTACTTCAGCAGCTGATAACTACTGGAAGGATTATGATTTTTTAATAGAAGTAATTTATTAATCTTCCTGGACATTTTTTCCTGGAATACCCCTTTAATAGACCTAGTGGATCTTGGGAGGTTCCCCCATTATCAGTCCCCTTGCATGATTTTCTGAGGGGGATATGTCCTCTCCCCCTATCCAGCCAACCATGCCCCCCATCCCCCGGTTCCTTTGCCATGTGTGACAAAATTTGTGTAAACTGACCGTCATCCTCGTAGGCGTAGCACTCATGGTCCAACAGAAGTCAACATACTGGTCCTCTGCAAAGTCTATGGAAATTCTTGCATTTCAACTCCAGGTCAACTAATGTCAGGCCAAGTCTTGGGCTTTGAGAATGCTGGCCAGTTTACACATGTTGGATCGTTGGGGCAGGTTCCTTTTATGAAGAGTAGGGCCCAAAACTGGCCACTTTACACATATTATACCACTGGATCATCAGAACAGTTAATTTTTAATATATTTTTTAATGATCTTATAAGTAATGTTTCAATCTTTGCCAGTGATACTAAACTGTGTAAAGAGGTTAATACAAAAGAGTACAGTGCACTGTTACAAATGGATCTGGATTCAAGTGACAGATTTAGATGATAAATGTAAGTGTATGCAAATGAGGAAAAAACTACATGTCAGCATTCCTTACTTAAACACTGAACAAAACTGACATGACAAGAACTTTTTTGTTGACAGTGCTTTTAACCCCTTAACCCCTTAAGGACCAGGCCATTTTATACCTTAAGGACCGGAGCGTTTTTTGCAATTCTGACCACTGTCACTTTAAACATTAATAACTCTGGAATGCTTTTAGTTATCATTCTGATTCCGAGATTGTTTTTTCGTGACATATTCTACTTTAACTTAGTGGTAAAATTTTATGGTAACTTGCATCCTTTCTTGGTGAAAAATCCCAAAATTTTATGAAAAAAATGAAAATTTAGCATTTTTCTAACTTTGAAGCTCTCTGCTTGTAAGGAAAATGGATATTCAAAATATATTTTTTTTGGGTTCACATATACAATATGTCTACTTTATGTTTGCATCATAAAATTTATGAGTTTTTACTTTTGGAAGACACCATAGGGCTTCAAAGTTCAGTAGCAATTTTGAAATTTTTCACAAAATTTTCAAACTCACTATTTTTCAGGGACCAGTTCAGTTTTGAAGTGGATTTGAAGGGTCTTCATATTAGAAATACCCCATAAAAGACCCCATTATAAAAACTACCCCCCTAAAGTATTCAAAAAAACATTCAGTAAGTGTATTAACCCTTTAGGTGTTTCACAGGAATAGCAGCAAAGTGAAGGAGAAAATTCAAAATCTTCATTTTTTACACTCGCATGTTCTTGTAGACCCAATTTTTGAATTTTTGCAAGGGATAAAAAGGAGAAAATTTTTACTTGTATTTGAAACCCAATTTCTCTCGAGTAAGCACATACCTCATATGTCTATGTTAATTGTTCGGCGGGCGCAGTAGAGGGCTCAGAAGGGAAGGAGCGACAAATGGTTTTTGGGGGGCATGCCGCATTTAGGAAGCCCCTATGGTGCCAGGACAGCAAAAAAAACACATGGCATACCATTTTGGAAACTAGACCCCTCAGGGAACGTAATAAGGGGTAAAGTGAACCTTAATACCCTACAGGTGATTCACGACTTTTGCATATGTAAAAAAAATATATATTTTTTTTACCTAAAATGCTTGGTTTCCCAAAAATTTTACATTTTTAAAAAGGGTAATAGCAGAAAATACCCCCCAAAATTTGAAGCCCAATTTCTCCCGATACAGAAAACACCTCGCATGGGGGTGAAAAGTGCTCTGCTGGTGCACTACAGGTCTCAGAAGAGAAGGAGTCACATTTGGCTTTTTGAAAGCAAATTTTGCTCTGGGGGCATGCCGCATTTAGGAAGCCCCTATGGTGTCAGAACAGCAAAAAAAAACACATGGCATACCATTTTGGAAACTAGACCCCTCGGGGAACGTAACAAGGGGTAACGTGAACCTTAATGCCCTACAGGTGTTTCACGACTTTTGCATATGTAAAAAAAAAAATTTTTTTTTACCTAAAATGCTTGTTTTCCCAAAATGTTTAAATTTTTAAAAAGGGTAATAGCGGAAAATACCCCCCAAAATTTGAAGCCCAATTTCTCCCGATTCAGAAAACACCCCATATGGGGGTGAAAAGTGCTCTGCTGGCGCACTACAGGTCTCAGAAGAGAAGGAGTAACATTTGGCTTTTTGAAAGCAAATTTTGCTCTGGGGGCATGCCGCATTTAGGAAGCCCCTATGGTGCCAGAACAGCAAAAAAAAAAAACACATGGCATACCATTTTGGAAACTAGACCCCTCAGGGAACGTAACAAGGGGTAATGTGAACCTTAATACCCTACAGGTGTTTCACGACTTTTGCATATGTAAAAAAATATATATTTTTTTTACCTAAAATGCTTGGTTTCCCAAAATTTTTACAATTTTAAAAAGGGTAATAGCAGAAAATACCGCCCAAAATTTGAAGCCCAATTTCTCCTGATTCAGAAAACACCCCATATGGGTGTGAAAAGTGCTCTGCTGGCGCACTACAGGTCTCAGAAGAGAAGGAGTCACATTTGGCTTTTTGAAAGCGAATTTTGCTCTGGGGCATGCCGCATTTAGGAAGCCCCTATGGTGCCAGGACAGCAAAAAAAAAACACATGGCATACCATTTTGGAAACTAGACCCCTCGGGGAACGTAACAAGGGGTAATTTGAACCTTAATACCCTACAGGTGTTTCACGACTTTTGCATATGTAAAAAAATATATATTTTTTTTACCTAAAATGCTTGTTTTCCCAAAAATTTTACATTTTTTAAAAGGGTAATAGCAGACAATACCCCCCAAAATTTGAAGCCCAATTTCTCCCGAGTACGGCGATACCCCATATGTGACCCTTAACTGTTGCCTTGAAATACGACAGGGCTCCAAAGTGAGAGCGCCATGGGCATTTGAGGCCTAAATTAGGGACTTGCATAGGGGTGGACATAGGGGTATTCTACGCCAGTGATTCCCAAACAGGGGGCCTCCAGCTGTTGTAAAACTCCCAGCATGCCTGGAAAGTCAACGGCTATCTGGCAATACTGGGAGTAGTTGTTTTGCAACAGCTGGAGGCTCCGTTTTGGAAACAGTGGCGTACCAGACGTTTTTCATTTTTATTGGGGAGGGGGGTTGTATAGGGGTATGTGTATATGTAGTGTTTTTTACTTTTTATTTTATTTTGTGTTAGTGTAGTGTAGTGTTTTTAGGGTACAGTCGCACGGTCGGGGGTTCACAGTAGTTTCTCGCTGGCAGTTTGAGCTACGGCAGAAAATTTGACGCAGCTCAAACTTGCAGCCGGATACTTACTGTAATCCTCCGCCCATGTGAGGGTACCCTGTACGTTCACATTGGGGGGGGGGGGGGAAATCCAGCTGTTGCAAAACTACAACTCCCAGCATGTACGGTCTATCAGTGCATGCTGGGAGTTGTAGTTTTGCAACCGCTGGAGGCTCCGTTTTGGAAACAGCGGCGTACCAGACGTTTTTCATTTTTATTGGGGAGGGGAGGGGGGCTGTGTAGGGGTATGTGTATATGTAGTGTTTTTTACTTTTTATTTTATTGTGTGTTAGTGTAGTGTAGTGTTTTTAGGGTACAGTCACACGGGTGGGGGGTTCACAGTAGTTTCTCGCTGGCAGTTTGAGCTGCGGCAGAAATTTTGCCGCACCTCAAACTTGCAGCCGGATACTTACTGTAATCCTCCGCCCATGTGAGTGTACCCTGTACGTTCACATTGGGGGGGGGGGGAACATCCAGCTGTTGCAAAACTACAACTCCCAGCATGTACGGTCTATCAGTGCATGCTGGGAGTTGTAGTTTTGCAACAGCTGGAGGCACACTGGTTGTGAAACACAGAGTTTGGTAACAAACTCAGTGTTTTGCAACCAGTGTGCCTTCAGCTGTTGCAAAAGCTACAACCCCCAGCATGTACGGACAGCGGAAGGGCATGCTGGGTGTTGTAGTTATGCAACAGCTGGAGGCATACTAGTTTGGCTGGGGATGCTGGGGATTGTAGTTATGCAACAGCTGGAGACACACTGGTTTGCTACTTAACTCAGTGTGCCTTCAGCTGTTGCAAAACTACAACTCTCAGCAGTCACCGACAGCCAACGGGCATGCTGGGAGTTGTAGTTATGCAACCACCAGATGCACCACTACAACTCCCAGCATGCACTTTAGCTGATTGTGCAAGCTGGGAGTTGTAGTTACACAACAGCTGAAGGTACACTTTTCCATAGAAAGAATGTGCCTCCAGCTGTTGCAAAACTACAAGTCCCAGCATGCCCATAAGGGCATGCTGGGAGTTGTGGTGGTCTGCCTCCTGCTGTTGCATAACTACAGCTCCCAGCATGCCCTTTTTGCATGCTGGGAGCTGTTGCTAAGCAACATCAGGAGGCTGTCACTCACCTCCAACGATCCTCGCCGCACAGGTCAGTCCCTCGTCGTCTCCGCCGCCGCCGCTGCTCCTGGGGCCCCGA
The DNA here is from genome assembly GCF_029499605.1 of Hyla sarda. Taxonomy (NCBI): domain Eukaryota; kingdom Metazoa; phylum Chordata; class Amphibia; order Anura; family Hylidae; genus Hyla; species Hyla sarda. The sequence goes on along the minus strand of NC_079190.1, from coordinate 150,254,266 downwards.
TCCCAACAGGGGCGCCGGGGATCGGGGTCCCCAGCACCCGGGGTGCATGTCCCCCACCCGCTCACGTCCTCCGGAAGAGGGGCGGAGCGGGTTGCGGGAGTGACACCCGCAGCAGGCACCCTGATTGGTCGGCCGGTAATCCGGCCGACGAATCAGGGCGATCGTGAGGTGGCACCAGTGCCACCTCACCCCTACTGGCTCTGGCTGTTCGGGGCCGTCTCTGACGGCCCCGATCAGCCAATAATTCCGGGACACCGGGTCACTGGAGACCCGATTGACCCGGAATCCGCCGCAGATCGCTGGACTGAATTGTCCAGCGATCTGCGGCCATCGCCGACATGGGGGGTCATAATGACCCCCCTGGGCGATATGCCCCGATGCCTGCTGAACGATTTCAGCAGGCATCGGGGACCGGCTCCGCTCCAGATGGTTGCGGGGGGCCGGTAAAACACATGACGTTCTCATACGTCATGTGTCCTTAAGGACTCGGAAATGGAGACGTATGAGAACGTCATGTGTCCTTAAGGGGTTAAGGACTCAAAACTATTTTCGTTTTTGCTTTTTCGTTTTTTCCTCCTCCCCTTCTAAAAAGCATAACACTTTCAATTTTGCACCTCCAGATCCATATAAGGGCTTGTTTTTTGCATCACCAATTGTACTTTGTAATGACATTACTTATTTTATAACAAAAGCAGCGGCGAAACACAAAAATTATTATTCTTGGGACAAAATAAATAAAAAACACTATTTTGCAACTTTTGAGGGCTTCCGTTTCTACGCAGTGCATTTTTCGGTAAAAATTATACCTAATATTTATTCTCTAGGTCAATTCAGTTACAAAGATACCCAATTTATGAAGGTTTTACGTTATTTAACTACTTTAAAAATCTCATCTTCTGACCCTTATAACTTTTTTATTTTTCCACATATGGGGCTATATAAGGGCTCATTTTTGTGCCATGGTCTGTAGTTATTATTGGTACCATTTTTGTGTGGTGGGACTTTTTGATCACTTTTTCTTAATATTTTGATGGTATATGAAATGACTAAAAATGCATAATTTTGGACTTTGGTATTTTTTTACACGTACGCCATTGAACGTGCGGTTTAGCTAACCATATATTTTAATAGTTCGGACATTTACGCATACAGCGGGACCACATATTTAAATTTTTTGTTACATTATTTTATTTAAAAAATGGGAAAAGGGAAATGATTTAAACTTTTAATGGGGAAGGGGTTAATCAACTTTCATTAACAATTTTTTTTACAGTTTTCTTTTTAGCCCCCATAGGGGGTTATACCATGCAATATTCTGATTGTATACACTGATCAATGCTATGCCATAGCATAACATTCATCAGTGTTCTCGGCGCTCTGCTGCTCTAGCCTGCTGACGACAAGGAGGCAGGTGAGGACCCTCCTGTCCTCCAGTAAGCTGATCGGGACATTGTGATTATATCGCAATAGTCCTGATCAGCTCCACTGAGCTGCCCGGATACTTTTGGTTTCTTTTTAGAGGCCACTATCAACCTTGAACACGGCGTCTAAAGGGTTAATGCTGGGCATCGGCATGATCGGTGATGCCCAGCATTAACCCTGGGTCCTGGATGCTGATAGCAGTTGGGACCCGTTATGTTTAACACTCACTCAGCCCGTGAGAGTGTTTGAAATGCCAGTAAGGGGACGGGCGTACATGTACGCCCTGCGTCCTTAACAGGTTAACTGTCTTGGTCCTAAAGGGGTTAAAGAAGAAACTAAGACTGGTTCAATTTTCAAGAAAATTTCAAAATTTAGCAGAAGTACAACACAGAATAGAACCAGATAGTCTAAAGTAATTACTGGCACAGTTTTAACCCCTTGAGGATAAAGTCTATTTTTGGCCTTGTGGACACAGCCATTTTTCAGTTGTTCAGTTTTTGTTTTTGTTTTTTCCTCCTTTTTTCTTTCAGTTATAAAATTTTTTCATTCACAGACACATATGATGTTTTTTTTTTTTTTTTTTTTTTTCGCAGGACCAATTGTTCTGGGAAAGAGAAAAAAATGCAATGTTTCCACTTATAAGGAATTTTGTTGGTATGCAAAGGAACCTTGGTAAAACTGACATGTTATATTAGTGTCTATTAGTAGACGGCATTGCCAGTACGGAAGCCTTCGGAGAACCTCAGTTTTCTATGGAATTCGATTGCCAAGCAGTATCTTCACCAGCCTACAATGAACTCTATTGCAATAGTGGCTGATGTGCACTGACAGCCCATGACAGCAACAAGGTAAGAAAGAATATAAGACATTAGGTAAGTATAACTATTCATGCTGTTGTGGAATGGATATATTGTTATAAAAGAGCAAAGTCTGCAGCATTATTTAAATGAATGAATATTTATAAAGATGAATGCCAAGCTATAGTTTATATGGAACCTATCTCATTGAAGATGTGTTCAGCCTGCAGACATCATGTTATAGAGCAGAGATCTCCAATATACGGCCCTCTAGCTGTTGCCAACTACAGCATGCTTGTTTGGCTGTTGTAGGATGCTGGGAGTTGTAGTTTTACAACACTTTTTGGTCCATAGTTTGGAGACCACTGTTATAGAGCAGGAAGGAGCTGAGCAAATTGATATAAAGTTTTGTGGTAAATGTTCTAGGATAACTTGTCATGTAAAATAAGTAGGCAAGTGGAAAGTCCTTTCAATATTTACTGTCATAACAGATAACTGTCAATCACCAAGTAGAGCCCCCCACTTGACAACCTAGCCCAGAATGAGTAGAGGTTTACATGAATACATTACTTGTTATCCTAGAAATTTTCCTACAAAACTGGTCTACGCCTTCTGCTTTTTGCCCAGGAATCTCTCTGGCACTGAGCCCAGACAGTGCTATACCAAGGAGAGAAAAGTATGATTTTTTTTTATAATATTAATTTATAATATTAATTTAATATATATATATATATATATATATATATATATATATATATATATATATATATATATTTTTTTTTTTTATTTTTTTTTTTCATCAATTAACCCCTTAAGGACACATGACGTACTGGAACGTCATGTGTCCACTCCCGATCTATAACGCGGGGCCACGGCGTGGCCCCGCGTCATAGCGGGTCGGGCCCGGCCTCTAACAACGGCCGGGACCCGTGGCTAATAGCGCGCAGCATTGATCGCTGTGCCGGGCGCTATTAACCCTTTAGACGCGGCGTTCAAAGTTGAACGCCGCGTCTAAAGTGAAACCGAAAGCATGCCGGCTAGCTCAGTGGGCTGTTCGGGATAGCCGCGGTGAAATCGCGGCATCCCGAACAGCTGACAGGACAGCGGGAGGGCCCCTACCTGCCTCCTCGCTGTCCGATCGCCGAATGACTGCTCAGTGCCTGAGATCCAGGCATGAGCAGTCATGCGGCAGAATCGTTGATCACTGGTTTCTTATGAGAAACCAGTGATCAATGATGAAGATCAGTGTGTGCAGTGTTATAGGTCCCTATGGGACCTATAACACTGCAAAAAAAAAGTGAAAAAAAAAAGTGAATAAAGATCATTTAACTCCTCCCCTATTAAAAGTTTGAATCACCCCCCTTTTCCAATAAAAAAAAAAACACAGTGTAAATAAAAATAAAAATAAACATATGTGGTATCACCGCGTGCGGAAATGTCCGAATTATAAAAATATATCATTAATTAAACCGCTCGGTCAATGGCGTGCGCGCAAAAAAATCAATAAGTCCTATCAATGCAAAAATGGTACCGTTAAAAACTTCAGATCACGGTGCAAAAAATGAGCCCTCATACCGCCCCATACACGGAAAAATAAAAAAGTTATAGGGGTCAGAAGATGACAATTTTAAACGTATTAATTTTCCTGCATGTAGTTATGATTTTTTCCAGAAGTCCGACAAAATCAAACCTATATAAGTAGGGTATCATTTTAATCGTATGGACCTACAGAATACATATCAGGTGTCATTTTTACCGAAAAATGTACTACGTAGAAACGGAAGTCCCCAAAAGTTACAAAACAGCGTTTTTTTTTTTCAATTTTGTCGCACAATGATTTTTTTTCCCGCTTCACCATAGATTTTTGGGCAAAATGACTGACGTCATTACAAAGTAGAATTGGTGGCGCAAAAAATAAGCCATCATATGGATTTTTAGGTGTAAATTTGAAAGAGTTATGATTTTTTAAAGGCAAGGAGCAAAAAACGAAAATGCAAAAACGGAAAAACCTCCGGTCCTTAAGGGGTTAACATACAAAGAAGGTATAAAATCAATAAACCGTTAAAGTGAGACAGGCAGATTCAACATTTAGCGAATAACAGATGCACTATAGTTAAGAAGGACACTTAAGAGGGGTACCATTTCATAAAAGGCGAGTGTCTTGACCATCTATCACATACATAGGGAAATGAATAACTGCATTACTGCATCAATGTCCCTGAGAAACAGAGGGCCAAGAGAAATTGTAATGGCCACTAAGACATCCGAACAGAGCATGGTGTTATATTCATCAACAACATAGTTATACATTTAGGCAATCTTAGAAAGGCAACATTAGTCTAATGGGACAAGAAAAAAACCTTTGAACAATTATGAAACTCTGGTCAGGAGAGATTAAGGCAAAAACCAGCCTAAAAGACTATTATAGAGAGGTAACCTGTTTACAGATAATGAATGTGTGCCGAATAGAAAAAACAAACCTTCATAGAACAATTGGATACACGAAGAAACACATAGACAAATACAAACACTGACAACAACATGAAAGGATACAGGAACGGGATGGCAGCTCCCTCACAGACCCCCCACAGAATGACAAGAGATACCCCCAGGCAACTAAAAATGGTTGAGCATTAAATAAATAAAGCGGATATATAAGAGGGAGTGCTTCCCGGGATTAAAGTACTTTTAATGCTTCCAGTGACCCTGCTGATGATTCATTAGTATACCACTGTGTGGAGGTAAAGGGACGCATAATAGCCCCTTAAGGACCAAGCCCATTTTAACCTTAAGGACCTGGCCAATTTTATTTTTGCGTTTTCGTTTTTTCCTCCTCGCCTTCTAAAATCCATAACTCTTTTATATTTCCATCTACAGACCCATATAAGGGCTTGTTTTTTGTGAGACTAATTGTACTTTGTAATGAAACCTCTCATTTTACCATAAAATGTAAGGGGAGACCCAAAACAAATTTTTAGGGAGGAAATATAAATGAAAACCACAATTTTGCTCCTTTTGGAGGGTTTTGTTTTCACACTATACACTTTACAGTAAAAAATGACATGTGTTCCTTATTCTGTGGGTCAATACGATTAAAATGACACCCATGGCTAGATACTTTTATATTTTTATACTGCTTAAAAAATATTAAAAACTTTTTGTACAACATCAGTAATCTAAAATCACCCTATTTTGACCACCTATAATTTTTTCATTTTTCCGTATATAGGGCGGTATGAGGGCTCATTTTTTGCGCCGTCATCTTTACTTTTTATTGACACCACATTTGTATATATAAAACTTTTAGATAATTTTTTATACATTTTTTTTTGAATAAAATGTGACAAAAAAGCAGCATTTTTACGCCATTCACCATAAAGATCATTGACATTATATTTTGATAGTTCAGACATTTACACACGTGGCAATACCAAATATGTTTATTTTTTTTAAATTACGCTTTTTGGGGGTAAAACTGTAAATTTTCATTTTTATTGGGGAGGGGATTTTTCACTTTTCTTTTACACTTTTTATGTCTCCATAGGGGACTACCTATAACAATCATTTGATTGTAATAGTGTTCAGTGCTATGCATAGAGCATAGCACTGATCAGTGTTATCGGCTATCTTCTGCTCTGCTCGAACGGACGGAGGCAGGTGAGGGGACCTCCGTCCGCCATTACAGATTATTGGATCACCACGGCAAGTTCCCCAGAGAGATTTTTCAATTTGGAAATAAAGTAGGACCTAAGTTGCTTGTACTGTAGATAATGAGACTGAGGGATACCATATTTAGTTCCCAGCTCGGGCAATGTATACCACTGTTTATGTTTGATATCCATCAATTTGCCAAGGGTATTTACTCTGCCCTGTCTCCACAACCAAAAGAGAGCACTGTCAGTGCCAGCTGAGAAGTCAGTGAGAAATCGGTGCGTGTTAGAGCAAGTGTAAGAGAGACCCAGGTGGCCTCTGATAGCCTTCCAGGCTGCTATAGAATCCCTTAATAACAGAAAAAGCTTGATGACTTTTGGCAGGGAGGGAAGAGAACAGTGAAACAGAGCCATTGGGTGCCAAGGAGCTGTGTAATGGGTTTCCAGGGTGGTGTTAGAATATAAAGAGGTATTAAGATGCCAATCCATGATGTGGTGGAAAAAACACACCAAATTGTATCCACATATATTTTGAGAGTTAATACCTCCTTCCCACGTGGGGAACATTAACGTCTTCGAAACGATTCTGGGCTTTTTCTGGCCCAAAGGAAGTTAGTTGTAAATGACTTCTATTAAAAAATCTTAATCCTTCTAATAGTTATCAGCTGCTGAAGTTGAGTTGTTCTTTTCTGTCTGGCAACAGTGCTCTCTGCTGACATCTCTGCTTGTCTCGGGGACTGCACAGAGTAGAAGAGGTTTGCTATAGGGATTAGCTTCTACTCTGGACAGTTCCCGAGACAGGTGTCATCAGAGAGCACTTAGACAGAAAAGAACAACTCAACTTCAGCAGCTCATAAGTACTGAAAGGATTAAGATTTTTTTAATAGAAGTAATTTACAAATACAAACTTTCTGGAGCCAGTTGATATATAAAAAAAGTTTTTTTTTTTCCTGGATAACCCCTTTAAGTTGTATTGGGGCTTATTTTTTGTTGTTGAACAAGTTGTACTTGTGGACGCCCAGTACGGGAAGTGTTACCCCGTACCCTTGCTGCCTTGTCAGGCAGCCTCTCTTCAGTGTCCCCTGGGCCCCCCTTGCATCTGTCCCCCATGTAAAAATGTTTATATTATACTGTGTAATGTGTGAAGAAAGCGTTGTCACTTTAAGACTGTTAATCAGACAGTGATCAGGTGACTTAGGGGTGATCAATGGGATCCCCCCAGAGCCTCCCCCATAAAAGCCCTGGGTGCAGACTCTGCTCACTCTCTTGCTTCCTGCTGAGGTCCAGTTAAAGGGGTACTCTGCTGGAAAACCTTTTATTTTAAATGAACTGGTGCCAGAAAGTTAAACAGATTTGTAAATTACTTCTATTTAAAATATTAATCCTTCCAGTACTTATCAGCTGCTGTAAACTACATAGGAAGTTCTTTTCTTTTTGAATTTTCTTTCTGTCTGACCACAGTGCTCTCTGCTGACACCTCTGTCCATGTCAGGAACTGTCCAGAGCAGGAGAGGTTTGCTATGGGGATTTGCTCCTACTCTGGACAGTTCCTGACATGGACAGTGGTGTCAGCAGAGAGCACTGTGGTCAGACAGAAAGGAAATTCAAAAAGAAAAGAACGTCCTCTGTAGTATACAGCAGATAATAAGTACTGGAAGGAATAAGATTTTTTAATAGAAGTAATTTACAAATCTGTTTAACTTTTTGGCACCAGTTGATTTAAAATAAAAAGGTTTTCCAGCGGAGTACCCCTTTAAGTCGTGCCTAAGTGTGTGTCCAGAGTCATAGGAGGCCTCAAGTCCAGTCTGCAGCCACAAGCTACAAACCTGCAAGTAAGTCACAGTCTTGTCAGTCACAGTCATCATCTGTCTAGTCAACGTGGCCTGCATTAAATTGACCTCCCCACAATTTCACCACCCACAATTTTAGCGAATATTGGATCAGCCAGAATTTTTGACTCCAGAGAGATGAAGAGTCATTAGGACTGTATGCTAATTTTCCCACTGGGAGAATCAAGAAGCAGAGTGTGTAGTCTGCCTTCCTCATTGTTATAAGAGTGGCGGATAGTATGAGTGAGATGCTTACTAAGTGAGGACCCCAGCCTTTCAGCCTACTGATGGAGACCCCAGGACTGTACCCACCCACATTTTTTCATCTATGGAATTTGCTTTCTGGCAAATGCAATTCATGTAACAGGGCTACATCTGCTTTGAGTTTGCAGAGATGTCGAAAGACCATCGTACTCTTATGGGGAGAGCATAACCCCTTAATATTCCATGAAACTATCAGAGAAGGACCAGGTAAGGAATTCGATGAACGAGGAGAAGGCCACTGGAACGTGGAGAAAGCAGGAGTAGCAGGTAGGTGATGACGTCTTCTCCACTTCTTTTCCAGACTGATGAAAGAGGCTGCTGTAATGGGATCCATCTGGATAGCATCCTCATCCACTAAATTAGGAGATTCCAGCTGCATGTGGAAAAAAGCAGCAGCAGCCGTAGGTGTAGGAAAGGATTTACCCGATCCATCTGGTAGTTGGACATGTAAGACAGCAAAATATTGGAGGCAAAACTTGATACCCTTTTTGTAGAGAAGGGAGCATATGGGAATAAATGCCTTCCTCTGTTTTGTAACCGATGTGGAATAATTGGCAAAGAGGATGACTTTGTGCCCTCGAATTAGCAAAGGGGGGATGTGAGACCGGAATGTGCGGAGAATTGCTTCCCTGTCACTATAGTCTAGAAACCGCATAATAACCTGTCTTGGATGGGTCTCCTTCTGCATGCGGTTGTCAATAGTAGGCGGTTGGGGGGTCCCACTCTTTGTGCTCCTTCTACCGTTCTACACGCATTGGAGACTTGAGGCCCAGAGCTACTGGTAATTCGGACTCACATAGTTGCTGGAGTTGTAGACAGCGAATGGTCTCGGGCAGACCTACTAGGCCCAAATTGTTGTGCCTGGAGTAGTTTTCGAGATCCTCAATGCGCTCTTTCAGGTAGATATTATCCTTTATTAAGGCTGTAATGGCTGAGGTGGAAGCCAACTAGGCATTTTCTGTTGTTTAGATCCTGTGCTCTACTTGCTGCTCCCTCTGAGATGTTGCAGGGAGACCGAGAGAGTTTTGACCATCGCCCCTTGCAGGTATGGATGGCTAGCTGCTTGAAGTCTACGGAGACCAGGGAGGGCGTAGCTGTGGGGACGCCGTTCATCCCCGGTGCATCCACCGCAGAGTCCTAGGAGATGAGAAACAGCTCCAGTGCGGATGGTAGGGAGGCTTCCATATTGTAAGTTCCAGTCACCGCTAGTTGTGAAGGGGGGAGCAGAGCTGCGCCATCAGTCCCCTTCACTTCAGTTGCCATCTTGTTTGAGGAGCACTGAGAGGCCTGAGAAGCTGCGGTGAGTTCAGAGCATTTTGGAGCACGGGTAAGGAAGCGCTCTATAGAAAGCCACCCCAGCGAACTTCCCAGGGCAGGTTCAGCCACCGGCTGTGAAATTAATGTGGGTATAACGATGTGGTGAGGTGGATATAAGGTGTACGGGACAGAGCGTCCTCACATCCCCACGCCTGAACCGGAAGTCAATTTAAATAATAACCTATTTGGCTGTGTTTGTGGGAGGGGCGAAGAGTATTTAAGGCACGCCAACCGGCTGTCAGGTGCGTGCTTGCATTTGGCGAATTGTTCAGTTTACTGGCAGTTTGCTGTTAGCTTGTACGTCCCTCCCCTCCGGTAGTGTGCGGTGAGTTCGCGGTCTAAAGTTACAGAGCGTGCAGGGTTTTGGTTCAGGTAAGCGCCGGTTGCAGTTTCAGCAATCGATATATCGCTTTTCATTTCATAAATGTGACATTGCTGGGTCGGCTTAAGGGGTCGGCAACGCCGCCGCACGCTGTCATTTGGCTCTCCCAGCCAAGTTGGGGTTTACGCGGCTCTCACATCCTTGCAGGTCAGGTTAGGGGATCTATAGCATTGCTGCACTGTCACGCGGCACACCGAGGGGCTGAAGTGTTGTACGGCTGGTTAGGTACTCACATGGCGGGCCGGTGCCCAAGGTCCGGCGCCACGATGTTCGGCTCCCCTGCAGCCCGGCATCAGTTTGTGCGTCCATCAGCATGCAGTGCACAGAAACGGCCGCTAGGTGGCGCTAGGGTGCACGTGCACGGGCGGCAGCACAAGCATGTAACAAAGTAATAATTAAAAAAATAATAATAAAAAAAAAAAATATATATATATATATATATATATATATATATATAGTAATAAGAATGGTGTTTATTGACACCATTCTTATTACTATCTGTGTGTATATATATATATATATATATATATATATATATATAAAAGCTCTCTTTTTAAATAATAAATAACAGTAAAAAAATAAATACATTTATACATAATATATATATATATATATATATATATATATATAAATAAAAATAATAATAATAATATATAAGATACCAGTTATATGTGTGCACACATGCTGAAGGTCTGGGTCCGCACATATGTGTGCACATATATTCATGACGTAGGTAGCAGCAGGTACTTGCATTTGGGTTGACACACAGGTAGGGCGTCATACAGTCAGGTATAGGGGTCACGGTCCAGTACAGGTTGAGTTGTCTTTAGGGGATATAAAAAAAAAAAAAATATATATATATATATATATATATATATATATATATTCATAATGAGAGGGGTTGGTATGGTTCTTGTTAGCTTCATTTAATCGCTTCGCTGTGGGGCCACGTTTCACGATATCTTGGTAGGTTCGGTACATACCGTTTTTTTTTCAAAAAATAAAAAAAAATAAAAATAAATGTGTGTATAGGGGGCGGGGGGTATAGGTATACTTAGAACATTCGACATAGTTGCATAGTATACACAGGGTTTCGCACAGGTTTCCGTTTTTCTCATATGACTATATTTCATACGCACGTACTTATTAGACGTGTTCCTTTAGGTCCCTCGTGGTTACATCTCCCCTCATTGATAGCACAGTTCTGTCTCCTGAAGGTTGGTGGTAGTTTGTTTTGGTCCCTAGGTGTCACTGGCTATTTGTACTAGTCATGTTTCACAAGGCGGTATAGTTAGTATAATCGGCTAGCTTTAAGGTCATTGTTTGGTCACTGGTGATGTTATGGTATATAGATTTAGCCCATATTGGTAGGTACAGTTCATTCACACTGTTACATAACACATAGGTGATGTGTTACTGTGTAAGCCTGACTCATCTACAGGTGGGGATGCATCACGGAGGGTGTTTGCTGGCCTCGCATGTCAGATCATCCTTCTCGCTCGATTGCACCACTAGCTGCTCAGTCGGCACGTGTCCGCGGGAAGTCGAGTGCACTGTTGTCATCAGATACGTTTCGAGAGTGACAACAGTCAATCATACTCATAGTCGATATATTCACCGTGACACCTGGCTCTTCTTCAAGTGGAATTATCGCAAGTGTTGCGGCTGACTCGTCTTCAGAGCTTCACTCGTATCGTTGGTGAAGGGCACTGTAATCCTGACACGGTTTTCAGGGGTGCCCTCAGCCTGCAGCTGTTACTGACATGTCTTCAGAGCAGTTGCCTCGCAATTATACATACCTCTTCTTCCATGTCTCACGGTCTTGGTGCCTACCACAGTAGCACTCCAACTTGTCATCTCACCATCACACGTGGCAAGTCAGTAGGGTAAAGATACACAAACGCTCATGTGTTTGCACGTTGCGGTTGGTTATCTAGTCCTTCACGCTTAGGACTTCACTTCATGTCTCACGCCCACTTACGTTGCTTCTAGGCAGTGTCTAATTTTGTTGATATACAGTTTGTTTCAGGTCAGTGCTTGTCGGTTGCTCTCTCAGGATCAGTTTGCAGACAGGTCAGTAGACAGTTTTGGGGCACCGTGGTTAGTGCTTGGCAACCATTCTCATGACTTCTCGATCTCTTACCGGCACCCAATTCTGGACCAGACAGGTGGATCCAGTGGCAGGATGTCGCAACCATCTGATATAGAGGATGCCCTGTCTGTTCCAGAAACTCCGGTCAGGAGTTCTGAACATGGAGCAACATCCTCAGCATATCGCTCATGGACTATCCCTAGGCTTATGGAGGAGTTAAGGAAGAGAGGAGTGCCGTTTCCGGCAACGGCCCGCAAGGCTGAGTTGTATAAACTGTTCATGGCTGACCCTGCAGCAAGCGGCAGCCAGCACGATATGGCGGGGCAGACCTCGTTAGCTAAATTACATTCCTTAATGAACACCATGTTAGCCTCCTTGTCAGGTGTCCAGTCTAGGTTGGATGCTTTAGAGAATGGAGCGGCGCAGGCAGCTCCGGCTCCCGTGGCTGCAGCAGCTCCCCTTCTTGCTGTACCAAGTACTTCAGGTAGGCAGACATGTCCACCCAAGATATCGCCTATTCATTTCATTCCGGCTAATTTACGCAAAAACATTTTGGATGGTAAAGATATCAACTTGGCGTCTTTGCTGATTTCCTCGCAGGATCTTGTGGACACCAGAACAGTTGTATGTGAAGATCTGTCGCTGGTCCTCAAGAGCAAGGACCTAAGGCTCAGTCGCAAACTCAATATACACGAGTTTGTAATTGCATTTAGTAGATTCAGAGAGGTCATATGTTCTGTTGATATAGATTTAATCAGATAGCCTGGTAAGTATCCTGCTCCCTTCCAAATACAAAAATAAGGTCTTTGATTCTCTGTGCTAGCACCGGAGTAAATAACACAGACACACACGGTCAGTGGTAAAATACTTCTGATCTTTATTGAGCAGGCCACTGATTCATATAACCTTTGTAATTAGCATAAGTTACCACCCCCTGCAATGAGGTAAGGTATGCCACTCCTGAGTCATTCTCTGGCTTTCTTTGTTCAAAATCTTCAGACGATGGCGGGGGCCAGATGTTGTGAGTGATGTAGAGAGCAGGGAGGGGAGGGGCAGATGGGAAAGGGGTCTCCTAAATGAATCAATTTTTTACATGTAAGGAAACCATAGAAACATCTATTACAAGCCCCCCTAAAAAATGATCATTTTACCTTGCCCTAATTTCCATCATCCTAACTCATCTGCCCCAATGTGTTTTCTCGAACGTTTCACTGTACTTTAGACGACCCATGGCTTGTCCATTGACCCCCTTAGCCTCAGACTTTACACATATGGAGTCAGGTGCTGTCCCTAAGGTTTACTGATTTTAGAGATGGCATTGAAGCTCTGCAATGGGGTATAGGCCTTTTCTGTAGTCTCGTAGTCCAAATTCGTCATCACCGGTGTTGCATTTTCGACAGCCTTCTCACACATCTTCTTTAAACAAGGCAAAACACAACACACAACAAAGGCAAGGATTATCAGGATTATTAGTATGGTTATTCCTATCTAGGCCAAAGTCTTTTTCCACCCTCCCATCCAATCAAAATATTGATCCCAGGGTCTGAGATTCCAGAATTCCTTTTAAGTTCTATCGATAGGTCTTCTAATTTCCTTATGGCTATGGTTACTTTACCATTGGGTCCTCTCTTGGCTGGTATATAGGTACAACAGGTTTCCCCAAACATTTTACATACTCCCCCTTTTTCTGCTAACACCATATCTAATGCCATACGATTTTGGAATGTCATAGTAGATGTGGCGCTTAGTTGTTCGGCCTGACCTTTAAGAGCAGCCACTGAGAAATGTATAAATCTCTGCTGATTATAATAGATATAGTTAATCCAATCTACATTCTTGTTTATGGAAATCTGGGGTATTATAGACTCAAATCCAGCTTTTACTTGATCTCTAGCTTTGAATTCATCTGGGACCCCCTTGGGACTCCTATAGCATCAATATATACATGGGGGTCAAGGCTCCCAGTAAGAGCTGTACGTTTACTTCTAAAGTGTGATTTGGGTTCCTCTGTATGTTCAGTAGTGAAAATATGTATGGGCATAAGAACCTTAGCCAGTGCACATTCTCCAGTCCAGTTCCCATCTAACCGAGTTCTGAGTTTCATATCCCCACAAAACCAATATGTGTCCCCTAGTGACTGAACCTGGTTCTGTAACTTGGCTTTGTCCATTTCCCTATACGAGGAGCAATAACCCTTGCTAAAGATCCCCATAAATCTACCCTGGTTTCCTGGGACAGAATAACAAGTGTAGTTCCCAGGGTAGATAGTTATGCTCTCTCCTGGCTTGGGGGTGTTGGTAGTTATGGGGTATTCTTTCTTCCAGTTCTCACAACTGATGTGGTCTGTGGAGCTATTAGTGTACAGGCTAAGAAAGCACTCCTCTGCCTGTTCAGGAATATTCAATGGAGCTGTACCTAGATGGGGTCTTGCACTGCCACAGACATAGCAGCCGGATTTATTGGACTTGTTGGCGGAGTACCTCATCCCTTCTAGCCAGAGATTTGTATCAGAGTATCCTGTCTCTATGGCCATGGTGTTTTCAAAAGTGGGGTTGGCAATAGCTACCATTTTATTAAAAACCTGAATATGTTGTCTTAAAGCAGTAATCAAAGGGGCAATTGGGTCTTTCCACTCCATTGATTTATACATATCTTTAAGCTGAAATGTCCCCATTTTACCTCCTCCCACGGTTTCCATTATATATAACCCTGCATCCTGGGGCCTAGGGCTCTCAATGGTTAGTGTAAATGGCATATTGCTTCCTGTTCTCCCTGCGTGATGACATGTCCCTGTTTTGATCAGGGTCATTCGGGTGAGTAAGGATTTCCCATTTAAATCCTTTCTCCTTAAGGCACTTTCTGGCTTATATCTCCAGTCCTCCCCTATGTTCCACCCTACTGCTCCCCAATAGGCACACTTATCCCCCCTGTACTCATCAGTGACACAAATATAAGTTGACTGAGATGGGTGATACATACTACATTGCCAGCGCTGGTTAGGACAGCTATCTACGTTACAGTAATCAAAGGAAAATGATTCCACATGGGTGTTTGAGGAATTATACCAGAATATGGTTAGGTAACTTTTTTGAGTAATGGCTACTTCTTGGCCTAGTGCCATAGATACTAGGAAAAGGATATGTATAATCATCATGGTCTGGACAGCGTAGCTTTTTAGTTCTCAGGTGCTGATGCCTTCTTGCAGTGGGAGGCGTGGATCCAAGTGTTCTTCCCTCCCACTTTAACTGAAGTGGCTGTGGTCAGCAAGAATGGACCATCAAATCTGGGCTCGAGAGGGTTCTTTCTCACAAATTTCTTTATTAGTACCCAATCACCAGGCAATAGCTTGTGAGTTCCAGTATCTGCTTCAGGATCTGGAATAGAAGAAAACACTCGGGCATGTATCTTAGTCAACTCTCTTGACAATGCGGTCACATAATTAGTAAGGGCATCAGATTGCATTTGTAGCTGCTGAGGATAGCAACACCCTAATCTAGGGGCAGTGCCGAACAAGATCTCATAAGGGGATAGGGAATGTTCTCCTCTAGGGGTGTATCTGACACTATAGAGGGCTATGGGTAAACTATCAGGCCAGGGCAAACCAGTTTCTTGGGACATTTTCAACATACGTGTTTTAAGGGTACCATTCATCCTTTCAACCTTCCCACTGCTCTAGGGATGATAGGGGGTGTGAAAACACAAAGTAACTCCTAGTGCAGACCAAATTTCTTTAATCAATGTGGCTGTGAATGCAGGTCCTTGGTCACTTTTTATTACTTCTGGTACTCCATACCGACATACTATTTCACTGAGTAGTTTCTTGGCTGTGGTTTTGGCTGTCATATTGACTACCGCGTAGGCCTCCGGCCATCCGGAGAACATGTCCCCCACGACAATGGCGTATTCAAATCTTCCGCTCTTTGGCATCTGGATGTGGTCGATCTGTATCCTTTGGAATGGATATAATGGTTTTGCAAGGTGTTTCTGGGGTGTCTTCTCTGTACGGCCTGGATTACATTTTGCACAAATAGCACAGGACTTGCAGTAAATGTCTGTTAGTGGCGTGATCCCTGGTGCTGTATAATATTTCTGAATGAGGGCATTCATGAGAGTTTTTGACAGATGAACGGCACCATGTGCCCACTGTACCACTGCTGGATACATACTTCTTGGTAAGCAGGGTTTCCTGTTATTTTCGAATAAGCCATTCCTATTCAACACAGCCCCCTTCTGTTTCCATATTTCTTTTTCTTCAGCACTTGCTGCCTCTTGAAGTTCTTTCAGTTAGGATTTGTCCACTGGTAGGGTTTTGTAGAGCCAGGATTGAAGTATTTTCAACTCTGCTCTTCTCTTCCTGTGAGTTTCTGGCTGCTTGCTTGGCCGCAGAATCCACTAGGTGATTGCCCTTTGCTTCCCTAGAGTTCAATCGTCCGTGAGCCCTCACTTTCAGAATCACCACTTGAGTTGGGAGGAGTAGAGCATCCATCAGATCCCTGATGGCCATGCTATGTTTCACTGGTGTTCCCGCTGCTGTCAGAAAGCCTCTGGTTCTCCTAATGATTCCAAAATCATGTGTGATGCCAAAACCATATCTCGAATCTGTGTGGATATTTGCTGTTTTTCCTTCTGCCAGGCGGCATGCCATGGTCAGGGCTTGAAGTTCAGCTTCTTGTGCTGACATGGTAGGAGGCAGGGCCTCAGCTTTTAGTACTGCATCTTCATTCATGACGGCATATCCTGTGTGGTATCTTCCGTGTTCGTCTGCAAATCTTGAACCATCCACAAACATAGTGAGATCTGGATTGGGCAGCGGGGTTTCATTTTCCATTTTCATGAGTTCAAAACAGTCATGGGAGTATTTTGTGTGACTGGAATCCTCATGCCCATCTTCATCATCATTGTTCCCTTCGTCTCCCCCCTCAGGAAGTGGAAGCAGAGTGGAAGAATTCAATACATTGCATCGCAGTAGGGTGACATTGTCGGGTATCAACAGGGAGCATTGGAGCCTGAGACACCGTACTGTTGAGAGATGTTTGGGTTGAGTCTGATTTAGTATAGCAGAGATGTCGTGTGGAGCCAGAAAAATGAGTTGTGTCCCAGAACTAGGTCAGCAGTTTTATCCAGGAGTGCTTGTGCAGCAAACACAGCTCTAAGGCAGGATGGGCCTCCTCTGGTCACGGCATTCAAGTCTGCAGGAGTTGTAGCCTATTGGTCGCATTCTGTTGCCATGAGACTGAGAGAGGACTCCAGTAGCATGTCCCTGTCGCTCTGACACATACAGCTTAAAAAACTTATCATAGACCGGTAATCCCAGAGCAGGTGCTGAGGTGATGGCATTTTTGAGTTTGAAGAAATTGGAAATGGCTTCCTCAGGAAGGTCGAAATGGTCTGTCTTCAAGGCGTCATAGAGTGGTTGCATCGATAGAGAGGCCTCTGGGATCCATGACCGACAGTAAGAGATTAATCCCAGGAAAGCATGGGCCTAGTTGGTATTGGAAGGTTGTGTATTGCTTGCACTCTGTCCTGAGTAAGATGTCTAGTTCCTTGCGAAATGCAATGGCCAAGGAACACAACTGAGGTGGAGCACCATTGAAGCTTCTGTTTGGAGGCTTTGCAACCCTGATCGGCTAGGTAACAGACCAGGCTTTCCGAGTGTCTCTCAGCTGATGGAAGGTCATCAGCACACAGAAGGAGATCATCCACATATGATAGAAGCACTATAGATGGGTTCTGTGCTTGCCAAGTAGATAGGATGAGAGTCCTGGCCTTAGAAAACTGGCTAGGGGAGTTCTGAGCTCCTTGAGGCATCACGGTCCAGGTGTACTGTTGTCCTTCATGAGTAAAAGCAAATAGGT
The DNA here is from genome assembly GCF_029499605.1 of Hyla sarda. NCBI lineage: Eukaryota > Metazoa > Chordata > Amphibia > Anura > Hylidae > Hyla > Hyla sarda. Next base: position 150,236,658 of record NC_079190.1, on the reverse strand, counting down.
ACCAGCATTTCGGATCTAATGGTATACTGAAGAAAGCATTAGATAAGTCCACGACTGTGAAATACTTAGCAGTAGGAGGCACTCCCGATAACAGCGTATGGGGGTTGGGAACAATAGGGGTGTCCAATACTGTGGCCTCAATGACAGCTCTCAGGTCTTGAATCATCCTGTATTTTTCAGGCTCTCCCTTCGGAGTCTTCTTTTTAATTGGGAACAGAGGCGTGTTACACGGAGATGTGCAGGGTGTGAGAGACCTATTGTTGATTAAGGTCTGAACTTGTTTAGTGATTACTTCTGATTGGGCACACTTCAATGGGTACTGCAGCTTCCTTGGAAGGGGTGCTCCTGGTTTAAGGACCACAGTCACTGGTGGCACTCTTAGGCGACCTATGTCTTCAGGTCCAGTTGACCACAGATATTCCGGTATTGGGGCCAACACTTCAGGCGGTATAGTGGTTTAAGAAACTTGTTCCAGGGCAAGGAGTAAAGGGATTGAGCACAAGGCAGAGATATCCTTGGTCTCTAATGGAAAGGACGCAGAGATGGTACCATCTTCTCCAAATCGGATAGTGGCTTGCAGTCTTGACAGGACGTCTGCACCCAACAGGTTGAGTGGGCAGGTGGAGGAAACAACAAATCTAGCCAACAAGTGAGGAAAATTAGCAATCTGTAGAGGCTTCGTGAGTGGGCTGCTCCTAGGGATACCATCAACACCCACACAGGAGACATCAATGGTAGACAGGAAAGAGGGATCAGGTAGATCTTGAGCCCTAATAACGCTTCTGGCTGCACCTGTGTCTATCAGGAAAGTGGTGGGGTGTCCCTCGATGGGTAGAGTAATTCTAGCCAAAGGACCATCTTTGTTGTTTGCTGATACTGCCATAGCTGGTGAGTGAGACACAGGCTTGCCCAAATCCTATGGGAGCAGATCCATATGGTTCTGCACGGGTCTTTGTCCTTGGCTTGGGTAGTACCTGGGGTCTGGTGTACCAGGGAGTCCATTATGTTACTGGTGCTGGTAATTGCCTGAATACTGACCCTTGGAGCCTCCTGATCTTCTTGGGCATTCACATCAGTAATGCCCAGTGTTGTGGCAGTTCAAATAGACTGGAGGTTGGCGTCATCCGGGTGGTGGGTGGCCATTAGGGAGGTCCTCAGTCATCATAAGAGGGGTTGGCTTCTTGGTGAAAGTTTGGCTGGACTCTAACCCTTTTGCCACTAAGAGTAGGGTATCAAGTGTCAACACTCTGTATTCCGGGCGTGACAGTACAAGACCCTTCTTTATGGGATCCTTCAGGCCATTGACAAAAGCAGAGGACAACATCTGTAAATGGGATTTGTTGGATAAGTCAATCCAAGTTCATAAAAGAGTTGCTTGAGTCGGGAATAGAATTTCTCAACCCATTCGCCTTTGTCGTGACTAACATCATGGACATTGGTCGCTTGATCGGCTAATCTGTCTTGGGCCCACTTCAACAGGCATTCACAGAAATAGGTGCCTGACTGGTATGTGGTATCTTCAGGGTAGTGTCCTTTCCTAAGATCAGGTTCCATGATTGGCCAGTAAGCATCCCCAGCCTTAATCTGACATATGCTCTGTAGATCCCTGAATGAAGCTGAGTATGTCTGTTGGATTTCCCGGATCCTACGATAAAAGGGCATTGGTTGCTTCTCTGGGTCTGGGAGCTGAGCTACAAGAGTAGCTGCTTGAGAAGTGCTAAATGTAACATACATAGTAGGGGCATCATGAGGGGCATTGCCCTGTGCATAATCCTTGGGCCACCTTGAAGACCTTGAAGCTGATGGGGTGTCTTCAAAAGGGATCTCAGACTGATTCCTTGGGTCATCTGCTGACATGTTGACAGTTTTGGGTGTAAAAGGCATGGTGGTTGGTAGTTGCCAAGTAGGTGCCAGTTGGGTCCCTCGTCCTTTGAGATGGGGTCCTGGTCCATAAGGCTCCACAGAGAATATAACCTCAGCAGCAGATATGTGAGATTGAGACTGCTGAGTTGGGGCCACTCCTGCCAGATCTATGCCTACACTGGCTACCTCTGATTTGTTTTTCTCATCCTTCTGTCCCTCACCGTCTTCTGATCCATCCATAGAGAGAGTGAGAACAGGTACCGGAGGAACATGATAGGAACCATCAAAGTTAAGTACAGGGTAGATACTGACAGCTTTTACGGGTTTAGCAAGATGTCTGCTAGGAATGGAAGAAACTGTAGGAGCAGTGGGTGCATCAATATGGTTATTGAGGGCAGAAGAGGACATTGGAACAGTGACTGTCCCAAAATGGCTGCTGGGGGCGGAGGAAGATGTTGGAACACTGACTGTCCCAAAATGGCTGCTGGGGGCGGAGGAAGTGAGAATACTAGGTGAGTCAACATGGCTGTTAAGGGCGGAAGTGGGAGGAACTTCACTTCCGGCATTGGGAACATGGTTACTAAGGGCAGAAGTGGGAGTACATGATAAGTCAACATGGTTGCTAGGGGCGGAAATGGGAGGAACTGCACTTCTGGAAGTGGTAACATGGCTACCTCCATATGGAGACAGCATGGGATAAATGGATGAAGAGACATTGGGGGTAGTAATGTTAGGATGCGGCCTGTGCGTGCCACAGCTATAACACATTTCATTCCATAAGGGATTTTGAACACCACAATGAAAACATGACCAATAAGGATATGGTGGTGGCTGATTACACCCTCCATTGGATACAGAAGGTACAGAAGGTATGTCATTTGCATTTTCACATTTATGATAGACATACATAATTTGGTCCCCTTTTTCTATTTCTTGCTCTAACCATCCCTCCTTATGTACAAATTTAGCCGTACTAAGCCATGCTTCAGCTGACTTAAGTAATTTTCTGTCCATTAAGATTTCTTTCTTTGTTCTCAGTTCTATTCACCATACTTCAGGTTACAAATGACCCCCCACTGTGTATGGCATCCCACATACTTTTAACAACCTATCCATTCTCCTCACATTCCCCTCCCCCTCTCTTTCTGCCACCACGTCACAAGCCAAAAAACCTTTCTCTGGCCTCACAATCTTTTGCCAATCTTTCTGCTATTACACAGCTTGAAATCCAAATCCTTCACTCTATTCTTCTCCTTAACTTTCCCTGTCCCAATATTCTGTCTATACACTATCCCCCTGCTCAGCCCCCCTCTGTCCTTCAACACAACAGGCAATGTAAGCCTCAACCCTGCGCACTTTGAATCTCCCTCTTTCAGCATGAGCCCAAAAGCCCCCCTCATTCCTGCTCCTTCTCAGTGGGCTGTGGGCAACAGCTGCAAACCCTCCAGCTGTTTGAACAACTGAAACCCCTCCTTTACTTTAGGAGATAGCTTTTAAAACACTAACACAGTAAAATTCAATCAACAAACACTTTTAAACTAGATCTAGTAATACATTAGCTAGCTTAACATTAATTCAGGGACATCAGACACATGCAATACAAGATACATTTCACATATTTTATCAGTTGCAATGGGACAAGTTCCAGGAATCTGCTATTGCCGGGTAAATCCCTTGTACCCCCAGTCCTAATTAAGCTCTAATTATGACCAGGCAACCAGCACCATATCCATCCTAGATCACTTATCTATTTATGACTCTGTCCTAACCATTCTGATGATGCCTTAACATCCCAATTAATAATTACGACAACGTACTCCGCAACGCAACTCCCCAATAAACAGTCCCAATTCCACTTATTCACTCACAAACACTTCATACAGACTCGGGTAGCAGATTAAAAGCAGTTACTCAAATGACAGGCATCGGGTAAAATAATACTGGGTAAGAATTTGAGAATTACCTTTCTCGTATGGGTCAAAAGCAAGTCGTCATAGAGCAGAAAGATAAGACAAAGGGGAGACAGGGGTACATTTGGCTAGGTACAAGAATGTCCTACCGTACACCTGGAGTTGATCAATTTCTGTCTGCCGTCCTCCTTTGTTTAAATCTTTTGACTCCGTATCCAGCGACTTGTCGATTATCCTGAAGACCCAGCACCCCGTTGGGAGCCAATTCTGATATAGATTTAATCAGATAGCCTGGTAAGTATCCTGCTCCCTTCCAAATACAAAAATAAGGCCTTTGATTCTCTGTGCTAGTACCGGAGTAAATAACACAGACACACACGGTCAGTGGTAAAATACTTCTGATCTTTATTGAGCAGGCCCCTGATTCATATAACCTCTGTACTTAGCATAAGTTCCCCCTCCCTGCTAGGAGGTAAGGTATGCCACTCCTGAGTCATTCCCGGGCTTTCTTTGTTCAAAATCTTCAGACGATGGCGGGGGCCAGATGGTGTGAGCGATGCAGTGAGCAGGGAGGGGAGGGGCAGATGGGGAAGGGGCCTCCTAAATGAATCAATTTTTTACATGGAAGGAAACCATAGAAACATCTATTACACTGTCAACCCAGAACGCCGGGAAGAATTAGACCTTTACCTGTTACAGCTCTCAGAATTTTCTTACAAATATGGAGGATCGCATTTTTACGACTATCATAAAAGTTTCTCGGCAAAAGCAGTGGCCGCCTTCAGCCAATATGCCTATGCGGCGGATTGGAGCACAGTGGACATGGAACTTTTTTGTAATAATTTTTCGGGTCTCAAGTCCCCAGCGTGTTTATTGTGCCAATCCATATCTCATACGACATCTTGGTGTGGGTCAGCCAGTCGAGCAGATGATCCCGGTACCAGCAGAAGCTCTGGTCACAGTTCTATGGCAGAGCCAAGATCGACTCCTTCCGTGGACAAGTTGGGGCGTCCGGTAAGGTACCTCAGAAGGAGTCAGATCTGCAATAACTTCAACCTGTCCTCATGTAACTACAGCAATTGCAGATGCTTCTGGTGCTACAGGGCCCACCCTAGTACGGTCTGCAACCAAAAAGGGCAGGCGTGACTAGGCGGGGTTCAGGTGACAGCCCTGGCCAGGGTGTTAGATGGTCATCTTGACCCGGATTGGGTGAAGTGGCTGGTGGACGGTTTTGTGGATGGTTTCCACACGGTATTAGTCTCAGTACCACAGTGCACATACAAATGGGGGAACCTGCAGTCTGCCTACAATGATCCGCAGGCCATCTCCCAGCTAATTCAAGTTGAGTTGGACAAGGGCTACATATTAGGCCCCTTTTCTACATATCCCTTTGATACCTGGAAGGTGAGCCCAGTTGGAGATGTCAGTGGAAAGTTCAACAATAAAAAGCAATTAATTTACGACTTGTTGGCACCGTATTCATCTATCATACCTAGTTTAAATTCCCTTATTCTGTCAGAAGAGTTTTCCATGCGGTATGCGTCTATTGATGAGGCCATCCAGCTTATCTTACAGCTAGGACGTGGTGCATGGTTGTCAAAAGTGGACATCGTAGACACATTCATATTACTATCTATCCAACAGTAGCTATGGAAGTGGTATGGGCTCAAGTGGCAGGGTGCATATTTTTTTGCCACAAAATTAACGTTTGGATTCAAGAGCAGTCCCTGGCTCTTCGATCAGCTGGCTCAAGCGTTACATTGGGCCCTGGTGAACGTCTCTGGGTGTCAGAACATCATCCATTACTTGGACGATTTTCTCATACTTGAAACTCCACAAGATGAGCCTGTTGGGTTAGGTAGGTTATTAGCCTTGTTTTCTGAGCTTGGTGTCCCAGTGTCCCCCACCAAGACTGAAGGTCCTGCCACACAATTACTGTTCCTTGGCATTGTCCTGGACACGGTAAGCTTGGAGGCTCAGTTGCCCACAGACAAACTGTCCAGAATTCAGGACACCATTCACAAGTTCAAGTGCAAACAGGTACAAGCAAAGTCGAGTTGCAAAGTCTACTAGGCATGCTAGCTTTCGCCATGCGAATCATACCTCAAGGCAGGTCGTTTGTGTAAAGGTTACTCGTTCTTTTACATGCAGTCCCCTACCAGGATAGTACCATCTACTTAGATTCTCAGGCCATGGCAGACCTTAATATGTGGGACACGTACTTGACACAATGGAATGGCGTGTCCATGTTCATGCTGGAATTGTCAGACACATCACCATCAGTGTTCACGGATTCCTCATTCTCAATTGGTTTTGGGGCAGTCTGGGGTTCTCATCATTGGTTAGCTGGTCGTTGGTCTAGCGAAGTTTGCAGCATGGCAGGATTCGATACTACTTCTGCTCTGTTTGAGGTTTACCCAATTGCGGCAGCGGCATATGTATGGGGGCACTGTTGGTGTAATCAGTCAGTGGCCTTCTATTGTGATAATGAGGCCATGGTAGCCATTGTAAATAAGGGCAGTTCAAAGAATAGCAGGGTCATGTCATTTGTCAGAAGATTGATGTTCCTTTCACTGCAATTCAAGTTTAATTTTGTCTGTAGACATGTAGCAGGTACAGTGAATGTAGCCGCTGATGCATCATCACGGGCTAACTTTGATATCTTCTCACAGGTCATGCCTCAGGCGGATCCTTTCGGCACACCAGACCCACCAACACAGGCCTTGATGCTGGATTAGGTTTCTTTTCACAAGTAGCAGGCAACCTTATCAGGGACTCACTGGCACCTAGCACAAAGAAAACTTATGACACAGCTTTACACACTTATATCACTTTTCTGGGGACAGTCAATGCTACCTTTTCCTTTGACACTACCCTTATCCTCTCGTTTATAGGTTTTTGCCACTCATCTCTGCACTTATCACACAACACGGTTAGGACTTATTTGGCTGGGATTGGCTGGGATTTCTTTAGCATTTCCAGATAAACCCTCAGTGCTGTCTATCCATGCAGTCAGAGCAGCTCTCAGGGGAATGCAGCTCGCCAGCGGTCCCAAGGAGCCTTCGAGAAGGCCAATTTCTGGGGAGTTGTTCAGGAACATGTCAACTGCTCTAGACAGACGGCCGTTTGGGCACCACCACAGTTTAATAATCAAATCGGCCATGTATCTAGCTTTCTATGGTTTCTTCAGGCCAGGGGAATTTTCTTGCACTGGTCCCACTTTTAAACCACTACTTAAATCTCAGTTGACATGGCGGGATGGTTTCTTTGAGCTTAGGTTAGCGGTCACAAAAACCCGCAGGTGGGGGGACACGGTCAACTACTTCCCATCACACAATGCCTGGTGCCCGGTGGCGGTGTTGACTAATGGTCTAATGGTCTTTCTCGATGGCAAGTCTCAGGAGGCTCCATTACTACCTTTTGGGGATTCGGTGTTAACCACAGCTGTTTTTGTGTCACACGTCAGGTCTTTGATCACCACTCTGAGGCACAACCCCAAGCACTTCTCTGGTCACTGCTTCCGGATAGGCGCAGCATCAGCAGCATCAAGGCATAAGGTTGCCCCTCATGTTATTCAGAAATTAGGTAGATGGAGATCCGGCTGCTATGCCACGTATATCCCAGATCCACAGAAAGAAATGGCTGAAGTGTTCAGCTATCTAATTTTATGATCATCAATAAATCAATTATAACTTCCTCACACGGCTTTGTGTTTTTTGCCCTCTAAAGGCTAACCCTCGGTCGTGGTTTTCAGGCACACTTCAACCGCTTATTCAGGTGAATAGTTATGTGTTATTATTATTATTATTATTATTTATTTTCTCCACAGGTAAGAGTCGACAGTGGCATACTGAGGTAGGTAACTCTCCCAATCACGGTGTGAGCCCTGACCACAAGTAATAAGCCTATTTGGCTGTGTTTGTGGGAGGGGCGAAGAGTATTTAACGCACGCCCACCGGCTGTCAGGTGCGTGCTTGCGTTTGGCGAACCCACCCTCCCGCCCCATCTTCTTCAATTTATTCTTATAGGGTATGCCCTCTAAAGGCTAACCCTCGGTCGCGGTTTTCAGGCACACTTCAACCGCTTATTCAGGTGAATAGTTATGTGTTATTATTATTATGTATTTTCTCCACAGGTAAGAGTCGACTGTGGCATACTGAGGTAGGTAAGTCTCCCAATCACGGTTTGAGCCCTGACCACAATATTATTTTAATAATATTTGTTTTTTCTTATGGGAAGAAAAAGACCCAAACTCATCAAATCAAGAAGTAATAATTATTTTCCTTTAATGAATGGGTGAAAAGGAAGTCTTTAACAAATTATCTTAAATGTTTTGTGTGTGGTTAGCTTATAGAAAAAAAATGTTTTGGTGTGTGCTTTACTGTTTAATTTGTGTTTAAAGGGGTACTCTCGTGGTTAATTTCTTTGTGGATGTAGTGTATTTTTGTTGTTATGTTGCCTTTTGTAATCGACATGTGTTAGTTAGATGTTTGTGCAGCAAGTGTGTTTTTTACTTATCTGTTTGCTGGCCAGGAAGTTCAGTAGTTTTGAGTTGTTGCTGTGACTGTTGTCCACCGTGTTGGCTATGTTCTGTCAATGCTGTGGATAATGCGTTTTATTATTTTTCCTATTGCCAGCCTCCGTGAGTGTGTGGCTTTTCCTTCTCCTGAATATTTATAGTGTTTGTTTTGCTGGGACTGGCTTGATTGGTCATTCGTTCCATAACTCCCATCAGCTTGCGGTGCCGATGGCTGTTGTTTTCGGACGCATGCATGCTTCTCTCTCTGTCCATGGAGGCACGCTGTATGGCTATCCACCCACATTGTAGAAGGCGTGTTCGGGTAAGGGACTTGGTTCTTTCATACAAACTGTCACTTTCCGTGTGCTTCACTGTGTGTTGGGCGCATGAAGCTGAATGTGGCCTGCTGGGATTTGTAGTTTGCAGCCCAGCAAGAAAAAGGAAATAGAAGCTGCTGTACAAAAAAAACTGGGAGAAAAAAAGATCACAAAGAACGGAAAGAGAGTAGCAAAGACACCAAGGAGAAGAAGGAAACAACACAGGAAGGGTAAGTTAGGAATGCAAAAACACATTGACCACCAGGTTACCCCTTTAAGTATTTCAACCATCTAATAGACAGCATCCATTACTAAGCAGAGACTTAGTGATGGCACCTAAAATAGGGGATGAGTCATCCCTATTTTTATAACCATCCAGGTACAAAAACAAAAAGCAGCAGCCCAGTAGTACCAGGGTGGGTAAATTGACAATGACCCCAAGCATACATCCAGTTATGGAGGTCTGCACATTTGACATAGTTCACAAGTCTTTCAGGAGAAATGGGCCAAATCCCAGCAACTTATTGTAAAAAGGTTGTAAAAATATTTGACCCAAGTTTGACAATTTGGTGGGAACCTGTCATTAGAATTTATGCTATATAACTGTTGGCATCACGTTATGTAGGGTAAAATCATCAGGAACGACAGAGATAGTTATGAAAATAGGTTTCAAACTTTCCCTGTGCCATATGCTAATTAGATCTGAGTAATCCCTGGGGCAGTGTGGTAGTCACTATGCTCAAGGTTGTAATCACGTCTACTTCTGCGTTATTGACCGCCTGGGCTCCTCCTATGTCATTGATCTGCTCCAAAACCTCACACAGGTCCAGAAGCAACGCTATACCTTTGAATAAATCTATTTCAGGAGCAGAATGGTGACTGTGTAGGTGCTCGGGTTGTCAATCATGCAGGAGCACATGATTACAGCCTGGAGCTTAGTGGCTACCTGAGGATGCTGCACCACCCCAGGGACTACTTAGAGCTTATTAGCATACAGCTTGGGACAACTGTGAAACCTATCTGTGTGGACCCTAAGAACATGGGGACATTGTGAGCAAGATGATTTCACTCTATATAACCTGTTGCCAATGATTACATAAAGTAAGATCTACTAAGAGGTTCCCTTTAATGGCAATCCTACCAAATACTAATCATGTGTATGTAAACTTCTGAGCCAATGGGATTGTGATAAAAGTAATATAAGTTGTAATAAATTATTGCCCCATAGTATTTTTCTGACATTTCACATTCCTGAAATATAGTAGTGATCCTAGCTGAGCTAAGAGAGGAAATGTGTACAAGGATTAAATGCCAGGCATTGTAAAAAACTGAGTTTTAATGAATGTGCCTAAAGTGTATGAAAAAGTATTAATTAAATTTTACTTATTGTGATATTTACATCTTCCTGAAGTTGATGTCAACAACTATAAATGAAAAATTATGTTTTTTAGTACTCGACATATATCAGTAATAGTTTTGCTCAATCACAGCAGCTCCCTGCTATTTATTTGAAGATGGGAATTAATAGCGTTTCCCATTACCTAATATACTAGTGTTTTTTAATCCATTAAATATAAAATAGAATGACATTCAATTTTGTGGTAATATGAAATATGTGTAAAGACAGATCAGAAATGAAAAAAAAGTGTAGAATGTTGAAGACAGAAATATTATTACTTAACCAGAAAGATTGAAGCTTCAGTGATTGTTATGAAACAGCAATAATCTATCAGGGTATATAAGGGTTATGTAAAATCCAAGCTTCTATTGAGTGTTTGCTTTAGAAGAGATACATCCTTTCAGTAGCAACCTGTATATTTCAGGGAGTTCAGGAATAAATAGGCTTGTTGCTACTTGTTTTTCAGATCTTCTTATAGTGCAGTGACTAGAGAAAAGTACATGAGCTCATTTTTATATTCTAGATTCAATAGCAGAAGCACCACTATAAAAATGTGTCCTGCTGATGTGTTAAGACTTCTTGTTGTCCAGTGACTATGGGAAAACAAACTGGTCAATACGAGATACAATAATACTTGAGAAAGGCCTAAAGGGGTCCCATCTGGGAAATTTAGCATATCCACACCTGATCTTCGTTGCAGTCTGATGCACAGTAAGGTTCATTGTTGTCTGTCTGCCAAAAGAGAGGTTCGGTCAGTTTATGTTCTACATTAGTTTAGTAGGCCATGTTTGTGGCTGCTTATGAAGGACCCAGTGCATGCACCTAAACATATCACCATCAATCATTTGGTATATCATGCAACCACTCTTGCTTCACCTTACCTGAGCAAAGGATACAAGTGATCCAGTTAATAAAATATTTGCATGTGTTTCTGAGACACCATATGCCCCTAGGTTACATTTTTGAGCCTGTTTCTGTCTAGTTCCTTGTACTATGTTTGCCTCTCCTGTCTTTGACTTATTGACTATGAACCTGTGATGCCCTACCCTACCTTTTTGTTTGTAACCACACAAATAGGCTTCCAGCCCAAGACCTCAGCTTATCTCTGTTTGTCTCCTTTAGATCGTACAAGGACCACTCTCAGAGGTAGCAACCTGGTCCTACAGTTGAAACCAGATTTTCATTGTAGAATATAAAAACCTAGGGGTTACGTAGACAACAACCTTGGGAGTGACCAGTCCGGAGGCACCTGCTGCCTGTCACAGTTTTAAATACTGTGATAAGTGTGTAAAGGAAAGTTATGCCAAATTATGGTGACGCTGTTTTACACCAAACCTGTGTAATACATTACATTGTACAAAAAATATGTCACAATCTCTGGGACCACAGGAACTTAGCTTTAAGTTAGAATGGTCCGTTTTGGCTGAACCTGTTAAAATAACAAGTCTTATGGCAGAAAGGAGATGGAAAAAGCATCACATAACCTCAGCGTTTCTTATTATGCCTTTTAAACAGCTCTCCCAGCCAATCAGGAGACATTATAGGGGTGATGTTAAAGTCACTGCAAAAGCCTATACACATATCTTTTGCAGCCATTTTAGTGGTAGAAGGCGTTAGGTGAAGATCTCTGTGAGGGACACTAAGCAGTGAACAACATAAATAGGAGTAGGAGCAAATATATAATAATTGTAGTAAAGCAGCACTTCAGGGAAGTTAAGTGTGCCTTTTTTATTTGTTTGTTTTAAACTAATTGTGAAAAAGCATTGCATAGATAGTGTAAACAAATATTATAGAAAGTAAATGGAATACTCACTAATTGATGGTTTCTGCTTTTAGTTTATTTTATTTAAAACAAACAGACGGTTTCTACTCCCAAAAAAGGAATCATTTTTGGACCACCTGGAAAAGGCCATTGCATCAGGCATTTGCTACCAAAATGGATCATTTTTGGAGTTTAATTTTTAGCCATAGAGGACTCATGGCATTAATGTATGCCCTGGCTGCTTTGTACTTTGTGCACCAAGGCATACATACACCCTGCAGCGCGTACAACTTATGCAAAAAGCACAGGAGCTGTCGCTAATGGGGGACATTAGCGAACATACTGATGTCTGCCAATGACCCTTCAGATGCCATATTCAATACTGATCATGGCATCTAAGATATCTGTGGGGCTTTATGAGACTTATCGGACCACCCCCAGGGTGATTGCAGGGACTGATGAGTCAAATTTGTGGCCAGAGCTCTCTTTATTTGTTCAGTGCCAATCTGCACCCATCCACTAGCATGTGGTCTGCTTTCTGGCAGGCTATATAAATGGATTGCCTATATCCCTGATCAGTGCTATGCCAATGCATAACACTGATCAGTAATACCAATCAATAGATCACTATAAATAGCCCCTCTAGGGCTAAAAAAAAATGAAAAGTTTTAAAAATGTGAATAAGCACCTCCCTTAATAAAAACCAAATAATCTCCTTTTTTTTCTTACAAATGAAAAATGGAACTAAATAATTAAACATATTTGATGTTGCTGCATAAAAAAATGTACAAACTATTAAAATATAATGTCAATGATCTCATACTGTGAACAGTGTAAACGTAAAAAGTACCAAAGTCCAAGATTGTTGTTTTTTAATCACAACAAACCACAAAAAAATGTAATAAAGTGATTGAGAAGTATACTTGTATGTTACCTGTACTGGGCTGTTTTTCCTGTTGGAAAATGTTGTGACAGGCATAAGTGAAGAAAGATCTGCCATCCTCAACAAGATTTTAAAGCTTTGTCATATATGTACTAGAAAACATACAATCTCATTATGGTCAAAATCTGAAAATATATATGGAGGTAAATAACGAAAGCTTTTTTTTTTTTTTTTTTTTAAATAGTCAGGGACTGGCTGTTTATTTTAAAGACCTTACCATAAAACCTGTATATATCTTTGCTGAAAGATGTTGATAGCTGAGGCCCCATTTGGAATATTGTGGGGGGGGGGGGGGAGGTCCCAGTGGTTGGACCCCCAAACAATTCCTTTTCCTCTGGATAGGGGATAGGTTATCTTTCACCAAACAACCCCTTTAAGCCAAGAATGCCATTACAATTGTGGGCTTACATTTGTGGTCCAGTCTTCTAAAACAAGTTAAATTTATGTCAGTGTAATTTTGAGGTTAGAGGATTATACCTATCTAGACATTGCATATTCACAGAATATGCCATACATGTCTGTTATATGTGGGTCTCATTCCTATCACCCACATCTATGTCAAGATCAAGTGCCCCCACTCTGGCTTGCTTATTGGTCCTGGAGATGGAAGCTGAAAATGATAAAGTCTCTTTTTTTTTTTTTTGCAGCTTGCTATTGATGTTTGTAAATAGAACTATGCTGTTTCTTCAACTCCTGAGATACAGATACTGGACATTTTCATGATCCTTCAGAAGCAAAACTTTTCACTACCATTTCCCCTTCCTTTACATAAGTTTTTACAATAACTGCATGTATTCCTTTTCCAGTTAGAATGAACTGCTCATTGATAATGTTCTATTGGGCAGCTGAAGCTCACAAATACCCAGGCTAGAGAATATGCTTAAAGGGGTACTCCGGGGCAAAACATCTTATCCCCAATCAAAGGACAGATGAGAAGAGGATTCCCACCTCTGTGGAACCGCACGATCTACGGGCCGTCAGCAGCGGTGTTCAAAACACGGTAGCGTGGAGCTCCCGTGTTTGTGACGTCACGCCACACCCCCTCCATTCATGTCTATGGGAAGGGGCATGACGGCTAGTAGGTAGACATCACGCCTCCTCCCATAGACCTTAATGGAGGGGGCACGGTGGCTTTAGTCGCCAGTCATTTGGCACGGAGCAGAGTTCACTCCATGCACGGATGACCAGGGTGCCGCGCAGGTGATCGCAGGGGTCCCCAGTGGCAGGATCCCCTTGATCTAACATCTTATTCCCAATCCTTTTGATAAGGGATAATGTATTTTGTGATGGAGTACCCCTTTAAAGGGGTTCTCCACTGCTCCAGCGTTCGGAACATATTGTTCCGAATGCTGGGTACGGGCTGTGAGGGACATGACGTCATGCCACACCCCCTCAATGCAAGTCAATGGTAGGGGGCGTGGCAGTCACCACACCCCTCCCATAGACTTGCATTGAAGAGGTGTCATGTGACATCATGAGGGGCGTGGTAGTGACTTCACGAACCCCGCAACCATTGTTCGGAACAAAATGTTCCGAACACGGGGGCAGTGAAGTACCCCTTTAAGTCATTGGTAGGTCTAGTCCACTCTGCAATTCAGAAACAGTGCTTACAGAAAAACAAGAAACAAAGTAAGTGATATGAAGTTTTCTCCATCCCCCACATAGAAAATTCCCATTCAGCCAATCACTTGCAGAAAAGAAAGCAATGAGTAGTTGAACTCTTGTGCTAGAAAGTTAAATGCCTTCGCTCCCTGGTACTTAAGCACCCAGGGCGTACCTGCACACATGTGGGAATTTTGGTCTCCGCCGCACGCCGGTCCGGGATAACTGCTGATATCTATGAGCAGGCACCCCGCGCAAATGCCCAGGGGGTCATCAGACCCCTCCCATGTCGGCGATTTCCGTAAATCGCCGGTGAATTCACACCAGCAATTTGATTTCACATCAGCCAATTCCAGGTCATACGGGTATATGGTGACCCGGTGACCCCAAATATAAGGGGGATTGTAGTTGTCCAAGACACCCACGATCCCCCTGAAGGGATAGGAGTGAGGTTGCAGTGGTGCCATCCCTCCTATCCCTGCTATTGGATGTCAAGAAGCGACGACCAATAGCAGATCGGGGATGGTAGGGTTAACTTTCGGTTTCCCCGTTCTGCCCTCCCACAATAGGTGGGGCAGAACAGGGAAACTGACAGGGAATGTCGCCGAAGTCAACTTACCCATCAGCGGCGGCAGCAGGCAGCGATTGGTGGCGGGATCGACGGAAGAGGACGGAGATGTGGCTCCCTGGATCCTATGGAAGCCAGCGAGTTGCCTAGCAACATCTGGAGGACTACAGTTTGAGACCACTATACAGTGGTCTCTAAACTGTAGCCCTCCAGATGTTGCAAAACTATAACTCCCAGCACTTTTTTTTTACACATCCGAATTTAATGAAAAGTCGTCAAACACCTGTGGGTGTAAAGGCTCACTGGACCCCTTGTTACATAACCTGAGGGGTGTAGTTTCCAAAATGGTATGCCATGTGTGGGTTTTTTGCTGTTCTGGCACCATAGGGGCTTCCTATATGTGACATGCCACCCAAAAATCATTTCAGCAAAATTCACTCTCCAAAATCCCATTGTTGCTCCTTCCCTTCTGAGCCCTCTACTCCGCCCGCCGAACACCGAGAGAAATTGGGTTACAAATTTTGGGGGGGCTTTTTCTCCTATTACCCCTTGTAAAAATTCAAAAACTGGGTCTACAAGAACATGCGGGTGTAAAAAATGAAGATTTTGAATTTTCTCCTTCACTTTGCTGCTATTTCTGTGAAACACCTAAAGGGTTAACACACTTACTGAATGTCATTTTGGATACTGAGGGGTGCAGCTTTTATAATGGGGTCATTTGTGGGGTATTTCTAATATGAAGGCCATTCAAATCCACTTCAAAACTGAACTGGTCCCTGAAAAATTCAGATTTAGAAAATGTTTAGAAAAATTGGAAAATTGCTGCTGAATTTTGAAGCCCTCTGATGTCTTCCAAAAGTAAAAACATGTCAATTTTATGAGGAAAATATACAGTAGACATATTGTATTTGTGAATCAATATATAATTTATTTGGAATGTCTGTTTCCCTTACAAGCAGAGAGCTTCAAAGTTAGAAAAATGCAACATTTTTAATTTTTTCATAAAATTTTGGAATGTTTCACCAAAAAATGATGTAAGTATCAACAAAATTTTACAACTAACATGAAGTAGAATATGTTAGGAAAAAAACATTCTTGGAATCAGAATGAAAACTAAAAGCATCCCAGAGTTATTAATGCTTAAAGTGACAGTGGTCAGATGTGCAAAAAATGGCCGGGTCCTTAAGGTGAAAATGGGTTAAAAATCTTAATCCTTCCAGTACTTATCAGCTACTGTATGCTACAGAGGAAGTTCTTTTCTCTTTTAATTTATTTTCTGTTTATTAGCAAATCCCCAAAGCAAACCTCTACTGCTCTTTACAGTTCCTCTGCTTCTGTAGTATACAGCGGCTAATAAGTACTGGAAGAATTAAGATTGGTTGGTAATGTAACTGTGCGGGGAAACCTGGTAATAGCGACCACAATATAGTTACTTTTGACTTAAAATGTAGAAAACAAAGACAGACGGGGAAAGCAAAAACATATAACTTTAAAAAGGCAAATTTCCCTGGGCTGAGAGCTGCACTACAGGGCATAGACTGGGGGGAGGTGTTCTCAAATACTGATACAGAAGGTAAATGGGACATCTTTAAATCAACTCTAAATAACTATACAGCTAAATATATACCAAAGGGGAACAAATATAAACAATTAAAACTAAATCCTACATGGCTGACAAATGAGGTTAAAAGAGCAATAAACAACAAAAAAATAGCCTTCAAAAAATTCAAATCTGATGGGTCAGCTATAACATTTAAACAGTACAAAGAGCTTAATAAAATCTGTAAAAATGTAATAAAAACAGCAAAAATTCAAAATGAGAGACAGGTGGCCAAAGAAAGCAAAATTAATCCTAAATATTTTTTTAGATATATAAATACAAAAAAACCAAGGACAGAGCATGTAGGACCCCTTAATAATGATAATGGGGAGGTTGTCACGGGCGATCAAGAGAAGGCGGAGCTACTGAATGGGTTCTTTAGTTCTGTATATACTATGGAAGAAGGAGCTGACATTGGCCAGGTCAGTGCTGGTAACACATCATGTAATGTATTGAACTGGCTTAATGTAGAGAGGGTACAAGGTAAGTTAAGTAAAGTAAATGTAAGCAAATCTCCAGGACCGGATGTACTACACCCAAGAGTTCTTAGAGATGTAAGTTCAGTAATATCTGTACCCTTGTTCATGATATTTAGAGATTCTCTGGTGTCTGGTATTGTGCCAAGGGACTGGCGCAAGGCAAATGTGGTACCAATCTTCAAGAAGGGCTTTAGGTCTTCGCCAGGCAATTATAGACCGGTAAGCCTAACGTGCATTGTGGGTAAATTGTTTGAAGGACTTATAAGGGATTACATACAGGAATACATAGGGGATAATAATATTATAAGTGATAGCCAGCATGGGTTTACTAAGGATAGAAGTTGTCAAACCAATCTAATTTGCTTTTATGAAGAGGTGAGTAGAAGCCTTGACAGAGGAATGGCTGTGGATATAGTGTTTCTGGATTTTGCTAAAGCGTTTGATACTGTCCCTCACAGACGTCTGACAGGTAAGTTAAGGTCCTTGGGCTTGGAAACTTTAGTTTGTAACTGGATTGAACACTGGCTCATGGATAGTACCCAGGGAGTGGTGGTCAATGATTCGTACTCTGATTGGTCCCCGGTTATTAGTGGTGTACCCCAAGGTTCAGTACTGGGCCCGCTGCTGTTTAATTTATTTATCAATGATATAGAGGATGGTATTAACAGCTCTGTTTCTATCTTTGCAGATGACACCAAGCTTTGTAGCACGGTACAGTCTATAGAGGATGTGCATAAGTTACAAGATGACTTGGATAGACTAAGTGTCTGGGCATCCACTTGGCAAATGAGGTTCAATGTGGATAAATGTAAAGTTATGCATCTGGGTACTAATAACCTGCATGCGTCGTATGTCTTAGGGGGGATTAAACTGGCAGAGTCACTGGTAGAGAAGGATCTGGGTGTACTTGCGGATCACAGACTACAGAATAGCATGCAATGTCAGGCTGCTGCTTCCAAAGCCGGCAGGATATTGTCATGTATCAAAAGAGGCATGGACTCGAGGGACAGGGACATAATAGTCCCCCTTTATAAAGCATTGGTACGGCCTCACCTGGAATATGCTGTTCAGTTTTGGTCGCCTGTTCATAAACGGGACACTGCGGAGTTGGAGAGGGTGCAGAGACGCGCGACTAAACTGATATGGGGCATGGAACATCTTAGCTATGAGGAGCGATTAAAGGAGTCACAATTGTTTAGTCTTGATAAGAGACGTTTAAGGGGGGATATGATAAACGTATATAAGTATATAAATGGCCCATACAAAAAAAAATATGGAGAAAAACTGTTCCAGGTTAAACCCACCCCAAAGGACGAGGGGGCACTCCCTCCGTCTGGAGAAGAAAAGGTTTAGTCTAAAGGGGCGACACGCCTTCTTTACCGTGAGGACTGTGAATTTATGGAACGGTCTACCTCAGGAACTGGTCATAGCAGGAACCATTAACAGCTTTAAAACAGGGTTAGATACATTCCTGGGACAAAATAACATTAATGCTTATGCTTGGAAGAAAAATTATTCTTTACCCCATTATACTCACAAAACTCTGGTTAAAAGCTCTTTGAAATTTTCAATGCACTTCAGCTCACACACATGGTTTTCACCTTCAACAGATTCTTCCAAGGCTTGGTTTGTGTGTCATCATTATTCTATTTAAATACTCCTTTTATCACATACTCTACAGACCGATATCCAACAGTAATCAAAGGACATGGCTCTGAATAACAAATTTCACATATAAAAACACATATGCCTTACATCAAAACACAACTGAGTATATCTGGGTTCATATAAATAATACAATGCTATAAAATAAACATAATGTAATGCACATATTAAAAGTGAAAATAGATCAGTTTAAACTTGTTGAAACATCCAGTAATAAATATCCATACATAGAGAACACCTAACCATATGTTCTTACAGTGTTATTTCAAATGTGTTTTTAACCCCATATGAGGACAATTGAACTCTGTAATGAGCTCTTTCAGATTACCATAAAATGTATGGCAAAACAAAACAAAACAAAAAATATATATAAAATAAAATATTATTATTGGTGGGGAAATTGATATAAAAACTTTTGCTAATTTTGGGGGGTTCATTTTTACAAGATACACTTTATAGTAAAACTGGCATGTTCTCTTTGTTCTGTAACTCAATATGATTAAATTGCTACCCTTGTTTACATGTTTGCTATATCTATGCTACTTAAAAAATAAAAAGTTAAAGGTACCGGAAAACCATTTTTTATTCTAACCAACTGGTGGCAAAAAGTTAAACAGATTTTTAAATTACTTCTGTTTAAAAATCTTAATCCGTCCGGTATTTATTAGCTACTGTATACTTCAGAGGAAGTTGTACAGTTCTTTTAAGTCTGACAACAGAGCTCTATGTTGACACCTCTGTTAGGAGCTGCCCAGAGCAGGAGAGATTTGCTGTGGGGATTTGTTCCTACTCTAGACAGTTCCTGACATGGACAGAGGTGTCAGCAGAGATCACTGTGGTAAGACAGAAAAGAACTTCCTCTGGAGCATACAGCAGCTGAAAATTTCTGGAAGGATTAAGGGGTTACTCCGCCCTTAGACATCTTATCTTCTATCCAAAGGATAGGGGATAAGATGTTAGATCGCCTGGGTCCCGCTGCTTGGGACCCCCTGGATCTACCATGCAGAACCCACCTGTAGCGGCTTCCGGAACCGCTGGAGGTCCTCATGCACAGTCCATCTCGACCACCGGGACGGAAGATCGTGACGTCATGACTCAGCCCCTGTGTGACGTTACACCTCGCCCTCAATGCAAGCCTACGGGAGGGGGCGTGATAGCTGTCACGCCCCCTCCCGTAGGCTTGCATTGAGGGGCAGAGGGTGGCGTCACACAGGGCGGAGGCGTGACGTCACACGCCGCCTGCCCGGTGGACGCCTGTAATCAGTCCCAGAGCGAACACGCTCCTGGGACTGATTATAAACAGTCTGCCGCGTGCATGGTCCCGGGGTTCCCCAACGGCGGGACTCCCACGATCAGGCATCTTATCCCCTATCCTTTGGATAGGGGAAAAGATGTGTAAGCACCGGAGTACCCCTTTAAAGTCTCATACAAATTTAAGGGAAATGTATGTTCCAGCATAACTTTCGTGAGGCTGGAGATATTTCGATAATACTTGGTCACATGTTACTTATATGTCAAATAAAAATATATGATAGTTAAATTAACTCTAACCTACCCCCTTATGTGAAGGATGGGGTTTTTGTTTCGAGTCTTAAGAAAGAATAAGGGACTTCCAGTACCTTACTCCACAAGCTTTGCTCAGCCTCTCCTGGTAAATGCATCAATCCAGCTTGCCTGCCACATCCTTCATGCATGCCATACCCCATCTCACAAAGACACGTCCACCCTTTAAGCCACACCACTTTTATTGCCGCCGCTTTTGTACATTGGTCAGATTTGCAAATCACGCCCACTCCCACAAAGCACCTCCCCTTTTATTTTTGGCTTACAATATTTTCATCACAACTCAGCCCAATCTGAGGACAGGATAAAAGGTTGGGATATGAGTACGGGATATGAGGTCAGGATATGAGGACGGGATATGAGGTCAAAAGCTTCCTCTTTTTTTCCTTTTTTAACTAATATGGATTAGGAAGGAAAAACTGGGCAATGCCAGGTACTCAGCTGCTCCAAGGGATAGGGGATAAGATGTCAGATTGCCACGGTCCCGCTGCTGGGGAGCCCCGGGATCCCCGCTGCGGCACCCCGCTATCATTACAGCACAGAGCGAGTTCGCTCTGTGCGTAATGACGGGCGATACAGGGGACGGAGCAGCGTGACATCATGGCTCTGCCCCTTGTGACATTGCGGCCCGTTCCCTTAATGCAAGTCTATGGGAGGGAGCTTGACGACCGCCACACCCCCTCCCATAGACTTGTATTGAAAGGGGCGGGCCGTGAAGTCTCGAGGGGCGGAGCCATGACATCACGATGCTGCGGCCCCTGTATTGCCCATCATTACATGCAGAGCGAACTCGCTCTGTGCTGTAATGATAGCACAGTGCCGCAGCGGGGATCCCGGGGCTCCCCAGCAGCGGGACCGTGGCGAACTGACATCTTATCCCCTAGGGGCAGAGTACCCCTTAAACATTTCATACACCCAAAGAACACTTTTGTACAAACATGTACATCAGGGATAATGCCCACTTGAGACCCACTTTTTATTTACACCTGTTCCTTATTCACACCTAACATGGAAGAGGAAAAGGGATTCCCCTTGATGAAGGTGCTTGACCCAGTGGATTAGTACAGAGCTGTTTATTGCAACATGTTTCGATCCATAACTAGGATCTTCATCAGGCATCAGATCCTAATTCAGGATCGAAAGGTGTTGCAATGAATAGTCCTGTATTAATCCTCTGGGTCAAGCACATTCATCCAGGGGAATCTCTTTTCCTTTTCCACGTTCCTGTGTTTGCTACTGGACTGACTGATGTCATCCCCAGGTCTTCCCCTTGGTGACTACCCTGGAAATGTCTCTCCAGATTTCACTGTAGGTGTTGTGCCCTCAGCGCAACACCCAAGGGTAGGGACCCCAATGAATCTATATTTGCACTACGTTCCAACGGTCCTCACTACCCTGTTGTGTTTTTTTTTCTCCTTTTCGATTATTCACACCTAAGACCTTGTAACACTAATGTGTCACATGACATTGGCCCAGTTTGAACATTTCCACCTAAGGGTGTACTCACCTTTGTTCCCAAGATTTAGACATTAATGCCTGTGTGTTGGGTTATTTTGAGGGGACTCACTACTTTTCATAAAGTGTATCCACTTATTTTAGAAACTGTGTATGTATATATATATATATATATATATATATATATATATATATATATACATACACAAATAGGTTGATACCCTTATGTTAAAGACAGAATAGCCCACAGTGCTCCTCAAATTCTAATAAATATGATTTTACTGAATACTAACTGGTAAAAATCAGACATTGTTTTTGAATTGTGGTTTACCAGGATCATTTTGAAAAACAAAATAATGAAACTGGCCTGGACAATTATTATTATTATTATTACCAATGCTAGGAAATAATAATATGACAATAGGGACATGTTAAACTAAGGCATATCCTGCAATTAAGCATCGCAGGTGTCTCTAACTTTGTTATCAGTCAGTCTTTCTAATTAAAGACACAAAAGTAGTCACTGTGCTGTTTGGTATCATGGTGTGCGACACATTTAACATGGAAAATAGAAAGCCAAGGAAAAAATGGTCTCAGGAGCTTAGAAAAAAAATAAAGACAAGAATGTAAAAGGCTATGAGATGTATAGGACATAGCACTGATCAGCATCATCGGTCATCTTCTGCTCTGGTCTGCGGGAAGGCAGAAAAGAGCAGAAGACGCCGGGAAGGCAGTGGAGCCAGGTGAGGGGACCTCCTTCTGCCGTGCTGGATGATTGGATCGCCGTGGCAGCGTTGCATTCGATCCGATCATCCATTTTAGTGACCGCAATGCTGCAGATGCCGTGATCTGTATTGATATCAGGAAACAGTAAACAGGTGAGTGATCAAGGTACCCTAAGCCATTTAAAGGGGTTATCCAGGAAAAAACTTTTTTTTATTTGTGCTCAGGGCTTACATTCGAGCTTGTGGTAGTGAGCGCAGAATACACAACTATGCAAACCATACATTGAATTACCAAGCGGTTAGAGTTGTTCCGTACTTGAGATTGCACCTACATACAAACCTATGCACCTATATAAATAAGAATGACTGACGAAGCAGTTGAGTTGTGCCCATAACCGCGTATGAGGGCACGCCTATAGAGGGCATACCCTATGGTGAATTGATAAAAATAAGGGAGGGTTGGGAGGGTGCCTGGAACCACGTACGCCTCGCCCGACTGTAGCGGGGGCGTTTTATAGTGGTGCCTCCTGCATGGCCCCGCCTGTAGGTGCAGGGGGGCGTGGGAATTCAAGTCCCCTCGCACAAATGCAGCCAAAAAGGCTTCCTACTTGTGCTCAGGGCTTACATTCGAGCTTGTGGTAGTGAGCGCAGAATACACAATTATGCAAACCATACATTGACTTACCAAGCGGTTAGAGTTGTTCCGTACTTGAGATTGCACCTACATACAAACCTATGCACCTATATAAATAAGAATGACTGAGGAAGCGGTTGAGTTGTGCCCATAACCGCGTATGAGGGCACGCCTATAGAGGGCAAAAATCAAGAAGTAGAATTAATAACATTCCTGACCATGATAACCAACACCACAACTAGTCCTATCTATCTCCCCTAAACTGCCCTCACTGGACTCAATAAACCAAAGAGCTGGCCTGCCGGCTAGCGACCACATGAGGCAGTACCTGACACTGGGAAGATAGGTGGTGAACCCCACTGCGTCCGGCCTGGCACTGGAACAGGACCTGACTATGTGCTAGCTGATACGTTCGTGTTGACATACTCACTGTGGTGATTTGCAGAAAGGGGAACCGATAAAGCTTGTCGGGCATAACCTGTCCTCCTGTCCCTGCTGATAAGTGGCAAAATCTACATTGTTAGTTAAGTGATGTGAAGAGATGAATACACTGTACCGTGAGTCATATCCTAACCTGCCAACATACCGTCATGAATGTGGACTCAGGAGTTATGACCTGCAGCGGACGAAGGGCCTCCTCATCCTGATCATGCCTGCAGGCTCGGCAGAACTTAGTAAATTAAGCCTAAGGACTATCACGCCTGCAGACAGGCATCAACCAAGCCACTGTGTCCACAGACGTGACTGACCTCTGCATGACTATCGTACCTGTAGACTGACAGGTCTCACATACCCTCGTGCCTGTGAATGTGACAGGTCTTTGCGTAACCGCTGTGCCTGGGATGGCAATCTGACTCGAACCTCGTACCTGTAAGGGTGACAGGTCTTTGAGTAACCCTCGTGTCTGTGGAAGAGATAGCTGTAAGCGTGGCGCTGACATGGGTGGACGAGACAGAATAATGTGTGAAATAACCACCTATGAGTCGTGGAATTGTGACTCTATAACCTGTGTTGGGGGAACATTGACTGAGCCGTGAATCTCCCCGCAGGCATGGCAGGTGGAGATGGTATGCGACCCCCGAGTTTTTTTTATTTTTAATTTTTTTTTTTTTTTTTCGTGAGCGGAAGTGAATGGCAGCTGAGTGCCTGACGTGATGTATGCGTGGAGACAAAGGATGAGACTGAGTGTATGCTGTTGCGCTGGAGAAGAGTTAGAACAGCATACGCAGGGGCCCCCACTGAAGACGTGTCAGCCAGGCGGTTGCCCCACTGCCTATATTTATCGAGTCGTGTTGCACTGAAGCAGAGTCAGGAACAACAGACTTCACCAGGACCCCGACTGAAGCGAGTCAGGACTGAGGAACCTGGTGGGTGAGAGGACGTGCGAGGCTCTGAAGACGTGTTAGTAGCAGCGTCAGTGTGTGTGAAGCGTATAACTGTGGTAAGCAACAAGAGTGGTGAAAGTAACATGGATCAGTGGGTACGTGTGATGTGGAGTCATGTTGCTCTGAAGCAGAGTCAGGAACAACAGACTTCACCAGGACCCCGACTGAAGCGAGTCAGGACTGAGGAACCTGGTGGGTGAGAGGACGTGCAAGGCTCTGAAGACGTGTCAGTAGCAGCGTCAGTGTGTGAAGCGAGTAACTGTGGTGAGCAACAAGAGTGGTGAAAGTAACATGGATCAGTGGGTACGTGTCATGTGGAGTCATGTTGCACTGAAGCAGAGTCAGGAACAACAGACTTCACCAGGACCCCGACTGAAGCGGGTCAGGACTGAGGAACCTGGTGGGTGAGAGGACGTGCGAGGCTCTGAAGACGTGTCAGTAGCAGTGTCAGTATGAAACGAGTAACTGTGGTAAGCAACAAGAGTGGTGAAAGTAACATGGATCAGTGGGTACGTGTGATGTGGAGTCATATTGCACTGAAGCAGAGTCAGGAACAACAGACTTCACCAGGACCCCGACTGAAGCGAGTCAGGACTGAGGAACCTGGTGGGTGAGAGGACGCGCGAGGCTCTGAAGGCGTGTCAGTAGCAGCGTCAGTATGAAACGAGTAACTGTGGTAAGCAACAAGAGTGGTGAAAGTAACATGGGTCAGTGGGTACGTGTGATGTGGAGTCGTGTTGCACTGAAGCAGAGTCAGGAACAACAGACTTTCTCTTTATTCCCCCGAGCTGAAAGCTGAAGAGGAAAGCCACTTGTGGGGCTTTGGTAACCAGTGGAAACGAAGCAACGATCTGGAGAAAGAGTATTCAAGTATTGTTGGGCTGACGCTAAGGAGACTGTGCAGGGGTGCCCTCTGTACGGGGGCTTAGTGGCGAGGAGATAACCGTGCCCGTCTCCCCCAAGACACACTATGGCAGCAGAGTACTGTGTGAAGGTCATGTATGTGTCCCCCCTCCAAACCCCTATACGACCCATCTAGGGCCTGATTCTAAGGGAACGTGATATGTGTGGCTGTGCTTTAAAGTGCAGCATGCATGAGAAGTAAATAATTTTTATTTATTTTATTTTATTATTTTTTTTTTGTAGTGTAAGATCTGATAGGAGTCTATGACCACAGTTACTCGGTGTGACCCCCTGTGGGCATGGCATGTGGGGGGTATGCCAGCCCTCTGTATCGTGATGTCGTAGCTCTGAGGAAGTGTCAGTAACAGCAACTGCGCAGTGCTGCCCCCTGCAGGCGTGGCAGGTATGACGGGGAAACAACCACCTATGTGTCGTGAAGTTGTTATTCAGAGGACATGTCAGTGACAACAAATAAATAGCGAGTCTCCCTGCAGAACGTGGCTGGTGAAGTGGGTGAACACCACTTGTGTCGTGGTATGGATGTGCTGAACAACATGTCAGCGGCCATAGTTTAGTGCATGCTGTATGATAGTTAGAAGGTAGCATTTGAGCGTATGACAGATACAGATGCTTGATCTGTGACTGAGCAGTTACTATACTAACGTGCCTGTGGAATGTCAGTTGCGGGGACCAGTAGCCGGTACCGACGTATGTGCAGAGTAATTATATGTGATTGTACCGTACAACCTGAGAATATCTGTACAGTATGAAGCTACCAGCGTGTGGATAGTGTATGCCGTGTAAGGTTGTGCGTATGAGCAGTACTACCTATGAGCATGTGTGCGGTAACACAGTGGGGAGCTGGATATGACGACAGTAATGAGCATACGTTCAGAGCAACCCGTATGCGCACATGTATGAATGGAGGGGCATACGTGAGTGCCGTATGACCGTGACAGGCACGATGCGGTGCTAATGGCTTGAGCGTTTGGTACTATGACTGTACTCACAGTGTGTGGCGTGATGAGCGTATGAGCTGAGTGCAACAAGGAACTGTACCCACTGCATGGAAGCTATTATCGTAAGGACTGTACACGATACTATGCTGTCTCACTGAATATAACATTGCGGGCGTGTGTGCTGTATGCGACAATGGGACTGTACTCCCTGTGTGTGCCAGTATGAGCATGTGTACTGTGTGTGATACTATAAGTGTACCCACTGTGTGCAACACTGGGCGTGTGTATTGAATGCAACGGCAAACTGTACCCACTGTGACTGATACCAAAAGCGCACGTACCATGCACGATACCACAGCTGTACCCTCTGTGTGTGACACTGTGAGCGTGTGTGTTCTATACCATGATGTAGCTGTACTTGCTGCATGTGACCCTGAATATGTGTGTACTGTAAACGACGTGCTGCACCTACTGCAAGAAACACTATGACGTGTGTGCTCTATACCACGCTGCAACTGTGTGCCCTGCATGTGCCACCAAGAGCGCCTGTTTATGCAGGATAAATGTTGTGAATGTTTATGTGTGATGTAAAAGCTTGAGTGTATGTGTAGTATGAAGCGGTGAGTGGTATAGTACTGACATAACGTAGAGCAGTAAAAGTTATGAGTGTATGCACCGAATACGTGTTGCATGCGGTCAGAAGCCATGAGCGTATGTATCGTGTGAAGCTACGTGTGGACTACATTCTATGAGTGACTGCATGGTATGAGTGCTGACAGTAACTGCCTGGTGTGAACGCCAGGAGACTGCACAGCATAAATTGGTATGGGTGACTGCACGGTATGAGTGCTGAGCGACAGCACGATATAAATGACGTGGGTGACTGCGCAGTATGACGCTATGAGTGACTGGACGGTATGATGCTAAGAGCGGCTGCATAGTATGATGCTATGAGTGACTGCACAGTAGAACGCTACGAGTGACTGCACGGTATGAATGCTGTGGGTGACTGTGACGGTATGAATGCTATGAGTGACTGCACGGTATGGAGCTAAGGGTGGCTGCACCATATGGAACGTTATGTGTGACTGTACGGCAAGAACACTACTAGTGACTGAATATGAAACGCTGTGAGTGACTGCATGGTATGAAAGCAATGAGTGACTGCATGGTATGAAAGCGACAAGTGACTGCATTAAGGGGCCGCCATGGGTGACTGCACGGCACGAAGTTGTAGTGACTGCATGGGCTTTCTAGTGTATCACATGAATGTACTAATATTGACATAAGGCAACTGCAACAACCAGTATGAGCTTAATTGTACAGTTGTGTAAGAAAGCTGTAGGCAAAGCATGTGGCTCCAGGGTGGTCTGACCACAGCTGGGGAGCTGTTGCGAACTGCCCGTGCCCCTGCAGGGGGGGTCGGATGGTGGGCTGGACTGATCCCCAGCTGCACCCTTGTGGCAAGGCCGCCGGGGACCCCCTAGTTGAGACACCCCCAACCTGGCTTAACGTGGATGGTATAGCCTGACAGGGCAGCTACGTCTCTGCCGGCCGTGGCTGAGCTCCGCCCCCGTGCACATCACGTGACTCGGCGGTGGCACCCCGGCAACAGGGAGTGCCGGTCACGCCACGAGAGCCACGGGATGCCGGCGGGGGACAAGCGATGTGAGCCGCCGCCAGAAGCGAGAGATTCGGCCGCATGACCTGTCTCGGCGTGGGTGGATGACGTCACCCGGCCGGCTCCAGAAGCGCTTCGTGGGGGAACATAGGTGACAAGGGCCGGCTGTCACCGGAACAATAGTGCACAATGTCCTGGGATGACCCGGGCCTATCGCAACTGCCACCGCTGCTCCTCTCTGAAAACGCCACACGCGCCTGCCTGGAATCACGTACGCCCCGCCCGACTGTAGCGGGGGCGTTTTATAGTGGTGCCTCCTGCATGGCCCCGCCTGTAGGTGCAGGGGGGCATGGGAATTCACGCCCCCTCGCACAAATGCAGCCAAAAAGGCTTCCTACATATCAACTGGCTCCAGAAAGTTTAACAGATTTGTAAATTACTTCTATTAAAAAAATCGTAATCCTTTCAGTACTTATGAGCTGCTGAAGTTGAGTTGTTCTTTTCTGTCTAAGTGCTGCAGTTTAGAAGCAAATCCCCATAGCAAACCTCTTCTACTCTGTGCAGTTCCCGAGACAAGCAGTGATGTCAGCAGAGAGCACTGTTGCCAGACAGAAAACGACAACTCAACTTCAGCAGCTGATAATTATTGAAAGGATTAAGATTTTTTCATAGAAGTAATTTACAAATCTGTTTAACTTTCTGGAGCCAGTTGAAAAATAAAATAAAGTTTTTTCCTTGAATACCTCTTTAACCCATTAAAGGCCATTTTACACCTTAGGACCAGAGCGTTTTTTGCTCATCTGACCACTGTCACTTTAAACATTAATAACTCTGGAATGGAATCATTCTGATTTTTTCGTGACATATTCTACTTTAACATGGTGGTAAATTTTTGTGGTAACTTGCATCCTTTCTTGGTGAAAAATCCCCAAATTTGATGAAAAAATTGAAAATGTTGCATTTTTCTAACTTTGAAGCTCTCTGCTTGTAAGGAAAATGGATATTCCCCAAAAAAATTTTTTGATTCACATATACAATGTGTCTACTTTATGTTTGCATCATAAAATTGACATGTTTTTACTTTTGGAAGACACTAGAGGGCTTCAAAGTTCAGCAGCAATTTTCCAATTTTTCACAAAATTTTCTAACTCACTATTTTTCAGGGACCAGTTCAGGTTTGAAGTGGATTTGAAGGGTCTTCATATTAGAAATTCCCCATAAAAGGCCCCATTATAAAAATTGAACCCCCCAAAGTATTCAAAATTACATTCAGTCAGCGTTTTTACCCTTTAGATGTTTCACAGGAATAGCAGCAAAGTGAAGGAGAAAATTCACAATCCTCATTTTTTACACTCGCATGTTCTTGTAGACCCAATTTTTTAATTTTTACAAGGAGTAAAAGGAGAAAATGTATACTTGTATGTGTAGCCCAATTTCTCTCGAGTTAGCACATACCTCATATGCCTATGTAAATTGTTCGGCGGGCGCAGTATAGGGCTCAGAAGCGAAGGAGCGACAAGGGGATTTTGGAGAGTATGTTTTTCTGAAATGGTTTTTGGGGGGCATGTTGCATTTAGGAAGCCCCTAGGGTGCCAGAACAGCAAAATAAGCCCACATGGCATACCATTTTGGAAACTAGACCCCTTGAGGAAAGTAACAAGGAATTAGGTGAGCCTTAATACCCCACAGGTGTTTCACGACTTTTGCATATGTAAAAAATAAAAATTAATTCACTAAAATGTGTGTTTCCCCCCAAATTTCACATTTTTGCAAAGGGTTAATAGCAGAAAATACCCCCCCCCCCAAATTTGTAACCCCATCTCTTCTGAGTATGGAGGTACCCCATAAGTTGACCTGAAGTGCACTACGGGCGAACTACAATGCTCAGAAGAGAGGGAGTCATATTTGGCATTTTGAGAGCAAATTTTGGTCGGGGGGAATGTTGCATTTAGGAAGCCCCTATGGTGCCAGAACAGCAAAAAAAAAAAAAAACACATGGCATACCATTTTGGAAACTAGACCCCTTGAGGAATGTAACAAGGGGTACAGTGAGCATTTACCCCCCACTGGTGTCTGTCAGATCTTTGGAACAGTGGGCTGTACAAAATGTTTAATTTGCACAGCCCACTGTTCCAAAGAACTGTCAGACACCAGTGGGGTGTAAATTCTCAAATCACCCCTCATTACATTCCGTGAGGGGTGTAGTTTCCAAAATGGGGTCACATGTTTTTTTTTTTTTTTTTTTGCGTTTGTCAAAACCGCTGTAACAATCAGCCACCCCTGTGCAAATCACCTCAAATGTACGTGGTGCACTCTCCCTTCTGGGCCTTGTTGTGTGCCCCCAGAGCACTTTGCGCCCACATATGGGGTATCTCCGTAGTCGGGAGAAATTGCATTACAAATTTTGGGGGGCTTTTTTCCCTTTTACCTCTTGTCATGCTGGTGTAGACCCCAACTTCACCTTGTCATAAGGGGTTAAAGGAGAAAAAGCCCCACAACATTTGTTAGGCAATTTCTCCCGAGTACGGATATACCCCATATTTGGCCCTAAACTGTTGCCTTAAAATACGACAGGGCTCCAAAGTGAGAGCGCCATGCGCATTTGAGGCCTGAATTAGGGATTTGCATAGGGGTGGACATAGGGGTATTCTACGCCAGTGATTCCTAAACAGGGTGCCTCCAGCTGTTGCAAAACTCCCAGCATGCTTGGACAGTCAATGGCTGTCTGGCAATACTGGGAGTTGTTGTTTTGCAACAGCTGGAGGCTCCATTTTGGAAACAGTGGCGTACCAGATGTTTTTCATTTTTATTGGGGAGGGGAGGGGGGCTGTGTAAGGGTATGTGTATATGTAGTGTATTTTACTTTTGATTTTATTTTGTGTTAGTGTAGTGTAGTGTTTTTAGGGTACAGTCACACGGGTGGGGGACTACAGCGAGTTTGAGCTGCGAGTTTGAGCTGCCGCGCAAAATTTGCTGCATCGCAAACTTGCAGCCTGATACTCACTGTAAGCCCCCTACCCATGTGAATGTACCCTGTACATTCACAGGAGGGGGGACCTCCATCTGTTGCAAAACTACAACTCCCACCATGCACGGTCTATCAGTGCATGCTGGTAGTTATAGTTTTGCAACAGCTGGAGGCACACGGGTTGGGAAACACTGAGTTAGGAAACAGACAATGTTTCCCAACCAGTGTGCCTCCAGTTGTTGCAAAACCACAACTCCCAGCATTCTCAGGCATGCTGGAAGTAGTAGTTTGGCAACATCTTAAGAGCCAGATGTTGCCGAACTACAACTCCCAGCATGCTTGGAGTTGTAGTTTTGCAACATCTGGAGGACTATAGTTTGCAGACCACTAATACAGTGGTTCCCAATCTGTGCCCTTCCAGATGTTGCAAAACTATAACTCCAAGTATGCCAAAACTGTCCAGGCATGCTGGGAGTTGTAGTTCTGCAACATCTGAAGGGCCAGATCCCAGCATGCCTGAACAGTAAGGGCATGCTGAGGATGTGTAGTTTTGCAACATCTAGAAGGGAACAGTGGTCTCCAAACTGTGGACCTCTATATGTTGCAAAACTGCAACTCCCAGCATGCCCAGCATGCCCAGAAGCCAAGGACTGTCTGGGCATGCTGGGAGTTGTAGTGTAAGGGGACCAGATGGAGCAGTCCAGATCACTTTACGGCGGTCTGGACTGCAGCAAAGGTCCCGCGACGCCGCCGAAGACCCACTCGCCTGTCGCCGCTGCCGCCGTCTCCGCCGCCGGGATCCGGGTCTTCAGGGATGAGGTAAGTACCGGGGCCGGTCCCCAGCACTCCCCCGTCCCCCGTCGCGTCCTCCGGTCTTCTTCCCGTTCTCTCCGGACTTCCAGGGGCCAGGCAGGGCGGGAGGAAGTAACTGCCCCCCCCTGCGATTGGTCGGTTAGCTAACCGAGGAATCGCAGGAGATAGGAGGAGGTGGCAGGCTTGCCACCTCGCTCCTATACTTCAGCATGGTCCTGGCTGTCTGTGACAACCGGGATCATGCTAAATTACTGGGCGGTCAGGTCCCAGAGACCCGATCAGCCCGGTAACGCCGCAAATCGCAGGGGCGATTTCCCTCGTGATTTGCGACGATTGCCGACATGGGGGGCCGACATGGCCCCCCTCGGCGTTTGCCCTGGATGCCTGCTGAAGCATTTCAGCAGGCATCCGCTTCCGATCTCTGCCCGGCGCGTGGCAGGGACCGGAAATCGACAGGACGTATGAGTACGTGCCTGGTCCTTAAAGCCCAAGGTGCCAGGACGTACTCATACGTGCCTGGTTCTTAAGGGGTTAATGACAGTAAATTTTAAAGGGGTGTTCCGGCCAGATACATCTTATCCCCTATCCATAGACATGAATGGAGTGGGCGTGGCATGACATCACGTCTCCAGTCCCGGAATAAAAGAGGTTTCAGAGACTGGAGACACAGCCCCACAAATAATGCGGGTGCTGCACGGAGATCGCGGGGTTCCCAGCGTTGGTCCCCCTGCGATCAGACATCTTATTCCCTATCCTTTGAATAGGGGATAACATGTATGTAGCCGGAATACCCCTTTATCTCCTTAAGGACCCAGCCCATTTTCACCTTAAGGACCCGGGCATTTTTTGCACATCAGAATGTTTCAGGGACCAGTTCAGTTTTGAAGTGTATTTGAAGGGCCTTCGTATTAAAAATACCCAATAAATGACCCCATTATAAAAACTGCACCCCTCAAAGTATTCAAAATGTCATTCAGAAAGTGTGTTAAGGTGTTTCACAGGAATTGCAGCAAAGTGAAGGAGAGAATTCAAAATCTTCATTTTTTACACTTGCATGTTCTTGTAGACCCAGTTTCTGAAATTTTACAAGATGTAAAAGGAGAAAATGCCCCCCAAAATTTGTAACCCAATTTCTCTTGAGTAAGGAAATATCTCAAATGTGTATGTAAAGTGTTTGGCGGGCACAGTAGAGGGCTCAGAAGGGAAGGAGCGACAATGGGATTTTGGAGTGTGAGTTTTTCCGAAATGGTTTTTGGGGGGCATGTCACATTTAGGTAGCCAAAAATAGTATGCCAACAACAACATGGCATACTATTTTGGAAACTTCACCCCTCAAGGAAGGTAACAAGGGGTACAGTGAGCCTTAACACCGCACAGGTGTTTGACGACTTTTCGTTAAAGTCAGATGTGGAAATTATTATTTTTTTCACGAAAATGCTGGTTTTCCCCTAAATTTTACATTTTTGCAACGGGTAATAGGAGAAAATGCCCCCCAAAATTTCTAACCCCATCTCTTCTGAGTATGGAAATACCCTATGTGTGGATGTAAAGTGCACTACGGATGCACTACAATGCTCAGAAGAGGAGTCACATTTGGATTTTGTCGCATCGCAAACTTGCAGCCTGATACTCACTGTAGGAAGCCCCCATGGTGCCAGAACAGAAAAAAAAACACATGGCATAATATTTTGGAAACTACACCCCTCAAGGAACGTAACAAGGGGTGCAGTGAGCCTTAATACCCCACAGGTGTTTGACAAATTTCCGCTAAAGTTTTGACATGAAAATTAAAAATTAGATTTTTTTCACTAAAATGCAGGTGTTACCCCAAATTTTTCATTTTACAATGGGTAATAGGAGAAAAAGCCTCCCAAAATGTGTAACCCCATTTCTTCTGAGTATGGAGATACCTCATATGTGGATGTAAAGTGCTCTGTAGGCGAACTACAATGCTCAGAAGAGAAGGAGCACCATGGAACTTTTGAAGAGAGAATTTGGTTGAAATGGCTTTCGGGGGTCATGTGCATTTACAAAGACCCCCCGTGGTGCCAGAACAGTGGACCCCCCACATGTGACTCCATTTAGGAAACTACACCCCTAACAGAATTTAATAAGGTTACACCCCACTGGTGTTTGACAGATCTTTGGAACAGTGGGCTGTGCAAATGAAAAATGTATTTTACCATTTTCATGGACCACTGTTCCAATAATCTGTCAGACACCTGTGGGGTATAAATGCTCACTGCACCCCTTATTAAATTCTGTGAGGGGTGTAGTTTCCAAAATGGAGTTACATGTGGGGGGGTCCACTGTTCTGGTACTATGGGAGCTTTGTAAACACACATGGCCTTCAATTTCGGACACATTCTTTCTCCAAAAGCCCAATGGCGCTCCTTCTCATCTGAGCATTGTAGTTTACCCGCAAAACAATTTACATCCACATGTGGGGTATGTTCTTACTCAGAATAAGTTGGGCTACAAATTTTGGTTGGCTCTTTTCCTATTCTCCCTTGTGAAAATGAAAAATGTAGGGTAACACCAGCATTTTAGTGACATTTTTTTTTTCATTTTCACCTCCAAATTTAACGAAAATTTGTCAAACACCTGTGGGGTGTTAAGGTTCACTAGCATCCTTGTTACATTCTGTGAGGGGTGTAGTTTCCAAAATGGGGTCACATGTGAGTATTTATTGCTTTGCGTGTATGTCAGAACTGCTGTAAAATCAGCCACCCCTGTGCAAATCACCAATTTAGACCTTAAATGAACATTGTGTGCTCTCACTTCTGAGCCATGTTGTGCATCTGCAGATTACTTTACACTCACATATGGGGTAGATCCATACTTTTTTCCTTTTTTGCCGCAAGTATGGGGAAACACCAACATGTTAGTGTAAAAAAAATATTTTTTTTACACTAACATGCTGGTGTAGACCCCAACTTTACCTTTTCATAAGAGGTAAAAGGAGAAAAAGCCCCCCAAAATGTGTAACACAGTTTCTCCCGAGTGCGGAAATACCCCGTTTGTGGCACTAAACTGTTGCCTTTAAACAAGACAGGGCTCCAAAGCGAGAGAGCCAAATGCACATTTAAGGCCTATCTTGGGGATTTGCATCTGCCACCAAAATACCATACAGCAGTGTTTCCCAGCAATACTGGGAGTTGTTGTTTTTCAACAGCTGGAGGTTCCGTTTTGGAAACAGTGCCGTACAAGATGTTTTTTTTTTTTATGGGGGGGGGGGACTGTGTAAGGGTATATGTACATGTAGTGTTTTGCTTTTTATTTTGTGTAGTGTAGTGTAGTATTTTTAGGGTACATTAACACGGGTCCACACTTCTTCAAGTCTTTTCCACAGTTCTGTGACTTGTGGGTTTCTTGGCCATAACTTTGTCACCAAGGATTTTCCAGAGGTTTTCTCTTGGGTTTAGATCAGGACTGTGGGCTGGCCATTTCATTGTTTTCAGTTTCAAGTAACTACTTTACCCGTTTTGCTGTGACAGGGAGCATTGTCCTGCATGAAAATTGCTGGCTGATTGAGTGATGAATGCAAGAAAGGACACATGGATACATTTATCATTGTATATAGAGTTGTTTTGTTGTCTATATTTGGCACAGTTTAGGTGCAGTGTTTTTTTTTTTACTTTTTTTTTTTTACTTTTCAAATAGATATTCTTTACAATGTTGACTTGCAGTACACCATTTATCCTTTTCACTATGCAGTCGTCATGTATTAATCAAGTGTGACTTATGTGAAAAGTAAAAAAAAATTGTGCAAACACTTCCAAAAACATCGCAAAGATACACCAGCCCAGACCTGGCTTAGCTTTTTGTTGTATGCAGCAGGATTAAAAAGTCCAGGTAAATTCCAGAAAATGTGTATCTGCACAAAATTTATCAAATGCCCTGTGTCTATTTAATAAATTTGGTGCACCTACACATTACCAGTACACAAAAAAAATACACAAAAAAAGGTGTATGAAAATGCTTTACCTGCACCTACAATGATAAATGGCCCACCATGTGTTGTTGAAGAAGTTTTGATACACACTTGCATTCACGCTTTATGAGAGGTCCAACTACTGCTGCAAAAAACATTCCCCAAAACATGACGCTTCCTCCTCCACCTTTCACTGACTTCTTTTCACACTTTGGATTCAGTCTTTCCCCAGTTTGTTGACTAACATAATGTTTCCCAACAGACCCAAATAAATTAAACTTGCTTTCAACAATAAAATGAACTCTGGACCACTTCTCCTTTGTCCACACAACAGGCTCCTCAGCAAAGGAGAGTCTAGCCTTTTGATTCTTTCTGCTAATGAGAGGTTTGGTCACTGCAGAGTGGTCTTTCAGTCCAAATGCTCTTAAACGTCCAGACTAGAAATGAGCGAACTTTAGAAAAATTTGATTCGGCAGATTCAACTAATTTTCAAAAATTTTTTTTTCGGGTCTAATTTATTTGTGGCAAATCTATATTAAAAACGGCTATTTCTGGCCTACAGAGAGCCTCAATAGGGGTGTAGAACACTTTTCTTTGTTCTATCACGCATATGGAGTGTGCTGGGGTAGTGAAATAATACTGTTATTCAGTATGACATGCAGATTACAGGCATCACTATTAGAATCACTGCTGCAGAGTAGCACAATGACAGAGCCTGGAGGTGGTATCAGTATGAGGAGACCATATAGGGGCTGAATGACACAGCGCGGAGGTGTTGGCAGCATGAGGAAATCATATAGTGGCTGAATGACACAGATTGGATGTGGCTGAAGCATAAGGAGACCATATAGTGGCTAAATGACAAAGCGTGGAGGTGTTGGCAGCATGAGCAGACCATATAGCGGCTGAACGACACAGCTTGGAGGTGTTGGAAGCATGAGGAGATCATATAGTGGCTGAATGACACAAATTGGATGAGGCTGAAGCATGAGGAGACCATATAGTGGCTGAATGACACAGCCCTGAGGTGGGGGCAGCATGAGGAGACAATAGAGTCTTACAATCCCTAAGATTAAAGGGGTACTCCGGTGCTTACACAACTTATCCCCGATCCAAAAGATAGGGGATAAGATGCCTGATCGCGGGAGTCCCGCAGCTGGGGACGCCCGGGATCAGGCACGCGGCACCCCGTTTGTAATCAGTCCCCAGAGCTATCACGCCCCCTCCTGTAGGCTTGCATTGAGGGGCGGAGCGTGACGTCACACAGGGGCGGGGTCATGACGTCACACGCCGCCGGCCCTGCGGTCAACCATAATCAGACCCGGAGCGAACACGCTCCGGAGACTGATTACAAACGGGGTGCCGCGTGCATGATCCCGGGCGTCCCGAGCTGCGGGACTCCGGCGATCAGGCAAAGGATAGGGGATAAGATGTGTAAGCACCGGAGTACCCCTTTAAAAAATGAATTTTGAAATTTAAATTGAAGATGTATGGTAGCTAGTGCTACCATAAATCTTTTAAGGTAATTTCCCAGGCCCAGCAGTATCACTAAACCATATAGTTGCTGAATGACACAGCCTGGAGCTGGCAACAGCATGAGTAGACACTAGGGCTTCACAATCCCTGAGATTAAAAGATGAATTTTGAAATTTAAATCGAAGATTTGTGATAGCTAGTGCTACCATAAAAATTCTTAGGCCCAGACCCAGGCCCAGCAGCATAAGTAAACCATATATTGGCTGAATGACACAGCCTGGAGGTGGCTGAATCATGAGGAGACGCTATAGTGGCTGAATGGCACAGTTGGCAGAAGCATGAGGAGACGATTGAAATTTAAGATTTTTAAATTTAAAATTTAGAAATTGAAATTGAGGAATTTGAAACTGAAATTTTAACTCCCATGTTTTAGTGTCCCAGGCCCGGCGTGTGGGTGCAAAGACCAAATCAAACAAGGATTCACATGTCACATGGCGGCACAATGACAGAGCCTGGCATCAGTATAAGTATACCATATAGTGGCTGAATGACTGTGTTACGCCGAGCGCTCCGGGTCCCCGCTCCTCCCCGGAGCGCTCGCAACATCCTCGCTACTGCAGCGCCCCGGTCAGATCCACTGACCGGGTGCGCTGCGATACCGCCTCCAGCCGGGATGCGATTCGCGATGCGGGTGGCGCCCGCTCGCGATGCGCACCCCGGCTCCCGTACCTGACTTGCTCTCCGTCGGTCCTGTACCGGCGCGCGCGGCCCCGCTCCCTAGGGCGCGCGCGCGCCGGGTCTCTGCGATTTAAAGGGCCACTGCGCAGTTGTTCTAATTAGTGTGTTCACCTGTGCACTCCCTATGTATACCTCACTTCCCCTGCACTCCCTCGCCGGATCTTGTTGCCATCGTGCCAGTGAAAGCGTTTCCTTGTGTGTTCCTAGCCTGTGTTCCAGACCTCCTGCCGTTGCCCCTGACTACGATCCTTGCTGCCTGCCCCGACCTTCTGCTACGTCCGACCTTGCTCTTGTCTACTCCCTTGTACCGCGCCTATCTTCAGCAGTCAGAGAGGTTGAGCTGTTGCTAGTGAATATGACCTGCTTACTACCGCCGCTGCAAGACCATCCCGCTTTGCGGCGGGCTCTGGTGAATACCAGTAGTAACTTAGAACCGGTCCACTAGCACGGTCCACGCCAATCCCTCTCTGGCACAGAGGATCCACCTCCTGCCAGCCGGCATTGTGACAGTAGATCCGGCCATGGATCCCGCTGAAGTTCCACTGCCAGTTGTTGCCGACCTCACCACGGTGGTCGCCCAGCAGTCACAACAGATAGCGCAACAAGGCCATCAGCTGTCTCAACTGACCGTGATGCTACAGCAGCTACTACCTCAGCTTCAGCAATCATCTCCTCCGCCAGCTCCTGCACCTCCTCCGCAGCGAGTGGCCGCTTCCGGCCTACGACTATCCTTGCCGGATAAATTTGATGGGGACTCTAAGTTTTGCCGTGGCTTTCTTTCACAATGTTCCCTGCACTTGGAGATGATGTCGGACCAGTTTCCTACTGAAAGGTCTAAGGTGGCTTTCGTAGTCAGCCTTCTGTCTGGGAAGGCTCTGTCATGGGCCACACCGCTCTGGGACCGCAATGACCCCGTCACTGCCTTGTACACTCCTTCTTCTCGGAAATTCGAAGTGTCTTTGAGGAACCTGCCCGAGCCTCTTCTGCTGAGACTGCCCTGCTGAACCTGGTCCAGGGTAATTCTTCCGTTGGCGAGAACGCCATACAATTCCGTACTCTTGCTTCCGAATTATCCTGGAATAATGAGGCCCTCTGCGCGACCTTTAAAAAAGGCCTATCCAGCAACATTAAAGATGTTCTGGCCGCACGAGAAATTCCTGCTAACCTGCATGAACTCATTCATCTAGCCACTCGCATTGACATGCGTTTTTCCGAAAGGCGTCAGGAATTCCGCCAGGATATGGACTTTGTTCGCACGAGGCGTTTTTTCTCCCCGGCTCCTCTCTCCTCTGGTCCTCTGCAATCCGTTCCTGTGCCTCCCGCCGTGGAGGCTATGCAAGTTGACCGGTCTCGCCTGACACCTCAAGAGAGGACACAACGCCGCATGGAGAATCTTTGCCTGTACTGTGCCGGTACCGAACACTTCCTGAAGGATTGTCCTATCCGTCCTCCCCGCCTGGAAAGACGTACGCTGACTCCGCACAAAGGTGAGACAGTTCTTGATGTCAACTCTGCTTCTCCACGCCTTACTGTGCCTGTGCGGATATCTGCCTCTACCTTCTCCTTCTCTACTATGGCCTTCTTGGATTCCGGATCTGCAGGAAACTTTATTTTGGCCTCTCTCATCAACAGGTTCAACATCCCGGTGACCAGTCTCGCCAGACCCCTCTACATCAATTGTGTTAACAATGAAAGATTGGACTGTACCGTACGTTACCGCACGGAGCCCCTCCTAATGTGCATCGGACCTCATCACGAAAAAATTGAGTTTTTGGTCCTCTCCAATTGCACTTCCGAAATTCTCCTTGGACTACCATGGCTTCAACGCCATTCCCCAACCCTTATTGGTCCACAGGAGAGATCAAGAGCTGGGGTACTTCTTGTTTCAAGGACTGTCTTAAACCGGTTCCCAGTACTTCCTGCCGTGACCCTGTGGTTCCCCCTGTAACCGGTCTCCCTAAGGCTTATATGGACTATGCTGACGTATTTTGCAAGAAACAAGCTGAGACTTTACCTCCTCACAGGCCTTTTGACTGTCCTATT
Source organism: Hyla sarda (assembly GCF_029499605.1). Classification (NCBI taxonomy): domain Eukaryota; kingdom Metazoa; phylum Chordata; class Amphibia; order Anura; family Hylidae; genus Hyla; species Hyla sarda. Next base: position 150,196,814 of record NC_079190.1, on the reverse strand, counting down.
GACCTCCTCCCGGGCACTACTCCACCCCGGGGCAGAATTTATCCTCTGTCCGCCCCAGAGACTCTTGCTATGTCTGAATACATCCAGGAAAATTTAAAAAAGGGGTTTATCCGCAAATCCTCCTCTCCTGCCGGAGCTGGATTTTTCTTTGTGTCCAAAAAAGATGGCTCCCTACGTCCTGGCATTGATTACCGCGGGCTTAATAAAATCACGGTAAAGAACCGCTACCCCCTACCTCTTATCTCAGAACTCTTTGATCGCCTTCAAGGTGCCCACATCTTTACCAAACTGGACTTAAGAGGTGCTTATAATCTCATCCGCATCAGGGAAGGGGACGAATGGAAAGCTGCATTTAACACTAGAGATGGACACTTTGAGTATCTGGTCATGCCCTTTGGCCTGTGCAACGCTCCTGCCGTCTTCCAAGACTTTGTTAATGAAATTTTTCGTGATCTCTTATATTCCTGTGTTGTTGTGTATCTGGACGATATTCTGATTTTTTCTGCCAACTTAGAAGAACACCGCCAGCATGTCCGCATGGTTCTTCAGAGACTTCGAGACAATCAACTTTATGCCAAAATGGAGAAATGTCTGTTTGAATGTCAGTCTCTTCCTTTCCTAGGATACTTGGTCTCTGGCCAGGGACTACAAATGGACCCAGATAAACTCTCTGCCGTCTTAGATTGGCCACACCCCTCCGGACTCCGTGCTATCCAACGTTTCTTGGGGTTCACCAATTATTACAGACAATTTATTCCACATTTTTCCACTATTGTGGCTCCTATCGTGGCTTTAACCAAGAAGAATGCCAATCCTAAGTCCTGGTCTCCTCAAGCGGAAGACGCATTTAAACGGCTCAAGTCTGCCTTTTCTTCTGCTCCCGTGCTCTCCAGACCTGACCCATCTAAACCCTTCCTATTGGAGGTTGATGCCTCCTCAGTGGGAGCTGGAGCGGTCCTTCTACAAAAAAATTCTTCCGGGCATGCTGTTACTTGTGGTTTTTTTTCTAGGACCTTCTCTCCGGCGGAGAGGAACTACTCCATCGGGGATCGAGAACTACTGGCCATTAAATTGGCACTTGAGGAATGGAGGCATCTGCTGGAGGGATCTAAATTTCCAGTTATCATTTACACCGATCACAAGAATCTCTCCTATCTCCAGTCTGCCCAACGGCTGAATCCTCGCCAGGCCAGGTGGTCTCTGTTCTTTGCCCGTTTTAACTTTGAAATTCATTTTCGCCCTGCCGACAAGAACATTAGGGCCGATGCTCTCTCTCGTTCCTCGGATGCCTCGGAAGTAGAGCTCTCTCCGCAATACATCATTCCTCCTGACTGTCTAATCTCCACTTCTCCAGCCTCCATCAGGCAAACTCCTCCAGGGAAGACCTTCGTTTCTCCACGCCAACGCCTCGGGATTCTCAAATGGGGTTACTCCTCCCACCTCGCTGGCCATGCGGGCATCAAAAAGTCCTTGCAACTCATCTCTCGTTTCTATTGGTGGCCGACTCTGGAGACGGATGTTGTTGATTTTGTGCGGGCCTGTACTGTCTGTGCCCGGGATAAGACTCCTCGCCAGAAGCCTGCTGGTCTCCTTTATCCTCTGCCTGTCCCCGAACAGCCTTGGTCTCTGATTGGTATGGACTTTATTACAGACTTACCCCCATCCCGTGGCAACACTGTTGTTTGGGTGGTCGTTGATCGATTTTCCAAGATGGCACATTTTATTCCTCTTCCTGGTCTTCCTTCAGCGCCTCAGTTGGCAAAACAATTTTTTGTACACATTTTTCGTCTTCACGGTTTGCCCACGCAGATCGTCTCGGATAGAGGCGTCCAATTCGTGTCAAAATTCTGGAGGGCTCTCTGTAAACAACTCAAGATTAAATTAAACTTCTCTTCTGCTTATCATCCTCAATCCAATGGGCAAGTAGAAAGAATTAACCAGGTCCTGGGTGACTATTTACGGCATTTTGTTTCCTCCCGCCAGGATGACTGGGCAGATCTTCTACCGTGGGCCGAATTCTCGTACAACTTCAGAGTCTCTGAATCTTCTTCCAAATCCCCATTTTTCGTGGTGTACGGCCGTCACCCTCTTCCCCCCCTCCCTACTCCCTTGCCCTCTGGTTTGCCCGCTGTGGATGAAGTGACTCGTGATCTTTCCACCATATGGAAAGAGACCCAAAATTCTCTTTTACAGGCTTCATCTCGCATGAAAAAGTTTGCCGATAAGAAAAGAAGAGCTCCCCCCATTTTTTCTCCCGGAGACAAGGTATGGCTACAAACTGGGACCACGCTATCTTGGTCCTTTCAAAATCTTGTGCCAAATTAATCCTGTCTCTTACAAACTTCTTCTTCCCCCTTCTCTTCGTATTCCTAATGCCTTTCATGTCTCTCTTCTTAAACCACTCATCATCAACCGTTTCTCTCCCAAACTTGTTTCTCCCACTTCTGTTTCCGGTTCTTCTGACATCTTCTCCGTAAAGGAGATACTGGCCTCCAAGACGGTCAGAGGAAAAAAAAAATTTTGGGTTGATTGGGAGGGCTGTGGTCCTGAAGAGAGATCCTGGGAACCTGAGGACAACATCCTAGACAAAAGTCTGGTCCTCAGGTTCTCAGGCTCCAAGAAGAGGGGGAGACCCAAGGGGGGGGTACTGTTACGCCGAGCGCTCCGGGTCCCCGCTCCTCCCCGGAGCGCTCGCAACATCCTCGCTACTGCAGCGCCCCGGTCAGATCCACTGACCGGGTGCGCTGCGATACCGCCTCCAGCCGGGATGCGATTCGCGATGCGGGTGGCGCCCGCTCGCGATGCGCACCCCGGCTCCCGTACCTGACTCGCTCTCCGTCGGTCCTGTACCGGCGCGCGCGGCCCCGCTCCCTAGGGCGCGCGCGCGCCGGGTCTCTGCGATTTAAAGGGCCACTGCGCCACTGATTGGCGCAGTTGTTCTAATTAGTGTGTTCACCTGTGCACTCCCTATGTATACCTCACTTCCCCTGCACTCCCTCGCCGGATCTTGTTGCCATCGTGCCAGTGAAAGCGTTTCCTTGTGTGTTCCTAGCCTGTGTTCCAGACCTCCTGCCGTTGCCCCTGACTACGATCCTTGCTGCCTGCCCCGACCTTCTGCTACGTCCGACCTTGCTCTTGTCTACTCCCTTGTACCGCGCCTATCTTCAGCAGTCAGAGAGGTTGAGCCGTTGCTAGTGGATACGACCTGGTTACTACCGCCGCTGCAAGACCATCCCGCTTTGCGGCGGGCTCTGGTGAATACCAGTAGTAACTTAGAACCGGTCCACTAGCACGGTCCACGCCAATCCCTCTCTGGCACAGAGGATCCACCTCCTGCCAGCCGGCATCGTGACAGACTGCCTGGAGTTTGTGGCAGCATGGGGAGACCATATAGTTTCTGAATGGCACAGCCTGGAGTTTGCTGAAGCACAAGGGGACCATATAGTGTCTGAATGGCACAGCCTGGAGCTGGCAGCAGCAAGAGTAGACACTAGGGCTTCACAATCCCTAAGATTAAAAGATGAATTTTGAAATTGAAATTGAAGATTTATGGTAGCTAGTGCTACCATGAATTTTTTTAGGCCCAGGCCCAGCAGCATCTGTAAACCATATATTGGCAGAATGACAAAGCCTGGAGGAGGCTAAATCATGAGGAGACCATATAGTGTCTGAATGGCACAGCCTGGAGTTGGCAGAAGCATGAGGAGACAATAAAAATTTAAGATTTTGTAATTTAAGATATTGAAATTGAAATTACAGATTTTGAAATTTAAATTTCACTACTCTGCCTGACATACTTATTGCGTATATGAGGGGAGTACAATACGCTTCACTATGCTTAAAACAGTATTTGTCTAGAACAGCAGCAGGTGTGTACTATTTTAATAAAGAAAAAGGGTCCCGACACTCGTAATTTTCAATGCAGATATTTTTTACTTCTTAAAGTTGCATATACAGCATAAAAAGGACGCAGCATGCGTTCCAGCTCTCTAGCCTTTCTCAACTGCACAACTGTACTATTGGCTGTCCTTTCACAGTATATAGGCCCTTGACAGATTAACAGGTACAAAATAGTATACTACTTAGATGTAGGTATGTGGTATGCACTTATGAGGGCAGAAAAATGTGCTACAGTATGCTTAAAAATATGTGTTTTTACCTGTGTCCCAGATTCCAAAATTCCTATAGAATCAGAAAATGTCAGAATACCACATGTCATTCAAAATAAGAAAATGATGCATATGTTCTCTGAAGAAAAGCATCCTTCCTTAGATGACAATATGAGTATTGTGTGTTCCAGTGACATTAGCTCATCGGAGGAACAGGAAAACATGATACAACTTAATTCTGCAACTTAAGAACCACAACAAAGAATGAACGAATTAAAACCTACTGGAACTGAGGAACTTCAAAATGGTAAATCTACCACCTGGGATAGTCAGTCAATTCCAACAGCTGGTGGTCAGCATACACACTTCCCTGTTTCTGCTAGTCCTTGGCAATATTCTTTTTATTACTGGCATCAACATGACAATAATTCTGGGAGAGTAACTCAAGGATACCCACATGTTTCCTACAATTCACAGTCAACCAATCCTTATAATCAGCCATCTGCATTTGCAGTGCCAAATTCCTATAATGCACTGCTCAACAAAAACTAAAGGGAATAATAAGATAAGATAACACATCCTAGATCTGAATGAATTAACCAATCATATGAAATTCTTTCGTCCTTACATAAATGAATATGTTGACAACAAAATCACACAAAAAATATCCATGGAAATCAAATTTATCAACAAATGGAGGTGTGGATATAGAGTCACACTCAAAATCAAACTGGAAAACCACACTACAGGCTGATCCAACTTTGATGTAATGTCTGTAAAAGAAGTAAAAATGAGGCTTAGTAGTGTGTGAGGACTCCACATGCCCATCTGACCTCCCTACAATGCCTTGGCATGCTCCTGATGAGGTGGCGGATGGTCTCCTGAGGGATGTCCTCCCAGACCTGGACAGTCTGTGGTGCAACGTGGCATTGGTGGATGGAGAGAGACATGATGTCCCAGATGTGCCCAATAGGAATTAGGTCTGGGGAACGGGCGGGCCAGTCCATAGCATCAATGCCTTCCTCTTACAGGAACTGCTGACACATTCCAGCCACATGAGGTCTTGCATTGTCTTGCATTAGGAGGAATCCGGGGACATCCGCACAAGCATATGGTCTCACAAGGGGTCTGAGGATCTCATATCAGTACCTAATTGCAGTCAGGCTACCTCTGGCAAGCATATGGAGGGCTATGCGACCCCCCAAAGAAATGCCACCTGTGATGACCCGCTCTTGCATATAGGTGTGGTTGCAGCATAGAAACAAGGAAACAGTACTTTACTAATCAAAGTTCAGTGTTTTATTCACACTTGGATCACAGCAATCAGTCTTTAACCCCTTCCCGCTATTGGACGTATGCATACGTCCAGGCGAATTACACGTTCGCACAAATGGACGTATGCATACGTCCAAGCGATCTCCTGCTCTGCCGCGGGCTAAGCTGTCAATCACAGCCGGAGTCCCACCGCAGCTGCCGGGGCCGCGATCGCGCCGGTCCCGGCAGCATTAACCCCATAGATGCCGTGATCAGTTCTGATCACGGCATCTATGGTGTTTGCAGGGGGAGCGCTCTCCCCCTGCCCATCAACGGCGGCTCCGCGATAAAATAAGGGGGATCGAGGGTGTCCAAGGCTTCCTAAATGCGGCATGCCCCCAGAGCAAAATTTGCTTCCAAAAAGCCAAATGTGACTCCTTCTCTTCTGAGACCTGTAGTGCGCCAGCAGAGCACTTTTCATCCCCATATTGGGTGTTTTCTGAATCGGGAGAAATTGGGCTTCAAATTTTGTTGGGTATTTTCTGCTATAACCTTTTTTTTAAATGTAAAATTTTTGCTAAACCAAGCATTTTTGGTAAAAACACCTGTGGGGTATTAAGGTTCACTTTACCCCTTGTTACGTTCCCCAAGGGGTCTAGTTTCCAAAATGGTATGCCATGTCGTTTTTTTTGCTGTCCTGGCACCATAGGGGCTTCCTAAATGCAACATGCCCCCCAAGCAAAATTTGCTCTCAAAAAGCCAAATATGACTCCTTCTCTTCTGAGCATTGTAGTTCGCCCGTAATGCACTTCAGGTCAACTTATGGGGTACCTCCATACTCAGAAGAGATGGGGTTACAAATTTTGGGGGGTATTTTCTGCTATTAACCCTTGCAAAAATGTTACATTTGGGGGGAAACACACATTTTAGTGAAAAATATATATATTTTTTTTAAATATGCAAAAGTCATGAAACACCTATGGGGTATTAAGGCTCACTTAATTCCTTGTTACGTTCCTCAAGGGGTCTAGTTTCCAAAATGGTATGCCATGTTTTTTTTTTTTTGCTGATTTGGCACCATAGGGGCTTCCTAAATGCAACATGCCCCCAAAAAACCATTTCAGAAAAACGTACTCTCCAAAATCCACTTGTCGCTCCTTCGCTTCTGAGCCCTCTACTGCGCCCGCCGAACAATTTACATAGACATATGAGGTATGTGCTTACTCGAGAGAAATTGGGCTAAAAATTCAAGTATAAATTTTATCCTTTTACCCCTTGTAAAAATTCAAAAATTGGGTCTACAAGAACATGCAAGTGTAAAAAATGAAGATTTTGAATTTTCTCCTTCACTGTGCTGCTTTTTCTGTGAAACACCTAAAGGGTTAAAACACTTACTGAATGTCATTTTGAATACTTTGGGGGGTGCAGTTTTTGTAATGGGGTCATTTATGGGGTATTTCTAATATGAAGACCCTTCAAATCCACTTCAAACCTGAACTGGTCCATGAAAAATAGCGAGTTTGAAAATTTTGTGAAAAATTGTAAAATTGCTGCTGAACTTTGAAACCCTCTGGTGTCTTCCAAAAGTAAACACTTGTCAATTTTATGATGAAAATATAAAGTAGACATATTGTATATGTGAATTCAACAAAAAAAAAAAATATTTGGAATATCCATTTTCCTTACAAGCAGAGAGCTTCAAAGTTAGAAAAATGCTAAATTTTCAATTTTTTCATCAAATTTTGGGATTTTTCACCAAGAAAGGATGCAAGTTACCACAAAAATTTACCACCATGTTAAAGTAGATTATGTCACGAAAAAACAATCTCGGAATCAGATTGATAAGTAAAAGCATTCCAGAGTTATTAATGTTTAAAGTGACAGTGGTCAGATGTGCAAAAAAGGGCTGCGTCCTAGAGGTGAAAATGGGCTGTGTCCTTAAGGGGTTAAATGCAGAACAAAGGAAAACAAAACAAAAGTCCACCTGTATTCCTTAGGTGTTTGTTCACACCTGAGTTTGTGCTGTGCAGCACCAAACAAGTCTTTTCCAAGCCTCCCGGCAGGCTGTTCACCGGCTTCCAATCTTAGACCAAATGCAGGGAAGAACTTCACTTTCAGCTCTCTCTGGCAGTGGGAGCTGCAACTAGCAAATCCCCCTCAGTTGGGGAAGCAGGCTGCCTTTAAGGCCAACAAAAGGCAGCCTGGATTGTGGGGAATGACTCCCACACTCCCGGATTGGCCTTCCAGCCATACTATGGCCATAGTGTCAGTCTGCATTGCAGCATAGACACTGAATAAATTCCGGCTCTTACTTCACCAAGGTCAAGAGCCTTGGTGACACATCGCCCATCCACCACGATGCCTTTCACCTTCTCACATACCCCCCCTCTTTGTTCAAGTCTGAGGGGGTGAACACTTGTGTAACAGCAAACAACCCGCTCTGTGTTCAACCTTGAACTTGAAATTCTGTAGTGACAGAAACCAACTGATGACCCTGGCATTCTTGTCCTTGGCCTGGCACATTCACTTAAGGGGGGGAATGATCTGTCACAAGGCAAAACTTCCTGCCCAACAGATAATAGCGGAGAGACTCGAGTGCCCACTTAATGGCCAGGCATTCTCTCTCGACTATACTATACCTGGTCTCTGTCGGGGTCAGAAATACAACGGGATGCTCTTTCCGTTGACATCCTGGGAGAGTACAGCACCTGGGAGACCTACCTCAGAGGCATCAGTCTGTACCACAAATTCCCTTTAAGCTGAGGCATACCGATAATGTGGCCGAAGTACGATATCCATTAGCCTTTGGAACATAGCGGGAGCACCATGTAAACCAAAGTGTAACACCTTGTACTGAAATAAACCTTCTGGTGTAACAAAGGCCATTTTCTCTTTGGCAGCCTCCGTCAAGGGCACCTGCCAGTACCCTTTGGTGAGGTCCAAAACAGAAAAATACCAAGCCTGTCCTAGTCTTTCAATAAGATCACCAATTCGGGGCATAGGATATGCATCAAACTTTGACACCTCATTAAGTTTGTGGAAATCGTTACAGAACCCCAACGTACCATCCGGCTTGGGTATTAAGACTATCGGACTGGCCCACTCACTCTTTGATTCCTCGATGACATCCAGTTTTAACGTGGCTTGTCACCACGAATCAGGTACCCTGTATGGTTTCAACCTTATTTTTACCTGGGGTTCATGACAATGTCATGGCGGATAACAGAAGTACGTCCAGGAAGGTCTGAGAACACATTGGTGTTCCTAATGATGAACTCCCTGGCCTCCTGAGTCTGTGTAGGGGAAAGGCTGTCAGCAATTTTCACTGTGGCAACTGCTTCCCTTGCACCAGACTGGGGAACGGGAAACCCCTAACAAACCTGGCCGGGGGCTGTCATCCACACAAGTCTTTCTATATATCCAAGGTTTCAACAAGTTTACATGGTACACTTGCTCTTGCTCCTCCCCTACCTTTTTGATCACTTTGTAGGGTCCCTGCCATCTAACCAGAAATTTACTGTCGAGCGTTGTAAAAGATCGTAATATTGCGGCCTGGCGGGCTCAGCCGGCTTATATTCCCACTGTCGTACCTGGGCCCAGACCCACACATTTACCCCCCAGTCTTGCCAGGATCTCACCCTTAAAGCGCAACTGTCATGACATTTTGGTACAATAACCTGCACACAGCCTTTGTACTGTGTGCAGGTGGTGGGTATAGCAATGTTTTTACCTGAAATTTGGCGGCTTTCATGACTGCAAAAAAGGCTTTTATTTAAAGCCACTGAGGGTCGGATAGGAGTGGTGCAAGGTATGCGATGCCCCGCTGCCGCCACGACCACCCCCGCGCCTACCCCGTATGTCCACGCTGGGACCTCTGTGTGATTGACACACAGGTCCCAGTGCATGCGCCCTTCAGCTAATCTAACCTGCGCACTGCCGTGTGTCATCCAGCAAGCGATCGCTCCCGCCACCGTCTTACTCCTCAGTGCGCAGTGCCAGGTGCAGAGAGTGCGCTTCCTCTCTGCACCTAGTATCGAGAACTAACCTGATTGCGCAGCTGCTCTGCGCAGGCGCACTGAGGAGGAAGACGGCGGTGGGAGCGAGCGCCTGCTGAAGGGCGCATGCGCTGGGACCTGTGTGTCAATCACACAGAGGTCCCAGCGCGGACATACTGGGTAGGCGTGGGAGTGGGCGTGGCATTGCATACCTCGCGCCACGCCTATCCGACCGTCAGTGGCTTTGAATAAAAGCCTTTTTTGCAGTCATGAAAGCCGCCAAATTTCAGGTAAAAACATTGTTATACCCACCACCTGCACACAGTACAAAGGCTGTGTGCAGGTTATTGCACCAAAAGGTCATGACAGTTGCGCTTTAACGATGTCATAGTCAGCAGCCTGGTCATCGGGCAAGTCAAAATCCGCCTGCTGCAATCTCAATGTCAGGAACAGGGCAATGACTTCAGCCCATTGGTCTCGGGGTAACCTCTCCCTCGTGGCCACCTTCTCGAAGACTGCCAGGTAGGTCTCGATGTCATCTAAGGATGTCATCTTGGGGATCACCATAGTTACATAGCTAGTACGGTTGAAAAAAGACATATGTCCATCAAGTTCAACCACGGAATTGAAGGGTAGGGGTGTGGCGTGATATTGGGGAAGGGATGGGATTTTATATTTCTACATAAGCATTAATGTTATTTTGTTCCAGGAATGTATCTAACCCTGTTTTAAAGCTGTACATTTTTCCTGCTGTGACCAGTTCCTGAGGTAGACTGTTCCATAAGTTCACAGTTCTTATGGTAAAGAAGGCGTGTCGCCCCTTGAGACTAAACCTTTTCTTCTCCACACGGAGGGTGTGCCCCATCGTCCTTTGGGGGGGTTTAACCCAGAACAGTTTTTCTCCATATTTTTTGTATGGGCCATTGTGACGGGGTTCAACACGTAAGGATTGTCACACAATCAACAGAGCAGGAGATGGGAGAACAGCACCAGGTTTATTGACAGAGATCACAAAACAAAACACAATCCACATGATGAGGGGTCGTCCGGAGTCTGGGCAAACAATGGGCAACAGAAGGGCACAGTCACTGGGCACAGGGAAGGAACAAACTGCAGATCCTGGGATTCAGCTCCGGGTCCAACACTCCACACTCCAATGTATTGTCCACAGTCCACAGATAACAGCTCTATGTCTAGTGATACCTCAAGTCTCCTGGGAGGTCCGGTCCTCAAATCCGCTCCTCAGTTCACAGGGGTCCACAGCTAAGTCCACAAATAAGTCCACAGATAACTCCAACACGATTCCTTGTTCCAGAGGGCGGCCTCAGCCTAAGCTCCTCTATCCCAGCAATTCTCCAGATTCTGGGGCACAATCTCCAGGGCAGTGTTGTACTGTCAGCAACTCTCACCCCAGAGATCAACACAGCAACTTCATCAGATGACTCCTCAGCTATCGGGGTACTACAGGTCCCAGCAGGCTCTGTACTAGCATCAGCTCCTGTCTCCTTGACATCACACACTCCTCTCAGAGTCCCCCACCCAGCTCTTCTTATCTACCCAGATTCCTGTAGGGGGGAGGGAAGGCATCTCCAGTGTCTCCAAGGTGTCTGCCCCCCCCCCATCTTCCTGTGTCCATCCAGCCCCCACCCAGACCAGACATACACAGCAGGGTCAATCCACATTCCTCTGCTCAGCATCTTCCTGTGTCCATCTTATGTCCAGTTATATCCACCATGGCAGCCATTAATAAACTTATATACATTTATCATATCCCCCTTAAACGTCTCTTCTCAAGATCAAACAATTAAACTCCTTTAATCGCTCCTCATAGCTAAGATGTTCCATGCCCCATATTAGTTTAGTCGCGCGTCTCTGCACCCTTTCCAGCTCCACATTGTCCCTTTTATGGACTGGTGCCCAAAACTGAACAGCATATTCCAGGTGAGGCCGTACCAATGCTTTATAAAGGGGGAGTATTATGTCCCTGTCCCTCGAGTCCATGCCTCTTTTTATACATGACAATATCCTGCCTGCCTTGGAAGCAGCAGCCTGACATTGCATGCTATTCTGAAGTCTGTGATCTACAAGTACACCCAGATCCTTCTCTACCAGTGACTCTGCCAGTTTAATCCCCCCTAAGACATACAACGCATGCATGTTATTAGTACCCAGATGCATAACTTTACATTTATCCACATTGAACCTCATTTGCCAAGTGGATGCCCAGACACTTAGTCTATCCAAGTCATCTTGTAACCTATACACATTCTCTTTAGACTGTACCGTGCTACAAATCTTGGTGTCATCTGCAAAGATAGAAACAGAGCTGTTAATGCCATCCTCTATATCATTGATAAATAAATTAAACAACAGCGGGCCCAGTACTGAACCTTGGGGTACACCACTAATAACCGGGAGACCAATCAGAGTACGAATCATTGACCACCACTCTCTGGGTACGATCCATGAGCCAGTGTTCAATCCAGTTACAAACTAAAGTTTCCAAACCCAAAGACCTTAACTTACCTGTCAGACGTCTATGAGGGACAGTATCAAACGCTTTAGCTAAATCCAGAAATACTATATCCACAGCCATTCCTCTTTCAAGGCTTCTACTCACATCTTCATAAAGCAACTTAGATTGGTTTGACAACTTCTATCCTTAGTAAACCCATGCTGGCTATCACTTATAATACAATTATCCCCTATGTATTCCTGTATGTAATCCCTTATAAGTCCTTCAAACAATTTACCCACAATGCACGTTAAAATTACCGGTCTATAGTTTCCTGGGGAAGACCTAGAGCCCTTTTTGAAGATTGGCACCACATTAGCCTTGCGCCAGTCCCTTGGCACAATACCAGACACCAGTGAATCTCTAAATATCATGAACAGGGGTACAGATATTACTGAACTTAGTTCTCTAAGAACTCTTGGATGTAATCCATCTGGCCCTGGAGATTTGCTTACATTTATATTACTTAACTTACCTTGCACCATCCCTACATTAAGCCAGTTCAGTACATTACATGATGTGTTACCAGCACTGACCTGTCCAATGTCAGCTCCTTCTTCCTTAGTAGATACAGAACTAAAGAACCCATTCAGTAGCTCCGCCTTCTCTTGATTGTCCGTGACAACCTCCCCATTATCATTATTAAGGGGTCCTACATGCTCTGTCCTTGTTTTTTTTGCATTCATATATCTAAAAAAATATTTAGGATTAGTTTTGCTTTCTTTGGCCACCTGTCTCTCATTTAGAATTTTTGCTGTTTTTATTACATTTTTACAGATTTTATTAAGCTCCTTGAACTGTTTAAATGTTATAGCTGACCCATCAGATTTGTATTTTTTGAAGGCTATATTTTTGTTGTTTATTGCTCTTTTAAAATCATTTGTCAGCCATGTAGGATTTAGTTTTAATCGTTTATGTTTGTTCCCCTTTGGTATATATCTAGCTGTATAGTTATTTAGAGTTGATTTAAAGATGTCCCATTTACCTTCTGTAACAGTATTTGACAACACTTCCCCCCCATTTTATGTCCTGTAGTGCAGCTCTCAGCCCAGGGAAGTTTTCAAGTTATATGTTTTTGCCTTCCCCGCCTGTCTTTGTTTTCTACATTTTAAGTAACTATATTGTGGTCGCTATTACCACGGTTTTCCCGCACAGTTACATTACCAACCAGCTCTGTGTTATTGGAAATGATCAGATCCAACAAGGCATCACTTCTTGTTGGGTCCTCCACAAACTGGCCCATAAAATTATCCTGCAATAAATTAAGGAATTGTTGCCCTTTTGTAGTTTTAGCCAACCCCGGACCCCAATCTATATCTGCCTTCCGGGTTAGTCCTGGTTGTCACTGCAGCTTGTAGCCCCATTACGTGTTGTAACAGCAGCTGGTTGGTCTCCTGCTGGAGTTTGTACGTCTCTCGCTGTTGCTTGGTGGACTCCAGCTGTTGCAAGTTGGCCTCCATGAGTGCTTTTATAGCCGCCTCCATTTTGGCAACACTGCCTTGCCTTAGCTCTCTGGAGAAAACACTCCCACTGTACTGTCAGTCACTTGTCGGCAGGTTTGTTGCCCCTAGCAACAACTCCAGCGGGCTTTCCCAGGCTTGGCTCTTGGCAACAGCATACTGCAACTCAACCACTGTCCTCACTGCGGTGCCTACATCCTCCACCAAATATGATGACCCGCTCTTGCAGATAGGTGCGGTTGCAGCATAGAAGCAAGGAAACAGTACTTTTCAAATCAAAGTTCAGTGTTTTAGTCACACTTGGCACACAGTAAACAGTCTTTAAACGCAGAACAAAGGAAAACAAAACAAACGTCCACCTTTATTCCAATAGGAGTTTGTTCACACCTGAGTTTGTGCAGTGCGGCACCAAACAAGTATTTTCCAGGCCTCCAGGCAGACTGTTTACCAGCTTCCAACCTTAGACCAAATGCAGGGAGGAACTCCACTTTCAGCTCTCTCTGGCAGTGTGAGCTGCAACTAGCAAATCCCCCTAAGCTGGTGAAGTAGGCTGCCTTTAAGGCCAACAAAAGGTGGCCAGGATTGTGGGGAATGACACCCACCCTGCACTTGGTCATTCCCAGTAAGAGCCGTCCAGGATTGGCCTTCCAGCCATACTACGGCCATAGTGTCAGTCTGCTTCACAGCACAGAAACTGAATAAATACCGTCTCTTTCTTCACCAAGGCCTTGGTGACACATATAGCCTATCCACAACGATGCCTTTTATCATCCTGCTCCTCCTGCTCCTCCTTGCACAAAGGCGGAGGTAGAGGTCCTTCGGCTTGGTTGTTGCTCTCCTACGGCCTCCTCCACGTCTCCTGACGTACTGGCCTGTCTCCTGGTAGTGCCTCCATGTTCTGGACACTACGCTGACATACGCAGCAAACCTTCTTGCCACAGCTCGCATTGATGTGCCATCCTGGATGAGCTGCACTAGCTGAGCCACTTGTGTTGGTTTTAGATTCCGTCTCATGCTACCACTAGAGTAAAAGCACTGCCAGCATTCGAAAGTGACCAAAACATCAGCCAGGAAGCATAGGAACTGAGAAGTGTTCTGTAGAAACACTTCTTTATTGTGGGTGCTAATTGCTAATTGCCTATAATTTCCACCTGTTGTCTGTTCCATTTGCACAACAGCATGTGAAATTGATTGTCAATCAGTGTTGCTACATTAGTGGACAGTGTAATTTCACGGAAAAGTGATTGACTTGGAGTTACATTGTGTTGTTTGAGTGTTCCCTTTATTTTTTTTGAGCAGTCTACAAACCAGCCAGGGACGTGCACAGACATTTTGGAGGGCAGGGGCTCAAATAAAAAAAAAGGCACTTATCCTCTCCTACTGACAGGATAGGAGATAATTGTCTTATTGCAGAGGGTCTGACCGCTTGGACCCCCTGCTATCTCCTGTCATGCACCCTGGCTCTTCTCATGTACGGAGCGATCTCAGCACCATGCATGGATTACTGTCGACCACTGCGCGAAGAGGTGGCCGACATGTCCCTCCGTGTATCTCTATGGGAAAGCCGGAGATACAGCTTTCATATATCCCTGGCTCTCCCATAGAGATAGACGGAGGGACATGTCGGCCACCTCTTCGCGCAGTGGTCGACAGTAATCCATTCATGGTGCTGAGGTCGCTCCGTACATGAGAAGAGCCAGGGTGGACGGCACGAGAGAGTGGGGGAGGGGGGTCCCTGCGGTTTGACCTTGTGGATAGGGAATAATATGTTCTGTATCGGAGTTCCCCTTTAACAAAACACAATTCCTGAGGTAGGGGCCTCCGTTGCCATGTCAGCCAAATAGGACCCTGCATCATCCCACGTAGGTCCCGATCAGTCCCCTTAAAACCCACTGGCACCAGTAATTTTCACTTTTAGATGCCGCAATCAACTTTGATCACAGCATCTAAAGTGTTAGTTACGGACATTGCTGTGATCGCCGAGGTCTGGCATTAACTGCGTTTTGGCTGCGGATAACAGCCATTACTTACCGGCTTTGAAGCGAGTTCAGTTCCATATCTCACTTCAAGGTCTTTTAGCATCCTCTAGATGTTCAAAAATTATATGTATGCAATAATAAAAATGGACTATATAAATTGAATTACAAATAAAGACTAAAAACTATAATACTATTACTTCACATTTGACAGGTTACACTGTAATGAATCATTACACTGTAATACATGTCTGCTGCAGCTGCACTAGGACAGCAGGCTCTCTCCCTGTATATGAGGGTCCCTACCTGCAGCCATCTCCGTCCGATCAGCGATCTGCTGTTCCATGCCTCATCAGGTGGCTGAAACAGCAGAGTGCAAATAACACTGATCAATGCTATGCTATGGCATAGCATTGAACAGTGTATACAATCAGAATATTGCATATAATAATTCCCTATGGGGACTAAAAAGTGGTGTAAAAATAGTTTAAAAAAATTAAGTTAATGAATGTGATTTAACCGCTTCCCTAATAAAAGTTTGAATCACCCCCCTTTTCCCATTTAAAAATAATGTAAACAAAAATAAACCTAAAATAAACCAAAAATAAATCTAAACATACATGGTATCACTGCGTGCGTAAATGTCCAAACTATAAAATGATAATGTTAATTAAATTGGATATTTTTGATAATTTTGTATACCCTAAAAATATGTATAAAAGGCGATCAAAAAGCCCCATCAAAACCAAAATTACTGATAAAAACTACAGATCAATAAATAAATACAGAAAAATAAAAAAGTTATAGGGGTCAGAAGATGATAATTTTAAACATACTCATTTTGGTGCATGTATTTATAATTTTTTTCAGTAGTATAATAAAATAAAACCTACATAAATTGGGTGTCCCTGTAACTGTATTAACCTAGAAAATAGATATAAGGTGTAATTTTTACCAAAAAAACACTGCGTTGAAACGGAAGCCACAAAAAAATAACAAAATGGTGTCTTTTTCTTCATTTTTGTCCCACAAATAATTTTTGTAGATTTTGTGGTGAAATGACTGATGTCATTACAAAGTAAAATTGGTAGCGCATAAAACAAGTTCTCATATGGGTCTGTTGGTGGAAAACTGAAAGGAGGAAAATACAAAAGTGCAAAAATGAAAAAATGCTCCTTTTTAAGGTTTAATTATCCATATGAGGGCTCATTTTTACGCCATGATCTGTAGTGTTTATTGGAATTTTTATTCACTGCTTATACAGTTTTTGCTCATACATGAAGTTATCAAGAATCTGCAATTCTGGACTTTAGATTTTTTTTTTTACTATTATGCTATTTACTGTGCGATTTAATATTACCGTATTTATCGGCGTATAACACGCACGTTTAGGTTAACATTTTTAGCCTAAAGTCTATGTGCGTGTTATACGCCGATACACCCCCAGGAAAGGCAGGGGGAGAGAGGCTGTCGCTGCCCGCTTCTCTCCCCCTGCCTTTCCTGGGGTCTAAAGCCCTGCTGCCGGCCCTTCTCTCCCCCTGGCTATCGGCGCCGCTGCCCGTTCTGTCCCCCTGACTATCGGTGCCGGCGCCGATAGCCAGGGGGAGAGAAGGGGCAGCGGCACCCATTGCCGGCGCCGTTGCCCCGTTGCCTCCCCCCATCCCCGGTGGCATAATTACCTGTTGCCGGGGTCGGGTCCGCGCTGCTTCAGGCCTCCGGCGTGCCTCCCCTGCATCGTTGCTATGCGCTGCACGGCGCAGCGCATGACGTCAGTGCATGACGTCAGAGAAGCGGGCAGCGACGGTCTCTCTCCCCCTGCCTTTCCTAGCGGTGTATCGGGGTATACACGCGCACACACGCACCCTCATTTTACCATGGATATTTGGGTAGAAAACTTTTTTACCCAAATATCCTTGGTAAAATGAGGGTGCGTGTTATAGGCCGGTGCGTGGTATACCCCGATAAATATGGTATATTTTAATAGCTTGGACATTTCCGCACGTGGCGATACCACATATGTACATTTTTGTTTACATTATTTAATTTTATTAGGTACGTTTTATTAGGTAAGGGGCTTATTCACATTTATTAGCACTTTTTTTGAAATATTTTATTCACTATTTTGTATCACCACCTCCAGTATTCAGGGCAACAATGAACTACAACTCCCATAATGTAAAGTGACAATGCATTTCAAGCTCAAAACCTCCAAGACACAAGGCAAGATGGCACTACAGACTGTGCAGTGCCTTCTTGTCTTGTGTGCTGGAGGTTGTGAGCTTGTAATGCACTGTCACTTTACATACTGGGGGTGGTAGTGCATTGTCCCTTTCCATGCTAGGGGTTGTACTGCTTTAACCTTTTGCATACTAGAGTCTTTCTACAAAGCACTACAATCCCCAGCATGTATAGTGACAAAACACTACAATCCCCAGCATGTATAGGGACAAAGCACTACAAACCCCAGCATGTATAGTGACAAAGCACTACAATCCCCAGCATGTATAGTGACAAAGCACTACAATCCCCAGCATGTATAGTGACAAAGCACTACAATCCCCAATATGCAGAGGGACAAGGAATTACAATTGTTGTAGTGCTTTGTTCCTTTGAATACTGAAGGTCACACATAAGAAAACCACTAAATAAAAACTATTACCGGGGCAGGAAGGGCAGAGGGCAGACAGATCACCGGAGACACTTCAGGAATGCAGAGGGAAACAGGAGTGCTGACTCCTCTACTGTAATGACGGTACTGGGGTCACGTGACCTAGCAGACGTGCGCACGTCATTTACCCAGGCAGCCCCTGCGCTCTAATGTATGGATCCTGAGAGTAAGAGGACTCCTGGGAGCCTCAGGATAGGTTCAGGGGGCATGTTGTACTTGCCAGACTGGAAAGAGAGAGTGAGCAGACCAGAGGGGGAGGGGAAGGAGAAGGAAGGGTCTCGGGGTTGGTGGGTTATGTGAATCAGGAGTTTTGCTGACAACCTGCCTGGACTTGAGCAGTGCTGTAGATGTATAAAAAAAAAAGGGCATTAAAGGGGCAGCTGCAAAAAAGGGCAGGGGCTAGAGACCCTTTGAAGCCTATGTGTTCACGTCCCTGAAACCAGCCTTACTCTGATTTCAATGGACAGATTCAAGCACAGATGCATTCAGTTTCTGGCCCCTTTGGTGCCAATTTGCCCTACAATTATGCAGATCCATCCTCTTCTTTGAATCAGAATCCAGTGCCAAATTCATACTCTTATAGTCCTACTGAAAATACAGGCTCGCCATGGAGTTCTTTGCAATAATGAAGAAAACACGATGGAAGATGATACAAGATGAACAAGATGAAAATATGAAACAAGACAATGATCTCTGGATTCAATATCTGAACTTTAAATTGCAAAACATTTTCAGTTGACTACTTGCAGTAGTACTATTTATGCTAATGACATTTGTAGTTTTAGGCACATTTCTTAACTGTGCTAACTTTTTTTTGTATGTTTTTGCAAAATACTTATTTTTATATATTTTCCCATTTTTTATACAAGAGTTTTCCTCAGAGCACTTGCTTAAAGTATCTATAACTATTGTATATATTTGTTTGTTAGGAGTCACAATACATGATGGTGTTGTTTTGTAATTGTTATTTGTATTTGAAAAATGTTGTGATTTAAATAATTGTTATGTGTTTGATGTCTTGTATTAGAAAACTGAATTGACACTTTTCAGCACTTAAAGGGGTACTCCCACCCTAGACATCTTATCCCTGATCTTGGGGGTTCCGCCGCTGGGGACCCCCGCAGTATTGCATGTGGCATCCACCTGTTTTTTGTGAGGAAGCGCTGGAGGGTCTGAGTCGCAACTACGGGAACGGAAGTCCGTGACATCAGGACTCCTCCCCCGTGTGACGTCTTGCCCGTCCCCTCAATGCAAGTCTATGGGAGGGGGCGTGACCCTCCAGTGCTTCCGCACAAAAAACCGGTGGGTGCCGCATGCAATACTGCGGGGGTCCCCAGCGGCGGGACCCCCGAGATCAGACATCTTATCCCCTATCCTTTGGATAGGGGATAAGATGTCTAGGGTGGGAGTACCCCTTTAAGTGAAGTCAGTAAATGAAGTCAGCACCCTTATCATCTGTTGAGCAGCAATTAAAAAGTGAAATAGTTAGTTTAAGAAAACATGCCCTTTGGAAAAAGTTTGGGGGGGTTGGGTGTTCCCCAACAAAGGGGAAAAAAACTACATAATTTTGCACAACACCAGCATTATACAACAGTGTGAAGCACACAGTCACTGTGTAATAAACCCAAAATTGCACTCTCCCACAGACTATTAGGAATGGACTGCTGGGTATGTATTATACCGTCTACAGATTAGTATAAACAGCAGACCATTTATTGTGGAACAAAGAGGGCAGAAAAATGTGCTACACTATGCTTAAAAAACGTATTGGAGTAAAACACCAGCCGGTGATTACTTTTACTTGGACTTTCACAGTATCTCGGCCCTTGACAGATTAACAGGTAAAAATAGTACACTACTTAAAATTACTGTTGGGAAAAGGCGCCCTTTCAATAAGAGAGACCTGGAGAAGTTTGCAAAGGAAGAGTGGTCCAACATTCCAGCTGAGAGGGGAAAGAAGCTTATTGATGGTTATAGGAAGCGACTGATTTCAGTTATTTTTTCCAAAGGGTGTGCAAGCAAATATTAAGTTATGGGTGACAATAATTTTGTCCAGCCCATTTTTGGAGTTTGTTGTGACATAATGCACAATTAGCTTGTTTTCCTCCTTTTTCTGGTTTAGTTCCAATACACACAAAGGGAATAAACATGTGTATAGCAAAACATGTGTTACTGCAATCCTTTTCTGTGAGAAATACTTCATTTGCTAGAAAAATTTCAGGGGTACCATCATTGACAGCCATGACTATATATATATATATATATATATATATATATATATATATATATATATACACCAATTGGATACTAGCAATGTTATCAAACTTTTTGCAAAATGAACAGTGCTTGCACTTGTAATTCCCTTTTGGGAGACTTTGCTGTATCCAATTATGGTGGACCTGTGGGAGGCGAATCCAAACCAATTCGTCCCTGAGATTACGGGTTCTACGAAACAAAACCACCGGGGGTTCAGTTGCGAGAATCTGAAGGTCAGTATCAGCATGTATAATGTGCCAATTTCTGTGGATCGTCTGTCTGATGTTATTTGACATAGGACTGTGTTCAAACGAGAATATGGCCGGGGTCATCTCACCTCCCCTACCGTTTCCTCTCTTGAACACCAGATCTTCCCTGTTTTTCACCCTAGCCTTAGTGAATGCATCCTGTTTAACTTGTTCATCATAGCCTCACTCTCTCAGCCTTTGTATGAACTCACAAGATTGTTGTAAGAACGACGACTAACTTGAATGAGTAGGATGAAAACTTTTAAAATGCAGTAATGAATTAGTGGCTGTTATTTTCCAGTACCCTTTTACTGAAATGCCTGAAGAGGAGGTAAACAGTGTGACGTCTAGGAACTGTAACTCTGTTTCAGAAAGGTGAGATGTAAATTGCATATTCAGATCGTTTGTATTGATGTGTGTCACAAATTCCTCAAACCTTACTTTGGAGCCCTCCCAAACAATCAAGCAGTCATCAATATATCTTGACCGGTGTATTATATTATTTTTAAAAGGGTTCTTTGAGGAGTAAATAACCAGTTTTTCGCATAATGCTAGAAATAAAATAGAACACATTTCTTGCCACTGGCGTACCCATCGCTGTGTCGGTTCGCTGGGCAAACCAGTGGTCACCAAACTGAAATGCATTGTGCTCCATTGCAAAAAAAAAAAAAGAGCTTTGCAAACAAAATTAATACACCCTTGATCCTTGCCTGACCTCTCTAGGAATGATTGTGCCGCCTTTACTCCGTCTTGGTGGCACATACAGTATACAAGTAGACCACATCAATAGTGGCCAACCTGCACCCTCCACCCTTGAAGGAGAGCCTTTGCATCAGCTAAGTAGGAGGGGACAGATTTCAATAGAGGGCACAAGAACCAGTCTAGGTATCGGGAGAGGGGCTTCGTCAAGGATTTAGTATATGTTGCATTGATTGGTCAGAGGGAGGATATAGACGGGGCTCCGTCTACTCCCAGCATACCTTGACAAAGTGTCACCAGACGCAAAACCAGAGCTCGTCGGCACCTTGTTCCATCTGTATCTGTCCTGCAATGCTGCAGGATCTGTGTAAAATGTGAGTGGTGTGGGATCGTACAGCTTCTCTTTCCTTGTTTGTGATTGCCTCACCTGGATCTCAGTACACCCACGTAATGGACGGAACAACCGGCATGTAAAGTATGCCTGACCTAGAGACTGATCATTTTGCTATTGCAGCTGTAACCGAGGGTCGAGAAGATGTGAATGTGTGGTTCTCCCAATGCAACACTGAAAATGAATGCAAAGTTTTGAGCACATGCACTTTGGAAAGCAAAATCTTCACACTATCAGAAAAAGAAGTGCAACTTTTTTTGGACGATTAACACCTTAAAGTCATATTTGGAAGCGAACAGATTCCCGAGGGGTCCAATCATATATAAAGAGATCTCTCAATTTTGTGAAGACAAGTTGTTTGTGACCAAATGGCAGCAGGCACATATGATACACGCTATGAATCTTGCACACTTGGTCCTGGATTGCTCCTCTCTGGAGTACACCTTGATAGAGTCTTCTTCTTAAGATCCTGCCAAAAAAGAAATGAAAAATCATCTGATGGATGCACAAATGCAGAACTTTCAGAAAAAAATGGAAACCCGCCTGGCACCAATAAAGAACAAAATCAAAGAAAAGAAGCGCAATAAATTTCTACGTGACAAGGTGGACTTTGACACTAATCGGGTGTTCAATTTGAACTCCTAATATCAATTAAGACTGAGACGACAAAGACGGGATATTAAGAAGAAAAACTCAAGAAAGCCGAAAATGGAGCACTGGACAACCGACTCAGGATCAGATTGCAGTAATACCGACAACAACCGGGGTAGCTACCCCCCACAGAGCATAATAAGAGGTTCTGGTTCCTCTACATCGATAGCCCCTTTAGGGCAGGACCCACCGAGGGGGGCACAGACCGAAGCCATCCACCCATGGGGCCAGGAGTGAAGTGGAAACAGGTCTCCTGGCAGACATAGGAGAACCTGCTCCCCATAACTCCAGGACAGAGGTCAGCAATATTGCACATCTTTCTGACATTGTGCTATCTAAATCCTGCATTACACTTCTGTCAAAAGGTCTACATTTCTGTTTAACTAATAAGTTTGACGAGGTACAATTTGACATTAATCTAGCTAAATCCCTACGTAAGTTGAATTTATACAAAATGTTCAAAAATAAACCAGAGCAGGCGTCTAGTTTACAGTCGGGTGAGGATCCGGCCAAAATCGGTCCTCTCGGGTTCTTACCTGACTTACAAACATCAGGAACAGACCACCAAGTGGTACTAGATCTCTTTGAATTATTATGTGAGAGTGATACTACTATCTCAAACGAATACAGTATTTTCACAGGTGGCGTAAAATCCTCCATTTCCTCCCTTGCAGATGGGTTCCAGTCTAGACATTTTTAGTGCAGTAGTTATGTCAGACATTAAAAGTCTGATATACCCCGAGGTCTTGAGTAATCTGACTGATGGTGAACAACGAGCCTTAACTTGGCTAAAGAATAATAAGGAGATTGTCCTGAAATGGCTGACAAAGGTGGAAATATAGTGATACTTAATAGGAATGACTACCTGGAGGAGGCAATGAGACAATTAGGGGACACTAGTACTTATGAAAAATTTAATGGGGATCCCTCCCGGATTTACTCTCTTAAATTGCACTCATTATTAAGAGTGATGTCAGGGATAATTTCCCCAAAATTAGCTGAAAAACTACTTCCCCACAACCCACAAAAACCGAGCTGGTACTAGCTACCAAAAAATACATAAGGCCCTGATAAAGCCGCCTGGGAGACCAATCGTATCGGGAAGGGACTCCTTGACTGAGCCCCTCTCCCGATACCTAGACTGGTTCTTGCGCCCTCTATTGAAATGGGTCATGTTCAAGAGAGGAAACGGCAAGAGAGGTGAGATGACTCAGGCAGTCTTCTCGTTTGAACACAGTCCTATTTCAAAGAACATCAGACAGACGATCTTCAGAAATTGGCACATTATACATGCTGATACTGACCTACGGATTCTCGCAACTGAACCTCCAGTAGTGTCGTTTCATAGAACCCGTAATCTCAGGGATGAATTGATTAGGAATCGACTACCACAGGTCCGCCATAATTGGATACAGCAAAGTCTCCCAAGGGAATTACAAGTGTGAGCACTGTTCATTTTGTAAACAGTTTGATGACATTGCTAGTATCCAGTCAGGGTGTATTAATCGTAGAGGAACAGACTTCATTATGTGCTGTTCGGATTTTGTAGTATATGCAATACTTTGTCCTTGCATCTATTTTACATTGGCAAAACAATTCACCCTCTATTCCATAGGTTTTGTGAACACATCCATTCAATCAGGACTGGTAAAGGCTGTCCCCGCCTGATCAATCACATCAAAGAAGTACATGATGGCAATGTGTTAAGGTTTATGGGTTTACAGAGAATTATTCATACAGAGGGAGGCCTGGACTGTCACACCAAATTATTGCAGGCTGAAGGGAAGTGGATCATTCGGACCGGAGCAAAAGGTACTCTTGGTCTGAATGACTGGAATGATTTGTCTTCATGTTTTGTGATTCGTTCTATGTTGTAACCATGATACCGTTTCTGTATTATGTGTGTATTTTTTGTACTGTTTTGTACGCTGTATTTGTAATTTGTCTGTGATTTTAGTATATGTTGCATCGATTAGTCAGAAGGAGGATATAGACGGGGCTCCGTCTACTCCCAGCATGCCTTGACAGAGCGTCACCAGACGCGAAATCATCGCTCATTGGCGCCTTGTTCCATCTGTATCAGTCCCGCAATGCTGCAATAAAGGAAGTTTTATTTGCATAAGAATACCCGGAGCCGTGACGTTCTTCTTTCAAGTGGATTAAACTATTCATTTTTGTGCATGTCGTTATGATTTTTCCCAGAAGTACGACAAAATCAAACCTAAAGAAATAGTGTATCATTTTAATCGTATGGACCTAGAGAATAAAAAGGTGTCATTTTTACCGAAAAATGTTCTGCGTAGGAAAGGAAGTGCCCAAGATTTACAAAATGGCATTTTTTCTTCAATTTTGTCGCAGAATGATTTATTTTTTCCATTTCACCGTAGATTTTTGGGTAGAATGACTGATGTAATTACAAAGTAGAATTGGAGGAGCAAAAAATAAGCCATCATATGGATTTTTAGGTGCAAAATTGAAAGAATTATGCTTTTTTAAAGGTAAGTAGTGTTGAGCGGCATAGGCCATATTCGAATTCGCGATATTTCACGAATATATGGACGAATATTCATCATATATTCGCTAAATTCGCATATTTTTAATATTTGCGGTATATTTTCGCATATGCAAAAATTCCCATATGGGAAAATTAGCATATACAAAAATTAGCATATGCGAAAATTCAAATATAGAAAATTTGCACTCCAGTCTAACGCAGTAGTAGTAGAGCCTTCTTTACACCACACAAGCTGGAAGCAGAGAGGGATGATCACTGTGATGTGTACTGTGAAAAAAAAAAACTGAATATTCGTAATTGCGAATATATAGTGCTATTTGCATTCGCATTGCGAATATTCGCGAGCAACACAAAAGGTAAGGCGGAAAAAACTAAACTTTAGATATAATGTAGATAATACTATTATGTGTATATTTGCAATATACATTGATAAAAAAAAATTATATTTTAGGGGTGGAAATGCTTTATTTGCAGCTTTTGCCTGTGTGTCTCAATGAGGAGTTCAAACACAGGAAGTGAGGGCAGAACAAGCCAGGCTCTGTGCAGGCTCCTGACTTGTCAATCCTCCTGATGTGCGAACCGGGAGCATGTCACAGAGCCTCACTGCACAGAGCCCTGCTTGTCCACCTACACTTCCTACGTTTCTACTCCTCACAGAGACACAAACAACAGTTGTAGGAACCAAAATATACACATTTTCAACCAATGTATATTTCAAATGGTGTTATCTACATTATATAAAAAGTTTTAGTTAACCCCTTAAGGACCAAGACTATTAGGCCTGTACTATTAATTTTTTGCCAATCATTATGATTCTGACACTGTTTTTTCATAACAAGTTGTACTTCATGTTCATAGTAAAAGTAAGCTGATATAATTTGTAGTTTTTTTTACAATGCAGAAAATCATGAACTTTTTGAAAAGAAAATTTTTTTTTGCTATTTAAACACTAATAGGTTGCATATATTTATTCTTACTGAGCAAATAGTTTTTGAGTTTTTGAAACTTATACTTTCAGATGTCTACTTTATTTTGAAAACATAAATTTTTTGTTAAATTTACATTTTAAATAAATTAGAAGCCTAACAATTTTACTTGAAGTTTTGAAAATTTTGGAAATTGAAAAAGTACATCTTTTTTTTTTTTTTGTGCTATGTCAGGTTTGCAGAAGCTTTGAGGTGGTAGAACATAGGACCCCCTGCCCAAATGACCCCATTAGGAATTATTACAAGTCAGTGTTAAAAATTAGAAATTTGCTTTTTTTCACAAATGTATCAATTGAAGGACATATTTTTTTATACATCGCTTCTGATATTGAAAGAAATTCACCCTATATTTGTTGAACCCCATTTTAGAAAATACACCCCCTAAAGTATTCATCTAGACCTAAAGTGAGTATTTTGATTCATTTTTGTGTGGCTGGATTGGTTACAAAGTCAGTAGAAAAAATGTAAATTAGCTTTTTTTTCACAAATGCATCATTTGTGGGACGTATTTTTAGTTTGGTCCGTTTGAAAAGGAAGAAATGCACCCTATATTTTATTGAGCTACTCGTCCCGTGTTCGGAAATACCTCCGCTAAGACCATAGTTGGTTCAGTGGCCGCATGGTAGAAGCCAGAAGGAGAGGAGCGCCATTTGGCTTTCAGGGCATCATTTTAGGCCAAAAGGATTATAGGGTGCACTTCATGAGTGCAAAGGGTTTTAGCTGCCAGAACCATACAAAACCCCCACAAATGACCACATTTTGGAAAAATCAACCCCCAAAACATTCATCTAGACCTAAAGTGAGTACATTGAGTCCTTTTTGTGTGGCTGGAATTGTTACAAAGTCAGTAAAAAGAAAAAAAATTGCTTTTTTTTTTTTTTTTTTTTTTTTCAAATGCATCATTTGTGGGACATATTTTTTGTTCAATCCGTCTAAAAAGGAAGAAATGCACCCTAAATATTTTTGAACTGCTCTTCCCATGCTTAGAAATACCACCACTTAAGCCATATTCGGTTGCTTTGCTACATGGTGGGCGCCATTTGGATTTCAGGATATCATTATAAAAAATGATGGGCCCCACTCAATGCTTGCAAAGGATTGAAGCTGGTAGAACCATACCGCACACCCAAAAGCAACCCCCAAATATATTCACTTCGGTTAGTAGTGCATTCTTTTAGGCCTTTTCCTGTTGATGGTATTAGCATAGGTCAGTGTAAAATATAAAAATTTCACATATGCATTATTTGTGGGATACTTATTTTTAAAATAGCTTCTGAAATGAATGAAATGCACCCCAAATTTTATTATGCTGCTTGTCCCATGTACCCCCTTTTAGTCGATAATTGGTTGCATGACCACATGGTGGGACCCAATAGGAGAGGAGCGCCATTTGGCTTTCAGGATATCATTATACAAATTATAGGCCGCACTTCATCTTGCAAAGCATTCTAGCTGTCAGAACAATACCGCACCCCAAAAAGTGACTCCATTTTTGAAACTACACCCCTAAAGTGTGTACGTTGAGACCTTATTGTGTAGCTGGAATGAATTCAAAGTCAGTGGAAAAAACTAGAAATTTCCTATTTTTTTCACAAATGCTTTATTTGTGGGACATCATTTTGGTACATTGCTTCTGAAATGGAGGAAATGTGCCCCATATTTTATTATGGGATGTACCTCAAATTAGGCCATAATTGGTTGCCTGACCACCTGGTAGGACTCAGAAGGAGAGGAGCCCCTTTGGCTTTCAGGACATCAATATATGAATAATAGACCCCACTCCATGCCTGCAAAGGATAAAAGCTGGTAGAACGATACTGCATCCCCACAAGAAATATGAATTAGCTGGACCAGGGACCGCTCTGATCCTTGGTCTGCTAGCAGTGATGCAAAGCTGTCAGCAAACATCTGCAGTTCCAGATGGATATATTCATCATGTTGTGGTAATAAGCACCCACTCATGACGAATATATCCATCACTGAGCGTTGAAAAAAACCCACATGAAAACACTGATGTTTATGTGTCGTAGTCCCTATTCACACTGCATTTCTGCGGTATGTTAAAGGTGTCCGTTGTCATGTCAAAAAAGGGATGCCACCATATACTGTAGCAGTCTCATTCAGAAATGAATGGGGTTGCTACAGAATACATTGGCATCACTTTTTTTATGTAATGCTGACGGATACCTCCAACATACTGCAGAAACGCAGTATGAATAGGGCTTTTGTAAAAAAAAAGTTTAATACAGGTAGGGTCACACGGAGCACATCAGAAGCATATTTTACCCTGCGAATGTCCAGCTGGCAGTCACATGAGTGAGCTCAAAGCTGCAGATGGGTTGCTCAGTGTGTCCGCTTGTGACTGCTGGCGAGGAATCCGCCGTGGTAAGTGGACACACAGAGCTAACCAGCCGTACATTTTTTTAACACTTTTTTTTTTAACAATTTTTAATTCTTATTTTACACTTTCTTGTTTTTCACACTTTTTTTTTACACTTTTATTTATTTATTTAATTTGTTTACACTTTTTTTTACTGCTTTGGAATACTTAGTATTCCAAAGCATTGTAATAATATGCTGCCTGCCAGTTTAACACTGGCAGGCAGCATATCAGGGCGTGCCTCTTGCACTTCCTGACAGGCAGTTACTGGGGCAGACCTGGGGGTCTTTGTAAAACCTCCGGCTGCCCAGGTAACATGCAGCATCCCATGATCGGTGCGGGGTGCTACTGGAGAGAGACAGAGGGAGCCCCCTCCCTCTGTCAAACTCCTTACAGTTCACGGTTGCTTCTGACCACGGCTCTAAGGGTTAAACTGCCCAGACCGAAGTTCACAACCAGCACCCCGTAATCGTGCTATAGAGTGCTGCCGGGAAGACAGAGGGAGCTCCTTCCCTCTGTCAAAACACTTAAAGCCTGCAGTCACTTTCAACCACGGCAGTAAGGGTTAAAACTGCCGGGACCCAAGTTTACTTCAGTCCCGGCAGTGTGGCAGAGTCCCGGCTTGTGATACAGCTGAGTCCTTGCCACGATCTCCTGGGTACACTGGGCAGTACCCATGAGAACCATGGTATACTAATCCAGGTGTGGGAGCTTGGATCCCACCTGGATGTGTATACTCTTCCATGGTTGTTAAGGGGTTAAGTACAGGTATAGTTTAAGATAATTATATAGGAAAGATGCATTTTCATAACCAATAATATTAGTATACAAGGAGAAATATTATCTTCAAACATATTACCATTATACTGTTACTGGCCATATCTAGTATACTGAGATCAATAATATGAGTATCCATGGAACAATTTATACTACCAACAAAGACTAGGCAATATCAGCACACTAAATAAAAACAACTATCCCATAACCAACAATACCAAAAATACCAGAATACAAAAAATACAAGGGCAAAATAATACTGGCCAGGGCCACACTGGGCCAGGTCATCCACAAGGCCGTATTTAACTATATAGCTAAATGGGGTGCTCAGGCTTGGCTGTTTTATAGATCAAAGAGCCATTAGCCCTTCACCCTGTCAATCACTAATGTGGCCACCTGCATTATGAAGGCAGCCACAAGAGGCCGAGCATCCTTCCTTTGCACTCTGGCACATGAGTGACTTGATAAACATGTGTCATCACACATAATGGTGGAGGAGACGCCATAGCCCGAGCAAGAGCCAAGTGAGTATTTTTTTTTTTGTTTGTTTTTTTAGTCTGGACACTAGTGTCTGTAACCTCCTAAAGGGGGCTACAACTACAATTACCTACAGGAGATAAAGCTAAAAATACCTTAAGTGACCTGCAACTACAGTTACCTAAAGGAGGCTGCTATTATAACTACCTAAAGGAGTCTGCTGCTGAAACTATCTGCTACCTAAAGGTGTCTGCAACTACAAATAGCTAAGAGGTGCTCGAGCTACAACTACATTTATCTAAAGGGAGCTGCAACCACAATTATCTAAAGGGGGCTGCAACTACAATTTCCTATAGGGGGCTGCTACTACAACTATCTAAAGGGGGCTGCTACTACCAGTACATAAAGGGGGCTGCTACTAAAACTACCTAAATGGGGCTGCTGCTACAACTACCTAAAGGAGGTTGCTGCTACAACTACCTAAAGGGGACTGAAGCTACATTCACCTATAGGGGGCTGCTATTACTTATGGAGCACTAAAGATTCTGGAAAAGTGTGGAGTTTAACCCCTTAAGGACGCAGGACGTAAATGTACGTCCTGGTGAGGTGGTACTTACCGCACCAGGACGTACATTTACGTCCTGTGCATAACCGCGGGCATCGGAGCGATGCCCGTGTCATGCGCGGCTGATCCCGGCTGCTGATCGCAGCCAGGGACCCGCCGGCAATGGCCGACACCCGCGATCTCGCGGGCGTCCGCCATTAACCCCTCAGGTGCCGGGATCAATACAGATCCCGGCATCTGCGGCAGTTCGCGATTAAAATGAACGATCGGATCGCCCGCAGCGCTGCTGCGGGGATCCGATCATTCATAACGCCGCACGGAGGTCCCCTCACCTTCCTCCGTGCGGCTCCCGGCGTCTCCTGCTCTGGTCTGTGATCGAGCAGACCAGAGCAGAAGATGACCGATAATACTGATCTGTTCTATGTCCTATACATAGAACAGATCAGTATTAGCAATCATGGTATTGCTATGAATAGTCCCCTATGGGGACTATTCAAGTGTAAAAAAAAATGTAAAAAAATGTAAAAGTAAAAGTAAAAAAAAAGTGAAAAATCCCCTCCCCCAATAAAAAAGTAAAACGTCCGTTTTTTACTATTTTACCCCCAAAAAGCGTAAAAAACATTTTTTATAGACATATTTGGTATCGCCGCGTGCGTAAATGTCCGAACTATTAAAATAAAATGTTAATGATCCCGTACGGTGAACGGCGTGAACGGAAAAAAATTTTAAAAGTCCAAAATTCCTACTTTTTTAATACATTTTATTAAAAAAAAATTATAAAAAATGTATTAAAATTTTTTTATATGCAAATGTGGTATCAAAAAAAAGTACAGATCATGGCGCAAAAAATGAGCCCCCATACCGCCGCTTATACGGAAAAATAAAAAAGTTATAGGTCATCAAAATAAAGGGATTATAAACGTACTAATTTGGTTAAAAAGTTTGTGATTTTTTTTAAGCGCAACAATAATATAAAAGTATATAATAATGGGTATCATTTTAATCGTATTGACCCTCAGAATAAAGAACACACGTCATTTTTACCATAAATTGTACGGCGTGAAAACGAAACCTTCCAAAATTAGCAAAATTGCGTTTTTCGTTTTAATTTCCCCACAAAAATAGTGTTTTTTGGTTGCGCCATACATTTTATGATATAATGAGTGATGTCATTACAAAGGACAACTGGTCGCGCAAAAAACAAGCCCTCATACTAGTCTGTGGATGAAAATATAAAAGAGTTATGATTTTTAGAAGGCGAGGAGGAAAAAATGAAAACGTAAAAATTAAATTGTCTGAGTCCTTAAGGCCAAAATGGGCTGAGTCCTTAAGGGGTTAAAATGTTTGTTTGAAAGGTTCTGTGGAAACTAGTTTTGTCTGGGAGAATTTGTCATGGCGGTAGTAAGGTTGATAGGTTGCCTACTTGCAAGAAAGGAAGTTAGGTAACAAGGGAGGTAGCTAATTAGCTATGTAGACAGCTAAATATACAGGGAGGTTGGATGCCTGGAAGCTAGTTAAGTAGCACATAGGTAGCTAGGTAGCCAGGTAGGTAGCAGGGTAGGTTACCAGGTTATGTCGCAGTCTCATCTCAATGTAGGCCTGCAGCTTTCAACTGACAAGCAGCTTTCACCTGTATGTGCCTATGCACAATGAATTGAAAGTGGCACTTGCTAGCCTGGGGATCCTGAACAAGTGTCCCTGATTCCCCATTAGTGATTAAGGGCCTTTGCAAGTTGGCAGATAGGCCCTGTTTCTGCTTCGGGCCCTCAGACAGTGACTGAGTTCCTGATGTGTCAGTCTACCCCTGCACAGTGCTACCAGTATAATCTCCTTTAACCCTTTTATGAACCAGCCAATTATTATTTTTGAACTTCCGTTTTTTCCTCCTGGCATTCTAATAGACATAACTCTTATTTTTTCATCTAAAGATGGGAGGGCTTACTTTTTGTGTCACCAATTGTACCTTGAAATAACATCACTAATTTTACCTAAAATTTACAGTGAAACAAACAAAAAATTATTTGTAAGGCAAAATTAAAATAAAAACCCACCATTTTGCAACTTTTAAGGGCTTCAGTTTTTACGCAGTGCACCTTTTGGTAACAATGACACATTGGTCCTGATTTACTAACAGCATCCCGACTCTTTTTGTCGGGTTTTGCGCCTAAATTCTGTCACACGGACAGAATGTGCGATAGAAAAAACCCGACAGAATCTGAAACACTCAAGAGTGAAAAAAAATATATATATATATTACAAAATGGGTGTGGTTTTTAGGAAAATGGGCGTGTTCCCTACATTTCATCCAAAATCACTCGTCTTTTCTGAAAACCACTCTGAAAATCGGGAATTTTATGGCAAAACAAGACGCTTCGTATTATGCTTAAAACTTCTTTACTGAACTTCAGCAGCAAATATAAACTGTATGTATTAACAAGAAAAAATAATTTTTTGAGGCATATAAAGAGTATATGGCTGAACAATCTAGGGTGCAACCTAGTATCATGTCCTGTATCATTAGCCAATCAGACAGCAAGGCAGGTGATAAAGGTGACCGATTCCCAGGCATCTCCCTTCTTCTTTGCTGCTCAGCAGTGTGACAAAGATAAGTTCATTTTTTCTCTCACAACAATTACCTCATATATTCTATTATTTCATTATTATTTTGATTAATTCATTTATTAATTTCATTTATTAATTTATTTACCTTTTATTTTCATTTCCATATTTATTTTTTCCCTTCCATTTCATACCTATCCTATTAATGTTTTTTTGTACATTGAATTTCTTACATTGTATTTCTATATACATTGTCTGGGTCCTATACCCTTTGTTCATTCTCTCTATATTCTGAAGAAATTAGTAATTTTTTCCTCAATACTCCCTATTTTAAGTTATTCCTCCCTCAACTATTCTTCCTTTTTATTTCTCACCCAATTATTATTCCCTGTTCTTTCCGGTCCTTACGGTCATTCCGACCCTCATAATATTCAATTTCACAATTGCTTCCGCTATACATACCTTTGTATCTTTTCTTTTTCCTCTCCCTTGGCGCACCGCCGCCATTACTGTGTCGCGAACGTTTTCTTATATTCGCGGCGCGCGCGCGCAAGTCTCGCGAGACTTGCAGACAGAGCGGTCATCCTCTGTCTAACGTCCGCGGGATCTCGTCATTCTCCTCAGAGTGACAGAACCCGGCGGACGCGTCGTCCATTGGCAACAAATAGATACAACATTACTTCAGTATCCTCCATTTTATTACCTTGTTTCCCTTCATGTTAAACAACTGTTTCATCCCTTATCCTGTACTGCCACCTTGTGGCAGTTTTCAGTAATTTCCTCCATTTTTCTCTCATAAATGTTACTTACAGTGGTAGTCCATTATCCATTGTAATAATACATTGTTTTAGTATATAATTAATCATAGTTAATTAACTTTCACCTATTATTATTCTTTATCCATATTCATATAGATATTTGGTTTTAATACCTCTCTTATATCCTCACAATGTCTGCTGATAATAAGACTCCATCTACTGAGAATGCATTACCAGAGAATTTACAATCTCTGGTGGATGCTTCAATATCAAAGTCTATAAATACAGCGGTTCAAACCGCGGTCTCTGCATTGCAGAATTCCATTGACCAGTCAGTGGCTCTGGCGTTAGCACGCTCACAGCCCACAACTATGACTAACTTACCTATGAACATTTTACCTCCCATGACTCCATCAGATCAATTCTGGTCCCCAAAGGAGTCTGTGTCCCAATTGGCTAAGGAACTTAAGGGACCAGGTAAGGCGAAATCTAAAAAACGCCACACATCAGACGGCCCATATCCCTCTAAGAGTGATAAAACTAACTCTGGGATGCGCCAAGATTCTACACTATCCCACTCTACAGAGCGCAAGCAGACATCCATCAGTAGTGGTTCCCATAAGCCCCATAATTCACCCTCATCCCATGAGGAGGCTCATAGTAGCAAATCTAGAATCTAGCTTCAGAGCTAAACCAGACTCCTACCGAGTTCCCTCCTCTAATGAGTCAGAAGACTCTGATATAGAGGACGTGGATCAAATACTCTATGTTTCGGAGGACAGTGATTCTAATCATGACGACCCTGGCAGTCAGGAAGAAGCTATGCTAACTGAATTCGGAGATACATATTTTGACCCGGCCTTAATATGCCATCCCCGATCGGGGGAATGGCTTCCAAATTCTAAAGTGGCCGAGTTTTTCACCCTATGGGTCAACAAACCTCTGGATAAACCATCACGCAATAAGTTAAAGGCAGAATGCCCTAGGCCAACACTGCCGAATAATGCTTCTTGCACTCCAGAGTTGGACCCGTTAATCTCCAAATTCTTTTTAAAACGGGGAAAAATCCCAAAAAAGGGATAGATAGAAGCTTCCAGTCTTGTCAAGACAAACTGATGGATCTTATGGGTCCACTAACTAAAATATTGGACCTAGCTGAGGTAGCTTCCATCTCCAATACTCCGGTGGATACGGAAACCCTCAAAGGGTGGACCCAAAGGGCCATATGTTTTTTCGGGAACGCAAACAATTCCCTTTCTAATGAACAAAAACGTTCCATTCTTTTAATAATTGACCCCCAGCTGACTAATTTGGCCACGGTGGAACCTCCCAATCACACCAAAGGCATGCTATTTGGGGAAGATTTTATTAAGGAATTAAATAAATATGTCGGCCTTTTCTCCTCATTGAATAAGGCCCCAGTATCTATGAAAAAAGTTTTCTCCCAACGTGTTTTTGGAAAGGCCGGAAAAGGACGGGGCCGTTTTTCCGGCCGATCCTCCCAACATAAATACACCAGAGGCTCCTATCCCCAACCATCCTCTCAATTTTCAGGGTCCTCCTCCGCCCCCCCCTCCCTTTTTTCCCTACAGGGGCAGACCATGGCGGGCTAGAGGTCAAAGAGGATACCCTCGCTCAAGACCTCCCACAGGTAAGCCTACCACAGTTTTCTTCCCAAGATATTCCCCTAGGGGGAAGACTCCTGTATTTTTTCCACAACTGGCATACAATTACATCCGACTCTTGGATTCTAAACACAATCAAAGGTTATCAAATAGAGTTTGTCTCCCTTCCTGTCCAAACTTACCTACCTCATCCAATTCAATTCTCTCAAGCAGACAGGACTCTTATAGACCAAGAAATGGGAGATTTGATTGCCAAACGAGCAATTATTCCAGCTCAGTCCCACTCACCAGGTTTCATCAGCAACTTATTTCTGGTGAAAAAGAAAGACGGTGGTCACAGACCAGTGATCAATCTGAAACTTTTGAACAATTTAGTGATCTATCGCCACTTCAAGATGGAGGGCATACACTTACTAAGGGACATTCTAATGAAACACGACTGGCTAAAAAAAATAGACTTGAAGGATGCTTATCTGACAGTCCCAATTTATCCTTCTTCTCAAATCTTCCTTCAATTCCTGTGGGAAGACAAGAGATGGCAATTCACTTGCCTCCCTTTCGGTCTATCATCAGCCCCGTGGTGTTTTACAAAACTACTGAAACCAGTAGTGGCTTCTCTCAGAAGTCGAAGGGTTCGTCTTATCATCTATCGACGATATTCTCCTTATGGCCCAATCAAAAGAGTTACTTTTGCTCCACATGAGTTGGACTCTAACTCTTCTGACTCATCTGGGTTTTCTTATAAATCACAAGAAATCAATCTTAACCCCCTCTCAAAATCTAGAATTTTTTGTCTTCATGATCAACACCCAGTTGACCACTCTGAGCCTTCCCCCAAGGAGATTGAAGACTATCCGGAAGGAAATCCGGCAAATTCTCCGCAAAGACATAATATCTTTGAGGACGATAGCTCGAATAGTGGGTCTTTTATCAGCCTCGATCCAGGCTATATTTCCAGCCCCTCTTCACAAAAGGGCTCTCCAACGCCTAAAGATTCGTCATTTAAGAGAAGGTCTCAGTTACTCAGACGAGATTCCCCTATCTTCAGAAGCCAAAGAAGAACTTCTTTGGTGGCTCGCTCACATAGAGACCTGGAATGGCAAGGCAATCTTCCATCCAAATCCAGACATCATTATAGAATCGGATGCAAGCCTTTCCGGATGGGGAGCTCACTGCGGTTCTCTTTCCACTGGAGAGAAATGGTCCCCATCAGAAGCCCAACTACACATAAATTGTCTGGAACTTCTGGCAGGATTATTTGCATTAAAAA
This sequence comes from Hyla sarda, assembly GCF_029499605.1. Lineage (NCBI taxonomy): Eukaryota > Metazoa > Chordata > Amphibia > Anura > Hylidae > Hyla > Hyla sarda. The sequence continues at coordinate 150,160,680 of NC_079190.1, read as the reverse complement.
GTTTTGCAAAAAATTCCTCCCATTGTTGTATTCTCCTTCGCATGGACAACATTTCCGCTGTCCAGTACATCAACCACTTGGGAGGTACAACATCCAAGACCCTTGCAAACTTTGTCAAAGATTTTTGGCATTTTTGTCTAGACAGACAGATAACCCTAAAAGCGGAATATCTACCCGGGATTTCCAACTCAGTAGCGGATTGGTATTCTCGCTACCTTACGGATTCCAGCGATTGGAAGTTACTTCTTCCAATCTTTCAGAAACTCAATTCTCTATGGGGTCCTCTTCACATGGACCTTTTTGCCTCCCATTTGAACACTCAATTGCCTCTATTTTTCAGTTGGCGTCCGGACCCAGAAGCTCTGGGTGTGGACGCTTTCCTGCAATTTTGGCCTCAAAAAACCCTGTACGCGTTTCCTCCATTCAACCTCATCCCTCGAGTCTTATTCCAAACCACGGTTCAGAAATCTACTCTGGTTCTTATCACTCCTCTTTGGCCGACTCAATCGTGGTTTCCCCAAATCCTACATCTTCTCATAGACTTTCCTTTTCTCCTTCCACCCACTCACAATCTTCTCACAATCTTCTCCTGCATGTTCTTGTAGACCCAATTTTTGAATTTTTACAAGGGGTAAAAGGATAAAATTTATACTTGAATTTGTAGCCCAATTTCTCTCGAGTAAGCACATACCTCATATGTCTATGTAAATTGTTCGGTGGGCGCAGTAGAGGGCTCAGAAGGGAAGGAGCGACAAGGGGATTTTGAATAGTAAGTTTTTCTGAAATGGTTTTTGGGGGGCATGTTGCATTTAGGAAGCCCCTATGGTGTCAGAACAGCAAAAAAAAACACATGGCATACCATTTTGGAAACTAGACCCCTTGATGAACGTAACAAGGAATAAAGTGAGCCTTAATACCCCACAGGGGTTTCACGACTTTTGCATATGTAAAAAAAAAATATTATTTTTTCACTAAAATGTGTGTTTCCCACCAAATTTCACATTTTTGCAAGGGTTAATAGCAGAAAATACCCCCCAAAATGTGTAACCCCATCTCTTCTGAGTATGGAGGTACCCCATAAGTTGACCTGAAGTGCACTACGGGCGAGCTACAATGCTCAGAAGAGAAGGAGTCTTATTTGGCTTTTTGAGAGCAAATTTTGCTCGGGGGGGCATGTCGCATTTAGGAAGCCCCTATGGTGCCAGAACAACAACAAAAAAACACATGGCATACCATTTTGGAAACTAGACCCCTTGAGGAAAGTAACAAGGAATAAAGTGAGCCTTAATACCCCACAGGGGTTTCACAACTTTTGCATATGTAAAAAAAATACATAATTTTTTCACTAAAATGTGTGTTTCCCCCCAAATTTCACATTTTTGCAAGGGTTAATAGCAGAAAATACCCCCCAAAATTTGTAACCCCATCTCTTCTGAGTATGGAGGTACCCCATAAGTTGATCTGAAGTGCACTACGGGCGAGCTACAATGCTCAGAAGAGAATGAGTCATATTTGGCTTTTTGAGAGCAAATTTTGCTCGGGGGGCATGTCGCATTTAGGAAGCCCCTATGGTGGCAGAACAGCAAAAAAAAAACACATGGCATACCATTTTGGAAACTAGACCCCTTGAGGAACGTAACAAGGAATAAAGTGAGCCTTAATACCCCACAGGGGTTTCACAACTTTTGCATATGTAAAAATGTTTTTTTATTTTTTCACTAAAATGTGTTTCCCCCCAAATTTCACATTTTTGCAAGGGTTAATAGCAGAAAATACCCCCAAAAATTTGTAACCCCATCTCTTCTGAGTATGGAGGTACCCCATAAGTTGACCTGAAGAGCACTACGGGCGAACTACAATGCTCAGAAGAGAAGGAGTCATATTTGGCTTTTTGAGAGCAAATTTTGCTCGGGGGGCATGTCACATTTAGGAAGCCCCTATGGTGCCAGGACAGCAAAAAAAAAAAAAAACACATGGCATACTATTTCGGAAACTACATCCCTCAAGGAACATAACAAGGGGTACAGTGAGTCTTCACACCCCACAGGTGTTTGATAAATATTCATGAAGTGGGATGTGAAAATGAAAAATTAGATTTTTTTACACTAAAATGCTGGGGTTACACCAAATTTTTCATTTTCACAATTGGTAAAAGGAGAAAATGTCACCGTAAGTTTGTAAACACATTTCTTTGGAGTAAGGACATACCTCAAGTCTGGGCGTAAACAGCTTGCACACTGGTCTGAGAGGAGCAGGTCGCATTCAGGGGCCTTGAGCTTCTGCGTTGCGGCCTATGGAGCCAGAACAGTGGGACCCCCCCTCAAGGGGCATTACATGGGGTAAATAACTGGGGTACACTAAATAACTAAAATGGGGTACAGTGGGACATAAAATTATAAAACAAGTTATGGTCCCAGAATTATGACCCAGAGCATAGCCAAAACTAAAAAATATGCCCACCCCAAACCCTATGCTCTGAATCATCATTCTGGGAATGTGACGTGTGTGGCCGTCCCTAACCTGTTGCCTCAAATGCGCACCCCGCTCAGGTGGAGAGAGAGAGCGCTGCGCATTTGAGGCAACAAAAAAAAAGTCCCCGATGATAGTGAATCAGTAACCCATGACCCAGAGAAGAAAATATCACCAGAGGTCTCATCAGTTTGTTTGTTTTTTTAGATGAGTTTTTTGGGGCAATTTAGTGGTTTTATGGTGTTAAAATTTGGAATGTACTCTGGACATGGTACATTGGGGTCAAATTATGGAAAATTAAAATGAAAAGGGAAAATTTAGTACTGCATGGAAGTGTGATACTCCCTGAAGCAGTTTTAAATGCAGCGGCCCGGATGATCGGGGCAAGTGTCACACTGAGTGGTGGTGTTCTTCCGAATCCCCCTCCTGTTACACACTCTGCATTTTTTCTGGGATCGTCCCTTCTTTCCAGTATGGGGGACTTCACCTGGAAAGTGTTGGCCTGGGACGATCCTGGCACCTATAACTCCAGTTCCTTGGGAAGTCCGGCCTGCTCTTTCCTGGTCGCCAAAGATCAGGACCTTTAGGACTTCTTCTTGGAACTGGAGGAATGTCCCTGTGTTGTCAGCGTACTGGGACAGTACAAAAGAGTTGTACATGGCAACCTGTACCATGTAGACCGCAACTTTTTTGTACCATACCCGTGTTTTCCGCATGGCCATGTATGGCTTGAGGACTTGATCAGAAAGATCAACTCCCCCCCATATACCGATTGTAGTCCAGAATACAATCGGGCTTCTTGAGGACCGGTGTTGTGGTACCTCGCACAGGGACAGGTGAGCTGCCGTTACCATGAATAGTGGTCAGCATAAGGACATCCATCTTATCCTTATACCTGACCAACAACAGGTTTTCATGGGTAAGGGCACGGGACTCACCCTTGGGTATAGGTGTCTGCAGAAAATTTAGAGGGAGGCCTCTCTGGTTTTTCCGCACGGTCCCACAAGCGGACGTGGATCTGGCGGCGAGGGATGTGAAGAGAGGGATGCTGGTATAAAAGTTGTCCACGTACACGTGGTAACCCTTATCCAGCAAAGGGTGCACAAGCTCCCAAACGATTTTCCCGCTAACACCCAGAGTGGGGGAACAATCTGGGGGTTCAATACGGGAATCTGGTCCCTCATACACTCTAAACTTGAGAGTGTACCCGGAGGTACTCTCACAAAGTTTATAGAGCTTCACGCCATACCGCGCCCGCTTCGAGGGAATATACTGGCGGAAGATGAGTCTCCCCTTAAAACTGATAAGAGACTCATCAACAGAGAGGTCCCTGAGTGGTACATAGGCCTCCAAAAATTTGGCCCCAAAGTGATCGATGACCGGCCTCACTTTGTAAAGCCGGTCATGGGCGGGATCACCTCGGGGCGGACATGCCGCATTATCTGCATAATGCAGGCATATCCGAATGGCCTCGAACCGCCTCTGTGCCATGACCATACTGTAAAGCGGGGTCTGGTAGAAGATGTCCCCGCTCCAGTACTGTCTGACACTTGGTTTTTTGACCAGGCCCATATGCAGAAAGAGGCCCCAAAATGTCCTCATCTCTGCTGCATCAATGGCGTACCATTCATTGGGCCTGGCCAAAACAGAATCAGGGTGGTGGGCGATGAACTGCCTGGCGTACAGATTCGTCTGCTCCACCATTAGATTGACAAAACTGTCACTGAATAAATTACTGAAATAGTCAATTTCAGTGAATCCAGAATTGTCAATCCGGATTCCGGAGTCGCCAACAAACTCCGGTACCCGTGGCTGATAAGGAAGGGGGCTCTGGTAAACTTGTCTGGGGGGTTGGACTCCTAGTACGAGCAGCATCACCACTCGCACTAGTGCCGGCCACTGGGCCACTATCATGGGGGGTGCGTGGCCTAGCCTGGCGGCATCTCCGCCGCCGTATAGGTGACTCATCATCAGTACTAGATGATGAGGAGGACGATGAAGAACACAGGAATGTTGGATCTTCATCGTCCTCACTGACAGATTCGGAGTCGGAGGCAAGAAAAGCATATGCCTCCGCTGCCGAAAATGCCTGGCGAGCCATCGCCTTTTTTCTACAGTGGTGGTGGGGGGGTTGGTGGCGGGGGGTGGCGGGTGTGTGTGTGTGTGGGGGGGTGAGTATGTAGTGTGTGTGATTGGTGTAACTAACTGTATTGGGGGGGGGAAAAGCGCTGCAGCCAAAAAAAAAAAAAATGGCCAAATGCAGCGCCCTGAATCCCTAATAGGGCCCGGGTCACACTAAAAAAATTGTTGCGGACCCTTTAGGTCCTATTAGGGGGTCAGGGGGGAAAAAAAAATTTTACTTTTTTTTTACACTTTTTTTTTTACTTTACTTTTTTTTACTGGTTAACCCTACCTGTCCCTGGGGCTGTACTCTCTCCCTGCTCTAAGGGGGGTCTTCCTCTTTGAGGGGCTCCGATCTTCACAGAGGGGGGGGTCCCTGGCTCCTTCTCGCAGCTATGGCCGCTGAATGAACTCAGGGAGCAAGCAGAGCCGCGAGAAGGGGCCGTTAACCCCTCCCCTGCCGGCTGCTATTGGCCATTAGCAGCGATCCTGGGGGGGTGACGACATCACCACCTCCCCATAGATACAGAGGGTGATAGGGGGTGTATCCTACACCCCCGATCACCTTGTATCTCCGGGTCAGCGGGTCACACGTGACCCGCATCACCGGAATCGCCGAAAATCGCAAGTGTGAATTCACTTGCGATTTTCGGCGATCGCCTACATGGGGGGGTCTGATGACCCCCCTGGGCATTGGCGCGGGGTGCCTGCTGATCGATATCAGCAGTCGCCCCGGTCCGGTCCCCGCCCGGCGCGCGGCAGGGACCGAAATTCCCACGGGCGTACAGGTACACCCTTGGTCCTTAAGTACCAGGGAGCAAAGACGTACCTATACTCCCTTGGTCCTTAAGGGGTTAAGGACCAGACCAATTTTATTTTTGCATTTTCATTTTTTCCTCCTCTTCTAAAAATCGTAACTCTTTTATATTTTCATCCACAGACTAGTTTGAGGGCTTGTTTTTTGTGCAACCAGTTGTCCTGCGTAATGACATCTCATTTTACCAAAAAATGTATTGGGCAACCAAAAAAATACTATTTGTGTGGGGAAATTAAAAAGAAAACCGCAATTTAGCAAATTTTTGAAGATTTAGTTTTCACACCGTACAATTTACGGTAAAAATTACATGTGTTATTTATTCTGTGGATCAATAGGATTAAAATTATATCCATGATTATATACTTTTCTGTTATTGTTGCTCTTAAAAAAAAAAATTGCTAACTTTTTTTTACCAAATTGGAATGTTTAAAATCCTTCTATTTTGATGACCTATAACTTTTTCATTTTTAGGTATAAGCGGTGGTATGAGGGCTCATTTTTTGAGACATGATCTTTACTTTTAATTGATACCACATTTGTGTATATAAAACTTTTATTAATTTTATATATTAATTTTTTTAATAAAACGTGACAAAAAAGCAGAAATTTTGCGCTTTTTATTTTACGTTCACGCCGTTCACTGTGCGGGATCAGTAACATGTGTATTAATAATTTTATTTTTTACGCTTTATGGGGGTAAAATGGGAAAAAGGAAATTTTGCATTTTTATTGGGGGAGGGGATTTTCACATTTTTTTTTTTACTTCACTTTTTTCCTTTCATTTTTACACTTTAATAGTCCCCATAGGGACTATCTATAGCAATCCTTTGATTGCTAATACTGTTCAATGCTATGCATAGGACATAGCACTGATCAGTATTATTGATGATCTGCTCTGGTCTGCTCAATCTCAGACCAGAGCAGAAGACCCCGGGAGACTTCCGGAGCGAGGTGAATGGCCCTCTGGCCACCATACTGGATTATCGGATCGCAGTGCTGCGGGCGATTCGATCATCCATTCAAAGTACTGCACTGACTCAGATGCCGTGATCTGTATTGATCACGGCATCTGAGGGGTTAATGGCGGACATCCGCACGATCATTGATGTCCGCCATTACCTGCCGCGCATGACAGAGCATAAATGTACGTCATGTTGTGTTAAGTACCAAGGCACCATGACGTACATTTATGTCCATTGTCGTTAAGGGGTTAAACACAAAGCGACGCAATGGTACTCTATAAAAGTTTGTTTGACACAGAAGAATATGACAATTTTATTTTGGCATTTAATAAATTAATGGAAGACATAAGAATGATGTATAAACACGTGAAGAAGAATTGGACAATATTATTCTGGCATTTAGGATTTCAGGAAAAAATTTTAGTTGCTATCTGCAAGAACTTTGACTTCTGTTGTCTGGCTCATAAGACAGCATGGCAGTATTTCAGTTTACATATATGAAAGGAGGCAGGGGGCTTTACAATGGAGAAGAGGGGAAGAAGTCAATCAGGTGCCTGTTGTCAGAGCCAGACTTTCCACATTCTCTACCATGTCAAAGTATAAGTTAGGTCTTTTTTTTTTTTTTTGGGGGGGGGGGGGGCATAATAGGGGCAGGCTATTCTACATAAAATCTGAGCACACGTTAACTGTTGCCTTAAAAACATCCAAAGGATAGTGGATAAGATGTCTGATTGCGGGGGACCCCTGCAATCTCTGTGCCAGTAGTGTCGATGTCTGCAACACAGAAGCTTGGAGCTTCCATGCTTGTAACATCACACCATGCTGCTTCATTTATGTCTATGGGAGGGGACGTGAAGGCTAGTACATAGCCGTCATGCCTCCTCCCATAGACATGAATGAAAGAGGCATGACGGCTGGAGTCACCAGTCATCCGGCATGGAGTGGAGTTCGCGCCGTGCATGGATGACTAAGGTGCCGCACGATCACACATATCCCCGCGATCAGACATCTTATCCCCTATCCTTTGGATAGGGGATAAGATATTTTTCGGTGGAATACCCCTTTAAGAAAGGAGAATCAAATAGTTTTAAGCTACAGTATGAACACTTGCTTGATGCCGAAAAATACAATATTTGGTGGCAATACTTTTAAAGCTAAACACTGGGTATAGAGAGCTATCAGCAGGAATTTAAATTTTGTGCCAGACAAAGGTTCTTTTCACACTGCCATTTCAATGGTTGCTTGAAACATAAAAATACAATTTTTGTTGACATTAAATGTGACACAAAATACTATGCTATCAGCAGGAAGCTACATTTTCCCTTGGACAAACTTGTTTTAAATCGTTGAATTCTTCTCTGTCAAGTAATTATATAGCACTACTTTGCTATTTTGTCTTTCTTATTCTCCTTCGCCACATCCTGCTTAATGAACACGTCACCCCCCTCTTTTTTAATGCCTAATCTGAAGTGCTGCCATGTTGTCCTTTTGTTCTCTAAAAGAGAGGTACCACCAGAGTAGTCTGGCATAGCTTACCCCTCCTCTCCCCATACAGAATGCGAGATATGTATGGAGAGATTCGGAAAGACAGCCGTGGGACAAGTAAAATGTTCCGATGACTGCTATGCCATCTGTATGGGTACCTTGATCAAAAGTAACACATACACACATATATATATATATATATATATATATATATATATATATATACACATACAAAAAAGTATCAGCCACCAATTTTTCAAGTTCTTAAAAAGATGAGAGAGACCTGTAATATTTTTCATAGGTATACCTCAACTATGAGTGAAATAATGGGAAAAAAAACATAAAATCACATTGTTTGATTTTTAAAGAATTTATTTGAAAATGATGGTGGAAGATAAGTATTTGGTCAATAGCAAAAGTTAATCTCAATACTTTGCTATATACCCTTTGTTGGCAATGACAGAGGTCAAATGTTTTCTGCAAGTCTTCACAAGGTTGTCACACACTGTTGCTGGTATTTTGGCCCATTCCCCATGCAGATCTCCTCTAGAGCAGTTATATTTTGGGGCTGTCACTGGGCAACACGGACCTTCAACTCCCTCCAAAGGTTTTCTATGGGGTTGAGATCTGGAGACTGGCTAGGGCACTTAAGGACCTTGAAATGCTTCTTACGAAGCAACTCCTTCATTGCCCGGGCGGTGTGTTTGGGATCATTGTCATGCTGAAAGACCCACGTTTCATTTTCAATGCCCTTGATGATGGAAGGAGGTTTTCACTCAAAATCTCACAATATATTGACCCATTCATTATTTCCTTTACATGGATCAGTCGTCCTGGTCCCTTACCAGAAAAACAGCCCAAAAGCATGATGTTTCCACCCCCCAGCTTCACAGTAGGTATGGTGTTCTCTGGATGCAACTCAGCATTCTTTCTCCTCCAAACACGACAAGTTCAGTTTTCACCAAAAAGTTCTACTTTGGTTTCATCTGACCATACGACATTCTCTTTTGGATCATCCAAATGCTCTCTAGCAAACTTCAGACGAGCCCAGACATGTAGTGGCTTAAGCAGGGGGACATGTCTGGCACTGCATGATTTGAGTCCCTGGTGGCATAGTGTGTTACTGATGGTAGCCTTTGTTACTTTGGTCCAAGCTCTCTGCAAGTCATTCACTAGGTCCCCCCGTGTGGTTCTGGGATTTTTGGTTACCGTTCTTGTGATCATTTTAACACCACAGGGTGAGGTTTTGTCTTTCATTTTCTAATAATTGCTCCCACAGTTGATTTCTTCACACCAAGCTGCTTGCCTATTGCAGATTCAGTCTTCCCAGCCTGATTCAGGTCTACAACTTTAACAGCTCTTTGGTCTTGGCCATAGTGGAGTTTGGAGTGTGATTGTTTGAGGTTGTGGACAAGTGTATTTTATACTGATAACAAGTTCAAAGAGGTGCCATTAATACAACAGAGGAGACTCTTAAAGAAAAACTTACAGGTCTATAAGAGCCAGAATTCTTGCTAGTTTGTATGTGTTTAAATACTTATTTTCCACCATAATTAGCAATTTTTTTTTTTTAAATCAGACAATGTTATTTTATGGATTTTATTTCTCTCATAGTTGAAGTATACCTATGAAAATTACAGACTTCTCATCTTTTTGATTGGGAGAATCACAATTGGTGGCTGACTAAATAGACCATATATATATACAGTACAGTCATGGCAGTAAATGTTGGCACCCCTGAAATTTTTCAAGAATATGAAATATTTTTCACAGAAAAGAATTGCAGTAACACGTGTTTTGCTATACACATGTTTATTCCCTTTGTGTGTATTGGAACTAAATCAAAAAGGGAGGGAAAAAACCACAATGGACATAATATCACACCAAACTCCAAAAATGGGCTGGACAAAATGATTGGCACCCTTTCAAAATTGTGGAAAACTAAGATTGTTTCAAGCATGCAATGCTCCTTTAAACTACCTTGGGGCAAGTAACAGGTGTGGGCAATATAAAAATCACACCTGAAAGCAGAGAAAAATGAGAGAATTTCACTTAGTCTTTGCATTGTGTGTCTGTGTGTGCCAAGCTAAGCATGGACAACAGAATGAGGAGAAGAGGACTGTCTGAGGACTTATGATCCAAAATTGTGGAAAAACATCAACAATCTCAAGGTTACAAGTCCATCTCCAGAGATCTAGATTTGCCTTTGTCCACAGTGCTAATCTCCCTGGGCGTAGACAGAAGAGAAAAATTGTTGAAAGGTGTCAACATAGGATAGTCCGGATGGTGGATAAGCAGCCCCAAACAAGTTCCAAAGATATTCAAGCTGTACTCCAGGCTCAGGAAGCATCAGTGTCAGCACGAACTATCTGTCGACATTCAAATTAAATTATGGCAGGAGACCTAGGAGGACCTCACTGCTGACATAGAGACATAAAAAAGCAAGACTACATTTCGCCAAAATGAACTTGAGTAATCCAAAATCCTTCTGGAAAAAACGTCTTGTAGACAAATGAGACCAAGATAGAGCATTTTGGTAAAGCGCATCATTTTACTGTTTACCAAAAACAGAATGAGGCCTACAAAGAAAAGAACACAGTACCTACAGTGAAATATGGTGGAGGTTCAATTATGTTGAGGTTGTTTTGCTGCCTCTGGCACTGGGTGCCTTGAATGTGTTCAAGGCATCATGAAATCTGAGGATTACTGACAGATTTTGGGTCGCACTGTACTGCCCAGTGTCAGAAAGCTGGGTTTGCGTCCGAGATCTTGGGTCCTCCTGCAGGACAATGAACCCAAACATACATCAAAAAGCACCCAGAAATGGATGGCAACAAAGGGCTGGAGAGTTCTGAAGTGGCCAGAAATGAGTTCAGATCTAAATCCCATTGAACACCTGTGGACAGATCTTAAAATTTCTGTTGGGAAAAAGGCCCCCTTCCATTAAGAGACACCTGGAGCAGTTTGCAAAGGAAGAGTGGTCCAACATTCCATCTGAGAAGTGTACGAAGCTTATTGATGGTTATAGGAAGCGACTGATTTCAGTTATTTTTTCATAAGGCTGTGAAACCAAATATTAAGATAAGGGTGCCAATAATTTTGTCCAGACCATTTTTGAAGTTTGGTTTGACATTATGACCAATTTGCTTTTTTTCCTCCCTTTTTTGGTTTTGTTCCAATACACACAAAGAAAATTAACATGTGTATAGCAAAACATGTGTTACTGCAATCCTTTTCCGTGAGAAATGCTTCATTTTCTTTAAAAAAAATTCAGGGGTGCCAACATTTATGGCTATGACTGTGTGTGTATATATATATATATATATATATATATATATATATATATACTAGCTGAGAACCCAGCGCTGCCCGGTTTTTCCTACCTTATTTTGTGGGAGAAAAGCTACAAAGGAGGAAGGTTTTGTCCTCATATCCCATCCCAAAATCCTGACCCCATATCCCCTCCTCATATCCAGACCCCAAATCCCCTCCTCATACTCAGACCTCATATCATGTCCTCATATTTTGTTCTCATATCCCGTCCTCATATCCTGTCCTCATATCCCGACTTCATATCCCGACCTCATATCCCATCCTCATATCCCGTCCCTCATGTCCCATCCTCATATCCTGTCCTCATATCCCGTCCCCATATCACAATCTCATATCCCGATCTCGACCCCATATCCTATCCTCATAGCCCGAACCCGAACCCCATATCCCGACCCAATATCCCGACCTCATATACAATCCTCATAACCAGTCCCCATAGCTAATCCTCATTTATTATCCTCATATCCCGTCCTCAGGTAAGGCTGTGTTAAGGTAAAGATATTGTAAGCTGAAAATAAAAGGGGTGTGGCTTAAAGGTGGGCATATCTTTGTGAGATGGGGTGTGGCTTACCAGCCAAACTGACATATTCACCAGGAAATGCAGAGCCGACCTTGTGGAGTAAGGCACCAGAAGTCCTATGTACTAACATGGGACTTGAAACAAAAATCCGATCCTTCACATATGAGGGCAGGTTAGGGGTTAATTTAACTATTATATATATTTTTTTGACATATATGTAACATGTGACCAAGTGTTACACCGAGCGCTCCGGTTCCCTGCTCCTCCCCAGAGCGCTTGCGGCGTTCCTCTCTCTGCAGCGCCCCGGTCAGACCCGCTGACCGGGAGCGCTGCACTGACACTGCCGGCGGGGATGCGATTCGCATAGTGGGACGCGCCCGCTCGCGAATCGCATCCCAAGTCACTCACCTGTCCCGGTCCCCGGCTGTCACGTCCTGGCGCGCGCGGCTCCGCTCCTTAGGGCGCCCGCGCGCCAGCTCTCTTAGATTTAAAGGGCCAGTGAACCAATGATTGGTGCCTGGCCCAATCAGTCTGATTAGCCTTCATTGGCGTTTAGTGTTGTCCAAAGCTTGTGTTCCAGATCTTCTGCTATCGCCATTGACTACGAACCTTGCCGCCTGCCCCGACCTTCTGCTACGTCTGACCTTGCCTCTGTCTAGTCCTTCTGTCCCACGCCTTCTCAGCAGTCAGCGAGGTTGAGCCGTTGCCGTTGGATACGACCTGGTTACTACCGCCGCAGCAAGACCATCCCGCTTTGCGGCGGGATCTGGTGAAAACCAGTAGCAACCTAGAACCGGTCCACCGACACGGTCCACGCCAATCCCTCGCTGACACAGAGGATCCACATCCAGCTAGCCGAATCATAACACCAAGTATTATCAAAATATCTGGAAATTATGCAGTAACATAAATTTCCCATAGACTTGTATGGGACTTTAAATAAAAACGCCAACCCTGGAAAATGGTGGTGGTTAAGGGTTAAATTACCTATCCTATGTTTGCTGTTGACATATAAGTAACATGTGTGCCAAGTTTCATATTAATATCTTTAGCGGTTTGGACGTGATTCTCGAACATACACACATACACATGCACACATACATACACACATTGAATTTTATATAGATAGATATACTAGCCGAGTATCCGGCATTGCCCAGTTTTTCCTTCCTAATCCTTGTTGGGGAGGAAAAATCAACAAAGGAGGAAGCTTTTGAATTCATATCCCATCCACATATATTCAAACGTGGCCTAAAATCACATCTCTTCAGACAGGCCTATAACATTCTCAAATTGGCCTCAACATATCATCAACATATCCCCACACCTCTTGTTTGAATAGTTATTGTGTAATATTATGTCTGATACTTGTCTTTGTTTGTACCCCATAATTGTAAGCGCTGCGGAATCTGTAGGCGCTATATAAATAAATAAAATAAAATATATTGTTGTCATATCTCAACCCCATATCCCGTTCTCATATGTCAACCTCATATCCCATCCTCATGTCATGTCCTTAGGTGGGATGGATTTGTGATGAAGATATTATAAGCTGAAAATAGAAGGGGATATGGCTTTGTAGGACTGGGTGTGATTTGAAAGCCAGACCAATGCACAAAAAGGGAAGATAATAAAAGGTTGGGGCTTAACATGTGGGCATGTCTTTGTGAGATGGGGTGTGACTTGCAAGCCGGACTGACACATTCACCAGGAGATGCAGAGCAGAGCTTGTGGTGTAGGGTACTGGAAGTCCCATACACTTGCATGGGACTTAAAACAAAAATCCATCTTTTATATAAGGGTCCAGGTAAGGGTTAATTTAACTATCATATATTTTTATTTGACATATAATTAATATGTGTACCAGGTATTATTGAAATATCTCCAGCCATACGGAAGTTATGTGGGAGCATACATTTCCAATTGATTTGTATGGGACTTTAAACAAAAAATCTGACCCTCACAAATGGGGATAGTTAAGGGTTAAATTAACTATCCTATATTTTAAGTGGACACATATGTAACATGTGACCAAGTATTATAAAATATCTCCAGCCATTTGGAAGTTATGCAGTAACATATATTTCCCATAGACTTGTATGGGACTTTAAACAAAAACCCCAACCCTGGCAAATAGGGGTGAGTAAGGGTTAAATCACCTATCCTATGTTTGTTGTTGGAACATACACAGCATCATGCCATATCCCATGTCATATCCCAACCCCATATCCCTTCCCCATAGCCCGTCCTCATATCAGAACCTTATATCCTGTTCTCATATCCCGACCTTATATCCCGTCCTCATATCAGAACCTTATATCCTGTTCTTATATCCCAACCTTATATCCCGTCCTCATATCTCGACCTTATATCCCAACCTCCCATCACAACCTCCTATCTCGACCTCATATCCCATCCTCATATCCCGTCCTCATATCCCATCTTCATATCCCATCCTCATATACTGACCTCATAGCCCAACCCTGTATCCCGTCCTTTTATCCCGACATCATATCCTGTCCTCCTATCCCGACCTCCTATCCCGACCTCCTATCCCATCCTCCTATCCCGACCTCATGTCCTGACTACCTATCCCTACCTCATATACCGACCTCCTTTCCTGTCCTCCTATCACGACCTCCTATCTCGACCTCCTATCTCGAACCCCTATTGCGTCCTCCTATCTCGTCCTCGTATCCCGACCTCCTTTTCTGACCTCATATCCCGTCCTCCTATCCCGATCTCCTATCCCATCCTCCTATCACGACCTCCTATCCCATCCTCCTATCTCGAACTCCTATCCCGTTCTCATATCCCTTCCTCATATCCCATCCTCATATCCCGACCTCATATCCCGTCCTCCTATTCCGTCCATCTATCACAACCTCCTATCCCATCCTATCTCGGCCTCATATCCCGTCCTCATATCCTGCCCTCATATCCCGACCTCATATTCTGACCTCATATCCCAACCTCATATCCGTCTTCATATCCCATCCTCATATGCTGTCCTCATATCCCTTCCTTATGTCCCATCCTCATATCCTGTCCTCTACATACATTTCCTGTAGATTTGCATGGGATTTTAAACAAAAACCCTGACCCTCACAAATGGGGGTAGTTAAGGGTTAAATTAGCTATCCTATTTTTCAAGTGGACATATAAGTAACATGTGTATTATTGAAATATCTCCAGCCGTTTGGAAGTTATACAGTAAAATATATATTTCCCATAGAGTTGTATGGGACTTTAAACAAAAACCCCGACCCTGGCAAATGGGGGTGAGTAAGTTAAATTACCTATCATATGTTTGCTGTTGACATATACGTAACCTGTGTGCCCCGTTTCATGTTAATATCTTCAGCCGTTTGGACGTGATGCTGGAACATACACATACACACATTGAGTTATATACAGTGGTCCCTCAACATACGATGGTAATCCGTTCCAAATGGACTATCGTGTGTTGAAACCATCTTATGTTGAGGGATCCGTGCAATGGAAAGAATAGGACAGTGGTCTACAACCTGCGAACCTCCAGATGTTGCAAAACTACAACACCCAGCATGCCCTGACAGCCAACGGCAGCCAACAACTGGCAGCCAAGTTGAAGACCACTGGTATTAAAGGTTGTACTCACGTGTCCCCACCGCTCCGGACCATCACCGCTGCCCTGGATGTCGCCGTCCATCGCTGTCGCCGTGTCCCCGGGGTGTCCCCGACGCTCTGGCAAGGCCTCTGCTTCTCCGGCATCCTCGTTACGCACGCTTCTATTGGATGACGGGACAGCGTGCGCAGCGGCGTGATGACGACGATGGAGAGCGCCGAGGATGCAGGGGATCCTGAAGAGGACGCGCCGGAGCCACGAGGACAGGTAAAAGACCCTCACCGGAGCTCACAGGGCACTGTAAACGGCTATCCGGTGGCAGCTGAAGCAGTCTGTGCCGCCGGATAGCCGTTTATGCGATGGCCTCGACATACAAAAGCATGCTGACTTCAACATGCGATGGCCTCTCAGAGGCCATCATATCTTGAAATGATCGTATGTCGGGGCCATCGTAGGTCGGGGGGGGGGGTGGGGGGTCACTGTATATACCCACAAAAAATCAATTCATTGCAAATTGTTATGCTATTTTTTTTATTAAGTTATTAGTTAGTATTTTGGTCAGTTATTTAGTTAGTATTTTTAGCCAAAACCAGGAGTGGAACAAATACAGAAAAAAAACTATAAAAAGATTTGCACCTTTTTCTGTTTTTGACCTACTTCCAATTCTGGCTAAAAATACTAACTAAAATACTGACCAAAAAACTGTGGGTGAACCCTGCCTAAATACAAAACATTTCGAAAGTGAAAGGAGAATCTGAGAAATCTTTGCTAATTTATTGTAAAGGAAAAACTAAAACTGTGTATTGATACACAGTTAGTATTCAGACCCTTTACTCGGTATTTAGCTCAAGCACTTATTGCAGAGATTACAACCTCCATCTTCTTGGGTAGATTTGAGTAAGCTTTTACAAAGTTTGGCTCACCAGATTCAAAGAGCTTTTCAAAACGGTTTGGCAGGTGGTTCTACATAGAGATGAGCGAATTTTGAAAAATATGATTCGGCCGATTTGCCGAATAAAAAAAAAACTAAATTCATTTGATCCAAATAAGTTTGCGGCACATTTTTATCAGTAATGTATGTTAATAATGTGTTTAATAAATTGTGTGTGTGTTTCACTCTTTTTTTTCTCAATTTTTTTCCATTTTTTAGGTAGTAGTACTACTCCCAGCATGGAACAGACTGTTCCATGATGGGAGTAGTAGTACCTGTGCTAATAGACAGATCGCCCTGGGTGTCACTCCTGACAACCGCTGCAATCATCCTGTATAATTGATAGATGTGGGCAGCTTTCTCGCATCTCTGCAATAGAAAGACAATCGCAGCGGGTGTCAGGAATGACACCCGCTGTGATCTGTCCTCAACTGCAGGTACTACTGCTCCCAACATGGAGCACACTCTGCTCCATGATGGGAGCTGTAGTACCTGCATTTAGAGACAAATCACAGCGGATGTCACTTCGGACACCTGTTGCAATCTGTCTATTAATGCAGGTACTATAGCTCCTAGCATTGATCAGAGTGCGCGCCATGTTGAGAGCAGTAGTACCTGCAGGTGAGGAAAAATCATAGCGGGTGTCACTCCTCACACCTGCTGCGATCGTCCTGTATAATGTATAGATGCTGGCCGCTCTTCTCCGGTCCCACTGATTATATGCCATATATTTGCCTAATATTAATTTTTCCCGCAGAGAGCTGTGATGTGGCCAATCACAGCTCTCTGTGGGGAATATGAATAACCAATGGGAATTCTACACACATCACTGGCCGGCCGGAGTATAGTGCAGAGATGCGAACGCAGGAGAAAGCCGCTCCATCTCTGCACTAGATAGGATGATCGCACTGGTACAGGTACTACAGTTCCCATCATGGAACAGTCTGTTCCATGCTGGGAGTAGTAGCACTCCCCTAAAAATTGAAAAAAATAGAGAAAAAAGTGAAATACACACACACTTTATTAAACACAATATTAAAATACATTGCTAATATTTTTTTTTTTAATTAATTATAAGAAATATATATTTTTTACATTTAAATGGCCCCTTTCTACAGTTTTATTATTGTTGGCTAAATGTTTAGATCCCTGCCCGCCCACATACTACTGAAATTATAGCTCCCATCCATGTCTTCCTGCATATGCAGAGACATTGGAGTTACAAGAAGAGTTTTGCAGTAATTTGTCATTTAAAACCCGCTCATACTGTATAATTACAATGACATAGTCCTTCACAATTAAATTAAATACATACATACAATATTGCCCCGGTCATCTGCCTCTGCAAATTACAATTTGAATTATCTTTGATTTCTGATAGAAGACCTCTGTAAACTAATGGATTTTTGGTAAATTAGGGAAACTCAGCTCTTTTTTGCCTACTGTATTATACACATTACTTATGACCCTGTCCTCGTCTCATCTCTGACCTTCGCAATTATTTATGACAGCACATCTAAATGCCCCCAAAAATAAAATAAAATACATGGGGCTAAAAAAAAGTAAAGTGAAAATAAAATACAAAAATTATGCTTTAGAAAAAAAAATTATAAAATGCACCCCTCATATTCATATTTAATATTGAGCGCTGAATTTTCTGGTCTCTGCCCGCTCCCAAAAATTGAAAGACTAAGAACATTTTTTTTTATTAGAGATGAAAAATTCAATTCGGCCGATTCGACGAATTTTCTGAAAAAAATAGTTTTGGGTCGAATTTATTCACGGCAAATCTATATTAAAAACGGCTATTTCTGGCCTACAGAGAGCATCAATAGGGGTGTAGAACATTTTTCTTTGTTCTAACAGGTATATGGAGTGTGCTGAGGTAGTGAAATAATACTGTTATTCAGTATGACATGCAGATTACAGGCATCACTATTAGAATCACTGCCGCAGAGCTGCACAATGACAGAGCCTGGAGGTGGCTTCAGTATGAGGAGACCATATAGTGGCTGAATGACACTGCATGGAGGTGTTGGCAGCATGAGGAGACAATACTAGTACCTAGTGCTACCATAAACATATATAGGTAATGTCCTAGGCCCAGCAGCATCACTAAACCATATAGTTGCTGAATGACACAGACTGGAGCTGGCTGAAGCATCAGTAAACCATATATTGGATGAATGGCACAACCTGGAGGTGGCTGAAGCATCAAAAAAATATATATTGGATGAATGGCCCAGCCTGGAGGTGGCTAAAGCATCTGTAAACCATATAATGGCTGAATGAAACAGCCTGGAGGTGACTGAATCATGAGGAGACCATATAGTGTCTGAATGACTGCCTGGAGTTTGTGGCAGCATGAAGAGATCATATAGTGTCTGAATGGCACAGCCTGGAGGAGTTGGCTGAAGCATGAGGAGACCATATAGTGTCTGAATGACACAGCCTGGAGGAGTTGGCTGAAGCATGAGGAGACCATATAATGTCTGAATGGCACAGCCTGGAATTGACTGGAGCAGCATCAGGAGTCCTGACAAAGTGGTGAGTTGGGAGGCAATACCAGTAGCCGGTGACGAAGGTTGGTGAAAAATGGTCTGATGCAGAGAAATATTTGTAACTGTGGAGCAGCGCCTTAAATCTGTTTGGCACTCTCCATATTTGTGAAGTGTTGGTGTGGCACCATGGTCAATCTACTCTCATGCATCAGGCTTTGGTGGGTGGAAATCCTGGCTGATCCATGCTTGATTCATATTCACAAAGGACAGTCTCTCCATATTTTTCGTTGACAGACAAGTTCTCCTTGGGGCGACTATGGCCTCTGAAAATACTTAACACCCGCTCTGATGGCAAACTACTGGATGGGCAGGACAGTTTTTCCAGGGCAAACTCTGCTAGTTGCAGCCACAAATCAAGTTTGGCTGCCCAGAAATCCAGCAGATCTTCAAGGTGTGTTGGCATGGGCATGTCAAGGCATGCCACCACCTGCTTGTTCAGGTCCTGCTCCAGGTCTACCTGCTGCTGATGAATTGCTTCACTATGTGGGTGAAGAAAGCTACTCATTGGCGACTGTAAACTCAGGCTGCTGCTGATGGAGCTGGTACTGCTCCTGCCACCCCACCCCTCCCCAGCAGGCATGGCAGGGAAAGGTGAGCGCAGGGGGCCCCCTGAGTCAGACCTGGGAGAGGATGGACAATGGCTCCGATAGGCATAGGCCAACTGACTACGTGGGATGTCTCTGTAGTAGGTCAATTTGTCCTCCCTCTCAGTGGGTGTGAAAAAGGCCCCCATTTTGTGCCGGTAGCTAGAGTCAAATAAGGTGGAGATCCAGAAGTCATCCCTCTGCCGAATGGTGACAATTCGTCTGTCACTACGTAAGCAACTGAGCATGCATCTTGACATTTGTGCAAGTGACTCGGAGGGACTCCCTGGCTCCATCTCCACTGCATACTGCCACTGTGTGTCTGGGTCCTCTGTCTCGCCTTCCTTATAACCCTCTAGTTAATCTGGCTGCTCTTACTCCTCCTCTCCTGTCAGATGACTAGAGAAACCGTCCATTTGGTAAACCCTAACCTGTGCCCTACTGTGCCCCTTCCCCCTCCTCTTCCTCCAGTTCAGGCCTCACAGGGCTCATGTGGCCTTGAGATGTAGGCACCACGTCTCCATTGCCCGGACCAGCCATCGATTCCAACATGTGTTGTAGTAGATGAAGCAGTGGAATGACGTTGTTCATCCTGTAATCCTCGTGACTTACTAATAATGGGGCTTCCTCAAAGGACCTGAGCAAACGGCAGGTGTCACATATGAGCAGCCACTGGTTTAAATTGAAGTTACACAGGGGAGTCCCCCTATCTACTTGGGTTGAATTCCAATGTGTGGCAACGTCACAAATCAGCCCATGTTGGGGATACGGTTCTGGTGCTGCAGCTCAAGGAGGGTGTGCTTTGCGGTGTACGAGTGGCTGAAGTGCATGCAAAGTTTCCTTCCCATTGTTAGGATGTCTTGCAGATGGGGGGGGGACGACACCTCAGGAACGCTTCACAACCAGATTGAAAACGTGTGCCATGCCGGGTGCATGGCTAAGCCTTCCCAGTCGCAGCGTATGCAAGATGTTCATCTCATTGTTGGTCCCCATGGTTCCCATTTCCAGTTTTTGTGGAGTAAGCCATGCTTTGATTGACTTTTAGCAGTTCCACTCCTGTGTAACTCCGTTCACCAAGGCAAACCATGTGAAGAACAGCCTTATACCGCCATGCCCTGCACACTTGGTATTCTGAAGGGCCACTGAGACTTGTCTGGGCAGAGTAGGCTGAGGACATGGGGGAGAATGAGGAGGCAGAGTCGCACACCGTCACAGGACCAACGGCCTTAGAGCGTGGTGGAGGAAGTGGCGTGACCTGTCCAAGTTGGTGTTGTGGCTGTGCAAGAACCACATTCACCCAGTGAGCCGTAAAGGACATGTATTTTCCCTGACCGTAGTTACAGCTCCAGACGTCGGTGCTGCCATACACTTTGGTACACACCGACAGGCTCAAGGACTGGCCCACCTTCTCTTCCACAAAATTGTGCATGGCTGGTACTGCCTTCTTCGCAAAGAAATTACGACTTTGCACTCTCCACCTCGGCTCAGCACAAGCCATCAGTTCTCTGAAAGGTGCCGAGTCCACCACTTGAAAAGGGAGGGACTGCAGCACCAGCAACTTAGACAGGAGCACATGCAGCTTCTGCGTCATTGGATGAGTGGGCGCATACTGTTGTCTCTTGGACATGGATTCGTTGATGGATTGTTGGTGGAATGGCTGACTAAAAGTAGGAGGAGCAGGAGCATCTTGAGCGACAGAAGGAGGGTATGACATACAGCTCCCTTCTGTTGAGATGTTGGAGCCTTGGCTGGCTGAAAGAGGGAGCGGAGTGCCACTGGGTGATGCAGCAGGCTTGACCACTACATCGGAGCCTCGGTTCTCCCAGGCAGCTTTATGGTGACGAGGCATATGTTGATGCAGGGCTGTGGTGTCAACATTGGGACCCTGGCCACGCTTTACCTTCTGCCGACATATTTTGCATGTGGCTATGTGAAACTCCTCCGGATGCTTGATGGAAAACTGCCACACTGCTGAGTAGCTGATTTTCCCACCAACAGTCCGCACTAATTTACTGCTACTGCTGCCGTCTCCAGGAAACCCTGTTCCACTACCTCCAAGGAAGGGAGGCTGCCGCGTAGCAGGTGGTCTCCCCTGGGCATGTTTGGCTTCAGAATTTCCACTTCTGCCACCATGCTGACTGCCAACCATGCTACCACCTTGCTGGCTCAGCTGCTGCCTCAGGGACAACCTATAACTCTCTTCTGATGATGATGAAGCCTCTTCTGCACCCGGCTCCCAATTGCATTCAGCTTCTTCATCATCAACAAGTGTCTGCACATCACTGATGTCCTCAGGTTCCTCAACAGTGTCTGCTTCAGGACCTTGAATGATGGCAACACTGCCTCCCACATCACTCTCCTTATCACTACTTGCATACCTAGCAGAGGAAGCAGCAGATGTCTCCTCCACTTCTTGGCTGGGCAGTAGCTGCTGACTGTCCTCTATTATATTGTCCTCACTGAATAGTGGAGCTGAACCCACAACATAAGATGCTTCTTTAGCCACAACATAAGATGCTTCTTTAGTGGAGGGAACAGCATAGGACAGAGGCAATGGGAGGACAGGGACTGCTCTTGGGCAATGCCAACTAAGGGTTGTGTCTGAGGAATCCACCGACTGTTGACTGGGGGTATCAGATGTCACATGTGATGAAGTGGATGACCGTGTTAACCAATCGATGACGGCAGATGGGATGCTGGTCGAGACATGACTGCTAGCTGATAACGTGAGCTCAGGCCTCTCGCTACAACTCCTGCTGACACTCACCCCTAGTCTGCCGCGACCTCTGCCTGATGAATTTAGGCCTCTGCCACTCCTCTATGCACGTCCTGGCACTTCTCTGCCTGACAAACTTAGTGCATATATGAGGGGAGTACAATACGCTTCACTATGCTTAAAACAGCATTTGTCTAGAACAGCAGCCGGTGATTACTTTTGCTTGGACTTTCACAGTATCTAGGCCTTGACAGATTAACAGGTACAAAATAGTACACTACTTAGATGTACGTATGTGGTATGCACTTATCAGGGCAGAAAAATTGGAATTATGACTTACCGATAATTCTATTTTCTTGAATCATCACATCAGCACCACACATGAGATTACCCCTAATGATCCTAAAGGAACAGGAAGCACAAAGAGGATAAAAAGCTCCTACCCAGACAGACCCTCAGTGTTTACAAATTACCAAGAAGCATATATATATTTATAACATAATTACACTTCTTAGGGAGAGATTAAAGGGTGCTAATGTGATGATTCAAGAAAACAGAATTATCGGTAATTTATAATTCCCATTTTTCATCTCATCATCATATCAGCACCACACGAGACATACCAGATACATGATGTCTAGGGAGGGACTACAGTTTGCAGCACTTTCCGTTCAAAATGCCAAATCTTGAGACGAGGCTACATCCAATTTGAAGTGTTTAAAGAAAGTGTGTGGGGTAGACCAAGTCGCTGCCCAGCAAATCTGCTCTAATGAGGCAGAAGATTTTTCAGCCCAGGAGACCAGCCATTGCTCTGGTTGAATGAGCTCTTAGTTGTTCTGGAACTTGATTCCCAGATCTTCTGTAAGCTTCAGAAATGTATGACTTCAATAAAAGCTTTGGAGGCTTTCTTCCCTTTGTTAGGGCCCTGGAACTGAACAAATATATTTATATCTTTCCTCCAATCCTTGGTTTGTTGTAAATAAAGAAGAATAATTCTTCTCACGTCCAAGGAACGGAACATTTCTTCCTTTTTATTTTTTGGAGAATCGCAAAAGGTGGGTAGGATGATGTCTTGAGACCTATGGAAGTTTGTCAATACTTTTGGTAGGGAAGCTGGATTTAATTTCAGAATAATTCTGTCTTCAATCACAGTTAGGTAAGGTTCTTTAACCCCTTAAGGACTCAGGGTTTTTCCGTTTTTGCACTTTTGTTTTTTCCTCCTTACCTTTTAAAAATCATAACCCTTTCAATTTTCCACCTAAAAATCCATATTATGGCTTATTTTTTGCGTCGCCAATTCTACTTTGCAGTGACATTAGTCATTTTACCCAAAAATGCATGGCGAAACGGAAAAAAAAATCATTGTGCGACAAAATAAAAAAATAAAAACGCCATTTTGTAACTTTTGGGGGCTTCCGTTTCTACGCAGTGCATATTTCGGTAAAAATTACACCTTATCATTATTCTGTAGGTCCATACGGTTAAAATGATACCCTACTTATATAGGTTTGATTTTGTCGCACTTGTGGAAAAAATCATAACTACATGCAGGAAAATTTATACGTTTAAAAATGTAATCTTCTGACCCCTATAACTTTTTTATTTTTCCACGTACAAGGCAGTATGAGGACTCATTTTTTGCGCCGTGATCTGAAGTTTTCATCGGTATGATTTTTGTTTTGATCGGACTTTTTGATCACTTTTTATTCATTTTTTTAATGGTATAAAAAGTGACCAAAATACGCTTTTTTGGACTTTGGAATTTTTTTGCGCGTACGCCATTGACTGTGCGGTTTAATTAATGATATATTTTTATATTTCGGACATTTACGCAGGCGGCAATACCACATATGTTTATTTTTTTTTTTTTACACTGTTTTATTTTTTTTATGGGAAAAGGGGGGTGATTCAAACTTTTATTAGGGAAGGGGTTAAATGACCTTTATTAACACTTTTTTTAACTTTTTTTTTGCAGTGTTATAGGTCCCATAGGGACCTATAACACTGCGCACACTGATCTCCTATGCTGATCACTGGCGTGTATTAACACGCCTGTGATCAGCATTATCGGCGCTTGACTGCTCCTGCCTGGATCTTGGGCACGGAGCAGTCATTCGTCGATCGGACACCGAGGAGGCAGGTAAGGGCCCCCCCGGTGTCCGATCAGCTGTTCGGGACGCCACGATTTCACCGCGGCAGTCCCGAACAGCCCGACTGAGCAGCCGGGATACTTTCAGTTTCACTTTAGAAGCGGCAGTCAGCTTTGACCGCCGCTTCTAAAGGGTTAATACCGCACATCGCCGCGATCGGCGATGTGTGGTATTAGCCGCGGGTCCCGGCCGTTGATGAGCGCCAGGACCGAAGCGATATGATGCAGGATCGCGGCGCGATCCCGCTTCATATCGCGGTAGCCGGCGCAGGACGTAAATATACGTCCTGCGTTGTTAAGGGGTTAATTGAAAATGCTTGGATTTCACTCACCCTTTTTACTGTTGAGATGGCTGTTAAGAAGTTAGTTTCCAGGTCAGAAACTTTATTGAAGAATCCGAAAGTGGTTCAAAGGGTTCTCTAGTAAGACTAGTGAGGAATAAATTTTGATCCCAAGGTGGCGAGAGGTTAGTCTTGCCACAGCACTAAAAAATCTTTTAATCCACTTATGGTCTGCGATACTTGTGTCGAAAAAGCAACCCAAGGCTGCTGTTTGTACTTTTAAAGTACTGATGGATAAACCTTTGTCAAGTCCATCTTGAAGAAAATTGAGAATTTTAGGGATATCAGGGTTCATGGGATTTGGAGGACAGGAGCTGCACCAGGAGACAATTTTTTTCCCCCATTGTTTCCAATAGATAGCAGAAGTTTCTTGTTTTTTAATAGAGTATTAATAACTCTGTGAGAAAGACCCTTCTGATTTATAATTGACCGTTCAAATGCCAAGCTGTCAACTGCAGATTTGATAGATCCTAGAAGAATAGCGGGCACTGCAACAGAAGATCTTCTCTTACTGGAAGAGGGTAAGGGTGATCTATGGACAGTTGCTGAACCAGGGTGTACCACCCCCTCTTGGACCACCTTAGAGCTATGAATATGACTTTGGACTTCTCCATACGTATATTCTGCAGAGTCCTGCTGATCAGAGGGAAAGGAGGGAACACATAGGCTATTTTGAAGTTCCAACGTTGTTGAAGAGCATCTACACCATCTGGGAGATTCCCTGGAAACAGGGAAAACAATTTGTTTACCTTCCAATTTTTTTTTGGTAGCAAATAGATCTACTTCTGGTAGGCCCCACTTCAAAATCAGATCCTGAAAAACTTGTGGATTGAATTCCCATTCTCCTGGATTGATCAGGTGTCGTTTTACGTAATCTGCCTGAATATTCTCGCTTCCTTTGAGATGTATAGCAGAAATTGACAAAATCTTGTCCACCGCCCAAGAAAAAACATTTCTGTCAGTGCTTGTAGGAGACTGTGTCTTGTTCCCCCTTGATGATTTAGAAAAGCTACTGCAGTAGCATTCTCAGTGTAGTTCTTCACATGATGATTCAGAATGAGATGTTGTGAAGCCTTCAAAGCCTTGAACACAGCTTTTAGTTCTCGGAAATTGGAGGAGCGAAGGCAAGTTTTCTCTGACCAGGTGCCCTGGAGATAAAAATCCTGAACATGTGCTCCCCAACCTTTTTGGCTGGCATCTGTTGTGACTGTCACTGACAGAAGGGGAATCCAGGATACCCCTTCTTTAGATTTTTGCTCTTCATCCATTTGAGAGATTTCTTGACAGTCAGAGAAATCCTCATCTTCTTTTCCAGAGAACACTGAGAACGATCCCAGACTTTGAGGATTTGTTTCTGAAGACTTCTGGTATTACTTTGGCTCCATAGGACTGCTGGAATGCATGAGGTCATGGAATCTAACAAGGACTTTGCATTTCTGATGGTAGTCAAGTTTGCTTGATAGAAGATTTTGATTTTCTGGATTAGCGCTGAGCCCTTTTGCTCTGGCAGAAAAGTCATTTGCTTGTTTGAATCCAATATCATTCCTAAAAAACATTTTTTTGTCTTGCAGGAAGGAGATTTGACTTCTGGAAGTTTATGATCCAGCCTAAATTCTGTAGGGAAAGAATTGTTAGATTTACATGCTGGGAAAATAGCTCTTTGGACTGGGCAATAACCAGAAGGTCAGCCAGGTATGCAATAATTAAAATTCCTTTTTGTCTCAAGGATGCTACTACTTCAATAATAACTTTGGTAAAGATCATTGGGGTCGAGGATATCCCGAACGGTTGTGCCTTGAATTGATAGTGGAAGGTCAGATAATTTTGGGTTACAGCAAATCCCAGAAATTTTTGATGTGTCGGAAAAATGGGTATGTGGAAATAAGTGTCCCTTAGATCTATTGTTCCATCCAGGCTTTCTGAGGTATTAGGGGGACAGCGGTTTTGAGTGTTTCCATCTTGAAGCGTTTGTAAGTTTTATAATGGTTCAGATGTTTTAGATTTATTATTGTTCTGAAAGGTACAAGAAAAAGGCGAGAATAGTGGCCTTGTTCTTGTTCCTCCAGAGGGACAGGAATGATTGTTCCCAGAGCTAGTAGATCCTGAACCCCCTGAAATAAATGTTTGTTTAGACAATCGGAACTGAGATTTGTTGTGCAAAAGGTTTGAGGTGGAGGAGAGACACACTCTATATTGAACCCATTCGTGATGGAATTTAGAATGAACTGGTTTCTTGTTATATCCTTCCAATGATGGTAGAATAGATTTGGTCTCCCCGCACAAGTCACTGATTTTTGTCTGAATTGTTAGGGTTGAGCAAGAAATCTTGCCCCTTACCTCCTTTAGGGTAACTCCACCTTCCGGACTTCCCCTTTCCCTTTATATTGTCTCTGTTTATTCTTGAACTGATGAAAATTATTTTTCAGCTTTGTACCCTTCTCTTCAGGAAATTTCTTCTTAATGTCTGCTGCTTGGTGTAAAATGTTATCTAATACAGAGCCAAACACCAATTTAGTTTTTGAGACATAATCACCCTGCCAATTCTTCAACCGCAGGGCTCTTCGGGCAGAGTTGGATAATGCAGTAGATTTTGCTGCCATCCTTACAGATTCTGCTGATACATCAATCAAAAAAGCAGTGGCAAGTTTTAACATAGGAATAGAAGAAATAAGTTGATATCTGGGTGTTTCATTTTCAATATGGTTTTTTCAATTGATCCAACCATAGAAACAGAGATCTTGCAACACTTGTGGCTGCAATATTTGGATTTAATAATGCAGATAAAGCATCCCAATTTTTCCGAAGTATACCCTACATTTTCCTGTCCATAGCGTCCATTAATTGAGAAGAATCCTCAAATGGGAGAGACATCTTTTTGAATACTTTAGCCACCTGTATATCTATTTTAGGAGCGTTGCTCCATAAATCAGTATCTTCACTATTGAATGAAAACCTTGCTCTGAATTCTTTAGCGATCATGAGATTTCTATCAGGATCTTTCCATTCACCCAAGATTAGACTTTTAAGGTTCTGATGAATAGTAAGCATATTTTGTTTCCTAGGTTTTAACCCTGCAAACATTCCATCTTGTACTGAAAGGGTAACCTTAGGATCTTCTATAGTCATAGTAATTTTTACTGCACTTAGAGGGGTATCTGTATCTTCAGCCAAGAAATAGTATCTTTTATCTTGTAATTTCCTGGAGGTAGAAGGAATATCTTCTTCTGAATCCAAATCAGAAGAAAAAGTATTGATCTCAGAATCTGAGACTGAATCCACATTAAAAGTTGGCTTAGATTTTTTAGCAGGAGGAGGATCACAAGTAGTTGGTGTAGGCAGGGCAGCTGCCACAGAGGCCTGGACCTGTTGATTAATCATGGATCTTAATTTGTCCATAAAGGACGGAGTCTCCTGCTGAACAATCCTGGCCGTGCAAGAATTACATAGGGTTTTCAGGTGCCCTTCAGGTAACTTCTCAAAGCATGTAGCACATATCTTAGGCTGGGCCTTAGAAGGTTTTTTCGGGGTCTCCTTGTCTCCTTAAAAAGGAGAGAAGTAACACCCATGAATAAGAAAAAAAAACACAAGATCAAGTAAATGAAACCCCAAGTAAACTTCACTATTGAATGAAAACCTTGCTCTGAATTCTTTAGCGATCATGAGATTTCTATCAGGATCTTTCCATTCATCCAAGATTAGACTTTTACGGTTCTGATAAATAGTAAGCATATTTTGTTTCCTAGGTTTTAACCCTGAAACAGTCCATCTTGTACTGAAAGGGTAACCTTAGGATCTTCTATATTCATAGTTATTTTGTAACTGAACTGATAGTCTTCCCCAGCTCCACAGATTCAGAGCGGATTGAAGAAGCAGCCTCCATTCTGACAATAGACAGGATAAGGAGAAGTCCTTACCTTTAAATAGCTCAGCTGTTTGAATTTGATGCCTTTCCACACTGCCCCCAGCAATGTTTTTCAAAATCCCCGTCGCATGAGAAGGCGGAACTTCTGGTACCCGGCAATCCCAGCATCTCGCACGCAACGTGACGTCACACGCAGGCACCGGAACCGCCGGAGAGCAGAAAGAGATCAGGGGGGACACACGCGTGCACCCTAGGTCCTGCACGCAAACTCTCCCCACCGCATAAACTCCCGGAGCGCAACGGCGGGGAACCAGAGGGTCCAGGAGGCATGCTACAAAGAACGCACGACCCGGAGCGGCATTAGGGAGAAGGAAATCCCAGGAAAACCGCCCTCCTCGCTTGGACCGCACCGATCCTGTCACCAGCCCCAGGATCAGGAGGTAAAACCTCAATGCTTTCCAAAGGAAAGGGAAACTCTGAGGGGTTGTAGGGGAGGGGCCTTTTAACCTCTTTGTGCTTCCTGTTTCTTTAGGACCATTGGGGGCAATCACATGTGTGCTGCTGATGTGTTGATGAGATAAAATATGCAGTACAGTACACTTAAAAAATAATCTGAGTACAATACCAGCCGGTGAGTACTTTTTCCTGGACTTTCACAGTATGTAGGCCCTTGACAAATTAACAGGTACAAAATAGTACACTGCTTGGATGTACATACGTGGTATCAGGTATGCACTTATGAGGGCAGAAAAATGTGGTACAGTAGGCTTAAAAAAAACTTATTTCAGTAAGACACCAGCCGGTGATTACTTTTGCCTGGACTTTCACAGTATCTAGGCCCCTGACAGATTAACAGGTACAAAATAGTACACTACTTAGATGTACGTATGTGATATGCACTTATGAGGGCAGAAAAATGCGTTACAGTACGCTTAAAAAAACTTATTTTTGAACAACACCAGCAGTACACAACAGTGCTGCTGCACAAAAAAAGCTTTGTGCTAAACACAAAATTGCACTCTGTCAAAGACTATTAGGAATGGACTGCTGGGTATTATACCATCTACAGACTAGTATAACCAGAGTTGTTGTGGAACAAAGACACAGAATTGTGTTGTAAAATTATTCCGGCTCCTCTGCTAAGGTTTATGAAGTTGATGCAGCTTGTTGAAATGTATGAGGCAACACACACACACAGCTATCTGCCCCTCTCTGTAATACAATGCTGGAGAAAGTGACTGGGAGGTTAATGGCTGCAGTAAAAATCCTTTTCAGTGGAAAAAAAAAGCACTGCTCTCTGTCCACCAGAACGCTGATGTGACTAGGATGTGAAACACTGCTGGAATGAGCTTTTCTGTGTAACACACACAGCGATGTCCGTCCTATCTCTATGTAGTGTAATGAATGATATGACAAGCCGCAAAATGGCTGCCAAATATATAGGGCTGTCACATCACAGGGGTGACTGGCTGTTGATAGGCTGCATCCTGCATGTGATTCAGGGTCATCCCGCCTACTTCCCTTCCTGCCTTGCCTTCCCGCCTTCCCAGCGCTCCTTGCCACATGTACTGACATGTGGATCTGCCATTTTAGATGCCCTGGACCGCAGTAAATGGAGTTTCATGAAGCAATTTGCGCAATTGAATCGTGGCGATATTCACATTTGTTGCGAATCAAATATTTCATGAAATTCATAACGAATTTGGGTTCGTCATTTTCGATTCGCTCTTCTCTAATGTTAATGTTAATTTTTAAACAGGGATTCATTTATGTGGGTGGGAAAGGACTTAAAAATTTAGCCAACAGTAATAAAAATGTAGAAAGGGGCCATTTAAATTTGCAATATATTCAAAACTGCGAATATGCGCTTTTTTCCCCGCATATGTAAATATTTGCATATGTGAATATTCGTATATGCGTATATTCGCACATGTGAATATTTGCATATTCCTTCTTTTCACTTGTGGGCCAATTAGAATGATGCAAATACACTTGTCAGAGGTTATCAACAACATCCCTAGCAACCAATAGTAAAATTGTCCACCCCCCACTGTTTTCTTCCTCAAATACACGAATATGGTAATATTCACGTATGTGAATATAACAAATATGCGAAACTTGCGAATATAGGGCGAATATTCATATATATATTTGCTAAATATTGCAAATTCGAATATGGGCAATGCCGCTCATCACTAGTGACATATAGAATAATACATACATTTAGGTGCACTACTGTGGTAGATGGAAACAGTGACGTATGGCTAACCCTGAAACTGATGTTAAAATTTAGACATTAGCCAGTATATCCTTACTTGAAGGACATACCTGAGCCCGCACACCAACACCATGGTTTCTCAAGTGGCAGAGGACCTAACACTAAACCTACATGTGCCATATGGGCAATACCAGGGGCCAGTGAGCAATTACAGCAGCATTAGGTACGATTTACAACCTACTCCCAGTTACCTCAAGTGCGGCTAGGCACACATACAATGGAAGGAGGGAGGCAGGCTATAAACCCCACCCAAGTTGGCTGATGTGTTGCTGGCCTCACAGGTGAACCTTAGTGCTGCCTAGAAAGTGATAAAGGCGCATTAAATGTGGAGTTTATACACCTCCAAATATAGGATTTAAACAACAACATATACAATATGTCTTTAAGGCCTTTTTTTTCCTTTTTACCTTGTGAAAATGAAAAACATAGGGTAACACCAGCACTTTAGTTAAAAAAATTTTTTTTTCGTTTTCCCATCAAACTTTAACCCCTTAAGGACACAGCCCATTTTCCCCTCTAGGACGCAGCCCTTTTTTGCATATCTGACCACTGTCACTTTAAACATTAATAACTCTGGAATGAATTTACTTATCAATCTGATTCCGAGATTGTTTTTTCGTGACATATTCTACTTTAACATAGTGGTAAATTTTTGTGGTAACTTGCATCCTTTCTTGGTGAAAAATCCCAAAATTTGATGAAAAAATTGAAAATTTTGCATTTTTCTAACTTTGAAGCTCTCTGCTTGTAAGGAAAATGGATATTCCAAATATTTTTTTTTTGGATTCACATATAAAATATGTCTACTTTATATTTTCATCATAAAATTGACAAGTGTTTACTTTTGGAAGACACCAGAGGGCTTCAAAGTTCAGCAGCAATTTTACAATTTTTCACAAAATTTTCAAACTCGCTATTTTTCATGGACCAGTTCAGGTTTGAAGTGGATTTGAAGGGTCTTATATTAGAAATACCCCATAAATGACCCCATTACAAAAACTGCACCCCCTAAAGTATTCAAAATGACATTCAGTAAGTGTTTTAACCCTTTAGGTGTTTCACAGGAAAAGCAGCAAAGTGAAGGAGAAAATTCAAAATCTTCATTTTTTACACTTGCATGTTCTTGTAGACCCAATTTTTGAATTTTTACAAGGGGTAAAAGGATAAAATTTATACTTGAATTTGTAGCCC
The DNA here is from genome assembly GCF_029499605.1 of Hyla sarda. NCBI lineage: Eukaryota > Metazoa > Chordata > Amphibia > Anura > Hylidae > Hyla > Hyla sarda. Next base: position 150,128,753 of record NC_079190.1, on the reverse strand, counting down.
AATTTCTGTCGAGTAAGCACATACCTCATATGTCTATGTAAATTGTTCGGCGGGCGCAGTAGAGGGCTCAGAAGCGAAGGAGCGACAAGGGGATTTTGGAGAGTACGTTTTTCTGAAATGGTTTTTTGGGGGCATGTTGCATTTAGGAAGCCCCTATGGTGCCAAAACAGCAAAAAAAAAAACATGGCATACCATTTTGGAAACTAGACCCCTTGAGGAACGTAACAAGGAATTAAGTGAGCCTTAATACCCCACAGGTGTTTCATTACTTTTGCATATGTAAAAAAAAAAAAAAAAAAAATTTCACTAAAATGTGTGTTTCCCCCCAAATTTCACATTTTTGCAAGGGTTAATAGCAGAAAATACCCCCCAAAATTTGTAACCACATCTCTTCTGAGTATGGAGGTACCCCATAAGTTGACCTGAAGTGTACTATGGGTGAACTACAATGCTCAGAAGAGAAGGAGTCATATTTGGCTTTTTGAGAGCAAATTTTGCTCGGGGGGCATGTCGCATTTAGGAAGCCCCTATGGTGCCAGGACAGCAAAAAAAACGACATGGCATACCATTTTGGAAACTAGACTCCTTGAGGAACGTAACAAGGGATAAAGTGAACCTTAATACCCCACAGGTGTTTCACGACTTTTGCATATGTAAAAATTTTTTTTATTTTTTACCAAAAATGCTTGGTTTAGCAAAAATTTTACATTTTAAAAAAAGGTAATAGCAGAAAATACCCCCCAAAATTTGAAGCCCAATTTCTCCCGATTCAGAAAACACCCAATATGGGGATGAAAAGTGCTCTGCTGGCGCACTACAGGTCTCAGAAGAGAAGGAGTCACATTTGGCTTTTTGGAAGCAAATTTTGCTCTGGGGGCATGCCGCATTTAGGAAGCACCTATGGTGCCAGGACAGAAAAAAAAACCCACATGGCATACCATTTTGGAAACAAGACCCCTTGGGGAATGTAACAAGGGGTAAAGTGAACCTTAATACCCCACAGGTGTAAAAATTTTTTTATTTTTTTTACACTAAAATGCTTGTTTTCCCCCAAATTTTACATTTTTACAAGGGATAATAGCAGAAAATACCCCCCAAAATTTGTAACCCCATCTCTTCTGAGTATGTAAATACCCAATAAGTGGACGTGAAGTGCACTGGGGGCGAACTACAATGCTCAGAAGAGAAGGAGCATCATTGAGCTTTTGGAGAGAGAATTTGGCCATGTGCATTTCCAAAGCCCCCCCGTGGTGCCAGAACAGTGGACCCCCCCACATGTGACCCCATTTTTAAAACTACACCCCTCACGGAAGGTAATAAGGGGTGCAGGGAGAATTTACACCCCACTGGCATTTGACGGATCTTTGGAACAGTGGGCTGTGCAAATTAAAAATTTTATTTTTCATTTTCACAGACCCCTGTTTCAAAGATCTGTCAGACACCTGTGGGGTGTAAATGCTCACTGTACCCCTTGTTACATTCCGTGAGGGGTGTAGTTTCCAAAATGGGGTCACATGTGGGTATTTATTGTTTTGCACTTATGTCAGAACCGCTGTAAAATCTGCCACCCCTGTGCAAATCACCAATTTAGACCTCAAATTTACATGGTGCACTCTCCCTTCTGAGCCTTGTTGTGCGTCCCCAGAACACTTTGCGCCCACATATGGGGTATCTCCGTCCTCAGGAGAAATTGCGTTACAAATTTTGGAGGCTTTTTTTCTTTTACCGCTTGTGAAATTTTAAAGTATGGGGCAACACCAGTATGTTAGTGTACAAAAATGTTTTTTTTTTACACTAACATGCTGGTGTAGACCCCAACTTTACCTTTTCATAAGGGGTAAAAGGAGAAAAAGCCCCCCAAAATTTGTTAGGCAATTTCTCCCGAGTACGGCGATACCCCATATGTGGCCCTAAACTGTTGCCTTGAAATACGACAGGGCTCCAAAGTGAGAGAGCGCCATGCGCATTTGAGGCCTAAATTAGGGATTTGCATAGGGGTGGAAATAGGGGTATTCTACACAAGTGATTCTCAAACAGGGTGCCTCCAGCTGTTGCTAAACTCCCAGCATGCTTGGACAGTCAATGGCTGTCCGGAAATGCTGGGAGTTTTTGTTTTGCAACAGCTGGAAGCTCCGTTTGGAAACACTGCTGTAGGATACGTTTTTCATTTTTATTGGGGGGGAAGGGGTGGTGGGGGGGCAGTGTACGTGTGTATATGTAGCGTTTTACTCTTTATTTTATGTTAGTGTAGTGTTTTTAGGTTACATTCACACTGACGGCGGATTACACTGAGTCTCCCGCTAGGAGTTTGAGCTGCGGCTGCTGCAGCTCAAACTTGAAGCAGGGAACTCACTGTAATCCGCCGCCAGTGTGAATGTAACCTGTACATTCACATGGGAGGGGGGGGGGGGGGGCAAAACTTCAACTCCCAGCATGCACTGACAGAACGTGCATGCTGGGAGTTGTAGTTTTGCAACAGCTGGAGGCACACTGGTTGGAAAATACTGAGTTAGGTAATAGAACCTATTACCTAACTCGGTATTTCTCAACCAGTTTGCCTCCAGCTGTTGCAGAACTACAACTATCAGCATGTACTGATTGCCAAAGGGAATGCTGGGAGATGTAGTTATGCAACAGCTGGAGGCACGCAAGTACAACTCCCAGCATGCCGAGATGTTGCAAAACTACAAATCTCAGCATGCTAAGACAGCAAACTGCTGTCTGGGCATGCTGGGAGTTATAGTTTTGTAATATCTGGAGGGCTACAGTTTAGAGACCACTGTCAGTGATCTCCAGCCTGAACCCCTCTAAATCTTGCAAAACTACAACTCCCAGCATGCCAACACAGCAAACAGCTGTCAAGGCATGGTGGGAGTTGTAGTTTTGCAACATCTGGAGGGCCACAGTTTAGAGACCACTCTCTAAACTGTCGCCCTGCAGATGTTGCTAGGCAACAGACTCCCAGACACGCGGCGTCATACTCACCTCCACCGCCGCCGTGATCACAGCCGCCGCCGGGTAAGTGACCGCCGCTGCCGCCTCCACCGCCGATACTACACGGTTCCCCCCGCTGTGCCCGGACACCGACGGGTGGGCATAGCGGGGGGGGACCGAACTTTAACCCCCCCGCCCCCAGTCTGCTATTGGTCGGTCGCTCGGCCGATCAATAGCAGGGATAGGAGGGGTGGCAACCCTGCCACCTCACTCCTATCTCTTCAAGGGGGATCGAGGGTGTCTTGGGTACCCTCGATCCCCCTTATTTTATTGCGGAGCCGCCGTTGATGGGCAGGGGGAGAGCGCTCCCCCTGCAAACACCATAGATGCCGTGATCAGAACTGATCACGGCATCTATGGGGTTAATGCTGCCGGGACCGGCGCGATCGCGGCCCCGGCAGCTGCGGTGGGACTCCGGCTGTGATTGACAGCTGAGTCCCACCCGCGATCTCCTGCGCTGCCCACGGCAGAGCAGGAGATTGCTTGGACGTATGCATACGTCCATTTGCGCGAACGTGTAATTCGCCTTGACGTATGCATACGTCCAATAGCGGGAAGGGGTTAATGAAAATTCGTCAAACACCTGTGGGTTGTTGAGGCTTACTATACCTCTTGTTATGGTCTGTGAGGGGTGTAGTTTCCAAAATGGAGTCACATGTGAGTATTTATTTTTTGCATTTATGTCAGAACAGCTGTAAAATCAGCCACCCCTGTGCAAATCACCAATTTAGGCCTCAAATGAACATAGTGCGCTCTCACTCCCGAGCCTTGTTTTGCGCCAGCAGAGCATTTTACGCTAGTGTAGTGTTTTTAGGGTACATTCACACTGGGGGGGTTAACGGAGTTTCCCGCTAGGAGTTTGCGCTGTGGCAGAAAATTTGTCACAGTTCAAACCTGAAGCAGGAAACTAACTGTAAACCCGCCCTGGTGAATGTACCCTGTACATTCACATGGGGGGGGGGGGGGGGGGGGTAAACCTCCTGCTGTTGCAAAACTACAACTCCCAACATGCACTGACAGACCGTGCATGCTGGGAGTTGTACTTTTGCAACAGATGGTTGCACACTGGTTGGAAAACCGTCAGATAAGCTCTGCTAACTAAGTCAGTATTTTCCAACCAGTGTGCCTCCAACTGTTGCAAAACTACAACTCCCAGCATGTACTGATCGCCGAAGGACATGCTGGGGGATTTAGTTAAACAAAAGCTGAAGGTATGCAACTACAACTCCCAGCATGGCGAGACAGCCGTTTGCTGTTCATGCATACTGGGAGTTGTAGTTTTGCAAGATTTAGAGGGCCAGAGTTTAGAAACCACTGCACAGTGATCTCCAAACTGTGGCCCTACAGATGTTGCAAAACTACAAATCCCATCATGCCCAGACAGAAAACTGCTGTGTGGGCATGCTGGAAGTTGTAGTTTTGCAAGATCTAGAGGGCCATCGTTTAGAGATCACTGTACAGTGATCTCCAAACTGTAGCCCTCCAGCTTTTGCAAAACTACAAATCCCAGCTTGCCCAGACAGCATGCCCAGACCAACAGCAGGGATAGGAGGGGTGGCACCCCTGCCACCTCACTTCTATCCCTTCAGGGGGATTGTGGGTGTCTTGGACACTCCCGATCCTCCTTATTTTACAGTTCACCGGATCACCAGAGACCCGTATGACCCGGAGTAGCCGTAGATTTACGGCGATTGCCGACATGGAGGGTGGGGTCTCAGGAACCCCCTGGGCATTTTCACGGGATGCCTGCTGATAGATATCAACAGTCATCCTGGTCCAGTCACCTCCCAGAGCATGGCGGGGACCGAAATTCCCACGGGCGTACAGGTACACCCTGGGTCCATAAGTACCCATATGCCCTGGGTACTTAAGTGGTTAAATCCTATGTCTGGAGGTATATAAACTCCACATTTAATGTGCCTTGATCACTTTCTAGACAGCATTAAGGTTCACCTGTGAGGTCGGCAACACATCAGCCAACTTGGGTGGGGCTTATAGCCTGCCTCCCTCCTCCCATTGTATGTGTGCCCAGCCACACAGGGGGTAACTGGGAGCAGCCTGTGATTCAGACCTAATGCTGCTGTAATTGCCCACTGGCCCCTGGTATTGCCCATACTGCACAGGTAGGTTTAGTGTTAGGTCCTGTGCCACTTGAGAAACCTTGGCGTTGGTGTGCGAGCTCAGGTATGTCCTTCATATAAGAATATACTGGCTATTGTCTCAATTTTAACATCAGTTTAAGGGTTAGCCATATGTCACTGTTTACATCTACCACAGTAGTACACCTAAATGTATGTATCACTCCAGATGGTTCAAGCCAATCACAGCTCTCTGTGGGAAATATGAATAATAGGTACATATACGGCATATGCTCATGCTACAGTGGGACCAGAGAAGAGGGGCCAGCCGCCTGCATCTCTACATTATACAGGACTATATATTGCAGAGATGCGAGCGCAGAGATGCGAGTGCAGGAGAAATCCGCTCTCATCTATACAGGACAATCGCAGCGGGTGTCGCTAATGAAGAAATTTGTTATTGTGAATCAAGTCAAAGTGGTGATTTGGTCTGAATCAAATTTTTCATGAAATTCAGAACTAATTTGACTTCGTCCGATTCGATTCACTCATCTCTAGTTCTTCACAAATCAGCAATGCAATAAGCCCTTAAAACAGGTTTGTAACACTGCCTAAGAGCATTAAATCTCTGTATAACACTGATATTGTCACCTAAGTAAGTAGCTTTAACCCGATAACGACCAAGGACGAGTATAGACGTCCAGGTTGGCGGGCGTTCCCGCACCTGGACGTCTATACTCGTCCATTATTCTCGTGGGTGCTGCCCAGTGCACCCACGAGATCGCGGCAGGGACTCGGCTGTATCACACAGCCGGGACCCTGCTGCACTGCCAGGACCGAAGTAAACTTCGGTCCCGGCAGTTTTAACCCTTACAGCCGCGGTCGGAAGTGACCGCGGGCTGTAAGTGTTATGACAGAGGGAGGGAGCTCCCTCTGTCACTCCTGCAGCACCCCGCATCGCGATCGCGGGGTGCTGTGTGTGTCCGCGGCTGGCCGGGACCTGCCGCACTGCCGGGAGTGAAGTTCACTTCACTCCCGGCAGTTTAACCCTTACAGCCGCGGTCAGAAGTGACCACGGCTGTAAGGAGTTCTGACAGAGGGAGGGGGCTCCCTCTGTCTCCTCTGCAGCACCCCGCAGCGCGATCGCGGGGTGCTGCTGCATACCTGGGCTGCCTCCTACAAAGACCCCCAGGTCTGCCCTGGGTATTGCCTGCCAGTGAAATATGCTGCCTGCTAGTGAAAACTGGCAGGCAGCATATAACTGCAATGCTTTGGAATACTAAGTATTCCAAAGCATTAAAAAGTGTAAAAAATAAATAAATAAATAAAATAAAAGTGTAAAAATAAATAAAAATGTAATAAAAGTGTAAAAAATTAAATATACATTTATTAAATGAATCTAATAAAAACAAAAAAAAAGCATAATGTGTAGGATCGCATTGGCGGACATCCGCAGCATGTAATATGCTGCAGATGTCCGCCACGTGATCCTACACATTATGCAGCAGTCACGGTAATGAGCTCGCTGCTGCGGCTGGGTAGCTTTGTGCGTCCACTCATAGCGGTGGATTTTCCGCCAGCAGTCATGAGCGGACACACTGAGCTACCCAGCCGCAGCAGTGATGGATATATTCGCCATGAGCGGGTGCTTATTCCCACAACATGGCGTATATATCCATCAGGAGCCTTAACTGTCACAGACAGACGTGTTATACTGCCAGCCGACCAGCCAATAACTTGTAGGGGTGCGGTATATAAATGGGGTCACTTGTGGGGGTGGGGGTACTGTTCTGCCCTGAAAGCCAAATGGCGCTCCTCTCCTTCTGAGTCCTACCACGCGGCCAAGGAACCATATATGGCCAAAGCGGGGGTATTTCCGAACATGGGACAAGCAGCTAAATAAAATATAGGGTGCATTTCTTTCAATATCAGAAGTGATGTACAAAAAATATGCCCCCCAAATGATGCATTTGTGAAAAATTGCAATTTTCGAATTTTTAACAATGACTTTGTAATAATCCCTGCCAAAAAACTATGGTGTTAAAATACTCACTGTACCCCCTAGCGAATACCTTGAGGGGTCTAGTTTTTAAAATGGGGTCATTTGGGGGGTGTTCCTATGTTCTACTACCTTTTAATTTCTGCAAACCTTGCAGAGCACATAAAAAAAATTTACTTTTCAAATTTTCAAAATTTTAAAAAATTTCAAGTTAAATTGTTAGGGTTCTAACTAATTTAAAATGTTAATTAAAAACTAAAAAATGACGTCAAAATAAAGTAGACATCTGAAAGTATAAGTTTCATGAACTATTTGGTCAGTAAGTATAAATATATGCAACCAATTAGTGTTAAAATAGCAAAAAATCGTAATTTTTTGTAAAAATTTCATGATTTTTTGCATTGTAAAAAAAAACTACAAATGATATCGGCTTACTTTTACTATGTACATGAAGGACAACTTGTGACAAAAAAACAATGTCAGAATTATCGTGATTGGCGAAACGTTACCAGAGTTATTCTCTAATAAAGACAGACATCCCCGATTTGAAAAAACAGGCCTGGTCTTTCAGGGGCGTACAGGTTTATTTGCATTGGTCCTTAAGGGGTTAAAGTGTTTTTAAGTGGTTGTGGTAACCCATGGCATGATGGCTTGTTTAAAAACACAAAGCATTAGTGGATCATGTATGACTTTTAACATTAAAATAAAGGTACATAAAGCATACACTTTGCCGGCCTGCCTGCATCCTTCAGAAGTAGGAAGGGCTTTTTGCAAAATAAACTTTCCAAAATAAACTTTCTTTTAGGAGTTGCAAAATAGTGAAGAAGAAATTGCTTTTTGATGAAAAGCCTTTTTTGGAAAATCTTTTTAGAGGATCATGGGCTGTGTATGTGTAGGCATGGCTGGTAGTAGCAGCATGGCTGGTCAACTGATAGTAGTTATAGAAGCCAGTGGTTAACAGGCTGTAGTGGATTACTTATAGTTTTAGTAACCAGTGGATAACACAGCAGGCAGTGATGGACTGGTGGGAATTGTAGTAGTCAGTGGACAACGGACAGTGGTGGACTGGTGGGAGTTGTGGTAGCCAGGGACAGCAGGCAGTGGTGGACTAGTGACAGTTGTAGCAGCCATTTGACAGCAGGGGTGGTAGTAGTACTGTCTAATCAGTGGCAACTGGAAAAAGAGCTTTAAAGGAGTAGTCCAGTGGTGACTCAGTGGGGAACAACTTATCCCCTATTCTAAGGATAGGGGATAAGTTGCAGATCGCGGGGGGTCCGACCGCTGGGCCCCCCCCCCCCCCCGATCTCCTGTACGGAGCCCAGACAGCCCGCGGGAAGGGGGCGTGTCGACCTCCGCACGAAGCGGCGGCCGACACGCCCCCTCAATACAACTCTATGGCAGAGCCGGAGTGCTGCCTTCGGCAATCTCCGGCTCTGCCATAGAGATGTATTGAGGGGGCATGTCGGCTGCCGCTTCGTGCGGGGGTCGACACCCGCTATCTGGCCAGAGAGCCTGGCCCCCGTACAGAGAGATCGCGGGGGGCCCCAGCAGTCGGACCCCCCGCGATCTCAAACTTATCCCCTATCCTTAGGATAGGGGATAAGTTTTTCACCACTGGACTACCCCTTTAACACTGCTGGCAGAAAATCTTGTTTGCTTAGGGGTGACGAGGATACCTGCCATGCTGAACTCTCTCTGATGCTACACTGGAGGGTAGATAAGGCATGAGTACTCATGGCAAACTGGTCAAGTTTTGGCCAATGATCTACTATGGTAATCAAAAAATCCATGGGGTCTGGGATCCTAGTGTCTGTCAGAGAAATGGTACAGCTTAGGTGTGTATCAACCTGGTTGTTCAGATAGTGGTGTTCATCTCTTTGGTGAAAATTCATGTCAGGGTGAAATACCGGATATAAAAATGTTGTTATCATGTACTGCAACATACTGCTGCCCCTGCTTCTTGGGGAGCTGAGTGTTAACTCAGCAGGGAACGGAAAATGGACCCGTCTGGCAGGTGTTTTCTGCTGGAAAGCTGTGCCGAGCTGGCTCAGTAGCTTTTACCTATAAAAATCTAATTTATCCTCTTTCTCGTATGTTGAGGGTCTAAGGGTATGACTTTCTAGTACTCATCTCTTTTCTTCAAGAATCTAACATGCCTGTCACTGCGCAAGCAAAAAAGCATACAGCTCGCCATCCTTGTCAGCTGTTCCGAAGCCCCGACTTATTTAATCTCTGTCCCATACTGCCATAGTCCTTATTGTCATTATCATCACTGTCACCTTGTGTAGGTTTCTCATCCCCTTTACAGATTCCATTTCCAAATCCTTCTTCAGTCCTACCTCCTCATCCAACTCCTCTTTAAGAAGAAGATCCTTACTTCTGTTTGGCAGATTTTTATCATTTGTCATGTCAGGCAGGGATAGAGTGCAGCACTGAACTTGCCCACTCCCTCTGTTACTGTCTACTTGCATACCCACCATAAGCAGCAGGTCCATAACCATGGTGCTGGTCCCTTCCTAAATAAGTGATAGGTGTAGTCACTGGTCAAACATCAAAACAATAAACTACAAAACTATGTCCCTGTTTTAATGTATGCAGATGAGACTCAGCAAATGCAGCTCGGTGAGGTTCAGCATACAAAAGACCCAAACCAGCAAACAGACAGTCCACAGAGGACAACTCAGGAGCATCAGGATTAAGAGAAAATACCCACTCTTGGGGACCCCCTTGCAAAAGAGACATAATAATATCAACTCTTTGGGCCTGAGTACCAGACTAATGAGGTCTTAACCGAAACTATAGCTTACAACTTTAACAAAAGGTTTTAAATGATTTCTGGTCCCCCAAAAAACGCTCAGGAAGATTAACCTGAGGTTCCAAAGGAGCTGAAAGAGGAGAAGTAGGAACGGTAGATCATGACAACTCAAGCTCCAAGATTCTGGCCAACAACCTTTGAATCACCTGCCCCTGATGTTCAAGCCTCTCAATCAAGTCCTGGTTTATTCTAGCCTGAGATTGAGACAACTCTTGCTGTTGTACCTTCTCAGCTAAATCCTGGACCAATTGAGTAAGGTTCTGCATCTGACCAACAAGAGCTATCATGGTGTCCATGACTAACAACAAAAAAGATGCAGTAGTTATGCGTGTGAAAATGTCACATCGGGCAGGGATAGAGTGCAGCCCTGAACTTGCCCACTCCCTCTATTCCTAAGCAGTTGGTCCACAACCCCAGTCCCTTCCTAAATAAGTGATAGGCAGTCACTGGTCAAAACTACAAAGACTGTCAAAGATCGGGAACAGCTGGAGGACCACAAAACTAACATAAATAACCTAAACACACACACTGAAAGCGAAGTCAACGAGCCAAGTTAAAGCCAGGAGGGAATGGAGTACAATAACAGTGAGCCAAAGAGTAGTCAAAAGTCAAGCCAATAAGTATCAGGACCAGATAGACTAATAATACAGAGGTAGCTAGTTAGGTTGCAAGAAGTTTCATAGGCAAGGCATGAATGGGAAAAGGCTTCCTTATATATCCCTATGCTGCTAGCAGGAGGATTCTAATTGGCTCAGCCAGCTGAACCACACACAGAGGACAGGGGCGTAGTACCAACAACAGAATAAACAGCAGGGCTAGGAGGAATTAACCCTACGGGTTCTGGCAGAACCAGTCATCATATCATTTATGATTATACCATCTAAGCACCCCTTCACTCTCTTCTTCCATTTAGAGGTTTGAAAGATAGAGTGAAAAAGTTGGTAAGGTAGTGCAATAGGAGCAATAGCAGAAAAAGAGGAGGATAGGCAGTAAGTGTCAGAAGTTAAACCGGATCAGCGCAACCTCGCAGATATCACTTCTTGGCTTTGTTGTGGTGGAATATCGTTCTGCAAGATTTTGAACCGATAAGCCATATAAGACATGTATTTGCCTTGTTGATAGCTGCTACTCCAAGTATCTACTGTGGAATGCACTGTGCGGCACATTGACAACTGCATGGAGTGGCCCACCTTCTCATCCACATAATTGTGCAAAGCAAGGACAGCATTTTTAACTAAATAATTGTGACTAGATATGTGCCAAGTGGGCTGTGCATATCTCATTTGTTGGTATGGTAGTGTCTGTAACGCCAACAACTTGACCAGGTGTGAATTAACCCGGACTACATAAGGATGACAGTGTGAATACTGTTGTTTGTATGACATAGATTCATCAATGGAAAACTGACAGGATAAATTAATTAGGCCATACGGGGATGAGGACAGAACAGATAATGTGGTGCCTGTGCATGAGACCTGGCTACTAGACGTAGAGACGTAGTTCCTTTATTCATACTCTGGACACTGCTTATGTTATGTTTGCAGAGACGTCACAGTGCAGTGTTTTCGACATCTGCCAATGTAGAAAAGAATTTCCACTAGGCAGAATATTGGACAGGTACATCATCACCTGACTGTGCCCCTCTTCTGGAATGATTTTTTCTCGGGTTACAGATGCAACAACATTGCTGTCACCTGCTTATGAGCTAACCAGCAGGTCTACGTATGGTTCTCGGCTCCACTCTTCTTCGCTGACAGTACCACTACCCTCTGAAGATGCCTCCAACCAACCAAGTCATGTCCAACACTACATTGTCATCATTAAAATTCTTCTAATCATCCCCACCACTCTCAGCATGAACTTCTAATGTATGATCATAGGTTCCTTGCTCCCCCCACAGCCAGACACAGTCTCTGACGGTTACTCAGCGCTCACTGAGACCACGCCGGCATCTGGCGTCATATCCTGTTTCCGGACGGCGCCACATCATCACGCACCGCCCTCTCTGTAGTCGTCAAAGAGGGCGGTGCGGGATGACGTGGCACTGGCAGGAAACAGACTGCTGTCCTTCTGCTTAGCACTAATTGAGGAAGGAAAGCCAGAGATGATGGAACAGTCTGTCCAGGACAGTCTACCGTGCCATGTAAATGTAGATAATAAGGAATCCAGTGACAACTGGCTCAACATCATAATGTAAGAATCTAGCTCCTGCTGAAATGACTGAGAACAAGTCAATCAGTCCACAGTGGCAATATTACTTCCCAAAATAACACTACCCCTAGAGGACATGTACAACTTTAGCTTGTTGTTGATGCCACTACTACTACCAGGCACAAGGCAGCTGCTGCTATCCTTAAGGGGCCTGGGCAAATATGTGGTGCCGACAGTGCTTCTACTGCCACCAACAAACTTACTGGCATACTGGCAGAGGATATGATAACAAGGTGAATTCCTCTTCCCCTTCATCTACCAACCATTCATTTAAGAAACATTTTTTTTTATTGAAAAAAATGTGAAGTTTATTTTGTTTTGGGGTGATTTGGCAACCACCAAGTAGTACTAAAATGCATATTCCATGCTCGCTGTAAACACTTTTAATGCATTTTACATTTATGTTAAACCAGGTAGAAACATTTTACGTTTGATTAAACCCGTAAAATAGAAAAATACAGTTCAGCCCACTGCACAGTGCTTTGCTCAGTTTGCTTTGTGTTCTGGTGTAATATCTTTTACGGACTAATTTTGCAGTCAGAATGCTGAGATTTGTAGTGCATAAACTGGGCACATTAATACAGGTGAAAGGTAACTGTCTGAGGTAAGTCCATTACACAATGCTTTCTTCAGCTTGCTTTGTGTTGAAGTGTGATATTTTTATTGGCTTGCTCCGCAGTTAGACTGGTGGCATTTGTAGTGAATCAACTGGACACAGGGATGCAGGTGACAGGTCACTGTCTTGAGGTCAAACCAATGTTCAAAGCTTTGCTCAGCTTGCTTACTATTATATTTGTGAAGGTTTTCTGGGATCAGTAGCCAAGATGAAGTTATTTGTCTCTGCTCAGCTTTCTTTTCAAGATAGTGGCCACAATGCAGAACTCAGGATTTTATAAGCCTCTTAAAACCACCCCTATTGTTACGCCGAGCGCTCCGGGTCCCCCTCCTCCTCCGGAGCGCTCACAGCGTCTTCTGCCCTGCAGCGCTCCGATCAGCAGCGCTGACCGGAGACGCTGCTCTGTTGTGCCAGGCGGGGATATGATCCGTCTGGCGGGACGTGCCCGTCTGCGGATTGCATCCCTTCCCACTCACCTGTCCCGATCTCCTGCTGGGTCCCGGTGCACGTGGCTCCGCTCTCTAGGGCGTGCGCGCGCCAGGGCTCTCAGATTTAAAGGGCCAGCGCACCACTAATTGGTGCCTGGCCCAATCAGTCTAATCAGCTTCCATCTGTTCCATGTGCATAAAAGTCTGCTTCCCCTTCTGTTCCCTGCCAGATCTTGTTGTTTTTGCACTTGAGAAAGCTTCCCTGTGTACCTGACCTTGCTTTTTCCATTGCCAACGAACCTCTGCCTCTGTCTCATCCCTTTGTACCGTGCCTGCCTCAGCTGTCAGGGAGGTTGAGTCGTTACCAGGGGAAACGACCTGGGGGTTACCTGCCGCTGAAAATCCATCCTGCTTTGCGGCGGGCCAGTAACCCCTTAGACTCCGTTCCCTTGGTACGGCCCACGTCATCACCTCCCTGACACAGGGGATCCACTACCCCTGCATACCCTGCACTCCGGTCCGGATCTTGACAGTAGATCTGGCCATGGATCCCGCTGAGGTACCACTGCCAAGTATCGCTGACCTCACCACTGCTGACCCAGTTGATGGCCATGCTTCAGCAACAGCCTTCACTGTCAATTCCAGCTCCTCCTCCTCAGCGAGGCACCTCTTCCAGGCTCCGCTTGTCTCTGCCAGACAAGTTTGATGGGAACTCTAAACTATGCCGTGGGTTCCTGTCCCAGTGTTCTTTGCATCTTGAGATGTTGTCGGATCAGTTCCCCATCGAAAGGTCTAAGTTGCCGTTAGTAGTCAGTCTGCTCTCAGGAAAGGCCCTGGCCTGGGCCACACCGCTTTGGGACTGCAATGATCCAACCACAGCCTCTGTCCAGTCATTCTTCGCTGAAGTACGCAGCGTCTTTGAGGAGCCAGCCCGGGTTTCCTCAGACGAGACGGCTCTACTGAACCTAGTCCAAGGAAGCTCCTCTGTCTGCAAATACGCCATTCAGTTCCACACCCTTGCCTTGGAGCTTGCCTGGAACAATGAGGTCCTCTGCGCGACCTTCAAGAAAGGCTTATCCAGTCACATCAAAGATGTTCTGGCCGCATGAGAAATTCCTGCTTCCCTGTCTGAACTCATCCATTTGGCTACCCGTATTGACTTACCTTTCTCAGAAAGACGCCAGGAGCTCTGCCAGGAAAAGGACTCTGTTCGCTCCAGGCAGTCCCCTCGTTTGGCACCTCTCTTTCAGTGTCCTTTGCAATCTGTTCCTGTGCCTTCCGTCGAGGAGGCTATGCAAGTGGATCGGTCTCGCCTGACCCAACAAGAGAGGACTCACCGCCGAAATGAGAACTTGTGCCTGTACTGTGCTAGTACCAAACATTTCCTAATGGACTGTCCTATCTGCCCTCCGGGTCAGGAGAAATGCATGCACCTAGTTCACATGGGTGAAACGACACTTGGTGTGAATTCTGCCTCTCCACGTCTGACTGTACCTGTGCGGATTTCTCCTTCCGCCAACTCCTCCTTCTCAGCAGTGGCCTTCTTGGACTCTGGTTCTACAGGAAACTTTATCTTGGCCTCTCTCGTTAATAGGTTCAGTATTCTAGTAACCCGTCTCGTCAAGCCGCTCTTCATCTCTTCAGTAAACGGAGAGAAATTGGTCTGTACTGTGCTCTACCGCACTGAACCCCTGCCCATGAGCATTGGACTTAATCATGAAAAAATTGAATTTTTCGTTCTGCCTAACTGCACCTCTGAAGTTCTTCTCGGCTTGCCGTGGCTCCAGCGTCATGCTCCTACCCTCGACTGGACCACCGGGGAGATCAAAAGTTGGGGCCTTTCTTGTCACAAGCGATGTCTCAAGTCTGCTTCCACAAGTCAAGCCCCCGCAGCTTCTTCTTTGCCAGGCCTTGCCAAGGCTTACCAGGACTATTCAGATGTATTCTGCAAAAAGCAAGCACAGGTCTTACCTCCACATAGACCTTATGATTGCCCTATTGACCTTCTTCCTGGTACCACTCCGCCCCGTGGCAGGATTTACCCTCTTTCAGCCCCAGAGACTCAAGCCATGATGGAGTACATCCAGGAAAACTTAAAGAGGGGTTTTATTCGGAAATCCTCATCCCCTGCTGGAGCGGGGTTCTTCTTTGTTTCTAAAAAGGATGGGGTCTATACACCAATGTATAGACTACCTCGGTTTAAACAAGATTACCATCAAAAAACGCTATCCCCTGCCTTTGATATCCGAACTCTTTGACCGTCTACGCGGAGCAAATATCTTCACCAAACTGGATCTAAAGGGCGCGTATAATCTCATTCGCATCCGTAAAGGTGATGAGTGGAAAACCGCTTTCAATACCAGAAATGGACATTTTGAATATCTAGTCATGCCCTTTGGGCTCTGCAACGCCCCTGCAGTCTTCCAAGACTTTGTTAATGAGATCTTTCGGGACTTATTGTATACTTGTGTTGTAGTCTACTTGGATGACATCTTGATTTTTTCCTCTAACTGAGAGGAACACCGTCGTCATGTCCGTCAAGTGCTCCAAAGACTCAGTGAAAGCCACCTATAAGCTAAATTTGAAAAATGTCTCTTTGAATGCAACAGTCTTCCATTCCTAGGTTATCTAGTCTCTGGCCAAGGGCTTCAAATGGATCCAGATAAACTGTCAGCGGTTTTGGATTGGCCACGCCCTTCTGGACTCCGTGCTATCCAACGCTTCCTGGGATTCGACAAATATTATCGACAGTTTATTCCCCACTTCTCCACCATTGTGGCCCCTATTGTGGCTCTGACTAAGAAGAATGCTAATCCAAAGTCTTGGCCTCCACAAGCGGATGAGGCCTTCAAACATCTCAAAGCTTCCTTTGCCTCTTCACCAGTTTTGTCCAGACCTGATCCGTTGAAACCATTCTTCCGGGAAGTAGATGTTTCCTCAGTCGGAGCTGGAGCCATTCTTCTACAAAAAAAAGCTACTGGACGGAACATTACTTGTGGTTTTTTCTCAAAGACTTTCTCTCCAGCAGAAAAGAACTACTCTATTGGAGATCGTGAACTCCTGGCCATCAAGTTAGCACTCGAGGAGTGGAGACATCTTTTGGAGGGTTCCAAACACCCCATTGTTATTTACACTGACCACAAGAATTTGTCTTACCTCCAGTCCGCTCAGCATTTGAATCCTTGCCAGGCTAGATGGTCGTTGTTTTTTGCCCGCTTCAACTTCGAGATACACTTCTGAGCTGATTCCCTATCTTGTTCTTCTGATGCCTCCGAGTCTGAAGCCCCTCTGCAGCATATTATACCACCTGAGTGCCTGGTCTCCTCTGCTCCAGCTTCACTGGGGCAAACCCCCCCTGGAAAGACTTTTGTTCCTCCACGCCTTCGCCTCAGGATCCTCAAATGGGGGCATTCTTCTCACCTGGCTGGTCATGCTGGCATTAAAAAGTCCATTCAGCTAATCTCCCGTCTGTATTGGTGGCCTACACTGGAGAGTGACGTTAATGATTTTGTTCGGGCTTGTACTGTTTGTGCCCGGGATAAAACTCCTCGCCAGAAGCCTGCTGGACTCCTCCATCCTTTGCCCATCCCTGAGCAACCATGGTCCCAAATTGCCATGGATTTCATTACAGATCTTCCTGATTCACATGGTAACACAGTCATTTGGGTGGTCGTTGATCGTTTTTCCAAGATGGCCCACTTTGTTCCTCTGCCAGGTCTTCCTTCCGCACCTCAGTTGGCTAAACATTTTTTCCTCCAAATTTTTCGCCTCCACGGACTTCCCACGCATATTGTTTCTGACAGAGGCATGCAGTTTGTTTCTAAATTCTGGAGGGCTCTCTGCACCCAGTTGAAGATTAAACTACATTTTTCATCTGCCTACCATCCACAATCTAATGGACAAGTGGAAAGAGTGAACCAGGTTTTGGGCGAAATCTTCGGCACTTTGTTTCTTCTCGCCAAGACGATTGGGTCGACCTTCTGCCCTGGGCCGAATTTTCTTATAATTTAAAAAATTCTGAGTCCTCCGCTAAATCTCCGTTTTTTGTGGTGTACGGCCGTAACCCTCTTCCCCCCCTCCCGTTGCCCACTTCTTCTGGTGTTCCTGCTGTGGATGAGCTGACTCAGGATTTCCCCTCCATCTGGCGTGACACCCGTGATTCTCTCCAATTGGCTTCCTCCCAGATGAAGAAACATGCTGACAAGAGCAGAAGGGCTCCTCCGTTTTTTTCTCCGGGTGACAGAGTATGGCTCCCCGCCAAATATATTAGTTTCCGGGTCCCGAGCTACAAGTTGGACCCGCGGTTCTTAGGCCTGTTCAAAGTCCTAAGACTGATTAACCCTGTGTCCTATCAGCTTCACCTTCCTCCCTCTCTCCACATTCCTAACTCTTTTCATGTCTCGTTACTTAAACCTGTTATCCTTAATAATTTTTCTCCTAAGGTTCCTGTTCCTGTCCCTGTCTCCGGTTCTTCTGATGTCTTCTCTGTCAAACAGATCCTCGCCTCCAAGGTGGTCAGAGGTAAAAAAAAAATTTGCGTGGATTGGGAGAGTTGCGGTCCTGAGGAGAGATCCTGGGAGCCTGAAGCCAACATCTTAGACAAGGACCTTATTGCCAGGTTTCTTGGCTCCAAAAAGAGGGGGGAGATCAAAGGGGGGGGGGGGGGTACTGTTACGCCGAGTGCTCCGGGTTCCCCTCCTCCTCCGGAGCGCTCACGGCATCTTCTGCCCTGCAGAGCTCCGATCAGCAGCACTGACCGGAGACGCTGCTCTGTTGTGCCCGGCGGGGATGCGATCCGCCTGGCGGGACGCGTCCATCCGCGGATCACATCCCGTCCCACTCACCTGTCCCAATCTCCTGCTGGGTCCCGGTGCACGCGGCCCCGCTCTCTAGGGAGCGCGCGCGCCGGGGCTCTCAGATTTAAAGGGCCAGCGCACCACTAATTGGTGCCTGGCCCAATCAGTCTAATCAGCTTCCATCTGTTCCATGTGCATAAAAGTCTGCTTCCCCGTCCGTTCCCTGCCAGATCTTGTTGTTTTTGCACTTGAGAAAGCTTCCCTGTGTACCTGACCTTGCTTTTTCCATTGACAACGAACCTCTGCCGCCTGCCCTGACCTTCTGCTACGTCCGACCTCGGCTCTGTCTCATCCCTTTGTACCGTGCCTGCCTCAGCTGTCAGGGAGGTTTAGTCGTTACCAGGGGAAACGACCTGGGGGTTACCTGCCGCTGCAAATCCATCCAGACCAGTAACCCCTTAGACTCCGTTCCCTTGGTATGGCCCACGTCATCACCTCCCTGACACAGGGGATCCACTACCCCTGCATACCCTGCACTCCGGTCCGGATCCTGACACCTATACTGTCTCCTGATTTGCCTAGGAGCTGTATGTCCCATTATGCAAGCAATGATTGGCTTACCTGGGGTCATGTGATCTTACTTCTACCTTCAAGGTATGTTGGGCTACCTTGACATCATCTCACTGTTATTTCCTCATCCCATCATGCTTTCAGGTGTCAAATACCGTATTTCACCCATCCATTCTGCCATAAAAACATATTTTCCAGGCTCGTAAGGCTTGGCAAAGTGTGAAAGCTCAGTGAGCTGATTTTACCCTAAAGTTTTAAATGGGGCTCAGTTTGCTCATATCTATTCTTGAATATGATGCCACAATTATTGCACTCCTGAATATGGAGATTTTCTGCCATTCTACTCTGAAAATCCTTTTAAGGGTCTATTCACACATACAGTATTCTGCGCAGATTTAATGCACATATTTGATGCGCAGGATTGGAAGCTGTCATTTAGTTTCCATTGAAATCTGAAGCAGAAAATCCTGTGCATCAAATCTGCGCAAAATGCTGTGGTTTAAGATCTATCAGTTCGGATAGGGATCTTTGGTGGACAGCCATTTTCAAGATGGACAGCCAAATATGTTTCATTGATTTCAAGCCTGGATTTTGTTTGGGCCACTCACATTCACAGAGAACATTCACAGAATTGTCCCTTCTGTGTGGTCTTGGCTATGTACTTAAGGCCATTGCCTTGTTGGAAGGTAAACTTTTGGTCCAGTCTGAAGTCCAGAGTACTCTAGACCAGGTTTGCATGAATATATTTCTGTTCTTTGCTCCATTCAGCTTTCCATCAACCCTGACCAGTCACCCTGTCTCAGACACTGAAAACAACTCTTATACTGTATATACAAAACATAATTTACCAGTGACTTGCTTTTTTCAACAACTTTATGTATTCTTCATGGCTACCATCAGAAATTTCAGGCCTCTTACACAGCTTCAGGTCTGCAAGCCTCCACCTTCTGTGGCCTGCCTCTGTCTTAAGGGCCTATCCCCAATTTTATTTTAGTTTCTAATTATATATTTGTAGTTAGATTATAGCAGAGTGCAGTGCAGTAAAACACTGTGCTGCAAATTATTTTACTACACTACACTCTGATATAATCTTATGTACTCCATATAGCTAAAGACAATTATCTGTCCCAAATGGTACAGGGCCCGACCAGAGGAGGCGCCCTACTAGACTTAACCTCTTAACCCCTTAAGGACCGAGCCCTTTTTCACCTTAAGGACCGGAGCGTTTTTTGCAATTCTGACCACTGTCACTTTAAACATTAATAACTCTGGAATGCTTTTAGTTATCATTCTGATTCCGAGATTGTTTTTTCGTGACATATTCTACTTTAACTTAGTGGTAAAATTTTATGGTAACTTGCATCCTTTCTTGGTGAAAAATCACCAAATTTGATGAAAAAAATGAAAATTTTGCATTTTTCTAACTTTGAAGCTCTCTGCTTGTAAGGAAAATGGATATTCAAAATATATTTTTTTGGGGTTCACATATACAATATGTCTACTTTATGTTTGCATCATAAAATTTATGAGTTTTTACTTTTGGAAGACACCATAGGGCTTCAAAGTTCAGCAGCAATTTTGACATTTTTCACAAAATTTTCAAACTCGCTATTTTTCATGGACCAGTTCACGTTTGAAGTGGATTTGAAGGGCCTTCATATTAGAAATGCCCCATAAAAGACCCCATTATAAAAACTACACCCCCCAAAGTATTCAAAATGACATTCAGTAAGTGTATTAACCCTTTAGGTGTTTCACAGGAATAGCAGCAAAGTGAAGGAGAAAATTCAAAATCTTCATTTTTTACACTCGCATTTTCTTGTAGACCCAATTTTTGAATTTTTGAAAGGGGTAAAAAGGAGAAAATTTTTACTTGTATTTGAAACCCAATTTCTCTCGAGTAAGCACATACCTCATATGTCTATGTTAATTGTTCAGCGGGCGCAGTAGAGGGCTCAGAAGGGAAGGAGCGTCAAATGGTTTTTGGCGGGCATGTCACCTTTAGGAAGCCCCTATGGTGCCAGAACAGCAAAAAAACACACATGGCATACCATTTTGGAAACTAGACTCCTCAGGGAACGTAACAAGGGGTAAAGTGAACCTTAATACCCCACAGGTGTTTCACGACTTTAGCATATGTAAAAAAAATATATATTTTTTTTACCTAAAATGCTTGGTTTCCCAAAAATTTTACATTTTTAAAAAGTGTAATAGCAGAAAATACCCCCCAAAATTTGAAACCCAATTTCTCCCGATTCAGAAAACACCCCATATGGGGGTGAAAATTGCTCTGCTGGCGCACTACAGGTCTCAGAAGAGAAGGAGTCACATTTGGCTTTTTGAAAGCAAATTTTGCTCTGGGGGCATGTCGCATTTAGGAAGCCCCTATGGTACCAGAACAGCAAAAAAAAAACACATGGCATACCATTTTGGAAACTAGACCCCTCGGGGAACGTAACAAGGGGTAATGTGAACCTTAATACCCTACAGGTGTTTCACGACTTTTGCATATGTAAAAAAATTTTTTTATTTTTTACCTAATATGCTTGGTTTCCCAAAATGTTAACATTTTTAAAAAGGGTAATAGCAGGAAATACCCCCCAAAATTTGAAGCCCAATTTCTCCCGATTCAGAAAACACCCCATATGGGGGTGAAAAGTGCTCTGCTGGCGCACTACAGGTCTCAGAAGAGAAGGAGTCACATTTGGCTTTTTGAAAGCAAATTTTGCTCTGGGGGCATGCCGCATTTAGGAAGCCCAAATGGTGCCAGAACAGCAAAAAAAAAACACATGGCATACCATTTTGGAAACTAGACCCCTCGGGGAACGTAACAAGGGGTAATGTGAACCTTAATACCCTACAGGTGTTTCACGACTTTTGCATATGTGAACATTTTTTATTTTTTTTTACCTAAAATGCTTGGTTTCCCAAAATTTTTACATTTTTAAAAAGGGTAATAGCAGAAAACACCCCCCAAAATTTGAAGCCCAATTTCTCCCGATTCAGAAAACACCCCATATGGGGGTGAAAAGTGCTCTGCTGGAGCACTACAGGTCTCAGAAGAGAAGGAGTCACGTTTGGCTTTTTGAAAGCAAATTTTGCTCTGGGGGCATGCCGCATTTAGGAAGCCCCTATGGTGCCAGGACAGCAAAAAAAAAACACATGGCATACCATTTTGGAAACTAGACCCCTCGGGGAACATAACAAGGGGTTAAGTGAACCTTTATACCCCACAGGTGTTTTATGACTTTTGTATATGTAAAAAAAAAATTTTTTTTTTTACCTAAAATGCTTGTTTTCCCAAAAATTTTACATTTTTAAAAAGGGTAATAGCAAAAAATACCCCACAAAATTTGAAGCCCAATTTCTCCCGAGTACGGCGATACCCCATATGTGGCCCTAAACTGTTGCCTTGAAATACGACAGGGCTCCAAAGTGAGAGTGCCATGCGCATTTGAGTCCTAAATTAGGGATTGCATAGGGGTGGACATAGGGGTATTCTACGCCAGTGATTCCCAAACAGGGGGCCTCCAGCTGTTGTAAAACTCCCAGCATGCCTGGACAGTCAGTGGCTATCTGGCAATACTGGGAGTAGTTGTTTTGCAACAGCTGGAGGCTCCGTTCTGGAAACAGTGGCGTACCAGACGTTTTTCCTTTTTATTGGGGAGGGGAGGGGGGCTGTGTAGGGGTATGTGTATATGTAGTGTTTTTTACTTTTTATTTTATTTTGTGGTAGTGTAGTGTAGTGTTTTTAGGGTACAGTCACACGAGCGGGGGTTCACAGTAGTTTCTCGCTGGCAGTTTGAGCTGCGGCAGAAAATTTGACGCAGCTCAAACTTGCAGCCGGATACTTACTGTAATCCTCCGCCCCCCTGTGAGTGTACCCTGTACATTCACATTGGGGGGGGGGGAACATCCAGCTGTTGCAAAACTACAACTCCCAGCATGTACGGTCTATCAGTGCATGCTGGGAGTTGTAGTTTTGCAACAACTGGAGACACACAGGTTGTGAAACACCGAGTTTGGTAACAAACTCAGTGTTTTGCAACCAGTGTGCCTTCAGCTGTTGCAAAAGCTACAACCCCCAGCATGTACGGACAGCGGAAGGGCATGCTGGGTCTTGTAGTTATGCAACAGCCGGAGGCATACTACATTGGCTGGGGATGCTGGGGATTGTAGTTATGCAACAGCTGGAGACACACTGGTTTACTACTTAACTCAGTGTGCCTTCAGCAGTTGCAAAACTACAACTCTCAGCAGTCACCGACAGCCAACGGGCATGCTGGGAGTTGTAGTTATGCAACCACCAGATGCACCACTACAACTCCCAGCATGCACTTTAGCTGATTGTGCAAGCTGGGAGTTGTAGTTACACAACAGCTGAAGGTACACTTTTTCATAGAAAGAATGTGCCTTCAGCTGTTGCAAAACTACAAGTCCCAGCATGCCCATAAGGGCATGCTGGGAGTTGTGGTGGTCTGCCTCCTGCTGTTGCATAACTACAGCTCCCAGCATGCCCTTGTTGCATGCTGGGAGCTGTTGCTAAGCAACAGCAGGAGGCTGTCACTCACCTCCAACGATCCAGCAGCACAGGTCAGTCCCTCGTCGTCTCCGCCGCCGCCGCCGCTGCTCCTGGGGCCCCGATCCCAACAGGGGCGCCGGGGATCGGGGTCCCCAGCTCCTGGGGTCTTCTTCCCGCACCCGCTCACGTCCTCCGGAAGAGGGGCGGAGCGGGTTGCGGGAGTGACACCCGCAGCAGGCGCCCTGATTCGTCGGCCGGTAATCCGGCCGACGAATCAGGGCGATCGTGAGGTGGCACCAGTGCCACCTCACCCCTGCTGCCTCTGGCTGTTCGGGGCCGTCTCTGACGGCCCCGATCAGCCAGTAATTCCGGGTCATCGGGTCACTGGAGACCCGATTGACCCGGAATCTGCCGCAGATCGCTGGACTGAATTGTCCAGCGATCTGCGGCAATCGCCGACATGGGGGGACATAATGACCCCCCTGGGCGATATGCCGGGATGCCTGCTGAACGATTTCAGCAGGCATCCGGCTCCGGCTTCCCTCCGGCTAGCGGTGGGGGCCGGAAATGCTCAGGGCGTATCCATACGCCCTCGGTCCTTAAGGACTTGGAAACGGGGGCGTATGGATACGCCCTATGTCCTTAAGGGGTTAAGGACCGAGGGTTTTTCCGTTATTGCATTTTTGTTTTTTCCTCCTTGCCTTTAAAAAATCCTAACTCTTTCAATTTTGCAGCTAAAAATCCATATGATGGCTTATTTTTTGCGCCACCAATTCTACTTTGTAATGACATCAGTCATTTTGCCCAAAAATCGATGGCGAAACGGAAAAAAAATCATTGTGAGACAAAATTGAAAAAAAAAAGTTTCGTAACTTTTGGGGGCTTCCGTTTCTACGTAGTATATTTTTCTGTAAAAATGACACCTTATCTTTATTCTGTAGGTCCATACGATTAAAATGATATCCTACTTATATAGGTTTTTTATTTTGTTGTACTTCTGGAAAAAATTATAACTACATGCAGGAAAATTTATACGTTTAAAATTGTCATCTTCTGACCCCTATAACTTTTTTATTTTTCCACGTATGGGGCATTATGAGGGCTCATTTTTTGCACCGTGATCTGAAGTTTTTAGCAGTCCCATTTTAGCATTGATAGGACTTATTGATCACTTTTTATTCATTTTTTCATTATATAAAAAGTGACCAAAAATGCACTATTTTGGACTTTGGAATTTTTTTGCGTGTACGCCATTGACTGCGCAGCAATACCATATATGTTTATTTTTATTTACACTGTGTTTTTTTTTATGGGAAAAGGGAGGTGATTCAAACTTTTAAATTATATTCTTTTTATTATAGTTTCAACAATACATCAACCACAAAAACCAAACAAGTACAGCAGCCGATCTTTATGCGGTCTAATGTTAGTATACGAAAATCAGGCCGACCACCAAAAAAGAGAAAGAAAAAAGAAAAAAAAAAGGGAGAAAAAAGAAAAAGAAGAAAAAGGGAAAAAGGAAAGAGTTTTCTATAATTTCTAAACTATAATCTAATAACTGGCATTCTGTCTCTAATAAGGCAAAAGGAGGAAATAATAAGACTGCTCTTTTACACCTATTACCCTAAGATTGATTTAAGGGTTTAAACTTAAGCCATTTCGACCAGTGGAAAAAAAAAAATAGCTAATGAAAATGTAGATACAAACTTTTAATAGGGAAGGGGTTAAATGATCTTTATTCACTTTTTTTTTTGCAGTGTTATAGCTCCCATAGGGACCTATAACACTGAACCCACTGATCTATTACATTGATCACTGGTTTCTCATAGGAAACCAATGATCGAGGATTCTGCCGCTTGACTGCTCATGCACTGAGCAGCCATTCGGCGATCGGACAGCGAGGAGGCAGGTAGGGATCCTCCAGCTGTCCTGTAAGCTGTTCGGGATGCCGCGATTTTGCCGTGGCTATCCCGAATAGCTCCCTGAGCTAACCGGCATGCTTTCACTTTCACTTTAGACGCGGCGTTCAACTTTGAATGCCGTGTCTAAAGGGTTAATAGCGTGCGGCACCGCGATCAATGGCGTGCGCTATTAGCCACAGGTCCCGGCCGTTGTTAGAGGCCGGGCCCGACCCGCTATGATGCGGGGCCACGCCATGGCCCCGCATTATAGATCAGGAGCGGACTCATGACGTACCGGTACATCACGTGTCCTTAAGGAGTTAATATTAACCAACAGATCTGATAGAGTAACTGATGTGCAAGTAGAAGGACACCAAGGAAATAGTGATCATAATATAATACATTATAACTTGTTCTTCAATAAGGGAATCTCTCGAGGGGCCACTTAAACAATGCACTTTAGGAAAGCAAAGTTCGATCAACTCAGAGAAGCCCTTAACAATATAAAATGGGATAATGTCCTCAAAAATATGAATACTGACACTAAATGGGAGACTTTTAAGAATATTTTAAATTAATCACTGTAAGATGTATATACCCTATGGAAATAAAACGGTCAGAAATGAAAGAAAACCAATATGGATGAATAAAAATGTTAAGGGGCAAAAAAATGACAAAAATAAAGCATTTAAACTACTAAAACAGGATGGCAGTGAAGAAGCATTAAATAGCTATAGAGAAAAAGTTTAAATATTTAAAATAGAGATAAAAGCCGCAAAAATAGAGACAGAAAGACTAATTGTAAAGTAAAGCTAACCCCAAAATGTTCTTTAACTATATAAATAGCAAAAAGGTCAAAAATGAAAGTGTTGGCCTTTTAAAAAATGATGAGGAACAAATTATAAATGGGGATCAGGAAAAAACTAATATATTAAACAAATTCTTCTCCACTGTACTCCCCAGTACAGGTCACCTGTCTAACCCAGGAAGAAGTACAGTGCCGCCTACAAAAAATCTAAATAGACAAATCACCAGGTCCAGATGGCATTCACCCCCGAGTTCTAAAGGAATTAAGTATTGTAATAGACAGACCTCTATTTTTAATATTCAGGGACTCTATAGTAACAGGGACTGTTCCCCAGGACTGGCGCATGGCAAATGTGGTGTCAATATTTAAAAAGATGACCCTGGAAATTACAGATGTTTTAGTTTAACCTCCTTTGTATGTAAATTGTTTGAGGGTTTTCTAAGAGATGCTATTTTGGAGTATATTGATAAAAATAAATGTATGACTCCATATCAGCATGGCTTTATAAGGGATCAGTCCTGTCAAACTAACCTGATCAGCTTTTATGAGGAGGTGATCTCCAGACTGGACCAGGGGCAATCGCTGGATGTCGTATATCTGGCATTTTCCAAAGCATTTGATACGGTGCCACATAAAAGATTTGTGCATACTATTAGAAGGAACGGGCTGGGGGAGAATGTGTGTAAGTGGGTAAGTAACTGGCTCAGCGATAGGAAACAGAGGGTGGTTATTAATGGTACTTATTCTGATTGGGTGACTGTTACTAGTGGGGTACCACAGGGGTCAGTCTAGGGTCCTGTTCTATTTAATATATTTATTAATGACCTTGTAGAGGGGTTGAATAGTAAAGTAGCAATCTTTGCAGATGATACTAAACTCTGTAAAGCGGTAAACACAATAGAGGACAGTGCACTGTTACAAATGGATCTGGATAGTTTGGGGGTTTGGGCTGAGAAGTGCCAGATGAGGTTCAACATTGATAAATGTAAGGTAATGCACATGGGGAGGAAAAATCTGGGACGGGGTTGTATATTAACCCCTTAAGGACACATGACGTACTGGAACGTCATGTGTCCACTCCCGATCTATAACGCGGGGCCACGGCGTGGCCCCGCGTCATAGCGGTTCGGGCCCGGCCTCTAACAACGGCCGGGACCCGTGGCTAATAGCGCGCAGCATTGATCGCTGTGCCGCGCGCTATTAACCCTTTAGACGCGGCGTTCAAAGTTGAACGCCGCGTCTAAAGTGAAACCGAAAGCATGCCGGCTAGCTCAGTGGGCTGTTCGGGATAGCCGCGGTGAAATCGCGGCATCCCGAACAGCTGACAGGACAGCGGGAGGGCCCCTACCTGCCTCCTCACTGTCCAATCGCCGAATGACAGCTCAGTGCCTGAGATCCAGGCATGAGCAGTCATGCGGCAGAATCATCGATCACTGGTTTCTTATGAGAAACCAGTGATCAATGTAAAAGATCAGTGTGTGCAGTGTTATAGGTCCCTATGGGACCTATAACACTGCAAAAAAAAAGTGCAAAAAAAAAGTGAATAAACATCATTTAACCCCTTCCCTATTAAAAGTTTGAATCACCCCCCTTTTCCCATAAAAGAAAAAACACAGTGTAAATAAAAATTAAAATAAACATAAATGGTATCGCCGCGTGCGGAAATGTCCGAATTATAAAAATATATCGTTAATTAAACCGCACGGTCAATGGCGTGCGCGCAAAAAAATTCCAAAGTCCAAAATAGTGCATTTTTGGTCACTTTTTATATCATGAAAAAATTATCAATAAGTCCTATCAATGCAAAAATGGTACCGTTAAAAACTTCAGATCACGGCGCAAAAAATGAGCCCTCATACCGCCCCATACACGGAAAAATAAAAAAGTTATAGGGGTCAGAAGATGACAATTTTAAACGTATAAATTTTTCTGCATGAAGTTATGATTTTTTCCAGAAGTGCGACAAATTCAAACCTGTATAAGTAGGGTATCATTTTAATCATATGGACCTACAGAATAAAGGTAAGGTGTCATTTTTACCGAAAAATGTACTACGTAGAAACGGAAGCCCCCAAAAGTTACAAAATGGCGTTTTTTTTTTTCAATTTTGTCTCACAATGATTTTTTTTCCCGTTTCACCGTAGATTTTTGGGCACAATGACTGACGTCATTACAAAGTAGAATTGGTGGTGCAAAAAATAAGCCATATATGGATTTTTAGGTGCAAAATTGAAAGAGTTATGATTTTTTAAAGGCAAGGAGCAAAAAACGAAAATGCAAAAACGGAAAAAACCCCGGTCCTTAAGGGGTTAAATGGGAGCACACTTGGGACCACTAACGTGGAAAAGGACTTAGGGGTCCTAGTTAATAGTAAACTTAGCTTTAGTGACAAGTGTCGGGCACCTGCTGCCAAGGTAAATAAAATCATGGGGTGCATCAATAGGGGCATAGATGCCCACGACAAGGAAATAATTGTACCGCTGTACAAATCACTAGTCAGACCACACCTAGAATACTGTGTACAGTATTGGGCAAGAAAGATATAGTGGAGCTGGAGAGGGTTCAAAGACGGGCAACCAGAGTAATATGGGGAATGGGAGGACTACAGTACCCAGAAAGATTATCAGAATTGGGGTTATTTAGTTTAGAAAAAAGAAGGCTTAGGGGAGACCTGCTAACTATGTATAAATATATCAGGGGACAGTACAGAGATCTCTCCCATGATCTATTTATACCAAGGACTGTTACTATAACAAGGGGGCATCCTCTATGTTTAAAGGAAAGAAGGTTTCTACACCACCACAGATGGGAGTTCTTTACTGTAAGAGCAGAGAGACTGTGGAATTCTCTGCCTGAGGAGGTGGTCATGGGGAACTCTGTAACAGAGTTCAAAAGGGGTCTGGATGCATTTTTGGAGAATAATAACATCGCTGGTTACGTATACTAGATTTATAGGAACAGAATGTTGATCCAGAGATTTATTCTGACTGCCATATTTTGAGTCAGGAAGGAATTTTTACCTCTAGTATGAGGGTTTTTTGCCTTCCCCTGGATCAACTCAGTAGGGACTTATTAGGGATATAGGTTGAACTAGATGGACTCTGGTCTTTTTTCAACCTTACGAACTATGTTACTATGTTACTATATGGTTACTGTTAAACTGCCTAAAAAATCTGCCTAATAATTTGCCAATATCCCCACATACTGATGATAAATAGGTACATACCAGCTGTTTTCTCTGATCAGTGTCGTTCACTTTTCCTTTTTTTCCACTATCTGCATCCTGAAGATTTTAGGATCTGTTCCTCCATCGAATCCTTTGAAGCACAGGCAAGGGAACTAAGTCAGAGATTCCATGACCGAGGCTATGACAAAAATTGCATCAAAAGAGCATACAAGAGAGCGAAATACACCAGCAGAGATGCATTACTCCAACAGAAACCACCAAGACACATCGATAATCAGGTGAGATTTATCACTACCTTTCACTCGCAGTCCAAACATGTCCGTGACGTGATGAAAAAATTCTGGGATATACTTATGGTTGATCAGGTGCTCAAATTGTACTTACAACCATATCCATATATTACCTATAAAATATCAACCAACCTCCGTGACACCCTTGTTCACAGCTATTATGGTTGTCAAACACCCACCAAATTGTTTGGGTCCAAAGGACCAGTCTGGGCATATAAAGCATGTGGATCCTGTGTGGCATGCCGAAATCTAGTGACCGATACACATTTATGGGACTCCAAACGGTCGAAACAATTCAGGATCACACATACAATAACCTGTCACACCATTGGCATTGTTTACCATGCAACTTGCCCTTGTGGTTTCACCTATGTAGGTCTTACCACAAGAGAATTCAAACGGCGGATCCGCGAACATGTCCTAGGCATAATGGCTGCAAAAGAACAAGATGATGTCTTCTCGTTGACCATCATACCATGTCACTTCAAACTCCATCACTCCAGTGATCCCTCCGACCTCCAATTTCGAGGTATTGATCGTGTTTTTCCAGGCTTCAGGGGGGGTAACTGGAAGAAAATGTTAGCACAGAGGAAAGCTCAGTGGATCTTCAGGCTCAATATGGTTCACCCTTTGGGCCTGAATGACTCACTGAGCTTCGCCCCGTTCCTGTGAGTAATTCTTGGCAGGTCTTTTTTCCACTGCATATTTATCTTTCTCTTTTCCTTCTTGCTCTTTTTTCTTTTTCTTTCCCCTCTACCTTTTCTTTTCCTTACTCTCCCCCCCTTCCCCCCCTTTTTCCCTCTCCCCCCTCCCCCTTCCCCTTTCCCTCCTCTACCCCCTCCCCTCTCTCTTTTTACCTACTGTCCTTTTGTTTTTCTTCTGACTTTTTCTTTTTCTTCCTTTTCTTTTCTCCATCCTCTTCCCCCCTTTTCTTTTCCCCTTCTCCCCTTTCCCCTCCCCGTCTTCCCCTTCCCTCCTCTCCTCTTCTGCCTTTCCCCCCCCTTTTTTTCTCCTTCTCTCCCTCCCTTTTCCTCTTTTCTCTACTCTATTTTTCCCTCTTCCATCCTTCCCTTTCTTTTTCATATACATCCTCTAGTTCTCATGCACCGTCCTCTAGTACCAATATTGGTACTTACATCATTATGAGTATCTTGATCCTCTCTGGGCTTTCACCTTTTAAGACAATGTTAAATAATTTTTTAACAGTCTGTTAGTCTAATTTTCCTTCTCTCTCTTTGTCTCTAGTCTTTTGGCAGCGCTTTGTGTCGCTGCTTTTTCCACAGCCCACGTTCATCGCATCACCAAGATCACTTCATTCTTCCATTAAGCCACATCTATTCATGCACTCCCTTGGTCTTATTGTTATCCTGCTCCTTGTTGCTCCTATGGGTGCTAGACCATTTTTAATTTTTCATTGTATATTATGTCTGTGTAATGTCTAATATTTGGTGTTTCTTTTATCATTGTTATGATTTTTGACTCTACATGTCTTGCATTTGCACTTTACATTATTGGAGGTTTACATATTCAACATGTCACGTTATCGCATTATCTTTGTCACTTTCACAGGGGTATTCCCCGCATATACTCACTATCCACTACCAGAATATATATTTATTTTCTTATATTTTTTATATATTTTCCATGTATTCTTCATTTTTTCCTCTTGCACACAATTGTATTGCATTTGCACTTTATATTATTGGATGTTTACATATTAAACTTGTCACTTTACTGCATCATTTGTGTCATCTTCACAGGGGTATCCCCCGTGTATACTCACCTCACACTACCAGAATATATACATATATTTGGTTTTATTATTTCTTCATTTATTCTTCATTTTCCATACATCCTTCATTGTATATTTTCAGTTGATCAGCTAGTGATCACACTATTCATCTATTCACCTCTTTTCATCTCTTTTTCATTTTTTATTTTACATTATATGATATTTTGTTCTCTCTTTTTAAATTTTTTTCACATCGTTTATTTCATTTCACACATTGCCTATGTTTCCCACATCCCTTTTCCCATCCCCCTTCCTTTCCTTTTTTCCCCCTTTCCCCATCACATCCCTTATCCCTTCCCCCATCCCCCATCCCCCTTCCCCCCCTCCCCTCTCCTATTCACCTCCTCTTGTGGTGAATGGTGAATCCATGAGCTATCTGTACATACATTCATCATTCTATCATGTCACATTGCCCATTATTTACACTTTACTCACCTCAGCATCCTCCATTTGTCCTTACATATTCACACATTACATTTCCACAAATTTTTTATTATTATCAATTATTATTAATAGTTTTTTATTATTGTTTTCTTTTTTACATATTTATCTGTCACTGTGTTTGACATGTGTTGTTGTAATTGCAATAATAAATTACATTAATACTTTTTTCCCATCACCGTGTGTGTGTTTGTCACTTTATCACCTGCATGTAGCACGTCACTGTATGTATGAGTGTGTATGACTGTGTGCTCACCTGCACTGCGCATGCGCACCTACCCTCCATTGGCCGGCATTCTGTGTGCACGCGCCCGTCTGTGGTGCATCACATGATCAGAGATGTCGGTCATTTGATGCGCTATGCACTGACGTTCCTGTGCGCGGTCCCATATACTTACATCATCACTCAACCGGAAGGTCGCGTGATGCAGAGGGGAACTGGAAGCATTCATTTCAGCATCCGGACGGACGCTTATCCTCATGCCACGAGGTATAATGGAGCTAGGCTTTATTTATCTAATTGGTGCTGCAATGCACCATGGGAGACATTTGGGTTGGTTCTCTATTTCATTGGTTAATTATACTGAGCATCTACAAGTGAGTGCTATGATTGTTGCGCAGCCTATATATAATACTTGGTGATGTGACCATAAGTCACGTCCCCTGAGGAAGCATTTTGGATAAGCGAAACGATCATTGGGGTCTGGTGGGTATGGTCTGGCATCCTGTACCATGTTGTTACTTTTGCATGATTTATCTATGGCAGTCTCTGGACACATCTACTAGTAATTGAGGCTCAGGCGTTTTTGCCTGATGCCCTATGTCTTTACCTTTTGTCTCTTAGCAACTGTCCATGATACCATATATGCTGTTATTTAGCCAGCCTCTATGCCCACTGTTGTTCTGCTGTATCTGGTGCTTTTTTTGCAATTTATTTCTCTATTTGCTGTCTTTTATATTAATTATTTTTTCATGAATTAAATAAAGCTTTGCATTTTTTTATAATTCTTCTTGCTGTGCTTCAATCTCTTCTTAAAGGTGTTCTCAAGATTTTACTTTGCTAAGACTTGTTTTCACAGACCCTTCCAGAGCCGTCAGACAAACATTTTAGACTCCTTTCTCCAGCACAATGCCAACCTCTTCACAAACTCCCCAAATGTGTTACCCCACAAAGTAAAAGTGATGTTTGTGCTTAAGGCTCCCATATATAGCTTCTGTATATACCCCCTCTGTGCCTTCATATATAGCTAAAGACCGCCTCTGTACCCCCATATATACTGTAGCTATTGAGGCCCCTATATATATTGTAAGACCCCTATGCCACATATGAAGTTGTAGTAGCCTCTGTGCCCAAATCTCCTATATTGTCGTAGGCCCACTGTGCCCCCATGTGCAGCTGTAAGCCCCCTGTGCCCTCATTTGTAGTTATAAGCCCCTATGTGTCCCCATAGATAGTTGTAGAACCTTCTTTATCCCATAGGCTGTACCCATATATGGCTGCAGGCAGTATGTCTGTGTATTACCCCGCTTTGGTGCTCCGCCCACTCCTCCTCCAGTTTAGGGCCTGTGGGGCATAGCAGTAGGTTCCTGTACCAAGCAATAAGCTGGTCAGTTAGTGCCCAAAAGCAACTGTGATCCTTAAAATCCAGTGAGTTTTGCACAAAAAGTGATGAACTGTCACTGCTTATTTTGCAAGTTCCTGGGTAAAGTGTAAGTAGTTTCCATAACTATGCATCTGTGGTCGTTATTGCCTCTGGGCTGCTTGGCCTAGGAAGCAACATTCCTTGAAAAGTGGAGGTTAACACACAATCCAACAGGCAGTTCTCTCCCTCATGGCTTGGTTTTTGCTCTGATATGCAATGTTAGCTGTGAGACCTTATAAAGAGAGGGGTGTGTATTTCTAAACCAAGTCCAATCAACTGAATTTACCACAGGTGACTCCAGCAAAGGGTCTGTTTCCAAATTATTATTTTATTTTAGCACAAGGCCTCAATATAACCAAATGTAAAAAAAAAATGAAAGGGTCTGAAGACTTTCAAAATGTATTGTAAATAAATTATACTGGCCTTTAATTTATTTATTTATTTATTTTTCATTTGTTTGCAAAGATGGCATGGGTACCTGTCAATCTTTAAGAGTATGTTCACACTATGGAATTTCTGCATGGAATTGCGCTCAGAAATTCTGATGATCAAACCTTAAAGGGGTACTCCGGTGAAAAAATCGTAATCCTTTCATACTTATTAGCTGCTGAATACTACAGAGGAAATTCTTTTCTTTTTGGAATGCTATCTGATGACATCACGAGCACAGTTCTCTCTGCTGACGTTATTATAATAATAATAATGCTTTATTTATTGTTGGATTTGAACCCAAGTCCCCAACACTGCAAGGCAGCAGTGCTAACCACTGAGCCACCATCCTGCCCTTAGCATACATTTGCTATGCATGGTTGCTAAAATGGACAGAGATGTCAGCAGAGAGCACTGTGTTCATCAGCATCAGTGTTCCAAAAAGAAAGGAATTTCCTCTGTTTTTTTAATAGAAGTAATTCACAAATATGTTGAACTTTATGCCACCAGTTGATTTAAAAGAAAAAAGGTTTTCACCCTTTAACATTGGTGTGAATGGGCCTTTTGTGGATCCATTTACACTACAGAGAATTCAGTTGCTTAAATGTATCCTTCTAAAGAATGAACATGTTCATTCATTCAGTGGAATTATGGGTGGACTGCAATGTCGTCAATGGTAATGGCGCAGGTCTGCACGGTCTGCAGGTCTGCACGGTCTAACACAACTGATGTTTTAGAAGCTTGCTTCCAACCCTTGCAAAATAAAGAATTGTGCACAAAGATGAATGCACATGTGCAGAGTTGATTACTAGGTTGATAGGGGTGATGCAGTTGGACCCCTGTTGCTTAGTAAGTCATAGTAAATGTTGGCAAGAAGACTTCTTTAAGTACTCTATGCAAAGAAGGTTTTCCATTAACACTATTTTTTTCCAGTATGTTGCAAACAAGTAATATTTCTAGAATATATTACTGTTACCTATGAAAACAGACACATAGACATGCAGTGAAGAGATGCCCTAAATAGGGGAAAGATAATGGGCACTTGACCACAGAAGCATTTCATCTCAGAAAGTGGTCACTGCTTGCTCAACAACGAAACATACGGGACATATGTGGGAGCGCACTAGTGATACTATCTGTGGTACATTAAACAGGTGGTGGTCAGGGTGGTGAAATGCATCCCTTTGTTGCCAGGGCACCATTAACCTACATTATCCGAGGATATTACAGCTTCTCCTGGGCCAGGCATGGAATAAGAAATACACCAAAGCCAGGTTATGGATAACTATCTTTACTGAGGCAGTAGTTGTTACAATCCTCACAGCGCAGATTGGAGTAGAGGAGATGCAGTGTGACTCTTGAGAGCCCTGTGAACTTGCTGTGACTTGTAGTATTGTACCTGGGATTTTAGGCTTAATGCTGAGGCCTCCCACGCTGACTAGGATTCTAATAGTGTCCAATTATGCTACACCATGAAGGTATGAATTATCTCTGTGTGGCCTGTTGTCTCACAGAATATTATGCTTGCAATTAGGAATCTCTGAATTCTCTGGAGTGGGGAACACTTTCATAATGGTGTGGTCACTTGATTGAATATTTATTTCAGTCTTCCTTTAGATCCATCTGATACTCCTTCTTTCTCTTGTCCAAACTGTAGCTCACACTGAACTCTGCACTAGTCTCAAGTAAACTGAAACGAAAGAACTGACTAGCTCCTCCCCCCTACACTATATATGGCCTAGCTAAATGCACCTCCCATTGGGCAATCAGGATCACATGAGTATTCTGTATCATACCTCCTTACAGATATCCTGAACATTCCTTAACCTCCTGAGCGGTATTCCCGAGCGTGACTCGGGGTTAATTTTCCCAGCCAGGATCGGTAACCCCGAGTCACGCTCGGGGTAGAATTGCAGAGTTCCCGGTCGGGCTGCACGATATATCGCAAAAGCAATGCGATATAGCGATGCGGCCCCCGAGAAAACATGCGATTATCTGCTCTGGTCGGCTCCCGTTGCTGGGGCCGGCCAGAGCAGGTAAAGAAAAATACTAAAATTCAGTGTTTCCCTACCAGGGGGCCTCCAGCTGTTCCAAAACTACAACTCTCAGCATGCCCGAACAGCCAAAGGCTGTCCGGGCATGCTGGGAGTAGTAGTTTCACAACAGCTGGAGGCCCCCTGGTAGAAAAACACTGAGCTAAGTGTAAAGGGAAGAAGTAGTAAAATAAAAAAACCTTTTGCTCACCTAGTCCCGGTCCCTGCAGATGCCGTTCCCCTCCGTGCGGTCCGGGGTGTCCTCTCTTCACTATTCATCTTCTAGGACCTTTCACTTTTCAGCCAATCACAGGCCGCAGTGGTGTAAAGCCTGTGATTGGCTGAAGGGGAAAGGACTTGTTCTGCAGGAAATACACTAGGTTTGAAATCTGCCCGGCAAACCTAGTGTATTTGCTGCAGGACAAGAAGGTGAAAAGGGGGGGGGGGGGGATGTGACAGGGGGGAATGTGACAGGGGGGATGTGACAGGGGATGAATGTGACAAGGGGGAATGTGACAGGGGCGAATGTGACAGGGGGGGGAATGTGACAGGGGGGAATGTGACAGGGGGGGAATGTGACTGGGGGGGGGATGTGACAGAGGGGGATTTTACAGGGGGGGAGGGGAATGTGACATGAAGGGGGGATGTGACAGGGGGGGAGGGGAATGTGACATGAAGGGGGGATGTGACAAGGGGGGGATGTGACAGGGGGAGGGGAATGTAACATGAAGGGGGAGAATGTGACAAGGGGGGAAGAATGTGACAAGGAGGGGGGAGAATGTGACAGGGGATGTGACAAGGGAGAGGGGAATGTGACGGGGGAGATGTGAAATGGGCGGAGGGAGATGTGAAATTGAGTTAAAAAAAATTGTACCGCTTTTGGTACACATTTCCAGACAGAATCATACCGCCAGGGAGGTTAAAGATGCAGTGCAACACGATATAAATTAACAGGACAAATATAATGAATATCACCTGTGCAGCAGGGCCTATTGCAGGCACCTGAAGCAATGTTTACCTGACAGGACGCACTCCGGTACTGGGAAACCACACATAGTGCCCTGTACATTAAATAAGGTAGAGCAGATACCCTTTCACTTGACATTAATGTGTGATTGGAAAATGCTTTTGAATGTGTATCATATAAGGTACTTTTTTTTTTGACTGATTCCCAATAAAAATGTCTGACAGCAGCCTTAAATGTTTCCTCTTCAAAATAATTTTGCCACCTGACATTTAACTGGCTTGTTATAAGAATTGAAAGTATTTCCTTTCCAACAAAAGCCTCCCCTCCTAATTTACATTTTGCATAGCTATTTTCCATTCCAATTTTTTTCCACACTGCTGCTAAGAACAAAACCCTCCCACTATTTCTACTGTAACCTTTCGCTTCCTGAATCAGAAAATGCTTTTTTTACGCACAGCTACTTTTATGCTATAATCAAACTGACTCTAAAGATTGTACAACTAATGGAAATAATGGCCCACCTGTCAACAAGCTGTCGAAAATGTTTTAAATGTTTTAATATTTTTCCTCCCAACGCCTGCACAGACTCCGTCTCATTCTTTTGCTCTGCATACAGTAGTTTCCCTATAGTGATATTGAATACTGTTGATTAGCTACAAAACATTCAATGCAGTTACACGTGGTCCCAAAAGATCAGAATGTTCTCTGGCTTTGTGATTTCCTCTGGCCACCCTGTATGATTAATTGCTATTTATTCTCGCTATGTACTTTTTACTAAAAACATACTGACCAATAAAATTATTTTCTAGTATGACATATTTACACAAAGGGTATTAAGCAATCCTTGACTTGGGTGTATGGACTATGAAAAAAGATAATTTTCTGACTTATTACAGTATTCAATGTGTGAATGACAATTTGTCACCAAATAGACTTACCTATATTTCCTGCAAACACATCTTATTTTGCATTATTTAGCTTTTATGAGATAGATAACATAGAGAAAGCAAGTGAATTACTTAATATATCAAGAATCCTAAATGTATACTAAAGGGCTGCCGAAGGTATTATATAGAAAATCTATAGTTGTAAAAAAGCAATCTATACTACTCAAAATTTAAAATGTAGAAGTAAAAGTTGTGGAATTTTATAAATCATAGCATAAATAGGCATGTCCTATGTAAATGTTAGAAAAAAAAAAAACATCTTCATTTGCTCAGAATTGCATAAGAGCACTACACACAGAAATGCACAAACTTGGGAGACCGTCGCTTGGCTATGGAGCCATGAAGACATACCTTGTGGGAGCTCCCGGCTGCCGACACTTTCATTGCTAGATTTTCACTACTCAACTGCTCCCAGGGATGCACAGACGATGGAACAACACTGCAGAATCCTTCTTTCACGATTAACCTGCTCAGTGCTCTCTTTGGTGGTTATATGCCACTTCTTTAGTGAGCCACGTTTTCCCTAGCCCAGAATGAGGTACAGCAATATGCCAGCCCCGCCTGTTCCTCTGCCCTCACCTACAGCTCTTGCAGCTTTCCCTGCATAAAAAGTGCCTTTGAGTAGCAGTGTTCTCTGCTCCGGTACCCTTCTTATATTTGTGACTAAGCACCTGAAGAGGCCCCTTCATGTCTCTTTCCCAGGCCCTCCAGCTCAGGTTTTCAGAGATCTCCTTGACCCTTTCCAGGACCTGCCTCCACAGTTGCTCATGTGTACAAGCCAGGATCTGCACATCCAGGGAACTGGGGCTACTACTGCTCAGATGTACCTTTTAGGACCGGCACATATTGTTGCAAAAATACACCTTCCTGGAGCTGTGTAGCCTTCTTTGTAGTCATCTGTGCACGATGACTTGTACACTTGGCTGCTGCTGCTGCTACTTGTTGTCAGGATTCGGCAGGCTGGAGGTGGATCCTCTGTGTCAGATAGGGATTGGCGTGGACCGTGTCGGTGGACCGGTTCTAAGTTGCTACTGGTTTTCACCAGAGCCTGCCGCAAAGCGGGATGGACTTGCAGCGGCAGTAGCAACCAGGTCGTATCCACCGGCAACTGCTCAACCTCTCTGACTGCTGAGATAGGCGCGGTACAAGGGATTAGACACGAGCAGGGTCGGACGTAGCAGAAGGTCAGGGCAGGCAGCAAGGATCGTTGTCAGGGGCAACGGCAAGAGGTCTGGAACACAGGCTAGGAACACACAAGGAACGCTTTCACTGGCACAATGGCAACAAGATCCGGCAAGGAAGTGCAGGGGAAGTGAGGTATTATAGGGAAGTGCACAGGTGAAGACACTAATTAAAACCCATGCGCCAATCAGTGGCGCACCGGCCCTTTAAATCGCAAAGACCCGGCGCGCGCGCCCTAGGGAGCGGGGCCGCGCGCCGGGACAGCACAGACGGGGAACGAGTCTGGTAAGTGGGTCGGGATGCGCACCGCGAGCGGGCGCGTCCCGCATCGTGAATCGCATACCAGCTGGGGACATTATCGCAGCGCACCCGGTCAGCGGGTCTGACCGGGGCGCTGCGAACAGGTGTAGAGGAGCGGGGAGGAGCGGGGACCCGGAGCGCTCGGCGTAACACTTGTACTGGGTTTGGACACATGGTTGCCCACAGTATTGGTATTGTCAATATTTTTTTTCAACAACTAGAAGTTATTCTACAATCCACCATGCAGAGGTGGCCTCACTTCGATTGGGCCCCTAACACGCTCATTCTAATCCTCTCTTTTGTGCATATAGCTTCTGTCTGGTTGACATGCAGGAACCACTATCAGTTTAACCCCTTAAGGACGCAGGGTTCTTCAGTTTTTGCACTTTAGTTTTTTCCTCCTTACCTTTTAAAAATCATAACCCTTTCAATTTCCCACTAAAAATCCATATTGTGGCTTATTTTTTTGCGTCACCAATTCTACTTTGCAGGGACATTAATCATTTTACCCCAAAATTCCCGGCTAAATGGAAAAAAAATCATTGTGCGACAAAATCGAAGATAAAAGGCCATTTTGTAACTTTTGGGGGCTTCCGTTTCTAGGCAGTGCATATTTCGGTAAAAATGACACCTTATCATTATTCTGTAGGTCCATATGGTTAAAATGATACCCTACTTATATAGGTTTTTCGTGCTTCTGGAAAAAAATCATAACTACATGCAGGAAAATGTATACGTTTAAAAATGTCCTCTTCTGACCCCTATAACTTTTTTATTTTTCCACATACAGGGCGTGTGAGGACTCATTTTTTTCGCCCTAATCGGAAGTTTTTATCGGTATCATTTTTGTTTTGATCTGACTTTTTGATCACTTTTTATTATTTTTAATGGTATAAAAAGTGACCAAAAATACCCTTTTTTGGACTTTGTAATTTTTTTACGTGTACGCCATTGACCATGCGGTTTAATTAACGATATATTTTTATAGTTCGGACATAAACGCACGCGGCGATACCACATATGTTTATTTTTATTTTTATTTACACTGTTTTATTTTTTTTATGGGAAAAGGGGGTGATTCAAACTTTTATTAGGGAAGGGGTTAAATGACCTTTATTAACACTTTTTGATCACTTTTTTTTGCAGTGTTATAGGTCCCATAGGTACCTATAACACTGAACACACTGATCTCTCATGCTGATCACTGGCGTGTATTAACACGCCTGTGATCACTGTTATCGGCGCTTGACTGCTCCTGTCTAGATCTCAGGCACGGAGCAGTCATTCGTCGAGGAGGCAGGTCCCTCCCGGTGTCCTGTAAGCTGTTCGGGACGGCGCATTTTCACCGTGGCGGTCCTGAACAGCCCGACTGAGCAGCCCGGGTCACTTTCACTTTAACTTCTAACGCGGCAGTGAGCTTTGATCGCCGCTTCTGAAGGGTTAAAAATACAGGGCATCACCACAACTGGTCCCGGCCGTTGATAGCCGTCGGGACAGACCCGATATGCATATGGCGGGAGCCGGTGGAGGACGTAAATATACGTCCTTCGTCGTTAAGGGGTGCACGGCCATGGAGGTTTGCCACTTGTATTGTCAGATACACACAGAATAATACCCAGCACAACTACCTAATATACAGGTGCATGTTGCTGTGGCAAATACAAAGCATACAGGTAGAAGGTTACAGCAGCACTCTTGGTGAAAAAATGGAGGCTCTTAATGC
This sequence comes from Hyla sarda, assembly GCF_029499605.1. Lineage (NCBI taxonomy): Eukaryota > Metazoa > Chordata > Amphibia > Anura > Hylidae > Hyla > Hyla sarda. The sequence goes on along the minus strand of NC_079190.1, from coordinate 150,088,081 downwards.
ACTTTTTGAACACATCAGCCCTGATTTACTATTGTAAACCTGACTGCTTTTCTCGGGTTGTGTGCCAAAATGTGGTGCAATGTGCCACAATTATGCACAATGCACCACAAATTGTGCCTGCACCAGATATCAATAATAAATTAATGAACCCACAAACCCGACAAACCTGAAAAAGGAACGTGGTTGCCCAGAAAAAAGGTGTTGCCATCTGGAAAAAGAGGCGTGATTTCACAACCCAACCTATTTATTGCTGAATTCACAAAAAATCCTGTGAATAAATGGCTGGAAATTTTCACTTAGAAAAAGCTATTCAGAAAACGTTCCCTACTTGTAAATCTGTGAATCCCCATAGTAAATAGTGTTGAATCCTACAAGTTTGAAACAACATTTTACACTAGTAAAAACCCAACACTCTTAGTAAATGAGGACCAACATGTCCCCCATCCACCACTTGGAGGAGGCCTCATTTTGGATGGGACCCTAACACACTCACTCTACTAACCTTTGCTGGGTGACATGCAGGATCAAAAGTGCTACTACTGCGCTGCAGCGCATGTCCTTAAATGGGTACTGTCATGAAATCAAAAAATTGATATGTTGTAGTACTTAAATTGCGGGCTGCGCGGCGGGGAGCGGGATGTGCGGCCATCACGGTGTGCCTCCAGTTTTTTCCCCACTACAACTCCCAGCATGCCCTGACAGCCAGTAGATGTCAGGGCATGCTGGGAGTTGTAGTGGTGAAATGGCTGGAGGCACCCTGTTAGGAGAACTAAGGGCGGAAGTTGGCCCCCAGCAGGCATCAGTGACGTGGTGCCTGCTGGGGAAGTCTGCCTGGTAGTGAGCACACTACCAGGCAGACTAAATGCCATTTTTAAAATAGTAAAAAAATAAAAATAAAGGCAGGGAGGGTGTTAGGGATAGAAGGGCAATGGGCAGAGACAGAAAAAAAAACATGATGGTGGGAGCTACCCTTTAAGGGTCTATTCACATCTAAAGTATTCTGCACAGAACTGAAGCACAGGATTGCTGCAGATTTCAATGTAAACTAAATGACTGAACACAGCTTCTAATCCTGAGCATCAAATCTGCGCAGAATACTGTACATGTGAATAGACCCTTAAGGACATGTGCCGCAGTGCAGCGATTAACTTTGCGCACAGTGCCGTACATTTATGGCACGGCTATGATGTGAGCACATGAGCCTGGCAGTTGTCAGCAGTCGCAGACCCGCCGGTAATGGTGAATGTCAGCGATCGTCCTTATGTCTGCCATTAACCCCTCAGATGTTGTGATCAAAACAAATCATGGCATCTGCGGCAGTGCTGCACTTTAAATGGCTGATCTGATCGCCTGTGACACTGCCGCGGGATCAGATCAGCCAAGATTGCGGATGAAGGTCCCTTACCTGCCTCCGTCGCTCTCCCAGGGTATTCTGCTCTGATCTGCCTTTCAGCAGACCAGAGCAGAAGTTCACTGATAATACTGATCAGTGCTATGCCCTATACAGTATTAGTAATTTGATGATTGCTAAGAAAAGATTTGCAAAAGCCCCCCCCCCAATAAAAATTAGTCTTTTTCCCCATTTTAATCAAAAAAGCATAATAAATGATAAATCATAATCATATTTGGTATTGCCACATGCGTAAATGTCAGAACTATAAAAATATGATGTTAATGATTCCATACGGTGAATGGCGTAGACGTAAAGAAAAAGTCAAAAATTTCAACTTTTTGTTCACATCACATTGCAAAAACAAAATTATAAAAAGCCATCAAAAAGTCACATATATGCAAAAGTGGTACTTAAAAAAAACTACAGATCATAGTGCAAAAAATGAGTCCTCATACAGCCCTGTATATAAAAACATTTAAATGTTAGAGGTGATCAAAATAGGGCAATTTTAAACTTACTGATTTCATAAAGAAAGTTTGAGATTTTATAAAAGCAGTAAAATAATAGAAACATATGCAACCATGCGTATCATTTTAATCATATGACCCAAAGAATAAAGAAAACATGACATTTTTACTAAAAAGTGTACAGCGTGAGAACGAACCAACCGATTTGCAAATTTGCTAAATTGTGATTTTCATTTAAATTTCCTCACACAAAAAATGTTTTTTTGGGCTTACCATACATTTTAGGGCGATGTGATTAAAAAGCACAATTGGTCATGAAAAAAAACAAGCCTTCATGAAGGTCTGTAAATGGAAATATAAGAGTTATAGATTTTAGAAGGCGAGGAGGAAAAAACGAAAACACAAAAATAAAATTGGCTGTGTCCTTAAGGCCAAAATGGGCTGTGTCCTTAAGGGGTTAATAAGTTTACATATTTTTATACGGAAAATGTGAACAAGTAGGTGATTTAAACTTTTTGTATGAAAAGAATTAATGTATAAGTGCACAACCTTTATTGATTTTTTTTTTGTATACTCTATTCTTCCCCTCGGGGGACTTATACGAGGAATTATTAGATTCCTCATACAGATCAGTGCAGGCTCTATCAATCTGAGAGTCCTAGCAGCCATGGAACGAGAGATAAGCCCTCTGGCTTCCAGAACAATGGTGATTGCCCTGGGATAATGGGCAATCCACACCACTACACCAAAGATGACAGCTCTAAGTTTATCAGTGACACCTAAATGGTTAAAGATGACCTCCGATATGGGGTACCAAGAAAAATAAATAAAAAATGACCTCAGTTAGTAAATAATCTACTCATCAATCGTCCAAACTTTGCTTGACGAAAATCGGTCCATGGTCCTGGTTCATGGACTCCATCTTCTATGATACTTCATGTTGGCTTCCTGAAATATTCTCACCACCCTCCTGCCCTTGCTCCCTCCCCTAATCACAATATGTATGCCCACAGCCAACTCCCTCAAAGCTAACCACACCTAGCCCAGTTATGTCCCCACTCCCCATGGTTGTAATCCTCCAATAGTGTATTGTGCTGCAGCGTGTTCATGCTGTGATGTTATCTATTTATACATACTGCAATGAGTTTACATAGGGAACATCTATTTTGCCGGAGCTGCAGTGTGGAAGAGGTCACAGGGGTCTGCCATTATTGTAAATATTTCCCTATCTTCTGTTTCCTATCTAAAATGTTCTCAATATATAATGCCCGCCCCCTAGCTATGAGGTGCGCTCCACATCTGAGCACGCTTCATACTCAGTGTGTCCCAGTTGCTATCAGCAACCGGGACACGTGTCTAATGCCGGACATCGCCAATTGGCACATGCCTGGCATCAATCCTACAAGCGCCTTGATCACATTTAATCAGGGTGTCTAAATCCAGTTCCCGGCTAGCTCAGTGGGCTGATCAGGATAACCACGATGCAATCACATTGTCCTGATCTCTCTCTCTTTCTTCCTGCCCCTCTCTCACTCTCTCCCTTTCTCTGTCTCTCTCTCCCTCTCTCTTTATCCCTGTCACTCTTTCTTTATCCCTGACCTTTTCTCTCTCTCCCTTTCTCTTTCTCCCTGCCTTTCTCTCTCTCTCTCTCCCCCTGCCCCTCTTCCTTTCTGTCTCTCTCTCCCTTTATCCCTGAACATCTCTCTCCCTTTATCCCTGACTCTCTTTCTTTATCCCTCACCCTTTCTCTCTCTCATCTCTCTCTATTTCCCTGTCCCTCTTGTGCTCTCTCCTTCTCTCTTTTTCTCCCTGCCCCTCTCTCCCTCTCGCTCTCTCTTTCTCCTTGCCTCTCTCTCCCACTCTCTTTATGCCTGCCCCTCTCCCTCTCTTTCTCTCTCTCTCTCCCTTTGTCCTTGACCCATTTTCTTTATCCCTGACCTTTTCTTACTCCCTGCCTTCATCGCCTCTCTCTCTCCCTTCCCCTTTCCTTCTCTCTCTTTCTCTCTCTCCCTTTATCCCTGACCCTCTCTCTCTCAGCTGTATTTACCACTTAAAGAAGCAGTGTCCAGCATGCAACCTCCATAGCGACGCTGTATCTCCTGTTTTCTAACATAGATGCATTGTGGAGATCTGTTGGCCTCAATTTCCTTCTAGCTTAGACACAGCTGGTTTCCTGGGTAAAGCCATGGTGTGGGTTGGCCCGGCAGTCAGAACTGCTTCCCCTATAATCTGGATAGGGGATACAAATCCATAACCCACAGTACCACATTTCTGCTTTGAATTTGCATCATGGTCAAAAAATTGTATTCACACATTCTACACAGTTTACCATCCAGGCAATTGACCTGATTTACCAATGTCCCATAATATTATTACAGTAGTATAGAAAATAGTTTTTTATGTAAATTACTTTTTGATACTCTATATGTTACTAGTATGTTTTGATATTACTGCACAGGCTCTGCAATTTTTTATTGTTTGCATGTTGAGAAAATGCACTTCAAATATTATACTCGTAAGTAACATGAGGATGGTGGGGGTGATGTCATGGTGATTTATGTGGCGGGGAGGCATGTAGTTTGTCAAAATAATTAATTTGGGTTGTGTTCTTTTACTTCAATTAATTTATTTAATTCAAGACAAATAAACGATTTTCTATTAAAAGTCTAAAAAATAAATATGGAAAAAGGTATTAACTGAATACAAAAAAATCCAAAAGGTATGTAAAAATAATTTAATGTATCCCCTATCCTTTGATTGGGTCATACATTTGGTACATTTGAAATGTAATCAACTTACAGTTTATCTTTCTCTTGAAAGGACATTAAATGAGCCGAATTAGTTTTTTTAAAACATTCAAAAATTAGGAATTTTTAATCACAAACAACATGTTCATTTATGTTGAATAAACCTTCAAATTCATCATCACATTCCATTTCATCCTCACTACTTATTTCCGAGGACCCCTCAAGTTCTTCTTGTTCCTCATCACTAATGTGCAATGATCTTTCCTCTGGATCAATGTATGTCATAATAGTAGTGGAATGGTCAATGATCTCCTCAACAACTTCTTCAAACTTCATATTATGACCCCCCTTAAGACTAGGTTTTCATATAGGTTTCTTTTTGGCATTTTTTGGAAAACTGCCACTGCAGTTTTTGAGCCACAGTAAGAAGTGGATCCAGTAGGAAGGAGAAGTACTCTATAAATCCTTCCTTTATATGTCCCATTCCTTTTAAATACACTTCTGGCTTTGGCTCAAAAAATGCAATGATAGTTTTCCAAAAAACACCAGAAAAAAACCTGTGTGTAAACCTAGCCTAAAGGTTATTTGTAAAATTGTAAGACCTATGACATCACTATGGTAAAACACTTTACGTACTTTGGATGTATTGCTCCATTTCAATAGAATATACAAAAAATAAGGTTGCAACAGCACTCTTGGTCAAAAAATGGAGGCTCTTAGAGCACTTTTTGATCAAAACATGTCCCCCATCCACCACGCGAAGGTGGCCTGATTTCGGATGAGACCCTAACAGTCATTTCACTCACCTCTTCTGGGCATATAGTCTCTGACTGGGTGACATGTTGGATCCACTATCAATTTAAAAAACCTCCTGTGAAACAGGGAGGGGTGCATGGCTGCAGAGGGTGCCACTCCCCCAAAATTGCACAGCAAAAACAAAAATAAAAATAGCTAGCACCACTACCTAATACAAGGGTGCACGCTGCTGTGGCAAATACAGAGTATATAAAAAAAAAGGTTGCAGCAGCACTCTTGGTCTCTTTTGGGACCCTAACACTCATTTCACTCACCTCTGCTGAGCATATAACCTCTGTCTGGGTAACATGATGGATCCACTATCAATTTAACAAACCTCCTGTGAAACAGGGAGGGGTGCACGGCTACAGAGGGTGCCACTCTCCCTATTTCAATAGGGTATATGAAATCCGTGGCACAAAATTTAAGTTAATAATTATATTCTTTCAACAATGGAAGCATATCTGTTGGTAGGTGGGTTTATGGGTTGGTAGGTGGGTTAACATGGTTTTAATTAGTAACATAGGAGCAAAGTAACATAGTTCATAAGGTCGAAAAAAGACCAGAGTCCATCAAGTTCAACCTATAACCCTAATGAGTCCCTACTGAGTTGATCCAGAGGAATGCAAAAAAAAACAACTCATATTTGAGGTAAAAATTCCTTCCCGGCTCCAAATATGGCATATGTTTGTGGTAAATATAAAAGCGAGTGCACCAAGTGATTGTTGAACTAGCGATTGTGTGTCTGTATGCAAGAGTGTGAAGTATACAACTGAGTGTAAATATAAAAGTGAGAGGAACTTAAAATTAAGGGACTTTAAATTCAGGGAGTTTACATTTAAATATATATATTTTTTTTTGCTGTTGATTTTTGCAATCACCAAATCTAGTATGGCCTCCATGTTGGAAAAGGCAGTCCAGTGTGCATTTTGCACAATGTATGCAATCCTTAACCCCTTAAGGACCGGAGGTTTTTCCGTTTTTGCATTTTCGTTTTTTGCTCCTTGCCTTTAAAAAATCATAACTCTTTCAAATTTACACCTAAAAATCCATATGATGGCTTATTTTTTGCGCCACCAATTCTACTTTGTAATGACGTCAGTCATTTTGCCCAAAAATCTATGGTGAAGCGGGAAAAAAAATCATTGTGCGACAAAATTTAAAAAAAAACGCTGTTTTGTAACTTTTGGGGGCTTCCGTTTCTACGTAGTACATTTTTCGGTAAAAATGACACCTGATATGTATTCTGTAGGTCCATACGATTAAAATGATACCCTACTTATATAGGTTTGATTTTGTCGGACTTCTGGAAAAAATCATAACTACATGCAGGAAAATTAATACGTTTAAAATTGTCATCTTCTGACCCCTATAACTTTTTTATTTTTCCGTGTATGGGGCGGTATGAGGGCTCATTTTTTGCGCCGTGATCTGAGGTTTTTAACGGTACCATTTTTGCATTGATAGGACTTATTGATCGCTTTTTATTCATTTTTTCATGATATAAAAAGTGACCAAAAATGCACTATTTTGGACTTTGGAATTTTTTTGCGCGCACGCCATTGACCGTGCGGTTTAATTAACGATATATTTTTATAATTCGGACATTTCCGCACGCGGCGATACCATTTATGTTTATTTTTATTTTTATTTACACTGTGTTTTTTCTTTTATGGGAAAAGGGGGTTGATTCAAACTTTTAATAGGGAAGGGGTTAAATGATGTTTATTCACTTTTTTTTTGCACTTTTTTTTTGCAGTGTTATAGGTCCCGTAGAGACCTATAACACTGCACACACTGATCTTCTATGTTGATCACTGGTTTCTCATAAGAAACCAGTGATCAACGATTCTGCCGCATGACTGCTCATGCCTGGATCTCAGGCACTGAGCAGTCATTCGGCGATCGGACAGCGAGGAGGCAGGTAGGGGCCCTCCCGCTGTCCTGTCAGCTGTTCGGGATGCCGCGATTTCACCGCGGCTATCCCGAACAGCCCACTGAGCTAGCCGGCATGCTTTCGGTTTCACTTTAGACGCGGCGTTCAACTTTGAACGCCGCGTCTAAAGGGTTAATAGCGCGCGGCACAGCGATCAATGCCGCGCGCTATTAGCCACGGGTCCCGGCCGTTGTTAGAGGCCGGGCCCGACCCGCTATGACGCGGGGCCACGCCGTGGCCCCGCGTTATAGATCGGGAGTGGACACATGACGTTCCAGTACGTCATGTGTCCTTAAGGGGTTAAACAGCAGTTTGAGGGTGCATATTGTTGTGCGAGATGTGTGCGAGTGGTTCATTTTGAAGCTCAGATCCTGGATCTAGATCTAGAACTGGCAACACTGAGACACATTGACAACTTGGAAGAGTCTCCTGCTCACTGAGCAAGTACTCTCAAGGGTAGAGGTGGGGGAGGATACTGGGTACGGAGGTGCCGGACAGTCAGGCAGTTAGCTGGGTTACAGTTAGAAAACAGGGTAGAGGGAAAAGTGTCAGGGAGGCTAATCCTGAACTGGCACACCCCAACAAGTTTTCCTGGTTAGCAGATGAGGGGGATGCCATTTCAGAGCTAGCAGTACTGCAGCAGGACTCTGCCTCTGACCGCCAGGGGGTGTTTGCTCCAGTAAGGAGGGAAGGAGGAGTGCAGGCAGGCCAGACAGGTACAGGTAGTGGGGGACTCAATTATTAGGGGGACAGACAGGGCAATCTGTCACAAAGACCGAGATGGCCGAACAGTGTGTTGTCTTCCTGGCGCTTGAGTTCGGCACATCGCGGATCGGGTTGAAAGGTTGTTGGGTGGGGCTGGGGAGGAACCAGCAGTCATGGTACATATTGGCACCAATGAAAAAGAGGTAGGCGGAGTGTCCTTAAAAATGATTTCAGGGACTTAGGCCACAAGCTTAAGGCAAGGACCTCCAAGGTAATATTTTCTGAAATGTTACCTGTACCATGAGCCACACCAGAGAGGCAGCGGGAGATTAGGGAGGTAAACAAGTGGCTCAGAAGCTGGTGTAGGAAGAAGGTGTTTGGGTTCATGGAGTACTGGTCCGACTTCGCTGTCAGACAACAGCTCTACCATAGGGACAGGCTGCACCTCAATGGGGAGGGTGCAGCTGTGCTTGGGGAGAAGATGGCTAGAAGGGTGGAGGAGTGTTTAAACTAGGGACTGGGGGGAGGGAACCTACAACATAGAGGGGGAAGATAGTGTAGATAGAGAGGGGGGACTTAATAATGTACCTGGGGATCGAGCGGAGGGAGGGGTTAGAATAGTTAATTGAATTGCATGTTGACTAATGCCAGAAGTTTGACCAATAAAACAGACGAACTGGAGTTGAAAATGTCTGCAGAAGATTATGACATAGTGGGTTTAACAGAGACTTGGTTGGACGATAGCTGTGACTGGGCGGTCAGCATACAGGGTTATAATCTATTCAGGAAGGATCGGACATAACAGAAAGGGGGAGGAGTTTGTCTTTATGTAAAGTCCAGTCTGAAGGCCGCACTGAGGGAGGATATTTGGGAGGGAAACGATAATGTGGAGTCATTATGGGTAGAAATATATGGAGATAAGAATAAAAAAATTCTGATAGGGGTTTGCTATGAGCCACCAAACATAATGGAAGAGGCAGAAGATCAATTACTGAAGCAAATAAACAAAGCAGCAAATCAAAATGATGTGATAATAATGGAGGACTATACCCTGATATAAACTGGGAGACTGAGACCTGTGAATCTAGTAAAGGAAACAGGTTTCTGACTATAGCTAAAGACAATTATCTGTCCCAAATGGTGCAGGGCCCGACCAGAGGGGGAGACCTACTAGACTTAATATTAACCAACAGACCTGACCGAGTAATTAATGTGCAAGTAGAAGGACACCTAGGAAATAGTGATCATAATATAATACATTATAACTTGTTCTTCAATAAGGGAATCTCTCGAGGGGCCACAAAAACAATGAACTTTAGGAAGGCAAAGTTTGACCAACTTAAAGAAGCCCTTAACAATATAAAATGGGATAATGGCCTCAAAAACAAGAATACTGACACTAAATGGGAGACTTAAAAATATCTTAAACTCTCACTGTAAGATGTATATACCTTATGGGAATAAAAGGGTCAGAAATAAAAGGTAACCAATATGGATGAATAAAAATGTTAAGAGGGCAATAAATGACAAAAATAAAGCATTTAAACTACTAAAAGAGGACGGCAGTGAAAAAACATTAAATAGCTATAGAAAAAAATGTAAAATAGGTAAAAAAACTGATAAAAGCCACAAAAATAGCCGCAGAAAGACTCATTGCCCAAGAGAGTAAAACTAACCCCAAAATGATCTTTAACTATATAAATAGCAAAAAGGTCAATAATGAAAGTTTAGGCAATTTAAAAAATGATGAGGAAGCAATTATAAACAGGGATCAGGATAGAGCAAACATATTAAACAAATTCTTCTCCTCTGTATTCACCGAGGAAAATGAAATGCCAGGTGAAATACAGTGTGATAAGGTAAACTCCCCAGTACAGAGCACCTGTCTAACAAAGGAAGAAGTACAGTGCCGCCTACAAAAAATCTAATTAGACAAATCACCAGGTCCAGATGGCATTCATCCCCGTGTTGTAAAGGAATTAAGTAATGTAATAGACAGACCCTTATTTTTAATATTCAGAGACTCTATAGTAACAGGGACTGTTCTCCAGGACTGGTGCATGACAAATGTGGTGCCAATATTTAAAAAGGGTACAAACAGTGACCCCGGGAATGATAGGCCTGTTAGTTTAACCTCTGTTGTATGTAAATTGTTTGAGGGTTTTCCATGAGATGCTATTTTGGAATATTTTGATAAAAATAAATGTATGACTCCATATCAGCATGATTTTATGAGGGATCGGTCCTGTCAAACTAACCTGATCAGCTTTTATGAGGAGGTGAGCTCCAGACTGGACCAGATGGAATCGCTGGATGTCATATATCTGGATTTTTCCAAAGCATTTGATACGGTGCCACATAAAAGGTTGGTGCATAAAATGAGAAGAATTGGACTCGGAGAGAATGTGTGTAAGTGGGTAAGTAACTGGCTCAGTGATAGGAAACAGAGGGTGGTTATTAATGGTACTTATTCTGATTGGGTGACTGTTACTAGTGGGGTACCACAGGGGTCTGTCTTGGGTCCTGTCCTATTTAATATATTAATTAATGATCTTGTAGAGTGGTTGAATAGTAAAGTAGCAATCTTTGCAGATGATACTAAACTCTGTAAAGTGGTAAACACTATAGAGGCCAGTGCACTGTTACAAATGGATCTTGATAGGTTGGAGGTTTGAGCTGGGAAGTGGCAGATGAGATTCAACACTGATAAATGAAAGGTTGTGCACATGGGGAAGAAAAATCCAGGCTGGGATTATGTATTAAATGGGAGAACACTTGGGACGACTGATGTGGAAAAGGACTTGGGAGTCTTAGTTAACAGTAAATTTAGCCATAGTGCCAAGGCAAATAAAATCATGGGGAGCATCAATTGGGGCATAGATGCCCACGACAAGGAAATAATTCTACAGCTGTACAAATCACTAGTCAGACCACACATAGAATAGTGTGTATAGTACTGGGCACCAGTGTACAAGAAAGATATAGTGGAGATGGAGAAGGTTCAAAGACGGGCAACCAGGGTAATACGGGGAATGGGAGGACTACAGTACCCAGAAAGATTATCCGAATTAGGGTCACTTAGTTTAGAAAAAAGAAGGCATAGGGGCAACCTAATAACTATGTATAAATATATCAGGGGACCATATAGAGATCTCTCCCATGATTTATTTATACCCAGGACTGTATCTATATCAAGGGGGCATCCTCTACGTTTAGATTAAAGAAGGTTTCTACACCAGTACAGACGGAGGTTCTTTACTATAAGAGCAGTGAGACTGTGGAATTCTCTGCCTGAGGAGGTGGTCATGATGAACTATGTAAAAGAGTTCAAAAGGGGTCTGGATGCATTTTTGGAGAATAATAACATCACCGGTTATGTATACTAGATTTATAGGGACAGAACGTTGATCCAGGGATTTATTCTGATGCCATATTTGGAGTCGGGAAGGAATTTTTACCTCTAGTATGATTTTTTTTTTTTTTTTGCCTTCCTCTTGATCAACTCAGTAGGGACTCATTAGGGATATAGGTTGAACTAGATGGACTCTGGTCTTTTTTTCAACCTTATGAACTATGTTACTATGTTACTTTTTAGCACCACTAAAAGAACTTCATGTTCAGAAAATTCCCAACTATTTAAATCAGGTTTTAATATTGTTTTTTTTAATTAATTTTTTAATATATTTATTTATTTTTTACATTCCATGTCTGTACCACAAAATGGACTGACACGTCTTGTTCTTCTTAGCAGTCAATTCATTATCATCACAGGAAACAAGATATGTTAAACATACTTCTGATCAGCAGGCAACACTTTATAAAGCAGAAGGACCAAATGATATATGCACTGCTCAAAAAAAATAAAGGGAACACTTAAAGTGTTTCTCCCGTGGAAAACTTTTTTTTTAATCAACTGGTGCCAGAAAGTTAAACAGATTTGTAAATTAGCAAAGTAGAAAACAGTCAGCTCACCTGGCCACCACACGGCAATATGATCCTCCAAGGATACGAAGAAAGCAGGTAGATGCCAGCGATTATGAAACTTCACCTTTATTGGAACCACGTAAAATCATCGACATGGAGAGACTTTAATAAGACAAACATTTAAAATTCCAGGAATCAGCGCCAAGCATGACGCGTTTCAGGTCATGTGACCTTTCATCAGATGCATGGTGGGAAGCAGAGGGGTGGGGGAATATGTCCCAGCCTTCTAATGGAACAGGTGAGTGAAACGTCTATCCTATGACAAGGGATTAACCCTGTCCGTTCCAAAAGTTGAGGCACCCTTCTGCTAAACATAACAGGTATAAAATCATAAATTATTAAGCACCTATAACATAGTTATAAATCGAGTGCAAACAATATATATGAAACCTGTATATCATTAAGGAGACACAAAATGTACATTGGGAGGAAAAAAGGTTGCAACAACACTAATAAATAGTGAAACAATAATATGTGTAAGATATCAAATGGCGACCTAAAACTAATTAGTAATGAAGGATGACGTCTGATTTTAAATTCAACCCATGTGGTTGAAATGTACGTAAGGAGTAAATCCAAAAGTTTTCCCTATTACGTAATGATTTGATGCGGTCTCCACCTCTGTCATGTGAACAAATTATTTCGATACCTGAGAACGAAAAATGAGCTACATTGCCATCATGGACATTTTTAAAATGTTTAGAAACATTCGATGCGTTAGTGTAAGAACGGCTGCCAATGGCTCTACGATGTTCTTGAATGCGTTTTTTCAAGCTTCTTTTAGTACTGCCGATAGAAACATTACAGCTATTACAATCTATTTTGTAAATGACGTGAGTGGATTCACAATTAATAAATTGTTTAATCGGTACAGAATTCGAATCAGGAATTGAAATCGTAGAAGTCTTGGCAGCATGTACACACACAACGCATCTAGGTAAACCACATCTGAAAAACCCATTTATTTTGATCCATGAACAAGAACCAACAGTAGAGGCAAGTGGCAAGGCACTCGGAGATAAAAAAAATTACCTAAATTAGGGACCCATCTGCTCGAAAAATGTATGGCATTTTTTAAATATTTGTTAAGAATGGTGTCTTGACATAGAATAGGTAAAAATGTATTAATAATAGATTTAATACTATTAAATGCTAGACTGTAAGTAGTTGTAAAGGTGGGCTTCGATACCGTATTCAAAAATGTTTGATGAGGTTTTGGTGTGAGAAGACTATCTCTAGATTTTTGTAAAACTTTACGTTTGGCTCTGTTCACACACCAGGGCTGGTAACCTCTCTGACCCAAACGATGGAAAATGTTATCCGATTCAATTTGAAAAGATTCGTCTGTAGAACAATTTCTGCGAGCACGAGTCAGCTCTCCCACCGAAACTGCTAAAACCGTATGTTTTGGGTGGCATGACTCTGCGCGCAGAATGGTATTGCCTGCAGTCGATTTTCTGTATGTGGAAGTGTGAACACGTCCCTGTCTGCTGTCGAGTAAAATATCCAAAAATGGAGTCACGGATCTGTGCCAAGTTGATGTAAAAAATAAATTATGAGGGTTGTTGTTAACATAGTCAACAAACCAAACCATGTTGGAAAAGAAGGGGTTGATGTCAGAAAATATATATTGCATCTCCCACCAGTGGACAAAAATATTTGCCACTGAAGGGGAGGATTTAGCCCCCATTGAGGCACCAGTCCTGTGAACATAGTATTGATCCTGAAATTTGAAAAATTATGAGTTCATATATAATTCAAAGCCTCAAGAACAAACTGGCACAGGTCCTCACTATAAGTAGAAAGAGAAGAGAAAGTGAATGAGGGAGGGAAGAATACAAGGATTCGATGTCCATAGTAAGCAACAAATAGGAAGTATGCAATTCAATTTGATTCATTATCGAAAGTAAGTGTTGGGAATCTTTAATTTGGCTTGGGCACATAGAGACAAGGGGTTGGAGAAGTGAGTCTACCCATTCGCAAAGGGGTTCATTAAGAGAACCAATGCCCGCCACTATGGGTCTCATAGGAGGCGGGAATTGGCCTTTATGAATCTTCGGTAAAGAGTGAAATATTGGAGTAATGGGATTAGAAACCCATATGCAATCAAACTCTTTTTGTGATGGTACCCCTAAAGATAAACCATATCTAAGTAGCAATTCCAGTTTAGAAGAAAACAAAGTGGTGGGATTATATGTGATTGGTGTATATGTGACCTCATCATTTAAAATGCGCTTATTAAGCATACAATAAAGATCAACATCCATACATATAACACCCCCCCCCCCCTTGTTAGTTGATCGAATAACCCAATTATTATTATCTCTCAAATCCTTAAGAGCAATTCTTTCGGATTTTGATAAATTGTTGGCTCTTGGTCCTATACCGGAACGTTTAAGTTCAACTAACTCCTAGAGCCAACAGGATAAAATTCAGGATTTTTTATTTTGAAAGACGGTGAGGTGGACACACTGGTCACATGTCGCCGTGTCTCGAAATCCAATGACAATAGATCACAAAACACATTTTGGTAATGGAAGGAAGAAAAATTATTATTAAGAGACACATGTGTTGCCGTGGAAACCTCGCTAGACAATGGAACTGGATTAGATTCAACAGAGTCCACAATATCAAAATATTTTTTCAAAGTCAAAGTTCTGACAAATTTGTTAATGTCCAAGATAGTATTAAATACGTTAAAGTGGGTAGATGGTGAGAAGCCCAGTCCTTTAGCCAAAACAGAAAGATGCGAAGAAGTAAAAGTTAGTGGAGACAAAACAATCACATCCAGATTTTGGCTTACTTGTGACGTTTCTTGAACTCTCTGGCGGACCTTCTTGGATTTATGTTTGCGCCCCCCCCCCCCCCCCCTCCGCCTGCGTTTTTTGATCTTTTAGAATCATTGGTGGAGCCACTTAAATTAGAGACAGGACGATCGTCTGAAGCCGTAAGATCTGAAGCATCGGATTGTGTATCGGAAGCCTCCGATTCTGCTGAACTGAAGGTGAACCGTTGGTCTCTAGAATGATATCTCTTATGGTGATAACCGGGTTTATCACCTTTTTTTCAAGATAGAACGAGATGGGAGGAACTTATCCCAGGCTCCCCAGGCGTAAACTTTATTCGACTGATGATCATGCAAGTTGTCACGATTCGGCTGGCAGGAGGTGGATCCTCTGTGCCAGAGAGGGATTGGCGTGGACCGTGCTAGTGGACCGGTTCTAAGCTGCTACTGGTTTTCACCAGAGCCCGCCGCAAAGCGGGATGGTCTTGCAGCGGCGGTAGCAACCAGGTCGTATCCACTAGCAACGGCTCAACCTCTCTGACTGCTGAAGATAGGCGCGGTACAAGGGAGTAGACAGGAGCAAGGTCGGACGTAGCAGAAGGTCGGGGCAGGCAGCAAGGATCGTAGTCAATATGGCAATAGCAGGAGGTCAAGTACACAGTATGGACAAACACAGTAAACGCTTTCTCTAGGCACTAAGGCAACAAGATCCGGCAGGGGAGTGCAGGGGCAGTGATCAGATATAGCCAGGGAGCAGGTGGAAGCCAATTAAGCTAATTGGGCCAGGCA
Source organism: Hyla sarda (assembly GCF_029499605.1). Lineage (NCBI taxonomy): Eukaryota > Metazoa > Chordata > Amphibia > Anura > Hylidae > Hyla > Hyla sarda. The sequence continues at coordinate 150,072,480 of NC_079190.1, read as the reverse complement.
CCAATCATTGGTGCACTGGCCCTTTAAGTCTCAGAGAGCTGGCGCGCGCGCGCCCTAGAGAGCGGAGCCGCGCGCGCCAGCACATGACAGCAGGGGACCGGGACGGGTAAGTGACTTGGGATGCGATTCGCGAGCGGGCGCGTCCCGCTGTGCGAATCGCATCCCCGACGGCCATGTCAGAGCAGCGCTCCCGGTCAGCGGGACTGACCGGGGCGCTGCAGGGAGAGAGACGCCGTGAGCGCCCCGGGGAGGAGCGGGGACCCAGAGCGCTCGGCGTAACACAAGTCCCTTTGGAATTTACTTTTCTTGGTTTCCTTAATGATTTGTTCGAGATTCGCTATATTTTGTTTTAATTTAGAGTCATGTTCACACAACAGGGTGGTACCAGCATGCGGAGAAAGAAAGTCCTGTGTTTTCTTTATGTCCAATTTCACTTGCACAAGTGATTCCTTTTGGGATAAAACCAGGACGTTGATCAATTTAGCAGAACATTCACTCAGAGCGTCATTCCACAATGTTTGATGTTCCTCCTTTATATTGATGGTGGGGATTTTTTTTAGACGTAAGCCTCGAGGAATGAGGCCCTTGGATAAATACGTCTCCATAGAAGTGACCTCCCACCACCGTTTGGTCTCCTTGACCAGTAGCTTTTCCAAGGAATATAAGTGCATTTTCAACTGTATATCATGTGAAGCTCGATCCAAGTCGAATATTTCCAATGCTGCATCGCAGCGTTCAATACGGTTATCAACGTCCTTTAGGAAAAGTAACCCCTCTTCCATGATCGGGACCGGGGCACCGGTTTCCGTTGGAGAGGACATGTGAACCGGGAGCACGACCAGTGTGAGGAACACTCAAGGCAATGGAGCAAAGTAGAAAACAGTCAGCTCACCCGGCCACCGCACGGCAATATGATCCTCCAAGGATACGAAGAAAGCAAGTAGATGCCAGCGATTATGAAACTTCACCTTTATTGGAACCACGTAAAATCATCGACATGGAGAGACTTCAATAAGACAAACATTTAAAATTCCAGGAATCAGCGCCAAGCATGACGCGTTTCAGGTCATGTGACCTTTCATCAGATGCATGGTGGGAAGCAGAGGGGTGGGGGAATATATCCCAACCTTCTAATGGAACAGGTGAGTGAAACGTCTATCCTATGACAAGGGATTAACCCTGTCCGTTCCAAAAGTTGAGGCACCCTTCTGCTAAACATAACAGGTATAAAATCATAAATTATTAAGCACCTATAACATAGTTATAAATAGCTATTTGACCTATACATAGCTATTTGACCACCGGAGGAGACAAATTTGCGAGCTAAGTGCCTCACTATTTCATAGTTTCACATTTGCATCTATTACACCATAGCTGTATAGCTCTCCATGTTTTAACTGCATATTCATGTTGCACCTATATCTTTGTGCTGGCAGTGTGCTGCTGCATTCTTCTGTTGCTGTATATATATATATATATATATATATATATATATATATATATATATATATATATATAAATATATATATATATATATATATATATATATATATATATATATATATATATATATATAACTCCAATAAAAGCAGCACATTCAGAATTGTAGTCTTTCAGCTGAGGGTGCAGGCAGGTACAGGACTGTGGTTACCGGGTCAAGAGCAATAGCCAAAGGATAAATGCAGCCACCAAATGTGTCCTATCAAATGTGATAGTTTATTTCATAGTGCAGAAAAAGCAGAAGTCTCAGAAGCCGCACGCATGTACAAGAAAGGTAGCATGCAGCTACTGAAATGCTGTCTGCATTTTCTGCACTATGGGAGACACTCAGATTTGATTGGATACATTTGTTGTGCTGCACTTATTCTGTGGCTATATATATTGTAAGAATTTCTCCTTGGGGATAGCTCTGGGATCGTCCTGGACACTGTCACGGGACATGTTTCCTCTTAATAAACTGGCAGACAACAGTTTTAATGCAAGTCTGGCACCTTGCCAGCTTTATTTAGACAGGTTGCTGGAAAAAATATATGTGATACTGTGGCAAGGAAAGGATGTATTTCCCTGGCTCACCCTGGAGAAACCTCCACCTGCAGCCTAGTTAATGAGGCAACAGAGAAGAGAGGGGAGGTGTTTATAAGGGAGAAAAAACAGTGTATTCTTTGCTCTCCCTAGGAAACAGCAGGCTGGCTGTAGGGGAGACACACGGGTCCTGCTGAGGAACACACAGCCCGAGCTGTGAATGGCCCAAAGAGTGGTGTGAACTGTGTGTGGAAGGTTGCAGGAAAAAATAAACATCAAACAATCCCAGACCGTCTGGTCACTAACTACACAGATCAGCATGCCCTGACTAATAACTGGTGAGCTACCCTCAGCCAGTTAAACAAATGCCTCCTGCAACCTTCTACTCCCAGTTTACACCACTCTTCGGGGCACTCACAGCTCAGGCTGTGTGTTCCTCAGAAGGACCCGTGTCTCTCCCCTACAGCCAGTCTGCTGTTTCCTAAGGAGAGCCAAGACTACACTGTTTCTTATAAACACACCTCCCTTCTCTGCTGCCTCATTAACATGGCCAAGGCGAGCCAAGGAAATAGACCCTTTCCTTGCCACAGTATCATATATATATATATATATATATATATATATATATATATATATAAATAAAAAGCATCACTGGACTAATGCGGCTACTCCTAACTACTCAGCAGTCAGCAACAGCACTGGCTCCTCTCCAAGTCTCCCTCATGGCTGTGGAAAAATCTAAGCAGGAACCAAGGAAACAATGAATGTTCTAAGCCTTTCATCTAAGGTACTACGTGATAAAAAAAAAATGGAAGTTCTTTCATTGGGACCAAATTTTTCTCCCACAAATGCATTTTTTTCTATACAATACTATTAAGGGCATTAAAACATTTGCCAGAAATCTCTCAATAAAGTGGTACTTTTTGACTGAGGATTTTGATTTAAACGAATATCATCCAATTTTCTCAGATAATATATTTCAGCCTCTGTATTTTGCAGAACATGCTGCTTTGATGGGTTTAATACAGTTTCAACTAGAAAATATAGAACTTATAGTCTGGGATTACATGAAGAGACAGAGGGATTTGAGCAAACTAATATCCACAGAAGATATTGTATGTGGTTAGTTCTCCAAAATGTTTGGATCAACCTCCCTGCCAAGTTCCTTCAAAATGTTTACAAGTGTATCTAGAAGATAATGGGGGGAATTCATCAAGCTGTGCTTATGTACACGACTTATGTACACTGTTTTCATTGTAGTAAGTGTTTCTTACATGTGACACATTTATCATACTATCACGGGGGGGGGTTGATAAATTTGGTATACATAATCAAAAACACTTTTTTAGCACACACAAGCAAAAACCAAGAAATTACTTCAGAACACAACTTTGTAACACCACCTCTTCTCCTTTGTGAATTTTATGCCCTAAAGCCGTATTTGTGACAAAAATGTGTCATATATATATGTATTTATTTCATTTTTTTTTACCACTTTTCCCCCCAAAATGTACTAACCCATTTTTTGTATGTTTTTTGGCGGCCTACGTACCGCTCAGGGAGCTCTCGGTAAATGAGTATCTTATCATTTTTAAAGGGAAACTCATCTTCCACCAGTATATTCCCTTGAAGCGGGCACGATATGGCGTGAAAGACTATAAACTTTGTGAGAGTACCTCTGGGTACACTTACAAGTTTTGAGTATATGAGGGACAAGATTCCTGAATTGAACCCCCAGAATGTCCTCCAACTCTGGGTGTTAGCGGGAAAATCATGTGGGACCTTTATGTGGATAACTTTTATACCAGCATCTGTAATGGACCAACCCAGGGACAGGTAGAGTGAGCCCTAACAGACCATAAAAAGACTCTCCCTGCCTACTTGCCCATCCATCATAAACAATGGATCGATAACAGGGTGCCAGTCCCTTCCTGTGCTAAAGTGCAGTGGCGTAAAAACATGTAATATAAATAGTCGTTCACAGGTCAGAAACGGAAAACTACTAAACGACCAGATATACCAAACAGGATACAAATACTAACAGGGCAGAATATAAACAGGCAAACTGATAAGGAAATATAAGACACTGTTCACACTGGAACACAGAACAAACAAACTGAACACCCCACTCCACAAAAGGAGTAGCCATTAATAATAAAGACAAATAGGCTACTGGCCAGCGGACACAATCCACCATGTGGACAAAATGCTGACCCAGTAGGAAACGGAAATATAATACATGAAACACTAGGCAAGAACCGGATGAGTCTGAATACCAAACAGGAATATAACATGCAGAGCAAGACTCAGAGACAGTGTGAACACAGACAGAGCAGAACGAGCAAACATAATCCTAAAACAGACTAATGTAACACAGACTAAAATACAAGGAGCATGTTATATAACAATGGCTAAAAACCCTGATAAAATGACAAGATAAATACAAGGTAAATGTTCAAGCAGACATAGTCAGAATATTGCACGAACAGAAAAAATGGCATTAAACAAAATAACCAGCACTGAATGCAGGAGAAGTCTGGCTTAAAATAGACAAACCCGAGTTTTCATTCGTTCAGAGCATTAACCATTCCCTACCTAGGAAGAATAGAAAACTGCTCTGAACATCCTAGTGTGTGAATACATACCTAAACAGAAAAATAAAAAAACGAATGAATGGACATCTGTTCACATCCATTGGCACCAGATCAACGTCTGCTTGTGGGACTGTGTGGAAGAGAGAGGCCTCCCTCTAAATTTTGTTAAGACACCTATGACCAAAGGTGAGTCCCGTGCCCTTACCCATGAAAACCTGTTGCTGGTCAAGTATAAGGATAAGAGGGATGTCCTTATGCTGACCACAATTCATGGTAACGGCAGCTCACCTGTCCCTGTGCGAGGTACCACAACAACGGTCCTCAAGCCCGATTGTATTCTGGACTACAATCGGTATGTGGGGGGAGTTGGTCTTTCTGATCAAATCCTCAAGCCACACAACGCCATGCGCAAAACACGGGTGTGGTACAAAAAAGATGCGGTCTACTTGGTACAGATTGCATGGAACAACTCTTTTGTACTGTCCCAGCACGCTGGCAACACAGGGACATACCTCCAGTTCCAAGAAGAAGTCCTCAAGGCCCTCATCTTTGGCGACCGGGAAAGAGCAGGCCGAAGTTCCCAAGTAACTGAAGTTATAGGTGCCAGGATCTTCCCAGGCCAACACTTTCCAGGTGAAGTCCCCCACACTGGAAAGAAGGGACGATCCCAGAAAAAATGCAGAGTGTGTAACAGGAGGGGGATTCGGAAGGATACCACCACTCAATGTGACACTTCCCCCGATCTTCCGAGCCTCTGCATTAAAAACTGCTTCAGGGAGTATCACACTTCCATGCAGTACTACATTTTCCCTTTTCATTTTAATTTCCCATAATTTGACCCCAATGTACCAAGTGCAGAGTACATTCCAAGTTTTAACCCCATAAACCACTAGATTGCCCCATAAAAATTTTCCTAAAAAAAACCTGATAAGACCTCTGGGGGTATTTTTTTCCAAAAATGGGTCATGGATCACTGAGTCACTATCATCGGGGACTGTTTTATGTTGCCTCAAATGCACAGCGCACTCTCGCCACCTGAGCGGGGGGCAAATTTGAGGTAACAGGTTAGGGACTGCCCCACACCTCACATTCCCAGAATGATGATTCAAAGCATAGGGTTTGGGGTGGGCATATTTTTTAGTTTTGGCTTTGCTCTGGGTCATCTTTCTGGGAACATAACCTGTTATATCATTTTACGTCCCACTGTACCCCACTTTAATAACTTAGTGTACCCCATGTAACACTTTTTGAGGGGGGGGTCCTGCCGTTCTGGCTCCATAGACAGCTATGTAAATGCTCAAGGCCCTGACTGCGCTCCTGCTCTTCTGAGACCTGGTGTGCATCCGCAGAGCTGTTTACGTACAGATATGAGGTATGTCCTTACTCAAAAGAAATGTATTTACAAATTTACAGTGATACTTTCTCCTTTTACCACTTATGAAATGAAAAATTTGGGGTAACCCCAGCATTTTAGTGTATGAATTTTTTTTTTCCTTTTCACATACCACTTTAATGAATATTTATTAAAAAAAACTTGTGGGGTGTTAAGGCTCACTGCACTGCTTGGGGTGTAGTTTCCAAAGAAGTATGCCATGTGTTTTATTTATTTACTAGCGGAGTACCCGGCATTACCCGGTTTCTAATCCTAATCCTTTCCTTTCTAATCCTTGTTGGGGAGGAAAATAAACAAAGGAGGAAGCTTTTGACTTCATATCCCATCCTCCTATCCCGGTCCTCCTATCCCAACCTCCTATCCCATCCTCCTAGCCAGTCCATCTATCCCGACCTCATATCCCGTCCTCCTATCCCGTACTCCTTTCCCGTCCTCCTATCCCGTCCTCCTATCCCGACCTCCTATCCTGACCTCCTATGCCAACCTCCTAATCCGACCTCCTATCCTGACCTTCTATCTTGTCCTCCTATCCCGTCCTCCTATCCCAACCTCCTATCCCGTCCTCCTATCCCGTCCTGCTATACTGGTCCTCCTATCCCAACCTCCTATTCCGACCTACTATCCCGTCATCCTAACCAGGTCATCTATCCCGACCTCCTATCCTGACTTCCTATCCCTTCTTCCTATCCTGTCCTCCTATCCTGTCCTCCTATCCTGTCCTCCTATCCCGTCCTCCTATCCCGATCTCCTATCCCAACCTCCTATCCTGACCTCCTATCCCGTCCTCCTATCCCGACCTCCTATCCCGTCCTCCTATCCCGGTCCTCCTATCCCGTCCTCCTATCCAGTCCATCTATCCCGACCTCCTATCCTGACCTCCTATCCCGACCTCCTATCCCGTCCTCCTATCCTGTCCTCCTATCCCGTCCTCCTATTCCCGTCCTCCTATCCCAGTCCTCCTATCCCGACCTCCTATCCCGACCTCCTATCCTGACCTGTAATATGTGTACCAGGTATTGAAATATCTCCAGCCATACAGATGTTATGTGAGAACATACATTTCCCATTGATTTGCATGGGACTTTAAAAAAAAAAACAACAACACTCACAAATGGGGGTAATTAAGGGTTAAATTAACTATCCTATATTTTAAGTGGACATATAAGTAACTTGTGACCAATTATTATCGAAATATCTCCAGCCCTTTGGAAGTTATGCAGTAACATATATTTCCCATTGACTTGTATGGGACTTTAAACATAAACCCCGCCCCTGGAAAATGGGGGTGAGTAAGGGTTAAATCACCTATCCTATATTTGTTGTTGACATATAAGTAACATGTGTGCCAAGTTTAATGTTAATATCTTTAGCCGTTTGGAAGTTTTTGTGGAACATACAAACACACATACACACGTTGAGTTTTATATATATAGATATATATATTTTTTGTGCTGTTAAGGCACCATAGGGGCTTCCTAAATGCGACATGCCGCCCCCCCCCCCTTTTTTTCAGGAAACTTCAGTTATTGACAGAATGGTCACTCTGCATACTGGTCCTGTAAGTAATTCTGAAGGGGCCTTGGATGTAATTTAATATACAACTACTGCAGAAAACAAAACACTGCACTGTTTAATTTATTTGTAAACTGTTACACAGGGTCCATTTGGAATTACAGGATATTTAGAATGCATTGTGAATGTTTATTTATAACTTGTCAGAATATTGTGATTATTTGTTTCATAATTTAAAACCTCTGTTTAGAAAACTTCAGCAAAAAAGTATTGACTGTTCCGTGTGGACTACTAACAGACATCTTGGTTTTATTATCAAAATTTATGACTGTAATAACAATGTTGTTTACAGTCCTTAACAGCTCTTACTTCCAATGTCTTTTACCTACCTTCAGGATAACAACACAAAGATATGGCTATTCTCTATTCCTATAATGCACTATAACAGTGTTCTTAATACCTTAATGAAGCCTACTAACAGACAGCATGCTGTCTCTCTCACGACGCAATAGAAAAAAAAAATACAATATACACTCATTGACCAAAAAAAAAAAAACACCTCTCCCAGGTAGAAATATTAGATTGCTGCAAAACTTGGAAGGCATGCGGGTATATATCTCAGGCAGGTATGTAAATTATTACAGATGTGGTCTTCGACACTCTTGAATCTTTCTACAAGAAGGTGTAAAGTATTTCCCATGCTGCCCTCTCATTGTCTATTTATGAATAGTGTACCTCTTGATGATAGATCATTGACTGCTAGACATGCTTCTACAATGAACTAGAAGGCATTTCACCTAGCTGACAAAGTTTGAGAGGGGGTGCACGGTTGCGGACAGTCTGACAAATTTCCTGTTATCTAGGCCATCTTGTAGCTGTTAGGAGATGTTGAGAGTGGTTACATGATGGCGCACACACAGCACCTTATGTGTGTGGACAGACCACGTAGAGAGCATCATTTGAATAACCTGGTTTAACAACCATACACAGGTAACACTTTTTAGGATATCAATCCTATTGCTGTGGTAGCCCTTGGGGGGTGTATGGTAGTGGTGGTATGGTACCGGTATATGAGGGGTTAATGTTAACCCTATAGTTTGTGATGCCAGGCTGAGGGCTGGTATGCTGAGGTAATGCTCCGGCCTATCGCCGCCCTTCCCAGTAACGATAGGTGCATGAAATGACTGAGGGTCCACAAGGAGATTGAACTTGAACTTGAACAACTTTACTTAAGTGCTTGCGATACATCCAAGGCACAGTAACAGTCTCATGCAAACAGTCCTTTTTCTCAGTGACTGACAGTTGTTGCTGACCTTCAGCTATTTAGAAAGTCTCTGAATAAAGGGTAGATATTTGGATTACTGAATTTAGGGTAGATATTTGCAGATCCGTCCGGATTTAGGGGTTATATTAGGTCCGGTGATGCTGCAGAGTGTCTGGGGATTGATACACTCTCTATTCAAAATTACTCAGCCGTTGCCACAAGGCTCGGGCCTAACTCACTGCGATAGTTGCTGCGCAGATCCTTCTCGTTTGACAGCCCTTGAACAAGAGAGAGGAAAGATGGCCGCCGCTCCCTTATTTGGGCAGGGGGCGGGGTGAATCCGATTGGTCCGAACATCTATCATTCACCATTACACAGAGTAATGGAATTGCATACGTCACAGGGCCTCCAAAGGTCCTTAAGCAGAATACCATAGAGTTTACCTAGTCACGTGACCCGCAGGTCCTGCAACGCTATGGAACCGGTAATTAACCGTTTATTTACATATATTACTATATTTAAATCACCCTTACATAAATTACAAGGCTATTAGTTGGAATAGAGGCGACAAGGGGTAGGCTACGCAACAGGAATCCCTACATCATAGGGACTCTGGCTATGGGGACCCACACATACATAGGTACTGTATAAGATGCGGTACCGGCACACCACATTGCTATGTCCCAAAATAAAAAATGTTCACAGCTTGTAAAAAGCCATTGCTTCTTCACTTTCTTTCAAAATGCATAAAAAAATGCTTGTACAAAATGTTTGTATTCTACCTGTTAGTTACCACCTGGTACCATCCAAAGCCAGACATGTTGCTATAACTTTGAAATTAACATTGTCTTAAAAGCAGATCGGACGTACATAAATACGTAGGTGGCCTTACAGTGTTATATAGGGCTTTAGGGCTCTTAGACAGTGTTTTAAACTTTTCAGGCTTTTTGGGCTATTAGTGTAGTACAGGTTTGGGCAGTAGTTAGGTCAGAATAAGAAAATTTTGTTTGGTGAAGCGGCAGAAATTAATTTTTGAAAAGTTTGCTCATCTGTTCTTATAACGCCTCTTATCATTTTAGTTGTGCATCTTTGTATCTTCTCCAGATCCAGGGCATTTTTTCTATGAACAAGTGCCCATAACTGGATATCATACTATATATTAGGGAACACTTTATAAACTACTTATATTATGTTCCTGTCCCATGACAATATATTGCTGTCCTTAGAAGCAGCCGCCTGACATTGCATGCTATTCTGTAGTCTATGATGTACAAGTACACCCAGATCCTTCTTATCACTACCAGTGAATCTTCCAGTTTTACTCCACCTAGGACATATAATACATGCATATTATCAGTTTCCCAAACAAAAGCACCCCATCTTCATTTTAGAGCATATTTCTGTTTTAATTGTTAAGCTTGAGCTTTTCAAGTGTGATATTCACTGTTATAACCTACAATATAGTAGAAGCACAGCAGTAAGGAGTCATATGTCATATCCCATCTACACACTTCATCTCCGCCAGGTTATAGAGTTATTGTTTGAGTTAGTAGGGTATACCTACAGCACATATCCATTTATCAGTGTCATTGGTTAGTTTGTTAGTATGCTACATAAAGTTCACACTCTTGTTTTGTCCATTGGTTACTTGAACTTTCACATTTATGCATTACATTATTACATTGTAGGCATATATATATATATATATATATATATATATATATGCATATATATATATATATATATATATATATATATCTTACCATAGGCAATGACATTCCCTGGAGATCTCTATATACATTATTCTATTGATGTGGAATTCTTATGTTGCCTATATGTCTTTATATATTTATGTATACCTTTTTATACTTGTGTGTATTTCTGTCTTATGTGAAAACATTATTCAATGTGTATAGAGTATGATATTTTATTTTGATTTTGCTATATTATTAATAAAATGAATTGTTGAAAAAGGTCAAAAGGATTGAAACGTCCAGGATATCATAGTTGATGAATAAGACCTTAATGGTCAAAACACGTCAAGCATCTTAACTGTCTTATGTCTTACTGGAAACATGCTTTTAATTTGAAGAAATACCATATCTATGCTTGATAGCTTTTTTGCTTTTTGCAGTGGATTGATGGTGCAGCTCCAAGTATGACCATGCATGGAGTAGTCATCATAACAGGTGTGCTGACTACACCAATTTGTGTACATTGATCCATATTTCTGATGTCCATTATATACATAATCAATAGGAGCCTGATGCATCTTTTGTTCAAATAAACTACATAATTGATTGAATGAGTGTGTGCCACATATTATTTCTTATTTATTGGACAATATCTTAACACTATCAGTGTGCCGGCCAAATTATTCTAGGTTGACTTTCAACTAAAGTAAGACATTGTGAACCCAGAGAGCAGATGCCTTTAGATATTGGCCCTCATTTACTATTCTAAACCCGACCTCTTTTGTCGGGTTTTTTTGTCGCATCTTTGTCTGCACCATATTGCAGACATCGTGCGCCAGGCTGCGACACAATGCGACATTTTTTCCCGACGGACCCGATGTGGATTCTCCCAAACCCGAAAAAGGGGTGTAACCCGACATTTCTGAGCTTTCCCACATATTTATAAAGGTTTCCAACCCGAATTTGTTGAATTGTTGTGGATTTTTTCCCGACAGCTCAGAGGAGTTGGAAACCAAAACCAACAAAACGCATGTGCGACAAACAAGATGCGACATAATAATGAATACCAGGGGAAAAAAGCAGTCGGGTAAGAAAGCAAGATAGACTTACAACCCGATTTTCTAAGTAAATGAGGGCCATTATGTTCTACTAATAGCACAGATCACCCTTCGCCATACAAACTCATTTCTCCATCTGTATTACAAAAGGACACCCACATAATAACCAAAGGTTTTCCCAGAAAAGGTTTATGCATAGCATTCCTTTGCATACATGTCCTATACAGAAAAATTCTATTTTTGCCTTCTAAATAATTTCTTCCTAAAGTAGCAGATGTGAAAAATGAGGTTATTTTCTATTTTAAACATGCTCTTGATGTGTACTTCTTGATGACATTTAGCAATTCACCAGTTCCAAATATGTTATAGAGTTTAAATGAACTTCTTCTGAATAATATCACATATCCCCATGCTTTGAATAAAGTTCATATTTTTTTCTTATTTACACCTAATCGACTGCATACCATTTGTGCTGTTAAACCCCCTTAGATCTATTCATTAAAAATAGTGCAATAGAAAAGAGACAAAGTGATATATTCAATCCTGTCTGAAGTTAAATTGTTACAGATGTCACAGAAACAAGTTCCCTCGGGTAAAAAGACACATCGCCTGACTAACTACAGACATCAACTACAAGCTATAGCACCTAAACATGAACAAATAGATGCAGCAAACTTTACTTTGACATTTAACATAATAAAAACTATGATGTGGCAAACTTTAAATAGAAATTTGACACATCATATGTCATTGAAAATGTCAAGTTAAAGTTTGCTACATCTGTACTTCAGACAGAGCTAAACATATTTATTACATCTGTACTTTAGACAGAGCTAAACATATTTATTATCGTAATGGCGGCAATGCTGGTGCTCTGCTAGGAGGATGAATTATATAATGTAAAATAGAAAAGTTCAGATCCAATGTGACACATAGAAAATTAATTTACCTGCCATTATGATACACTTTGGGGCTCACTATTGTTTTAGAAAAAAAAAATGCATTTTCATTTTTATTTTTTTATTTTTTTATCAATCTGAGCAATTTTTCACACTGTTTTGGTGTCTTTTAGGCTTTGATTTTTCCCTTTCATAACAGGGATTATGAATAACAATAACAATAACACTGCAAAAAAAAAGTTTAAAAAAGTGTTAATAAAGATCATTTTTTCCCATAAAAAAATAAAACTGTGTAAATAAAAATAAATATATGTGGTATTGCCATGTGCGTAAATGTCAGAACTATACAAATATATAATTAATTAAGCCGCACGGTCAATGGCGTACACGTAAAAAAATGAATAAAAAGTGATGAAAAAGTCAGATCAAAACAAAAATGGTACCAATAAAAACTTCAGATCCCGGCACCATACAACTGATGACAACTGATGCACCTTGTCATCAGTTATGGCATCAGTTGTGTCGAGATCTAGGCTTAGTTCCCCTATAGTGGATGCCGGACATTTGTGAACCCAGCCTTACGGTCTCTATAAGCAAGATAAAATGCAGTGGAGATAATTGGCAGGTCTGTTTCATTTAAAGTCTGGAGGAAAGGGACTGAGATCAATGTATTCCAATGTATACCTGTTGGTTTGGAATATATATGCATTATGACCTGATAAAGGGAGATTGGAGGTCTTATGATTTCAGAGCTACTAGACCACTCCACTCAACCTGCCTAAGGCCTTCTCTAAATTTACAGCAGTTTTGAGGTAGTATTCCAGGAATTAAAAAACAGCGCCCTCCGTGTCTCCACTTTGGGTGTGTTATTACAACTTGGCTCCATTCACTTCAATGGAGCTGAGCTGCAGAACCACACCCAAACTGGAGACAAGGAGGGCGCTGTCTTTGAAAGAAAAAAGGCTTGTATTTTTATTTCTGGAATACCCTTGTAACATACTTTGATATAAGCCATTGCAGCTCTGTCTGTAAATTTAGGTTTATTGTCCTGCATAAAGATGAACCTCCGTCTCAGTCTCAAATCTTTGGCAGTCTGCATAGCATAGGCTTTTCTTCATGGATTGCCCTGTATTTTGCACCATCCCTCTTCCTTTCAATACTGACAGTTTCCTTGTACCGACACGCACCCCATTTTTGCCAACTTTAAAGGGTTTTTCCAGTGGAAAAAAAAAATTCTCCTAAAAGCAAAGGTTTGCTATTAAAATAAATACAGCATATACATACCTTTCTGACTTCCCACAGGTTTCTGGCTTCATGGTGCCACACCCACAGGCTGGCATCTGTCAAATCTTGATAGACACTCTTCTTTCAAGAGCTGCAGAAGTGACACTAATCTCTGGCATTAATCAGTGATTGGAGGAATGGCGCTGTGAGCTACATCACTGTAGATGCTATGCTCTGCAGCTCCAGGAGAAAAAGAGACATTGGCCTGCGGGGAGCAAGGAACGTATGTATATATTGTTTTTATTTTAATAGCAAGCCTCTGTCCATAGGGGAAATTATATTTCCACTGGACAACCCCTTTTACTTGTTAACATCTAGTATTGCAGTGGGTGTTTTTTTTTTTTTCATGTGTTCATCAGGACGTAATCTCATCATCAGGCGGTGGGGGGGCTTTTTGAACAATGTGCGTTCATTGGTATGCACTCTCATACTGTCTCCTCCTCATCTCCTCCCCACCACTAGGGGTGCTGCTCAGGGGCTTGCCGGCAAATTTTAACCTGGGGGGGGTAAGCACACAATAGTGGCCCACCTATTTCATTCTACCACCCTATACCACCACCCCTCCTCCTCTTGCCTCTCCTGTGGATACATTTCAGTTTAGGAACAAGGCCTTCTCTTGGTAGGTTTGTGGTTGTAACATATTTTTTTTAATTTTCTGATGATGGATTTTATGGTGTGCTGTGAAATGTTCAAAGCTTGTGATATTTTTTTATAACCTGATGCTTCTTTGTACTGCTCCACAACTTTATCCCTGACCTCTTTGCTGAGCTCCTCGATCCTCACCATGCACTAAATTCAGTAAAGTTCTTTAACCCCTTAAGGACCAGGCCCATTTTGGCCTTAAAGGGGTACTCCGCCCCTAGACATCTTATCCCCTTATCCCCTAATCCAAAGGATAGGGGATAAGATGTCAGATGTCAGACCGCTGCTGGGGACCCCGGGGATTGCTGCTGCAGCACCCCGCTATCATTACTGCGCAGAGCGAGATCGCTCTGCGCGTAATGACGGGCAATACAGGGGCCGGAGCATCATTACGTCACGGCTCCGCCCCTCGTGACGTCACGGACCGCCCCCATCAATACAAGTCTATGAGTCTATGGGAGGGGGTGTGGCGGTGCCATAGACTTGCATTAAGGGGACAGGCCGTGGTGTTATGAGGGGCGGAGCATTGACGTCATGCTGCTCCGGCCCCTGTATCGCCCGCCATTACGCACAGAGCAAACTCGCTCTGTGCAGTAATGATGGCAGGGTGCCGCAGTGGCGATCCTCGGGGTCCCCAGCAGCGGGACCGTGGTGATATAACATCTTATCCCCTATCCTTTGGATAGGGGATAAGATGCCAGGGGCGGAGTACCCCTTTAAGGACCAGGACAATTTTATTTTTGCATTTTTTTCCTCCTCGCCTTCTAAAAAACTTTTTTATATTTCCATCTACAGACCCATATGAGGGCTTGTTTTTTGCGTCACCAACCTTACTTTGAAATTACGTAACTGATTTTACCATAAAATGTACGGCGCAACCCAAAAAAATATTATTTATGTGGGAAAAGTGAAAAGAAAAATGCAATTTAGCACATTTTGAAAGGTTTTGTTTTCACGCTATAAACTTTACGGTACTTGACATGTTTTCTTTATTCTGTGGGTCAATTTGATTAAAATGATACCCTTGTTATATGCTATTCTATAATTCTACTGCTTTAAAAAAAATCTCAAACTATTTTAACAAAATTAGTATGGTTGAAATTGCCCTATTTTATATAACTTTCTAATTTTTCCATATACGGAGCGGTATTAGGGCTCTTTTTTGCACCGTGATCTGTAGTGTTATTGGTACCACATTTGCTTAGGTTTTAGTTTTTATACATTTTTTATAATTTTTTAATTTTTTTTAATTTTTTTGGGGGGGTGGGAATGAAATGTGACACCAAAGCAGCAATTTTGAACTTTTTAAAACATTTTTACGTTTATGCCGTTCACCGCAGGGGATAATTAACAATATATTTTGATAGTTCAGACTTTTACGCATGCTGCAATACCAAATATGTTAATAATGATTTTTTATGCTTTTTTGGGGGTAAAATGGGAAAAACGGATGATTCACATTTTTATTGGGGGAGGGGATTTTTCCTTTTTTTTTTTTTTCCTTTTTTTTTTCCTTTAATAGTCCCCATAGGGAACTAGCACTGATAAGTGTTATGGACGATCTTCTGCTCTGGTCTGCTCGATCTCAGACCAGAGCAGAAGACCCCTGGAGACGCACAAAGGGAGGTGAGTGGACCTCTGTCCGCCATTATGCATGATCGGATTCCCGCGGCAGCACTGTGGGCGATCCGATCATCCATTTTAAGTACTGCACTGCCGCAGATGCCGTGATCTGTATTAATCACACCATCTGAGGGGTTAATGGTAGACACCAGCGCGATCGCTGATGTCCGCATTTACCGGTGGGTCTCTGGCTGCTAATAGCAGCCAGGACCTGCCGTGCATCACAGAGCGTTGACATACATGTTATGTTTTAGTTTTTCAGTGAGGGTACACTAATGCTATCCATTGATTTTTTGATGGAGTAGATCCCACCTTTGTCTCTCAACTTCAGTATCCAGACACCTTCTTTAGGTTTTCCACTGACCAAAAATATAAAATTAATTTGGCTATGTTCACACAGTACTTTTTGAAACTTTTTTGTCAATTGTTCAATGAACTTTGCAGACATTTGACAAGTGTTTTCTGAGCCTTTTACGCAAATCAGGTATTTGCTTACAATTTTTGCACACAAAAATTGTCCAAAAAAAGTGTCACTTTTTCACAGCCATAACAATTATGGTCATAAAACAATAAAAATAAAACCTGCATCTGCCTTTTGAAGTATTTTTCCACTGAATTCAATAAAATTAAATCTGAAAAATTGTGCATTCACAGCACATTTTGGCTATATTGCAAAACTGATAAGGTTCAATAATTAGGCGACCAGAGTCATAACAGAGACTTAAAGGACATATGCAGTGCTGGGCAAAAAAACTCTGTTTTACCTCATTTAATAGGTCTTTGAAAGACCTTTCCAACGAGGTCTCCCCCCATCAAAATTGGCCCAGTCGTTCTCCCGTTATCAGCACACAAATTACTGAGGAGAAGTGAAATTAAAACTACATCTCCCATCATGCCTTGTGCTTACTTCCTGTAAGCTGCTGCCCTCCCCCTGTTCTATCCCCCGAGCAAATTATTATATTGTAACGCCCACATCTCCCTTCCCTATGCATACACCCTCCCCTTCTGCTCATCTCCCCCTCCCCATGCTGGCTCCTGTCCAGTGATGAAGCAGGCTGCCTCCGTGCTCACTGTAGACAGAAAGTCTGCATAGCTAGAATCAGCAGTGTCGGCACTGGAGAGTGGATAGTGAAAGTAAAAATGGTAAAAAAAAAACATAATTGTTTGTCTATAAAACTGTCCTGATAGGGGTCCCTCCATCTTTTTCACAACTACAACTCCAAGCATGCCCAGTTATTTTATATGCTGTTCGGGCATGCTGGGAATTCCAGTGGTGCCTCCAGCTGTTGCAAGACTACAAATCCCAGCATGCCCTGTCAGCTTTCTGCTGTATGTGCATGCTTGGAGTTGCAGAGGTGACTCCAGCTGTTGTAAGACTATACATTCAAGCATGCCGTGACAGCTTTCTACTGTTTGAGTGTATAAAGCAGAGCAGAGTGTGTGATCATATGTATACAGCAGTGCCGAGTGTGTGAATGTGTGTATACAGCAGGGCCGAGAGTGTGATTGTGTGTATACAGCAGAGCTGAGTGTGTGATCGAGTGTATATAGGAGAGCCAAGTGTGATTGTGTCTATACAGCAGAGCCGAGTGTGTGATTGTGTGTATACAGCAGGGCCGAGTGTGTGATCAGGTGCATACAGCAGAGCCGAGTGTGTGATCGTGTGTATACAGCAGAGCTGAGTGTGTGATCGAGTGTATACAGCAGAGCAGAGGCTCTGCTGTATACACACAATCACACACTCAGCTCTGCTGTATACACACAATTACACTTGGCTCTCCTGTATACACTCAATCACACAAGTAGTCTCCTGGGAGTTGTAGTTCACCAACACCTCTATTGTATTTCAGTAGTCTCTTGGGATTTGTAGTTCACCAACACCTCTATTGTATCAGTAGTCTCCTCGGAGTTGTAGTTCACCAACTCCTCTATTGTATATCAGTAGTCTCCTGGGATTTGTAGTTCACCAACACCTCTATTGTATCTCAGTTGTCTCCTGGGAGTTGTAGTTCACCAACACCTCTACTGTATCAGGAGTCTCCTGGGAGTTGGAGTTCACCAACACCTCTATTGTATCTCTGTAGTCTCCTGGGTGTTGTAGTTCACCAACACCTATATTGTATCTCAGTAGTCTCCTGGGGGTTGTAGTTCACCAACACCTATATTGTATCTCTGTAGTCTCCTGGGAGTTGTAGTTCACCAACACCTCTATTGTATCTCTGTAGTCTTCTGGGAGTTGTAGTTCACCAACACCTTTATTTTATCTCTGTAGTCTCCTGGGAGTTGTAGTTCACCAACACCTCTATTGTATCTCAGTAGTCTTCTGGGAGTTGTAGTTCACCAACACCTCTATTTTATCTCTGTAGTCTCCTGGGTGTTGTAGTTCACCAACACCTATATTGTATCTCAGTAGTCTTCTGGGAGTTGTAGTTCACCAACACCTTTATTTTATCTATGTAGTCTCCTGGGGGTTGTAGTTCACAACACCTATATTTTATCTCTGTAGTCTCCTGGGAGTTGTAGTTCACCAACACCTCTTTGTATCTCTGTAGTCTTCTGGGAGTTGTAGTTCACCAACACCTATATTTTATCTCTGTAGTCTCCTGGGAGTTGTAGTTCACCAACACCTATATTGTATCTCTGTAGTCTCCTGGGAGTTGTAGTTCACCAACACCTATATTGTATCTCAGTTGTCTCCTGGGTGTTGTAGTTCACCAACACCTCTATTGTATCTCTGTAGTCTCCTGGGATTTGAAGTTCACCAACACCTCGTATCTCAGTAGTCTCCTGGGTGTTGTAGTTCACCAACACCTATATTGTATCTCTGTAGTCTCCTGGCTGGGAGTTGTAGTTCACCAACACCTGTATTGTATCTCTGTAGTCTCCTGGGAGTTGTAGTTCACCAACACCTGTATTGTATCTCTGTAGTCTCCTGGGAGTTGTAGTTCACCAACACCTATATTGTATCTCTGTAGTCTTCTGGGAGTTGTAGTTCACCAACACCTCTATTTTATCTCTGTAGTCTCCTGGGAGTTGTAGTTCACCAACACCTCTATTGTATCTCAGTAGTCTTCTGGGAGTTGTAGTTCACCAGCACCTCTATTTTATCTCTGTAGTCTCCTGGGAGTTGTAGTTCACCAACACCTATATTGTATCTCAGTAGTCTTCTGGGAGTTGTAGTTCACCAACACCTCTATTTTATCTCTGTAGTTTCCTGGGGGTTGTAGTTCACCAACACCTCTATTTTATCTCTGTAGTTTCCTGGGAGTTGTAGTTCACCAACACCTATATTGTATCTCTGTAGTCTCCTGGGAGTTGTAGTTCATACACCAGTGTTTCCCAACCAGGGTGCCTCCAGATGTTGCAAAACTACTACTCCCAGCATTCCCTGGTTGGGAAACACTGGCATACACACACACATAACAGGGACTACAACTCCCAGCATGTGTCATTCAGTAGTCCCCCTCCCCCCTCTCACACACAGAATCAGTATGATATTTATTCCCTGTAGTCTATACACCACCAGCCCCTGCAGTGTAATATGTCTCCTTCACACACACGTCCTCCCCTCTCCCCTCCCTGCTCTGTGGTTTGCTCTGTGTTTCCCCCATGAAAACTTGAAACCTCCCCGTGATAAGTGAGGTCCTATGTAGACAGAGCAGGGGAGGGGGGAGGAGCTGTGGACGTCCTCATTCTCCCCCTGCTTCAATCTTATAGATAGGGGCGTTTCTGAGGATGAGCCTATGGCTGCCTCAGAAAGCGCCCGCTCATGCATATGCATAAGCAGGGAGGACCCGACGGAGGCTAGGGGGAACACAAACACTGCTGGGAGGAAGAGATCTCCGTCCCCAAGATGGTGGTGCATTGCCGTGGAATGAGATTTGCCATAGAATCAGATGGTCCTCCTCCATCACATCCTATTGGCTCTCTCTTGTCACGTGACATATTTAAACGTCACGCATCGATGTCAGTGTCGCACAGCAGTGTCAGTTTGGCTATCACAGGGAGAGGATCTCCTCACCCTGTGATAGCTGAAGCTGCACGGAGCTCTCATGGCCTCTGTGGCCCGACAGAAGTTCACACATGTACGCAGCTCATACGGCTGCCTCATATACATTTACTGTTGATCCACAGCGCTATCGGGATCCCGATGCCGCTGTCATCAGTGTGCCTCCCCCCAGCGCCCCACGCCCGCAGCTGTACTCCCCGTCCCGTTAACGCTCAGGGAGCGGGGAACAGAAAGTAGAGCATCGGGCGCAGGTTCAGTTATTTGCGTAGTGTTGTGCATGCGCAGTACTACTTTACCTGCGCCCGATGCTCTATTTTCTGTTCCCTGCTCCCTGAGCGTTAACGGGACGGGGAGTACAGCTGCGGGCGTGGGGCGCTCGCGGGGACGCACACTGATGACAGCGGCATCGGGCATAGGAATCTCCGTAGCGCTGTTGATCGCTCCCTGAGCGTTAACAGGGGACGGGGAGTAGAGCTACGGGGGACGGGGAGTAGAGCTACGGGGGACGGGGAGTAGAGCTACGGGGGACGGGGAGTAGAGCTGCGGGGGACGGGGAGTAGAGCTACGGGGGACGGGGAGTAGAGCTACGGGCGACGGGGAGTAGAGCAGCGGGGGACAGGCAGTAGAGCTACGGGCAACGGGGAGTAGAGCTGCGGGGGACGGGGAGTAGAGCTGCGGGGGACGGGGAGTAGAGCTGCGGGGGACGGGGAGTGGAGCTGCGGGCGTGGGGCGCTTGCGGGGACGCACACTGATGACAGCGCCATCGGGCATAGGGATCCCGATAGCGCTGTGGATGTAATAATAGAGTAAGTGTATATGAGGCAGCCGTATGAGCACAGCCGTATGAGCTGCGTACATGTCTGAACTTCTGTCCGTATGAGCTGCGTACATGTCTGAACTTCTATCGGGCCACAGAGGCCATGAGAGCTCCGTACAGCTTCAGCTATCACAGGGTGAGGAGATCCTCTCCCTGTGATAGCCAAACTGACACTACTGTGCGCATCGATGCGTGACGTTTAAATATGTCACGTGACAAGAGAGAGCCAATAGGATGTGATGGAGGCGGACCATCTCATTCTATGGCAAATCTCATTCCACGGCAATGCAGCGGCTGCAATGTAATGAATAGGGGACGGACGCAGGACTACTGGGCTATGCTGGCAACTCTAATATCTCAGAAACGGCTGCATATAGGTAAATAGAACTAATTGACTGAATTGTATAACTTTTGTTTGGGGAACATTTGGGCAGGGATTTTTGACCACTACAGTTGTCCTTTAATGTTATATCAATTACTGTATGTTTGTACTTTATTGAAAACTAATATATTTTTCTAATTCTGTTGTTATCTGTGTATATGTTATTCCTGTGTTACTAAGGAGCTGTGTAAACCCCATGTGACCCTGCTGGCCAATGGGAACCCCTAAATTCTCACCCTTATATTGTTGTGGGGGAGGAGTTGCCCCAGTTGTTCCTGAGCTATAGTTTGGTAAAGGCGTAAGGTGTGTTGTGTGTTCATAGAAAAGGCCTGGCTCAAATCTACTTCATCTGGTAATTCTGCAAGGATCACCTGTATGGTGTCTGGTATTGTGCCAAGGGACTGGGGCAAGGCGAATGTGGTGCCAATCTTCAAAAAGGGCTCCAGGTCTTCCCCAGGAAACTATAGACCGGTAAGTTTAACGTGCATTGTGGGTAAATTGTTTGAAGGACTTATAAGGGATTACATACAGGAATACATAGGGGATAATAGTATTATAAGTGATAACCAGCATGGGTTTACTAAGGATAGAAGTTGTCAAACCAATCTAATTTGCTTTTATGAAGCCTTGACAGAGGAATGGCTGTGGATATAGTGTTTCTGGATTTTGCTAAAGCATTTGATACTGTCCCTCATAGACGTCTGACAGCTAAGTTAAGGTCTTTGGGTTTGGAAATTTTAGTTTGTAACTGGATTGAACACTGGCTCATGGATCGTACCCAGAGAGTGGTGGTCAATGATTCGTTCTCTGATTGGTCCCCGGTTATTAGTGGTGTACCCCAAGGTTCAGTACTGGGCCTGCTGTTGTTTAATTTATTTATCAATGATATAGAGGATGGCATTAACAGCTCTGTTTCTATCTTTGCAGATGACACCAAGCTTTGTAGCACAGTACAGTCTATAGAGGATGTGCATAAGTTACAAGATGACTTGGATAGACTAAGTGTCTGGGCATCCACTTGGCAAATGAGGTTCAATGTGGATAAATGTAAAGTTATGCATCTGGGTACTAATAACCTGCATGCGTCGTATGTCTTAGGGGGAATTAAACTGGCAGAGTCACTGGTAGAGAAGGATCTGGGTGTACTTGTAGATCACAGACTACAGAATAGCATGCAATGTCAGGTTGGAAAGGGTGCAGAGACGCGCGACTAAACTAATATGGGGCATGGAACATCTTAGCTATGAGGAGCGATTAAAGGAGTTACAATTGTTTAGTCTTGAGAAGAGACGTTTAAGGGGGGATATGATAAACGTATATAAGTATATTAATGGCCCATACAAAAAATATGGAGAAAAACTGTTCCAGGTTAAACCCCCCCAAAGGACGAAGGGGCACTCCCTCCGTCTGGAGTAGAAAAAGTTTAGTCTCAAGGGGCGACACGCCTTCTTTACCATGAGAACTGTGAATTTATGGAACGGTCTACCTCAGGAACTGGTCACAGCAGGAACAATTAACAGCTGTAAAACAGGATTAGATACATTCCTGGAACAAAATAACATTAATGCTTATGAAGAAATATAAAATCCCATCCCTTCCCCAATATCGCGCCACACCCCTACCCCTTAATTCCCTGGTTGAACTTGATGGACATATGTCTTTTTTCGACCGTACTAACTATGTGGAAGTTCATGCCCCGGTGAAGAAGGCTTCAGGACCTTAACAGAACCCTACCTACCAGGATTCATCTACCTGTCTTACAAGTCAGTAAAAATCAGTTTGGTGAAAGCACCACAAGTCCCAGCAAGGCAAGAGGGCTTCCAAGGGGTTTCACTGCATCCTCTCACCCAAAACCAACTATCTGTTTAATGCCATCTGTATCCAGCTCAGTAAAGACAGTCAAATGTAACCTGCCGTCTGTGTGTTTATTTACTCCCCGTGTCTAGCCCAGGAGAAGCTGTCTCCAACCTCGGACCGTTATTCACAAAGTGATAAGGAATTTTTTCTAACACCAGAATTTTCCTCACTATCTACGATATGATGCACTGGTTTTACTTTCAATAAAGCTGGAATTTGTATTACTCTGCTGGATCATCTCTATCTTGTTTGCAATTATTCTAACACCCCTTTGGCTACCACATCTATATCTAAAAGGCAGTCAGTGGCATATGCATATATGAAGTCATTTATTCTATTTGCATACTATAAACAAATATTTAAAAAATATATATGTATATAGTGGGACTAATTTACTTTTGTGAATATGCCAAGAAAGAAAAACGTTTGCCCTGTACCACATTTATGATATATTGCAGACACTTTTTAGACAGTTTTAGGCTCTTATTAAGTGGCATAACTTTGTTCCATGTGACACCATGGAACAAAACTGAGCCACACAGTTTGTGTAACAGTGTCTAAAGATGCATTCAATTATATATGCAATTACAGTGATCCCTCAACTTACAATGGCCACAACAAACAATAGTTTCAACATACATTGGTCTTTTCTGGACCATTGTAACTTAAAGGGGTACTCCAGTGAAAACCTTTTTTCTTTTAAATCAACTGGTGGCAGAAAGTTAAACATATTTGTAAATTATTTCTATTAAAAAATCTTAATCCTTCCAGTACTTATTAGCTACTGAATGCTACAGAGTAAATTCCTTTCTTTTTGGAACACTGATGACATGACGAGCACAGTGCTCTCTGCTGACATCTCTGTCCATTTTAGCAATCATGCATAGCAGATATAGGCTAAGGGCAGCATGGTGGCTCAGTGGTTAGCACTGCTGCTTTGCAGTGCAGGGGACTTGGGTTCAAATCCCACTAATGACAGCAAAAAATAAAGCATTATTATTATAATAATGTCAGCAGAGAGAACTGTGCTTGTGATGTCATCAGAGAGCATTCCAAAAAGAAAATAATTTCCTCTGTAGTATTCAGCAGCTAATAAGTACAGGAAGAATTAAGATTTTTTAATAGAAGTAATTTACAAATATGTTTAACTTTCTGCCACCAGTTGATTTAAAAGAAAAAAGGTTTTCACCGGAGTACCCCTTTAAAACCAGACTCAACATACAATGCTACAGACAGTCCAGATCTGTAAAACATGTCATTGGCTGGAAGAACTGACCAATTAGAATAGACATTCACTAGTAAAACACCTGTATTACTTAAGTGCATGTACTGACTGGCTGTCTGGTAGCGCCTCCCTACTGTCCAGGGAAGTACTACATCTTCTGTACTACTCTTTACCTATGCCACAGTAAGCTGCTCCTTTGGAACCTGCAGGACTTTTAGGACTACTACTCCCATCATGGACAGTCTCTGCCCGTGATGTGAGTTAAAGTCCATGGGCAGATCGCACCGGGTCATTCTGCAGAGACCCGCTGCAATCCACATTTATTAAGTTAACAAGCCAGATTCGGTGGACTGCGACAATGACCAGCATTTGTTTTTTTAATTTCAATAAAATGGTTAACGTTAGCCCCAAAATTGTCTAGTGCTACTGCCCAATTATTACCTCGGTACCCACTGCACAGGGGTGCCAGGAAGAGCCGGTGCCAACGAGGCGGTAACAGGTTGGCGTTTTTTAGGCTGGGGAGGGCCAGTAACAATGGTCCTCACCCACCCTGGTAATGTCAGGCAATTTTTTCAGTATCAGCCAGATACCAACCAAGCAGCAACAGCCTAACGTTACCAAGGTGGGCGAGGACCATTGTTACTGGCCCTCCCCAGCCTAAATAACGCTAGCCTTTTACCGCCTAGGCCCAGGAGTGCCATTTTTTATGCTCCCTGCCTGTTTGGTACCGGCTTTTCCCGGAACCCCTGTGGCGGTGGGTACCGAGGTAATAATTGGTGGTTAGCGATAGCTGTTTTGGGGGCTAACGCTAAGTCCCAGCCTAGCAATAGATTCTGTCTACAAGACACCTTCCACTTATAAGCCTGAAAATTTAATTATAAAAAAAAACACATTGAAAAAAAAAAAACATTTATTTAAAAAAACACTCCCCCCCACAGCCCTAGTTAACCCTGTTATTGACATAAAAAAAACGTTGTTCATCGTCGCAATCCACACAATCTGACACAGTCCACCGCATTCACATATTTAAATTTCAAAGAAATTAGTACAGAGTTTAGTACATTTTTTTGTTTCCACACACCAGCAAAAACGCAAGAAAAACTGACAAAACACAGGAAAAACTGGGACAGTTTTTCTGGCATTTTTTATGATGGACAAAAAACCTCAATGGAAACCTTGCCTTAAAGCAATAGAACAAAATCCCTACATCCACTTTTCTTGTGAGGTAGAGAAGGAGTGTACGGTAGAGCGAGGGGGGGCATTTCTATATTTGCACAAGATTTATCAAAGGACATGCACAGCCTTAGTAAATTCTGAGCAAGAGTGTTCAACAGAAAAGCAGTGTAAAGGGGTAGAACTGTGTCAACAATAGACAAATAATGATAAATCTCCCCCATTGTGTGTACGGACCCTGAAGAAGCTTGTGTCCTCTACCTAGACAAAGATTTACAGCTCCCATCAGATCATTCTTACTTTTATATGTAAGGACTTGCTTTATCTATATTAGTAATCTACTTATTTATCTTTAATCCTCGCCATTTCCTATTTTTTGATGACATTTTGGGGTTTCAGAACCAATTACTCGGTTTCCATAGCGTTATGGTCTCAACATACAATGGTTTAAACATACAATGATCATTTTGAACCAATTAATATTGTAACATGAGGGACCACTGTATATTTAATGTATTAGTTAGCATGGACCACTCCAACTGTTCTATTTTTAAACTGTCTAGTCTAAATATACACTAAGTTTTAGACAGTATTAGTTAATCTAACCCAGTGTCACTTTTTTTTTCAACCCAGGAAGCACAGCTGTCTGTAATATTATTTGCACATCAAAAGAACTGTAAAGTAATGAAAGATGATTTAAAATTTCTGAAAAAGAAAAAAAGTTAAAAAGTGCAAGCATTTTAATAATCTCAAATGGCTCTTGTGGAGTTCTGTAGTTCTTGTTTAATTCTTCGGCAGTGACATTTCTCTGAAATACATTTAACTAAAGCTAAGGCATTTCAAGTCAAATTTTTCATTTTAAATTCTGCTTGTGACATTGCTCGCTGTAGATACAACACATCTCAAGCCCTATTAGCCCTGGGAGAAATTATCTAGTGCATGTCAAATATTAAAGACGTTAGATCAAAAAACATTTTAAATGACACAGTCACTTCATACAATTTAGAAAATTTTCCATGTCAATGGGAATTCCTTTGGATTCTGTCCAAAAAAAGGTTAATTACATTATTTTAGGAAACTGACAACCATGTTATTACCAAAAAGGTATCCAAACTGTAGGAACTATTCTACACAGAAAAACAAATAAAGATCCCTCAGGGAAAAAGGTGCTTCTTAAAACTCAGCTTTTACTAATCCAGTTAAAAAATCACCAAACACATAAAGAATAGTGGATACCAAAGATAATAATATAATATAATCATAGCCTATGAAATATAGAAACAAAGAATCCGTCCACCTACAAAGTAGTGACTACAAATGTTGCGACCATCCTCTCACCATTACATCAAGTTTAGCGGTCAATTTTACCATACACAAACTCAATGGTCAGATTACTATACTTTACGGTTGCGTGACTCAATGCTATGTGCTTGCAAAAATGAATTAATCACGCAATAATCCCACTCCCGATGCGTTTCTGCAAGCATGCAAATTGAGATGCTCAACACACCTGCTTCCTCAGGGAAATACTCAGGAACCTGTGTAAGGATAGCACAACTTATATAGAAAAGTCGGAATTCACCAAGAATAATTAGATTATAGAGTGGACACCTAGTCGTATATCCAGAAAAGACCCCAAAATAAGGACATAGATAGGCATAGAGGTAGCGTCACCATGTCAGCTTTTAAATGGCATATGTGTCATTCTGCAGGGGTTCCAGTAACTGGTTCTATATACCCCAGAGCCCTAGGTGTGGACGCTACTGTTTGAAGGTTTACATTCGAACTCTGCAGTTGCAGAGTTCCTGCTGTGTTGCCACTCTATGTCCTTATATTGGGGTCTTTTCTGCATGTAAGACTAGGTGTCCAATCTAATATAATCTAGTTACCCTTGGTGAATGATTTTTCTATAGAAATTGTGCTATCCTTACATAGGTCCTTGAGTGTTTCCCCTGAGGAAGCAGGTGTGTTGAGCATCTCAACCTGCATGCTTGTAGAAACGCGTTGGGAGTGGGATTATTGTGTGATTCATTCATTGTTGCAAGCACGTACTGTAGCATTGAGTTATGCCACTGTCGAGTAAAGTAATTTGACCATTGAGTTTTCTGTATGGTAAAATTGATCCCCTAAACTTGATGTAATGATGAGAGGATGGCCGCTACATTTGGGCCATATGTAGTCACTACTTTGTAGGCAAACTGATTCTTTGTTTCTATTTTTCATAGTTTTTTTCATATATGTGTTTTGTGATTTTTTTAAACATGATTAGTAAAAGCTAAGTTTCCCTGAGGGATCTTTATTTGTTTTTCTGTGAATAATTGAGGTGGCTTTTATTTTGGCATACGTGTAGCCTGTTTATCCTTTACACGGGCTGAAGAATTATTCTACACCTCAGCATGATCTACGCAGTAAGCTACAACATGAGATAAATTAAACAAATGCCCAAAGAGGCATATAAGATCTTCTTCAAGTCAATATACAAAGGTGACTTTTCGCATGTATTTTGTAATGTTTCTGTCGTCACACCCTTAAAGTAATACGCTGGTGGGAAACATTGCGGGTCCCGTTCAGCTGTTGGGACACGAGAAGGGTCCCTACCTGCCTCCTCGTTGTCAGATTGTCAATTCACTGCTCCATGCCTGAGATCCAGGCAGGAGCAGTGGAGTGCCGATAACACTGATCAATGTAATGCTATGGCATAGCATTGATCATTGTATTCAGTCAGTGTAATGCATGTTATAGTCCCAGTGGGGGCTATAACATTACAAAAAAAGTGTAAAAAAATTGTTTATAAATGTGTGATTTAACCCCTTCCCTAATGAAAGTTTGAATCATCCTCCCTTTTCCCATTAAAAAAAAAAAAGTATGTAAATAAAAATAAGTATAAGCATATGTGATATCACCACGTGCGTAAATGTCCTAGCTATACAAATATATATTAATTAAACCGTATGGTCAATTGCATACATGTAAAAAAAAATTCCAATGTCTAAAATAGCATATTTTTGGTCACTTTTTATATCATAAAAAATATGAATAAAAATTGATCAAAAAGTCCGATCAAAACAAAAATGATACCAATAAAAGATCGGTGTAAAAAATGAGCCCTTATACATCCCCATATGCAAAAAAATAAAAAAGTTATAGGGGTCAGAAGAGGACATTTTTAAACTTATATATTTTTGTGCATGTAGTTATGATTGTTATGAAGTAAGACAAAATCAAACCTATATAAGTAGAGTATCATTTTAATTGTATGGACCTACAGAATAAAGAGAAGGTGCCATTTTTATCGAAAAATATACTGCGTAGAAACGGAAGCCTCCAAAATGTAAAAAAATAAGTTTTGTTTTTTTTTCAAATTTTGTCGCACAATGATTTTTTTTTTCGGCGTACGTTTTGGGTAAAATGACTGATGTCATTACAAAGTAGAATTGGTGGTGCAAAAAACAAAAAAAAAACAACATCTGTAGGTGCAAAATTGAAAGGGTTATGATTTTTAAAAGGTGAGGAGGAAAAAACTAAATTGTGTAAAAAAAGGGAAAAAACCTGAGTCCTAACCCCTTAAGGACCCAGACAATTTTCAGTGTGGGACCCAGCCATTTTTTGCACATCTGACCACTGTCACTTTAAGAATTAATAACTCTGGGAAGCTTTTACCTTTCATTCTGATTCCAAGAGTGTTTTTTTGTGCCATATTGCAAAACTACAACTGTCAGCATGCCCAGACAGCTGTTTGCTGTTTGGGCATGTTGGGATTTGTAGTTTTGCAACAGCTGGAGAGCTACAGTTTGGAGATCACTGTGCAGTGATCTATAAACTGTGGCCCTCTAGATCTTGCAAAACTACAACTCCCAGCATGCCCACACAGCAGTTTGCTGTCTGTGCATGCTGGGATTTGTAGTTTTGCAACATCTGGAGGGCTGCAGTTTGCAGATCCCTGTGCGGTGGTTTCTAAACCATGGCCCTCTAAATCTTGCAAAACTACATCTCCCAGCATGCATGAACAGTAAACGGCTTTCCCACCATGCTGGGAGTTGTAGTTGTGTACCTCCAGCTTTTGATTAACTACATCTCCCAGCATGCCCTTTGGTGATCAGTAGATGCTGGGAGTCGTCCAACAGCTGGAGGCATACTGGTTGGAAAATACTGAGTTAGGTAACAGAACCTAACTGAAGGTTTTCCAACCAGTGTGCCTCCAGCTGTTGCAAAATTACAACTCCCAGCATGAATGGTCTGTCAGTGCATGTTGGGACTTGTAGTTTTGCATCAGCTGGAGGTTCCCCCCCCCCCCCATGTTAATGTACAGGGTACATTCATACATTCACACGGGTGGGTTTACAGTGAGTTTTCTGCTTGAAGTTTGAGCTGCAAACTCCTATCAAACTCACCATAAACCCGTGTCTGTGCGAATATACCCTAAAACCACTACACTACACTAACACAAAATAAAGGGTAAAACACTACATATACACCCCTTTACACTGTCCCCCCAATAAAAATGAAAAACATATAAGCAGTGTTTCCAAAATGGAGCCTCCAGCTGTTGCAAAACAAAAACTCCCAGTATTTCCGGACAGCCACTGACTATCCAGGCATGCTGGGAGTTTAGCAACAGCTGGAGGCACCCTGTTTGGGAATCACTGGCATAGAAAACCCCTATGTCCACCCCTATGCAATCCCTAATTTAGGGATGGTGCTCTCTCACTTCAGAGCCATGTCGTATTTCAAGGAAACAGTTTAGGGCCACATATGGAGTAATTCCGTACTCGGGAGAAATTGTGTTACACATTTTGGGGGAATTTTTCTCTTTTTACCACTTATGAAAAGGAAAAGTTGGGGTCTACACCAGCCTGTTAGTGTAAAAAAATATAAAAAATTATACATGCTGGTGTTGCCCCATGCTTTTTATTTTCACAAGAAGTAAAAGGAAAAAAAGACCCACAAAATTTGTAAAGCAATTTTTCCTGAGTACGGAAATATCCCATATGTGGACGTAAAATGCTCTGTGGGGGCACAACAAGGCGCAGGAGTGAGAGCGCATCATGTACATTTGAGGCCTAAATTGGTGATTTGCACAGGGGTGGCTGATTTTACAGCGGTTCTGACATAAACGCAAAAAAATGAATACCCAAGTGTGAACCATGTTGGAAACTACACCCTTCATGGAACGTAACAAGGGGTATAGTGAGCCTTAACACCCCACAGGTGTTTGACAAATTTTCATTAAATGTTAGCCAAACTAACTAAGTAATAGTACCATAGGCCACTATAACATACTCTCACCAAAAACAATGAGGCCAAATATGGACAAAATTCATATACTTTATTGAAAGAACAATAAAAACTTATGTTAAAAAATTACATAACAATAATAGATCGGTGGTCATGCAGCACACACTGCAAAAGAATGATGAGAATGTCCCGTATGACTAAACAGAATGTACAAAATACAAAAGGTCTCATTCAAAATGGTGGCGTACCATATGGAATATGTCAATATGCAAATACATAACAAGTATAAGAAATGAGACTATGAGAAACAAGAATCGAATACAAAGAAAGGAAGGGCAGGGTAAACAAAGGAATAGAAAAAGCAAACAGATTACGGTCATGCAGCCTATCCTGGGACAGCTCACCTACCCCGAACGCGTTTTCGCTTGCTATTCTGGCACAATAGGGGCTTCCTAAATGGGACATGCCCCCCAAAGACCATTTCAGCAAAATTTGCTTTCCAAAAGCCAAATGTGACTCCTTCTTTTCTGAGCATTGTATTACGCCCGCAGTGCATTTGACGTCCACACATGGGGAATTTCCTGACGAAGCGGCAAGCGAAAACGCGTTCGGGGTAGGTGAGCTGTCCCAGGATAGGGTGCATGACCGTAATCTGTTTGCTTTTTCTATTCCTTTGTTTACCCTGCCCTTCCTTTCTTTGTATTCGATTCTTGTTTCTCATAGTCTCATTTCTTATACATGTTATGTATTTGCATATTGACATATTCCATATGGTACGCCACCATTTTGAATGAGACCTTTTGTATTTTGTACATTCTGTTTAGTCATACGGGACATTCTCATCATTCTTTTGCAGTGTGTGCTGCATGACCACCGATCTATTATTGTTATGTAATTTTTTAACATAAGTTTTTATTGTTCTTTCAATAAAGTATATGAATTTTGTCCATATTTGGCCTCATTGTTTTTGGTGAAAATTTTCATTAAAGTTGGATGGAAAAACAAAAAACATATATATATTTTTAACTAAAATGCTGGTGTTACCCTAATTTTTTCATTTTCACAAGGGAAAATAGGAAAAAAAAAAGACTCCCACAATTTGTAACCCCATTTCTTCTGAGTAAGAACATACCCCATATGTGGATGTAAAGTGCTCTGTGGGTGCACTACCATGCTGAGAAGAGAGGGAGCACCATTGTTTTTTTTGCGAGAAAATGTGTCCGGAATTGAAGGCCACGTGTGTTTACAAAGCCCCCATACTGCCAGAACAATGGACCCCCCCCCCCCCGCATGTGACCCCATTTTGGAAACTACACCGCTAATGGAATGTTATAAGGGGTACAGTGAGCATTTACGCCACACAGGTGTCTGACAGATTTTTGGAACAGTGGTCCGTGAAAATGAAAAATGGAATTTTTCATTTGCTCAGCTCACTGTTCCAATGACCTGTCAATACTCACTGCACCCCTTATTAAATTCTGTGAGGGGTTTTGTTTCCAAAATGGGGTAAAATGTGTGTGTGTGTGGGTCCACTGTTTAGGCACTTCTATTCCAACCAAATTCTCGCTCAATGGCGCTACTTCCCTTCGGAGCTTTGCAGTGCGCCAGCAGAGCACTTGATGCCCACACATGATGTATTTCCATACTCAGAAGAAATGGGTTTACAAATTTTGGGGGGCATTTTTTTCTATTACCCCAAATGTAAAATTTGGGGAAAACCAGGATTTTTTGAGATTTTATTTTATTTTTTTTCATTTATACATCCGACTTTACCGAAAAGTCGTCAAACACCTGTGGGGTGTTAAGGCTCACTGTACCCCTTATTACATTCCTTAAAGGGGTACTCCGCCCCTAGACATCTTATCCCCTAACCAAAGGATAGGGGATAAGATGTCAGTACGCCAAGGTCCCGCTGCTGGGCTGTGACGTCACGAGGGGCGGAGCCGTGACATAACGATGCTCCTGCCCCTGTATTGTGCGTCATTACGTGCAGAGCGAACTCGCTCTGTGCTGTAATGAGAGCGTGGTTCCGCAGCGGGGATCCCGGGGCTCCCCAGCAGCGGGACCGCGGCGTACTGACATCTTATCCCCTATCCTTTGGATAGGGGATAAGATGTCTAGGGACGGAGTACCCCTTTAAGGGGTGTAGTTTCCAAAATAGTATGCCATGTGTTTTTTTTGTTGTTGTTTGTTTTTGTTGCTATTCTGGCACAATAGGGGCTTCCTAAATGGGACATGCCCCCCAAAGACCATTTCAGCAAAATTTGCTTTCCAAAAGCCAAATGTGACTCCTTCTTTTCTGAGCATTGTATTACGCCCGCAGTGCATTTGACGTCCACACATGGGGAATTTCCATACTCAGAAGAGATGGGGTTACAAAATTTGGGGGCATTTTCTCCAATCACCCCTTGTAAAAATTTAAAATATGGGGAAAAAACAGCATTTTAGTGAAAACTATTTCGTTTTTTTCATTTACACATCCAAATTTAACGAAAAGTCGTCAAACACCTGTGGGATGTTAAGGCTCACTAGACCCCTTGTTATGTTCTCTGAGGGGTGTAGTTTCCAAAATAGTATGCCATGTGTTTTTTTTGTTTTTTGTTTTCTTTGCTGTTCTGGCACCATAGGGGCTTCCTAAATGTGACATGCCCCCCAAAAACCATTTCAGAAAAACTCACTCTCCAAAATCCCATTGTCGCTCCTTCCCTTCTGAGCCCTCTAGTGCACCCACAGAGCACTTGACATACACATATGAGATATTTCCTTACTCGAGAGAAATTGGGTTACAAATTTTACAGTGATTTCTCTCCTTTTACCCCTTGTAAAAATTCAAAAACTGGGTCTACAAGAACATGCGAGTGTAAAAAATGAAGATTTTAAATGTTCTCCTTCAATTTGCTGCTATTCCTGATAAACACCTAAAGGGTTAACAAACCTTTTGAATGTCATTTTGAATACTTTGGGAGGTGCAGTTTTTATAATAGGGTCACTTATTGGATATTTCGGATATGAAGGGCCCTCAAATCCACTTCAAAACTGAACTGGTCCCTGAAAAATTCTGATTTAGAACATTTTGTGAAAAGTTGGAAAATTGCTGCTAAACTTTGAAGCCCTCTGATGTCTTTCGAAAGTAAAAACATGTAAACTTTATGATGCAATCATAAAGTAGACATATTGTATATGTGAATCAATATATTATTGATTTGGAATGTCCATTTTTCTTATAAGCAGAGAGAGGGGGCCCCTCCCATAGACTTGCATTGAGGGGACAGGCGTGACGTCACACGGGGGCGGAGTCCTGACATCACGGACTTCCGTTCCCGTAGTCGCGACTCAGACCCTTCAGCGGTTTCGGTGAAAAAACAGGTGGGTTCCCAGCGGCGGGACCCCCGCGATCAGACATCTTATCCCCTATCCTTTGGATAGGGGATAAGATGTCTAGGGTGGTAGTACCCCTTTAAGGGGTTACATTTCAATTTCAAAATCTTAAATTTCAATGATCTCCTCATGCTTCTGCCAACTCCAAGCTGTGCCATTTAGCCACTATGTGATCTCCTCGTGCTGCCACAGATTACAGACTGTGCCATTGAGCCACTGTAGGGTCTCTCCTCATGTTTCAGCCACCTCCAGGCTCTATCATTGTGCAGCCATCTGACTCCTTATTAAATTTGGTCTTTTGTACCCACACGCCGGGGCCCGCAACACCATAACTTGGGAGTTAAAATGTCTATTTCAAAATCTTACATTTCAATGGTCTCCTCATGCTACTGCCAACTCCAGGCTGTGCCATTCAGCCAATGTATGGTTTACTGATGCTGCTAGGCCTGGACCTAGCTACAATAAATCTTCAATTTAAATTTCAAAATTCATATTTTATTCTTAGGAAATTCATCTTTTATTCTTAGGGATTGTGAAGCCCTGGGGCCTACTCATGCTGCTGCCAGCTCCAGGCTGTGTCATTCAGCAACTATTTGGTCTCCTCATGCTGCCAACACCCCCACGCTGTGTCATTCAGCCACTCTATGGTATCCTCATGCTTCAGACACCTCAAGGGTGTGTCATTCAGCCAATTTATGGTTTACTAAGTAAACCAGAAAGCTTCAATTTAAATTTAAATATTCATATTTTATTCTTAGGGATTGTGAAGCCCTTATGTCTACTGACACTGCTGCCAGCTCTAGTCTGTGTCATTCAGCAACTACATGCTTTCGTGATGCTGCTGGTCTTAGGACACTACCTATATATGTTATGGTAGATACATCTTCAATATAAATTTCAAAATTCATATTTTATTCATAGAGATTGTGATGCCCTATTGTCTCCTCCTTCTGCCAACTTCAGACTGTGTCATTCAGCCACTATATGGTCTATCCTCATGCTTCAGCCACCTCCAGGCTGTGCCATTTAGACACTATGTGGTGTCCTTATGCTTCAGCCAACTACAGTCTGTGCTATTTAGACACTGTATGGTCTCTTCATGCTATCACAAACTCCAGGCAGTCATTTAGACACTATATGGTCTCCTGATACTGATGCCAAGTTCAGGCTCTGTCATTTTGCTGCCATGTGACATGTGACTCCTTGTTCAATGTTGTCCTTTGTAACCACTAGAGATGAGTGAATCGAAGTTGACGAACCCAAATTCATTACGAATTTCCTGAAAAATGTAATTTGCAACAAATGTGAATATCGCCGCGGTTCGATCGCGCCAATCGCTTCATTAAACTCCATTTTACAGCGTTCCAGGCTATTGGAGACCTAAGATGGCGGATCCACATGTGAGTACATGGGGCAGGGGATTATGGGAGGGTGGAGAACAGCGGCAGGAATGAAAGTAGGTGGGCTGACCCTGAATCACATGTGAGATGCAGCCTATCAGTGTTCACTGACCCCTGTGATGTCACAGCCCCTATATAATCGGCGGCCATCTTGCCTCTCTTCATTTCATCTATCCACTCAGATAGAGAGGATGGGACTGCGTGTGTGTGAATAGCTCATACCACAGCGTTAGGGAAAGACAGGAGTGCAGAGTGCTTTGCCGTTCACACTGAGAAGGATCATTGCAGCAGAGAGGGGCAGATACCTGTCAGCTGCCTCATACAGATCTCCCAGCTGCCTGAACTTTCTGAAGCATCTTATCTC
Source organism: Hyla sarda (assembly GCF_029499605.1). Lineage (NCBI taxonomy): Eukaryota > Metazoa > Chordata > Amphibia > Anura > Hylidae > Hyla > Hyla sarda. The sequence continues at coordinate 150,036,655 of NC_079190.1, read as the reverse complement.
CTAATTTTTCAGCCCAATTGAGTTTTTTTTTTTGCTCCACAAATGTTCTGCTGCTCAGAATTGTGTGACAGAGTGCAATTTAGGGTTTCATCCCTGTATTTTTAGTTTGTTTGTGGTGCTGCACTGTTGGGTACTGCTGCTGTTCAGAAATACGTGATTGTTCAGTGGACTGTAGTGCATTTGTACCATTTTGTACCTGTTAATCTGTCAAGGGGCTCCATACCGTCAAAGTCCAAACAATAGTATCCACAGGCTGGTGTTTCACAAAAATACCAAGTTTTTTCTGCGTATAGTTACGCATATTACTGCCCTCATCAGTGCATACCGCATAGGTACATCCAAGTATTGTACCATTTAGGACCTGTTAATCTGTCAAGGTGCTCCATACCGTCAAAGTCCAAACAATAGTATCCACCGGCTGGTGTTTTACAAAAATACTGAGTTTTTTCTGCCTATAGTTACACATATTACTGCCCTCATCAGTGCATACCGCATAGGTACATCCAAGTATTGTACCATTTAGAACCAGTTAATCTGTCAAGGTGCTCCATACCGTCAAAGTCCAAACAATAGTATTCTCTGGCTGGTGTTTTACAAAAATACAGAGTTTTTTCTGCGTATAGTTGCGCATCTTACTCTGCCCTCATCAGCGCATACCGCATACGTACATCCAAGTAGTGTACCATCTTGTACCTGTTAATCTGTAAAGGGCCTACATACTGTGAAAGGACAGCCGTAAGTAATCATCTGCTGCTGTTCTAGACAAATACTGTTTAAAGAGTAGTGTGGCGTATTGTAATACCCTCATAAACGCACTAAGTATGTCAGGCTGAGAAGTGCCAGGACGTGCAAAGAGGAGTGGCAGAGGCCTAAATACTTCAGGTAGAGTTGGCAGCAGTCTTGAGGCGAGTGGCAGCAGGAGTCGCAGCGAGAGGCCTGAGCTCCCGTTATCAGCCAGTGGTCGCGTCTCCACCAGCAATCTGCCGTCGTCGTTTGGTTAACACGCTCATCCACATCCTCACAAGTGACATCTGACACCCCCAGTCAACAGTCGGTGGGTTCCTCAGACACAACCCTCAGTTGGCATGGCCTGGGAGCAGCCCCTGTCCTCCTATTGCCTTTGTCCTATGCTGTTCCCTCTCCTAAAGAAGTATCTTATGCTGTGGGTTCAGCTCCACTATTTACTGAGGACGATTTAGTAGAGGACAGTCAGCAGCTACTGGACAGCCAAGAAGGGGAGGAGACATGCGCCGCTTGCTCCGCTAGGCGGCCAAGTAGTGATGCGGAGAGTGACGTGGGAGGCGGTGTTGCAAGTGTTCAGGGTCCTGAAGCAGACACTGTTGGGGAACCCGAGGAGGACATCAGTGACATGCACACACCTGTTGATGATGATGAAGCCGATCGCAATTGGGAGCCGGGTGCAGAAGGGGCTTCAAGAGAAGAGAGTTGCAGGTTGCCCTTGAGGCAGCAAGGCGGTAGCACGGTTGGCAGTCAGCGTGGTGGCAGTAGTGGAAATTCAGGAGCCAAACGTGCCCGGGGGAGACCACTTGCTTCGCGGCAGCCTACCTTTCCAGGAGGTAGTGGAACAGGGGTTCCTGGAGACGGCGCCAGTAGCAGTCAATTAGTGCGGACTGCGGGTGGGAAAATAAGCTACTCGGCGGTGTGGAAGTTTTTCATAAGGCATCCGGAGGAGGTTTACGTAGCCACATGCAAGTTCTGTCGGCAGGTGAAGCGGGGCCAGGGTCCCAATGTCGGCACCACGGCCCTGCGTCAACACCATAAAGCGGCCTGGGAGAACCGTGGCTCCGATGTAGTGGTCCAGCCTGCGGCATCACCCAGTGGCCATCTGCTCCCTCCTTCATCCAGCCAAGGCTCCACCACCTCAGCCGAAGAGAGCTGTGTGTCAAACCCTCCTTCTGTCGCTCCTGCTTCTCCTGCTTTTAGTCAGCCATTCCGCCAACAATCCATTGGCGAAGCCATGTCCAAGAGACAACAGTATGCGCCCACTCATACAACGGCGCAGAAGTTGAATGTGCTCCTGTCCAAGTTGCTGGTGCTGCAGTCCCTCCCTTTTCAAGTGGTGGACTCTGCACCTTTCAGAGTATTGATGGCTTGTGCCTAGCCGAGGTGGAGAGTCCCAAGCCGTCATTTCTTTGCAGTACCCGCCCTGCATAAGTTTGTACAAGAGAAGGTGGGCCAGTCCTTGAGCCTGTCTGTGTGTTCAAAAGTGCACGGCAGCGCCGACGTGTGGAGCTGTAACTACGGGCAGGGACAATACTTGTCTTTTACGGACCACTGGGTAAATGTGGTTCCTGCACAGCCACAACAGCAACTTTGACAGGTCACACCACTTCTTCCTCCACACTCTCGCTCACAGGCAGTTGGTCCTGTTACAGTGTGTGACGCCGCCTCCTCATGTTCCACCGTGTCCTCTGCCTCCACTGCATGTCCAAATCTCGGTGGCCCTTCATCGTACCATGTGTGTAGGGCACGGCGGTGTCAAGCTGTTCTTCACATGGTTTGCCTTGGTGAACGGAGTCACACATGGAAGGAACTGCCAAAGTTCATTCGTAAAGAAATCCGAGTATGGCTTACTGCACGAAATCTGGAAATGGGAACCACGGTGACCGACAACAGGAAGAACATTGTGTCCGCGCTGCGACAAGGAAGTGTGAAACATGCGCCCTGCATGGCACACGTGTTGAATTTGGTTGTCAAGCACTTCCTCAAGTTGTCACCCCATGTGCAAAACATCCTGAAAATGGCAAGGAAACTATGCATGCACTTCAGCCACTTGTACACCGCCAAGCACACCTTCCTTGAGCTGCAGCGTCAAAATGGTATCCCACAACATAGTCATATTTGTGACATTGCCACACGTTGGAATTCCCCCCTCCATATGTTGGACAGACTATATAAACAAAGAAAAGCCATCACCGATTTCTTGATGATCCAAGCAGATAGGAGTACTCCCCTGTGTAACTTCAATGTGAACCAGTGGCAGCTCATACGTGACACCTGCCGTTTGCTGAGGCCCTTTGAGGAAGCCACATTATTTGTAAGTCGCTTGGATTACGCCATGAACAACGTAATTCCACTCCTACATTTCCTACAACAAATGATTGAAACCATGGCTGGTCACGGCAATGGTGACATTGCGCCTACATCTCAAGGCTACATGAGCCCTGTGGGGGCTGAACTGGAGGAGGAGGAGGATGAGGGGCAGAGCGGAGCACAGTTTAGTTTGGATGAGATGGCCGGTGTTTCTAGTCATCGGACAGTAGAGGAGGAGCAGGAGCAGTCAGAGGAGCTGGAGGGTTATGAGGAAGGCGAGACAGAGGACCCAGACACACCGTGGCGAATTTTGACTATTCGGGGGTCACTACGCAAGCAACTGAGCATGCATCGTGCCATTTGCGCCAGTGACTCGGAGAGACTACCTCCGAGTCACTGGCGCAAATGGCACGATGCATGCTCAGTTGCTTGCGTAGTGACCCCCGAATAGTCAAAATTCGTCAACGGGATGACTTCTGGATCTCCACCTTATCAGACCCTCGCTACCGTCCCAAAATGGGGGCCTTTTTTACACCCACTGAGAGGGAGGACAAACTGACCTACTACAGAGAGATTCTACGTAGTCAGTTTGCCGATGCATATCGGCCACATGGTCCATCCACTCGCAGGTCTGACTCGGGGGGCCCTCTGCGCTCACCTTCCACTGCCATGGCTGCCATGGCTGCAGGCAGGGGTGGCAGAAGCAGTACCAGCTCAATCAGCAGCAGCCTGAGTCTACAGTCGCTGATGAGTAGCTTTATTCACCCGCATAGTGAAGCAACTCATCAACAGCAGGTAGACATGGAGCAGGACCTGAACCAGCAGGTGGTGGCATACCTTGACATGACCATGCCAACTACCATTAAAGATCCGCTGGACTTCTGGGCAGCCAAACTTGATTTATGGCCGCAACTAGCAGAGTTTGCCCTGGAAAAGCTGTCCTGGCCGGCTAGTAGTGTGCCATCAGAGCGGGTGTTTAGTGCAGCCGGGGCCATAGTCACCCCAAGGCGAACTCATCTGTCCACTAAAAATGTGGAGAGACTGACGTTTGTCAAGATGAAACAGGGATGGATCAGCCAGGATTTCCAGCCACCAATGCCAGATGCCTCAGAGTAGATTGACCATGCTGCTACACCAACATTTCCCAATTATGGTTGGTTATGAAACCCTCTTGGGTTATCAATTAGGGTTATGAAACCCTCTTTGGTACTGCGATTGCCTGCTCCTGGCTCATCCTGTGTCTTTCAGGAACTACTTGCCTCACTGATGCTTCTGGCCTTGGACCTTAATTTTTTAAAGTTTAGCAGTAGCTAAATACATGCTTAATGCAAATGTCAACATTGATCTTTAAATGTAATGGGTTATGAAACCCTCTTGGGTACTGTGAATGCCTGCTCCTGACTCATCCTGTGTCTTTTAGGAACTACTTGCCTTCCTGATGCCTCAGGCCTTGGGCCTTCAATTTTGGGATGTTTAGCAGTAGCTAAATACATGCTTAATGCAAATGTCAACATTGATCTTTAAATGTAAGGGGTTATGAAACCCTCTTGGGTATTGCGAATGCCTGCTCCTGACTCAACCTTTGTCTTTCAGGAACTACTTGCCTTCCTGATGCCTCAGGCCTTGGGCCTTCAATTTTTTGATATTTAGCAGTAGCTAAATACATGCTTAATGCAAATTTCAACATTGATCTTTAAATATAAGGGGTCATGAAACCCTCTTGGGTACTGTGCATGCCTGCTCCTGACTCATCCTGTGTCTTTCAGGAACTATGTGCCTCACTGACACTTCTGGCCTTGGATGTTTAGAAGTAGCTAATAATTTTTGGATGTTTAGTAGTGTTGCTCGGGAATATTCGCAATTCGAATATTATTCGCGAATATCGCATATTCGCGAATTCGCGAATTTCGCGAATATAGCGCTATATATTCGTAATTACGAATATTCGTTTTTTTTTTTCTTCACAGTACACATCACAGTGATCACCCCTCTCTGCTTCCAGCTTGTGTGATGTAAAGAAGGCTGTAATACTACTGTGTGAGACTGTCGCGCGAAAATTCGCATATGCGAAACTTTGCATATGCTAATCTTCGCATATGCGAATTTTTGCGTATGCTAATTTTGTATATGCTAATATTCACATATGTTAATTTTCGCATACGCGAATTTTCGCATATGCGAAAATAAAACGAGAATATAACGAATATGCGAATATTTGCGAATATATGACGAATATTCGTCCATATATTCGCGAATATTCGCGAATTCGAATATGGCCTATGCTGCTCAACACTAATGTTTAGAAGTAGCTAATACATGCTTAATGCAAATTTCAACAATGATCTTTAAATTCTCGGCACTCTGCCAGGGCCTTCTCCTACCCCGCCGGGGACAATCCGAGGACCTCACTAAACCATCCAATCGGTAGTAGAGACATGCGGTGTGTACAAAGGGCAGGGACTTAATGAACCCGAGCTTATGACCCGCACTTAGTTGTGAGCACTAGCTACCATTCATCTTCAATTTAAATTTCAAAATTAATCTTTTAATCTTAGGGATTGTGAGGCCCTATTGTCTTAGGGATTGTGAGGCCAACTCCAGGCTGTGCCATTCAGCCACTATATGGTCTCCTCATGTTGCCAACACCTCAACACTGTGTAATTCAGCCACAATATGGTCTCTTCATGCTGCCAACAACTCCTGCTGTGTCATTCCGCCACTATATGGTCTCCTCATGCTGCCAACACCTCCATGCTGTGTTATTCAGACACTATATGGTCTCATCATGCTGCCAACACCTCCACACTGTGTCATTTAGCCACTATATGCTCTCCTCATGATTCAGCCACCTCCAAGCTGTGTCATTCAGCCACTATATGGTCTCCTCATGCTGCCAACACCTCCGCACTGTGTCATTTAGCCACTATATGGTCTCCTCAGGCTTCTGCCATATCCACGCTGTGTCATTCAGCCACTGTATGGTCTCCTCATGCTGCCTACACCTCCACGCTGTGTCATTTAGCCACAATATGGTCTCCTCATGGTTCAACCACCTCCAAGCTGTGTAATTCTGCCACTATATGGTCTCCACATGCTGCCAACACCTCTGTGCTGTGTCATTTAGCCACTATATGGCCTCCTCATGGTTCAGCCACCTCCAAGCTGTGTCATTCAGCCACAATATGGTCTCCTCATGCTGCCAACACCTCCAAGCTGTGTCATTCAGCCACTATATGGTCTCCTCATGCTGCCAACACCTCCACACTGTGTAATTTAGCCAATATATGGTCTCCTCATGGTTCAACCACCTCCAAGCTGTGTCATTCTGCCACTATATGGTCTCCACATGCTGCCAACACCTCTGTGCTGTGTCATTTAGCCACTATATGGCCTCCTCATGGTTCAGCCACCTCCAAGCTGTGTCATTCAGCCACAATATGGTCTCCTCATGCTGCCAACACCTCCAAGCTGTGTCATTCAGCCACTATATGGTCTCCTCGTGCTGCCAACACCTCCACACTGTGTAATTTAGCCAATATATGGTCTCCTCATGGATCAGCCACCTCCAAGCTGTGTCATTCAGTCACTATATGGTCTCTTCATGCTGCCAACACCTCCACGCTGTGTCATTCAGCCACTATATGGTTTCCTCATGCTGTGTACACTTCCACGCTGTGTCACTTAGCCACTATATGGTCTCCTCATGCTGTCAACACCTCAGCGCTGTGTCATTCAGCCACTATATGATCTCCTCATGCTGCCAACACCTCCACGCTGTGTCATACAGCCACTATGTGTCTCATCATCCAGACAACACCTCCACGCTTTGTCATTTAGCCACTATATGCTCTCCTCATGCTGCCAACACCTCCACACTGTGTCATTTAGCCACTATATGGTCTCCTGATACTGATGCCAGCTCCAGGCTCTGTTATTGTGCTTCTCTGCGGCAGTGATTCTAATAGCGATGCCTGTAATCTGCTTGTCATACTGAATAACAGCATTATTTTACTACTCCCAGCACACTCCATATGCCTGTTAGAACAAAGCAAAGTGTTCTACACCCCTATTGAGGCTCTCTGTCGGACAGAAATAGCCTTTTTAATATAGATTTGCCTCTAATAAATTCAGATCGAAACAAATTTAAAAATAAAATTCGGCTAATCGGACGAATTTTTCAAAAGTTCGCTCATCTCTAGTGGACACTTTGAAATAAAAGACTAAGGAAGTATTTGCAAGCAGTGAGTGCAGTGTCTCTGTGACATTTTACCTTTTATTTTTGAAATGGACTATTTAAGTCTTTCATATTCACTGCTTAATTCTAATAAATAGTTTGAAACACCCATTGGGTCAACTCTAGTTTCTAAATTATGTTGTTGAAATGGTAAAAACGTCCCCTAAATAAGACCCCAAAATCCTGATTATCAGAGTTTTTAAATCCTTATTATTAGAGTTTTCTGAACATCTGGTTGGATTTTCCGAGTCATTTCTATGGACATCCATTGTAGTTCATGTCCAATGGCTGTGAGACCATTTCAGATGAGACCATTAGCTGCTGAATACTACAGAGGAAATTATTTTCTTTTGAACACAGATCTCTCTGCTGACATCAATAGCACAATGCTCTCTGCTGACATCTCTGTCCATTTTAGGAACTCTTCAGAGCAGCATATGTTTGCTATGGGGATTTTCTCCTACTCTGGACACTTCTTAAAATTCTGTTTCCTCTATCATTAGGATATCTTGCAAACCTCACAACAGTTCATTGCACTTTGGAAGCTGGCATATACCACATGTATTTAAAAGTTTACCAACAAGTCAATTTATTGGAATTGAAGTAATATCAAGTATGTCATTTTTTTTATTTTTTATATAGAATCAAAACAGCCATAGGGAAAACATTCCTGAATGTGCATATTCTAGAAAAATGATGACAGAAGAAACAATCAAAATGTAGTAATGAGAACAGATTGCAGTTTGCATGCAAATTTTATAGACATACTGTACTGTTCAGAATAAGAAAATAATGACAAAATATTAGGATATTTTGAAACAAGACCCCAAAGGATCCTTGTATAGTAAGGAATTAAGACTTGCTTTACAGAAACAAAAATCTTCAAATAAATATCTGGTGAGATCAGATATAAAACAAGAAAAAGGGAATTGAGAGAGTAACTTGTATGTTTCAGCATCAATTCCAAATGGTCGGAGATATTTTGATGGAACTTGGCATATGTTACTTGTCAACTATTTGTCAATTGAAAAATTAAGGTAGTGAAATTAACCCTAACCCACCCTCATTTTTTAGGGTCGGGGTTATTGTCTAAAGCCCATGCAAGTCTAAAGTCCAGATTGCTAGCCACATCCCTCCCATAAGCCACACCCCTTCTAATGTCAGCCCATTTTGTTTTGGATGAAGGCCAAAAACACCATTTTTGCCAGATGCACAGGTCCTTCTACCACAATCTCTTCATCACAGCTTAGCCCCACATTACTCCACAAGCATCTCTTGGTGAATGTTTTGGTCTGGTTTACAAGCCGCTTCCCATTCCAGAGGCCATGCCCCTATAATTTTTCCACCTTTTATTGTGCATTGTTCCAGCTTGCAAACCACGCCACTCCACTTTTTATTTTCAACCCTTTTTTTGAGTTGGTCCAGCTTGCAAGCCATGCCCTCTTCTATAAGACCACAAAGCCAAGTTACCCTCTATTTCTTTGGCCTACAATTTGCTCATCACAGCTCAGCCCCATCTGATAATAGGGTAGTAGGTCGGGATGCAAGATCGTGATACGAGGACGGCATATGATGATGGCACGTTAGGTGAGTATATGAGGTAGGAATATAAGGATGAGATATGAGGCTGGTATATGAGGACAAGATATGAGGAGGATATGAGGTGAGGATTTGAAGACAGGATATGAGGTGGATATATGAGGACAAGGTATAAGGACCAGGTATTTGGTCAGGATATGAGGATTGAATATGAGGTCGGAATATGAGGAAAGCATTTGAGGATGAAAGCAACATTGTTGCTCTTCCCTTTCCCCAAGGTTTAGGAAGAAAAACCGGAAGATGAACAGTAAGATGAGGACGAGAAATGTGAGGTCAGAATATGAGGACAGAATAAAAGTATGTGATATGAGGAAGAAATACTCTGCTAATATATACCAACTGAAGAGAGTTTAACCCCTTAAGGACCACAGGTTTTTCCATTTTTGCACTTTAGTTTTTTCCTCATCACCTTCTAAAAATCATAACACTTTCATTTTTGCACCTACAAACTCATATGAGGGCTTAATTTTTGTGACACCAATTGTACTTTGTTATGACATTTATGTTATGACATTTATGTTATGACAATCATTTTAGCACAAAATTTATGGCAAACCCAGAAAAAAACATATTTATGGGGCAAAATTGAAAAAAAATGCCATTTTGTAAATTTTGGGTGCTTCTGATTCTACGCAGTGCCCTTTTTGGTAAAAATAACACAATATATTTATTCTGTAGGTCCATACGGTTACAATGACACACTTCAGCCACATGAAATCTAACATTGTCTTGCATTAGGAGGAACCCAGGGCCAACCACACCAGCATTTGGTCTCACAAGGCGTCTGAGGATCTCATCTCGGTACCTAATGGCAGTCAGGCAACCTCTGGAAAGCACATGGAGGGCTGTGCGGCCACCCAAAGAAATGCCACCCCACACCATTACTGACCCACCGCCAAATCGGTCATACTGGAGGATGTTATAGGTAACAGAACATTCTCCACAGCATCTCCAGACTCTGTCACGTCTGTCCCATGTGCTCAGTGTGAACCTGCTTTCATCTGTGAAGAGCACAGGGAACCATTAGTGAATTTTCCAATCTTGGTGTTCTCTGGCAAATGAAAAACGTCCTGCACGGTGTTGGGCTGTAAGCACAACCCCCACCTGTGAACGTTGGGCCCTCATACCACCCTCAGGGTGTCTGTTTCTAACCATTTGTGTGGACACATGCATATTTTGTGGCCTGCTGGGGGTCATTTTGAAGGGCTTTGGCAGTGCTCCTCCTGCTCCTCCTTTCACAAAGGCAGAGGTAGCCGTCCTGCTGCTGGGTTGTTGCCCTCCTATGGCCTCCTCCACGTCTCCTGATGTACTGGCCTGTCTCCTGGTAGCGCCTCCATACTCTGGACACTATGCTGACAGACACAGAAAACCTTTTTGCCAGAGCTCACATTGATGTGCCATCCTGGATGAGCTGCACTACCTGAGCCACTTGTGTGGGTTATAGACTCCGTCTCATGCTACCACTAGAGTGAAAGCACCGCCAGCATTCAAAAGTGACCATAACATCAGTCAGGAAGCATAGGAAATGAGAACTGATCTGTGGTCACCACCTGCAGAATGACTCCTTTATTGGGGGTGTCTTGCTAATTGCCAAATATTTCCACCTGTTGTCTGTTCCATTTGCACAACAGCATGTGAAATTGATTGTCAATCAGTGTTGCTTCCTTAGTGGACAGTGTGATTTCACAGAAGTGTGATCGATTTAGAGTTACATTGTGTTGTTTAAGTGTTCCCTTTATTTTTTTGAGCAGTGCAGATATAATTTTCTCCTTCTGCTTTATAAAGTGTTGCCTGCTGATCAGAAGTATGTTTAACGTAACTTGTTCCCTGTGATGATAATGAATTGAGTGTTAAGAAGGAATCTTAACAGAACAAGAAGTGTCAGTCCATTTTGTGGTACAGATATGGAAGATAAAAATAAATAAATATATAAAATAAAAACATATTAAAACTTGATTTAAATAGTTGGTAATTCTCTGAAAACATAGTTATTTTATTGGTCCCAAAAGAGATGGGTCTTTATAATTTTTCAAAAATTCTCTAAAAGTTTGAGAAGAGTAATTTTTCAGTAACACCATTTTGAGGTATACAGATTGGATTATAACTTTTATTAACTCTTTCAGGAGGGAAATGAAAAAACAGCAACTTTGAAATAGTTTTTTAATGTTTGAAAATCTGTGCCATTCACTCTACAGAATAATAACATGTTAGCTTCATTTTGCAATTCAAAATCATTACAGCACTAGCAAATTTGTATAATTATTTATGTTTTACCATGTTTGCACGATAAAAATCCTTAGAAGAATTTGCCCATAATTACCATTTTTTTCCCCTATCCTCGGGATCTCAGGAATGGGGTACAGTGTCTTCCCTGAGAATGGGGAAACGTGTCTCCTCTGACATGAGAAGAGAGCAGTCTCCCCTAAGATGGAGTGGCAGTCTACCATATGAAGTGCAACTCCTTTCTTTCTCTATGTGAGCTATTAAAGATAACTAAATGCTGTACTCAGATATCTTTGGCAGTTCCTATAGACATCAGGAAGGAGAAAAGGAAGTTCCGGCTCCCAAGGCTGGGTAAAACATTCAAGTTTATTTCTTCATATTAAAATCTAGTGCATTAGAAAGCAATAAAAGCAATGTAATGGGGAACAACACCAAACGCACCGACGCGTTTCGACTTAACGCTAAGTCTTAGTCATGGCAACCATGACTAAGACTTAGCGTTAAGTCGAAACGCGTCGGTGCGTTTGGTGTTGTTCTCCATTACATTGCTTTTATTGCTTGCTCATGCACTGGATTTTAATATGAAGAAATAAACTTGAATGTTTTACCCAGCCTTGGGAGCCGGAACTTCCTTTTCTCCTTCCTGATTGCTTCACCTGAGGACTTGGCCTCAGAGACCATCCGGAGCTCCCGCTGGTGCAGGTGTATTGTGCTATTTTCCATATACCTTGGAGACGACTGGGTGAGCTGATTTTTTTTTCTCTATTGTAGTTCCTATAGACACTCTATTCTAAGGGAAGACTGATTCATTCTAAGAGGTGACTCATTCTCAGAAGACCCTCTTTTTTCCCATTCTGGAGATTGCAAGGCATCTTAGCATTTGGCCGCTCGCAACCAGATAGTTATTCCTTAACCTGAGGATAGGAGACAACTTGTAATCATGAGCAAACCCCTACAAAAATAGTGTCACTTGGGGAGATTTATCAAAACCTGTCCAGAGGAAAAGTTGCCCAGTTGCCCATAGCAACCAATCAGATCACTTCTTTCATTTTTGAAAAGGCCTGTGTAAAATGAAAGAAACAATCTGATTGGTTGCTATGGGCAACTGGGCAACTGTTCCTCTGGACAGGTATTGATAAATCTCCCCCACTGTTTTTCCATAAAAAGTTCCTTTATTTTGTGAAAGAGCAAATAAAAAAATCTATATATCAACATACAAGATGTGGTATCTCTGAGATTGTAATCTGTCTCGAGAAATAAAGTGTTGTGTAGGGCAGAATTCTTTCCTGCCTAATTCAACTAAATCCACAACTGGACTGTGGTCTCTGTGCTACATAAAATGTAGGGGCTACAGATGTTAAAATAATAAACAAAACTGTATGAAGGTCAGGGAAACAGGTCAGAACATCTAAGGTAAACAGAAAAGAACAAACAAATAGGGAACAAAAGTAATATTTAATCATGTAAAGTAGTAGAAAAAAACAGATATCATGAAGATATAACAGTAGGTATATAAAGTACTGACTAACAAGTATATATAAAGGACACATATTTGATACCATTGTAGTTGCACTGACAACTATAAAGATGGCTTGTTATTTTCACTACATGATAAAAAAAAGCGTTAACAAATGAAAAAATAGCATGCTTTCCATTTCCTTTAAAAATAAATAAATAATAAATAAGATAATAAAAATGTATTAATAAATTATAGGGACTCCAAAATGATGTAATTGAAAATAAAACTGATGTTGCAAAAAATAAAGCCCCATACACATACATCGTGGAAAAATAGCTTAATGGAAGTTACCGTATTTATCGGCGTATAACACGCACTTTTTAGGCTAAAATTTTTTGCCTAAAGTCTACCTGCGTGTTATACGCCGATAAGCCGCTGCAGTTCAATGATTTAACCCGTTAAGGACACAGGGTTTTTCATTTTTTGCACTTTCGTTATTTCCTCCTTACCTTTTAAAAATCATAACCCTTTCAATTTTCCACCTAAAAATCCATATTATGGCTTATTTTTTGCGTCGCCAATTCTACTTTGCAGTGACATTAGTCATTTTACCCAAAAATGCACGGAAAAACGGAACAAAAAATCATTGTGCGACAAAATCGAAAAAAAACCGCCATTTTGTAACTTTTGGATGCTTCCGTTTCTACGCAGTGCATATTTAGGTAAAAATTATACCTTATCATTATTCTGTAGGTCCATACGGTTAAAATGATACCCTACTTATATAGGTTTGATTTTGTCGCACTTCTGGAAAAAATCATAACTACATGCAGGAAAATTTATACGTTTAAAAATGTCATCTTCTGACCCCTATAACTTTTTTATTTTTCCACGTACAGGGCGGTATGAGGACTCATTTTTTGCGCCATGATCTGAAGTTTTTATCGGTATGATTTTCTTTTTAATCGGACTTTTTGATCACTTTTTATTCTTTTTTTAATATTATAAAAAGTGACCAAAATACGTTTAATTAATGATATATTTTTATAGTTCGGACATTTACGCACGCGTCGATACCAAAATGTTAATTATTTTATTTTTTTTTACACTGTTTTATTTTTTTTTATGGGAAAAGGGGGGTGATTCAAACTTTTATTAGGGAAGGGGTTAAATGACCTTTATTAACACTTTTTTTTTTTTACATTTTTTTGCAGTGTTATAGGTCCCATAGGGACCTATAACACTGCACACACTGATCTTCTACACAGATCACAGGCGTGTATTAACACGCCTGTGATCAGTGTTATCGGTGCTTGACTGCTCCTGCCTGGATCTCAGGCACGGAGCAGTCATTCGTCGATCGGACACCGAGGAGGCAGGTAAGGGCAATCCCGGTGTCCGGTCAGCTGTCCGGGACGCCGCGATTTTACCGCGGCGGTCCCGAACAGCCCGACTGAGCAGCCGGGTCACTTTCACTTTCACTTTAGAAGCGGCGGTCAGCTTTGACCGCCGCTTCTAAAGGGTTAATACCACACATCGCCGCGATCGGCGATGTGTGGTATTAGCCGCAGGTCCCGGCCGTTGATGAGCGCTGGGACCGACACGATATGATGTATGTAAATATACGTCCTGCGTCGTTAAGGGGTTAAAGCGGGTGCTTTAAATCAATGAATTGCAGCGGCTTTGCAGGTGCAGAGACCGCCAGCGCTGCCGGCTTCTCTGCCCCTGCCTGTTCTGTGGTCTCTCCCCCTGGATATCGGTGCCGCTGCCCGTTCTCTCCCCCTGGCTATCAGTGCCGCTGCCCGTTCTCTCCCCCTGACTATCTGTGCCGGCGCCCCATTGCCGGTGCAGTGCCGTAAAATTGTGATTTGCCATAGATTGTGATGGAGTGACTCAGCAGTTTTCCCTGCTCGAGCGCTCCACCTTCATTACGTTCTATAGGCTGACACTCGCACACCACCCCCCAACCATTGGTTACTGCGGGGGCTGGGGGAGGGGGTGCGAGTGTCACGTGACATATTTAATCATCAGGCATCACAGCTCACAGCAGTCTCACTTGGGCTATCACAGGGAGAGGATCTCTCCCTGTGATAGCCCAAAGCTGCACGGAGCTCTCAAGGCCTCTGTGGCCCGATTCCGAGAGCGGAATGGAGCCACAGAAGTCAATCCATTTACTGTGTCCTCCCCGCTGCGTCTGTCAGCTTGTGTGCCCCTCGCACAAGCTGACAGTTAGTGTCACTCGCCAGCGCGATCACTATTCACCGCTAACGGGACCCCTGTTCCCGCTAGCAGTGTTATGTGTCCCCGCCTGCGCAATGTTCACTGCTAACGGGACCCCTGTGCCCGCTAGCAGTGTAATGTGTTCCCGCCTGCGCGAGTCATCCACCCCGCCCACGGCTCTGTTCCCCGCTCCCTGTTAGCTCAGGGAACGGGAAACAGATTTAAAGGGCTTCGGCGCAGCAAGTACTGAGCATGCCTATGTAGGTAGCATAGATTTACTTTTAGTGTAGCTTAGTTTAGAATTAGTTTGAAAGAAACTACAACTCCCAGCATGCGCGGCCCCACAACTCCCAGCATGCCCAGACAGCTGAAGGCTGCCTGGGCATGCTGGGAGTTGTAGTGCAGTGAAGGCACCACAACTCCCAGCATGCCCAGACAGCTGAAGGCTGCCCGAGCATGCTGGGAGTTGTAGTGCAGTGAAGGGCCCACAACTTCCAACATGCCCAGACAGCTAAAGGCTGCCTGGGCATACTGGGAGTTGCAGTGTAGGGAAGAGCCCACAACTCCCAGCATGCTCAGACAGCTGAAGGCTGCACGGGCATGCTGGGAGTTGTAGTGCAGGAAAGGGCCCACAACTCCCAGCATGCCCAGACAGCTGAAGGCTGCCCAGGCATGCTGGGAGTTGTAGTGCAGGGAAGGGCCCAATACTCCCAGCATGCCCAGACAGCTTCAGGCTGCCTGGGCATGCTGGGAGTTGTAGTTTAACTGATGGGCCCACAACTCCCAGCATGCCCAGACAGCTGAAGGCTGCCTGGGCATGCTGGGAGTTGTAGTGCAGGGAAGGACACACAACTCCCAGCATGCTCAGACAGCTGAAGGCTGCGCGGGGATGCTGGGAGTTGTAGTGCAGTGAAGGCACGACAACTCCCTGCATGCCCAGACAGCTGAAGGCTACCAGGGCATACTGGGTGTTGTAGTGCAGGGAAGGGCCCACAACTCCCAGCATGCCCAGACAGCTGAAGGCTGCCCGGGCATGCTAGGAGTTGTAGTGCAGGGAAGGGCACACAACTCCCAGCATGCCCAGACAGCTGAAGGCTGCACGGGGATGCTGGGAGTTGTAGTACAGGGAAGGCATCACAACTCCCAGCATGCCCAGACAGCTGAAGGCTACCCGGGCATACTGGGTGTTGTAGTGCAGGAAGGGCCCACAACTCCCAGCATGCCCAGACAGCTGAAGGCTGCGCGGTGATGCTGGGAGTTGTGGTGCAGTGAAAGGACCACAACTCCCAACATGCCTAGACAGCTAAAGGCTGCCCAGGCATGCTGGGAGTTGTAGTTTTACACAGGTATAAAGTAGTGTTAGCGCGATTTAAGTGTAGTTAGCCTAGCGTAGTGTTAGCTCAATTTAGCGTAGCTTTAGTTTAGTGTTAGCGCAATTTTATATTTTTAGCGTAGCATACATTAAGCATAGTGTAGTGTTAGCGCACTTTTAGTGTAATGTAGTGTTAGCGTAGTTTTAGTGTATTTAGCGCAGTGTAGAGTTAGCGTAGTTTTAGTGTAGCTTAGTGTTAGCGCAGTTTTAGCGTACTTAGCGTACCTTAGTTTTAGCGTAGTTTTAGCATATTTAACGTACCTTAGTTTTACCACAGTTTTAGTGTATTTAGCGTAGTGTAATGTAGTGTTAGCACAGTTTTAGTGTATTTAGCGTAGTGTAGTGTTAGCGCAGTTTTAGCGTATTTAGCGTAGCTTAGTTTAAGCGCAGTTTTAGTGTATTTAGCGTAGTGTAGTGTTAGCGTAGTTTTAGCGTAGCTTAGTGTTAGCGCAGTTTTAGTGTATTTAGCGTAGCTTAGTTTTAGCACAGTTTTAGTGTATTTAGTGTAGTGTTAGCGCAGTTTTAATGTATTTAGTGTAGTGTAGCGTTAGCACAGTTTTAGCGTATTTAGCGTAGCTTAGTTTTAGCGCAGTTTTAATGTATTTAGTGTAGTGTAGCATTAGCACAGTTTTAGCATATTTAGCGTAGCTTATTATTAGCGTAGACTTAGAGTAGTGAGAGCAGCATAGTCTTAGAGTAGTTAGCGCAGCGTAGTGTTAGTCCAGTTGTAGCATAGTTGGCGTAGTTGTACACGGGTGTAGTGTAGCTAACTTAGTTTTACAGGCAGATAAAGCGTAGTTTAGATAGTTTAGCGTGGGGTGTAGCTTAGCTTAGTAATAAAGTAAAGGGGCTACAACTCCCAGAATGCCCAGACAGCCAAAGGCCGTCCGGGCAGGATGGAAGTTGTAGTTTTGCAAAAGTAGCAGAGGCAGTTGCGCTCTGCTACATTAATGCAGTATACATCCATCTGTATAGATGGCTGTATACGGTGATCACAAGGCCACTTACTCACCTCCGTTCCTGCTCCGTCACTGGACGTGTAGCAACGCAGGAAGATGATGGAGCTGGAACGGGGGTGGTAAGTTAGGCTCTCCAGGTACTAACCCATTTTTTTGTGTTTTTCTTCTCATTTCAGATATGTGAATGCGGAGGACTACATCAGAATCAGTGGACTACGACAATGACCTGCATTTTTTCTTTTCTTTTAATAAAATGGTTAACGAGGGCTGTAGGGGAGTGTTTTTCCTAATAAAAATGTTTTAACTTGTGTGTGCTTTTTTAAAATTACTTTACAGGTTTAGTAGTGGAAGCCGTCTTGTAGACAGAGACCATTACTAAGTCTGGGCTTAGCGTTAGCCCCCAAAACAGCTAGCGATAACCCCCAATTATTACCCCGGTACCCACTGCCACAGGGGTACCGGGAAGAGCCGATACCAACAGGCCCAGAGCACCAAATATGGCGCTCTTGGGCCTAGGCGGTAACCGGCTGGCGTTATTTAGGCTGGGGAGGGCCAGTAATGATGGTCCTCGTCCACCCTGGTAACGTCAGGCTGTTGCTGTTTGGTTGGTATTTGGCTGAAAATGAAAAGACGGGGAACCACACACATTTAAAAAAAAGGGAGGGTTCCCTAAATATGCTAAAACTGTGCTAGCGCTACACTACACTACACTAAATACATTAAAACTGTGCTAAAACTAAGCTACGCTAAATATGCTAAAACTGTGCTAACGCTACACTACACTAAATACATTAAAACTGCGCTAACACGACACTAAATACACTAAAACTGTGCTAAAACTAAGCTACGCTAAATACACTAAAACTGCTCTAACACTAAGCTACGCTAACACTACACTACGCTAAATACACTAAAACTGCGCTTAAGCTAAGCTACGCTAAATACGCTAACACTGCACTAAGACTACACTACGCTAAATACACTAAAACTGCGCTAACACTACATTACACTACGCTAAATACACTAAAACGGCGGTAAAACTAAAGTACACTAAATACGCTAAAACTGAGCTGACACTACACTAAATACGCTAAAACTGCGTCAACACTAAGCTACTGTTACGCCGAGCGCTCCGGGTCCCCGCTCCTTCGCGGAGCGCTCGCAACATCCTCGCAATCGCAGCGCCCCGGTCAGACCTGCTGACCGGGTGCGCTGCGATACCTCTCCCAGCCGGGATGCGATTCGCGATGCGGGTGGCGCCCGCTCGCGATGCGCACCCCGGCTCCCGTACCTGACTCGCTCTCCGTCGGTCCTGTCCCGGCGCGCGCGGCCCCGCTCCTTAGGGCGCGCGCGCGCCGGGTCTCTACGATTTAAAGGGCCACTGCGCCGCTGATTGGCGCAGTTGGCTTAATCAGTTCATTCACCTGTGCACTTCCCTATTTAACCTCACTTCCCCTTCCCTTCCTTGCCGGATCTTGTTGCCATCGTGCCAGTGAAAGCGTTTCCCAGTGTGTTCCTAGCCTGTGTTCCAGACCTCCTGCCGTTGCCCCTGACTACGATCCTTGCTGCCTGCCCCGACCTTCTGCTACGTCCGACCTTGCTCTTGTCTACTCCCTTGTACCGCGCCTATCTTCAGCAGTCAGAGAGGTTGAGCCGTTGCTAGTGGATACGACCTGGTTGCTACCGCCGCTGCAAGACCATCCCGCTTTGCGGCGGGCTCTGGTGAAAACCAGTAGCAGCTTAGAACCGGTCCACTAGCACGGTCCACGCCAATCCCTCTCTGGCACAGAGGATCCACCTCCTGCCAGCCGAATCGTGACAGTAGATCCGGCCATGGATCCCGCTGAAGTTCCACTGCCAGTTGTCGCCGACCTCACCACGGTGGTCGCCCAGCAGTCGCAACAGATAGCGCAACAAGGCCACCAGCTGTCTCAACTGTCCGTGATGCTACAGCAGCTACTACCACAGCTTCAGCAATCATCTCCTCCGCCAGCTCCTGCACCTCCTCCGCAGCGAGTGGCCGCTTCCGGCCTACGACTTTCCTTGCCGGATAAATTTGATGGGGACTCTAAGTTTTGCCGTGGCTTTCTTTCACAATGTTCCCTGCACTTGGAGATGATGTCGGACCAGTTTCCTACTGAAAGGTCTAAGGTGGCTTTCGTAGTCAGCCTTCTGTCTGGGAAAGCTCTGTCATGGGCCACACCGCTCTGGGACCGCAATGACCCCGTCACTGCCTCTGTACACTCCTTCTTCTCGGAAATTCGAAGTGTCTTTGAGGAACCTGCCCGAGCCTCTTCTGCTGAGACTGCCCTGCTGAACCTGGTCCAGGGTAATTCTTCCGTTGGCGAGTACGCCATCCAATTCCGTACTCTTGCTTCCGAACTATCCTGGAATAATAAGGCCCTCTGCGCGACCTTTAAAAAAGGCCTATCCAGCAACATTAAAGATGTTCTGGCCGCACGAGAAATTCCTGCAAACCTGCATGAACTCATTCATCTTGCCACCCGCATTGACATGCGTTTTTCCGAAAGGCGTCAGGAGCTCCGCCAGGATATGGACTTTGTTCGCACGAGGCGTTTTTTCTCCCCGGCTCCTCTCTCCTCTGGTCCTCTGCAATCCGTTCCTGTGCCTCCCGCCGTGGAGGCTATGCAAGTTGACCGGTCTCGCTTGACACCTCAAGAGAGGACACGACGCCGCATGGAGAATCTTTGCCTGTACTGTGCCGGTACCGAACACTTCCTGAAGGATTGTCCTATCCGTCCTCCCCGCCTGGAAAGACGTACGCTGACTCCGCACAAAGGTGAGACAGTTCTTGATGTCAACTCTGCTTCTCCACGCCTTACTGTGCCTGTGCGGATATCTGCCTCTACCTTCTCCTTCTCTACTAAGGCCTTCTTGGATTCCGGATCTGCAGGAAATTTTATTTTGGCCTCTCTCATCAACAGGTTCAACATCCCAGTGACCAGTCTCGCCAGACCCCTCTACATCAATTGTGTTAACAATGAAAGATTGGACTGTGCCGTGCGTTACCGCACGGAACCCCTCCTAATGTGCATCGGACCTCATCACGAAAAAATTGAGTTTTTGGTCCTCTCCAATTGCACTTCCGAAATTCTCCTTGGACTACCGTGGCTTCAACGCCATTCCCCAACCCTTGATTGGTCCACAGGAGAGATCAAGAGCTGGGGTACTTCTTGTTTCAAGGACTGTCTTAAACCGGTTCCCAGTACTCCCTGCCGTGACCCTGTGGTTCCCCCTGTAACCGGTCTCCCTAAGGCTTATATGGACTATGCTGACGTATTTTGCAAAAAGCAAGCTGAGACTTTACCCCCTCACAGGCCTTTTGACTGTCCTATTGACCTCCTCCCGGGCACTACTCCACCCCGGGGCAGAATTTATCCTCTGTCCGCCCCAGAGACTCTTGCTATGTCTGAATACATCCAGGAAAATTTAAAAAAGGGGTTTATCCGCAAATCCTCCTCTCCTGCCGGAGCTGGATTTTTCTTTGTGTCCAAAAAAGATGGCTCCCTACGTCCTTGCATTGATTACCGCGGACTTAATAAAATCACGGTAAAGAACCGCTACCCCCTACCTCTTATCTCTGAACTCTTTGATCGCCTTCAAGGTGCCCACATCTTTACCAAACTGGACTTAAGAGGTGCATATAATCTCATCCGCATCAGGGAGGGGGACGAATGGAAAACTGCATTTAACACCAGAGATGGACACTTTGAGTATCTGGTCATGCCCTTTGGCCTGTGCAACGCCCCTGCCGTCTTCCAAGACTTTGTTAATGAAATTTTTCGTGATCTCTTATATTCCTGTGTTGTTGTGTATCTGGACGATATTCTGATTTTTTCTGCCAACTTAGAAGAACATCGCCAGCATGTCCGCATGGTTCTTCAGAGACTTCGAGACAATCAACTTTATGCCAAAATGGAGAAATGTCTGTTTGAATGTCAATCTCTTCCTTTCCTAGGATACTTGGTCTCTGGCCAGGGACTACAAATGGACCCAGATAAACTCTCTGCCGTCTTGGATTGGCCACGCCCCTCCGGACTCCGTGCTATCCAACGTTTTTTGGGGTTCGCCAATTATTACAGACAATTCATTCCACATTTTTCCACTATTGTGGCTCCTATCGTGGCTTTAACCAAGAAGAATGCCAATCCTAAGTCCTGGTCTCCCCAAGCGGAAGACGCATTTAAACGGCTCAAGTCTGCCTTTTGTTCTGCTCCCGTGCTCTCCAGACCTGACCCATCTAAACCCTTCCTATTGGAGGTTGATGCCTCCTCAGTGGGAGCTGGAGCGGTTCTTCTACAAAAAAATTCTTCCGGGCATGCTGTTACTTGTGGTTTTTTTTCTAGGACCTTCTCTCCGGCGGAGAGGAACTACTCCATCGGGGATCGAGAACTACTGGCCATTAAATTGGCACTTGAGGAATGGAGGCATCTGCTGGAGGGATCAAAATTTCCAGTTATCATTTTCACCGATCACAAGAATCTCTCCTATCTCCAGTCTGCCCAACGGCTGAATCCTCGCCAGGCCAGGTGGTCGTTGTTCTTTGCCCGTTTTAACTTTGAAATTCATTTTCGCCCTGCCGACAAGAACATTAGGGCCGATGCTCTCTCTCGTTCCTCGGATGCCTCGGAAGTAGAGGTCTCTCCGCAACACATCATTCCTCCTGACTGTCTGATCTCCTCTTCTCCAGCCTCCATCAGGCAAACTCCTCCAGGGAAGACCTTCGTTTCTCCACGCCAGCGTCTCGGGATTCTCACATGGGGTCACTCCTCCCACCTCGCAGGCCATGCGGGCATCAAAAAGTCCTTGCAACTCATCTCTCGTTTCTATTGGTGGCCGACTCTGGAAACAGATGTTGTTGATTTTGTGCGGGCCTGTACTGTCGGGATAAGACTCCTCGCCAGAAGCCTGCTGGTCTCCTTCATCCTCTGCCTGTCCCCGAACAGCCTTGGTCTCTGATTGGTATGGACTTTATTACAGACCTACCCCCATCCCGTGGCAACACTGTTGTTTGGGTGGTCGTTGATCGATTTTCCAAGATGGCACATTTTATTCCTCTTCCTGGTCTTCCTTCAGCGCCTCAGTTGGCAAAACAATTTTTTGTACACATTTTTCGTCTTCACGGTTTGCCCACGCAGATTGTCTCGGATAGAGGTGTCCAATTCGTGTCAAAATTCTGGAGGGCTCTCTGTAAACAACTCAAGATTAAATTAAACTTCTCTTCTGCTTATCATCCTCAATCTAATGGGCAAGTAGAAAGAATTAACCAGGTCCTGGGTGACTATTTACGGCATTTTGTTTCCTCCCGCCAGGATGACTGGGCAGATCTTCTACCTTGGGCCGAATTCTCGTACAACTTTAGAGTCTCTGAATCTTCTGCTAAATCCCCATTTTTCGTGGTGTACGGCCGTCACCCTCTTCCCCCCCTCCCTATTCCCTTGTCCTCTGGTTTGCCCGCTGTAGATGAAGTGACTCGTGATCTTTCCACCATATGGAAAGAGACCCAAAATTCTCTTTTACAGGCTTCATCTCGCATGAAAAAGTTTGACGATAAGAAAAGAAGAGCTCCCCCCATCTTTGCTCCCGGAGACAAGGTATGGCTCTCCGCTAAATATGTCCGCTTTCGTGTCCCCAGTTACAAACTGGGACCACGCTATCTTGGTCCTTTCAAAGTCTTGTGCCAGATTAATCCTGTCTCTTACAAACTCCTTCTTCCTCCTTCTCTTCGTATTCCCAATGCCTTCCATGTCTCTCTCCTTAAACCACTCATCATCAACCGTTTCTCTCCCAAACTTGTTTCTCCCACTCCTGTTTCCGGTTCTTCTGACATCTTCTCCGTAAAGGAGATACTGGCCTCCAAGACGGTCAGAGGAAAAGGATTTTTTTTGGTTGATTGGGAGGGCTGTGGTCCTGAAGAGAGATCCTGGGAACCTGAGGACAACATCCTAGACAAAAGTCTGGTCCTCAGGTTCTCAGGCTCCAAGAAGAGGGGGAGACCCAAGGGGGGGGGGTACTGTTACGCCGAGCGCTCCGGGTCCCCGCTCCTCCCCGGAGCGCTCGCAACATCCTCGCAATCGCAGCGCCCCGGTCAGACCTGCTGACCGGGTGCGCTGCGATACCTCTCCCAGCCGGGATGCGATTCGCGATGCGGGTGGCGCCCGCTCGCGATGCGCACCCCGGCTCCCGTACCTGACTCGCTCTCCGTCGGTCCTGTCCCGGCGCGCGCGGCCCCGCTCCTTAGGGCGCGCGCGCGCCGGGTCTCTACGATTTAAAGGGCCACTGCGCCGCTGATTGGCGCAGTTGGCTTAATCAGTTCATTCACCTGTGCACTTCCCTATTTAACCTCACTTCCCCTTCCCTTCCTTGCCGGATCTTGTTGCCATCGTGCCAGTGAAAGCGTTTCCCAGTGTGTTCCTAGCCTGTGTTCCAGACCTCCTGCCGTTGCCCCTGACTACGATCCTTGCTGCCTGCCCCGACCTTCTGCTACGTCCGACCTTGCTCTTGTCTACTCCCTTGTACCGCGCCTATCTTCAGCAGTCAGAGAGGTTGAGCCGTTGCTAGTGGATACGACCTGGTTGCTACCGCCGCTGCAAGACCATCCCGCTTTGCGGCGGGCTCTGGTGAAAACCAGTAGCAGCTTAGAACCGGTCCACTAGCACGGTCCACGCCAATCCCTCTCTGGCACAGAGGATCCACCTCCTGCCAGCCGAATCGTGACAGCTACACTAAAACTACGCTAACACTACACTACGCTTAATACACTAAAACTATGCTAACACTACATTACACAAAAAATGCGCTAAATGTACACTACGCTAAAAATGTAAAACTGCGCTAACACTAAACTAAAGCTATGCTAAAATTGAGCTAACACTACGCTACGCTAACTACACTTAAATCGCGCTAACACTACTTTATACCTGTGTAAAACTACAACTCCCAGCATGCCTGGGCAGCCTTTAGCTGTAGCTGTAGTCCACCGATTCCGATGTAGTCCTCCGCATTCACGTATCTGAAATTAGAAGAAAAACACAAAAAAAATGGATTAGTACCTGGAGAGCCTAACATACCACCCCCGTTCCAGCTCTGTCAACTTCCTGCATTGCTACACGTCCAGTGACGGAGCAGGAAAGGTGGGTAAGTGGCCTTGTGATCACCGTATACAGCCACCTATACAGATGGCTGTATACTGCATTAACGTAGCAGAGCGCAACTGCCTCTGCTACTTTTGCAAAACTACAACTTCCATCCTGCCCGGACGGCCTTTGGCTGTCTGGGCATGCTGGGAGTTGTAGCCCCTTTACTTTATTACTAAGCTATGCTACACCCCACGCTAAACTATCTAAACTACCCTTCATCTGCCTGTAAAACTAAGTTAGCTACACTACACCCGTGTACAACTATGCCAACTATGCTAGAACTGGACTAACACTACGCTGCGCTAACTAATCTAAGACTACGCTGCGCTCACTTCTCTAAGACTATGCTAACAATACGCTACGCTAAATACGCTAAAACTGTGCTAACGCTACACTATACTAAATACATTAAAACTGCGCTAACACTACACTAAATACACTAAAACTGTGCTAAAACTAAGCTACGCTAAATATGCTAAAACTACGCTAACACTAAGCTATGCTAAAACTATGCTAACACTACACTACGCTAAATACACTAAAACTGTGCTTAAACTAAGCTATGCTAAATACGCTAAAACTGCGCTAACACTACACTATGCTAAATACACTAAAACTGTGCTAACACTACATTACACTACGCTAAATACACTAAAACTGTGGTAAAACTAAGGTACGCTAAATACGCTAAAACTAAGGTACGCTAAATACGCTAAAACTGCGCTGACACTACAATACACTAAATACGCTAAAACTGCGTTAACACTAAGCTACACTAAAACTACGCTAACACTACACTACGCTAAATACACTAAAACTACTCTAACACTAAATTACACTAAAAGTGTGCTAACACTACACTACGCTAAATGTACACTACGCTAAAAATGTAAAACTGCGCTAAAACTAAACTAAAGCTATGCTAAAATTGAGCTAACACTATGCTTAAATTGCGCTAAAACTACTTTATACCTGTGTAAAACTACAACTCCCAGCATGCCTGGGCAGCCTTTAGCTGTCTAGGCATGCTGGGAGTTGTGGTCCTTGCACTGCACTACAACTCCCAGCATCACCACGCAACCTTCAGCTGTCTGGGCATGCTGGGAGTTGTGGTCCCATCAGCTAAACTACAACTCCCAGCATGCCCGGACAGCCTTCAGCTGTCTGGGCATGCTGGGAGTTATCGTACCTTCACTGCACTACAACTCCCAGCATCACCGCGCAGCCTTCAGCTGTCTGGGCATGCTGGGAGTTGTGGGCCCTTCCCTGCACTACAACTCCCAGCATGCCCGGGCAGCCTTCAGCTGTCTGGGCATGCTGGGAGTTGTGGTGCCTTCACTGCACTACAACTCCCAGCATCACCACGCAGCCTTCAGCTGTCTGAGCATGCTGGGAGTTGTGGGCCCTTCCCTGCACTACAACTCCCAGCATGCCCGGGCAGCCTTCAGCCTTCGCGCTGGCGGGTGACTCACTGGCAAGGGGCACACAAGCTGACAGGCGCAGCGGGGAGGACACAGTAAATGGATTGACTTATGTGGCTCCATTCCGCTCTCGGAATCGGGCTACAGAGGCCATGAGAGTTCCGTGCAGCTTCGGGCTATCACAGGGAGAGATCCTCTCCCTGTGATAGCCCAAGTGAGACTGCCTTGAGCTGCGATGCCTGATGATTAAATATGTCACGTGACACTCGCACCCCCCCCAGCCCCCGCAGTAACAAATGGTTGGGGGGTGGTGTGCGAGTGTCAGCCTATAGAATGTAATGGAGGCGGAGCGCTCGAGCAGAGAAAACTGCTGAGTCACTCAATCACAATCTACGGCACTGCACCGGCGCCGATAGCCAGGGGGAGAGAAGCGGCGCCAGCAATGGGGCAGCGGCACCGACAGACAGGGGGAGAGAAGGGGCAGCGGCGCGGTGCTATGCGGTGCTATGCGCTGCACGGCGCGGTGCAATGACGAGTGACATCACACGTCATTGCGCCGCACCATGCAGTGCTTAGCAACGACGCATGGGACGCACACCGGAGGCCTGAAGCAGAGCGAACCCAACCCCGGCAACAGGTAATTATACAACTGGGGATGGGGGAGGCAACGGGGCAGCGGCGCCGGCAATGGGTGCCTGTCACGATTCGGCTGGCAGGAGGTGGATCCTCTGTGCCAGAGAGGGATTGGCGTGGACCGTGCTAGTGGACCGGTTCTAAGCTGCTACTGGTTTTCACCAGAGCCCGCCGCAAAGCGGGATGGTCTTGCAGCGGCGGTAGCAACCAGGTCGTATCCACTAGCAACGGCTCAACCTCTCTGACTGCTGAAGATAGGCGCGGTACAAGGGAGTAGACAAGAGCAAGGTTGGATGTAGCAGAAGGTCGGGGCAGGCAGCAAGGATCGTAGTCAGGGGCAACGGCAGGAGGTCTGGTACACAGGCTAGGAACACACTGGGAAACGCTTTCACTGGCACGATGGCAACAAGATCCGGCAAGGAAGGGAAGGGGAAGTGAGGTTAAATAGGGAAGTGCACAGGTGAATGAACTGATTAAGCCAACTGCGCCAATCAGCGGCGCAGTGGCCCTTTAAATCATAGAGACCCGGCGCGCGCGCGCCCTAAGGAGCGGGGCCGCGCGCGCCGGGACAGGACCGACGGAGAGCGAGTCAGGTACGGGAGCCGGGGTGCGCATCGCGAGCGGGCGCCACCCGCATCGCGAATCGCATCCCGGCTGGGAGAGGTATCGCAGCGCACCCGGTCAGCAGGTCTGATCGGGGCGCTGCGATTGCGAGGATGTTGCGAGCGCTCCGGGGAGGAGCGGGGACCCGGAGCGCTCGGCGTAACAGTGCCGCTGCCCCTTCTCTCCCCCTGGCTATCGGTGCCGCTGCCCCATTGTCGGCGCCGCTTCTCTCCCCCTGGCTATATGCGCCGGCAATGGGGCGCCAGCACCGATAGTCAGGGGGAGAGAATGGGCAGCGGCGCAGATAGCCAGCGGGAGAGAAGCAGCGGCAGCAGGGCTCTAGTCCCCAGGAAAGGCAGGGGGAGAGAAGCGGGCAGCGACGGCCCCTCTCCCCCTGCCTTTCCTGGGGGTGTATCGGGGTATACACGCGCACACACACGCACCCTCATTTTACCAAAGATATTTGGGTAAAAAACTTTTTTTACCCAAATATCCTTGGTAAAATGAGGGTGCGTGTTATAGGCCATTGCGTGGTATACCCCGATAAATACGGTAAGTAGCCATGTGCTCCCTATTAGCTTCTTAACACAATTGAGTTGTTGTCTGAGTAAAATGTGTAAAACTTTATCCAATTCATATATTTCCCCAAGGAGATGATTTTTCAAAGACTTATTAAATCTTTGAATGGAAAATCTTATGACGTAATATAATTCAATTAAATCTACAATATAACGTATATGCAAAGTAAACCTAGAACACTCTTTTCACCAGGATGCAGAAGAAATACATGATGTAATATATTCAGTCTCCTTATAGTGTGAAAAGTAATTTTAAAAACATTATGCAACAATTTTTACAAGATATATCATTTTAAGAAATTACATACATGCAGTGAAATTGGCTGCGTCATTTAATTTAAAAAAAACTCACTCCTCAAATGTTTCCAATTCTCAGTGAACACCACTTTAACCATGTTTTCCTACCCTAATCTTAGGAGTATATATAAGAGCACTACCTGCTCCACTATTTTGTCTGGAATTTTTGATATAGTGTGCAGTGGTGTTGCAAGGGTTGGTCTTACTTGGTGCAGTAGAAAATGGTGTCACCCCTTACAACCCCCCCTCAAAGTAATCTTATAGCCTGTTGTGATGGACGCCAGTGGTGCAGCGCATTGTGGTAATTTTTTTTTCTAGAAAAATAATCAAATATGCCAATTGACACATAACGGGAAAGTGCTAAACATGTTTTTACCATGCAAAACTATAGCTCCCACTATGACCTTAGCAGTGGAAGGATATGCTGGGAGTTCTTGTTTCATTCATCATAACTGCAGAACTTACTCCAACTCCAGTGACTCCAGCTCTGATAGGACATAGTGAGGCGAATACACAATGATATCAGTGACTACAGGTACATACCGCCAGGACTTCATCCAGCAAAATCTTCTCTGTGTAGAACTTAACGCCCAGATGGCTCCTCACTATGTCAGCGAAGTTTGATCCTTTATATGAAACGTTAATTAATATAACACTGCCAGACGCTGTATCCTATGAATATAATACTGCCAGACACTGTATTCTCTGAATATAATACTGCCAAAGGCTACGTTCACACGTACACAGATTTCATCCACAGGATTTTCTGCTAGATATTTCAATGTAAACTAAATGACTGTGCTCAGCTTCTAATCGGCAGTTACAAATCCTGCGCATCGAATCTGCAAAGGATCCTGTATGTGTGAACGTACCCAGACACTGTAATCTGTGAATATAATCCTGCCACATGCTGTGCTCTCTGAATGTGACCTTGCCAGACACTTTATTCTGTAATTATAATACTACCACACACATTGCTCTCTGAATATAAACCTGACACACACTGTACCCTCTGAATATGATACTACCACACACTCTACCCTCTGAATATAATACTACCACACACTGTTCCCTGTAGGTATAATACTGCCACACATTGTATCCTCTGTATATAACACTACCACAAACTGTTCCCTCTGAACATAATACTACCACAAACTGTACCCTCTGAATATAATACTACCACACACTGTACCCTCTGACTATATTACCACACACTTTACCCTCTGAATATATTACCACACACTTTGCCCTTTGAATATAATACTGGCAGACACTGTACCCTCTGAATATAATACTACCAAACACTGTACCCTCTGAATATAATACTGCCACACATTGTATCCTCTGAATATATTACCACACACTTTACCCTCTGAATATATTACCACACACTTTGCCCTTTGAATATAATACTGGCAGACACTGTACCCTCTGAATATAATACTACCACACACTGTACCATGTAGGCATAATACTGCCACACATTGTATCCTCTGTATATAACACTTCCACAAACAGTGCCCTCTGAATATAATACTACCACAAACTGTACCCTTTGAATATAATACTACCACACATTGTACCCTCTGTGAATATAATATTACCACAGACTTTACCCTCTGAATATAATATTACCACACACTTTACCCTCTGAATATAATACTGGCACACACTGTACCCTCTGAATATAATACTACCACACACTGTACCCTGTAGGTATAATACTGCCACACATTGTATGCTCTGTGTATAACACTACCACAAACTGTACCCTCTGAATATAATACTACCACACACTGTACCTTCTAAGTATAAAACTGCCACACATTGTATCCTCTGTATATCACACTACCACAAACTGTGCCCTCTGAATAGATTTGTAAATTACTTCTATTAAAAAATCTTAATCCTTCCTTCTTTTTGGAACACAGAGCTTTCTGATGGCATCATGAGCACAGTGCTCTCTGCTGACATCTCTGTCCATTTTAAGAACCGTCCAGAGTAGGAGAAAATCCCCATAGCAAACATATGCTGCTCTGGATAGTTCCTAAAATGGACAGAGATGTAAGCAGAGAGCACTGTGGTCATGATGTGAGCAGAGAGCTCTGTGTTCCAAAAAGAAAATAATTTACTCTGTAGTATTCAGCATCTAATAAATACTGGAAGGATTAAGATTTTTTTAATTGAAGTAGTTTACAAATCTGTTTAACTTTCTGGCAAGAGTTGATTTAAAAAAAAAAAAAAAAGAAGTTTTCCCACCAGAGTACCCCCTTAATATAATGCTGCCAGGCGCTGTATCCTCTGAATATGATACTGCTAGACACTGTATTCTCTAAATATAATACTGCCAGAGGGTACGTTCACACGTACGCAGATTTGATGCGCAGGATTTGATGTGCAGGATTTTCTGCTACAGATTTCAATATAAACTAAATGACTGAGCACAGCTTCTAATCGGCAGGATCCTGTACGTGTGAATGTACCCAGACACTGTATTATGTGAATATAATACTGCCACATGCTGTGCTCTCTGAATATAACCATGCCAGATATTTCATTTTGTAAATATAATACTGCCACACACTGTGTTCTCTGAATTTAAACCTGACACACACTGTACCCTCTGAATATAATACTACTGCACACTGCGCTCTCTGAATATAATACTACTGTATATTACACTCTCCCAATATGATACTACCACACACTGTACCCTCTTAATATAATACTACCACACACTGTACCCTCTGAATATAATACTGCCATACATTGTATCCTCTGTATATAATACTACCCCCCACTGTACCCTCTGAATATAATACCGCCATACATTGTATCCTCTGTATATAATACTACCACGCACTTCACTCTCTGAATAAAATACCACACACACTGTGCTCTTTGAATACAATACTATTCCACACTGTGCGTCTGAATATATCCTCGCCATACAGTGCACCCTTTGAATACAATACCGCAACATATTGTGGCACATAAAAACGGTACCACGCTACAAATTCCCTTATAATATACATCCTACCTCTGAAATGCAAAATGCTTAGTGCCCCTCGCATATATTAATAATTCCCCCTGACCTGTGCCCCCTACATATAAAATATAACAATGCCCAGTGATGTCACAGTACAGGAATAATACACACAATGATGTCACAGTACAGCGATTATGTACACATTGATGTCACAGTACAGGGATAATACAGCCAGGTATGTCACAGTACAGGAATAATATGCAGTGATGTCACAATACAGGGATAACACACAGTAATGTCACATTACAGGGATAATATGCAGTGATTTCACAATACATGGATAGTACGCAGTGATGTCACAGGACAGGGATAAAACGCAGTGAGGTCACAATACAGGGATAACACACAGTAATGTCACAGTACAGGAATAACACACAGTGATTTCACAATACAGGGATAGTACGCAGTAATGTCACAGTACAGGGATAATACGCAGTGATGTCACAATACAGGGATAACACACAGTAATGTCACATTACAGGGATAATACGCAGTGATTTCACAATACAGGGATAACACACAGTAATGTCACAGTACAGGGATAATACGCAGTGATTTCACAGTACAGGGATAGTATGCAGCAATGTCACAGTACAGGGAGAATATGCAGTGATTTCACAATACAAGGATAGTACGCAGTGATGTCACAGTACAGGGATAATACACAGTGATGTCACAGTACAGGAATAATATGCAGTGATGTCACAGTACAGGGATAATACACAGGGATGTCACAGTACAGGGATAATATGCAATCACAGAACAGTACAGGGATATAATTCACAATGGGGGGGGGGTGAGCATTGGCAGGGTTCAGGGCACATTATTTATAGTGTTACCTTGTAACCTGCCAGCAATGCCACAATCATCTGTTCTCCTACACTCTGGTCCTTCCTCTGACCCTAGCAGGCCCCCGTGTGAGTCTTTGACCACATGACCAGCAGGGGGAGGAGCGGAGCTGGAGGACAAGATCACTCAGTGTATTGCAGTGTTGCCCAAGCAAGCTTCCTACAGATACAGCAAAACTACAACTCCCAACAAGTCCAGACAGCTTTTTGCTGTCTGGGCATGCTGGAAGCTGTGGTTTTCAACAGCTGGAGGCACCCTGCTTGGGAAACACTGCTGTATGGGGGCAGTGAAGGATGAATGGGGTGACTCCATTGTGGGATAGCTCCCTACTTGGTGGTGTCACCCCATTTGCGGGTGTCACCCGATGCACCCCACTCCACCCGTGCCTCCCTGGCAATGCTACAGGTTCATAGTGCTACAATCTCCTTCTAAAGCTCTATACTAAAAAATGCATCGAAAGTCCTCTAAACGGCTGCTGTAAAAACACAATACACTTGTTGTTTAAGGGTTAAAAAGACATTACTGTATTGACTTATTAGGAGTTTGCCAAGAAAAGACTGCAGTTTGGGATAACTTAGTGACACAAGATGAATCCAAGCTTTTAACAAAATGACTAAAAGACAGAAACTTAGCAAGTTAGTTTTATTCCAACACAGAGTTCAATTTTGGAAATAGGAAGCAAATCTATCATTTGTTTAAGTTCATCAGAGAATTTAGATATGCAATATGTAAAGAAATAATAGCAAAAATTGAACTATGGACACATAAAATAGATAGCTCTGACAGTTCTGTAAACATTCATCTAAATATAAAGTCAGGTACCACTAGTCGAGATTATTGAATATGACTCATATTCTAAGTCATAATAAAAATTTCAACCAATCAGAAGCTCGTGCTCAGGCTTATCCAAGAGGTAACCAAATTTGTCAGCAAGGCCAACAGTCAAATAAGTGATGTTACGTTCCTTATAGGACAAACAGTCACAGTGATGATTAAAAAGGTAGTGTGTCGAAAAATCACTTATCCCCTACCCACAGGCGGGGGCCTGACTGCTGGAACCCCCCCCCCCCCCCCCCAAACCATGAGATAGACAATGCTTGGGGTGCAAGGAGGTAGAAAGTGAGGGGGGGGTTCTGGAAAAGTTGTGTGCAGGTGTTTAGAGATGAGCGAATCGAAGTTGACGAACCCGAATTCGTTACGAATTTCATGAAAAATTTGATTCGCAACGAATATGAATATGGCCGCGATTCTATTCGCTTCATTAAACTCCATTTTACAGCGTTCCAGGCTATTGGGGACCTAAGATGGCGGATCCACATGTGAGTACATGGGGCAGGGGATTATGGGAGGGCGGGAAACAGGGGCGGGAATGTGTGAATAGCTCATACCACAGCATTACACTGCAACTGCTAGTCACATCAGCATTAGGGAAAGGCAGAAGTGCAGAGTGCTGTGCTGTTACACTGAGAAGGATCATTGATAGCTAAACCTCCTATTCACGTTATTGAGCATTGCAGCAGAGAGGGGCAGATAGCTGTCAGCTGCCTCATACAGATCTCCAAGCTGCCGGAACTTTCTGAAGCATCTTATCTCCTCATTGTTCAGCCCAATTGAGTTTATTTTTGTTTGCTCCACAAAACTTCTGCTGCTCAGAATTGTGTGACAGAGGGCAATTTAGGGTTTAATCTCTGCATTTTTTTTTTGTGGTGCTGCACTGTTGGGTCCTGCTGCTGTTCAGAAATACGTGATTGTTCAGTGGACTGTAGTGCATTTGCACCATTTTGTACCTGTTAATCTGTCAAGGGGCTACATACTGTGCAAGTCCAAAAAATACTATTCACCGGCTGTTTTTTTTTAAAAGTTTTTTTCTGCGTATAGTTACGCATATATAACTGCCCTCATCAGTGCATACCACATAGGTACATCCAAGTATTGTACCATTTAGTACCTGTTAAGCTGTCAAGGTGCTCCATACCGTCAAAGTCCAAACAATAGTATCCACCGGCTGGTGTTTTACAAAAATACAGAGTTTTTTCTGTTAATAGGCATATTACTGCCCTCATCAGTGTATACCGCAAACGTACATCCAAGTATTGTACCATTTAGTACCTGTTAAGCTGTCACGGTGCTCCATACCGTCAAAGTCCAAACAATAGTATCCACCGGGTGGTGTTTTACAAAAATACAGAGTTTTTTCTGCTAAGAGGCCCTCATCAGTGCATACCGCATACGTACATCCAAGTATTGTACCATTTAGTACCTGTTAAGCTGTCAAGATGCTCCATACCGTCACAGTCCAAACAATAGTATTAATCTGTCAAGGGCCTACATACTGTTCAAGGACAGCCGCAAGTAATCACCTGCTGCTGTTCTAGACAAATACTGTTTAAAGGGTAGTGTAGTGTATTGTAATACCCTCATAAATAGTGTTGCTCGCGAATATTCGCAATTCGAATATTATTCGCGAATATTGCATATTCGCGAATTCATGAATTTCGCGAATATAGCGCTATATATTCGTAATTACGAATATTCGTTTTTGTTTTTTTTCTTCACAGTACACATCACAGTGATCACCCCTCTCTGCTTCCAGCTTGTGTGGTGTAAAGAAGGCTGTAATACTACTGTGTGAGACTGGCGTGCGAAAATTTGCATATGCAAAACTTTGCATATGCTAATTTTCGCATATGCGAATTTTCACGTATACTAATGTTGTATATGCTAATTTTCACATATGTTAATTTTCATACGCGAATTTTCGCATGTGCGAAAATAAAACGAGGATATAATGAATATGCGAATATTCGCGAATATATGACGAATATTCGTCAATATATTCGCGAATATTCGCGAATTCTAATATGGCCTATGCCGCTCAACACTACTCATAAACACACTAAGTATGTCAGGCAGAGAAGTGCCAGGATGTGCACAGAGGAGTGGCAGAGGCCTAAATACTTCAGGCAGAGTTGGCAGCAGACTTGGGGCTAGTGGCAGCAGGAGTCGCAGCAAGAGGCCTGAGCTCCCGTTAACAGCCAGCGGTTGTGTCTCCACCAGCAACCCATCTGCTCATCCACATCATCACAAGTGACATCTGACACCCCCCAGTCAACAGTCGGTGGGTTCCTCAGACACAACCCTCAGTTGGCATGGGCCGGGAGCAGTCCGTGTCCTCCCATTGCCTTTGTCCTATGCTGTTCCCTCTTCTAAAGAAGTATCTTATGATGTGGGTTCAGCTCCACTATTTACTGAGGACGATCCAATAGAGGAGAGTCAGCAGTTACTGGACAGCCAAGAAGGGGAGGAGACATGCACCACTTGCTCCGCTAGGCGGACAAGTAGTGATGCGGAGATTGACGTGGTAGGCGGTGTTGCAAGTGTTCAGGGTCCTGAAGCATACACTGTTGCGGAACCTGAGGAGGACATCAGTGACGTGCACACAACTGTTGATGATGATGAAGCCGATCGCAATTGGGTGCTTCATCATCATCAGGAGATGAGAGTTGCAGGTTGCCCTTGAGGCAGCAAGGCGGTAGCACGGTTGGCAGTCAGCGTGGTGGCAGGAGTGGAAATTCAGGAGCCAAACGTGCCCGGGGGAGACCACCTGCTTCGTGGCAGCTTACCTTTCCGGGAGCTAGTGGAACAGGGGTTCCTGGAGACGGCGCCAGTAGCAGTCAATTAGTGCGGACTGCGGGTGGGAAAATCAGCTACTCGGCGGTGTGGAAGTTTTTCATAAGGCATCCGGAGGAGGTTCACGTAGCCACATGCAAGATCTGTTGGCAGAAGGTGAAGTGTGGCCAGGGTCCCAATGTCGGCACCACAGCCCTGCGTCAACACATGCTTCGCCACCATAAAGCGGCCTGGGAGAACCGTGGCTCCGATGTAGTGGTCCAGCGTGCGGCATCCCCCAGTGGCCATCCGATCCCTCCTTCATCCAGTCAAGGCTCCACCACCTCAGCCGAAGGGAGCTGTGTGTCAAACCCTCCTTCTGTCGCTCCTGCTTCTCCCGCTTTTAGTCAGCCATTCCGCCAACAATCCATCGGCGAAGCCATGTCCAAGAGACAACAGTATGCGCCCACTCATCCAACGGCGCAGAAGTTGAATGTGCTCCTGTCCAAGTTGCTGCTGTTGCAGTCCCTCCCTTTTGAAGTGGTGGACTCTGCACCTTTCAGAGATTTGATGGCTTGTGCCGAGCCGAGGTGGAGAGTCCCAAGCCGTCATTTCTTTGAGAAGAAGGCAGTACCAGCCCTGAATAAGTTTGTACAAGAGAAGGTGGGCCAGTCCTTAAGCCTGTCTGTGTGTTCAAAAGTGCACGGCAGCGCCGACATGTGGAGCTGTAACTACGGGCAGGGACAATACTTGTCTTTTACGGCTCACTGGGTAAATGTGGTTCCTGCACAGCCACAACAGCAACTTGGACAGGTCACACCGCTTCCTCCTCCAAGCTCTCGCTCCCAGGCAGTTGCTCCTGTTACAGTGTGCGACGCCGCCTCCTCATGCTCCACCGTGTCCTCGGCCTCCACTGCACGTCCAAATCTCGGTGGCCATTCATTGTACCATGTGTGTAGGGCACGGCTGTGTCAAGCTGTTCTTAACATGGTTTGCCTTGGTGAACGGAGTCACACAGGGGAGGAACTGCTAAAGTTCATTAGTAAAGAAATCCGAGTATGGCTTACTCCACGAAATCTGGAAATGGGAACCATGGTGACAGACAACGGGAAGAACATTGTGTCTGCGCTGCGACAAGGAAGTGTGAAACATGCGCCCTGCATGGCACACATGTTGAATCTGGTTGTCAAGCACTTCCTCAAGTCTTCACCCCATTTGCAAACATTCTGAAAATGGCAAGGAAATTGTGCATGCACTTCAGCCACTCGTACACCGCCAAGCACACCTTCCTGGAGCTGCAGCGTCGGAACGGTATCCCACAACATAGTCTATTTGTGACGTTGCCACACGTTGGAATTCCACCCTTCATATGTTGGACAGACTATACGAACAAAGAAAAGCCATCACCGATTTCTTTATGATCCAAGCAGATAGGAGTACTCCCCTGTGTAACTTCAATGTGAACCAGTGGCAGCTCATACGTGACACTTGTCGTTTGCTGAGGCCCTTTGAGGAAGCCACATTATTTGTGAGTCGCCTGGATTACGCCATGAACAACGTAATTCCACTCCTAAATTTCCTACAACAAATTATTGAAACCATGGCTGGTCACGGCAATGGAGACGTTGCATCTACATCTCAAGGCTACATGACCCTGTGGGGGATGAACTGGAGGAGGAGAATGATGAGGGGCAGAGCGGAGGTTGGATGAGATGGCCGATGTTTCTAGTCTTCGGACAGGAGAGGAGGAGCAGGAGCAGCCAGAGGAGCTGAAGGGTTATGAGGAAGTTGAGACAGAGGACCCAGACACACTGTGGCAGTATGCAGTGGAGATGGAGGCTGGTAGTCACTCCGAGTCACTGGCGCAAATGGCATGATGCATGCTCAGTTGCTTGCGTAGTGAACCCCGAATTGTCAAAATTCGTCAGCGAGATGACTTCTGGATCTCCACCTTATTAGACTCTCGCTACCGTCCCAAAATGGGGGCCATTTTTACACCCACTGAGAGGGAGGACAAACTGACCTATTACAGAGAGATTCTACGTAGTCAGTTGGCTGATGCCTATCGGCCACATGGTCCATCCACTCGCAGGTCTAACTCGGGGGGCCCTCTGTGCTCACCTTCCACTGCCATGGCTGCTGGGGAGGGGAGGGGTGGGAGGAGCAGTGCCAGCTCAATCAGCAGCAGCCTGAGTCTACAGTCGCTGATGAGTAGCTTTTTTCACCCGCATAGTGAAGCAACTCATCAGCAGCAGGTAGACATGGAGCAGGACCTGAACCAGCAGGTGGTGGCATACCTTGACATGGCCATGCCAACAACCACTTCCTCTGGACTTCTGGGCAGCCAAACTTGATTTATGGCCACAACTAGCAGAGTTTGCCCTGGAAAAGCTGTCCTGCCCGGCTAGTAGTGTGCCATCAGAGCAGGTGTTTAGTGCGGCCGGGGCCACAGTCACCCCACGGCGAACTCGTCTGTCCACCAAAAATGTGGAGACACTGACGTTTGTCAAGATGAATCAGGGATGGATCAGCCAGGATTTCCAGCCACCAATGCCACATGCCTCAGAGTAGATTGACCAAGCTGCTACACCAACATTTCCCAATTATGGTTGGTTATGAAACCCTCTTGGGTTTTCAATTAGGTTTATGGAACCCTCTTTGGTACTGCGATTGCCTGCTCCTGGCTCATCCTGTGTCTTCCAGGAAGTACTTGCCTCACTGATGCTTCTGGCATTGGGCCTTTCATTTTTCCAATGGTTTCCAATGAGAAACCATTGATCAATGTAAAAGATCAGGGTGTGCAGTGCGCCCTATGGGAGCTATAACATTGGAAAAAAAAAAAAATATATATATATATATATATATATATATATCATTTGACTTCTTCCCTAATAAAAGTTCGAATCAGCGCCCTTTTACCATAAAAAGAAAAACAGTGTAAATAAAAATTAAAATGAACATATGTGGTATTACCGCATGCGGAAATGTCCTATTTATAAAAATATATTGTTATTTAAACTGCACGGTCAATGGCGTACTCGCAAAAAAAATCCAAAGTCTAAAATAGTGTCTGATCAATACAAAAAAGATACCGCTAAAAACTTCAAATCACGCCGCAAAAAATG
This sequence comes from Hyla sarda, assembly GCF_029499605.1. Lineage (NCBI taxonomy): Eukaryota > Metazoa > Chordata > Amphibia > Anura > Hylidae > Hyla > Hyla sarda. The sequence goes on along the minus strand of NC_079190.1, from coordinate 149,998,208 downwards.
AGCCCTCATAACGCCCCATTTGGGCAAAAAGGAAAAAGTTATAGGGGTCCAAAGTTGGCAATTTTAAACGTATACATTTTTTCTGCATGTAGTTATGATTTTTTTCAGAAGTACGACAAAATCAAACCTACATAAGTAGGGAATCATTTCAATCGTATGGACTTACAGAACAAATAGAAGGTGTCATTTTTACCAAAAAAGGTACTGTGTAGAAACGGAAGCCTCCAAAATTTACAAAATGGCATTTTTTCTTCAATTTTATTCAACAACTTTTAGGGATGCACTCCAAAAGGGGTTAACCTTAAACTAGAAATCCCCCCTAAAACTTAAAGGGGTACTCCGGTGGTAGATTTTTTGACGAGATGGCATCTTCTTTGTAAGTTTAGTTTTTTTGCAATATACATGTGTTATATGTTTTGGCAGCATGTATGTGTTTTTCTTACCAGTTTGTTGGGCAGGAAGTTCTGTAGTTCAGAGGGTTTTCTTTTACTGTTGTCCACAGTTGTCCACAGAGTCTGTTGTGGACAAGATGTCACAGTTTTTTTTTTTTTTTTTTCCTCTGTCTGCATGAGATGATTAAGCCACGCCCCCTCATCTCATCCAGCTGAGTACACAGCTGGATGAGATGAGGGGGCGTGGCTTATTCCTCTCATGCAGACAGAGAAAAAAAAGCTGGACCTCACAGAGAAGATAAGTGTTATCTGAAGGGGAGGATGAAAAGGTGCACGGGCTGGGGATGTATGGACTGCAGGGGAATAAATCTCATACTGGGAATGATCTCTATGGGGGAGATTTATCAAAACCTGTGCATAGGAAAACTTGCCCAGTTGCCCATAGCAACCAATCAGATTGCTTCTTTCATTTCTTACAGGCCTTCATAAAAATGAAAGCAGCAAGATGATTGGTTGCTATGGGCAATTGGGCAAGTTTTCCTCTGCACAGGTTTTGATAAAGCTCCCCCTATATGTGAAGGGGGAGGGGGGGACTCCTGAATGACACATGCTGGGAGTTGTAGTCCCTGTTGTGTGTGTGTGTATGCTAGTGTTTACAAACTAGTGTGCCTCCAGCTGTTGCAAAACTACAATTCCCAGCATGCCCTGACAGTCTTTGGGCATGCTGGGAGTTGTAGATTTGCAACAGCTGGAGGTACACTGGTTGGGAAACACTGTTCTAGCCTATTCAACATATACATCATGTTACACCAGTGTTTCCCAACCAGTGTGCCTCCAGCTGTTGCAAAACTACAACTCCTAGCATGCCCAAAGGCTGTCAGGGCATGCTGGGAGTTGTAGTTTTGCAACACCTGGAGGCACCCTGGTTGGGAAACACTGGTGTATGCCCTACAGAGGTGTGGTGAACTACAACCCCCAGGAGACTACAGAGGCAGCATGCTGGTGTTATACCACAGACTGAAGACTCCTGAATGACACATGCTGGGAGTTGTAGTCCCTTTTGTGTTTGTATGACAGTGTATCCCTACCAGGGCTGATTATATTAGTGTGCTGTGTATAAGGGGGCCGACCCGGGAAAATAGTAGGGTGGGTAAAGGGCAGAACAAACAAACAAAAAAAAAGGAGCCGCCCCAAACCAGCAAGGCATGTGGCATGCTGGGATTTGTAGTTTTCAGCACAGCAAGAAACAGCAAATAGAAGCAAAGATAGGAAAACAAAGTGGGGGATAAAAAGACAACAAAGAACGGAAATAGAGTAGGCTAAACAACAAGAATAGAAATGAAACAAAACAAACAGGGAAAGTCAAAAACGGAAAAACACGTTGACCACCGGAGTACCCCTTTAACCCCTTCCCGACCTATGACATACCTGTACGTCATGGGTGGCAAGGTGTTCCCGACCCATGACATACAGGTACGTCATGAACATTTTTGCCGCTACTCGCGGCATCCCGCAGCGCCCGGAAAGATGGTGGCTATCACTGATAGCCAGCCATCTTACCATGCGACCACGGGGGGTTTCATCCCCCACCCCCCCCCAGCGATCGCTGCTATCAGCTAGTCAAATCTGACTAGCTGATAGCAGCGTTTGGCTATCAGAATACACCGCTAAAGGATCGGGACACACACCGCTCTGCTAAGTGTCCCTGACCCGTCCCCCGGCGTCACTTACCCGTCCGAGCGGTGTCCTGAGCGGTCCCGGCGCGAGCAGCGTCCTCCAGGCGGTCCTGGAGGTGGTGCGTCCCAGCGGTGAGTTTCCGGCAGCAGTGCGGCATCTTCATTGGCAGCAGTGAGATCGCCGTAAAGCGATCTCACTGCTGCCTCTGGGAGTTTCAAAACTGCAACTCCCAGCATGCCCAGACAGCCTTTGGCTTTCTGGGCATGCTGGGAGTTGTAGTTTTGCAACATCTGGAGGTCCTCAGTTTGGAGACCACTGTATAATGGTCTCCAATCTGTGCTCTTCCAGATGTTGCAAAACTACAAATCTCAGCATGCTCAGTCTGTCCAGGCATGCTGGGAGTTGTAGTTCTCTAACATCTGGAAGAGCACAGATTGGAGACCATTATACAGTGGTCTCCAAACTGTGGACCTCCAGATGTTGCAAAACTACAACTCCCAGCATGCCCAGACTGCCCAAGCATGCTGGAAGTTGTAGTTCAGCAACATCTGATCCTTCAGATATTGCCGAACTACAACTTCCAGCATGCCTGGGCAGTCTGGGCATGCTGGGAGTTGTAGTTTTGCAACAACTGGAGGCACACTAGTTGGGAAACATTGTCCGTTTCCTACATCAGTGCCTCCAGCTGTTGCAATTGTTGCAAAACTATAACTCCCAGCATGCACTGACAGACCATGCATGCTGGGAGTTGTAGTTTTGCAACAGCTGGAGGCACATTGGTTTGGAAACACTAAGTTTGGTTGCAAAACACTTGAAAGTTTATTACTTAACTTAGTGTTTCCAAACCAGTGTTCCTCCAGCTGTTGCAAAACTACAATTCCCAGCATGCACGGACAGCCAAAGGGCATGCTCGGAGTTTGCAACAGCTGGATGTTTGCCCCCTCCCCCCAATGTGAATGTACAGGGTACACTCACATGGGCAGAGGTTTACAGTGAGTGCTGCAAGTTTGAGATGGCGCAAATTTTGCGCTGCAGCTCAAACTTCCAGCGGCAAACTTGCTGTGAACCTCTGCCCATGTGACTGTACCCTAAAAACACTACACTAACACTAACCTAAAATAAAAAGTAAAAAACACTACATACACACATATCCCTACACAGCCCCCTCCCCAAAAAAATGAAAAAAGTCTGGTACGCTACTGTTTCAAAAACGGAGCCTCCAGCTGTTGCAAAATAATAACTCCCAGTATTGCCGGACAGCCATTGACTGTCCAGGCATGCTGGGAGTTTTGCATCAGCTGTAGGCACCCTGTTTGGGAATCATTGGCATAGAATACCCCTATGTCCACCCCTATGCAAATCCCTAATTCAGGCCTCAAAACGCATGGCGCTCTCTCACTTTGGAGCCCTGTCGTATTTCAGGGCAACAGTTTTGGGACACATATGGAGTATCACCGTACTCGGGAGAAATTGCCTTACAAATTTTGGGTTTTTTTTTCTTCTTTAACCCCTTATGAAAAGGTGAAGTTGGGGTCTACACCAGCATGTTAGTGTAAAAAAATAATTTTTTTTACACTGACATGCTGGTGTTGCCCTATACTTTTCATTTTCACAAGAGGTAAAAGGGAAAAAAGACCCTCTAAATTTGTAATGCAATTTCTCCCGACTATGGAGATACCCCATATGTGGGCGCAAAGTGCTCTGGGGGCGCACAACAAGGCCCAGAAGGGAGAGTGCACCATGTACATTTGAGGCGATTTGAACAGGGGTGGCTGATTGTTACAGCAGTTCTGACAAACGCAAAACAATAAATATCCTTATGTGACCCCATTTTGGAAACTACACCCCTCACGGAATGTAATAAAGGGTGCAGTGAGCATTTACAACCCACTGGTGTATGACAAATTTTTGGAACAGTGGTCTGTGAAAATGAAAAATAAAATGTTTGATTTGCACAGTCCACTGTTTCAAATATCTGTCAAACGCCAGTGGGGTGTAAATGCTCACTGCACCCCTTATTAAATTCCATGAGAGGTATAGTTTCCAAAATGGGGTCACGTGTGGGGGGGTCCTCCGTTCTGGCACCATAGGGGCTTCCTAAATGGGACATGCCCCCCAAAAACCCTTTCAGAAAAACTCACTCTCCAAAATCCCATTGTCGCTCCTTCCCTTCTGAGCCCTCTACTGCGCCCGCCGAACACTTTACATACGCATATGAGGTATTTCCTTACTCGAGAGAAATTGGGTTACAAATTTTAGGGTGATTTCTCTCCTTTTACCCCTTGTAAAAATTATAAAATTGGGTCTACAAGAAAATGCGAGTGTAAAAAATGAAGATTTAGAATTTTCTCCTTCACTTTGCTGCTATTCCTGTGAAACACCTAAAGGGTTAAAACACTTACTGAATGTAATTTTGAATACTTTGGGGGGTGCAGTTTTTATAATGGGATCATTTATGGGGTATTTCTAGTATGAAGACCCTTAAAATCCACTTCCAACCTGAACTGGGCCCTGAAAAATTACGATTTTGAAAATCTTGAGAAAAATTGGAAAATTTCTGCGGAACTTTGAAGCCCTCTGGTGTCTTCCAAAAGTAAAAACATGTCAATTTTTTATGCAAACACAAAGTAGACATATTGTATATGTGAATCAATATGTAATTTATTTGGAATATCCATTTTCCTTTCAAGCAGAGACTTTCAAAGTTAGAAAAATGCAAAATTTTCAAAATTTTCATGACATTTTTAGATTTTTTACCAAGAAAGGATGCAAATATCAGTGAAATTTTACCAATAACATAAAGTAGAATATGTCACGAAAAAACAATCTCGGAATCAGAATGATAAGTAAAAGCATTCCAGAGTTATTAATGTTTAAAGTGACAGTGGTCAGATTTTCAAAAAATGCCCAGGTCCTGAAGGAGAAAATGGGCTGGGTCATGAAGGGGTTAAGGCCCAAATGTGCTGAGTCATTAAGGGGTTAACCTCTTAAGGAACAAGGGCGTACCGGTATGTCCTGAGTCCTTTCCCTTTCTATAACGCGGGGCCACGTCATAGTGGGTCGGGCCCAGCCTCTAACAACGGCTGGGACCCATGGCTAATATTAACCCTTAACCCTGACACGGCGTTCAACTCTAAAGTGAAAATAAATCACTGCCGGTTAGCTCAGGGGGCTGTTCGGGATGTCCGTGGAGAAATTGCGGCATCCCGAACAGCTCTGGGACACAAGGAGGGTCTCCTACCTTGCCTCCTGGTGTCTGATCGCCGAATGACTGCTCAGTGCCTGAGATCCAGGCATGAGCAGTCAAGCGGCAGAATCATTGATCAATGGTTTCCTATGAGAAACCAGTGATCAATATAAAAGATCAGTGTGTGCAGTGTTATAGGTCCCTATGGGAGCTATACCACTGCAAAAAAAAGTGGAAAAAAAAGGTGAATAAAGATCATTTAACCCTTTCCCTAATAAAAGTTTGAATCACCCCCCTTTTCCCATAAAAAAATAAAAATAAATAAAAATAAAAACTGTGTAAATAAAAATATCAATAAACATGGGGTATCGCTGTGTGCGGAAATGTCCGAATTATAAAAATATATCATTAATTAAACCGCACAGTCAATGACGTACGCGGAAAAAAATCCCAATGTCCAAAATAGTGTATTTTTGGTCACTTTTTATATAATGAAAAAATGAATAAAAAGCGATCAAAAAGTCCGATCAATGCAAATATGGTACCACTAAAAACGTCAAATCATGGCACAAAAAATTTGCCCTCATAATTCCCCATATGCGGAAAAATAAAAAAAATTATAGGGGTCAGAAGATGACAGTTTTAAACGTATACATTTTCCTGCATGTAGTTATGATTTTTTCAGAAGTACAACAAAAACAAACCTATAAAAGTAGGGTATCATTTTAACCGTATGGACCTACAGAATAAAGAGAATGTGTAATTTTTACCGAAAAATGTACTGCGTAGAAACGGAAGCCCCCAAAAGTTTCAAAATGGCGAGTTTTTTTTTTTTTCAATTTTGTCTCACAATGATTTTTTTTTTCTGTTTCGCTGTCGATTTTTGGGAAAAATGACTTATACCATTACAAAGTAGAATTGGTGGTGCAAAAAATAAGCCATCATATGGATTTTTAGGTGCAAAATTGAAAGAGTTATGATTTTTTAAAGGAAAGGAGGAAAAAATGAAAATGCAAATATGGAAAAACCCCTGGTCCTTAAGGGGTTAAGGCAATTCTTAGGGGTATTGAGACCAGTACTACAAAGCTTCTCAGGCTTCCAGTCTATGGGGACCTTTTTAGGGGTATGTCAGATCTGTTAGATTTGGATATTTTCAGTTACTTACTCAGCCTTATCATTAAAGGGGTATTCCGCCCCTAGACAACTTATCCCCTATTCAAAGTATAGGGGATAAGATGTCAGATCACCGGGGTCCCGCTGCTGGGGACCCCCGGGATCTCCGCTGCGGCACCCCGCCATCATTACTGCGCAGAGCGAGTTCGCTCTGCGCGTAATGATGGGCGGTACAGGGGCCGGAGCATCGTTACATCACGACTCCGCCCCTTGTGACGTCACGGCCCGCCCCTTTCAATACAAGTCTATGGGAGGGGGCGTGGCGGTTAGACTTCCCATAGACTTGCATTAAGGGGACCGGCCGTGATGTCATGAGGGGCGGAGCCATAACGTCACGCTGCTCCGTCCCCCATATTGCCCGTCATTACGCACAAAGCAAACTCGCTCTGTGCTGTAATGATAGCGCGGTGCCGCAGCGGGGATCCCTGGGTCCCCAGCAGCGGGACCGCGGCGATCTGACATCTTATCCCCTATCCTTTGGATAGGGGATAAGATGTCTAGGGGCGGAGTACCCCTTTAAGGCCACAATATTTCTTAGTTTCTATGGTTTTCTGCATCCGGGAGAGTTTGCTGCTTCTTCTACCCTTTCTCCATATGTTAAAAAATGTCAGCTGGTATTTAATGGTGATCACTATATCCTTACGTTGCATGCTACTAAAACTTGACGCACAGAAATAAGTGTCAAATATTTCAGATCCGACAACAAATGGTTTCCGGTTAAAGTGTTAGATACCCTATGTATAGCTACTAAGCATTTATCCGCAGATTCTCATCTACTGCCCTCAGCACGGCACAATTCATTAAACACGTACGAACTCTGGTTACTTCATTAGGATTGAATCCAGCCACCATTTCGGGACATTCCTTTCGCATAGGAGCTGCGTCTGCGGCATCAAGTCACAACGTCACCGCTCATGTCATAAAGAAATTGGGCAGATGGAGATCATTCTGCTATGCCCCCTATATATCCAATCCTCAGCTTGAAATGTCCAAAGTATTTAAAGTCTTGGCTTTGTAACTTGTTGTTAAATAAAAAAATCAATTATATCCTAATGTGTCTGTTTTGCCCTCTATAGGCGTGCCCTCGTCTCGCGGTTATGGCAAACCTCAAACCGCTATGTGAGTATTATTAGATAGTGGGGTTTTGGTCAGCCAGGGGTTAGGTTTAGGTTGAGCACGGTCTTGCAGCCACGACTACAACTAGACTACATTGCAGACATGGAGTGTGGCCTAAAATTTATAAAGGTTGCTCCTCCATCTGGCCTAGAAACAAAATATTGTATTGCCTAACATGGGACAAACAGTGTGTTAAAATTCAGGGTGCATTTTCTCATTTTAAAAGCTATGTTAATAAAATGTGTTCCACAAATGATGTATATGTAAAAATCCTTTGCAGGCATGGGATAGGGCCTATCATTTTTATAATGATGCACTGAAAGGTAAATGGCACTTCTCTTTTGGGTTCCACATGTGGCCAAACTAGGAAAAAAAGGTGTAGTGGCATTTAGGGTGTATTTCCTTTATTTCAAATGTGATGTTAAAAAAAAAAAATGTTTCAAACAAATGATGAATGGGTGAAAAAAAAAAAAGCAGATTTAAATTTTTACACTGACTTATGCTAATACCATCAGCACAAAACGGATTTAAAGTTCTACTGCCCCAGGGGCAGTAGTTTCCCTAGTATGGCTATTGCTGAACATGGGATAAACCGTGTAATAAAATATGTGGCACATTTCACCCAGTTCAGAAGCTATGTACAAAAAATAAGTCTCACAAATTGTGAATTTGTGAAAAAAAGCAAATGTTATTTTTTACACTGACATTGTAAAACTTTCAGCCACACAATAAGGACTCAAAGGACTCACTACTGACCTAGGTGGATACTTTAGGGGGTGTAGTTTTTAAAAGTGGGAAACTTCTGGGGGTGCAGTATGGTTCTGATTAGAGATGAGCAAATCGAATCTGACAAATTTGAATTTGTTGTGAATTTCATGAAAAGTTTGATTTGCAACAAATGCGAATAACGTTGTGATTCTATCACGCAAATCACTTCATTAAACTCCATTTAGTGTGGTCCAGGCTCCAGGGCCTGGACAAGGACCAGTTCTAAGTTGCTACTGGTATTTACCAGAGCCCGCTGCAAAGCGGGATGGTCTTGCTGTGGCGGTAGCAACCAGGTCGTGTCCACCGGTAACGGCTCAACCTCACTGACTGCTGAGACTGGCACGGTACAGAAGGACAAGGCAAGAGCAAGGTCGGACGTAGCAGAAGGTCAGGGCAGGCAGCAAGGGTCGTAGTCAGGGGCAACAGCAGAAGGTCTGGAACACAGGCTTGGGAAATACAAAAAACGCTTTCACTGGCACAAGGCAACAAGATCCAGTGACAGTAGGAAGGGGAAGGGGGTTTATATAGAGAGGACACAGGTGAAAGTACTGATTGGGCCATGCGCCAATCAGTGGCGCACTTGCCCTTTAAATCACAGAAAGCCGACGCGCGCGCCCTAGGGAGCAGGAGCGCGCGCACCGGGACTGAGCGGACGGAAGACGGGGCTGGTGAGGAGACTGGAATGCGAGCCGCGGGCCGCTTCCCCGCCGGAGACAGCAGTGCAGCGCTCCCGGTCAGCGGGCCTGACCGGGGCGCTGCACGGAGGTGAACGCCGCGAGCGCTCCGGGGAGGAGCAGGGACCCGTAATGTACTGTAGCGCATTTTTCTGCCCTCATCTAAGTAGTGTACTATTTTGTACCTGCTAATCTATCAAGGGCCTATATACTGTGAAAGGCCAGGCAAAAGTAATCAACGGCTGATATTTTACTGCAATATGTTTTTTAAGCGTACTGTGGCACATTTTTCTACCCTCATAAGTGCTTACCACATTCATCTAAGTAGTGTACTATTTTTCAACTTATATTCTTTCAAGAGCCTAGATACTGTGAAAAGCCAGGCAAAATCAATCACCATCTGGTGTTTTACTCCAATACTTTTTTAAGCGAACTGTAGTGCATTTTTCTGCCCCCTTTGTTCCACAACAAATGGTCTGCTGGTTATACTAGTCTGTAGATGGTATAATATACACACAGCAGTCCATTTCTAATAGTCTGTGAGAGAGTGCAATTTTGGGTTTATTACACAGCGACTGTGCGCTGCAGCACCGTTGTGTACAGCTGGTGTGCAAAAATATGTTTCTTAAGCGTACTGTAGCGCATTTTTGTGCCCACATAAGGGAACACCACATACCTACATCTAAGTAGCGTACTATTTTGTACCCTTTAATCAGTCAAGGGCCTAGATAATGTGAACGGACATGCAAAACTACTCAACGGCTGGTGTTGTACTCAAATACTTTTTTAAGCGTAATGTAGCACATTTTTCTGCCCTCATAAGTGCATAGCATGTACCTACATCTAAATAGTGTACTAGTTTGTACCTGTTAATCTGTCAAGGGCCTAGATACTGTGAAAGGCCAGGAAAAAATAACCACCAGCTGGTGTTTTACTCCAATACGTTTTTTAAGCGTACTATAGCGCAGCCTTCTGCCCTCATAAGTGCATAGCATGTACCTACATCTAAATAGTGTACTAGTTTGTACCTGTTAATGTATCAAGGGCCTAGTTACTGTGAAAGGCCAGGCAAAAGTAATCACCGCCTGGTGTTTTGCTCCACTACTTCTTTAAGCGTACGCATTTAAGCATATTGTACTCCCCTCATATATGTACTCCCCTCATATATGCACTAAGTATGTCAGGCAGAGAAGTGCCAGGACGTGCACAAGGAGTGGCAGAGGCCTAAATTCATCAGGAAGAGGTCACAGCAGACAAGGGGCAAGTGGATGCAGGAGTTGCAGCGAGAGGCCTGAGCTCCTGGTATCAGCTAGCGCTTGTGTCTCGACCAGCAACCCATCTGCCATCATCGATTGGTTAACATGGTCATTGACTTCATCACAAGGGACATCTGATACCCCGAGGTTGAGGAACCTGAGGAGGACATCAGTAATGTGCAGAGACTTCTTGATGATGATAATGAAGCCGATCGCAATTGGGAGCCGGGTTAAGAAGGGGATTCATCATCATCATCATCAAGAGAAGAGGGTTTCAGGTTGCCCGTGAGGCAGCAGGTGAGTCAGCAAGGTGGTAGCATGGTGGGCATTCAGCATGGTAGCAGAAGTGGAAATTGTGGAGCAAATGTGACCGGGGTAGACCACCAGCTTCGCCGTAGCATACCTTCCCAGGAGAAAGTGGAAAAGGGGTTCCTGGAGATGGCGGCAGTAGCAGTCAATTAGTGCGGTCTATTGATGGGAAAATCAGCTACTCGGTGGTGGGGCAGTTTTTCATGCAGCATCTGAAGGAGGCTCACATAGACACTTGAAAGATGTGTTGGCAGAAGCTGAAGCATGGCCAGGGTCCCAATGTTGGCACCACGACCCTATGTCAACATATGCTGCACAACCATAAAGCTGCCTTGGATAACCGTGGCTCTGATGTAGTGGTCCAGCCTGCTGCATCACCCAGTGGCACGCAGCTCCCCCTTTCAGCCATCCAAGGCTCCACCACCTCAGCCGAAGGGAGCTGTGTGTCATACACTCCTTCTTTCGCTCCAGATGCTCCTGCTCCTCCTACTTTTCTGCCAACAGACCAACGGCGAAGCCATGTCCAAGAGACACTCATCCAATGGCTCAGAAGATGAATGTGCTCCTGTCCAAGTTGCTGGTGATGCAGTCCCTCCCTTTTCAAGTGGTGGGCTTTGCACCTTTCCGAGAACTGATGGCTTGTGCCGAGCCAAGAGTGCCAAGCCATCATTTCTTTGAGAAGAAGGAAGTACCAGCCCTGCACAATTTTGTGGAAAAGAAGGTGGGCCAGTCCCTGAGCCGGTCGGTATGTACCAAAGTGCACGGCAGCGCCGACGTCTGGAACTGTAACTATGGTCAGGGACAATACGTGTCCTTTACGGCCAACTGGGGGAATGTGGTTCCTGCACAGCTACAACTCCAACTTGGACAGGTCACACCGCTTCCTCCTCCATGCTCTAAGGCTGTTGGTCCTGTGATAGTGTGCAACTCCACCTCCTCATCCTCCACCGTGTCCTCAGCCTCCACTACACAGATAAGTCTCAGTGCCACTTCAGCATACCATGTGTGCAGGGCACGGAAGTGTCACGTTGTTATTCACATGGTTTGCCTTGGCGAACAGAGTCACACAGGGGAGGTACTGCTAAAAGTAATTCATAAAGAAATTGGAGCATGGCTTACTCCACGAAAACTGGAAATGGGAACCATGGTGACTGACAACGGGAGGAACATCTTGTCTGCACTGCGACCAGGAAGGCTGAGCCATGAGCCCTTTATGGTACACATGTTTAATCTAGTTGTCAAGCGGTTCCTGAATTGTACCCACCATTTGCAAGACATCCTAACAATGGGAAGGAAACTTTGCATGTACTTCAGCCATTCGTACACCGCAAAGCACACCCTCCTTGAGCTGCAGCATCAGAACGGTATTCCCCAACATAGTCTTATTTGCAACCTTGCCACACGTTGGAATTCCACCCTCCATATGTTGGACCGATTGTACAAACAGAGAAAAGCCATCACCGATTTCTTGATAATCCAAGCGGATGGGGGAACTCCCCCTGTATAACTTCAATGTCAACCAGTGGCAGCTCATACGTGACACCTGCTGTTTGTTCATGCCCTTTGAGGAAGCCACATTACTAGTAAATCGCCAGGATTACAGGATGAACAATGTAATTTCACTGCTATATTTCACTTAATTTTATGGAAACGATGGCATGGCCACATGAGCCCTGTGGGGGCTGAACTGGAGGAGGAGGGGGAGGGGCACAGTGGAGCACAGTTTACATTTCGCGAGATGGGTGGTTTTTCTAGTCATCTGACAGGAGATTAGGAACAAGAGCAGCCAGATGAGCTAGAGGGCAATGAGGAAGGTGAGACAGAGTACCCAGACACACTGTGGCAGTATACAGTGGAGATGGAGTCAGGGAGTCCCTCCGAGTCACTTGCACAAATGGCACGATGCATGCTCATTTGCTTGCGTATTGACTGCCGAATTGTCACCATTCGAAAGCGGGAGGACTTCTCGCTCTCCACCTTATTGGACCCTCCTAACCACCACAAATGGGGGCCTTTTTTACACCCACTGAGAGGGAGGACAAACTGATCTACTACAAATAAAACCTAAGTAGTCAGTTGGCCGATGCCTATTGGCGCCATCGTCCATCCTCCCGCAGGTCTGGCTAAGGGGACCCTCTGCGCTCACCTTCCACTGCCATGGCTACTGGGGAAGTGTGGAGTAGCAGGAGTAGTACCAGCTCCAACAGCAGCAGCCTGAGTCTACAGTCACTGATGAATACTTTTCTTCACCCACATAGTGAAGCAACTCATGAGCAGCAGGTAGACCTGGAGCAGGACCTGAACCAGCAGGTGGTGGCATATCTTGACATGCCCATGCCAACACACCTTGAAGATCCGATGGACTTCTGGGCAGCCAAACTTGATTTGTGGCCTCAACTAGCAGAGTTGGCCCTGGAAAAGCTGTCCTGCCTGACCAGTAGTGTGCCAACAGAGTGGGTGTTTAGTGTGGTGGGAGCCATAGTCACCCCAAGGAGAACTCGTCTGTCCATGAAAAATTGTGGAGAAACTGACCTTTGTGAAGATGAATCAGGCATAGATCAGCCAGGATTTCCACCCACCAATGCCTGATGCATCAGAGTAGATTGACCAATGTGCCACACCAACACCTCCCAAATATGTAAAGTGCCAAACAGATTTAAGGCGCTGTTCCCTAGTTACAAACATTTCTCTGCATCAGAACTTTTTTCACCCACCTTCATGGTATCGCCACCCACCACACCTCTGTCAACCGGGTCACTTTCAGAGCTCCTGATGCTGTCGCTGCCACCTCCAGGCTGTCTCATTCCGCCACCATATGGTCTCCACATGCTTCTGCCAACTCCAGGCTGTACCATGCAGCCACTATATGGTCTCCTCATCTGCCACCAACTCCAGGCTGTGCCATTCAGCCATTATATGGTCTCCTCATCTGCCACCAACTCCAGGCTGTGCCATTCAGCCACTGCATGTTCCACTCATGCTGCCGCCAACTCCAGGATGTGCTATTCAACCACTATATGTTCTACTCATGCTGCCGCCAACTCGAGGCTGTGCCATTCAGCCACTATATGGTCTCCTCATCTGCCGCCAACTCCAGGCTGTGCCATTCAGCCACTATATGTTCTACTCATGCTGCCGCCAACTCCAGGCTGTGCCATTCAGCCACTATATGGTTTACTGACACTACTGGGCCTGGGACATTACCTACAAATTTTTATGGGAGCACTAGCTACCATAAATCTTCAATTTAAATTTTAAAATTCATCTCAATCTTAGGGATTTTGAGGCCCTATGGTCTCCTCATGCTGCCGCAATCTGCAGGCTGGGTCATTTAGCCACTGTATGGTCTACTGATTCTGCTCAGCCTGGGACATTACCTACAAATTTTTATGGTAGCACTAGCACTAGCTATCATAAATCTTCAATAAAAATGTTAAAATTCATTTTTTAATCTTAGGAATTGTGAGGCTTTATGGTCTCCTCATGCTGCCGCGAGCTGCTGGCTGTGTCATTCAGCCACTATATGGTCTCCTGCTGCTGCCACCAATTCCAGGCTGTGTCATTCTGTCAGATTATAATTTCCTCATGTGGCGCCATGTGACTCCTTGTTAGTTTGGGTTTTGTCGTCATACAGAATTCGTTCAAAGTAAACACTGAAACATTAAACTTGGGAATCTAATATAAATCTTACATTTACATTTTTAAAAATCGATGTCATCTTTTCAAGACTGAGTCCCTATGGTTGTCGCTGTCATATTACCTCTGGTATTATCACAATAATCCCATGAAAAAGCTTACAGTGATAACAATGAACCATAACTGATTAAATGAAACATTCGCACTTTCACAGTCAGGGGGGCGCTGAGAGGTAGGGGCTAGAACAGGTGGTATCTCACCTGGTGGAGGACCTCCAGCTCGATTTTCAGATACAAGTACGAGATTTTTTATACTGCAGCCACTTCTAGCTTTATGCGCCCACTTATCCAATGGCACAAAGAAGCTGAATGTGCTCCTGCCCAAGTTTCTGGTACTGCAGTCCTTCCTTTTCAATAGGACAATCAGAGAATTGAGGTGCGCTGAGAGGCAGGGGCTGGAACAGGTTGTAGCTCACCTTGTGGCGCACCGCCAGCTCGATGCCCACCAGAATGGGTAATCAAAAAATTAAAATAAATTCAAATTAAATTAAATAAAAGTTACATAAAAAATCTGCCACATCCAGACCCTCTGCGGCAGTAATTCTAATAATGATGCCTGTAATTTTCATGTCATCGTGTATGACAGTATTATTTTACTAACACAGCACACTCCCTATGTGTGTTAGGACAAAGCAAAGTGTTCTACACCCCTATTGAGGCTCTCTGTAGGCCAGAAATAGCCATTTTTAATACAGATTTGCCGCAAATAAATTTGGACCAAACCAAATTATTTCGGAAAATTTGGCAAATCATCCAAATCAAATTTTTCAAAAGTTCGCTTATCTCTAGTTCTGGCAGCTAAAATCTTTTGCAGACATGGGGTGCATTCGCTCCATTTCAGAAGCTTTGTACAAAAATTTTAATGTTACCACTTAATTTGCAAACATTTATGCAAAACAAATATGGCATTAAAATACTCATTATATCACTTGGTGAATAACTTGAGGGATCTTATTTTTAAAACGTGGTTATTTTGGGGGGATATTTCTTATGTTATGCCACTCTCAACTCCTGCAGACCCCCATTCCTGCTGTCTTCTTCCTACTACAACTACCACCAGTCCGCTACCTCTTACTGTACGCTGGATACTAGAACTCTTACCAGTCCATCATCACCCACGTTATACTGGATACTACAAATTTTACCAGTCCACTATGTCCTGAAGTACGTTGGCTACAACTACAACCAGTCCACCAACATCTAATGTTGTTAGATGTTTGCAAATTTGCAAAAAAAAGCCAACTATTTACCATCTATTGGGTCTTCACATTTCACTTTTTTTTTTTTTTTAAAGTTCCTGTTGCTACTCCCAAAAGAATAATTTTGTACAACTTATTTTACATTTTTAAAATTGACAAAAGAGATTTCTTTGGATGGTTCTTCACTATTTTGAGACACTGTTGTTAACCTATGATGACTCACAAAAAGGGATAATTTTTGGAATGCTTGGAAAAAGCCATTGCATCTTTCGATACTTTTGTGTGCATTTAAACACTGGCAAGCATCTGCCAACAATCAGGGATACTTTATCCACCCATTCAGTGTAGCATCAGAAAGAGTGCTCAGAACAGCATGCAGCGTTACCACCCTAAGCAATAGTGTTGCTCGCGAATATTCGCAATTCGAATATTATTCGCGAATATCGCATATTCGCGAATTCGCGAATTTCGCGAATATAGCGCTATATATTCGTAATTACGAATATTCTTTTTTTTTTTATTTATTTTTTCTTCTTCACAGTACACATCACAGTGATCATCCCTCTCTGCTTCCAGCTTGTGTGGTGTAAAGAAGGCTCTAATACTACTGTGTGAGACTGGCGTGCGAAAATTCGCATATGCGAAAATTAGCATATGCTAATTTTCGCATATGTGAATTTTCTCGTATGCTAATTTTGTATATGTTAATTTCCGCATTCGCAAATTTTCGCATATGCGAAAATAAAACGAGGCTATAACGAATATGCGAATATTCGCGAATATATTACGAATATTCGTCCATATATTCGCGAATATTCGCGAATTCGAATATGGCCTATGCCGCTCAACACTACTAAGCAAACAAGATTGTCTGTCAAATAATGCTTATTAAAATAAATCAGGTATGGATCAGTGTGGAATTTTAAGCTTCTAAGCAAGATGCTACTGATTAGACAGTACTACCACTGGCCCTGCTGTCTGCTGGCTATTACAATTCCCACCAGTCTTCCACCTCCTGCTGTACTTTTGCTACTATTTCTCACCATTCCACAACCTCCTGCTGTACACTGGATACTACACCTCCCACCCTTGGTGCTACAGCTTCTATCAGCCAGGCCTATACATACACAACTCATTTTTTCAACCTTTTGTATGACAGAGTGAACAATTTCTCAAATAACTAGAAATGTGAAAAAACAATCAAATTAATGAGAAACATAAATAAATAAGGTGCATTTTCCTATACTTTTTTCACCTTCACCTATATTTACATGGGACTCCTATAGTACATTAGGTCCAGTGTGTTGGATTTCTATCTTGATGAATATCTTTTGTTTCAAATGGAAACTTTCTTGTCTCTTATGAAAATCACAAGCATGATGGCTGCAACGCCCCCTCCCATAGACTTGCATTGAAGGGGAGTGTCCTAAAATCACAAGGGGGCGTGGCTGACCCCCGCAGTGCGCACACAGCATTCGGAGCTAAATGTTCAGAACACAGCCAGAACACTGGCCAGTGGAGTACCCCTTTAAAATCAGCTGGTGGCAGGATTTTAAACACATTTGTAAATTACTTCAAAAGGTACTGCCATATTGGGTCAATGCATAGGGCGACTGATGCAAGCTTAGAAATCAGCCCCAATTCTCAAAAATCTATTTACTATACGGTCCCCAGATGGGGGACTTTTCAGATATTAAAGTGATAAGAACAGATACTACACTTGATCTTAGCCAAAAGGCCAAGAAGCGATATCCCCAAATACATTTTAAATAAAAGTAATCTATTTTTAAGAAATCTATTTTAGAAGTCTGTATAACTTTCTTGCACCAGTTGATTTAAAAAAAAAATTTTTTTCCCCCCACTGGCGTACCCCTTAAATTCTCATGCATATGTTTAAAAGGGGTATTCCAGGAAAAAACTTTTTTTTTATATCAACTGTCTCCAGAAAGTTAAACAGATTTGTAAATTACTTCTATTAAAAAATCCTAATCCTTTCAATAATTATCAGCTGCTGAAGTTGAGTTGTTGTTTTCTGTATGGCAACAGTGCTCTCTGCTGACCTCTCTGTTTGTCTCGGGAACTGCACATAGTAGAAGAGGATTACTATGGGGATTTGCTTCTAAACTGGGTGGTTCCCGAGACACGTGTCATCAGAGAGAACTTAGACAGAAAAGAACAACTCAACTTCATCAGCTCATTAGTACCAAAAGGATTAAGATTTTTTAATAGAAGTAATTTACAAATCTGTTTAACTTTCTGGAGCCAGTTGATATAAAAAAAAAAACGTTTTTTCCTGGGTAACCCCTTTAAGGTATCTTTTATGAAGTGGGAATGTTTTGCTAAGCATTATTTTATTTCATAGCTGTGATCTATTTTTGCAAGGATTTTTTTATCTTTAACCTCTTCAGGACATAGGGCGTATGGATACGCCCTGAATCCCGAGTCCTTAAGGACCGAGGGCGTATTCATACGCCCGTGGGAATTCCGGCCCCCACCGCTAGCCGGTTGGGGACCGGAGCCGGATGCCTGCTGAAATCGTTCAGCAGGCATCCCGGCATATCGCCCAGGGGGGTCATTATGCCCCCCCATGTCGGCGATCGCCGCAGATCGCTGGACAATTCAGTCCAGCGATCTGCGGCGATTCCGGGTCAATCGGGTCTCCGGTGACCCGGTGACCCGGAATTACTGGCTGTTCGGGGCCGTCTCTGACGGCCCCGAACAGCCAGAGCCTGCAGGGGTGAGGTGGCACTGGTGCCACCTCACGATCGCCCTGATTCGTCGGCTGGATTACCGGCCGACCAATCAGGGCGCCTGCTGCGGGTGTCACTCCCGCACCCGCTCAGCCCCTCTTCTGGAGGACGTGAGCGGGTGCGGGAAGACGACCCCCGGTGCTGGGGACCCCGATCCCCGGCGCCCCTGTTGGGATCGGGGCCCCAGGAGCAGCTGCGGCGGCGGGACTGACCTGCAGCGTCTGGATCGTTGGAGGTGAGTGACAGCCTCCTGCTGTTGCTTAGCAACAGCTCCCAGCATGCAAAAAGGGCATGCTGGGAGCTGTAGTTATGCAACAGCAGGAGGCAGACCACCACAACTCCCAGCATTCCCTTATGGGCATGCTGGGACTTATGGTTTTGCAACAGCTGGAGGCACATTCTTTCTATGGAAAAGTGTACCTTCAGCTGTTGTATAACTACAACTCCCAGCTTGCACAAACAGCTAAAGTGCATGCTGGGAGTTGTAGTGGTGCATCTGCTGGTTGCATAACTACAACTCCCAGCATGCCCGTTGGCTGTCGGTGACTGCTGAGAGTTGTAGTTTTGCAACAGCTGAAGGCACACTGGTTGTGAAACTCAGAGTTTTTTTTTACCTAACTCAGTGTGTCACGACCGGTGTGCCTCCAGCTGTTGCAAACTACAACTCTCAGCAGTCACCGTACACCATGCACCATACATGCTGGGAGTTGTAGTTTTGCAACAGCTGGAGGCACACTGGTTGTGAAACACTGAGTTAGGTCACAAACTCAGTGATACATAACCAGTGTGCCTACAGTTGTTGCAAAACTGCAACTCTCAGCAGTCACCGACAGCCAACGGGCATGCTGGGAGTTGTAGTTATGCAACAGCTGGATGACCCCCCCCCCCCAATGTGAACGTACAGGGTACACTCACATGGGCGGAGGATTACAGTAAGTATCTGGCTGCAAATTTGAGCTGCCGCAAACTTTCTGCTGCAGCTCAAATTGCCAGCGAGAAACTACTGTGAACCCCCCGCCCATGCGACTGTACCCTAAAAACACTACACTACACTAACACAAAAAATAAAATAAAAAGTAAAAAACACTACATAAACACATACCCCTACACAGCCCCCCTCCCCTCCCCAATAAAAATGAAAAACGTCTGGTACACCACTGTTTCCAGAACGGAGCCTCCAGCTGTTGCAAAACAACTCCCAGTATTGTCGGACAGCCGTTGACTGTCCAGGCATGCTGGGAGTTTTGCAACAGCTGGAGGCACCCTGTTTGGGAATCACTGGCGTAGAATACCCCTATGTCCACCCCTATGCAATCCCTAATTTAGGCCTCAAATGCGCATGGCGCTCTCACTTTGGAGCCCTGTCGTATTTCAAGGCAACAGTTTAGGGTCACATATGGGGTATCGCCGTACTCGGGAGAAATTGTGTTACAAATTTTGGGGGGTATTTTCTGCTTTTACCCTTTTTAAAAATGTAAAATTTTTGGGAAAACAAGCATTTTAGGTAAAAAAAAAAAATAATTTTTTACATATGCAAAAGTCGTGAAACACCTGTGGGGTATAAAGGTTCACTTAACCCCTTGTTACGTTCCCCGAGGGGTCTAGTTTCCAAAATGGTATGCCATGTGGGGTTTTTTTGCTATCCTGGCACCATAGGGGCTTCCTAAATGCGGCATGCCCCCGGAGCAAAATTTGCGTTCAAAAAGCCAAATGTGACTCCTTCTCTTCTGAGACCTGTAGTGCGCCAGCAGAGCACTTTTCACCCCCATATGGGGTGTTTTCTGAATCGGGAGAAATTGGGCTTCAAATTTTTAGGGGTATTTTCTGCTATTACCCTTTTTAAAAATAAAATTTTTTGGGGAAAACAAGCATTTTAGGTAAAATTTTTTATTTTTTTTTTACATTTGCAAAAGTCGTGAAACACCTGTGGGGTATTAAGGTTCACTTTATCCCATGTTACATTCCCCGAGGGGTCTAGTTTCCAAAATGGTATGCCATGTGGTTTTTTTTTGCTGTTCTGGCACCATAAGGGCTTCCTAAAGGTAACATGCCCCCCAAAAACCATTTCAGAAAAACGTACTCTCCAAAATCCCCTTGTCGCTCCTTCCCTTCTGAGCCCTCTACTGCGCCCGCCGAACACTTTACATAGACATATGAGGTATGTGCTTACTCGAGAGAAATTGGGCTACAAATACAAGTAAAAATTTTGTCCTTTTACCCCTTGTAAAAATTCAAAAATTGGGTCTACAAGAACATGCAAGTGTAAAAAATGAAGATTGTGAATTTTCTCCTTCACTTTGCTGCTATTCGTGTGAAACACCTAAAGGGTTAAAACGCTGACTGAATGTCATTTTGAATACTTTGGGGGGTGTAGTTTTTATAATGGGGTCATTTATGGGGTATTTCTAATATGAAGACCCTTCAAATCCACTTCAAACCTGAACTGGTCCCTGAAAAATACTGAGTTTGAAAATTTTGTGAAAAATCGGAAAATTGCTGCTGACCGTTGAAGCCCTCTGGTGTCTTCCAAAAGTAAAAACTGATCAATTTTATGATGCAAATATAAAGTAGACATATTGTATATGTGAACCCAAAAAAATGTATTCGTAATATCCATTTTCCTTACAAGCAGAAAGCTTCAAAGTTAGAAAAATGCTAAATTTTCAAATTTTTCATCAAATTTACGGATTTTTCACCAAGAAAGGATGCAAGTATCGACAAAAATTTACCACTATGTTAAAGTAGAATATGTCACGAAAAAACAATCTCGGAATCAGAATGATAACTAAAAGCATTCCAGAGTTATTAATGTTTAAAGTGACAGTGGTCAGATGTGCAAAAAACGGTCCGGTCCTTAAGGCCAAAATGGGCTCCGTCCTGAAGGGGTTAAATCACTAATTTAATTAGTAATAGAATTGTGTTACATATTATATTGTGTTATTTAATAACACAGTTTATATGTTTTGATATTTTTCTACTTTTGGTAACAAAATATAATATCTTGCAATACATCTCTCACTCAAGAAATGTCTTTACAGGAGTTTTTAAGAGTACTAGTTTCATGAAAGCTTGTTTGGATTAAATTCTAGTGAAGGAAAGATAGCTTGCAGAGATATCACAGCATGACTTAGACATCAGACATAGAAACCCACATTCCCATGATATCGTTTTAATAAGAGACTGAAATAGTAGCACTGAACAGTATAACCATGCAGGCTTTGATATTTTAGGGACTATAAAGTAATTTATTATTTATTCTGCTTGATATTATAACCTCTATAGTTACAGGTAGCTTTACTAAAATGCATAAAAATGATATTACATACAACCAGTAAAAGTCATAATTTTGCTAATATTGTAAATTCTTAAGGTTGAAAATAACAACAGGCATTAAGGATTTTCATCATCTTATTGCAATAAGCATGTATAGCTTCAAAGTGCACCTTTCGTTAGCAAAAACTTTTTTATATAATGTAGATATTACTATATATTTGTAATATACATTGGTTAAAAAATGTGAATATTTTTGGGTGAAAAAAAATGCTGTCCCTGCAGCTACTGTCTGTGTGTCTCTGTGAGGAGACCAAATACAGGAAGTAAGGGCAGGACAAGCAGGGCTCTCTGTAGGCTCTGGACTTGTCAATCCTCCTGCTGTGTGGGCCGGAAGCATGTCACAGAGCCTCAATGTATATACCCCTGCTTGTCCTCAGTGTACAGAGCCCTGCTTGTCCTCAGTATACAGGGCCCTGCTTGTCCTCTGTGCACAGAACTCTGTTTGTCCTCAGTGAACAAAACTCTGCTTGTCCTCACTGCACAGAGCCCTGCTTGTCCTCAGTGTACAGAGCCCTGCTTGTCCTCAGTACACAGAGCCCTGCTTGTCCTCAGTGTACAGAACTCTGCTTGTCCTCATTGCGCAGAGCCCCGCTTGTCCTCACTGCACAGAGCTCTGCTTGTCCTCACTGCACAGAGCCCTGCTCGTCCCCACTGCACAGAGCCCTGCTTGTCCTCAGTGTACAGAGCCCTGCTTGTCCTCAGTGTACAGAGCCCTGCTTGTCCTCAGTGTACAGAGCCCTGCTTGTCCTCAGTACACAGAGCCATGCTTGTCCTCAGTGTACAGAGCCCTGCTTGTCCTCAGTACACAGAGCCCTGCTTGTCCTCAGTGTACAGAGCCCTGCTTGTTCTCAGTGTACAGAGCCCTGCTTGTCCTCAGTACACAGAGCCCTGCTTGTCCTCAGTGTACAGAGCCATGCTTGTCCTCAGTACACAGAGCCCTGCTTGTCCTCAGTGTTCAGAGCCCTGCTTGTCCTCAGTACACAGAGCCCTGCTTGTCCTCAGTGTACAGAGCCCTGCTTGTTCTCAGTGTACAGAGCCCTGCTTGTCCTCAGTGTACAGAGCCCTGCTTGTCCTCAGTGTACAGAGCCCTGCTTGTCCTCAGTGTACAGAGCCCTGCTTGTCTTTACTGCACAGAGACCTGCTTATCCTCACTGCATTGAGCCCTGCTTGTCCTCAGTATACAGAGCCCTGCTTGTCCTCAGTACACAGAGCCCTGCTTGTCCTCAGTGTACAGAGCCATGATTGTCCTCAGTGTACAGAGCCCTGCTTGTCCTCAGTGTACAGAGCCCTGCTTGTCCTCAGTGTACAGAGCCCTGCTTGTCCTCAGTACACAGAGCCCTGCTTTTCCTAACTGCACAGAGCCCTGCTTGTCCTCACTGCACAGAGCTCTGCTTGTCTACCCACACTACATGTATTTGGTCTCCACACAGAGACACGCAGGCAATAGCTGCAGAAACAAACATATTAACATTTTTAACCAATGTATAATACAAATATGCATATGATGTTATTTTTTTTTACATTATATAAAAAGCCTTTGCTAATGACAGGTACACTTTAAATTAAAATCCAAGAGTACATCACAACCAAGATGGTAAGGTGTGCATGCTAAATCAAGCTCTGGTCACAAGCTTTTTGTGTAGATACTATGAAAAGGGCAAAGCAGCACATCCATCTGAGGTGTGAACAGTGGCTTTTTTTCTAAACACATAACATTAACAGCGACATTTCAGTTGCCTCTTGCAACCAAGCTTAAGCCTTGAGAATGGTGGTAAGAGGCATATGAAATGTCACTGTTAACATTATGTGCTATATAAATGCCACTGTTCACACACCTCCAATTTGTCTCTGAATTTTTTCATACCTCTCATTAGTTAGTTGACCCCTTCAGCACTGAAATCAGAGTTAAAAAAAACATATATTTAAATTAGGCTTTGGGCACTCCTTTCAGTTCCTAGAGCGCAACACAGTTCAACCCCTTCACAAGTTATTTACTCCCCTCTATACGTAGGTCACCTCCATTACCCCCTGATTAACATCCCCTAGGCTTCACTCTAATCCCCAACTTTCCCTATGTAATCTACCAGCCCAGATACCCAATGTGCTCCAAAGCCTAACATGCATAACTATTTAAACTCTGATATGGAGCCGGAGGGGTCATTTAACTAATGAGATTCAAGTACAGATTCTGAGTCCAAAGCCCTATACATCAATTTCTTTACTTTATACCATTAAAACTTGCTTTCAGGTCTGCTTTGAAAAGAACTGAAATCTCAGTCTTTCCTTTAAAAATGTCCTTGATTTATGATCATAGTTATCATCTGTTCTTGGCTTTATCTTCGAAAATTGCAAAGAAAACCCTGAATGTGAAATTAGATCTTTATAGTGCAAATTCAGCCAGCAGCACATTACTTATTGGTAAAAATTGGAAAACATGTTCACCTGGTTGTATAATTGAAAAATAGGGATGTTTGAGTGATTTGATAAAAGTGAACATTTTTATGTTTGCCTGTAGCAAACTGCAACATTGAATGGTAAATCACATTGGTTAACACTAATTTCATTGTCACCAATATTAATCCATTTTAGAGTAATCTTGTTGTACTGATTCCAAATATAACATTGGTTTTGCTACATTGATATTATGGATACCCTACTGAAAAACATAAAGAAATAGAAACTGAAGTTGTCAGGGGTTTCTCAAATCATAGAAAAGTAAATACATGAAATAGCTAATGTTAATGGCAGAAAGGATCTAGCCAATAATTTTCTATAAGGCTAAATTCCCACTATAGAATCTCTGGTCACAGATATTCTGGGTGGAGATTTCACCTGCTGTGGCTGCTGCTGAAATCTTCGGCATTAGGACCAGTTGGACATGTGCCGCTACCATTGATGGCATACAGTACAGTGAATGTCTGTCAAAAGAATGGCCATATTCATTCAAGAAACAAAATATTGGCTAAACAATGGACATTGACTTTTATTTTCACAAGGTGCAGTTGCCTAGAACTATATTCATAGTAAGTGAAAAGAGAAGCCTTTAGTTTACCTGTGAGTCAGGCTGGACACACAGGAGAACACTGGCTGCATGTATTCAGTCCAGGCTCTCTCCAGCCCCACATCCACTTCCTGTGTTTCCTCTTGGGCTCTCTGCAGTCAGACGGAAATACAGCTAACAATAGGCAGTAAAAGTGCAACACCTAGTGGCCAAGTTTTATTTTTATTTTATTTTTTCTGAGTAAGGAGTAACTTTTGGTGATTTACACATATGTTATAGATTGCATAATCTATTAAGTGGATATAAGGTGTTTTTAATGATATTTACCATTTAACCCCTTCAGGACCAAGCCCATTTTGGCCTTAAGGACCGGAGCGTTTTTTGCACATCTGACCACTGTCACTTTAAACATTAATAACTCTGGGATGCTTTTAGTTATCATTCTGATTCCGAGATTGTTTTTTCGTGACATATTCTACTTTAACATAGTGGTACATTTTTGTTGATACTTGCATCCTTTCTTGGTGAAAAATCCGTAAATTTGATGAAAAATTTGAAAATTTTGCATTTTTCTAACTTTGATGCTTTCTGCTTGTGAGGAAAATGGATATTACGAATACATTATTTTTTGGTTCACATATACAATATGTCTACTTTATGTTTGCATCATAAAATTGATGAGTTTTTACTTTTGGAAGACACCAGAGGGCTTCAAAGTTCGGCAGCAATTTTCCAATTTTTCACAAAATTTTCAAACTCGATATTTTTCAGGGACCAGTTCAGGTTTGAAGTGGATTTGAAGGGTCTTCATATTAGAAATACCCCATAAATGACCCCATTATAAAAACTACACCCCCCAAAGTATTCAAAATGACATTCAGTCAGTGTTTTAACCCTTTAGGTGTTTCACAGGAATAGCAGCAAAGTGAAGGAGAAAATTCACAATCTTAATTTTTAACACTCCCATGTTCTTGTAGACCCAATTTTTGAATTATTACAAGAGGTAAAAGGAGAAAGTTTTTACTTGTATTTGTAGCCCAATTTCTCTCGAGTAAGCACATACCTCATATGTCTATGTAAAGTGTTCGGCTGGTGCAGTAGAGGGCTCAGAAGGGAAGGAGCGACAAGGGGATTTTGGAGAGTATGTTTTTCTGAAATGGTTTTTGGGGGGCATGTTGCATTTAGGAAGCCCTTCTGGTGCCAGAACAGCAAAAAAAAAAAAACATGGCATACCATTTTGGAAACTAGACCCCTCGGGGAATGTAACATGGGATAAAGTGAGCCTTTATACCCCACAGGTGTTTCGCGACTTTTGCAAATGTAAAAAAAAATTATAATTTTTACCTAAAATGCTTGTTTTCCCAAAAATTTTACATTTTTAAAAAGGTAATAGCAGAAAATACCCCTAAAAATTTGAAGCCCAATTTCTCCCAATTCAGAAAACATGCCATATGCGGGTGAAAAGTGCTCTGCTGGCGCACTACAGGTCTCAGAAGAGATGGAGTCACATTTGGCTTTTTGAAATCAAATTTTGCTCTGGGAGCAACCCGCATTTGGAAACTAGACCCCTCGGGGAACGTAACAAGGGGTTAAGTGAACCTTTATACCCCACAGGTGTTTCATGACTTTTGCATATGTAAAAAAAAAAAAAATTTTACCTAAAATGCTTGTTTTCCCAAAAATGTAACATTTTTAAAAAGGGTAAAAGCAGAAAATTCCCCCCAAAATTTGTAATACAATTTCTCCCAAATACGGCGATACCCCATATGTGACCCTAAACTGTTGCCTTGAAATACGACAGGGCTCCAAAGTGAGAGCGCCATGCGCATTTGAGGCCTAAATTAGGGACTTGCATAGGGGTGGACATAGGGGAATTATACGCCAGTGATAGCCAAACAGGGTGCCTCCAGCTGTTGCAAAACTCCCAGCATGCCTGGACAGTCAACGGCTGTCTGACAATACTGGGAGTTGTTGTTTTGCAACAGCTGGAGGCTCCGTTCTGGAAACAGTGGCGTACCAGACGCTTTCATTTTTATTGGGGAGGGGAGGGGGGCTGTGTAGGGGCATGTGTATATGTAGTGTTTTTTACTTTTTATTTTATTTTGTGTTAGTGTAGTGTTTTTAGGGTACAGTCACACGGGCGGGGGTTCACAGTAGTTTGAGCTGCGGCAGAAAATTTGCCGCAGCTCAAACTTGCAGCCAGATACTTGCTGTAAACCTCCGCCCATGTGAGTGTACCCTTTACATTCACATTGGGGGGGGTCGGGGACATCCAGCTGTTGCAAAACTACAACTCCCAGCATGCGCTGACAGACCGTACATGCTGAGAGTTTTAGTTTTGCAACAGCTGTAGGCACACTGGTTATGTATCACTGAGTTTGTGACCTAACTCAGTGTTTCACAACCAGTGTGTCTCCAGCTGTTGCAAAACTACAACTCTCAGCAGTCACCGACAGCCAACAGGCATGCTGGGAGTTGTAGTTATGCAACCAGCAGATGCACCACTACAACTCCCAGCATGCACTTTAGCTGTTTGTTCAAGCTGGGAGTTGTAGTTATACAACAGCTGAAGGTACACTTTTCCATAGAAAAAATGTGCCTCCAGCTGTTGCAAAACCATAAGTCCCAGCATGCCCATAAGGGAATGCTGGGAGTTGTGGTGGTCTGCCTCCTGCTGTTGTAGAACTACAGCTCCCAGCATGCCCTTTTTGCATGCTGGGAGCTGTTGCTAAGCAACAGCAGGAGGCTGTCACTCACCTCCTGCTGCTGCCGGCACACAGGTCAGTCCCTCGTCGTCGCCGCCGCCGCTCCTGGGGCCCCGATCCCAACATTGACGCCGGGGATCGGGGTCCCCAGCACCCGGGGTGCATGTCCCGCACCCGCTCACGTCCTCCGGAAGAGGGGCAGAGCGACTTACGGGAGTGACACCCGCAGCAGGCGCCCTGATTGGTCGGCCGGCAATCCGGCCGACGAATCAGGGCGATCGTGAGGTGGCACCAGTGCCACCTCACCCCTGCAGTCTATGGCTGTTCGGGGCCGTCTCTGACGGCCCCGATCAGCCAGCAATTCTGGGTCACCGGGTCACTGGAGACCCGATTGACCCGGAATCGCCGCAGATCGCTGGACTGAATTGTCCAGCGATCTGCGCCCATCGTCGACATGGGGGGGCATAATGGCCCCCCTGGGCGATATGCCAGGATGCCTGCTGAACGATTTCAGCAGGCATCCGGCTCCAGTCCCCAACCGGCTAGCGGTGGGGACCGAATTCCCACGGGTGTATGGATACGCCCTCGGTCCTTAAGGACTCAGAATGCAGGGCGTATCCATACGCCCTATGTCCCGAAGAGGTTAAAGAAAAAAAATATTATGGGATTGTTGGACATTCTTTCATAACTAAGGTTCCCTGATTTATCATAACATCTACTCTTAACTGACTTTTCCTGGAGAGAAGGTTAAATGAAGCAGAGCAGCAAAGAGAGGACTCAAGTGGTGTTATTGTGTGGACCCAGTGTTCTGAGTTACTGGTTTTGTTTTGGGTCAACTCTTGGGTCATTGTCTAAGTTTTTATGTTGTTACCTAGTGATGAGCGGCATAGGCCATAATCGAATTTGCAATATTTTGCGAATATATGGGCAAATATGTAGGAAGTCTATGACTTGCATTGAGGAGACGGGAATGACGTCACACGGGGGCGGAGTCCTGGCGTCACGGACTTCCGTGGCCGGAGTCGCGACTCAGATCCTTCAGCGGTACCAGTGAGAACACAGGTGGGTGCCGCATGCAATAATGCGGGGTTCCCCAGCGGCGGGACCCCCGCGATCAGACATCTTATACCCTATCCTTTGGATAGGGGATAAGATGTCTAGGGTGGGAGTACCCCTTTAAGGACACAGGGCATAAGTGTACGCCCTGCAACCACTTTTGCAATTTAAAGCGTGCTCAAAAGCTCAGAGTTTCATACCCAGTGGGTCCACGCTGCTATCAGCAGCAGGGACCCATGGCTAATGGCTGACATCTCCAAATGGGCGATTAACCCTTTAGACGGCTAAATGCGGGAAATTGGCTCCAGCGGGCTAATCATTACCACCGTTACAAAATCATATCCTATAGGGATAAAATTATTGTGAAAAAATGTGTAAAAGAAAAAAAAAAGTTATGTGAATAAGCCCCTTCCATAATAAAAGTTTGAATCATTGCCCTTTTCCCCTTTTTCAAATAAAATTATGTAAGCATATACACATGTGGTATTGCCTCATTCATCACACATGTCCAAACTATTTAAATATAGAATTAATATATTAATTTAGGTCTGGGGCGGAGATATGGGCAGAGTCAAGGCAGGCCATGGGGGAGGGGGGCCCAGGCCTTGAGCTGTGTAAGGGACCCCAACATTTCTGATGGCAGCTCTGGGTGCAAGTGATAATGGTGGAGGTGCAAGCGATGATAGGGGGGTGCAAGTGATGATGGAAGGGTGCAAGTGATGATATGGGGGGTGCAGGTGATGATGGGGGTGCAAGTGTTGGGGGAAGGGGGTGCAAGTGACAGGGGGGAAGGGGTTGCAGGTGATGGAGAGGGCAGGTGCAGGGGAGGGGGATGCACGTGATGGGGTAGGGGGGTGCAGGTGACAGGGAGGGGGATGAGGATTTGGATGTAAAGGAGAACTGGCTACTTTACTACCTGGCTACCTACACAATTATGGGGGGTGCAAGTGATGAGGTGTGTGCAAGTGATGATGGGGAGGTGGAAGTGATGATGGGGGAGGTGCAAATGATGATGGGGATGCAAGTGATGATGGGGAAAAGGGGGGTGCAAGTGATGATGGGGGAAGAGGGTGCAAGTGATGATGGGGGTTGCACATGATGGGGGGGTGCAAGCGACAGGGGGGAAGGAGGGTGCAGGTGACTGGGAAGGGGTGACGGGGAGGAGGATGCAGGTGACAGGGAGGGGGATGATGATTTGGATGTGAAGGAGCACTGGCAACTTCCCTACCTGGCTACCTACACAATTACCTACATTGCTACCTACCTTATTGATTTCCTGGCTACAACCCACCTACTACCTACCTACATAACTACTTATCTACATAGCAACTTAATTACCTATCTATCTACTTGCTAACTACCTACCTATCTACCCATGTACCTACCTACATGCATAGCGACCCATTTACCTACCTTGCTACCTACCTATGAACTTACCTCATATCTACTTACCTACCTGCATAGCTACCTACCTCTCTACTTATATCCAAGGAAAATCGTAGCTCACCAAAGTATAAAGTGCAGAATTCAGTGCAATTTATTCAAATTTAAACAGTGTTACAGAGCAGGCTACGTTTCGTCACCTCTCATGCTAGACAAAGGCGAAGACAGGTCACTGAAATGTAACCTGCTCTGTAACACTGTTTGGAATTGAATAAACTCCACCGAATTCTGCACTTCTGGGGACTGCACTGGAAAAATACAGAAACTAAGATGTTTGTCCTGCATATGCTGCAGTTATGGGTTTTGGCTGGAAGAGGTTGTCATGGTGGTCTGAGACATAAAGAGAACAGAAGGAAAGAGGACGATGCCGACCGTAAAAGATGTAAATAGTGAGTCAGTTAATGTAGCTGTATGTATATTACTGCGTAACATGACTGGGGTCTGATCCTGGGTTCTGTATTATGTAAGGGGGGGGGGTCTGTTTCTGGCATCTGTATTATGGTGGGGTCTGATTCAGGGGTCAGTGTTATGGTGGGGTCTGATTCTGGGGTCTGTATTAAAGTGGGGTCTGATTTTGGGGTCTGTATTATGGTGGGGTCTGATTCTGAGATCTGTAATATGGTGGAGTCTGATTCTGGGATCTGTATTATAGCAGGGTCTGATTCTGGGGTCTGTATTATGGTGTAGTCTGATTCTGTGGTCTGTATTATGGTGGGTGGTGATTCTGGGGACTGTAATATGGTTGGTGGTGATTCTGGGGTTTGTATTATGGTGCAGACTGATTCTGTGGTCTGTATTGTGGTGGGGACTGATTCTGGGGACTGTATTATGGTGGGGTCTGATTCTGGGGGTCTGTTTTGTGGTGGGTGGTGTTTTTGGGATCTGTATTATAGTGGGGTCTGATTCTGGGCTCTGTATTATGGGGGAGTCTGATTCTGGGATCTGTATTATGGTGGTGTCTGATTATGGGGTCAGTATTATAGTGCAGACTGATTCTGGGGGTCTTTATTGTGGTGGGGACTGACTCAGGGGTCTGTATTATGGTGCGGACTGATTCTGGGGTCTGTATTATGGTGGGGTCTGATTCTGGGGTCTGTATTGTGGTGGGTGGTGATTCTGGGATCTGTATTATGGTGGGGTCTGATTCTGGGGTCTGTATTATGGTGGGGTCTGATTCTGGGGTCTGTATTATGGTGGGGTCTGATTCTGGGGTCTGTATTATGGTGGGGTCAGATTCTGGGGTCTGTATTATGGTGGGGTCTGATTCTGGGGTGTTCAGATACTCTGCCTAGATACGCGCTTCCCGTCTGGACTTGACTATAGGCATGATTTAAGTTATATCTATTAACAATTTATGTACCTACCGAATGATTTACAATCAGTGTGCAATTCTCTATGTATACAAGTTTACTCCATTTCAGGTTTACATTTTTTTTTCCTACACTGCCACATGACGTCACCGAATACCAGTGTATTTAAGATGCATTCAATCTCTGTAACACTTACCATGATTAAGACTTGTTAACAGGTCGAAACGCGTTGGTAGCGTTTCGTTTGTTCTTATACACATTATTTTCTATTTGGTTTTTAATATGATACAATAAAGCTTCAGTTTTTATCCAGTCTTGGGAGCTGGATGCCATTCCTCTTCTGTCTAATTGCTGCACCTGGGAACAAGGGCCCTTGTCTCATTCCGAATCTTCCGCTGGAGAGGTGTGTTACAACATATGTGATCTGGGTCTGGGAATTATATACGGTGAGCTGAATTTTCTTCCTTTGTCATTGATGTATTATGGTTGGGTCTGATTCTGGGGTCTGTATTATTGTGGGGTTTGATTCTGGGGTCTGCATCATGGAGGAGTATAATTCTGGGGCGGGTATTATTGTGGGGATTGATTCTGGCGTCTGTATTATGGAGGAGTATGATTCTGGGGCGGGTATTATTGTGGGGATTGATTCTGGGATCTGTATTATGGTGCGGACTGATTCTGGGGTCTGTATTATGGTGGAGTCTGAGTCTGGGGTCTGTATTATGGTGCGGACTGATCCTGGGACTGTAATATGGTGGAGTCTGATTCTGGGGTCTGAATTATGGTGGGGTCTGATTATGGGGTCTATATAATAGTAGTGTCTGATTCTGGGGTCTGTATTATGGTGGAGTCTGATTCGTATATGTATGCCCAATGTCCTTAAAGAGTTTTTGAAATTGTCAATTTGTCATCACTATTGTTTTCATATTAGTGCAATTTTTCTATTGAAATTGAAATTGTCTCTGTGCAAAGTTTTTTTTTAAAATTGAATTCAATATTTTATTTAAATCAAATTTTTGTTACTAATAGTGTTAGATCCTGCAACTACTAATAGCTCTTCACAGTTATCTATCTATTGCCTTGTCCATCCTCTTCATACTGTAATGCTGTTACTGCAGCTGCTACTATTACCCCTACTGCTACTACTAACAGCCCCCACAGAGCTATATTTCTAACTTTGTCGATGATATTCCATGTTGTACTAATACTGCTGCCATTGCTGCAACTACTATTTCCCCTGGTGCCACCATTACTAGCCTTACACATTTCCTTAGTTCTCCATCATCTTTCATAGTACTCCAAAAAAAACAAAAAAAAGGATATTTTTTTCGAACTTTTGAAAAAAAAAAAAAAAAAAAACGCTGATTATTACTTCATAGCACAAAAAATCCAACCATGGGTACATCTGCTTGGAATTTATATGTTTCCCCTCCATGTTTGCCTAGGTTTTCTTCTACACTAAAAAAATAATAATAATAATAATAATAATAAAAAAATAAAATAAACATAAATAAAGCAAGCCATTGCTTCCCCCCTTTCCAGGAAGATCTGCTCCACTGCATTGAATGGCAACATCTATGTGGAGTTTGCACTTTTTGCATGCATGTGTAGTAATTTCAAATAAGTTTGATTTTGAAATGAATTGGAGCCATGGAACAATAAAAGAAGCATATAAAAAAAATATATACCGTACTTATCGGCGTATAACACGCACTTTAAAACTTAAATTTAAGGCAAAAAGTCTGCCTGTTATACGCAGATAAATCTTCTGGTCACTGATTTAAAGCGGCCGCAGCAGCGTTTAGTATTAACAGCATGGCCGTGGCCACTTTAAATCAGTGACCAGCGGCGTCTCCTCCCCGCACTGTCACTTGTTTTCTCCCGCACTATCCACAGGTACTGGTGGATAGTGCGGGAGACGCTGATTAGTGGATAGTGCGGGAGAAAACAAGTGAGTTTTACTTTTCATTTTCCTTCCCTCCCCCTCCCTCATTGTTCCCCCTTTCCTGCTTTTTATAGTTTTGTTTATTTTCCTTACCTGTCTGCGCTTCGGCAGGTCAGGTAAGGAGGAGGGTCTTGCAGGCAGTGAAGCAGATGAGTGACGTCCTCTGCCGACTTCTCTGTGCAGCATCACTCACGTCACTTTTCATTTCCTGTAGTCGCCGCCGAAAAGTGACATCCGTGATGCCGCACAGAGAAGCCGGAAGAGGACGTAACTCATCTGCTTCACTGACCCCGCAGCCGGCAAGACAGCCGAAGCGCAGACAAGTAAGGAAAGGGGAAGAGTGGTCTTCAACCTGCGGACCTCCAGATGTTGCAAAACTACAACTCCCAGCATGCCCGGACAGCAGTTGGCTGTCCGGGCATGCTGGGAGTTGTAGTTTTGCAACATCTGGAGGTCCGCAGGTTGAAGACCACTGGATGCCATAGGAGGAACATGATGGGGGGATGATGAGACGGGGAAATGATGAGGGGAGGGGGGATGATGGGGGGATGAGACAGGGGGAAATGATGAGGGGGGGATGATGGGGGATGAGACAGGGGGAAATGATGAGGGGGGAAATGAGGGGGGGATGATGATACAGAGTGGGGAGATGATGGGGGGAATGATGGGGGACATGATGAGACAGGGTGGGGGGATGATGAGGGAGAATGATGGGGGACATGATGAGACAGGGTGGGGGATGATGAGGGAGAATGATGGGGGACATGATGAGACAGGGTGGAGGGATGATGAGGGAGAATGATGGGGGACATGATGAGACAGGGTGGGGGGATGATGAGGGGGGAATGATGGAGACATGATGAGACAGGGGGAAATGATGGTGGGGGAGGCACTAAATGCTTAATGTCTGTATGGCTAGTGGTGGTCCATGACAGGGGGAAATGATGAGACATGGGGGGATGATGAGACATGGGGGGAGGCGATGAGAGGGGTAAATGTGGCACAAAGACTGATAAAAGGGAAAGAATTATGTGGCACGGGAGGGGACGGGACCAAACTGAGGTGCAAAAGAAAACGAAGTTGGGGGGATGATGTGGCATTTAGTCCAAGTAATTTATTTTACATTTTATTTTTTTACTTAAATTTCCCTGTTAAAATGGGGGTGTGTGTTATACACCAGTGTGTGTTATACGCCAGTGCTTGTTATACGCCGATAAATACGGTATATAAATAAAACAATCATTGTATCTTTCAAAACCAGAGTGTGTGTATAAACACAAACTGGCATCTGGACTCCAAAATAGATCATTTTTGGACTATTTACTTAATTTTAAAAGTATTCCAAAAATCCAACAGAACATATATGCCACTTCAGCAATGCTTATACTGTCTTGATTTAAAGAGCTTAAAACCGTTTGGATACAGTCCTGCAAGACCTTAGACAGTCATACATCTCTTTGTATGCAATAAGAGCACTTCTAAATCAGAAATGGCCTCTGTATTTGAATAAGATTGTATGGCCATTTTGATACATTCATAACAATGTAATATTAAGTGATTAACTCATCTGTAGTTCAGATACATAATAACATGTCACTGATGTGTGTCTTTATCAAAAATAGCGTAACAAAAATGTGTACATTGTGTATGTTGTAGATAAAAATCGACAATTTATACATTCTCTTTCTTTTTTTTTCTTTCTTTGTTTCTTTCTTTTTCTTGAGAACTGTTATTAAAAAAAAAAAAAAAAAGATGTATATTCCCCACACTAGGTGACTCCTCAGGCTTACTTTGATTTATGAGAAGTACAAAGTCATTGAGCCCAACATAATGCTTCGTAATCCCTCAGCTTGCACCATCAGTAGAGAAATAAAGACATTCAAAATCAGTTATGAAAGATAAAAAAAGAGCAGTGCAAGTTAAAAAAATTCTTGGAAACTACAGTAAATACTGAAGATGGGAGTGGCTTTTGTTCACACACATTTAATCATTAATTCAATAAAAAACATAGTTTAGAATGGAAGGAGTATTTATTTCTGCTTCTAAATACATGCTTACCAATGGAAAACAAAATACTGTGAAAAATATATGTCAATAATTTAAATGCTGCTATTTTTAAGTATTAAAGGGGTTGTGCGCTGCTCTGCATTTTGGAGCTCCGCTCGCAGTGTCCGGAAGTTCATTACTCCGAACGCTGTGTGCGGGCTTCCGTGTTCGCAGCCGTCCCCTCGTGGCGTCACGCCCGGCCCCTCGTGACATCACGCCCGCCCCCTCAACGAAAGTCTATGGGAAGGGGGCGCGACGTCACGAGGGGCCGGACGTGATGCCATGAGGGGCCGGGCGCGAACACGAAAGCCCTCACACAGCATTCGGAGTAATGAACTTCCGGACGCTGCAAGCGGAGCTCCGAAAGGCAGGGCAGCGCACAACCACTTTAAAGAGAATTTCAACATTAATTCACAATTTAACCGCTTTTTCCTACAGGATACAATACCTTTTCTTCTTTAATAGGCATTTAATAAGTAATTGCCACCATACATACAACTAGTATTTGTTTTGTGAGCATGTCATTTTAAATTTGTGTCAACAGTTGGCATTAATACTATTGATCATTTCTGTTAGGGTATGGATGGTAAATGAGTTCCAATACCACTTACCACTGTTAATGATAAAACTTATTCCCTTTCCACAGAATAGGCAACATGTTTCTAATCGCTGAGTGTCAAACCAACTACCCCTTTCCCCAGAATGGGACATGCCTTCTATCTTGGAGTACTCTGGCCTCCACCTTCTGAGACAAGCTGGTCTCTGGAGTGATGACCCACTCTGCCAATCAGTCACTGAGGCAGGACTCTGGTTTTTGGACCTCCCATGATCAGACACTTATCCCCAGTAATTTTGGTATGTAATACAACAGTATTAAAGGACGTCCAATTTTCTCTGCCTCTAGTGTCTGCACTTCACTGTCAATGAGGGAAGAAAGAAGAGAAGAAAGGGCACTGTTTTATTAAAGGCATCAGGAGCAAACCCTCTCAGAGGGAGCAAGTGCTCTCTGTGACAGCTTGGTGTGTGCTACATAATAGACTCTGACAGTACATGTCCTAAAGACATGTTTGTCAATCACACATTGGGCCAAGCTCTGACGAAAAGGGGAGAGGCATGGGGGCTCCAGGGAATTTTCGACCCCAGGTCTTGCTTACCCAACTATGCTCTGGACCACAGGCAAAACCATTTTAGCACCAAAGAGGTACAGATAAAGCATCCAAATGTATGGTTGCATTACACTGCTAAGCAGGTTTCACATACTGGGCATAGTTTTAGGGGGTACATTTTGGTGACAGTTGGGCTCTTAATAAAACAAGCAGTTACTCTGTGTAAATAAGCTGTAATGGTTACAAAAAAAAACAATTGTGGAAAGTAAAAACTGACACTGCTCACATGTATGCCCTGTATGCAGTAAATTCTGTTTATTCAATGTCTTCATTATTATAGCAGCTGTTCTAATAATGTGAAGACTAAGAATAATGTTAAGCATGCATCAGTGATTATTGCGTGCTTTGTGCTCCCTGCCAAGTCATGCAATTTTTGTAGAATATATAGCTGCATCCGTGTGTTGACAGCTAGAAATTAACATGCTGTCCAAGAATGTTAGCTGCTAAGGGGGCAGACACGACTTGTTGATAGCTAAAAAAGGATGAATATTCCATAGAGGAATGTATGATGCATTGTTTTGACAATACCATTTTAAAAGAGGTTGTTAAAGTGCGAGTGAAAAGAAAGAAATTAAACAGAGATGGTAACTTTGGAATACATCTCTCAAAAGAGAATATGTTGAAACAAGGGTAGTGGTCATATAAAAATAATGGAATTAAAATATATTTAAAAAAACATAGATTTAAAATTTGAATACACAACAGAGGTAACTATAGAAGGCCTTTCAGGATTCCTAACATGTTTTGTTTTAGTAACACTTGCATTCCTCGTAAAATAATTCTATTGGATCTTATCTTAGTGTGTGTGCAGATATGTCCTTAAATTTCCTTGTGGCTCAGCATAACCTAAAATGTCCGTCACAGTGCTTATTTGAATGTTTTTTCTTGAGCACTAAAAGTCTTTCTTCACCTATTTCATGGGACTGGCCTTGTATTTTTGTTTAAAATAACATTCCTTCCTACCACTGTATAACGGGAGCTGATATTGTGGAAACAGGTTAACCAATAAAATGTGTTTCTTAGAACAAGGAAGTTAGTCTTTGCCTATGTACAAAGGTACCGAGGATGAGAGGACATATTTGCCTTATCTATGTTCCTCCTAGTTACATACCTCAAATATTCAATAACTTTTGTAACCATATACTTGCTTACTTGCCAGTAACTTTTGAAAATTAAATTAGGTACAAGAATGCCAATCTTACTCCACCAAATCCAAAGTAGTCCTCTGCATACACGGATCTGAAATGAGAAGAAAAACAAACAAGCAAATAATGGGTTAGTACATTTAGGGGGAAAAGTGTTAAACAATATAATAAACGCACACACACACACACACACACACACACACACACACACACACATATATATATATATATATATATATGGAGTCGGACAACTCAGTCAGCAGCGCTATGGATAGCACAGAAGGTGCATTTAGTGCGGGGCTCCAGGATGCAGACACCTTTTTCACCAGCTGCAATAATAAGGATGTCTTGCAAGTAATGAACGTTAAGAACTTGGAAACAAAAGTATCAAACCTCTCACAAAGAGAGACCAGATTATTCTAGACCCTGAAATCTCTGCGGTCTTATGCAGAATGTAAAAGAGTTCCACATGGTTTGAGAAATTACAAAGAACCTTCGCAATACGGAGATGATGCAGAATTTATGGCAGATTGGAAGAAAATCCACTTAGAATATACCCTCAACATGATGCAACTAGTAATAAATTGACACAAAAAAGAGTATTCCATCATCAAGTCTGATCTAATGAAAGCTAAGACAGAAATGAGAGTTCGCCTAAATGAACAGCAATTTTCTTTGTTTCTAAAAAAAATTGGAGCGTAAATTAACCTCCCTCCAAGCTGTCCTGAAAGACACCAAAAGGCACAAGTTCCTTTGCGATAAGATAGACTTTGATACCAATAAAATCTTCACTACCATCAACCAAAAGAGACGTCCTAAGAAAGACAGAGGAAGAAGAAAGAAGACAGATCTGTGGACAACAGAGTCAGAATCCAGTGTCTCAGAGGGAAATACAGGAACAGATAATCTAAGACCAGGAACAAGTGATAAACCAGAAATAGCCCTCCCCTTTAGAAGGAAAAGGACAAGAAGGGGACGGGGATGGACTAAAAAGAAAATCAGTGTCATGGAGACACTAGAACATGAGGACAATATGTCTATCGTCAACTTGTCCTCCTTAGAATTAGCTGAAGCTACGAAATCAGTTCTGTCCAGAGGTTTACATTTTTGCATTACGGACACCTTTGATCTGGTCACCTTTAAAATTTACCTTTTCAATTGAGCTTAAAAAAGTTGAGCTTAAAAAAGTTTTTTTCATAATAATGCTAGTAAAACACATACAACAGCAGAAGGTGAGATTCCCATTAGTGTCGGCCCGTTAGGTTTCATGGCTTTGCAAGATGATGCTGAAACAGATCGAAATGTGTTGTATGATTTAACTGATCTGTTCTTAGAAGATCTTTCTTTATCTTCTTTGCTTTCTGCTAGTGATACTATTTATGTCCCTGAATTTATTGGAGGAAAAAAAATCTAATTTTTGCCCCCCCCCCCCCCCCCCTGTTCAGCGGAAGTGGTATAGATCTCTTCCAAAAAAGAGTAATGGAAGATATAAAAGCACTATGTTACCCCCAAGATCCTCCCAACCTATATCCTAAAGAGAAACAAGCTCTGGAGAGGTCGTAAAAACAAGAGGAGATTATAATAAAAAAATCGGACAAAGGGGGTAACATAGTGCTTATGGATAAAAAATACTACCTCCTTAAAGCAGAGAGATAGTTGGGCAATAAAAAGTGTTTTGAAGTGCTAAAAAATAACCCCTTGCCTAAATTAACATCAAAATTACAGACCTTTCTGAGATCCTGTGTTGAGAGAAAACTGTTGAGAAAAAACTGCAGAAAAATTATTTCTTCCAAATCCAGTATTCCCAACTGGTATTTCCTACCTAAAACGTACAAAACCCTAGAGTCCCCACCCGAAAGACCAATTG
Source organism: Hyla sarda (assembly GCF_029499605.1). Lineage (NCBI taxonomy): Eukaryota > Metazoa > Chordata > Amphibia > Anura > Hylidae > Hyla > Hyla sarda. The sequence goes on along the minus strand of NC_079190.1, from coordinate 149,958,995 downwards.
CACCCTCTGCTGGGGGAGACTCCAGGACTAGTTAAAGACACCAATAAGCTTCTCCTCTCGTTAGAGGATTTAAAGTGGCCTCCAAATGGCATATTGGTGTCCCTAGACATTGAAAGTCTTTATACTAGTATCCCCCAGGAGAGAAGTGTAAGGGCCATCAGAGAATTATCAGGATCTGGTAAGACAGAGGCATTCATTAATTTCATATGTGATTCCCTCCAACTGATTTTGACTTGCGTAGATATGAGCGTTTTCTGTTAATAACACAGAAATTAATAAATAAGAATGTTTTTACATCTTTACACTATTATCCTTTACTAGATATGTATAATTAATAATTTTTGTAAGTGATAAATTTTGTATATATATTTTTGTAATAATGGCATCGTACATGTATTTTAACATATCTAATGAAAGGTGTGTTTGCATGAGTGGTGAAACGCCCTTACCTTCTGACGTAGGTGTGCAGGAAGTATTTACCTGACCCCTTATTCACAGGTAGGCGTGATCTGAGGAAGTGCCGGGATCGGCACAAAATAGCTATCGTCCCACACGCTCGCTCCTGGTGCCCCCCCCCCCCCCCCGGAACATGTATCCATCTGCTACCTGAATAAAGAAACCTGCATTGAACGGAGTACCGTGAGTGCCCCCGTGATTTCTTTCTTTTGCATTGTTGAGATTGCTATATCTCTATGCGGGTTGTGCACCTGGTGTAGTTCATAGCCACAGGAGTTGCTGCCGCATCGCTGCACTAGCCGAGTGTACCCAGAACCACTACATTAGCGTGTTCACCAGTGCCAGTATCTGTACCTTGTTTTCAAAAAAATGTGCAATATATATATATATATATATATATATATATATATATATATATATTGCACATTTTTTTAACAGCTGCGACTTGAGGTGGGGTTACAAAGTGGTGTCCTGAAGTCATTTATTGGTTTTGGTGTGTGCTAAAAAAATGGAATTCAAAGGTGATTTATTGGTTTTTATCAGCCCCCTCTGATAGTATTATAAATATGTCACACATAAGCAAAACAACCCCCCCCAAAAAAAAATTACTACAGAACTCACTTACCAAAGCAACAATGATAAATGTCCCTCTATAATTTTATATCCCAATCAAAATAATAGAGGACAGTCTTCCACAACAGAATTATGAAGGAGGAGTAATAAATAAAGCATAAGAGGATGTCCAATTAGGGATAACAAAGGATGCTAATAACAATTGCTAAGAAGAGAAATTAAAAGTACCATTCATCACCAGCTATTTGGCAGATGCATACTTAATAAAAATTATATTGAAACATAATTGGCATATATTACAATGCAATCCAGTGGTAGTACATTTTCTGCAAATCTATCAACAGGAGATTTGTAAGAGACAATAACAATAAGACAGAATTTCAAACAGTTATATATGAACAGATAAATGAAGAAAAGAAATGCTTCTTGTAACACTCACTGTTCAGTAGACAAGAACACTCTGGGTAGTAGATCCGCTGGACCTGTGCACAGATGACGCGGGCCGTACTAGGGAGCAGAGTCTAAGGTGCCGCTGGTTTTCACCAGAGCCTGCCGCAAAGCGGGATGGACTTACTGCGGCAGGCAGCACCCAGGTCGCTACACCAGACATGACTCAACCACACAGGTGGCGGAGGAGATTCAAGATACAGAAGGAGAACAGCAACTCGTAGTCAGGATAGCAGAAGGCCTGGGCAGGCGGCACTGGTGCATGGTCAGGAACGAAGCAGGAGGTCAGTAGGCAGGCGGCACAGGAGCAAGGTCAGGAACGTAGCAGGAGGTCAGTAACAAGGCAAGGCAAACACAGTAACACTTTCTCAATGGCACAGGGCAACAAAGATCTGGCAGGGATGTGGGGGAGGAGACACAGGTGAAGACAGAATTAAGGGCGTACTGGGCCTTTAAATCTTAAAGCTCCGAAGTGTGCGCGCCCTAGGAAAAGAGGACACGCGCGCCGGAGGTGAGAGGCAGGAGAGGAGGTGGCAGAGGACTAGGGTGAGTGACGGGCTGGGATTCGCATGTGGGCGCATCCCGCAATGAGAACCCCAGCCCTGCCGTCAGCAGTAGATGACAGGGAAATGCACTCATCGCCAGCACAGCGCCCGGAGCGCAGACCGTAATAGTACCCCCCTTTGGTCTCCCCCTCCTTTTTCAGTTCAGAAATTTCCTGAGAAGGTCACAATCCAGGATATTCTTCTCCAGCTCCCAAGATCTCTCCTTAGGACCATAACCTTCCCAGTGAACCAAGAAAAATTGTTTACCTCTCATGGTCTTGGTGGCAAGAACCTCTTTAACCTTAAAGACATCAGAAGAGCCGGAGACTGGCGTTGGAACAAGATGCTTTTGTGAAAACTAGTTTATGACAAGAGGCTTGAGGAGAAAAACATGGAAAGAATTCAGAATACTTATAGTAGCAGGTAAACAAAGTTTGTAAGAGGCTGGAAAAATTTTTTGTAACACTTGGAAGGGACCAAGATAACGATGACAGAGCTTGTAGCAGGGTATCTTGAACCGAATATATTTGGAGGAAAGCCAAACCTTGTCACCAGGAGAGGACGGAGGAGATCTTCTACTCCTATCAGCTTGTGCTTTCATGTGTGTGGAAGCTTGAGAAAGAGATTGTCTTGGGAACGGAGATGGAGTCCAGAAACAACAAAAAAGGGAGAAGACCTTGACGACTCGGAATCCTTATGATTATATGAGAACCCTGCCCAAGGGAGAAGGTCGATCCAATCGTCCTGGCGAGTTGTAACAAAATGATGAAGATAAGTCTCTAAATTTTGATTTACCCTCTCCACCTATTGGACTGAGGGTAGTAGGCAGAATTGATGTCCAGATGGGTATCATAGTAACATAGTTCATAAGCTTGAAAAAAGACCAGAGTTCATCTAGTTCAACCTATATCCCTAGTGAGTCCCTACTACTGAGTTGATCCAGGGGAAGGCAAAAAACCCTCATACTAGAGGTAAAAATTCCTTCCCGACTCCAATATGGCAGTCAGAATAAATCCCTGGATCTACATGCTGTTCCTAAATATCTAGTATACATAACCATCAATGTTATTATTCTCCAAAAATGCATCCAGACCCTTTTTTAACTCTTTTACAGGGTTCACCATGACCATCTCCTCAGGGAGAGAATTCCACAGTCTCACTGCTCTTACAGTAAAGAACCCCCATCTGTGCTGGTTCTTTCCTCTAGACGTAGAGGATGCACCCTTGTTATGGATGCAGTCCTGGGTAAAAATAGATCATGGGAGAGATCTCTGTACTGCCCCCTGATATATTTATACATGGTTATTGTCACGATGCCGGCTGGCAGGAGGTGGATCCTCTGTGCCAGAGAGGGATAGCGAGGACCGTGCTAGTGGACCGGTTCTAAGACACTACAGGTTTTCACCAGAGCCCGCCGCAAAGCGGGATGGTCTTGCTGCGGCGGTAGTGACCAGGTCGTATCCACTAGCAACGGCTCACCTCTCTGGCTGCTGAAGATAGGCGAGGTACAAGGGAGTAGGCAGAAGCAAAGTCGGACGTAGCAGAAGGTCGGGGGCAGGCGGCAAGGTTCGTAGTCAGGGGAGATAGCAAAGTTCTGGTACACAGGGTATAAACACACAAAAACGCTTTCACTAGGCTCTAGGGCAACAAGATCCGGCAAGGAAGTGCAAGGGAGGAGACTAGATATAGCCAGGAAACAGATGGGAACCAATTAAGCTAATTGGGCCAGGCACCAATCATTGGTGCACTGGCCCTTTAAGTCTCAGGGAGCTGGCGCGCGCGCGCCCTAGAGAGCGGAGCCGCGCGCGCCAGCACATGACCGCAGGAGACGGGAACGGGTAAGTGACCTGGGATGCGATTCGCGAGCGGGCGCGTCCCGCTGTGCGAATCGCATCCCCAACGGCCATGACAGGGCAGCGCTCCCGGTCAGCGCTGACCGGGGAGCTGCAGGGAGAAAGGCGCCGTGAGCGCTCCGGGGAGGAGCGGGGACCCGGAGCGCTAGGCGTAACAGTACCCCCCCCCTTAGGTCTCCCCTTCTCTTTATCGGGTAACTGCCTCCCCTGGGATGAGGACACCGGGAAAGGAAGGAGGGATTCCTCAACGGCAGGCAGAACCGCAGGAGTAGGAATGGGGAGAGAGGGCAGAGGGCGAGACCTGGCACGGGGCAGTGTGACACCAGGACGAGGGCCATGAGGGGACACAGAAGCTTGCCTGGGAGGGGGGGAGGGGCATTTCCTGTGGCAGGCAGAGTCCTTAATGACCTTAGGGGGACCGGATACAGGAGGAACCACAGAGTTACGGCAAGGGTTACTGGGAACCGGTTTTAGACAGTTCTTGGCACAAGAGGACCCCCAACTCTTGATCTCCCCAGTGGACCAATCCAGGGTTGGGGAATGAAGTTGAAGCCAGGGAAGTCCAAGGAGAATTTCCGAGGTGCAATTGGGGAGGACCAAAAGTTCAATCCTCTCGTGATGAGATCCGATGCTCATAAGAAGGGGCTCCGTGCGGAAACGTATGGTACAGTCCAACCTGGCTCCGTTGACCGCGGAGATGCGGAGTGGCTTGACAAGACGGGTCACCGGAATATGGAATTTATTCACAAAGGACTCCCGAATAAAATTCCCAGAAGCTCCAGAGTCCAGACAGGCCACGGCTGAGAGGGGAGAGCTGGCTGAAGTGGAAATCCGAACAGGTACCGTGAGACGTGGAGAAGCCGACTTGGCATCAAGAGACGCCACACCCACGAGAGCTGAGTGCGAGCGTGCGTTTCCCAGACGTGGAGGACGGATTGGGCAATCCACCAGAAAATGTTCAGTACTGGCACAGTACAAACAAAGATTCTCTTCCTTACGGCGATTCCTCTCTTCCAGGGTCAGGCGAGACCGATCCACTTGCATGGCCTCCTCGGCGGGAGGCCTAGGCGCAGATTGCAGTGGAGACTGTGGGAGAGGTGCCCAGAGATCTAAGTCTTTTTCCTGGCGGAGCTCTTGATGCCTCTCAGAAAAACGCATGTCAATGCGAGTGGCTAGATGAATGAGTTCATGCAGGCTAGCAGGAGTCTCTCGTGCGGCCAGAACATCTTTAATGTTGCTGGATAGGCCTTTTTTAAAGGTCGCGCAGAGAGCCTCATTATTCCAGGAAAGTTCAGAAGCAAGAGTACGGAATTGTATGGCGTACTCGCCAACGGAGGAATTACCCTGGACCAGGTTCAGCAGGGCAGTCTCAGCAGAAGAGGCTCGGGCAGGTTCCTCAAAGACACTTCGAATTTCCGAGAAGAAGGAGTGTACAGAGGCAGTGACGGGGTCATCACGGTCCCAGAGCGGTGTGGCCCATGACAGGGCTTTTCCAGACAGAAGGCTGACTACGAAAGCCACCTTAGACCTTTCAGTAGGAAACTGATCCGACATCATCTCCAGATGCAGGGAACATTGGGAAAGAAAGCCACGGCAAAACTTAGAGTCCCCATTAAATTTGTCCGGCAAAGACAGGCGGAGGCTAGGAGTGGCCACTCGCTGCGGAAGAGGTGCAGGAGCTGGCGGAGGAGATGGTTGCTGCTGCTGTAGCTGAGACTGAATCTGCTGTAGCTGCGACTGGAGTTGCTGAGTCATGGTGGTCAAGTACGACAGCTGGTGATCTTGTTGGGCAATCTGTCGGGCTTGCTGGGCGACCAGTGTGGGGAGGTCGGCGACAACAGGCAGAGGAACTTCAGCGGGATCCATGGCCGGATCTACTGTCACGATGCCGGCTGGCAGGAGGTGGATCCTCTGTGCCAGAGAGGGATAGCGAGGACCGTGCTAGTGGACCGGTTCTAAGACACTACAGGTTTTCACCAGAGCCCGCCGCAAAGCGGGATGGTCTTGCTGCGGCGGTAGTGACCAGGTCGTATCCACTAGCAACGGCTCACCTCTCTGGCTGCTGAAGATAGGCGAGGTACAAGGGAGTAGGCAGAAGCAAAGTCGGACGTAGCAGAAGGTCGGGGGCAGGCGGCAAGGTTCGTAGTCAGGGGAGATAGCAAAGTTCTGGTACACAGGGTATAAACACACAAAAACGCTTTCACTAGGCTCTAGGGCAACAAGATCCGGCAAGGAAGTGCAAGGGAGGAGACTAGATATAGCCAGGAAACAGATGGGAACCAATTAAGCTAATTGGGCCAGGCACCAATCATTGGTGCACTGGCCCTTTAAGTCTCAGGGAGCTGGCGCGCGCGCGCCCTAGAGAGCGGAGCCGCGCGCGCCAGCACATGACCGCAGGAGACGGGAACGGGTAAGTGACCTGGGATGCGATTCGCGAGCGGGCGCGTCCCGCTGTGCGAATCGCATCCCCAACGGCCATGACAGGGCAGCGCTCCCGGTCAGCGCTGACCGGGGAGCTGCAGGGAGAAAGGCGCCGTGAGCGCTCCGGGGAGGAGCGGGGACCCGGAGCGCTAGGCGTAACAGTTATTAGGTCTCCCCTAAGCCTTCTTTTTTCTAAACTAAATAACCCCTTTCTGGGTACTGTAGTCCTCCCATTCCCCGTATTACTCTGGTTGTCTTTGAACCCTCTCCAGCTCCACTGTATTTTTCTTGTACACTGGTTCCCAGTGCTGTACAATGTATTCTATGTGTGGTCTGACTAGTGATTTGTACAGCGGTAGAATTATTTCCTTGTCGTGGGCATCTATGCCCTATTGATGCACCCCATGATTTTATTTGCCTTAGCAGCAGCTGCCCGACACTGGTCGCTAAAGCTAAATTTACTATTAACCAAGACTCCCAAGTCCTTTTCCACGTCAGTCGCCCCAAGTGTTCTCCCATTGAACACATAAAATAGACATACTTTTACTTTTTGAAAAAATTAGAAGGCTCATGCTGGGAGTTGCAGTTTGGCCTTCCTAGTGGTTGCCACAGTGAAGATCACATTACTTTCACTTTCATTTACCCCCCCCCCACGTTGCTTCCCTACCTGAGCCAGGAACCAGCAGTCTGCAGCAACGATCAGCTGTTCCTAGGCATCTTCTCCTGCAGGTACTAACCTCCATCTTCTCCCCATGTTCCCTGTGACATCCAAAGGTGGGCAGAATGGGGGGTTGCCATGGCAGAATCAGTTCTGACCAATGACAGGGGATAGGAGGAGATCACAGCACTGTGACCTCACTCCTACCCTGCAAGATGATCTGGGCTGTCAATGATAGGTCAGATCATCACTATGTTCCGGGCTGATCGGGTCACCAGAGACCCGATCAGCCCGGAATAGCAGAAAATCGCATGTCTGAATTGAGCGTTTGCCTCGGACGCCTGCTGAACGATTTCAGCAGGCATCCGGTTTCACAACCCGCCTGTTGCGCGGCGGGATGCAAAATTCCCACGGACTTATGAGTACATGCCTGATCCTTAAGACCCAGGGCGCAGAGATGTACTCCTACGTGCCTGGTCCTTAAGGGGTTAAATATTGGCACCACATTTGCCATGCGCCAGTCCTGGGGAACAGTCCCTGTTACTATAGAGTCCCTGAATATTAAAAATAGAGGTCTGTCTATTACAATACTTAAAGGGAACCAATCATCACTTTTTACCCCCTGTAACTATTAAAAACACGTCTCATAAGCATGTAACCATTGTTCCTACCATGTTTCTGTAGTGCATGGCAATGAATGAAAAGCTCAGAAAATCAACTTATAAACTGTCCCACGCTGTATGTTAATTTCTGTAAGTAGTCACTTGGGCGGTGCTGCATTCCTATTTAGTCACCGTGGCCAGAGCTGAAATCACGCCCCTCCCGTCCTAAACATGCCTACATGGGCGTGATTAACTGCCCGTCCGCAGTGGAATCAGCCTCGTCTCTCCTGTCAGCTCGTGCAGGGAAAGGAGCGCGTGAGTCTGCAGACTGCTGGAGTGCCGCTGGGTCCTAGTGCCAGCCGGACACATACACTCTCCTGCTGTCAGTGGAGAGATCAGAGCAGAACATCTAGAGATCGGTGAGGGACACGTAGGACATATTGTACTAGTGATCATCAGATCCCCCCACCACCACCACTCTTTTCAGTGTATAACATAATTTAATACATACACCTAACTAACATTTAGTAATCTACCCAAGAAGACAGGTGGACAGGAGGATTGAAGTACAATATGTTCTATGTGTCCCTCGCCGATCTCTAGATGTTCTGCTCTGATCTCTCCACTGACAGCAGGAGAGTGTATGTATCCGACTGGCACTAGGACCCAGCGGCAATTTGTTTAGTATATTTGCTTTTTCCTGATCCCCGTCTATAATTCCTTCCTCATCATTTTATAAAGGGCCTACTCTTTCATTTTTGACCTTTTTGCTATTTATATAGTTAAAGAACATTTTGGGGTTAGTATTACTCTCTTTGGCAATGAGTCTTTCTGTCTCTATTTTTGCAGCTTTTATCTGAATTTTACATATTTTTACTTTTTATCTATAACTTTTTAATGCTTCTTCACTGCCATCCTGTTTTAGTAGTTTAAATGTTTCATTTTTGTCATTTATTGTCCCCTTAACATTTTTATTGATCCATATTGGTTTTCTTTTATTTTTGACCCTTTTATTCCCACAGGGTATATACATATTATAGTGAGAATTTAAGATATTCTTAAAAGTCTCCCATTTAGTGTCAGTATTCATATTTTTGAGGACATTATCCCATTTTATATTGTTAAGGGCTTCTCTGAGTTGATCGAACTTTGCTTTCCTAAAGTTCATTGTTTTTGTGGCCCCTAGAGATATTCCCTTATTGAAGAACAAGTTATAATGTATTGTATTATGATCACTATTTCCTAGTTGTCCTTCTACTTGCACATTAGTTACCCTGTCAGGTCTGTTGGTTAATGTTGGTTAAAGTCTAGTAGGGCTCCCCCTCTGGTCGGGCCCTGTACCATTTGGGACAGATAATTGTCTTTAGCTTTAGTCAGAAACCTGTTTGCTTTATGAGATTCACAGGTCTCAGTCTCCCAATTTATATCAGGATAGTTAAAGTCCCCCATTATTATCACCTAATTTTGATTTGCTGCCTTGTTTATTTGCTTCAGTAATTGATCTTCTGCCTCTGCCATTATGTTTGGTGGCTTATAACAAACCCCTACCAGAATTTTTTTTATTTTTATCTCCATATATTTCTACCCATAATGACTCCACATTATCGTTTCCCTCCCATATATCCTCCCGCAGTGCGGCCTTCATACTCGATTTCACATAAAGACCAACTCCTCCCCCTTGCCAGGAGACCATATAGGGGCTGAATGACACAGTGTGGAGGTGTCGGCAGCATGAGGAGACCATTTAGTGGCTGAATGACACGGCAGGGAGGTGGTAACAGCATGAGGAGAACATATAGCGGCTGAATGACACAGCCTGGAGTTGGCGGCAGCATGAGGAGAACATATAGTGGCTGAATGACACAGCTTGGAGTTGGCGGCAGCATATAATGGCTGAATGACACAGCCTGGAGTTTGCAGCAGCATGAGGAGAATATATAGTGGCTGAATGACACAGCCTGGAGGTGGCGGAAGCATGAGGAGACCATTTATTGGCTAAAAGACACAGCGTGGAGGAGGTGGCAGCATAAGGAGAACATGTAGTGGCTGAATAACACAGCCTGGAGTAGGCGGCAGCATGATGAGAACACATAGTGGCTGGATGACACAGCCTGGAGGTGGCGGAAGCATAAGGAGACCATATAGTGGCTGAATGATACAGCCTGGAGGTGGCAACAGCATGAGGAGAACATATAGTGGATGAATGAAACAGCCTGGAATTGGCAGCAGCATATAGAGAGTGGTTGAATGACACAGCTTAAGGTTTGCGGCAGCATGAGGAGAACATATAGAGGCTGAATGACAGCCTGAATGTGGCGGAAGCATGAGGAGACCATATAGTAGCTTAATGACACAGCATGGAGGAGACGGCAGCGTGAAAAGACCATATAGCGCCTGAATGACACAGCCAGGAGGTGGCGGCAGCATGTGGAGAACATATAGTGGCTGAATGATACAGCCTGGAGTTGGCGGCAACATAAGGAGACCACATAGCGGCTGAATGACACAGCCTGGAGTTAGCGGCAGCATATAGAGGCTGAATGCCACAGCCTGGAGTTTGCGGCAGCTTGAGGAGAACATATAGTGGCTGAATGACACAGGCTGGAGGTGGCAGAAGCATGAGGAGACAATATAGTGGCTAAATGACACAGCCTGGAGTTGGCAGCAGCATGAGGAGACTATATAGTGGCTGAATGACACAGCGTGGAGGTGGCGGCAACATGAGGAGAACATATAGGGGCTGAATGACACAGCTTGGAGTTGGTAGCAGCAGGAGGAGACCACATAGTGGCAGAATGAGACAGCCTGGAGTTTGCGGCAGTATGGGGAGACTATATAGTGGCTAAATGACACAGCGTGGAGGTGGCGGCAGCATGAGGAGAACATACAGTGGCTGAATGACACAGCCTGGAGTTGGCAGCAGCATGAGGAGACTATATAGTGGCTGAATGACAAAGCGTGGAGGTGGCGGCAGCATGAGGAGAACATATAGGGGCTGAATGACACAGCTTGGAGTTGGTAGCAGCAGGAGGAGACCACATAGTGGCAGAATGAGACAGCCTGGAGTTTGCGGCCGTATGGGGAGACTATATAGGGGCTAAATGACACAGCATGGAGGTGGCGGCAGCATGAGGAGAACATATAGTGGCTGAATGACACAGCCTGGAGTTGACGGCAGCATGAGGAGACCACATAGTGGCTGAATGACACAGCCTGGAGTTGGTGTTAGCATATAGTGGCTGAATGACACAGCCTGGAGTTTGCGGCAGCATGAGGAGAACATATAGCGGCTGAATGACACAGCCTGGAGGTGGAAGAAGCATGAGGAGACAATATAGTGGCTGAATGACACAGCCTGGAAGTGGCGGCAGCATAGGAGAACATAGTGGCTGAATGACACAGCCTGGAGGTGGCAGCAGCATGAGGAAAACATATGGTGGCAGTGTGAGACAGCTTGGAGCTGGCATCAGCATTAGGAGAAGATGTGGTGGCAGAATGAGACAGCCTGGAGCTGGCATCAGAATGAGGAGAAAATATGGTGGCAGAATGAGACAGCCTGGAGCTGGCATCAGAATGAGGAGAACATATGGGGGCTGAATGAGACAGCCTGGAGGTGACAGCAGCATCAGGAGTCCTGAAAGTTACTCAGTGACAGAGTGGTCCGGTGGGTGGCAATACCAGTACCCAAGAACGAAGGTGGGTGAAAAAAGGAGAACTTGGCATCAGATGTGTGGTATCAGGCAGGTGGCAGGATCAGGATAGTAGCTGAGGCAGGCAGGCAGAATAAAACGGTCTCTTTCGTAAAAGTGTTAGTGTGCACAAGTAAGTATTGAGAATATGCATTACGTAAAACTTAACTTTTAATAATATGCTTAGGATAAAATATATGGACCCAAGGTTTTTTTTAAATCAAACAAAACAAAGGTGTGCAAAAAACACCATGTGCCACCTACACCACCAAGTATTGATGTGATGCAAAGAACTCTAAAAGGTGAAAGGGAATAACGTATGGTCCATTGTAACCAGTGGGGGTAAAAACTTCAGCTGTAACGTCCTACTTGCATTATTAATTTCCTTCTTGGCAAGTGTTACCCTAAAAAGGGCTGCCGCACACAAGAAACTCTATTTCCAGCTAAAAACCATGGGAAATGACGATGTTTGTGGAGAGGTTCCTGTGTGAGGCGGCCCTATTTAGGGCGAGTAACACTTGCCAAGAAGGGAAGTATTAATGCAAGAGTAGGGCCTTACAGGGGAAGTTTTTAACCCCACCGGTTACAATAGACCATACGTTGTTCCCTTCCACCTTTTAGAGGTCTTTGCATCACATCAATACTTGGTGGTGTAGGTGGCACATGGAGATTTTTGCACACCTTTCCTTTTGTTTGAAAATTAGAAAATCTTCTAGATGCGGCCACAAATCAAGCTTGGCTGCCCAGAAGTCTAGTGGATCTTCAAGGTGTGTTCACATGGGCATGTCAAGGTATACCACCGCCTGCTGGTTTAGGTTCTGCTCCAGTTCTACCTGCTGCTGATGAGTTGCTTCGCTATGCAGGTGAAGAAAGCTACTCATCAGCGACTGTAGATTCAGGCTGCTGCTGATGGAGCTGGCACTGCTTCTGCCACCCCACCCCTTCCCAGCAGCCATGGCAGTGGAAGGTGTGCGCAGACGGCATTGGCCAACTGACTATGTAGGATGTCTCTGTAGAAGTATGCCATGGCAGTGGAAGGTGCGCGCAGATAGGCATTGGCCAACTGACTATGTAGGATGTCTCTGTAGAAGTTCAGTTTGTCATCCCTCTCAGTGGGTGTAAAAAAGGCCCCCATTTTGAGCCAGTAGCGAGGGTCCAATAAGGTGGAGAGTCAGATATCATCCCACTGCCGAATGTTGACAATTCAGTGGTCACTACGCAAGTATGTATCGTGCCATTTGTGCAAGTGACTCGGAGGGACTCCCTGCCTCCATCTCCAATGCATACTGACACAGTGTGTCTGGGTCCTCTGTCTCGCCTTCCTCATAACCCTCTAGCTCCTCTAGCTGCTCCTGCTCCTCCTCTCCTCTCAGATGACTAGCAAAACCTAAACTGTGCTGCACTGTGCCCCTCCCCCTCCTCCTCCCCCTCCAGTTCAGCCCCTTAGGGCTCATATGGCCGTGAGATATAGGTGCCACGTCTCCAGTGGCCTGAGCAACCATCGTTTCCAACATGTGTTGTAGTAGATGAAGCAGTGGAATGACGTTGTTCCTCCCATAATCCTGGCGACTGACTAATAATGTAGCTTATTTGTGATATTTCACGAATATATAGATGAACATTCGTCCTATATTCGTGAATTTCGCGTATTTATTATATTCCCATATTCGCATATGCGAATATTCGCATTTTCGCATTTGCGAGGAAGAAAACAGTGAAGTGGTGGGCAACTTTACTATTGGCTGCTAGGGATGTTGTTGATAACCTCTGACAAGTGTATTTGCATCATTCTAATTGGCCCACAAGTGAAAAGAAGGAATATGCAAATATTCACATATGCGAATATTCGCACATGCAAATATGAGCATATGCGCACATGCGAATATGCGCATATGTGGAAAAAAGTGAATATTCGCAATTTCGAATATATAGCGAATATATTCGCAATATTAGCGAATTCACAAATTTGCGATATTCGCAATAAAAATTTGAAATGCGAATATTCGCGCCCAACACTATAAAAGACATGTATTATCCCTGACCGTAGTTACAGCTCCACACGTTAGTGCTGCCGTGCACTTTGGTACACACCGACAGGCTAAAGGACTGGCCCACCTTCTGTTTCACAAAATTGTGCAGGGCTGGTACTGCCTTCTTCGCAAAGAAATGACGGCTTGAGACTCTCCACCTCGGCTCAGCACAAGCCATCAGTTCTCTGAAAGGTGCAGAGTCTAATACTTGAAAAGGGAGGGACTGCAGCAACAGCAACTAAGACAAGAGCACATTCAGCTTCTGTGCCGTTGGATGAGTGGGTGCATACTGTTATCTCTTGGACATGGCTTTGCCGATGGATTGCTGCTGGAATGACTGACTCGAAGTAGGAGGAGCAGGAGCATCTGGAGCAACAGAAGATGGATATGACACACAGCTCCCTTCGGCTGAGGTGGTGGAGCTTTAGCTGGCTGAAACAGGGAGTGGTGTGCAACTGGGTGATGCAGCAGGCTGGACCACCACATCGGAGCCACGGTTCTCCCAGGCCGCTTTATGGTGATGCTGCATATGTTGAAGCAGGGCCGTGGTGTCAACATTTGGACCCTGGCCATGCTTCACCTTCTGCCGACACATCTTGCATGTGGCCAGATTTACATCCTCTGGATGCTTTATGAAAAACTGCAACACCGCCAAGTAGCTGATTTTCCCACCAACAGTCCACACTGATTGACTGCTACTGCCACCGACTCCAGGAACCCCTGTTCCCCTACCTCCCGGGAAGGTGGGCTGCCGTGAAGCAGGTGGTTTCCCCCGGGCACGTTTGCCACCATGCTGACTGCCAACCATGCTACGAGCTTGCTGGCTCAGCTGCTGCCTCATGGGCAACCTGCAACCCTCTTCTCCTGATGATGATGAAGCTCCTTCTCCCAAGTGAGATCGGCTACATCATCATCAAGTGGTGTCTTCATGTTACTGATGTCGTCCTCAGGTACCTCAATATTGTCTGCTTCAGGAGCCTGAACGCTCGCAACACTACCTCTCATGCCACTATCCTCATCACTACTTGCCCGCCTAGCGGAGGAAGTGGCGGATGTATCCTCCACTTCTTGGCTGTGCAGTAGCTGCTGACTGTCCTCTAGTAGATCGTCCTCACTAAATAGTGGAGCTGAACCCACAGCATAAGATACTTCTGTGGGGGAGGGAACACCATAGGACAGAGGCAATGGGAGAACAGGGACTGCTTCCGGACCATGCCAACTGAGGGTTGTGTCTGAGGAATCCACGACTGTTGACTGGGGCTTTTAGTTGTCACTTGTGATGAAGTGGATGACTGTGTTAACCAATCGATAACGGCAGGTGGGTTGCTGGTCGAGACACGACTGCTAGCTGATACCGGAAACTGAGGCCTCTCGCTGCGACTCCTGCTGCCACTTTCCCCTAGACTGCTGCAAATTCTGCCTGATAAATTTAGGCTTCTGAGACTCCTCTGTGCATGTCCTGGCACTTTTCTGCCTGACATACTTAGTGCGTATAACAATAAGCTCCATTACACTTAAAACTTTATTTGTCTACAACACCAGTAGGTGTGCACTTTTGACTGGCCTTTCACAATATCTAGGCCTTTAAGACTTTAACAGGAACAAGATAGTACACCACTTAGATTGTACGTATGTGGTATGCACTTATAAGGGGCGGACAATGCGCTCCAGTATGCTTAAAACAGTATTTGTGTACAACACCAGCAGGTGTATACTTTTGGCGGGCCTTTCACAGTATCTAGGTCCTTAACCCCTTAAGGACTCAGGGTTTTTCCGTTTTTGCACTTTCGTTTTTTCCTCCTTACCTTTTAAAAATCATAACCCTTTCAATTTTCCACCTAAAAATCCATATTATGGCTTATTTTTTGCGTCACCAATTCTACTTTGCAGTGACATCAGTCATTTTACCCAAAACTTCACGACAAAATGGAAAAAAAAAATCATTGTGCGACAAAATCGAAGAAAAAAACACAGTTTTGTACATTTTGGGGGCTTCTGTTTCTACGTAGTGCATATTTCGGTAAAAATGACACCTTATCATTATTCTGTAGGTCCATACGGTTAAATTGATACCCTACTTATATAGGTTTGATTTTGTCGTACTTCTGGAAAAAATCATAACTACATGCAGGAAAATTTCTACGTTTAAAAATGTCCTCTTCTGACCCCTATAACTTTTTTATTTTTCCACATACAGGGTGATATGAGGGCTCATTTTTTGTGCCGGGATCTGAAGTTTTTATTGGTATGATTTTTGTTTTGATCGTACTTTTTGATCACTTTTTATTCATTTTTTAATGGTATAAAAAGTGACCAGAATACGCTTTTTTGGACTTTGGAATTTTTTGGCGCGTACGCCATTGACTGTGCGGTTTAATTAACAATATATTTCAATAGTTCGGACATTTACGCACGCGGCAATACCACATATGTTTATTTTTATTTTTATTTACACTGTTTTATTTTTTTTATGGGAAAAGGGGGGTGATTCAAACTTTTATTAGGGAAGGGGTTAAATGACCTTTATTAACACTTTTTTTTACTTTTTTTTGCAGTGTTATAGATCCCATAGGGACCTATAACACTGCACACACTGATCTCCTATGCTGATCACTGGCGTGTATTAACACGCCTGTGATCAGCGTTATCGGCGCTTGACTGCTCCTTCCTGGATCTCAGGCACGGAGCAGTCATTCGTCGATCGGACACAGAGGAGGCAGGTAAGGGCCCTCCCGGTGTCCTGCAAGCTGTTCGGGTCGCCGCGATTTCACCGCGGCAGTCCCGAACAGCCCAACTGACTAGCCGGGATACTTTCACTTTCGGTTTAGAAGCGGCGGTCAGCTTTGACCGCCGCTTCTAAAGGGTTAATACCGCACATTGCCGCGATCAGCGATGTGTGGTATTAGCCGCGGGTCCCAGCCGTTGATGAGCGCCGGGACCGACGCGATGTGATGCGGGGTCGCAGCACGATCCTGCTTCATATCGCGGGAGCCGGCGCAGGACGTAAATGTACGTCCTGCGTCGTTAAAGGGTTAAGACTTTAACATTAAAAAAATAGTACACCACTGAGATGTACACATTTCTGTGCAACAGAACATTGATTTGACTGGGAGGTGAATTGCTGCTGGACAAATGCTTTTCTGTGCAACACACAGCGCTTTCTGTCTGTCTCTCTGCAATAAAAGGCTAAAGTGACTGGCCGCAAGATGACTGCCAATTATATAGGGCTGTGTTATCACAGGGGTGGCTGGCTGCTGATAGGCTGCATGCTGCATGTGATTCAGGGTCATTCCATCTATTCTTGTTCCCTCCTTCCCAGGATTCCTTGCCCCATATCCTCACATGTGAATCCGCCATTTTAGATGCCCTGGAGCCTGGACCTTACTAAATGGAGTTTAATTAAGTGATTCCCACAACCAAATCGTGGCGATATTCGCATTTGTTGCTAATCAAATTTTTCATGAAATTTGTAACTAATTTTGATTTGACAGATTCGATTCACTCATCCCTAGTCCCAACCGACCAACAAGCGATTGTGATGTGGCATCTGTGCCACCTCACTCCTGCTGGGCAAGAGTAATTGGTACTGTCTAGGACAGCACCAATCATTCTTTTTTTTCAGGTCACCGGAGACCCGTTTGGCCCGGAAAAGCTGTGATTCCAATATGGGGGCGGGGGGTCTCAGGACCCCCCAGGCATTGTCACGGGATGCCTGCTGAAGGATATCAGTGAGGGTATCCCGGTATGCCCTTGGTCCTTAAGTATTAGGACGCTATGGTGTACCTGTACACCTTTCCTCCTGTACAGGTTAAGTAATAGAAGTGTTTATATCAATATAAATGTTTTAAGAGGAATACTATAATTATATTCAGAGATTGGGAATAATGTAAAAGAAATTGTATACTTTCCATATGCATGGGGATTTTAAAACAGCTTGATCTATAGGGATATTTTCAATTTCTGCCAACTAGGAGTTGTATTCCTACGGCTGTTTAAATTTAATAAAGCAGAGCAGGCCTCCGAATAAGTCAGAGGAGGCAAAACTCGGGCTGAGAAAAAACAAAGCATTCTGCAGGCTTATGTCTTTTTAATGGACATGCTTTTTTATTTAAAGTTCCTGTAGAGAAATCTGGTCTGGCAGTACTGCACTATTTCCAGTCTTTTTCCCTAATTTTAATGGACATCTACAGTTGCAATTTGTTTCCTTAGAGGAATAACAACATACTGTTTGTAGTACCAGAAGTACCAGTGGGACATCACTAATCAGCCTGTCAAGTGGATTAACTAGCCTGTTGTCTTGTGCTCTGGATTTACATGGAAAGAATGAGATGAGGACATATTTGAAATAAGATCATCAGAGCAGTAAAAAGGTTTTTATGTTTACACTTTCTAAGTGTGCTTGTAATTGTTCTCTTCTTCCTGATGAATAAATTCAATGTGAAGAGATGTGAACCCATTGTGGGCTTTGGGGTTGCTGAAATAGCCCAAGTCTTTAAATAGAAATGGACTCAAAACCCACTGGACATCATAGGGGAGTTTTGGTAACTGAACCACACAGTGTGGACTTTAATGTCTTAGTCCAAATCTTTAGAATGGGCAGGAGAAAACCATTACAGGTACAATTTAGTCAATGACTTTCCTGCACACAAAAATACATGATGCAAGCTTTTGAGAATGTTATTAGCCAATGGCATGTCCTTGGTGGGCATTTTTTTTAAGGGGTACTCCACTGGCCAGCATGGAAATAAATGTTTCAAACACTGTTTTCATGCTGCGGGGGTCAACCACGCCCCCTTGTGATGTCTTGACCACACCCCCACAATGCAAGTCTATGGGAGGGGTGTGACAGTTGTTAACATGCATAGAATAATATTATTTATATGACTGTTCTATGGCAAATGTCCTAATTTATGCATATTTTCTGCTACAGATCTGCTGTAGATTTGCTTTAGCAGATTTTGCTGCCCGTTGAAGTCATTGAGCAGCAAAGTCTGCAGCAAAAATATACACGTGTGAACGCACCCTTGGGGGAGATTTATCAAAACCTGTGTAGGAGAAGAGTGGTGCAGTTGCCCATCGCAACTAATCAGATTGCTTCTTTCATTTTTAAAAAGGCCTTTTAAAAATGAAAAACACAATCTGATTGGTTGCTATGGGCAACTGCATCACTCTTCTCCTACACAGGTTTTGATAAATCTCCCCCTTAGTTTTTAGGCTCAGTTTGATAATGGAACAAAGTGTAAAAGTCATCTCATTATTACAATCCTTTCTAAAACTGTGTTTAAAATTTAAACATGCCTTATTATGCAGAAATTGCATTAACATATTGGCAGTGCCTGAGAAAGTTGTGTGTCTTGTTTCTGCCAATCTATTTGGCATGGTGCCTAGTGTACACTTACTTTAAGTTGACATCCAAATGTGTTTAAAACTGCGGCATTCTGTGTAATGCCTGATGTTCAATCTGGCTGATGTTATGCATATTATACATGATGACCCTTTTAATATTTATAACATCCATTTTCACTTTTGTTCAAAAAAATTATGACATGTAATCTGGTTAAAAATAACTAAATATAAAAAGTAATTTTGAAAGAATATACGTTTAAATGAATGAATGTTGTGAACCCATGTTGTGCATAGCTGTAATTTCATACGATGCATCTATGGATACATTGGTAGTATTAGACAGTGTAAATGTGGACCAGACAGTCTAAATTTACACCGTCTAATGTCAGATTTATCAAAGTGTTTCATGCTGTTTGATACATCTGTCATATCCTTGGACTGTCCAGTCTCAAATCAGACCAATTGTTAGTTGGCCCTAACTGTGCCATAATTGTGCTCCAGAATTATGGTACTATTTTTAGTTCATGGGGTTGCATCTTAACCCCTTAAGGACCCTTGACGTGCTCGTACGTCATGACACCCTGGTACGTCATGGAGAATTCCGACCCCCGTCGCGCACCGGGCGGGGGTCGAACTGTGATGCCTGCTGAAATCCTTCAGCAGGCATCCCGTGCAAACGCCCAGGGGGGGGGGGGGGGTCATCAGATCCCCCCATGTCAGCGATCGTGACAAATCGCAAGTGAATTCACACTTGCGATTTGCGCAATTCCGGGTCATTACGGGTCTATGGTGACCCGGTGACCCGGAATATAAGGGGGATCGCAGTTGTCTATAGACACCTACGATCCTCCTGAAGGGATAAGAATGAGGTGGCAGGGGTGCCACTCCTCCTATCCCTGCTATTGGTCGCCAGAAGCGACGACCGATAGCAGATCGGGGGTGGGGGGTTAACTTTTGTTTTCCCCGTCCTGCCCACCCACAATAGGCGGGGCAGAGCGGGGAAACCGAAGAGGACCGACGGTAGAAGATCCACTTACCCATCCGGAGGCAGCGGGCGACGGAGATCGGCGGGCGACGATATCGTGCGGCTGGATCCTATGGAAGCCGGTGAGTTGCCTAGCAACATCTGGAAGGCACAGTTTGAGATCACAATACAGTTGCAAAACTACAACTCCCAGCATGCCCAGACAGCTGTTTGGGCATGCTGGAATATGTAGTTTTGCAACAGCTGGAGGGCTACAGTTTGAGACCACTATACAGTGTTCTCTAAACTGTATCCCTTCAGATCTTGCAAAACTACAAATCCTAGCATACCCAAACAGCTGTTTGCTGTCTGGGCATGCTGGGATTTGTAGTTTTGCAACATCTGGAGGGCCACAGTTTTGAGATCATGTTGCAAAACTGAAAATCCCAGCATGCCCAAATTGCAAACAGCTGTCTCGGCATGGTGGGAGTTGTAGTTGCGTACATCCAGCTGTTGCCTACATCTCCTACAAAACTACAACTCCCAGCATGTACTGATCACCGAAGGGCATGCTGGGAGTTGTAGTTTTGCAACAGCTGGAGGCACACTGGCTGGAAAATACTGAATTAGGTAACAGAACCAAACTGAAGGTTTTCCAACCAGTGTGCCTCCAGCTGTTTCAAAAATATAACTCCCACTGTAGTTTTGAAACAGCTGGAGGTTTGCCCCCCCCCCCCCCCCCCCCCGATGTGAACGTACAGGGTACATTCACACAGGCAGGTTTACAGTAAGTTTCCTGCTTCAAGTTTGGGCCGCAGCGCAAAATCCTAGCGGGAAACTCAGCGTAACACGCCAGTGCGAATGTACCCTAAAAACACTACACTATACATAATAAAGGGTAAAACTACCTATACACCCCCTTACACTGTCCCCCCCAATAAAAATGAAAAAACTTATTGTATGGCAGTGTTTCCAAAACAGAGCCTCCAGCTGTTGCAAAACAACAACTCCCAGCATTTCTGGACAGCCACTGACTGTCCAGGCATGCTGGGAATTTATCAACAGCTGGAGGCACCCTGTTTGGGAATCAGTGGCGTAGAATACCCCTATGTCCACCCCTATGCAATCCCTAATTTAGTCCTCAAATGCGCATGGAACATTCTCACTTCGGAGCCCTGTCGTATTTCAAGGAAACAGTTTAGGGCCACATTTGGGGTATTTCCGTACTCGGGAGAAATTGCACTACAAATTTTAGGGGGCTTTTTCTCCTTTTACCCCTTATGAAAAGGAAAAGTTGGGGGCTACACCAGCTTGTTAGTGTAAAAAAAATAAAAAAATTTACACTAACGTGCTGGTGTTGCCCCATACTTTTTATTTTCACAAACGTTAAAAGGAAAAAAAGACCCCCAAAATTTGTAACGCAATGTCTCTTGAGTACGGAAATACCCCATATGTGGCGTAAAATGCTCTGCGGGTGCACAACAAGGCTCAGGAGTGAGAGCGCACTATGTACATTTGAGGCCTAAATTGGTGTTTTGCACAGGGGTGGCTGATTTTACAGCGCAAAATGCAAAAAAAGAAATACCCACATGTGACCCCATTTTGGAAACTACACACCTCACGGAACGTAACAAAGGGTATAGTGAGCCTTAACACCCCACAGGTGTTTAATGAAAATTCTTCAAAGTTGGATGGAAAAATGAAAAAAAAAAAAAACAAAACATTTTTCACTAAAATGCTGATGTTACCCTAAATTCTTCCTTTTCACAAGGGAAAATAGGAAAAAAGCCCCCCAAAATTTGTAACCCTATTTCTTCGGTGTAAGAACATACCCCAAGTGTGCATGTAAAGTGCAATGCTCAGAAGAGAAGGAGCGCCATTTGGCTTTTGAAGAGAAAATTTGTCCGGAATTGAAGGCCACTTGTGTTTACAAAGCCCCCATAGTGACAGAACAATGGACCTCCCCCCCACATGTGACCCCATTTTGGAAACTATACCCCTCACATAATGTAATAAGGGGTACTTTGAGCATTCACGCCCCACAGGTGTCTGAGAGATTTTTGGAACAGTGGTCCGTGAAAATGAAAAATGTAATTTTTCATTTTCACAGCCCACTGTTCCAAAGATCTGTGAAACGCCAGTGGGGTGTAAATACTCACTGCACACCTTATAACATTCTGTGAGGGGTGTAGTTTCCAAAATAGGGTCATGTGTGGGGGTCCACTGTTCTGGCAGCACGGGGGACTTTGTAAACCCACATGGCCCCTGACTTCCATTCCAAACAATTTTTTTTTCCAAAAACTCAATGGCGCTCCTTCTTTTCTGAACATTGTAGTACGCCAGCAGAGCACTTGACGTCCACACATGGGGTATTTCCATACTCAGAAGAGATGGGGTTACAAATTTTGGGGGGCATTTTGTACTGTTATCCCTTGTAAAAAAAAATTGAGGGAAAACTAGCATTTTAGCGAAAAAAATTATAATAATAATCACATCCAACTTTAATGACAAGTTGTCAAACACCTGTGGTGTGTTAAGGCTTACTGGACCCCTTGTTACATGCCTTGAGGGGTGTAGTTTCCAATATATTATGCCATGTGTTTTTTTTTTTTTTTTTTTGCTGTCCTGGCACCATAGTGGCTTCCTAAATGGGACATGCCCCCAAAAACCATTTCAGCAAAATTTGCTTTTCAAAAGCCAAATGTGACTCCTTCTCTTCTGAGCATTGTAGTTCATCCACAAAGCATTTTATGTCCTAACATGGGGTATTTCCATACTCAGAAGAGATGGGGTTACAAATTATGGGGGCATTTTGTCCTATTATCCCTTGTAAAAAAAAATTATTTTAGGGAAAACTAGCATTTTAGTGAAAAAAAAAATTATCTACACATCCAACTTTAACGAAAAGTCGTCAAACACCTGTGGGGTGTTAAGGCTCACTGGACCCCTTGTTACGTGCCTTGAGGGGTGTAGTTTTCAAAATAGTATGCCATGTGTTTTTTTTTGTTTTGCTGTTCTGGCACCATAGGGGCCTCCTAAATGTGACATGCCCCCCAAAAACCATTTCAGAAAAACTCACTCTCCAAAATCCCACTGTCGCTCCTTCCCTTCTGAGCCCTCTACTGCGCCCGCCGAACACTTGACATACACATATGAGGTATTTTCTTACTTGAGAGAAATTGGGATACACATTTTAGGAAGATTTCTCTCCTTTTACCCCTTGTGAAAATTCAATATCTGGGTCTACAAGAACAAGCCAGTGTGAAAAATGAAGATTTTGAATTTTTGCCTTCAATTTGCTGCTATTCCTGTGAAACAACTAAAGGGTTAACAAACCTTTTGAATGTAATTTTGAATACTTTGAGGGGTACAGTTTTTATAATGGGGTAATTTGTGGGGTATTTCTAATATGAAGGCCCTTCAAATCCACTTCAAAACAGAACTGGTCCCTGAAAAATTTTGATTTTGAAAATTTTGTGAAAAATTGGAAAATTGCTATACTTTGAAGCCCTCTGATGTCTTCCAAAAGTAAAAACATGTCCACTTTATGATGGAAACATAAAGTAGACATATTGTATATGTGAATCAATATATAATTTTTTTGGAATATTAATTTTCCTTATAAGCAGGGAGCTTCAAAGTTAAAAAAAAATGCTAAAATTGGTTAGACCCCTATTTTGTGCACCTACAATGTATTCAGACCTCTTCTGAATATGCTTTCACTCCCTTTATTTGTGTCCTCCACCTAGTTAGGTCCCTTTTTGTGCCCTACACTGGCCCTTAGTCTGCACTTATATTAATGTTTTTCCCCAGTTTTTTTTATATACAACAGTGCTGAGCAATATTGTTACTGAAACATTGTTACTGTTACCTACTGCTTCACACAGAGTTCATTCAAACATATTGTTTATATTGTTTTATTTTGGTTGCTGGGAGACATGTGTTGTTACTAGTTGGCAGACACCTCTAAATGATTTTTAACATTGTATAAATGTGTTTTAAAGCATGCAGTTAAAAAAGGCTGCTGTGTTGCGTCAATTTTCTGTATTGTCTGAAGCACTAACAAACAAAAAGCATAGTTTCTTCTAAAGACTGTGTGAGTGCCAAGGTTATATTTTTATTTTGTCTTACTCTATAACAAGACAAATATGTGTTTCATTCTGTCGTTGCCAGCTCCCCCTTTGATCATACTTTGTAATTTAACCGCCTCACACAAATACTTCTGCCCATTCCCATTGTAAATAGAAGGTCCCTTCCTAGATCTTTTGGTGTAAACAGTACAATGCAATGACATGCTGCCTGTGCCAAAACACTGGTATTGTCATCTGTCTTAACACCTTCCTGACTCATGATGTCCATGTACATCATAGGGTGGGGGGAGGATGACACAGGCTTGGGAGTGGGTTCCGTGCCGTAACAGGCCATTATTTGTCAATTAACTGTTTACACACTGCGACCTGAAAGCATCACTGGATATCACAGTGGCGGCTTTCTTGGCCTAGATGCAGGGAGAAGTTACTCAATGTTCTACCAGGCTGAATGAACTGGAGGAATGTCTATCCATGGTGGAGAATGAACTGGCTCACACAAAGCAACAACTGCAGGCATCCATCCATTTTCTAAATCCCTCCAGGACAAAACAGTGCATCTGAAGAACCACTCCCGGATGAGCAATATTAGAGTTGTTGGTCTTCTGGAGTCTATACTACAGAACCAGCTCCCCGCCATCTTTGCTGAGGAGATTCCACAGGCACTAGGCATTGGATGCTCTTGTCTAATAATAAGAGCACACCAACTGTGTGTGCAACCCAGAAAGCCTGAAGGCACCGCATTGGCCACCAGAGACCCTTACCTACAGCAGAGGGGATTGGCTCTCCAGCTGTGGCAGGTAAAAATGGTGTACTTACCTTACAGCATAAAAATCTGAATTATACTATTCACAAACACGTGGTTGACTTGGAGGGGAGATTGCATTTTCTGTAGCTCACCACCCGACAGGGACTTAAGTCTATATACTTGTTTCGGTTCTTATACTGGTCAAAAAGACTTCTTCAGACCCCATGGAGATCAAATTATTGGGCGACCAGACTTCCCATAAATTAGTGAGGGATGACCTAAATACAGTAAGACACTTCTTAGAAGACAGGAAAAGGACGAATACCACCCATTCCCACAGGATGGAGGGTTATTTGCAAAAGCTGTTAGAGACAACACAGTATGATGACAGTTGGCATTATTCCAATCCTGCAGAAAGGCAATTCAACCACTTTTCACACGCACATGTAACATGGTCTAGACTACACTATCTCCTTATTTTATCTACTCTCCTTGCTAAAATGGCCTCTTCCGAAATCCATGATCTGGTGATCTTACCACTGCCTTATCAGTATACTGCTACATGATACTTTTTCGAAGGGTGCTGGTGTTGTTTGGAGATTCCCCTCCTCTATAGCAGAAGATGCCCAATTCCATCAACTATTGAAGGCTTGGTGACCGTAATATTCCACAATCAAAGTAGCTCATGTTTCTTCACTGATTTTATATTGGTAAACTGCGAAGGCTGTATTAAGGGGTAAAATTATTGGGCATCAAGAAAACAAAGGCTAGGGACGGCCTATACTCATTTTATAATGGATCCCTCAGATACTAGCAAGGAACATTGAATCAAGGTACAATCAGATTTTGATATTGCACAATATGCGCTGTAGGCTTTTCATAGAGATGTATATATATATATATATATATATATATATATATATATATATGGTACAGACACAAAGTTTGGACACACCTTCTCATTCAGAGTTTTCTTTATTTTCAGGACTATGAAAATTGTAGATTCACAATGAAGGCATCAAAACTAGGAATTAACACATGTGAAATTATATACATTACAAAAAAGTGTGAAACAACTGAAAATATGTCATATTCTAGGTTTTTCAAAGTAGCCACCTTTTGCTTTGATTACTGATTTGCACACTCATTCTCTTGATGAGCTTCAAGAGGTAGTTACCTGAAAGGAGTTTGAAGGAGTTCCCAGAGATGCTTAGCACTTGTTGGCCCTTTTGCCTTCACTCTGCGGTCCAGCTCACCCCAAACCATCTCGATTTGGTTCAGGTCCGGTGACTGTGGAGGCCAGGTCACCTGGCGCAGCACCCCATCACTCTCCTTATTGGTCAAATAGCCCTTACACAGCCTGGAGGTATGTTTGGGGTCAATGTCCTGTTGAAAAATAAATGATGGTCCAACTAAATGCAAACCGGATGGAATAGCATGCCGCTGCAAGATGCTGTGGTAGACATGCTGGTTCACTATGCCTTCAATTTTGAATAAATCCCCAACAGTGTCACCAGCAAAGCACCCCCACATCATCACAACTCCTCCTCCACACCAGCACACCTGTGAAGTGAAAACCATTTAAGGTGACTACCTCTTGAATCTCAACAAGAGAATGACAAGAGTGTGCAAAACAGTAATCAAAGCAAAAGTTGGCTACTCTGAAGAACCTAGAATATTACATATTTTCAGTTGTTTCACACTTTTTTGTTAAGTGTATAATGTGTTAATTCATAGTTTTGATGCCTTCAGTGTGAATCTACAATTTTCATAGTCATGAAAATAAAGAAAACTCTGATTGAAAAGGTGTTTTCAAACTTTTGGTCTGTACTGTATATATATATATATATATATATATATATATATATATATATATATATATTCTTGAAAAAGGCCACATGGGTGGCTGAAATGTAGCTCTTTGGAAATGTAATAAACCACCGTTATATGGACTTCTGTGTACTGCAGAAACTTTCTTTTTTGCTTGGATAACTGTGGGCCTTGGACCTGGGCTGTTTATGCTGTCTTGCACCTAACTACTTTGAGATGCTGAGGTGCTTCTGATCCTCAAATTGTTCATATATATATATATATATATATATATATATATATATATATACACACACATACATTTCTAGCTGCTAAAGCATATTACTATCGTGATAAATTAGGAAAACTCCTGTAATAAATTAGGAAAACTACTATGCCCAATTGTACTCCAAAGCTCTTAACAATTGTCATCTTTATCGGACTCTAATAGGGAGTTTTTTAATGCACTTGTTGGAGTGGAGGAGGTGCAGTGAGCCATCCGCAACTTAACCAATGACAAAGCCCCCAGGCCCAGATGACTTTACGGGAGAATTTTTTTAAATCTTGGCCGAGGCGGTTAGCGCACCTCTGCAGGCTATGTATTGGGAAATATTTACAACTGGGATGTATCCACCAATGGGCAATTTAGCCTATATCAAAGTTATACCATAAACAGAGCAAAGACTCTATATTACCAGGCTCCTACAGGCCTTTATCGCTAATCAATGTAGACTTTAAACTGATCTTGAAAATACTTGCGGATAGGCTGGAGGTGCTCCTTCCCTCTCTGATAGGTCTGCACCAAGTAGAGTTTGTTAAAGGGAGGGTGATGGTGGCAAACATTAGGACAGTACTGGCTATGCTGAGATGGAGCCTTGCTCCAACCAGGTTCCAGACCTGCTTGCTCTAGATGCTGAGAAAGCATTTGATAATGTATATTGGGCCTGGGTGGATAAGGTTCTTGATATAGCGGGATTCGAGGTCCATTCAGAATGTATATTCAGGCCTTATACATCTACCCATCAGCAGCAATTCATTGTCCGGGCACTGTGTTCTGGCCTTTCCCACTATCAGGGTTGCCCCCTGTCGCCTCTTTTATTCAGTTTAGCATTAGAACCTATGGCTTGCTATAACCTGTCTTCTTCTCTATATGAGGGCATTACAGTTGGGCAGATGGGCAGACAGTGCTTAAAATAGTTCTAAGGTTGAATTTTATTTCCTAATTTCCCTGATGATCAGCTTCCAGGCATATTCTCTTTCCTGCGTATCTTTGATACATACTCCGGTTGAACGGTGAATGTTTTTAAATGCCAGCTCTTACACCTGGAACCCACAGAATCCCTTAATAGCACTTCTATCCCGGTCACTGTTGTCAACACTCCCCTTGCTTATCTGGGCATTAAGTTGGGTTGCACCCCTTTTATCCTTGTATAATCTTAACTTACCTCCCCTGATCAAAAAAATAGAAGCAGAGTTTCAGTGCTGGAGCTCTCTACCTTTGTCACCAGTGGGTAGAATGCACATCACTAAGATGATGTCTCAAAAATAATGTCCCAAAATTTTTATATCCTGTACAGACTATCCCCCTTCTCTTTCATCATGATGACACCCAGAAGCTCCAGTCAGAATTTGTTAAATTCAATTCAGTTTCAATTTGGAATGGCAAGGGGCCTAGACTAGCCTATGACACTCTCTGCTTGCCAAGACTTCAAACTGTCCGACATTAGATTATATATTCCAGCAACCTTGGCAAGACATATCAAGGATTGAATACATGGTTACATAGTTAGTACAGTTGAAAAAGACATACATCCATCAAGTTCAACCAGTGAATTGAAGGGTAGGGGTGTGGTGGGATATTGGGGGAAGGGATGGGATTTTATATTTCTGCATAAGCATTAATGTTATTTTGTTCCAGGAATGTATCTAACCATGTTTATTAATCGTTCCTGCTGGGACTAGTTCCTGAGGTAGACTGTTCCATAAATTCATTCACTTTAATCGCTCCTCATAGCTAAGATGTTTCATGCCCCATATTAGTTTAGTCGCCCATCTCTGCACCCTTTCCAGCTCCACAGTGTCCCTTTTATGGACTGGTGCCCAAAACTGAACAGCATATTCCAGGTGAGGCCGAACCAATGCTTTATAAAGTGGGAGTATTATGTCCCTGTCCCTCGAGTCCATGCCTCTTTTGATACATGACAATATCCTGCTGGCCTTGGAAGCAGCAGCCTGACATTGCATGCTATTCTGTAGTCTATGATCTACAAGAACACCCAGGTCCTTCTCTACCAGTGACTCTGCCAGTTTAACATGCATGCAGGTTATTAGTACCCAGATGCATAACTTTACATTTATCCACATTGAACCTCATTTGCCAGTGGGTGCTCAGACACTTAGTCTATCCAAGTCATCTTGTAACTTATGCACATCCTCTATAGACTGTACCATGCTACAAAGCTTGGTGTCATCTGTAAAGAAAGAAACAGTGCTGTTAATGCCATCCACTATATCATTGATAAATAAATTAAACAACAGCGGGCCCAGTACTGAACCTTGGGGTACACCACTAATAACTGGGGACCAATCAGAGTACGAATCATTGACCACCACTCTCTGGGTGCGATCCATGAGCCAGTGTTCAATCCAGTTACAAACTAAAGTTTCCAAGCCCAAAGACCTTAACTTACCTGTCTGACGACTATGAGGGACAGTATCAAACGCTTTAGCAAAATCCAGAAACACTATATCCACAGCCATTCCTCTGTCAAGGCTTCTACTCACCTCTTCATAAAAGCAAATTAGATTGGTTTGACAACTTCTATCCTTAGTAAACCCATGCTGGCTATCACTTATAATACAATTATCCCCTATGTATTCCTGTATGTAATCCCATATAAGTCCTTCAAACAATTTACCCACAATGCACGTTAAACTTACCGGTCTATAATTTCCTGGGAAGACCTAGAGCCCTTCTAGAAGATTGGTACCACATTCGCCTTGCGCCAGTCCCTTGGCACAATACCAGACACCAGAGAATAGGACACAATTCTTCTCTAATATCTTGAATCACAATTGGTTTGTCCATGGTCTCTGTCCAGAATTATATACACCAAACGGCAACATCTACTATCCCACTTAAAACATAACTCTTTTATATCAGACACGGTAAATGCATGGAAGGTCATTAGCTAACTTTATCATTTAACATTCAGCCTTTCCAAGTACCAACCTCTGAGGACAACCCTGGCTCTCACTACATGAGTAATGTATCCCTGTTATAAAGATGAGCAACAGCTTAGCATCAGGACCTTTGGGAATCTACTAGATTCCGGCACAGGCCATTACTTGAAATGGGAGGTATTTCAGGACAAATTATCACTTTCCCCCACTCATTGATGGCTCTATAACCAATTTCCCTCCTATTTTAAGTAATTAGTTTTCACTTTCATGAATGTGGAGACTCCAAACGAGCACAATGAAATCTTACGCTGTCCGATAACATAAGTTTCCCTGTCATAAATATAAGGGTCTCTCGGGGGAAATAACCATGAAACAGATATCTCAACAGGCCTTAACTAAATTGTCATCACATACAGATGTTCCGGACCTAGCAGACAAAATACAGGGGGAACTTAAAGTAGGCATTGTACACCTAATGAGGCTCTTAGAGAGAGCTACTAGAAAATAGTTCACAAAGCCAGGCATGCCTTTAAAGGGGTACTCCGGGGCTTACACATCTTATCCCCTATCCAAAGGATAGGGGATAAGATGCCTGATCACGGGAGTCCCGCAGCTGGGGACGCCCGCGATCATGCACGCGGCACCCCATTTGTAATCAGTTCCCGGAGCGTATTCGCTCCGCCCCTCAATGCAAGCCTATGGGAGGGGGCGTGATAGCTATCACGCCCCCTCTTGTATGCTTGCATTGAGGGGCGGAGCGTGACATCACACGGGGGTGTGACGTCACATGCCTCCGGCCCTGCGGTCGACCTTAATCAGACCTGGAGCAAACAGCTGCGGGACTCCCGCGATCAGGCATCTTATCCCCTATCCTTTGGATAGGGGATAAGATGTGTAAGCACCGGAGTACCCCTTTAACATAGCACATAGTATAGGGATGATACATTATATGTCTGCCTGCCCAAAATGTAATTTAGCTATGGCAGACCTTTGGCATTGCCTTTGGCAAAGCACCTTTGGGAACAAATCCGGACCTCTATTAATCCATTAAGGACTCAGCCCTTTTTTACCTTAAGTACTCAGCAATTCTGACCACTGTCACTCTATGCATTAATAACTCTGGGATGCTTTTACCGTTTATTCTGATTCTAAGATTGTTTTTTTCCTAACATATTCTACTTTAACATAGTGGTAAATTTCTAGCGTTACTTGCATCCTTTCTTGGTGAAAAATCCCCAAATTTAATGAAAATTTGGAAAATGTTTGCATTTTTCTAACTTTTAAACTCTCTGCTTGTAAGGAAAATGGATATTCCAAATACATTTTATATTGATTGTTATAAGAAAGTTGACATGTTTTTTTTTCTTTTTCATGACATTAGAGGACTTCAAAGTATAGCATCAATTTTCAAAATTTTCCCGAAAATTTCAAAATCTGACCAGTTAAGTTTGAAGTGGATTTGAGGGACCTTTCTGTGAGAAATACCCCATAAATTACAACATTATAGAAACTACAACCCTCACATTATTCAAAATGACATTCAGAAAGTTTGTTGACCCTTTAGGTGTTTCACAAGAATAGCAGAAAAGTGGAGGAGAAAAATCAAATTCTACATTTTTACACTAACATGTTCTTGTAACCCCATTTTTTTTCATTAAATGGAGAAAAAGCCCCCATCATTTGTAGCTTAATTTCTCTGGAGTATGGAAATACCTCATATGTTGACATAAAGTGCTCTGTGGGCTCACAACATGGCTCAAGAGGGAAAGAGCAACTGTGGGATTTTTGAAAATTAATTTTGCTGTCATGGTTTTTGGGGGTCATGTTGCATTTAGGAAGCCTCCATGGTGCCAGAACAGCAAAAAATCCCCCACATGGCATACTATTTTGGAAACTGGACCCCAAAATTTAAGCCCAATTTCTCCCGATTAAGAAAATGCCCCAAATGTGGACGTTAAGTGCTCTGCTGGTGCACTACAATGCTCAGAAGAGAAGGAGCAAAATTTGGCTTTTTGAAAGAGAATTTTGCTGAACAGTTTTTTGGGGGGCATGTTGCATTTAGAAAGTCCCCATGATGCCGGAACAGCAAAAAAAAAAAACACATGGCATACTATTTTGGAAACTACACCCCTCAAGGAATGTAAGAAGGGGTACAGTGAGCCTTAATACCTCACAGGTGTTTGTGTCCTTAAGGACTCGTAAACGGGGGCGTATGGGTACGGGAAAATGGAAAATTAGATTTTTAACACTAAAATGATGGTGTTACCCCAAATTTTTCCTTTTTACAAGGGGTAATAGGTGAAAATGGACCCAGAAATTTGAAGCCAATTTCTCCTGATTAAGAAAATGCCCCATATGTGGACGTTGAGTGCTCTTCTGGCGCACTACAATGCTCAGAAGAAAAGGAGCAAAATTTGTCTTTTTGAAAGAAAATTTAGCTGAAATGGTTTTTGGGGGCATGTTGCATTTAGAAAGTCCCCAGGGTGCCATAACAGCAAAAAAAAAAAAAAAAAAAAAAAAGGGCACATCACATACTATTTTGAAAACTACACCCCTCAAGGAACGTAACAAGTGGTATAGTGAGCCTTTACAATCCACAGGTGATTGATGACTGCGTTGAAGTTGGACGTGAAAATGGAAAATTTGATTTTTAACACTAAACTGAAAGTGTTACCCCAAATTTTTCTTTTTCCCAAGAGGTAATAAGAAGAAATGGACCCCAAAATTTGAGGCTAAATTTCTCTCAATTAAGAAAATGCCCCATATGTGGACGTTAAGTGCTCTACTGGTGCACTACAGGTTTCAAAACAGAAGGAGCGCCATTGGACTTTTGGAGACATAATTTGATGAAATTGAAATCTGGTGCCATGTGCATTTACAAACCTCCCATAGTGCCAGAACAGCAGAAACCACCCACATGTGACCCCATTTTGGAAACTACACCCCTTACAGAATTTAATAAGGGGTGCAGTGAGTATTTATACCCCACTGGCATTTGACAGATCTTTGGAACAGTGGGCTGTACAAATGAAAATTTAATTTTTTCATTTTCACGGACCACTGTTCAATTAATCTGTCAGACACCAGAGGGGTGTAAATGCTCACTGCACCCCTTATTACATAACGTGAGGGGTGTAGTTTCTAAAACTGGGTCACATGTGGGGGGGTCCACTGTTCTGGCACCACGGGGGAATTTATAAACACACATGGCCTTCAATTCGAGATGCATTCTGTTTCCAAAAGCCCAATGGCGCTCCTTCTCTTCAGAGCAGTGTAGTTCGCCCGAAGAGAACTTTACATCCACACATGGGGCATTTCCATACTCAGGATAAATGGGGTAACAAATTTTGGGGGGCTTTTTTTCCTATTGTCCCTTGTGAAAATTAAAAATGTGGGATAACACCAGCATTTTAGTGAAAAAAAATAAAAAGTTTAAATTTTCATGTCCAACTTTAACGAAAATTTTTCAAACACCTGTTGGGTGTTAAGGCTCACTATACCCTATGTTACGTTTCATGAGGGGTGTAGTTTCCAAAATGGGGTCACATGGGGGTATCTATTTGTTTGCGTTTTATGTCAGAACTGCTGTAACAATCAGCCACCCCTGTGCAAATCACCTCAAATGAGCCTTGTTGTGCACCTGCAGAGCATTTTCCATCCGCGTATGGGGTATTTCCGTACTCAGAATAAATTGTGTTACAAATTTTGGGGGTGTTTTTTTCCTTTTATTTCTTGTGAAAATGAAAAGTATGGGGCAACACCAGCATGTTAGTGTAAAAAAAATTACATAATTTTTTTTTTACAATAACATGCTGGTTTAGACCCCAACTTTACCTTTTCATAAGGGGTAAAAGGAGAAAAAGCCCCCCAAAATATGTTATGCAATTTCTCCTGAGTACGGAGATACCTCATATGTGGCACTAAACTGTAGCCTTGAAGTAAGAGAGTGCCATGCGCATCCGAGGCCTGAATTGGGGATTTGCAAAGGGACTGACCCGGATGCAAGAATTACAGTTGCCTCCGATACCAAAATTACCCTATGGCAGTGTTCCCCAAACAGGGTGCCTCCAGCTGTTGCAAAACTCCCAGCATGCCTGGACAGTCAATGGCTGTCCAGCAACACTGGGAGTTGTTGTTTTGTAACAACTGGAGGCTCCGTTTTAGAAACCATGCAATACTAGACATTTCTCATTTTTATTGGGGGCAGGGTAACTGTGTAGGGGTATATGTATATGTAGTGTTTTACCCTTTATTTTGTGTAGGTGTAGTGTAGTGTTTTTAGGATACAATCACATGGGCGGGTTCACAGCGAGTTTCCCACTGGGAGTTTGAGCTGCAGCGGAAAATTTGCTGCATCTCAAACTTGCAGCGAGAAACTCACTGTAAACCCGACAGTGTGATTGTACCCTGTGCATTTACATGGTGGGGTGGGCAAAACTCCAGCTATTGCAAAACTACAACTCCTAGCATGCCCTTTGACTGTCCGTGCATGCTGGGGGTTGCAGTTATGCAACAGCTGGAGGCACACTGGCTGCAAAACACTGAATTAGGTAACAAACTCTGTGTTACGCAACCAGTGAGCCTTCAGCTGTAGCAAAAACTACAACCCCCAGCATGCTGAAAAACTACATCTCTCAGCAGGCTGATACTGTCCCGGCATGCTGGGAGTTGTAGTTCTGCAACATTTGAAGGGCCAGATGTTACAGAACTACAACTCCAAGCATGCCTGGACAGTCTGAGCATGATTGGAGTTGTAGTTTTGTAACATATGTAGGGCTACAGCTTGGGCACCACTGTATAGTGGTCTCCAAACAGTGGCCCACCAGATGTTGCAAAACTACAACTTCCAGCATGCTCAGACAGCCTTTGGCTGTCTGAGCATGCTGGGAGTTGTAGTTTGGCAACTCCTAGAAGGCAGCAGTGAAGGTCACTTACCACAGATCTTTACTGCTGCCTTCACCGCTGCTCCGCCACCTCTTCCTCACTGCTGCAGATCCCGCCGCCGATCCTGACGCTGCCTACGCCAATCCTGACGCGAACGCCGGTTCTTGGCCGAGGCTGTTAGCGCACCTCTACAAGCTATGTATGGGGAAATATTTACAACTGGGATGTTTCCACCAACAAGCAATTTAGCCTATATCAAAGTTATACCATAAAGAGAGCAAAGACCCTACATTACCAGGCTCCTACAGGACTATATCGCTAATCAATGTAGACTTCAAACTGATCTCGAAAATACTTGCGGATAGGCTGGAGGTGCTCCTTCCCTCTCTGATAGGTCCGCACCAAGTAGAGTTTGTTAAAGGGAGGGTGATGGTGGCAAACATTAGAACAGTACTGGCTACGCTGAGATGGAGCCTTGCTCAAGTGCACAGTTGCACTTGGGGTTTAGTTTCCTGCTATAGCCATGTCCATGCAAATATAAGCCGGCAAGTGTCTTTTAAGGCTTATAGTAATGCACCCTTTTATCTTATTGGGTAGCGTTGGTGGTTTCACCTGTGAGGCCTGCTATATATAGACCAGCAAGGGTGGGGCTTGTAACCTGTCTCCCCCCTCCCATTGTATGTGTGCTGAGTTCACAATGGAGGCAACTGGGGAGCAGTATGCAAGTTGGACCTTAGGCTGCTGTATATCTGGTTCCTGGTTCTATGCATCTGGCCAGGTAAAAAAGGTTAGTGGTTAGGTCCCGCATCACATGAGAAACCTTGGCGAGGTGTGCGGGCTCAGGTATGTCCTTCATATAAGGATATACTGGCTAATGTCTCATTTTTACATCAGTTTTGAGGATTAGCTAATATCATTGTATATATTTACCACAGGATTGAAACCCCACTCTTGTCCATAGGTGCGGGTCCTCTACCTCACTGTTTGTGTGCACAATTGCACTTGGGGTTGAGCACCTGTTATCACCTTGAGACCACGTTGTTTTGTTTTTCTGTTTAAAGTTAGTCATGTTGTACGCATCCATATATACGTTTATCAGGTGTCAAGATGTGATTGTGGTACTTGTGATCGTTTGCAGGCATTCTCCTTGGTATGCAATTTTTGCTGGGGATATCGCCCTTAGCAACGGTTGACAAGTGCAGGACCTCCACCCCAGCGAAGGTGCACAATTGCACTTGGGGTTTAGTTTCCTGCTATAGCCATGTCCATGCAAATATAAGCCGGCAAGTATCTTTTAAGGCTTATACCAATTCACCCTTTTATCTTATTGGGTAGCGTTGGGGGTTTCACCTGTGAGGCCTGCTATATATAGACCAGCAAGGGTGGGGCTTGTTACCTGTCTCCACCCTCCCATTGTATGTGTGCTGAGTTCACACTGGAGGCGACTGGGGAGCAGTCTGCAAGTTGGACCTTAGGCTACTGTATATCTGGTTCCTGGTTCTATGCATCTGGCCAGGTAAAAAAGGTTAGTGGTTAGGTCCTGCATCACATGAGAAACCTTGGCGAGGTGTGCGGGCTCAGGTATGTCCTTCATATAAGGATATACTGGCTAATGTCTCATTTTTACATCAGTTTTGAGGATTAGCTAATATCATTGTACATATTTACCACAGGATTGAAACCCCACTCTTGTCCATAGGTGCGGGTCCTCTACCCCACTGTTTGTGTGCACAATTTCACTTGGGGTTGAGCACCTGTTATCACCATGAGACTATGTTGTTTTGTTTTTCTCTCCAACCAGGTTCCAGCCCTTCTTGCTCTAGATGCTGAGAAAGCATTTGATAATGTATATTGGGCCTGGATGGATAAGGTTCTTGATATAGCGGGATTCGAGGTCCATTCAGAATGTATATTCAGGCCTTATACATCTACCCATCAGCAGCAATTCATTGTCCGGGCACTGTGTTCTGGCCTTTCCCACTATCAGGGTTCCCCCCTGTCGCCTCTTTTATTCAGTTTAGCATTAGAACCTATGGCTTGCTATAACCTGACTTCTTCTCTATATGAGGGCATTAAAGTTGGGCAGATGGGCAGACAGTGCTTAAAATAGTTCTACTGTTGATATATTGTTATTTCCTAATTCCCCTGATGATCAGCTTCCAGGCATATTTTCTTTCCTGCGTAACTTTGGTACATACTCCTGTTGAACGGTGAATGTTTTTAAATGCCAGCTCTTACACCTTGACCCCAGAGGATCCCTTAATAGCACTTCTATCCCGGTCATTGTTGTCAACACTCCCCTTGCTTATCTGGGCATTAAGTTGGGTTGCACCCCTTTTGTCCTTGTATAATTTAAACTTCCCTACCCTGATCAAAAAAATAGAAGCAGAGTTTCAGTGCTGGAGTTCATCAGTGCACATCACTAAGATGATGTCTCAAAAATGATGTCCCAAAATGTTTATATCCTGTACAGACTATCCCCCTTTTCTTTTATCATGATGACACCCAGAAGCTCCAGTCAGAATTTGTTAAATTCATTTGGAATGGCAAGGGGCCTAGAGTAGCCTATGACACTCTCTGCTTACCAAGGCTTCAAACTGTCTGACATTAGATTATATATTCTAGCAACCTTGGCAATACCTATCAAGGATTGGATACATGGGACACAATTCTTCTCTAATACCTTGAATCACAACTGGTTTGTCCATGGTCTCTGTCCAGAATTATACACACCAAACGGCAACATCTACCATCCCACTTAAAAGATAACTCTTTTATATCAGACACGGTAACTGCATGGAAGGTCAATAGCAAACTTTATCATTTAACATTCAGCCATTCCAAGTACCAACCTCTGAGGACAACCCTGGCTCTCACTACATGAGTAATGTATCCCTGTTATAAAGATGGGCAACAGCTTAGCATCTTGACCTTTGGGAATCTACTAGATTCTGGCACAGGCCATTACTTGAAATGGAAGGTATTTCAGGGCAAATTATCACTCTCCCCCACTCATAGATGGCTCTATAACCAATTTCCCTCCTATTTTAAGTCATTAGTTTTCACTTTCATGAATGTGGAGACTCCAAACGAGCACAATGAAATCTTACACTGTCCGTTAACATAAGTTTCCCATGCAGCCGGTTGGCTACCTCAGGGCAGGATGCCTGGCTACAGCCATCCGCGGTAGCATGCCTATGCCTGCATCTAGTGCTAGACATCACTAGTCTAGGAGCAATCAACAGCTAATATTGGGGTGCCTTACCTCTCTCCACAGCACGGCTGCATGCTCCCGTCCTCTGTGAGGTCCTGCGATCGGTCTACGGGCCATAGCAGGAAGCGTTGGGTGCTTGGTAAGTTTTGTTAAGCTGTAGTTTCTAGTTAGCTTATCATGTGCATATATTTGCAAAAACCTTCTAAAATGTTGTATACAAATTTTGGTGTAGTATATTTTTATTTGGCAGGAAACCATTTTATACGTAATTTTTTATCCCAAAAGGTTTTATTTAACTATGGTTTTATTTTCCTGACTATGTACTGTATTATTTGTGTACCTTTAAGACCAATGCACTTTAGCGCAGGAAGGGACTGGCTCTGTGGTTGTCGATCCGCCGTTTAGGGTGGATGAGCAAGTAGGCAGGGAGAGATATTATAGGGACAGCTTAGGGCTCACTCTCCCTGTCCATCCCATCAGTCATGCCAGACGGGAAGGACAGGGAGAGGGAGACCTAAGCTTTCCCTAGAGACACTCTCCGTGCCAACTTGCCCATCCACCATAAATGGCGGATCGACAACCACGGTGCACTAAAGTGCATTGGGAGTAAAAGTACACAAGTAATACAGTACTTAGTCATGACCAGGTCTCTAAACAAGAGTAGTAAATACAGAGCACAGGTACAAGCAAGACTCACAGTGTAAACAGAGACTAAGATAACAAAGGTACAGACGTACATAATCCTAAAAACCGACAGATGTACATAAAACCAAGCAAACTAAAATTCATCTTAAAAAGGCACAATAACCATGGTTAAAACTCAGATATAAACAGACAGACTAAAACAGTCATAATCAGAACTACAGAGTGGGCCTTTTATATGGATACACCTTAATAAAATGGGAATGGTTGGTGATATTAACTTCCTGTTTGTGGCACATTAGTATATGATTGGGGGGGGGGGGGGACTTTTCAAGATGGGTGGTGACCATGGTGGCCATTTTGAAGTTGGACATTTTGAATCCAACTTTACTTTTATCAATAGGAAGAGGGTCATGTGACACATCAACTTATTGGGAATTTCGCAAGAAAAACAATGATGTGCTTGGTTTTAACTTAACTTTATTCTTTCATGAGTTATTTACAAGTTTCTGACCACTTATAAAATATGTTCAAAGTGCTGTCCATTGTGTTGGATTGTCAATGCAACTCTCTTTTCCCACTCTTCACACAATGATAGCAACACCACAGGAGAAATGCTAGCACAGGCTTCCAGTATCCGTAGTTTCAGGTGCTGCACATCTCATATTTTCACAGCATAGACAATTGCCTTCAGATGACCCCAAATATAAAAGTCTAAGGGGGTCAGATCGGGAGACCCTGGGGGCCATTCAAATGGCCCACGACGACCAATCCACTTTCCAGGAAACTGTTCATCTAGGAATGCTCTGAATTGACACCCATAATGTGGTGGTGCACCATCTTGCTGGAAAAACTCAGGGAACGTTCCAGCTTCAGTGAATAAAGAGGGAAACACATCATCATGTAGCAATTTTGCATATCCAGTGGCCTTGAGGTTTCCATTGATGAAGAATGGCCCCTCTATCTTTGTACCCCATATACCACACCATACCATCAATTTTTGTGTTCCAACAGTCTTGGAGGGATCTATCCAATATGGGTTAGTGTCAGACCAATAGCGGTGGTTTTGTTTGTTAACTTCACCATTCACATTAAAGTTGGCCTTATCACTGAACAAAATTTTCTGCTTAAACTGAGGGTCCTGTTCCAATTTTTGTTTTGCCCATTCTGCAGCACCTGAAACTGCTGAGACTGGAAGCCTTTGCTAGCATTTCTCCTTAGGTGTTGTTATCAGTGTGTGAAGAGTGGGAGAAGAGGGTTGCATTGACAATCCAACACAATGGGCAACACATTGAACACATTTTATAAGTGTTCAGAAACCTGTAAATAACTCATGAAAGAATAAAGGTATGTTAAAACCAAACACATCATTGTTTTTCTTGTGAAATTCCCAATAAGTTTGATGTGTCACATGACCCTCTTCCTATTGAAAAAAAAACAAAAGTTGGATTCAAAATGGCTGACTTCAAAATGGCCGCCATGCTCACCACTCATCTTGAAAAGTTTCCCCCCTCACATATACTAATGTGCCACAAACAGGAAGTTAATATCACCATTCCCATTTTATTAAGGTGTATCCATATAAATTGCCCACCATGTAGAACTAATCACAGTTACAACAGAGCTCAGGTTTTAAAGCCACGCCCAAGCTGGCATAGGCTGATAGCATTTAGTCTTCCAACCCAAGGAAGAATTAACACAGAAAGCAATTCATCCACATCCTTGTGTCTGCACACCAAACCAAAAAATGGACATTACAACTATGTTACATTACAACAAGAGTTATTAGGTTAGATAGATATAATACACAGATAGTAGGTATATATATATATATATATATATATATATATATATATATATATATATATATATATATATTGTTTTATAAGATTATAGCCCAGGAATTGAAGCCTGTCCTCAGAGTTAGATTTGTACATTACTTCTAGTAAAAAAATATTAACCCTTCCAGTACTTTTCAACTGCTGTATACTACAAAATAAG
Organism: Hyla sarda; assembly: GCF_029499605.1. NCBI lineage: Eukaryota > Metazoa > Chordata > Amphibia > Anura > Hylidae > Hyla > Hyla sarda. The sequence goes on along the minus strand of NC_079190.1, from coordinate 149,918,842 downwards.
TTGAGTTGTCCTTTCCAGCCTGACCACAGTGCTCTCTGCTGACACCTCTGTCCATGTCAGGAACTGTCCGGAGCAGGAGCAAATCCCCATAGCAAACCTCTGCTGCTCTGGACAGTCCTGACATGGACAGAGGTGTCAGCAGAGAGCACTTCCTGTGAAACACACCAGTTCAGTGTGAGAAGCGTGCAGGTGTGTCTCTGTTTGAGCTCTCCAGGACTTCCAAGCTGACTACAGAGGCAGGTGTTCTAACAGCTTTTCCCAGGAGGGTGGCAGACTCCTGGGGAGAGCCTCCCTGCAAGGAGCCCCGGGAATCTCGGGGCTCCACTTCCTGTTCCAGGCTGGTGGGGGGTGGAGAGAAGCCAATTACAGCCAGTCTTCCGGCCTGTGTGAGAAAATCTAGCAGGGACCGCAGTAATGTGGTCCTTGCTCCCCAGGCCACGGCGAGTAGTGGAAAGGCCACTAGTGGCAGGAAGGCCAAGAAAAGCCTGCAGAATGTTGAGATGTGGGGCAACCGAGACCCGAAAGAGTCCACGGAAATATATTGCTCCAGGATGACGGCTCGGTTTACAGAGTACGACCGCTGTGGGAAAGAACTAAAGGCAGCCAGGGATGATTTGCGCCTGGCCCAAAACCTGGCTGACAGGGGTCCCAAGAAAAAACGACCCGAGCTGAGGGTGAGAATACAATTCCGGAAAACAGAGATTAAGGCGTTGGAAGAAAGGAGAAAGGTCCTTTTGGAAGGCAGTGGACTCTTCCGAGAAAAATTGCTAAACAAGGACTGATTCACCACCATGAAATCCCCAGGTAAGGAGGTGGTGGATGATGGGGAGAGTAGTGGCGGTGAGGAGGAGGAGGAGGTGGAGGAGCAGTCAGAGATTGTCGGAGAGGCTGAGGGGAGGGTGGAGAGTGTGGTGTTGGATGGTGGGGCCCCTGCTGTCTGTGTCACCCCTAACCCCCCCCCCTCCTGTAAAGACCACCTTGCTGCTGCTCAAATGGTGGCCTTACCTGTGTCATCTGCTGATGAGAGCGAGGAGGACAGTGATGGCGGGGTGCTCCGGGCCATAATCCTGCCGGAATCCCCCACTTACTTCCAGAACCTATCTTTTGGTGATGATCTGGGCCCTGAAGGAGGGAAGAAAAAAGGGCAGATGAGCAAAAAGAAGAGGAAAGTGGGAGAAGTCACCCGTTTTGTATTTAGTCCTTTCCAGCAGTCTGGGCCGGCTGAGAAGTCGGTTCAGGCTGCTGGGCCCTACACTCTGCAAGACCCCACTTCTGAGGTGGAGCGGGGCCAGCACGGGGGGTACAGTGTGAAATCCAAGATGGCGGAGGGAGATGCTGAGAAGCCCTCCTGTCCTGTCGGTAGGGAAGGGCAGGACAGGCTTGAAGTGGGGGGTGGTCCCCTGGGCATTGCTGGTGATGCAGGGCACTCCCCTGTGAGGGGGGGGGAGTGTCCGGGCATCAGCTGGACAGTCCATGCGGTCGTTCAGTGCAAGTGCTGACATAATGGAAACTTCCCCTGTGAGGGAGGGGATTTCCTACACGTCACATGGTGAAGGAGGAGGGGCGGCCCTGCTCATGGAAGTGACGTCAGGAGATGGAACTAGTGACATCAGTGGCAGAGATGTGATGCCAGAGGCAGAGTTAGTGACATCGGCACCAGCAGTCTGTCTCAAGCCAGCAACATTACAGTATATCCCGGCCAGCTCAGCCAAAAGTAAGAGTGAAAAAGTTACTGCACTAAAAGGGTTTAGTAATACCTGTGTGGATGAGAGGAGTGGTAGTACTGTGGATGAGAGTAGTGATAGTGCTGTGAATGGGAGGAGTGGTAGTGCTGTGAATGAGAGGAGTAGTGCTGTGAATGGGAGGAGTGGAAGTACTGTGGATGAGAGGAGTAGTGCTGTGAATGAGAGGAGTGGTAGTGCTGTGAATGAGAGGAGGAGTGCTGTGAATGGGAGGAGTGGAAGTACTGTGGATGAGAGGAGTAGTGCTGTGAATGGGAGGAGTGGTAGTGCTGTGAATGGGAGGAGTGGAAGTGCTGTGGATGAGAGGAGTGGTAGTGCTGTGAATGTGAGGAGTGGAAGTGCTGTGGATGAGAGGAGTGGTGCTGTGAATGGGAGGAGTGGTAGTGTTGTGAATGGGAGGAGTGGTAGTGCTGTGGATGGGAGGAGTGGTGCTGTGAATGGGAGGAGTGGTAGTGGTGCAGATGGGAGGAGTGGTAGTGCTGTGGATGAGAGGAGTGGTAGTGGTATGAATAGGAGGAGTGTCATGGATGGGAGGAATCATTGTGGTGTAAGTGCTGGTGGCTCTGGTGTGTCGGGGTCTGGTCCGGCTGCCCCCCCCCCCAGTCGCCAGGAGTTATGCAAGTGTGGCGGCTGGGGGTTCGGGAGGTTCAGGGAGTTCTTTACCCTTGGAATCTGGAAATGGTCACTTGCAGCGGCGCCTCCTGGAGGTGCTTAGGAGAGGAGAGAGGACGCTCCAGGTAGAGGGAAAGGAGATGGACCTGTCTTTTTGGGTGGAGAGACATGGTCTTGGAGCGTTCCGAGAAAAAGATGGGGAGATCGTATGGTCCCTCCATACACCCGGGCAGGAGGCTAGCCGCAGGAATGTGGCCCGTTTGGTGTGGACTGGCAATGATGCGTGCCCCCAAAGGGGCAAGGTGGTGGAGCTTCTGCTCCAGATGGTTTTCAGGGCAAGGGACATCTTTGCCCTGATTCACCCCTTCAGCTCCTCTGAGTTTGGCGTCAGCTTTGTTAGGCCAGAGGGACTTGATCTTTTCTGGTCTAATTATGAGCTGATGAAGAACGAGCCCGGATGGCGGAATTTTGCTGTAAAAGCGGTATTCCTGCCAAAGCATGCTGAAGAAGGTATTAACCCGTAATGAGTCACTTTCATGCTACGATATCATGACCTGGCTGGGCAGGTACGGGGAGGTGACGGACGTACCCCGAAATAATTTTGATGAACACGGGATCTGGTCTGGGGCCTGGACGTTTTCCGTCCGTCTCAGGAGTTCAGGGAACACAGTCCTTGGACGCGACAGGATTCACGTCTTCTACCAAGAACAGCCGAACCTGTGTCACAGGTGTGGTGACCCCAACCATTTTAGTGCAAACTGCTTTCAGCAGATATGCGCCCTCTGCTGTGGGGTGGGTCACCTGGCAGCCACCTGTGGGCAGATTAGGTGTAACTTGTGTGGTGACTTAGGTCACCCTTTCAGCCGGTGTCCGCGCTCCTTTTCCTATGCTGCGACCACTCCTGCTGGGTAGAGCCTGTCGGTTGCCTCAGTGGGGGAGGGGACCAGCCATGGAGAAGGGGCACCAAAACCAGTGAGGGAGAAGCACAAGACCCCCTCTCAGGTGAGGCGAGAGGAGAAGCGCAGGTTGGAGAGGGTCCAGGAGAATTCCCAGGTGCCAGGGGTAGCTCTGGGTCCCTCTCCAGGAACGGGCTCAGTTGGTCAGCAATCTGAGGTTTTGGGTGAGACTGAGTTGGATGAGGAGGTCGGGAGAATTCGCAGAGAGGAGGGTGAGATTGCCCTCTCCTCCAGTTCTTCCCAATACGAAACTGTGGATGAGGAGGAGGAGGGAGGGCAGAAACGAAATGGTGACCGTAAAAAGAAGAAGAGGAGGAGGAAAAGGGGAAAAAGTAAGGAGGTTCTGTTCCCCTCTTCTGTTACAGCCCCAGACCTGAAAAGGAACATCCCAGTCTCCGACCCTCTGATCGTCCTCTCTAATCGGTATGAGGCCCTTGGGGATACTATCTCGCCTCCTCCTCTTGAGGGGGAGGAAGAGGGGCGGGAAGTGGTGCAGACTCAAGGGGGCGCCGAGCCTTCCACCCCTGAGGTGGTTTCCTCAAGGGGGAAGGCAACTCTGGATTCCAAAGGTAAAGATACTGGGATGGATTTATCCCACAGCCTTAAAAGGGGTAAGGGGTCTTCCTCTGACTCAGATGGGGTGGGGGAAAGGAGAGCAAGAAGGTGTAAGGGATAGAAGGCCGTCTAACTCAATCACCCTGTATGGCGGCACTCACCCCATTGACGCTGGCATCTATTAATTGTGCCAGCATAAAGTCTGATACGGCTAGATTTGCAGCCTTTGATTTTCTCGGCCGCGTTGAAGCCGACATTTTCTTTTTACAGGAGACCAGGTTGTCAAATCTAGCCTCTCTGGTAAAAGCCAGGAGAGAGTCCCTCCCACTGGTCTCTTGCGGCTGAGCCGTATAGTGGGGTGGCGGTCCTTTTTACCGCTCCTGTTGAATGCCGACGGGTTATTGAATTAGAAATGGGGAGGTGCCTGATCCTAGATGTCCTCTTGAAGGGGCAAGAGCTCCGGCTCATTAACATCTACGCCCGCAAACTAAGCGGGCCGTAAAGATCTCTTTATGAGGATTAAGCCCTTTCTTTTTACGAGTCGACAGGTGATCTTTGGAGGGGACTTCAATAATGTCACGAGGTCCCAAGGTAGGAGAGGCTCCAATGGTCCGCTGACTTGCGATAGTGTGGCACTGATTAGCATAGCTAGAGAAGCTCGCCTAGAGGACGCCCACACCCGGAACCCCTCGGGCCACGTGGGTTTCACCTATCATCAAGGTAGTCGCAGGTCTAGAATAGATAGGTTTTATTTAAAGGAGGAAGCCGTCTCTTCCGCAGTGTCCGTGGTTGAGGTGGAGTTCTCCGATCACTGTATGATTTTGTTTTCCCTGAATGTTTCAGAGACCCCCCCGGATGGGTAAAGGTTACTGGAATCTGAATTTGTCCCTCCTGGAGGAAGCGGAGGTAAGACAGTCCTTTGAGGATTTTCTTCAGAGTCAGGTACCTTTACTGGGCCTATGTAGTAGTAAGTCAGAGTGGTGGGAGATATTCAAGAAGTGGGTTGCAGGGTTCTTCCACCAGCTCTCGAGCCTCAGGTCCCTGAACAGGTATCGCCTGTATCAAGGACTGAGGAGGAAACTCGAGCTTCTCGTCTCGACTGGAGGTAGCTGAGAGGATATTTCCAGAGTGAAATCCTTGCTGATGGGGTGTCAGTACGATAGGCACGCATCTTTGGTTTTTGAGAGGGATTTCGGGAAGTACCGCTCGCCCGACCCTTACAGAAACTGTAAGATGTCAGTGAGTAGTAAAGTCATTTCAGGACTGATTGATAGTACAGAATCTCTGAATCGGTCCAGATCAGGGATCTTGGAGGTCGTCAGATCCTTCTACTCGCACCTCTTGAGGAGGAAGGATCTAGATCGAGACAAGATGTCAGTTTTCCTGACTGAAACCATTCCTGTGCCAGGGGTAGACCCCTCTCTTGATGTTTTGGCAGAAGAAATCAGGGAAGAGGAAGTGAGACTGGCGATCGAGGGGCTTGCCCCTAAGAAGTCGCCAGGTCCGGATGGCATAACATCCGAGTGGTACAGGACCTTTAAGGAGTCTTTAGCTCCCCTCTTGGCTGAGGTATTCAATGAGTGTCTCTCCTTGGGCATTCTGCCGAGGTCAATGCGGAGGTCAGCCCTGATTCTTCTGTCAAAGGGTAAATATCCCAGCCGTATTGAGAATTGGAGGCCCATAGCTCTTCTCAATACGGACAGGAAGCTTCTGGCTAAGATACTGTTTAATCGGCTGGTGAAGTTTGCACCCCGGCTCCTTTCGGGGGCTCAGCACTGCTCTGTTCCAGGCCGAAGCACCTTAAGTGCGGTCCTTAGTGTCAGGGAGGCAGTGGAACAGAGTAGTGCGGGTTTCTGGAACGGGTACTTGCTGTCCCTGGATCAGGCCAAAGGGTTTGATCGGGTGAACCACGAGTACCTCTGGTCTGTCCTCTTGAGATATGGCTTACCGACTACTTTTGTTAATTGGCTTAAGACCTTGTATGCAGGGGCAGAGAGTTTCCCGCTGGTGAACGGTTGGTCTGGCCGCTCTTTTGTGGTGAGGTCCGGAGTCCGTCAGGGTTGTCCTTTGAGCCCGCTGTTATACGTGTTTGCAATCGATCCCTTCGTCCGGAGGGTAGATTGTGGGCCGTTGGCAGGAGTCGGGATGAGTCTGGCGGAGCTGGATGTCACCCAGAGAGTGGTGGCGTACGCTGATGTCACCATTTTCGTGTCCTCGAGAGAGGAGGTCGATGTGGTGATGTTGGAGGTGGATCGCTACTCGGAGGCATCCGGGTCTAAGATCAACCGGAATAAGTGTGAGAGTCTCTGGCTGGGAGAGGGAGATCCCACGTTTGATCTCCCGGACACCCTTCCAGGGCCCCAAGAGTCAGAAAAAGTTTTGGGCATCACATTCAACCAGGATGATTATCCCACCAAAAACTGGGATGGTAAGCTCCAGGATGCCGCTCAGAAGGTGGACCAGTGGAAGGGTTGGTCTATGACTCTCAGGGAAAGGGTACACATGATCAAATTGTACCTGCTCCCCCTGTTTATCTATCTGGGCAGCGTATGTATCTTGCCAGAGGCTTACTACACTAGGATCTACAGCCTGTTTTTCCAACTGTTATGGGGGAACAGGATGAACCTGGTCAAGAGGGAGGTTACGTACCGCACGAGGAGACTAGGGGGTTTATCTATGGTAAACCCGGTGGTGTTCTTAACGAACTCCTTCTTGAAAGCTAACATCTCAAACCTCTGGTCAGAGAGGGCTCCTCCGTGGGTACTCTCCTGCAGGGAATGGTTTCTGCCTTTCTTCCAGGAATGGGAGACAGGAGGGCAAGTGAAGGACCGCAGTACGCCCCATGGATATCTTCCTGCTTATGCTACCCCGACTCTGAAGGTGATACGTCGGTGGGGTGTGGGAGATCAGGACCCAGTCAAGGCCTTGAAAAACGGGTTCTGTTGACCCACTTCCAGAAGCCTCTGGCGCTCAGGGACTGCTCAGGTCGGGATCTGAGGGTGGGGTTGTACCTTTTAAACATGAAAAGGATCCCCCAGAAGTTTTGGGACTTGGCCTGGCGCTGCTTTCAGGGGAAGCTATATGTGAGGGACAATTTGAAGTGTAGGAACTCTGATGACCGGGGATGTCCTCGAGAAGAGTGTGGGGACACGCTGGAAAGCATGGACCACTTCCTGCTTCATTGTCCCTTTAATATAGGGGTTTACAACAGGGTGGGTGCTTCCATCGGCTGGAGTCAACTTGCCGGCCTTACCTATCCGGAGTGGGCTTATGGGGCATTCAGGACCCTGGGTGGCCGAGACCGGGGCACTTTATTCTTAGCTAGTTTAGTGGTTAGGTACTACACATTGAATGCAAGGTGTTTTAGTGTCGACCCAACAGAAAATCCTCTCCGAGGTGGAGGTGTGTAGGGATATCACCGGTGACCTCGGGAAGATCGGGTCTTTGGAGTATGGCAGTCTTGGTAACAGTAGGGCTTCTCTCCTATGGAGAGGGTTTTCTTTTGATGTGCCCTAGGTACTAGACCTTTTGGGTAGAGTACATTTATTTTGGTTAGAGACAGTGTTATCGGGATAGAGATAGGATGAGAACAGGGTTAGTTTGAATGGAGGGATAGAATTAGGGAGAATTGTAGGGGGAGTTAGGGAAAGAGTGTAAAATTATTTTTAAAGTATCAAGTCTGCCATCCTTCTTTCTGGTGGTGGGTTAATGCATGTGCACGCTAGCTTTTTGTTTTGTTTTTAAGCTGATATGGTATGAAGGGCTTACAGGCTACCAAACTTGGGCCTAAAGTGGGTTGTGGTTCAGTGTGTATAAGTTTGTGTATAAGTTGGTTTGGAGGAGTGCTAGGTGGGGAGGGTGTGCTTGTGTGTGGTGGTGTTCATCTTTGGGGGACCTGACATGGGTCAGTTAAGGACTGGACTTTGTGAACTGTAAGAGCGGTATGGACTCTGACCCATGTACAGGAGGGGTGGTGTGGGTGAGGGTACAGTTTTAGTGTAGGGTTTTTCCTAGGGTTTTCTATAGATTTTGTAGGTGTTTTCTGTAGTGCATTTATTTTATTTATATTATGTTTTAATTATATAGTATATTTAGTGATTTTGTACCTTTATTGTGTTATATCTATATTGTGTCATATTGTTTCATATTATAGCATTATGGTAGTCGGACCAGTTGTTGTGTTGATATGTGGTGTATGTGGTTTATTTAGTTTATTTCAGTTATTTGGTCTAATTCGATAGTTTTGTTATGTTTTTTTTTGGTATTTTCATTAGTCCCGGATAGAGGATTCAGTTAATTTGGTTGCTTTTTAAGTGAATGTATGTGTGATATGATTATTATTATTATTTTTGTTTATATATAATAAATATATATATATATGTGTGTGTGTGTGTGTGTGTGTGTATGTATGTATGTATGTATGTGTATATATATATATATATATATATATATATATATATATATAAAAATAATAATATAAAAAAAAAAATTGAGGTGTGCTTGCTACTTTTCTGTTTAGTTTTCTTGTTGTGTGTTCCCAAGTATGGATGGTTTTGAGTTATAGCCAGGTAGTGATAACTTTTAAGTTTTATATTTTGATAAGCCAAGTTGTGCTACTTTTATGTTCATTTTCGGTAAGCGTGTGAGTGTGTTTGATTAGATAGTTTGGGCATATTTTAATATTTTGGTATTTTAGTATCTTAGTAAAGCTGGACTGGCCGGTTAGGCAGGGTTTTGTTTATGGATTTTGTTTTTGGTTCTAGAGTATTTCTTATTTATGTTATAGCTGGTTAAGCTTGTTTTGTGTTTTGCATTTGATAAGTTTTGTATTTTTCTAATAAAAAAGAGTGTCAGCAGAGAGCACTGTGGTCAGACAGAAAATAACTACTCAGCTGAGTACTGGAAGGATTAAGATTTTTAAATAGAAGTAATTTACAAATCTGTTTAACTTTCTGGCACCAGTTAATTTGAAAATAAATGTTTTCCACCTGAGTACCCCTTTAAAATCTGGAATCTATTATTAATTTATTTAGTTTCCTATCATTTTAGTGACCCCCTGTATAGTGACAGGCTGCAACAATTTAGTTTATCTTAAGTGGCGTCTCGAGCATTCATATGGGGGGGCCAGTGAAAAAAGTGTGGGGGGGGGGCAATTTTAAAACGTGTGTATATATATATATATATATATTTATTTTTATTTTTTTTGGGGGGGAATTGGTGGCGCAAAAAATAAGCCATCATATGGATTTTTAGGTGCAAAACTAAAAGGGTTAGGATTTTTAAATGGTGAGGAAAAAACAAAAGTACAAAAACAGAAAAACGTTATGTCCTTAAGGCGATAAAACTTTTGGACACTACCATCAACTTTGATAGGGGCATCTAAAGTGTTAATGTCGGACATCAGCCTAATTTGGTAATGTCTAGCATTAGCTAAGGGCTCTAGCTAATGATTTATACAACACAGTGGGAGCAGGCACTATGCGTACACATACGCCTTGTGTCCTTAGGTCTCATTTACACGGATGGATCCCCAGCATATTTTACGCTGCGTATCCCCCGACAATGGACCCTACAGTGCTGCCTCCATCTGTGGCTGCTCAAAACTGCAATCCGCCACTACGAGCAGACACACTTTGATGTGGATACTCGCACACATCGCGGCTGCTCTCGGCCTAGCTCAGAGAGCAGGAGGAGCGGCCATGATGTGCGCGGGTATACACATCAAAGCGTGTCTGCTCGTAGTGGCGGAGCAGGCACATATGGAGGCAGCAGTGTAGGGTCCATTGTCGGTGGATCTGCAGCATAAAATACACTGTGGATCCAACCCTGAATTAACTCTTAGGGTACGTTCACATGTACAGGATCTGCTGTATATTTTCTGCAGCTGATTTTGCTACCAATCGAAGCTGATGGGTTGCAAAATCAGCTGCACAAAATATGCAGCAAAAATATGCAGCTGATCCTGTACATGTGAATGTACCCTTCAGGGGTTAATGATAAACTAGCAGTGTGTTCACATGTTGTCCTTCCAGAGGGGTCACTTTCCCTCCTCCAGTGTCCACAGGTCTCCAACAGGTCACATTACCAGAAAAATGTATGGAAAAATCGCAGCAAAAATTATGCGGTTTTACCGCAATTTACGAAAAATAATGTGACCTGTGGACACTGAAGGAGGGAAAGTGACCCCATGGACTGCTACTATACACATGACCCAGACCCATTATATACTGCTGATCAGGGGGGAGAGAGGGAGGACACAGGACATCACTCACCTCACATGAAGCTGCTCTGTGTTCCAGAGGCCTGTCAGCTCTCACCCCGTCCTCTCCAGTGCTGGGGGCGGAGCCATCATCAGGTACCTTCATCCCTGCTCTGCCTGTCTCTGCTAATGATACCTAGACCAGGAGCAGCGCAGGGATATCCTCAGCAGCACCCAGTGGTCAGTCCACCCCTGGCCCCGATACTAGTATCGGGACATCCCTATTTATTTTAAATTGGGGTGGCACAGCCTGATCTAGGGGGGCCCCCTCTGCCCCCCCCCTAGCGACGCCAATGTTTACCTTGGAAGGATAGCGCTAGAAGTAATGTTATTGTATCAACATCTACAATATAACACAAAATGTTGATTTAAAAAACAAATGTGAAGAAAAATGACTCCATCATTAATATAAAATACAAATAAGTTACTCTTTGGAATTCTCCACCCGGGAAACTATGGAACCTCCTACTGCACAAGGTAAAAACAATGAAATACCTAAAAAAGACATACTGGTGTAGCAAACCGTAAACTGACATTTAGCGTTACAGACCATGCAGTAAATGTTAAAATCACATTGAACAAAGCATATTCAATTCAAATTGTCAACATTAAATTTGCTGAATCATGGTCTGTAGTAGAGTGTTAAAGTTTGCTGCATCTGTATATCTTTTAATCTCTCATCTCTATAAATCTGCTATTGAGCCAAATATGTTCTATTGTACTGTCAGCCACTGCTGAGAAGCTGACTGATGCCTGGATCTGATTGGTTGCTTAAGGCATTTGACATAATCGACATAAGAATTCCCTGGCCAGCTGCCTGAGGCTAGAGTTGGGACAACATCCAAGACACTAGCTTTAATTATATCTATATCTTCTTTTTCCCGAACAGCCCACTTCTTAGACCACTGGACACCAAGACAATCAACTGTCTAAACTAAAGGACACCAGGGAACTTAGACATCTACCTGACTGAATGTGTCACGTCAAGCTAATCTTGTGAAGAATTTCTTTGAATTCCCTAGACTTTTACTGAAAGCAATAAACTAGTATAAAAGTGTGTTTTAAATGGCTATGTTTATTTAAAGACATTTTCTACATTCTATCCAGAAAACACATAAACCAACATAAAAAAACAAGATTAAAAAACAATGCTGCATTTCAAACCAAGATGGTCATTTTTAAAAAGTTAATTGTAGAAAAGGAACCACTTAAAGACAATAATTTTCTTGAAGAGTTTGCATGCATAGCAAATGGAATGCTAAAAAAGGAAACAATAGTTATTTGTGCAATACAAATAGTAAACATATTGTCACATTGGGCAGGGATAGAGTGCAGCCCTGATCTCGCCCACTCCCTCTGTCCCTGTGTACTTGCTTACACGCCCTAGACAGCGGGTCCACAACCTCGGTGCCAGTCCCTTCCTGAATAATTAAGGGACAGTCGCAGGTTAAAACAATAAATCACAAAAACTGACAAAGGTTGGGAAACAGCTGGAGGCACACAAAACTAACAGAAATAAACCTAAACACACACTGAAAGCTAAGTCAAGGAGTCGATTCAAAGCCAGGAGGGAATGGAGTACAATAACAGAGAATGAAAGAGTGGTCAAAAGCCAAGCCAAAACGTCACAGAACCAGATAAGAGAGTATAAGTACAGAGATTGCTAGTTACAGTTACATGAACTTTCACAGGCAAAGCATGACTGAGAAAGATTTCCTTATATTTCTCTGTGCTGCTAGCAGGAGGATTGGCTCAGTAATCTGAACCACACCCAGGAGCACAACAGGACTAGAAAGCATTAACCCTACAGGTTCCTGCTCATCCTCAATGTCACACCATTCATTGATGTAATCTAGCTCACAATTATCCTCATTAAATATCTCAGATTCAACATGAACACTTTTAGCTGACTTCTTAGAACTCCCAGATGGAACATTAGTAGACATAACAAGCATATCAATTCCCCAAAACACAAATCGGCAGGTTTACACTTTTGGGAATCGGAAAATACTTGTGCACCCTAGTGGCCGCAATGATGACCACTTGGATATGGATGCTTGACACTGGTCCTGATGAAATGGGTATCCTCTCCACAATAGAAGCACAGGCCGTTGAGATACCAGAACCTTTTATGCTTCTATGGAGTAGATATGGAGCCAATTTGCATGAGTTCCTCTTTAGACACCAGTTGTTGATTGAAAACAGGAGAGGAGACAGGCAAAAATGGACAGACAGAGGAAGAACAACATTCTTATCTTTGTTCATGCAGACGTCAATCCAAACGTACCGCTAAGGTCATAGCTTTGACTAAGGTGCCAGGAGAGGGGTAGGTCACCAGCATATCCTTTAGGATGTCATATAAGTCTGAACTGAAAAGTCAAAGCAGGGGTGTTCCATTTGAAAGCCACACACCACTTCCTAAAGTCTGCGCAATTTTTCCTCAACAGGTCTACATTTAATGTATGCAGCTGACACTTAGCATACGCAGCTCGGTCAGATTCTGCATACAAAAGATTCAATTCCACAAACAGGGAGTCCATAGAGTACAAATCAAGAGAAGATAGCCACTCTTGGGTACCCCCTTGCAAAAGGGACAAATTAATACCAACTCTTTGAGCCTCAGTACCAGACGAATGAGGTCTTAACCGAAAGTATAGCTTACAACTAGAGATGAGCAAACTCTTGTAAAAATTCGATTTGGCTGATTCGCTGAATTTTTCGAAAAAATTTGGTTCAATCTGAATTTATATTAAAAACAGCTATTTCAGGACTACAGAGAGCCTCAATAGGGATGTAGAACACTTTGCTGTGTTCTAACACGCATATGGAGTGTGCTGGGGTAGTGAAATAATACTGTTATTCAGTATGACATGCAGATTACAGGCATCGCTTTTAGAATCACTGCCGCAGAGCAGCACAATGACAGAGCCTGGATGTGGCATCAGTATGAAGAGACCATATAGTGGCTGAATGACACAGCGTGGAGGTGTTGGCAGCATGAACAGGCCATATAGTGGCTGAATGACACAGCTTGGATGAGGCTGAAGCATGAGGAGACCATATAGTGGCTGAATGACACAGCGTGGAGGTGTTGGCAGCATGAGGAAACCATATATTGGCAGAATGACACATCCTGGAGCTGGCAGCAGCATGACTACACACTGGGGCTTCACAATCCCTAAGATTTAAAGATGAATTTTTTTTATTTTAAATAGAAGATTTATGGTAGCTAGTGCTACCATAAAACATTTTTAGGCCCAGACAAAGGCCCAGCAGCATCAGTAAACCATATATTGCCTGAGTGACACAGCCTGTAGTTGGCTGAGGCATGAGGAGACCATGTAGTGTCTGAATGGCACAGCCAGGATTTGGCAGCAGTATGAGTAGACACTAGGACTTCACAAGTCCTAAAATTAAAAGATGGATTCTGAAATGTAAACAGAAGATTTTGGGTATCTAGTGCTACCCTAACAAAAGTTGTATTCCAAGACTCAGGCCCAGCAGCATCAGTAAACCATATATTGCCTGAGTCACACAGCCTGTAGTTGTCTGCAGCATGAGAAGACCATATAGTGTCTGAATGGCACAGCCAGGAGTTGACAGCAGCATGAGTAGACACCATGACTTCACAATCCCTAAGATTAAAAGATGAATTCTGAAATTTAAACCAAAGATTTTGGATAGCTAGTGCTATCATAACAAAAGTTTTATTCCCAGAACCAGGCCCAGCAGCATCAGTAAACCATATATTGCCTGGGTGACACAGCCTGTAGTTGCTGAGGCATGAGGAGACCATATAGTGTCTGAACGGCATAGCAAGGAGCTGGCAGCAGCATGAGTAGACCCTAGGGCTTCACAATCCCTAAGATAAAAATATGAATTCTGATATTTAAACCGAAGCCTAGAGGTTGCTGATGCATGAGGAGACCATATAGTGTCTGAATGGCACAGCCTGGAGTTGGCAGAAGCATGAGGAGACCATTGAAATTTAAGAATTTGAAATACAAATTTAAGATTTTTAACTTGAAATTGAAGGATTCAAAATTGAACTCTTAACTCCCAAGTTTTAGTGTCCCGGGCCCCGGCGTGTTGGTACAAAGGACCTAATATAACAAGGAGTCAAATGTCACATGGCAGCACAATGACTGTGCCTGGAGGTAGCATCTGTAGGAGGAGACCATATAGTGGCTTAATGAAACAGCCTGGAGTTGGCTGAGGCATGAGAAGAGAAAATATAGTGGCTTAATGGCACAGCCTGGAGGTGGCTGACGCATGAGGAGACCATATAGTGTCTGAAAGGCACAGTCTGGAGTTGGCAGAAGCATGAGGAGACAATTGAAATGATAGAATTTTAAATAGAAATTTTAGATTTTTAAATTGAAATTAAGGGTTTTGAAATTAAACTCTTAACTCCCAAGTTTTAGTGTCCCGGCGTGTGGGTACAAAGGACCTAATCTGACAAGGAGTCACATGGCAGCACAATGACAGAGCCTGGAGGTGGCATCAATAGGAAGAGACCATATTGTGTCTGAATGACACAGCCTGGAGTTGGCGGCAGATGAGGAGACAATAGGGCCTCACAATCTCTAAGAATAAAATATGAATTTAGAAATTTCCATTGAAGATGTATGGTACCTAGTGTTCTAGGCCCAGCAGCATCACTAAACCATGTAGTTGCTGAATGACACAGACTGGAGCTGGCTAAAGCATCATAAACCCTATATTGAATGAATGGCAAAGCCTGGAGGTGGCTGATACATGAGGAGACCATATAGTGACTGAATGACACAGCCTGGAGTTGGATGAAGCATCAGAAGAGACCATATCGTGGCTGAATGAGACAGCCTGGAGGTGGCAGCAGCAGCATCAGGAGTCCTGAAAGTGACCCAGTGACAGAGTGGTGCGGTGGGTGGCAATACCAGTACCCGGTGAAGAAGGAGGGTGAAAAAAGTACTGCCTTCTTCGCAAAGAAATGACGGCTTGGCAGTCTCAACCTCGGCTCGGCACTAGCCATCAGTTCTCTGAAATGTGCAGAGTCCACCACTTGAAAAGGGAGGGACTGCAGCACCAGCAACTTAGACAGGAGCACATTCAGCTTCTGCGCCGTTGGATGAGTGGGCACATACTGTTGTCTCTTGGACATGGCTTTGCTGATAGATTGTTGGCGGAATGGCTGACAAAAAGTAGGAGGAGCAGGAGCATCTTGAGCGACAGAAAGAGGGTATGACATATAGCTTCCTCTGGCTGAGTTGGTGGAGCCTTGGCTGGATGAAAGAGGGATTGGCGTGCCACTGGGTGATGCAGCAGGCTGGACCACTACATCGGAGCCACGGTTCTCCCAGGCCGCTTTATGGTGGCGAAGCATATGTTGACGCAGGGCCGCGGTGCCAACATTGGGACCCTGGCCACCCTTCACCTTCTGTTGACATATGTTGCATGTGGCTATGTGAACCTCCTCCGGATGCTGTATGAAAAACTGTCACACTGCCGAGTAGCTGATTTTCCCACCAACAGTCCGCACTAATTGACTGCTACTGCCGCCGTTTCCAGGAACCCCTGTTCCACTACCTCCCGGGAAGCAGGTACTCTCCCCCTGGCACGTTTGGCTCCAGAATTTCCATATCTGCCACCACGCTGACAACCGACCATGCTACTGCCATGCTGGCTCAGCTGCTGCCTTACGGGCAACCTGCAACTCTCTTCTCCTGATGATGATGAAGCCCATTCTGCACCCAGCTCCCAATTGCGATCGGCTTCATCATCATCATCATCAACAAGTGTCTGCACGTCGCTGATGTCTTCCTCAGGTTCCTCTATATATAGAAATAGACATAGACTGGGAATTGCACTTAAAAAGTTCTTTATCTCCAAATTCATCCATGTACAAAACAGTAGAGAGATATACAGAACATAATCACACGGTGCTCAATAGACTGCTCAGAGGTAATTCCACTCGGTGTCTTCAGAACCTTCCATCCCAGACTTGCTGCTTGCTGGACAGTGTGTTCCTGGCCATGTGGACGCTAATTCTGAGGGGGGGTGAAAACGCTCGCTGGCATGAGAGCTGCTGGACGTTTCAGGAGTCTCCTCCCTTTCTCAACATAGTTCCTGTGCACCCACCACCATACATTTATACAGGTACGTTCTCTCACGAGAATTCATTTCTACATACAAAATATAAAATAATTAAAAACAGGATTCTGATCGGACAGTATTTATAGAAAGACATTAAAATTACAGCTTTCATTAATTCCCTTAGGTGCTAGAGAATCGAGACAGTGTATCCAAAAAACTTCTCTTTGGTTTAATTTTTTCTTTATCTGTTCACTATTCATACCCTCTATTTCTTCCAGTATTAACCATTTTAACTCACTTGTCTGATGCCCATTCGTGACGAAATGTCTAGCCAGACTCGTTTCCCCAAATTTCTCTTGACTATAATCTTCGGATACACTATCTCCACTCTCTGTTTTCTTCTTAAACAACCTGATGGAGCTTCTATGTTCATTTAGTCTAATTTTCATTGCACAAACTGTCTGTCCCACGTATGCCATTCCACATGGACATTTTAACATATAAATAACTTGTTTCGAATCGCATGTATGAAAACCTTTTAATTTAATTTTGTTCCCACGTGAAGGATGTATCACATTATCACCCCTAATTATACTGTCACAATTTTGGCATGACCTACAAGGGAACGTCCCCACTTTCTGCGTTTTCAAAAATGAAAAGCCACCCATTATGTGCACACCTGTCGTCTGATTATGTTGAGAAGTGGATACGTGTTCCTCAGGTTCCTCAACAGCATCTGTTTCAGGACCTGAACCCAAGTGACACCGCCTCCCACGTCACTCTCCTCCTCCTCATCACTACTTGCCCGCCTTGTGGAGGAGGCGGCGCATGTTTCCTCCCCTTCTTGGCTGGGCAGTAGCTACTGCTCTATTAGATCGTCCTCAGTGAATAGTGGAAATATACTTCTGTAGGGGAGGGATCAGCATAGGACAGAGGCAATGGGAGGATAGGGACAGCTTCCGGGCCATGCCAACTAAGGGTTGTGTCTGAGGAAGCCCCCAACTGTTGACTGGGGGTGTCAGATGCCAATTGTGATGAAGTGGATGACCATGTTAACCAATCGACAACGGCAGATGGGTTGCTAGTCGAAACACGACTAGCTGATAACAGGAGCTCAGGTCTCTTGCTGTGACTCCTGCTGCCACTCGCCCCTAGTCTGCTGTGACCTCTGGCTGAAGTATTTAGGCCTTTGCCACTCCTCTGTGCACATCCTGGAACTTCTCTGACTGACATACTTAGTGTGTATATGAGGGGAGTAAAATACGCTTCACTATGCTTAAATCAGTATATGTCTAGAACAGTAACAGCAGCACTTTTGGCTGGCCTTTCACAGTATCTAGGCCCTTGACAGATTAACAGGAACAAAATAGTACACTATTTACATGTAGGTATGTGGTATGCACTGATGAGGGCAGAAAAATGCTCAACAGTTCACTTACAAAAGTATCTGAGCACAACACTAGCCGATGAGTACTTTTGCCTGGACTTTCACAGTATGTAGGCCTTTGACAGATTAACAGGTAAAAAATAGTACACTACTTAGATGTATATATGCTATATGCACTTATGAGGGTAGAAAAATGCGCTACAGTACGCCTAAAAACTCTGTATTTTTGTAAAACACCAGGCGGTGATTACTTTTGTCTGTCCTTTCACAGTATGTAGTCCCTTGACAGATTATCAGGTACAAAATAGTACTCTAACTAGATGTACTTATGCGGTATGCACTGAGGAGGACAGAAAAATTTGCAACAATACACCTAAAACTCTGTATTTTTGTAAAACACCAGCAGGAGATTATTTTTGTTTGTCCTTTCACAGTATGTAGGCCCTTGACAGATTAACAGGTCTAAAATAGTACACTACTTAGATGTACGTATGCGGTATGCACTTATGAGGGCAGAAAAATGCGCTAAAGTACCCTTAAAAGAAACATATTTTTGTAAAACACCAGCAGTACACAACAGGGCTGCAGCCAAAAAAAGCTGTGTACTAATAACAAAATTGCACTCTGTCAAAGACTATTAGGAATGGACTGATGTGTATTATACCGTCTACAGACTAGTATAACCAGCAGATCATTTTTGGTGGAAAAAAGATATATATATATATATATATATATATATATATATATATATATATATATATATTACTATGCTGAAGAAAGTGACTCGGAGGTTAATGCCTGCAGCTGCCGTAAAAATCCTTTTCAGTGAAAAAAACAATGCTCTCCATCCATGAGAATGCTGATGTGAGGATGGATGTTAAATGCAGCTGGACTGCGCTTTTCTCAGCTGTAACACACACACAGGCTCTGCGTCCTATGATCCTGAGTGTATTGTAATGAAGTGACTGGCCGCAAGATGGCTTCTGATTATATAGGGCTGTGGCATCAAAGGGGTCACTGGCTGCTGATAGGCTGCATCCTGCATGTGATTCAGGGTCATCCCTCCTACTTCACTTCCCCCCTTGCCTTCCCGCCTTCCCAGCGTTCCTTGCCCCATGTACTGACATGTGGATCCGCCATTTTAGATGCCCTGGAGCCTGCAACGCAGTAAATGGAGTTTAATGAAGCAATTTGCGTGATAGAATAGCAGTCATATTCGCATTCGATGCTAATCAAATATTTCCTGAAATTCATAACAAATTTGGGTTTGTCAGCTTCGATTCACTCATCTCTACTTTAATCTTTCACAAAAGGTTTTAAATGCTTTCCAGTTACCCAAAAAATACTCAAGAAGAGTAACCTGAGGTTCCAAAGGAGCTGCTAGAGGAGAAGTATGAACAGTAGCGTGTGATGATTCAAGCTCCAGGATTCTGGACAACAATCTCTGAATCACCTGCTTTTGATGTTCCAGCCTCTCCTGGTTTATTCTAGACTGAGATTGAGATGACTCTTACCACTGTACCTTCTGGACCTACTGAGTTCGGTTCTGCATCTGACCAACTAGAACTGTCATGTGGTCCATGACTAACAACAAACAGATGCAGTACTTTGGCCTGTGAAAATGTCACATCGGGCAGGGATAGAGTGCAGCCCTGATCTCGCCCACTCCCTCTGTCCTTTTTCTACTTGCTTACACGCCCTAAACAGCGGGTCCACAACCATTGTGCCAGTCCCTGCCTGAATAAGTGTCGGACAGTCTCAGGTCAAAGCAATAAACTACAAAAACTGACAAAGGTTGGGAAACAGCTGAAGGCACACAAAACTAACAGAAATAAACCTAAACACACACACACACTGAGAGCGCAGTCAATGAGCCGAGTCAAAGCCAGGAGGGAAGGGAGTACAATAACAGAGAGCCAAAGAGTGGTCAAAAGCCAAGCCAAAAAGTCACAGAACCAGATAAGACAGTATAAGTACAGAGATTGCTAGTTGCAGTTACAAGAACTTTCACAGGTAAAGCAGGACTGAGAAAGACTTCCTTATATATCTCTGTGCTGCTAGCAGGAGGATTCTAATTGGCTCAGCAAGCTGAACCACACCCAGGAGCACAAAGGCATAGTGCCAGCAACCAAAATAAACAACAGAGCTGGAAAGCATTAAACCTATGGGTTCTAGCGTAACCATTCATTAAACGTATTCTACTTGTTATATGAAGCAAATATACAACTATCTGGTGTAGTTTCATAAACTAAGCCAGTCTAACTGTAAATGTTCCCTTCTGGCAAGATTATGATCAGTTGGAACCACTGAGTTTACCACGTAACCTCCAAACTTAACACAGATGAAAGAAGAAATATACAGAAAAAGACTAAAATATATTAAAAAAATTATATAAAAACATCAAAGGGGAAGACGATGGGGACACATATAACATATAGAAATAGAGAGAGAGCCTAGAGACTTGGAAATGGACATTTGCCCGCATGATCCCAACTCTTCGACATATATCTGTCAACCCTAAGCTGACCTCATAACCTCTATGTAATCATTACGCTGCCAGATCCCACGAAAATGTGCACACCTCTTTTCCATCCCCTACTGTTAGGTATTTATCCATCTAAGCTCAAGGATTCCATCCTATAGTGCTTGGATCATAGGCATCTAAACTTACTTTCACCATTGAAATATTAGTTAAAATATAAAGGAACAACCTGGTGCAACTTTTGCCTACATACCTAGATGAAACATTCCAATGGTATATCATTGAATCTAGCAGAATAATAACTCCACTGCTCTCACCAGTAAATGAACTTCCAGCCAACAGTGACATAGGGAAGGGCAGAAGAGTACCCAGGTCCTGTTTACATCCCCAACAGTTAGGCAATATTTATGCATAGAAATGGTGTAGTGTCCTTCTGTTTGTTTTTAATAAAGTGCAGAATATCAACTCCAGCAGCTGTCAGAAAAAAATAAAATGAATGCAAAGCAAAGGCAATTTTATTCCACATACAACTTATCAATATTTAGAAGGGATATTGTTTTCTTATCCAGTGACATAGAAAATAAACACATAATCCATTTTCCTGCCTACTGTTGATATACTATAGTACTCACTGTACAATGTCTAAAAAATATTTCCTTTAGAATGCAAAATTAATCCTTTAAAATAAAAAGGTGACGGATGCACATTTAAGAGGCACTATGTAAAATGGAATTATTCATCTCTTCTAAACCAGTAGTTTAAAGCCCCTGTTTAAGAGGATATACATTTCCATGTTACTTAAATGTGATAGAAAAAGCATGCAACATTTTCAAAAAGTCCATCAACAAATAAAATCTCTTATGTAGTCATAACATGATATGATCTTTTAACAGTATTTTCATATTTTTATCATTTTCTTTGTTATCCACAGTTATTGTATTATTCTTTCACAGAATGTTACACCCATAAGGGCATAAGAGACCTTTGGGAGAACACTAACATTTTTTATTTATTTCTTTTACGCATCTTTTTTCCTGAAAGCTGTGTTGTATGTTTTTGTTTTTTTTATCCCGATGAAATATAGACAATCTGGGCTAAAACTTAGTTTATTAGAACCTCCACATATAGATGGACTTGCTGCGGCTGGCGGCTCGTCCACTAAGGCAGGTGATGCGTAGCACAGAGAGGATGAGATGAACTCATAGTCTTGGACAGAAAGAAGGTTGGGTCAGGCGGCACAGCAACAAGGTCAGAATATGTAGCAAGGAGGTCAGAGGGCAGACGGCAAGGAAGCGTGGTCAGGGAACGAGGTAGGCAAAACTGGTACACGGTAAGACAAGACACAATTCAGGTAATGCATTCTCCAAGGCACAAGGGAACAAAGTTCCGGCAGGGGTCAAGAGGAAGTCCGTAGCTAAAAAGGTTCAGGAGCAGACAAGCACCAATCATTCGTGCACTGGCCCTTTAAATATGAAAGAATCAGCGTGCGCACCGAGAACCAGGAACATCGGAAGGGACAGAGAGCAGAGAAGATAAGTAATGGCCAGCTTTCGCATACAGGCGCATCCCATGATGCGAACGCCAGCAGCAGGGGAGAGAGCAAGAGTGCGCTCGCCGCCAGCAAGACTGGCTGCAGCGCGAGCTGTAACAGAATGCTTTAAGTCAATGTGTTTCATCATCATTCCACAATTAGCAATTTACCTGCCACCTTGATGCTATATCTCTCTATCTGGAATGATACTTGCCTCACAACTAGAATCTATTGGGGAGGGGGGATTTTCAAGCTATCTTATAAAATAATATATTTTTTGCCTATAGCAAAAAAAAATCAGCTCAGCTTTTATTTTACCAGAGCTATATAAGAAATGAAAGCTATGCTCGGATTGGTTTCTTCGATTAAACATTTTGATACATTCCCTCTTATGTGTTGACTTAATACATGTAATGCCTATATTAAATGTGTTTCTAATGATAGCCATCTTGATTCCTGTCTATGCCTTCTTGAAGGGGTTGTTTTGCAGGATTTCTTTATTTTTTTTATTTCAAAAGGGACAGACTGTTTAAAAATAAATAAATAAATCAAAGTCAGCCCGACTCCCACAAGCAGCACTTCTGACAGTTCCCAATTCTGACTATTGGCTACTTTTTTGCTCCTATTCTTGACACACAGCCAGTGTTGGAATGGTAGGGGATCGGGGGAAGTAAGTAAGACTTTTGCTCCTTAAGAACTGTCAGACAGTAATTGATCCTTAATATGAATGGCATAATGGATAACTCACCCACTGTTCCTTATGATCCTGTTCCTTATGATATTTTATTCCAACAATGCAAATCATGTGAAGTACAGTGAGACAGGTGCAGGGGAGCAGATCACAGGTATTGTGTCCCGTCCCCCCTCCCCGCATACCTGTGGTCTAGTTGTACTTCACACGATTTGCATCGTTGGAATAAAGTATCATAAAGAACAGTGGGTGAATGCTCCATTGTCTTCTGCCGTTCATTTTATGGATTGGGATGTTTTGATCTTAAATGTGTAGCACCATCTGGTCTGGCTCCTCGAGGTCGTTGTGTATTAAATGGCCTCAACGCAGGTCTGACTCGATACCATGGATTAGCAGTGCCATAGTTGTTCTTTTTTCTTCTTTTTGCCTGTACTAGATCATTTGCTGGACTTGCTTCTTTCATGAATCCATCTTTTATTCTTTTCATCTAAAGATGTTTACCATGTTGCCCAGAGTACTCTACTTACTTCTTTGTAGTTCCTGCTGCATTTATTCCTTGCCCACTCCTCTGTCCATGGCATTGTTCAGCCCATGGTAGCATACTGCAAACACCCCTCAAAATTCCCAAAATGCCCCAATAAAGGTAATTTTTTTTAAGTTAACCTAGATGAGATCATTGTCACACTGTGACATTTATATGGCCTAATAGGAAAAAATAGAAATATGTCCTTAGAGGACACATGTAAAAATGTTATCCCAATTAAACCTATATATTTTTTAGAGAATATGAGCAAATTCTCAGCTCGCTCCCGTGTCCCGTAGCGCCCGGACTGGCGTAGACTCTGCCAATGCAAGCTTATAAACCGAAAAGAAGAGATGTCTAGCGCAACTCCTTCCCAAACTAAGCTTTTATTTCATAATTCACCTCTATGACAGCATGGACATAGGTGACGCATTTCAGCCCCACAACCGGGCCTTAGTCATACAAATTGTAATGTTACAAATTAGCTTTTTATAGAGAAGGTGAAACAACATCTCCACCCATTAGGGCGGTACTACCGTTCTTCACCTTCTCCAACTCTCTGCATGCAAGTGGATCGTAGCGGGTCAATCAAGCCCAACACGCCTGCAGTGCCAAGGACGATTACAATACATCCATGGTCACATATAATAAGAACACATTCATATGCATGAACTACAAGTGAATGAGAAGATATAGTAGTAAAAACCAATAAAATAGAAAACTCTTCACCCACTTAGAAAAACACATATATAATACATGGTATGAATATGGTTCTAAAACCTATGGACATTTTGTAAATACTATGGGGGAGATTTATTAAAACCAGTGTTGATCCCTAAATTTGAAATGCTATTTTTTTTACTGTGAATATCAGCACTTAGTGATTTTGTGAATATTTAGAATATAGCGCTATATATTCATAAAGACGAATATTTTTTTTTTTTCTTCACAGTACACATCAAAATGATCATCCCTCCCTGCTTCCAGCTTGTGATCCAAAGAAGGCTCCAATATTATTTACTGTGTGAGTCAGTGTGGAGCGCAAATATTTCGTACATGCGAATATGCAAATATTAGCAAATATCGCAACTTCCAGAGGACACTGATCCCTCCCTTCTTTTAGTTTTAGATAGGGTAGGTTAGTTTAGCAGATAGGTTCTAGTGTAGGGTATAATGTTAGTTTGTTGAAAGATATAATCGCGCATTCGCACTATACAAATTTCATTACAATTTTCGCATGGAAAAAAACTGAACAAACATAGCGAATATGGAAATTGCGCAAACATGGGATGAATATTCATCCATATATTAGTCAAATATCGCAAATTTGAATATGGCCCCTGTCGCTCATCACTAATCAAAAGTTGCTGAGTTGCCCATAGCAACCAAGCAGATCACTTCTTTCATTTTTAGAGGCCTTTTCAGAAATGAAAAAAGCAATGCAATTGGTTGCTATGGGCAACTCAGCAACTTTTCCTCTAGACAGGTTTTGATAAATTGCCCCCTATATGCGTGTACTCTGTCATTACAGGTTAATGTTATATTGTAACTTTGACATTCAATGACTTGTCCAAATTAATTTGTTCTAAGTCTGTGGTTTATTTTCCAGAGACGGCACAAAGCATTTTTCGTTTCATGTTATTAATTCTGACTTTATGATTTTCCATAGCTATCCATTAACAGGTAAAATATTTTTAAAATCCATTAAGAATTGAAAGGAAACATCTTGCCCTGACAGAATTGCACATCAAAATATTTCTTAATAATGCCTTTGAATAAAATCCATAATTACAGAACAAGGTCATCTTGCTGTTGCCCAGAGGCAATGGGTTGCAATATCACTGCAGCTGCTTTGAGACTTAATTAAACATGAAAGATGTTCAAATATGTCTAAGGGGTATACTTTACTAAAAGATTAGTTACTGTTCTTGACTATTTTATCAGCTATTGTTTGGTGTGTGTTTGTGCATGTTAGTGTGTGTGTTCTCATTTATATATTTATGTAAACAGAGGAGAAAACAATCACAGTTATTAGCTTAAATTGCATACTATACTTTTGTTCTTATAGGTAAAAGTGAACAGGAAAGCTGGGGTGTGCTTTTCTATACTTTATATGTCAAACTTAATCTCACTAAGATTTTCACATTTTCATTTTAGCAGCTTAACTTCCTAATAGCCTTACACATATAAAATCACATGTCAAGTTCAAAGCCATTTCTCTTCTGTAATTCTAAATTATTTCTCTGGGGTATTGGTGCCTAGATCCAGTGTCCAAAAATATAAGTGACAACAAAAGAAGCAATTTTGTTATGTCACAGAGACGTGTTAAAAGTTTTGATTGGTCAGACCATCTCTGCTGAGACTCTCATTGATCTTCAGAAGTGTGTGCTTAAAAGGGTACTCTGATGGAAAACATTTTTTTTCTTAACCTGTTGGGGACGAAGGGCGTATCTGTATGCCCTTCGCCCACTCCTTTTCTATAACGTGGGGCCTGGCCTCTAACAATGGCCGGGACCAGTGGCTAATGGCACGTGGCACTAATTGTGGTGCTGTGTGCTATTAACCCTTTAGACGCAGCGTTCAAAGTTAATCGCAGCATCGAAAGTGAAACTAAACTGCTGCTGGTTAGCTCAGGAGGCTGTTCGGGATCGCCGCGGTGAAATCATGGTGTCCCAAACAGCTGTAGGACACGAAGGCCGGCCTCCTGGTGTCCGATCGCCGAATGACTGCTTAGTGCCTGCGATCCAGGCATGAGCAGTCAAGCGGCAGAATCATTGATCAATGTTATCCTATGGGATAACAATGATCACTGTAAAAGATCAGTGTGTGCAGTGTTATAGCCCTCCATGGGGGACTATATAAAAAAGTCCCATCAATACAAAAATGGCACCACTAAAAACTTCAGATCACGGCAAAACAAATTAGCCCCAGTACCGCCTGATACGTCAGAATATGACCATTTTAAACGTATACATTTTCCTGCATGTAATTATGATTTTTTCCAGAAGTACGAAAAAATCAAACCTATATAAGTAGGGTATCATTTTAATCATATGGACTTACAGAATAAAGATAAGGTGTCATATTTACCAAAAAATTTACTGGGTAGAAACAAAAGCCCCCAAAATTTACAAAATTGAGTTTTTTCTTCAGTTTTGTCACACAATATTTTTTTTTCCATTTCACCGTAGATTTTTGGGTAAAATGACTCATGTCATTACAAAGTAGAATTAGTGGTGCAAAAAATAAGCCATTATATGGATTTTTAGGTGCAAAATTGAAAGGGTTATTATTTTTAAAAGGTAAGGAGGAAAAAACAAAAGTGCAAAAATGGAAAAACCCTCCGTCCCCAAGGGGTTAAATCAAATGTTGCCAGAAAGTTAAACAGATTTGTTCATTACTTCTATTAAAAAAAATCTTAATCGTTCCAGTACTTATCAACTGCTGTATGCTCCACAGGAAGTTATTTTCTTTTTGAATTTCTTTTCTGTCTGATCACAGTGCTTTCTGCTGACGCCTCTGTCCATGTCAGGAACTGTCCAGAGCAGGAATAAATCCCCATAGCAAACTTCTCCTGCTCTGGACAGTTCCTGACATGGACAGAGGTGTCAGCAGAGAGCACTGTGGTCAGACAGATATGAAATTCAAACAGAAAATAATTTCCTGTGGAGCATACAGCAGCTGATCAGTACTAAAAGGATTAAGATTTTTAAATAGAAGTACTTTACAAATCTTTTGAACTTTCTGGCACCAATTGATTTGAAAAAAAAATAATAATAATAATAATGTTTTCCACCGAAGTACCCTTTTCAGCTCTTAATTCTGTGGCTCGCAGCAATTTCTTGATGGCCTCATAGACTTTAATGGTCCACAAGAGGAAATATGTAATGAGCTGGCAGTGAAGCACTTAAAGTGTACCTGCCATTAGCAAAAAAATTTCTATAAGATGTAGATAACAACATTATATGTATATTTGTAATATACATTGGTTTAAAAATATGTATATTTTGGGTGAAAAAACGCTGTCCCTGCAGCTATTGCCTGTGTATCTTTGTAAGTGTCTTTGTACAGGAAGTGTGGGCAGGACAAGCAGGACTTTGTGTAGGCTCCTGGGTTGTCAACCAGCCTTTTGTGTGGGACAAGAGTGTGTCACAGAGCCTAACTGCAAACAGCTGTGAACCCTGAAGGGACCAGACAGCATTTCTTCAGCCAGAAAATATACACCTTTTTTAACAAATGAACATTACAAATATTCATATACAGTGATCCCTCAACTTACAATGGCCTCAACATACAATAATATCAACATACAATGGTCTTTTCTGGACCATTGTAACATGAAACCAAACTCAACATACAATAATACAGACAGTCCAGATCTGCAAAAACTGTCAATGGCTGGAAGAATGGCTGACCAATCAGAATGGGCATTTCATGGTAAAACACCTGTATTACTGAAGCATATGCACTGAATTCCTGTTTGGTAGCATCTCCCTACAGTACAGGGAAGTATTACATATACTGAAGAAAAGGCCGGTGATGGACTCACCGGCAGCGGCAAAACACACCATGTGCCACCTACACCTCCAAGTATTGATGTGATGCAAAGACCTCTAAAAGGTGGAAGGGAAAAACGTATGGTCCATTGTAACCGGTGGGCGTAAAATCTTCCCCTGTAAGGCCCTACTCTGGCATTATTAATTCCCTTCTTGGCAAGTGTTACTTATCCTAAAAAGGGCAGCCCCACACAGGGACTTCTCCCTATTTCCACCTACAAACACCGCCATTTCCCAGGGTTTTTAGGTGGAAATACAGATTGGTTAATGTTTGGGGCCACCCTTTTTCATACAAGTAACAGTTTCCTTGAAAAGGGGGAAGGGAACAACGTATTGTCCATTGTAGCAGGTGGGGGTAAAAACATCCCCTGTAAGGCTCTATGTAAAGCCCTACTCTCGCCCTATTAATTCACTTCTTGGTAAGTGTTACTCACCCTAAAAAGGGCAGCCCCACACCGCAAACTCTCTCTATTTCCAATAAAAAACCCTGGGAAATTGCAGTGATTTTAGGGGAAATAGGGAGAGGTTCCTGTGTGGGACCACCCTTTGCCAAGAAGGGAATTAATAATGTGAAAATAGGGCCTAAATTTTTTTACCCCCACCGGTTACAATGTACCATACATTGTTCCCTTCCACATTTTAGAGGTCTTGGCACATGGTGTTTTTTTTGGCACACCTTTCCTTTTGTTTGATTTCTAAAAAAAAATTGGGTACATATTTGTTATCCCCAGAATATTATTAAAAGTTAAGTTTTCCGTAATGCATATCCTCAATAACTACTTGTTGTCTGATGTGGAGGAATGTCTGTAACTGGGGAACAGCAGCTTAAATATGTTTTGCACTCTCCATATTTGTGAAGTGTTGATGTGGCACCATGGTCAATCTACTCTAATGCATCAGGCATTGGTGGGTGTAAATCCTGGCAGATCCATACCTGATTCGTCTTCACAAAGGTTGGTCTCTCCATTTTTTGTAGACAGACGAGCTCTCCTTGGGGTTACTATGGCCCCCGCCGCACTAAACACCCGCTCTGATGGCACAGTACTGGTTGGGCAGGACAGCATTTCCAGGGCAAACTCTGCTAGTTGCAGCCACAAATCAAGTTTGGCTGCCCAGAAGTCTAGCAGATCTTCAAGGTGTGTTGGCATGGTCATGTCAAGTTATGCCACCACCTGCTAGTTCAGGTCTTGCTCCATGTCTACCTGCTGCTGATGAGTTGCTTCACTATGCGGGTGAAGAAAGCTACTCATCAGCAACTCAGGCTGCTCCTGCCACCCCATACCTCCCCAGCAGCCATGGCAGTGGAAGGTGAGCACAGAGGACCCCAAGTCACACCTGGGAGAGGATGAACAATGAAGCAGATAGGCATTGGCCAACTGACTATGTACGATGTCTCTGTAGTAGATCAGTTTGTCCTCCCTCTCAGTGGGTGTCAAAAAGCCCCCCCCCCCTTTAGGGCCAGTAGCGAGGGCCAAATAAGGTGGAGAATCAGAAGTCATCCCACTGCCGAATAGTGACTATTCGGCGGTCACTACACAAGCAAGTGAGCATGCATCGTGCCATTTGTGCAAGTGACTCGGAGGGACTCCCTGCCTCCATTTCCTCTGCATACTGCCACGGTGGGAAAAGAAGAAAATGATAATCCAGCACTTAGGAAAATTGCAGCTTTATTTTCATATCCTCTTTAAAATAGTATGGAGCTGATACACTTCACAGCATTTGAGAGAACTTGACGCGTTTCGAGCGCATGCGCTCATTGTAAAAAGATATCTTCTCTACTTCCTGGTGCCTGGATATAAGCAATTCACGGGTGAGTTAGATGTGTTAAAATTAACAGGCTGCTACCAAGAGCATGTCGGCAAACATCTGATTAAAAACTAAGAGAAATATTCAAACATTCAAGCAATGCGATTCCAGTTGGGAGAATGGTTATACTGTAGATGAAAACTTAACAAGTTAAATGTTATAAACATGTGAGCTTTGAAAACGGTGCTATCCATATGAAAAAATTAACTAAAAATTGAAAAATATTTTGGGTAATAAAACGCAGGAAAAACGCATCGTCTGAATTAAAGTTTGCATGTGCCCAAATGGAATCAAAATATGAACACAAACCACGTAGAAAGCTGTAATATTGGCATTATGAAATAGATCCCAAAAATTCCCTTAATAATGAAACAATAGCTCTCTACGCAGGTTAAGTCCATGGGGCATTCTGGTGTTCAATGTGAACTGCCAGAAAGCCTCCCTATCCATCAATTTACGTTGTATGTCACCTCCTCTGATATTTTTGTGTATTTTTTCGATGCCATAAACTTGTATGGATTTGAAGTCTCTGTTGTGTTCTTGTATGAAATATAATGATGCGCTAGATCGATTTCTTATGGATGAGTTGATGACATCATTCAGATGTTCTAAAAAACATGTTTTAAGCTTACATGTGGTGCAACCCACATATTTTTTGGAGCAAGCTTGACATTCTATAATATAAATGCAATGAGTGGAATTGCAATTGAGGATTTTTTTATTTCATATGATTTGGTATTGTCTGCATTGTCAAATTTTTTGCACACTTTAGCAAATTTGCAAGTGTGGCATACAGTGGAGCCGCAATGGTAAAAGCCAGTGGTGCATAACCAAGTTGGTGTGGTTTTAGATTCAGCAGCAACCAAACTGGGGGACAATAAGTTGCCCAGTGTAGGTGCTTTTTTGGCTTCTATGCGGCAACCTGCCTTGAGTATCTCTGATACACAGGGATCATGTTTTAGTAGATTAAATTATTGTAAATGATTTTCCGTATTTGTTTAAATTGAGGTGTGTATGTAATACTCAAAACCGGAGCAGGGACAGAGTCAGTTGCTGATATGGATGTTCGGTTATTGTTTCTTGTGAGTAATTCTTTTCTGTCTTTTTTAATGACTTTTTGAAATGCTGTTTGTAAATGTTTGTTTTTATAGCCTCATAACTGCAATCTGGATTTAAACTGTGTAGCCTCATTTTTAAATTCTTCTGTATCTGAACAATTTCATTTAAGTCTGGTTAATTCACTTACCGTTATTGCTTTTATTGTGTGTATGGGATGGTTGGAATCAGCTCTCAGAATGGTGTTACCAGAAAGGGGTTTACGATAGGTGGATGTGTCGATGGGTTTTCTGGCAACTCCCCTCAAACGCAAGTCCAAAAATGCTGCACTGTCAAAATGGAGCTCAAATATAAATTTGAGATTGAAAGAATTGGAGTTGAGATAGTCAACAAAAAGTGGTACGGGAGATACATCCCCCCTCCAAACAAGGAGGAGGTTGTCTATGTACCTCCCGTACCACTTTATGTGACTAGAAAACGGATTGGTGACCGTGTAAATGTATAACTCCTCCCAGTGCAACATTATTAGATTTGCGAGGGAGGGGGAGTGTGCTGCCATGGTGTGTCTGGGTCCTCTGTCTCGCCTTCCTCATAAACCTCCTGCTCCTCAAGCTACTCCTGCTCCTCCTGTCCTGTCAGATGACTTGAAAAAATGCCCATCTCGCAAAACCTAAACTGCACTCCTCTGTGCCCCTCCCCCTCCTCCTCCTCCAGTTCAGCCCCCACAGGGATCATGTGGCCATGAGATGTGGGTAGCACATCTCCAGTGCCCTGACCACCCATTGTTTCCAACATGTGTTGTAGTAGATGAAGCAGTGGAATGATATTGTTCATCCCATACTCCTGGAGACTGACAAATAATGTGGCTTCTCAAAGGGCCTGAGCAAACAGCAGGTGTCACGTATGAACTGCCATGGGTTGACATTAAAGTTACACAGGGGAGTCCCCCTATCAGCTTGGATCATCAAGAAATTGGTGATGGCTTTTCTCTGTTTGTATTGTCGGTCCAACAAATGGAAGTTGAAATTCCAGCATGTGGAAACGTGGCGAATCAGACTATGTTGGGGGATGCCGTTCTGACACTGCAGATCAAGGAGGGTGTGCTTTGCAGTGTACGAGTGGCTGAAGTGCATGACAATTTTCCTTCCCATTGTTAGGATGTTTAGCAGATGGGTGGTACAAGCAGGAACCGCTTATCAACCTGATTGAACACGTGTGCCATGCAGGGTGCATGTCTCAGGCTTCCTTGTCACACGCAGACAAGATGTTCTTCTCGTTGTCGGTCACCATGGTTCCCATTTCCAGTATTTGCGGAGTAATCCATGATTCGATTTATTGATGAATTATTTTAGCAGTTCCTCACCTGGCTCCGTTCGCCAAGGCAAACCATGTGAAGAACAGCGTGACACCGCTGTGCCCTGTGGTATGCGAGAGGGGCACTGGGACTTGTCCGTGCAGTGGACCCTGAGGACACGGTGGAGAATGATGAGGCGGAGTTGCACACTGTCACAGAGCGTGGAGGAGGAAGCAGCGTTACCTGTCCAAGTTGCTGTTGTGGCTGTGCAGGAACCACATTCACCCAGTGGACTGTAAAGGACATGTATTGTCCCTGACCGTAGTTACAGCTCCACACGTAGGTGTGTACTTTTGGCTGGCCTTTCACAGTATCTCGGCCCTTAAGACTTTAACAGGAACAGAATGGTACACCACTTAGATGTATGTATGTGGTATGCACTTATCAGGGGAGGACAATGCGCTCCAGTACGTTTTAACTGTATTTTTCTACAACACCACCAGGTGTGTACTTTTGGCTGGCCTTTCACAGTATCTAGGCCCTTTAGACTTAACAGGAACAAAATAGTACACCACTTAGTTTTGCGTATGTGGTATGTGCTTATGACGGGAGGATAATGTGCTCCAGTACGCTTAAAACAGAATTTGTCTACAACACCAACATGTGTATACTTTGCCTTGCCTTTCAGAGTGTCTAGGCCCTTAAGACTTTAACAGGAACAAAATAGTACACCAGTTAGATGTACGCACAGGTTACACTTAACCCCTTAAGGACCCAGCCAATTTTCAGTGTATGACCCGGCCATTTTTTGCACATCTAACCACTGTCACTTTAAACATGAATAACTCTGGGATGCTTTTACCTTTCATTCAGATTTTTTCGTGACATATTCTACTTGATGTTAGTGGTAAAATTTTGTCGATACTTGCATAATTTATTGGTGAAAAATTCCAAAAATTTATGAAAAAAATTGAAAATGTTGCTATATTTTTTTTACTTTGAAGCTCTCTGCTTAAAAGGAAAATGAATATTCCAAAAACATTATATATTGATTCACATATACAATATGTCTGTCTACCTTATGTTTCTATCATAAAGTTGACATGTTTTTACTTTTGGAAGACATCAGAGGGCTTCAAAGTATAGCAGCAATTTTCCAATTTTTCACAACATTTTCAAAATCACAATTTTTCAGGGACCAGTTCTGTTTAGAAGTGGATTTGAAGGGCCTTCATATTAGAAATACCCCACAAATGACCCCACTACAAAAACTGCACCCCTCAAAGTATTCAAAATGACATTCAAAAGGTTTGTTAACCCTTTAGGTCACAGGAATAGCAGCAAATTGAAGGAGAAAATTCAAAATCTTCATTTTTTTACACTCGCATGTTCTTGTAGACCCAGTTTTAGAATTTTTACAAGTGGTAATAAGAGAAAAAGCCCCCCCACAATTAGTAACCCAATTTCTCTTGAGTAAGGAAATACCTCATTTTTACACTGGCATGTTCTTGTAGACTCAGTTATTGAAATTTTACAAGGGGTAAAAGGAGAGAAATCTTCCTAAAACGTGTAACCCAATTTCTCTCGAGTAAGGAAATACCTCATATGTGTATGTCAAGTGTTCGGCTGGCGCAGTAGAGGGCTCAGATGGGAAGGAGCGACAGTGAGATTTTGGAGAGTGAGTTTTTCTGAAATGGTTTTTGGGGGCATATCACATTTAGGAAGCCCCTATAGTGCCAGAACACAAAAGGAAAACCCACATGGCATACTTTTTTGGAAACTTCACCCTTAGGCACGTAACAAGGGGTCCAGTGAGCCTTAACACCCCACAGGTGTTTGACGACTTTTCGTTAAAGTTGGATGTGTAAAAAAATTTTTTCACTAAAATGCTAGTTTTCCCTCAAATCATTTTTTTTACAAGGGATAATAGGACAAAATGCCCCCCAAAATTTGAAACCCCATCTCTTCTGAGTATGGAAATACCCCATGTTAGGACGTAAAATGCTTAGCGGGTGAACTACAATGCTCAGAAGAGAAGGAGTCACATTTGGCTTTTGAAAAGCAAATGTTGCTGAAATGGTTTTTGGGGGGCATGTCCCATTTAGGAAGCCACTATGGTGCCAGGACAGCAAAAAACCCACATGGCATACTATTTTGGAAACTACACCCCTCAAGGCACGTAACACGGGTTCCAGTGAGCCTTAACACCCCACAGGTGTTTGACGACTTTTCGTTAAAGTTGGATGTGTAAATGATTTTTTTTTCCACTAAAATGCTAGTTTTCCCTCAAATTTAAAATTTTTACAAGGGATAATAGTACAAAATGCCCCCCAAAATTTGTAACCCCCATCTCTTCTGAATATGGAAATACCCCAAGTGTGGACATCAAGTGCTCTGCTGGCGCACTACAATGCTCAGAAGAGAAGGAGCGCCATTGAGCTTTTGGGAAAAAAAAAATTGGAATGGAAGTCAGGGGCCATGTGCGTTTACAAAGTCCCCCGTGCTGCCAGAACAGTGGACCCCCCACATGTGACCCTATTTTGGAAACTATACCCTTCCCACCATTTAATAAGGGGTGCAGTCAGTATTTACACCCCACTGGCGTTTGACAGATCTTTGGAACAGTGGGCTGTGCAAATGAAAAATTACATTTTTCATTTTCACGGACCACTGTTCCAAAAATCTCTCAGACACTTGTGGAGCGTAAATGCTCACTGTACCCCTTATTACATTATGTGGGGGGTAGAGTTTCCAAAATGGGGTCACATGTGGCGGGGGGGGGGGTCTATTGTAAACACAAGTGGCCTTCAATTCCGGACAAATGGTGCTCCTTCTCTTATGAGCATTGTAGTTTGCCCGCAGAGCATTTTACATCCACATATGGAGTATATTCTTACTCAGAAGAGATGTGGTTACAAATTTTGGGGGGCTTTTTTCCTATTTTAGTGAATTTTTTTTTTCCGTTTTCCCATCCAACTTTGAAGAATTTTCATTAAACACCTGTGGGGCGTTAAGGCTCTATATAACCCTTGTTACGTTCTGTGAGGTGTGTAGTTTCCAAAATGGGGTCATATGTGGGTATTTCTTATTTTGCGTTTATGTCAGAACCGCTGTAAAATCAGCCACTCCTGTGCAAATCACCAATTTAGGCCTCAAATGTACATAGAGCACTTTCACTCCTGAGCCTTGTTGTGTGTCCGCAGAGCATTTTACGCCCACATTTGGGGTATTTCAGTACTCAGTAGAAATTGCGTTACAAATTTTGGGGCTCTTTTTTTCTTTTTAATGCTTGTGATAATAAAAAGTATGGGGCAAAACCAGCATGTTAGTGTAAAAATGTTTATTTTTTTACACTAACAAGATGGTGTGGACCCCAACTTTACCTTTTCATATGGGGTAAAAGGATAAAAAGCCCCCCCAAATTTGTATTGCAATTTCTCCCGAGTACGGAAATACCCCATATGTGGCCCTAAACTGTTTCCTATAAATATGACGGGGCTCCGAAGTGAGAGAGCTCCATACGCATTTGAGGACTAAGTTAGGGATTGCATAGGGGTGGACATAGGGGTATTTTACACCAGTGATTCCCAAACATGGTCCATCGAGCTGTTGCTAAATTCCCATCATGCCTGGACAGTCAGTTTCTGTCCGGAAAGGCTGGGAGTTGTTGTTTTGCAACAGCTGGAGACTCCGTTTTGGAAACACTGCCACACAATACGTTTTTCAATTTTATTGGGGGGGGCAGTGTAGGGGGGTGTATATGTAGTGTTTTACCCTTTATTATGTGTAGTGTAGTGTTTTTAGGGTACATTTGCACTGGTGTGTTTGTGGTGGGTACATTTGCACTGGTGTGAGTTTCCCGCTAGGAGTTTGCGCTGCAGCGAAAAATTTGCCGCAGCCCAAACTTGAAGCAGGAAACTTATTGTAAACTTGCCCGTGTGAATGTACCCTGTACATTCACATGGGGGGGGGGGCAAACCTCCAGCTGTTTCAAAACTACAACTCCCAGCATGTACTGACAGACCGTGCATGCTGGGAGTTGTACTTTTGGAACAGCTGAAGGCACACCTTCAGTTAGGTTCTGTTACCTAACTCAGTATTTTCCAACCAGTGTGCTACAGCTGTTGCAAAACTACAACTCCCAGCGTATACTGATCACCGAAGGGCATGCTGGGAGATGTAGTTGTGCAACAGCTGAAGGTACGCAACTACAACTCCCAGCATACCGAGATAGCTGTTTGTTGTTTGGGCATGCTGGGATTTGCAGTTTTGCAACATCTGGAGGACCACAGTGATCTCCAAATTCTGGCCCTCCAGATGTTGCAAAACTACAAATCCCAGCATGCCCAGACAGCAAACAGCTGTTTGGGCATGCTAGGAGTTGTAGTTTTGCAAGATCTGGAGGGATACAGTTTAGAGACCACTGTATAGTGGACTCAAACTGTAGCCCTCCATCTGTTGCAAAACTACATGTTCCAGCATGCCCAAACAGCTGTCTGAGCATGCTGGGAGTTGTAGTTTTGCAACATCTGGAGGGCTACAGTTAGAGACCACTGTATATTGGTCTATAACTGCACCCTCCAGTTGTTGCTAGGCAACTCACCGGCTTCCGTAGGATCCAGTCACATGACATCGTTGCCCGCCGACCCGTTCTGCCCTGCCTATTGTGGGTGGGCAGTACTGGGAAAACAAAAGTTAACCCCCCCGCCCCCGATCTGCTATTGGTTGTCGCTTCTGGCGACCAATAGCAGGGATAAGAGGGTTGGCACCCCTGCCACCTCCCTCCTATCCCTTCAGGGGGATATTCTAGGTCACCGGGTCACCATAGACCCGTAATAACCCGGAATTGCGCAAATTGCAAGTGTGAATTCACTTGCGATTTGCCGCAATCACCAACATGGGGGGTCTGATGACCCCCTGGGAGTTTGCACGGGATGCCTGCTGAATGATTTCAGCAGGCATCCCGGTCCGATGCCTGCCCGGCACACGGCAAGGGCCCCAATTCTCCATGACGTGCGCGTACGTCATGGGTCATTAAGGGGTTAATAGAGAACAATGGCCGGCATTTATCATTGTAGGTGTAAGTGAAGCATTTTTCTACACCATTATTTTGTGTTCTTCTAATGTGTAGGAGCACCAAATTTATTAAATGGTCACAGAGCATTTGATAAATTTTGTGCAGGTCACATTTTCTGAAAATGTTCTCTTCACATACACCAAAAATCGAAGCTAAGTCTTGGCTGGTGTAGTGTTAGAGACTTTTTAGAGGCTTTACGCCTTTTTTCCGCCTATTCACAAAAAGGCACAGTTCATAAAACCCTTTCATATCATGTGTATTGATAAAATCAGTGGATTGCAACTCAAAATCAACAGAAATGTGTCAACCAAAATGCGCAAAAAAAGTGCAAATAAACCCTACTTGCACCTTTTTTGCGCCTTTTGTAGACACAAAAAACAGTGTAAAGACAATGATAAATGTCAGTCAATGTGCTTTTAGTGCTCTGCTCACCTTAACTGGCTGGCTACTATCAGCTTTTCAGTCGCTGTGTACTGCACCCAAAATTGCACTTTCTCTCTTATGCTAGGCTTCTAGGCTGGATTTGGGCTTGATGTGAATCGCTGCTGTAAAAAACATTTTCTGTGCAACACACTTCTCTATGTCACTCTCTGCAATAGAACGCTGATGTAACTGGGAGGTGAATCGCTCTCTCTCTCTCTCTCTGCAATAAAAGGCTGAAGTGACTGTTCACAACATCACAGGGGTGGCTGGCTGCTGATAGGCTGCATGCTGCATGTGATCCAGGGTGTTGCCACCAACTCTTGTTCCTGCCTTTCTAGGATTCCTTGCCCCATGTCCTCACATGTGGATCCGCCATTTTAGATGCTCTGGAGCCTGGACCGCATTAAATGGAGTTTAATGAAGCGATCAAATCGTGGCGATATTCATATTCGTTGCAAATTAAATTTTTACTGAAATTTGCACCAAATTTTGATTTGGCAGAATCGATTCGCTCATCCCTACTCCCAGCATGCCTGAACAGTCAAAAGGCATACTGGGCATTGTAGTTATGCAACAGTAAATCCGCTGTGGCTCAAACTTGTAGCAGGAAATCCGTTGTACCGTGTGTACGTACTGTAAAAGCACCAAACATAGTAACATAGTTCATAAGGTTGAAAAAAGACCAGAGTCCATCAAGTTCAACCTATTTCCCTAATGAGTCCGTACAGAGTTGAGTTGATCCAGAGGAAGGCAAAAACCCCTCATACTAGAAGTAAAAATTCCTTACCGACGCCAAATATGGCAGTCAGAATAAATCCCTGGATCAACGTTCTGTCCCTATAAATCTAGTATACATAACCTGTAATGTTATTATTCTCCAAAAATGCATCCAGACCCCTTTTAAATTCTTTTACAGAGTTTACCATGACCACCTCCTCAAGCAGAGAATTCCATAGTCTCACTGCTCTTACAGTAAAGAACCCCCATCTGTGCTGGTGTAGGAACCTTCTTTCCTCTAGATGTAGAGGATGCCCCTTGTTATGGAAACAGTCCTGGGTATAAATAGATCATGGGAGAGATCTCTGTAAAGTCTCCTGATATATTTATACATAGTTATTATGTCGCCCCTAAGCCTTCTTTTTTCTAAACTAAATAACCCTAATTCTGTTAATCTTTCTGGGTACTATATTCCTCCGATTAATCTAGTTTCCCGTCTTTGAATCCTCTTCAGCTCCACTATATCTTTCTTGTACACTGGTGCCCAGTACTGTACACAGTATTTCGTGTTTGGTCTGACTAGTGATTTGTACAGCGGTAGAATTATCATCTTGTCGTGGGCATCTATGCCCCTATTGATGCAGCCCATGATTTTATTAGCCTTGGCAGCAGCTGCCCGACACTGGTGACTACAGCTAAATTTACTATTAACTAAGACTCCCAAGTCCTTTTCCATGTTAGTTGTCCTAAGTGTGTTCCCATTTAATACATAATCCAAGCCCGGATTTTTCTTCCCCATGTGCATTACCTTACATTTATCAATATTGAACCTCATCTGCCACTTCCCAGCCCAAACTTCCAACCTATCCAGATCCATTTGTAACAGTTCACTGTCCTCTATTGTGTTTACCAATTTACAGAGTTTAGTATCATCTGCAAAGATTGCTACTTTACTATTCAACCCCTCTTCCAGGTCATTAATGAATATATTAAATAGGAGTGGACCCCACTAGTAACAGCCGCCCAATCAGAATAGGTACCATTAATAACCACCCTCTGTTTCCTATCACTGAGACATTTACTTACCCACTTGCACACATTTTCCCCCAGTCCAAGCATTCTCATTTTATGCACCAACCTTTTATGTGGAACCATATCAAATGCTTTGGAAAAATCCGGATATACGACATCCAGCGATTCCCCCTGGTCCAGTCTGGAGCTCACCTCCTCATGAAAGCTGATCAGGTAAGTTTGACAGGACCGATCCCTTATAAAGCCATGCTGATATGGAGTCATACATTTATTTTTATAAATATATTCAAAAATAGCATCTCTTAGAAAACTCTCAAACAATTTACATACAACAGAGGTTAAACTAACAGGTCTATAATTCCTGGGGTCACCGTTTGACCCTTTTTAAATATTGGCACCACATTTGCCATGCGCCAGTCCTGGGGAACAGTCCCTGTCACTATAGAGTCCCTGAATATTAAAAATAGGGGTCTGTCTATTACATTACTTAATTCTTTTAGAACACGGGGGTGAATGCCATCTGGACCTGGTGATTTGTCTATTTAGATTTTTTGTAGGCGGCACTGTACTTATTCCTGGGTTAGACAGGTGACCTGCACTGGGGAGTTTACCTTATCTATCTGTATTTCCCCTGGCATTTCATTTTTCCTCGGTGAATACAGTGAAGAAGAATTTGTTTAATATTTGCTTTTTCCTGATCCCCGTTTATAATTTCTTCCTCATCAGTTTTTTAAAGGGCCTACACTTTCATTTTTGACCTTTCTGCTATTTATATAGTTAAAGGGGTTATCCAGGAAAAACTTATTTTTTTATATATCAACTGGCTCCAGAAAGTTAAACAGATTTGTAAATTACTTCTATTAAAAAATCTTAATCCTTTCAGTACTTATGAGCTTCTGAAGTTTAGGTTGTTCTTTTCTGTCTAAGTAATCTCTGATGACACGTGTCTCGGGAACCGCCCAGTTTAGAAGAGGTTTGCTATGGTAATTTGCTTCTAAACTGGGTGTTTCCCGAGACACGTGTCATCAGAGATTACTTAGACAGAAAAGAACAACCTTAACTTCAGAAAGTCATAAATACTGAAAGGATTAAGATTTTTTAATAGAAGTAATTTACAAATCTGTTTAACTTTCTGGAACCAGTTGATATATATAAAAAAATTTTTTTCCTGGAATACCCCTTTAACCCCTTCCCGACCTATGACATACCTGTACGTCATGGGTGGCAAGGTGTTCCCGACCCATGACATACAGGTACGTCATGGACATTACTGCCGCTACTCGCGGCATCCCGCAGCGCCCGGAAAGATGGTGGCTATCACTGATAGCCAGCCATCTTACCGTGCGACCACGGGGGGTTTCGTCCCCCACCCCCCCCAGCGATCGCTGCTATCAGCTGGTCAAATCTGACTAGCTGATAGCAGCGTTTCGCTATGAAAATACTTAGCAGCGCGGTGTGTAAGTCCCGATCACGGGGATCGGGACACACACCGCTCTGCTAAGTGTCCCTGTCCCGTCCCCCGGCGTCACTTACCCGTCCGAGCGGTGTCCCGAGCGGTCCCGGCGTCCTCCGTGCGGTCCCGGCGTCCTCCATGCGGTCCTGGCTGCGCTGCGTCCCGGAGGTGAGTTTCCGGCAGCAGGGCGGCATCTTCATTGGCAGCAGTGAGATCGCCGTAAAGCGATCTCACTGCTGCCTCTGAGAGTTTCAAAACTGCAACTCCCAGCATGCCCAGACAGCCTTTGGCTTTCTGGGCATGCTGGGAGTTGTAGTTTTGCAACATCTGGAGGTCCACAGTTTGGAGACCACTGTATAATGGTCTCCAATCTGTGCTTTTCCAGATGTTGCAAAACTACAAATCTCAGCATGCTCAGTCTGTCCAGGCATGCTGGGAGTTGTAGTTCTCTAACATCTGGAAGAGCACAGATTGGAGACCATTATACAGTGGTCTCCAAACTGTGGACCTCCAGATGTTGCAAAACTACAACTCCCAGCATGCCCAGACTGCCCAGGCATGCTGGAAGTTGTAGTTCAGCAACATCTGATCCTTCAGATATTGCCGAACTACAACTTCCAGCATGCCTTGGCAGTCTGGGCATGCTGGGAGTTGTAGTTTTGCAACATCTGGAGGCACACTAGTTGGGAAACATTGTCCGTTTCCTACCTCAGTGCCTCCAGCTGTTGCAATTGTTGCAAAACTATAACTCCCAGCATGCACTGACAGACCATGCATGCTGGGAGTTGTAGTTTTGCAACAGCTGGAGGCACACTGGTTTGGAAACACTAAGTTTGGTTGCAAAACACTTGAAAGTTTATTACTTAACTTAGTGTTTCCAAACCAGTGTTCCTCCAGCTGTTGCAAAACTACAACTCCCAGCATGCACGGACAGCCAAAGGGCATGCTCGGAGTTTGCAACAGCTGGATGTTTGCCCCCTCCCCCCAATGTGAATGTACAGGGTACACTCACATGGGCGGAGGTTTACAGTGATTGCTGCAAGTTTGAGATGGCGCAAATTTTGCGCTGCAGCTCAAACTTCCAGCGGCAAACTTGCTGTGAACCTCTGCCCATGTGACTGTACCCTAAAAACACTACACTACACTGACACTAACCTAAAATAAAAAGTAAAAAACACTACATATACACATACCCCTACACAGCCCCCCTCCCCCCAAAAAATGAAAAACGTCTGGTACGCTACTGTTTCCAAAACGGAGCCTCCAGCTGTTGCAAAATAATAACTCCCAGTATTGCCGGACAGCCATTGACTGTCCAGGCATGCTGGGAGTTTTGTAACAGCTGGAGGCACCCTGTTTGAGAATCACTGGCGTAGAATACCCCTATGTCCACCCCTATGCAAATCCCTAATTCAGGCCTCAAATGCACATGGCGCTCTCTCACTTTGGAGCCCTGTCGTATTTCAGGGCAACAGTTTTGGGACACATATGGGGTATCGCCGTACTCGGGAGAAATTGCCTTACAAATTTTGGGGGGCTTTTTCTTCTTTAACCCCTTATGAAAAGGTGAAGTTGGGGTCTACACCAGCATGTTAGTGTAAAAAAATAAATTTTTTACACTGACATGCTGGTGTTGCCCTATACTTTTCATTTTCACAAGAGGTAAAAGGGAAAAAAGACCCTCTAAATTTGTAACGCAATTTCTCCTGAGTACGGAGATACCCCATATGTGGGCGCAAAGTGCTCTGGGGGCGCACAACAAGGCCCAGAAGGGAGAGTGCACCATGTACATTTGAGGCGATTTGCACAGGGGTGGCTGATTGTTACAGCAGTTCTGACAAACGCAAAACAATAAATATCCATATGTGACCCCATTTTGGAAACTACACCCCTCACGGAATGTAATAAGGGGTGCAGTGAGCATTTACACCCCACTGGTGTATGACAGATTTTTGGAACAGTGGTCTGTGAAAATGAAAAATAAAATTTTTGATTTGCACAGTCCACCGTTTCAAATATCTGTCAAACGCCAGTGGGGTGTAAATGCTCACTGCACCCCTTATTACATTCCATGAGGGGTATAGTTTCCAAAATGGGGTCACATGTGGGGGGGTCCACTGTTCTGGCACCATAGGGGCTTCCTAAATGGGACATGCCCCCCAAAAACCCTTTCAGAAAAACTCACTCTCCAAAATCCCATTGTCGCTCCTTCCCTTCTGAGCCCTCTACTGCGCCCACCGAACATTTTACATACGCATATGAGGTATTTCCTTACTCGAGAGAAATTGGGTTACAAATTTTAGGGTGATTTCTCTCCTTTTACCCCTTGTAAAAATTAAAAAATTGGGTCTACAAGAAAATGCGAGTGTAAAAAATGAAGATTTAGAATTTTCTCCTTCACTTTGCTGCTATTCCTGTGAAACACCTAAAGGGTTAAAACACTTACTGAATGTCATTTTGAATACTTTGGGGGGTGCAGTTTTTATAATGGGGTCATTTATGGGGTATTTCTAATATGAAGATCCTTAAAATCCACTTCCAACCTGAACTGGGCCCTGAAAAATTAAGATTTTGAAAATCTTGAGAAAAATTGGAAAATTGCTGCGGAACTTTGAAGCCCTCTGATGTCTTCCAAAAGTAAAAACTTGTCAATTTTTTAATGCAAACACAAAGTAGACATATTGTATATGTGAATCAATATGTAATTTATTTGGAATATCCATTTTCCTTTCAAGCAGAGACTTTCAAAGTTAGAAAAATGCTAAATTTTCAAAATTTTCATGAAATTTTTAGATTTTTTACCAAGAAAGGATACAAATATCAGTGAAATTTTACCGATAAAATAAAGTAGAATATGTCACGAAAAAACAATCTCGGAATCAGAATGATAAGTAAAAGCATTCCAAAGTTATTAATGTTTAAAGTGACAGTGGTCAGATTTTCAAAAAGTGCCCAGGTCATGAAGGTGAAAATGGGCTGGGTCATGAAGGGGTTAAAGAACATTTTGGGGTTAGTTTTGCTCTCTTTGGCAATGAGTTTTTCTGTCTCTATTTTTGTGGCTTTTATCTATTTTTTACATATTTTACATTTTTCTCTATAGCTTTTTAATGCTTCTTCACTGTCGTCCTGTTTTAGTAGTTTAACCCCTT
This sequence comes from Hyla sarda, assembly GCF_029499605.1. Lineage (NCBI taxonomy): Eukaryota > Metazoa > Chordata > Amphibia > Anura > Hylidae > Hyla > Hyla sarda. The sequence continues at coordinate 149,875,466 of NC_079190.1, read as the reverse complement.
AAGGACACATGACTTACCGGTACGTTATGTGTCTGCTCTCGATCTATAACGCGGGGCCACGGCATGGACCCGTGGCTAATAGTGCGTGGCATTGATTGCGGTGCCGCCCGCTATTAACCCAAAGTTGAACGCCGCGTCTTAAGTGAAAGTGAAAGCATGCCGGTTAGCTCAGGGAGCTGTTCAGGATAGCCGCGGCGAAATCGCGGCATCCCGAACAGCTTACAGGACAGCTGGAGGATCCCTACCTGCCTCCTCGCTGTCCGATCGCCGAATGACTGCTCAGTGCCTTAGATCCAGGCATGAGCAGTCAAGCGGCAGAATCATCGATCACTGGTTTCCTATGAGAAACCAGTGATCAATGTAATAGATCAGTGTGTGCAGTGTTATAGGTCCCTATGGGAGCTATAACACTGCAAAAAAAAAAGTGAAAAAAAAAAGTGAAAAAAAAAAGTGAATAAAGATCATTTAACCCCTTCCCTAATAAAAGTTTGAATCACCCCCCTTTTTCGATAAAAAAACACAATGTAAATAAAAATAAACATATATGGTATTGTCGCTTGCGGAAATGTCCGAATTATAAAAATATATCGTTAATTAAGCCGCATGGTCAATGGTGTACGCGCAAAAAAATTCCAAAGTCCAAAATAGTGAATTTCTGGTCACTTTTTTTATCATGAAAAAAATTAATAAAAAGTGATCAATAAGTCCTATCAATGCAAAAATGGTACCACTAAAAACTTCAGATCACGGCGCAAAAAATTAGCCCTCATACCGCCCCATACGTGGAAAAAAAAAGTTATAGGGGTCAGAAGATGACAATTTTAAACGTATTAATTTTCCTGCATGTAGTTATGATTTTTTCCAGAAGTGCGACAAAATCAAACCTATATAAGTAAGATATCATTTTAATCGTATGGGCCTACAAAATAAAGATAAGGTGTCATTTTTACCGTAGAATTTTGGGCAAAATGACTGACGTCATTACAAAGTAGAATTGGTGCCGCAAAAAATAAGCCATCATATGGATTTTTAGGTGCAAAATTGAAAGAGTTAAATTTTTTAAAGACAAGGAGGAAAAAACGAAAATGCAAAAACGGAAAAACCCTCTGTCCTTTGGTTAAATGCTTTATTTTTGTCTTTTATTGCCCCCTTAACATTTTATTCATCCATATTGGTTTTCTTTTATTTCTGACCCTTTAATTCCCATAAGGTATATACATCTTACAGTGAGAATTTAAGATATTTGGAAAAGTCTCCCATTTAGTGTCAGAATTCATGATTTTGAGGACATTATCCCATTTTATATTGTTAAGGGCTTCTCTGAGTTGATCGAAACCCCTCCCTCCGCTCCACCACCAGGTACATTATTAAGTTCCCCCTTCTATCTACACTATCTTCCCCCTCTATGTTGTAGGTTCCCTACCCCCCGGTCCCTAATTTAAACACTCCTCCACCCTTCTAGCCATCTTCTCCCCAAGCACACTTCAATTCACTATACTAGCACAAAATAAAGAGTAAAACATCACTTATACACACCCTTACACAGCCCCCCCCCATAAATTTTAAAAACAGCTTATATGGCACTGTTTTATAAATGGAGTCTCCAGCTGTTGCAAAACAAAAACTCCCCATTTGACTGTCCAGGCATGCTGGGAGTTGTAGTTTGCAACAGCTGGAGGCACCCTGTTGGGAAATACTGCCATAGGGTATGCAAATCCCTAATTTAGGCCTCAAACACACATGGTGATCTCCAGGGACCTGCACACATAGGGATAAAAGGGGACTGGAGTCCCTGCCCTTTTCCTCACATGCCCCTAAAGGGCCCTCACAAAAGGAGCTACAGACTCAGGGTGACAGGTGCAGTAAAAAGGATCAGTTGCTGGGGAGTTGTATGGTGTTTAATACAGGGTGCTGTGCCCTCCCTGCAGGAAGGGGGCGCCACTCACCCTGTCATTATCAGCTATTTCTCTGCTCCTCTCCACACGGCGGAGACAGGAGCAGAGGAGGCAGAGAGAAGCCCCGGCCACAGCATGTCCCGGCCACAGCATGTCCCGGCCAGAAACTTTAGTCTATGCAGAGGGGTTGGTTACTGTAAGTAACTGTAAATATATGTGAGTGATTGTATGTCAGTGTGTGTTTGTATGTATATATGTGTGTGTGTGTGTGTGTGTATCTCTATGTATGTGCCTGTGCAGAGAGGGATGGCTGGGGCCTTAGTGTAAGGGACTGTGCATATATGTGAGTGATTGTATGTCAGTGTGTCTGTATGATGTGTATATATATGTGTGTGTGTGTGTGTGTGTGTGTGTGTGTGTGTGGGATGGCTGGGCCCTTAGTATAAGTGACTGTGTATATATATGAGTGATTGTATGTCGATGTGTCTGTACGATGTGTATATATGTGTGTATCTCTATGTATGTGCCTACATATGTGAGCAAGTGAATATATGTATATGTGTGTGTATGTATATATATATATATATATATATATATATACTGTATATGTATATATATATATATATATATATATACACACACACACATAGATTCACTTGCTCACATATATACACATACATATACATAGATTCACATATACCGTATTTATCGGGGTATACCACACACCGGCCTATAACACGCACCCTCATTTTACCAAGGATATTTGGGTAAAAAAAGTTTTTTACCCAAATATCCATGGTAAAGTGAGGGTGCGTGTGTGCGCGTGTATACCCCAATACACCCTCAGGAAAGGCAGGGGGAGAGAGGCTGTCGCTGCCCGCTTCTCTCCTCCTGCCTTTCCTGGGGTCTAGAGCCCTGCTGCCGGCCCTTCTCTCCCCCTGGCTATCGGCGCCGCTGCCCGTTCTGTCCCCCTGACTATCGGTGCCGGCGCCCCATTGCCGGCGCCGATAGCCAGGGGGAGAGAAGCGGCGCCGACAGCCAGGGGGAGAGAAGGGGCAGCGGCACCCATTGTCGGCGCCGCTGCCCCGTTGCCTCCCCCCATCCCCGGTGGCATAATTACCTGTTGCCGGGGTCGGGTCCGCGCTGCTGAAGGCCTCTGGCGTGCGTCCCCTGCGTCGTTGCCATGCACGGTGCGGCGCACTGACGTCATGCGCCGTGCAGCGCATAGCAACGACGCAGGGGACGCACGCCGGAGTATATATGCCATGTTGTATGTATGTGTCAAAGTGTCTCTATGTATGTGTGAATATTTCTTATGTACTGTATGTGTCTTTATGTTATGTGCTTGTATGTATTGTATGAAGCACATTATTAGGGAATTCATAGAGGAATGTAAGCACATTATATAGAGAATTTATGGAAGAACAGAATATATTTTATTTATATTGGAACATTATATTTTTATGTATTCTGGCACTGTGTATAGATCCTTAATGGTGGCACAGTATAGTTAAATAACAGTGGCACAGTATATAGTTAACTAATGGAAGCACAGTATATAGGGAATTAATAGATGAATTTGAATGGTGGCACAGTATATAGATCATTAAGGGGGGTAAGGTATATAATTAAACTGACAGGCTGTTCACTCGCACTAAGCCCAATACACTAGGTTACAGTGCAGGAGAACAGGAGAAAGATAATGTTATACTTACTAAATGTGGACCAGCTGTTTTCTAGGTATTGCCCCACATTGCTAATATGCGAATTCAGTCTTGGTGCGCAATGGAGGCGGAGCTTCCCTGCCTCCATCCTGCATGCTGTGCTATGCCTGGCCGTCTTTGTATATTTATAATTCTTTTTTCTCCAACTCTTATATATTGTAGCATGTAAGCATATATTAGTGTGGTGTCCATCTCTTCAGTGTAAGAACCAGGGCTGTGTGGAGATTCCTGCATAAGGTGGGTGCTGGGTGATTGGGATGGGTGCTGGGTGAGGCTGGGTACAGTGCACGTTCTGTCATATAGAGGTCAGACCGGGGCTTATAGGGGAAGATTTATTAAAACCTTTGCAGATGAAAAGCCCTCTGTGAAATGAAATATCTGATTGGTTGCTATGGTTGACTGCACTGCTCTTTTTCTGCACAGGTTTTGATGAATCTCCTCTACAATACAGTATATTATAGGGCAGCTGTCACATTTTTTCTGTAAATAAGACTGGTAGCACAGCCAAAGTGTATATACACATGGAAGACCTTCATAAAAACTGTTCTTGACTTTATTTTACAAAAACACCAACTTTTATGGGGGCTAGGAATGTTGAGGAGGCCCGGCGGGAGTCCATTGTATCCCTGGTCTGCAGCACATCTGACCCAGGGACGTGCACAGACATTTTGAAGGCCAATGGGCTCAAATAAAAAAGAGGGCACTTTTCATAATTAAAAAAATGTCTGCCAGACTTAATGGGCTATGGCCCAGGGACACAGTGGACCTCCGGCCAGGCCTTCTTGACATTCCTATCCCCATAAAAGTTGGTGTTTTGGAAAATAAAGTCAAGAACAGTTTCTATGAAGGTCTGCCATGTGTATATACACTTTGGCTGTGCTGTCAGTCTGATTTACAGAAAACATGTGACAGCTGCACTATAATATACTGTATTATAGAGGAGATTCATCAAAACCTGTGCAGAGAAAGAGCTGTGCAGTCGCCCATAGCAACCAATCAGAACATTTTGCTGAGGGCTTTTCCTCTGCAAAGGTTTTAATAAATCTCCCCCTATATGCCCCCACCTGAGCTCTATATAACAGAACGTGCACTGTACCCAGCACCTATCCCCAATCACCCATCCCCAATCACCCAGCGCCCATCCCCAATCACCCATCACCCATCCCCAATCACCCAGCACCCATCACCAATCACCCAGCACCCACCTTATGCAGGAATCTCCACACAGCCCTGGTTCTTACACTGAAGAGATAGGCACCACACTAATATATGCTTACATGCTACAATATATAAGAGCTGGCAAAAAAAGAATTATACAAAGACGGCCAGGCATAGCACAGCATACAGGATGAAGCTCCGCCTCCATTGCGCACAAGACTGACTTCACATACTAGCAATGTTGGGCAATATCTAGAAAATGGGAAGACCAATTTTTTGTATACATGCACTGTAACCTAGTGTATTGGGTTTAGTGCGAGTAAACAGCCTGTCAGTTTCCTTTAATTATATACCGTACCCCCCTTTATGAACTATATACTGTGCCACCATTCATCTATTAATTCCCTATATACTGTGCAACCATTGATGAACTATATACTGTGCCACTATTATTTAACTATACTGTGCCACCACTAAGGGTGCGTTCACACGTGCGTATTTTCTGCTGCAGATCTGCTGCAGATTTGCTTTATCAGATTTCTCTTCCCATTGTCAATGGGAAGCAAAATCTGCAGCAGCAAAATCTGCAGCAGATCTGCAGCAAATACAGGCACATGTGCCTAAGGATCTATACACAGTGCCAGCATACATAAAAAATATAGTGTTCCAATATAATGAAATATATACTGTGCTTCCATAAATTCCCTATATAATGTGCTTACATTCCTACAATAATTCTCTAATAATGTGTTTCATACATTACATACAAGCACATAACATAAAGACACATACAGTACATAGGTAATATACACACATACAAAGAGACACTTTGACACATATATACAGGTACAAATATACATATAGAAACATAAATACACAAACACACATATAACATGGAATATATACTAAAAGATATAGCCAATAAGCACATCATACATACAGGTACACACATACAATCACTCACAGATATATACACACATACATAGATTACCTTGCTCATATATATATATATATATATATATATATATATATATACACACACACACACATACATACATACATACATACACACATACATAGATTCACTTGCTCATATATATACACATATACATAGATTCACTTGCTCATATATATATATATACACACACACACACATACATACACACATACATAGATTCCCTTCCTCACATATATAGGCACATACATAGAGATACACATACACACAAACACATATATACACCTCACACTGACATACAGTCACTCAATATATACACAGTCCCTTACACTAAGGCCCCAGCCATCCCTCTCTGCACAGGCACATACATAGAGATACACACACACACACATATACATACACACACACACACACATATATACAGTGGTCCCTCAACATACGATGGTAATTCGTTCTAAACGAGCCATCGTTTGTCGAATCCATCGTATGTTGAGGGATTCGTGCAATGTTAAGTATAGGAAGCTGTACTCACCTTTCCCCGCCGCTCTGGACCGCGTCCAGACGCTCCCGATGGTGTCCCCGGGCCTCCGCTGGGCTCTCCTGGTCTTCTTTGGTCCTCTGCTGGGCTCTCCTGGTCTTCTCCGGTCCTCCATTGTCTTCCGCAAGGCCTTACTGGGCCTGCGTAGCGACATCATTACGCGGCTGAGTACGACGTTCCTATTGGATGACGGGACGGCGTGCGCAAAAGCGTATTGACATCACCGGAGAGGGCCGAGAAGACACCGGAGGACCAGCGCTGGACCCGGAGGGCACCCTGGAGCATCGTGGAGGGGTAAGTAATACTCACCGCACCACACGGGGAACATTAAGCTGCTATCCGGCATCAGCTTAAGCATTTTGCGCTGCCGGATAGCACTTAATGCGATGGCCCCGAAATAAAAAAGCATTGCATGTCGATGCCTCTGAGAGGCCATCGTATGTCGATTTGATCATATGTCGGGGCCATCGTAGGTCGGGGGGTCACTGTACATCATACAGACACAGTGACATACAATCACTCACATATATACATACACACACACACACATATACATCATACAGACACAGTGACATACAATCACTCACATATATACACAGTCACTTACAGTAAGGCCCCAGCCATCCCTCTCTGCACAGGCACATACATAGAGATGCACACACACATATATACATACACACACACACACACACACACACACACATATATACACATCATACAGACACAGTGACATACAATCACTCACATATATGCACAGTCACTTACAGTAAGGCCCCAGCCATCCCTCGCACAGGCACATACATAGAGATACACACACACACACATATATACATATACACACACACACACACACACACATATATACATACACACACCTATACACATCATACAGACACAGTGACATACAATCACTCACATATATACAGAGTCACTTACAGTAAGGCCCCAGCTATCACTCTCTGCACAGGCACATACATAGAGATACACACACACACATATACATACACACACACACACACATATATACATACACACACACATAATCACATCATACAGACACAGTGACATACAATCACTCACATATATACACATCCACTTACACCAAGGGTCTGCAACCTGCGGCTCCGGAGCCACATGCGGCTCTTTTACTCCTTTGCCGCGGCTCCGCGAGTCTGTCCCGGGTCCCGGTCACCCTCATTCCGGGACAATGCAGTGTCCCGGAATAATCTGAGCCTGTGAGCCGCCGTCACGGCGTTGTCGGTTTACTTACCTGCCCTGGTGCCATCGGAGCGGAGTCTCTTCTTCTGGGGCCGCGTGGATCCTCACAGTCATGCGACAATGTAACGTCACATGACAGTGACGTCTCCGGCCTGGGTCTCAGTCGAGGAGAGGAAGACGCCACGAGAGGAGCTGGTGACTGTGTAAAGTACATTACTCACTTGACAGCGGGGCATTAACCCCTCACCCCGCGGCAGCGTTAATGCTGCCGTGGGGTGAGGGTTTAACACTACCGCTGCCATGAGATGAGGGGTAACTTAACCCCTCACCCCATGGCAGCGTTATCGCTACCGCGGGGTGAGAGGTTAACGCTGTCGCTGCCATGGGGTAAGGGGTAACTTAACCCCTCACCCCATGGCAGCGGCAGCGTTATCGCTGCCACGGGGTGAGAGGTTAACGCTGCCGCTGCCATGGGGTGAGGGGTAACTTAACCCCTCACCACATGGCAGCGGCAGCGTTATCGCTGCCGCGGGGTGAGAGGTTAACGCTGCCGCTGCCATGGGGTGAGGGGTTAAGTTACCCCTCACCCCATGGCAGTGACAGCATTAACCCCCCCCTCTCCCCAGTGCATTTACCCCCCTCTCCCCAGCCCACCCCAGGCCTGGGCCCAAAAAAATCCCACCCAGACCTGGCCCCCAAAAAAGCCCACCCCAGGCCTGGGCCCAAAAAAAGCCCACCCCAGGCCTGGGCCCAAAAAAGCCCACCCCAGGCCCAAAAAAAGCCCACCCCAGGCCTGGGCCAAAAAAAATAATGATTATTATTTATGGTACACTGGGCCCCTGATTAATTTTCTATGGCATTTTGGGGCATTGATTATTGGGCATAGCAAATTTTGCTATGGGGCCCTCTGATTTCTAATTACGTCCCTGTTTTGGACCTCTGTAGGCCAGCCATGGATAAAGGCAAGAAAAGAAAATTTTCTGAATTTCATATTGTTAAGTGATTGACAGCTGACTGCATGATCCTGTATATATATCATTAAGGTAAGAAACAATATATGCAGTGTTATATTTGTTTTAAATGTCGCAATGGTTTTGTGGCTCCCATTTTTTTTCTTCGGAAACGGGTCCAAGTGGCTTTTTTTGTCTTAAAGGTTGCAGACCCCTGACTTACACTAAGGCTCCAGCCATCCCTCTCTGCACAGACACATACATAGAGATACACACACACACACAGACATATACACCAGACACACTGACATACAATCACTCACATATATACACAATCACTTACAGTAAGCGCCCATCCCCCTCTGCATAGACTGAAGTTTCTGGCTGGGACAGACTGTGGCCGGGACATGCTGTGGGCGGGGCTTCTCTCTGCCTCCTCTGCTCCTGTCTCCTCCGTGTGGAGAGGAGCAAAGAAATAGCTGATAATGACAGGGTGAGTGGCACCCCCTTGCTGCAGGGAGGGCACAGCACCCTCCATTAAACCCTATACAAATCTCCCCAGCAATGGATTCTTTTTACTGCACCTGTCACCCAGAGTCTGCAGCTCCTTTTGTGAGGGCACTAGAAGGGCATGTGAGGAAAAGGGCAGGGGCTCCAGCCCCCTTTTACTCCTATGTGTGCACGTCCCTGATCTGCCCATTAAGTCTGGCAGACGTTTTTTAAATTATGAGAAGTGCCCTCTTTTTTACTTGAGCTCCTGCCCTCCAAAATGTCTGTGCATGTCCCTGGTGATCTCTAACTCCAGAACCCTGTCGTATTTCAAGGCAACAGTTTAGTGCCACATATGGGGTATTTCCATACTCGGGAGAAATTGCAATACAATGTTTGGGGTTCTTTTTCTTCTTTTACCCCTTATGAAAGTTAGGGGCTACACCAGCATTTTAGTGTAAAAAAAAGAAAAAAAAAAAAAAACATTTTACACTAACATGCTGGTGTTGCCTCATACTTTATATTTTCACAAAATGTAAAAAGAGAAAAAGACCCCGCAGAATTTGTAACACAATTTCTCCTGAGTATGGAAGCGCCGGGCGGCGGACACAGCTCGCAGTGTAACAAGCCGGCCCAAGATGGGGAGAAGCGAGCTGCAGGCTGCAGCTGCTTTGAAGGAGGAAGCAAGGTCCTGAGGGTGGAGGAGGAGCTTGGGGGCGGGGGCAGCGTCCAAGTGCTGCGCGAGCCTTCACAGAGAGCCGCGGAAGGATCCCTGTGTGCAGTGTGAAGGTGGCCGGTGCTTTACAAGCTGATTCCAGGAAGCAGTGCAGCAGCCTTCAAAAGTAAGTACCTGGCTGTTCTAAATAATTGTTTTATTTTGTGCTTTTTAAATGTATTTTTTTTTTAAACAGGGCATAGGATATCTTAAGGGAGGAAGGGTCCATCCGTCTAATTATGGAATAAAGAGAGAGGGTCTGATTAATGGGGACAGAGAAGTGGACTGATGAAGGGGGGGTCTGAGTCTGATTAAGGGGGACTGGTGAAGGGGGGAGGGTCTGATTATGGGGTGAAGGGGGGATGGACTGTTTATGAGTGACAGGGGACTGAATAATAAGAACTTGGGACTGGTGAAGGGGGTTCTGAGTCTGCTTAAGGGCGACTGGTGAAGGGGGAATGCCTGATTAAGGGGATCTGCATCTGATTAAGGGGGGCAGAGGACTAGTGAAGGGGATATGGGACTGATTAAGGGGGAAAAACTAATTAAGGGGGCAGGGGACTGATTAAAGGGGACATGGGACTGATTAAGGGGGCAGGGGACGGATTAAGGGGGACAGGGAACTCATTAAGGGGACATGGGACTGATTAAGGGGGACATGGGACTGGATAAGGGGGCAGGGGACTGATTAAGGGGGACAGGAGACTGATTAAAGGGAGAGGGGACTGATTAAGGGGGACAGGGGACTGGTGAAGGGGTGCAGGGGATTGATCAAGGGAAGGCAAGTCTTTTATTGAACGGGTGGCCAAGGGTTTTGGTGATATGAATGAAGGTAGCATATTGTGTGCTTCAAATTATCTAGAGGATGCCAAACAAAAACATTGGTTGAAGAAATGTGGGAGAGTCTATGCATGCTTAGTGTTGTAAATTAGTTAGATATAGTGTTCTGACAACATATCTCTTGTTTCTACAATACATGAACTTATGTATAACTTATGTATACATTGATATACATGATTGTTACCAGTCAATTCAGTTATTTATTATTGTACTTGTTTGCACTTGCACTTAAATTATCTGTAATTAAAAAACAAATATTTGTTACAAAGATTTTTTTCTCTTTGTGTATGTTTATGGGGTAATAGGGGGAGGGGTGCAACAAGGTTAGCTCGCACAGGGTGCCTGAACACCTAAGGCCGGCCCTGGTTCTAACATAAAAGCAGGAAAAAAAAACCTTATGTGACCCCATTTTGGAAACTGCACCCCTCAAAGAATGTACCAAGGGGTGCACTGAGCATTTACAACCGACAGGTGTTTGACAGATATTTGGAACAGTGAAAATGATAAATAAAATGTTTTATATTCACAGCCCAATTTTTCAAAAATGTGTCAAATGCCAATGGGGTGTAAATGCTCACTGCACCCCTTATTACGGTCAATGAGGGGTGTAGTTTCCAAAATGGTCTCACATGTGGGTGGTTTCAACTGTCTGGACACAAGGGGGCTTTATAAATGTGATATGACCCCCAAAAACAATTCCAGCTAAATTCTCTGTTCAAAAGCCAAAAGGCGCTTCTTTACTCCTAAGCCCTGCTGTGCGCCCCCTGAACACTTTACGTCCCCACATGGGGTATTTCCTTACTTGGGAGAAATTGGGTTACAAATGTTTCTCCTATTATTCCTTGTAAAAATAAAAACTCAGGGAATACACCAGCATTTTAGTGTAAAAATTAAAATTTTTCATTTCCACGCCCCACTGTTTTAAAATTGTGTCAATCATCTGTGGGATGTAAATGCTCACTTTACCCCGTATTACATTCCTTGAGGGGTGTGGTTTTCAAAATGGGGTCACAAGAGGGGGGGTTCCACTGTCCTGGTACCATGGTGGCTTTGTAATTGTGACATGGACCCCAAAAACTATTCTGGCTAAATTCTCTCTCTGCCACTGCCAAGATTGGACGCATGGTTGCTCCACTGAGCGCTGCTCTGCAGACCAAACAAGGGGTGCCGTGTACCGCTGCTTAGACTTAGCATGGTTGGGAAAAGTGTGCAGTACTAAGTGTGCAATACTGTGGAACTGTGCAATATAGCAGGGGCTTGTGCAATTTGTTTCAATGTGTGATATATCGAGGCAATATACATTTTTCTGCCATGTGATTATTTGTTATAGTCTGCAATCAGTACTATAATTAACTTAGTGCACACATATTAAAGAAATAGGGGAAGTGCAATATTGTGGTTGTGCAATTTACCATTGTGTGCAATTGTCACTTTGTGAAATATTTACCCTAGCTTGTGCAATAGATATAGCCGCTTTGAACTTGGCAAATTTTGCGAAGCGGTGTAACCCCTTGTGATTGTTTATGTACTTTCCTGATGACGCTGAAGCCACGCTCAGTAGAAACGCATTGAGAGTTATTATACATTATTGTTCAGTAATCTGCTTGTGTGCCAATGGACTGTGTAATTACACTTTAAGTGGTACATTTAAACACTCACTGTCTGCTGCTCAGCAAGTAACAAAGTTTGGTATCTTATCTCTTTTTTTGTTTTAGAGCAGAGGTTATAACACTTTTTGTTATGGTGGTTTTTAACAGTTAACTTAATGAAATTTAAGTTTTTAGGCACTTCTCATCAGTTATTTGAGATACATTCTCTCTCCAAAAGCCATATGGCGCTTCTTCACTGAGCCATGTTGTGCGCCCGCAGAGCACTTTATGTCATCATATGGGGTATTTTCTTACTCGGGAGAAATTAGGCTACAAATTGTGGGGGAGTTTTCTGCTATTATGCCTTGTGAAAATGAAAAATTTGGGGTAACACCTTTTTTTTCTCATTTTGACGACCCACTTTAACGAAAGTTTGTTAATTGCCTGAGGGGTGTTAAGGCTCACTGTACCCCTTGTTACGTTCCTTGAGAGGTGTAGTTACCCAATTAGTGTGCCATTTGTTTTTTTGTTTTTTTTTGCTGTTCTGGCACCATGGGGGCTTCCTAAATGTGACATGCCCATAAACCATTTTAGCAAAATTTGCTCTTGAAAAGCCACATTTTTGCTCCATCTCTTCTGAGCTTTGTAGTGTGCCCGCAGAGCACTTTGGGGTATTTTCAATTTGGGGTTTACAAATTTTGGGGTTTACAAATTTTGAAGGGCTTTTTCTCCTAATACTCCTTTTGAAAATGAAACAATTGGGGTAACACCAGCATTTTAGTGAAAAAACTAAAAAAAATTATTTTCACCACGTTCCACCTTAACGAAAGTTCGTTAATCACCTGTGGGGTGTTAAGGCTCACTGTACACCTTGTTACATTCCTTAAGGGGTTTAGTTTCCTAAATAGTCAGTCATGTGTTGTTTTTTTTTTTCTGTTCTGGCACCTTGGGGGCTTTCTAAATGCGACATGTTAAATTTGCTCTCCAAAAGCCCAATTTTGCTTTTTCCCTTCTGAGCCCTTTAGTGCACTCGCAGAGCACTTTACATCTACATATGAGGTGTTTCTATACTTGAGAGAAATTGGGTTACAAATTTTGGTGGGCTTTTTCTACTTTTACCTCTTACAAAAATGAACAAAACGGGGCTACAAGAACATGTTAGTGTAAAAAAATGAAGATTTTTTGTTTTCTCCTTCACTTTGCTGCTATTCCTGTGAAACACCTAAATGGTTAGTAAACTTTCTGAATGTCATTTAGAATAATTTGAGGGGTGAAGTTGATATAATGGGGTCATTTATGGTGGATTAAGGCCCCTCAAATCCACTTCAAACTAAACTGATCCCTAAAAAATTCACATTTAAAATTTTTCATGAAAATTTGGAAATATCTTCAAAAAGTAAAAACATGTCAACTTTATGATGCCAACATAAAGTAGACATATTGTATATGTGAATCAATATGTAATTTATTTGGCTCGAATAAACAGAGAGTTTCAATGTTTGAAAAATGCCACATTTTCAACATTTTCATGACATTTTGGAATTTTTCACCAATAAATTATGCAAATATCGACCAAAATTTACCACTATCTTGGAATCAGAATGATAAGTAAATACATCCCAGAGTTATTGATGCATTAAAGGAAAACTGTCACCAAATCCCCCTGCACTAACCAGAGGTACTGGCTGGTTTTGCGGGGGATGCTGATCAATATGATGTCCACCATGCCCGGCTCCGCACCGCCGTTCACCAGATAGCTTCATTTTTCAGAATATGCAAATCATCTAACTGGCACGGGCGGGGTTACTGCCTTCATCTGGCACTGTGACGTCATCACTGCTCGGCCCCCAGAAGAGGGGTATAGGGAAGGACACCACCACTCAATGTAACACTTGCCCCGATCATCCGGGCCTCTGCATTAAAAACTACTTCAGGGAGTATCACACTTCCATGGAGTACTAAATTTTCCCTCTTCATTTTAATTTCCCATAATTTGACCCCAATGTACCAAGTCCAGAGTACATTCCAAATTTTAACCCCATAAAACCATTAAATTGACCCCTAACCTGTTTTATAATTTTATGTACCCCTTGTTAGTTATTTACCCCATGTAACGCTCCTTGAGGTTCTGGGTCCATAGGCAGCTTTGCAGAAGCTCAAAGCCCCTGACTGCCCTTCTGTTCTTCTGTGACCGGTGTGCACCTGCAGAGCTGTTTACGCCCAGATATGAGGTATGTCCTTACTCCAAAGAAATGTATTTACAAATTTACGGTGACATTTTCTCCTTTTACAACTTGTGCAAATGAAAAATTTGGGGTAACCCTGCATTTTTTATGTAAAAAATCAAATTTTTCCTTTTCTAATCCAACATTAATGAACTTTTATCAAACACCTGTGGGGTGTTAAGGCTCACTGTACCCCATGTTACATTCCTTGAGGGGTGTAGTTTCCAAAATAGTATGCCATGTGGGTTTTTATTTGCTGTTCTGGCACCATAGAAGCTTCCTGAATGCGACATGCTACCCCCCCCCCCATTTCAGAAAAATTTGCAAATGTGACTCCTTCACTTCTGAGCATTGTAGTGCCCCACAGTGCACTTGACGTCCACACATGGGGTATTTCCATACTCAGAAGAGATGGGGTTACAAATTTTGGGGGGCATTTTCTCCTATTACCCCTTGTAAAAAAAAGTAAAATTTGGGGGAAACCAGCATTTTAGTAAAAAAAAAAAAATTTACACATGCAACTTTAATGAAAAGTCGTCAAACACCTGTGGGGTGTTAAGGCTCACTTTACCCCTTGTTACGTTCCTTGAGGGGTGTAGTTTCCAAAATAGTATGCCATGTGGGGTGTTTTTTGCAGTCCTGGCACCATAGGGGCTTCCTAAATGGGACATACCCCCCAAAAACCATTTCAGCAAAATTTGCTTTCCAAAAGCCAAATGTGACTGCTTCTCTTCTGAGCATTGTAATGCGCCCCCAGTGCACTTGACGTCCACAAATGGGGTATTTCCATACTCAGATGAGATGGGTTTACAAATTTTGGGGGGCATTTTCTCTTATTACCCCTTGTAAAAAAGTAAAATTTGGCAAAAAAACAGCATTTTTGTGAAAAAAAAATCATTTACACATCCAACTTTAACAAAAAGTCGTCAAACACCTGTGGAGTGTTAAGGCTCACTGGACCCCTTGTTATGTTCCTTGAGGGGTGTCGTTTCCAAAATAATATGCCATGTAGGTTTTTTCACTGTCCTGGCACCATAGAGGCTTCCTAAATGTGACATGCCCCCCAAAAACCATTTCAGAAAAACTCACTCTCCAAAATCCCATTGTCGCTCCTTCCCTTCTGAGCCCTCTACTGCACCTGCCGAACACTTTACATACACATATGAGGTATTTCCTTACTCAAGAGAAATTGGGTTACAAATTACGAGAGGATTTTTCTCCTTTTACCCCTTGTAAAAATTCAAAAACTGGGTCTACAAGAACATGCAAGTGTAAAAAATTAAGATTTAGAATTTTCCCCTTCACTTTGCTGCTATTCCTGTGAAACACCTAAAGGGTTAACACAATTACTGAATGTCATTTTAAATACTATGAGGGGTGCAGTTTTTATAATGGGGTCATTTGGGGTATTTCTAATAAGAAAGCCCTTCAAATCCTGTTCAAACCTGAACTGGTCGATGAAAAATTGTGATTTCGAAAATTTTGTGAAAAATTGGAAAATTGCTGCTGAACTTTGAAGCCCTCTGATGTCTTCCAAAAGTAAAAACATGTCAACTTTATGATGCAAACATAAAGTAGACATATTGTATATGTGAATCAATATATAATTTATTTGAAATGTCTATTTTCCTTACAAGCAGAGAGCTTCAAAGTTATAAAAATGCTAATTTTTCCAATTTTTCATAAAATTTGGGAATTTTTCATTAAGAAATGATGCAAGTATTGACAAAAAAAAAATAAAACTACCTGTAACATAAAGTAGAATATGTCACGAAAAAACAATCTCGGAATCAGAATGAAAAGTAAAAGCATCCCAGGGTTATTAAAGGGGTACTCCACCCCTATAGATCTTATCCCCTATCCAAAGGATAGGGGATAAGATGTCTGATCGCTGGGGTCCCGCTGCTGAGGACCCCCGCAATATAGCATGAGGCACCCACCTGTTACTGCTCCGGAAGCGCTGAAGGGTCTGGCTCCCGACCACGGGAACGGAAGATCGTGACGTTACGACTCCGCCCCGTGTGACGTCACCTCCCGCCCCCTCAATGCAAGTCTATGAGAGGGGGCGTGACAGCCATCACACCCCCCCCCATAGACTTGCATTGAGGGGGCTGGGCGCAACGTCACACGGGGCAGAGTCGTGATGTCACGATCTTCTGTTCCCAGTGGTCGGGAGCCAGACCCTCCAGCGCTTCCGGAGCAGTAACAGGTGGGTGCCGCATGCTATATTGCGGGGGTCCCCAGCGGCGGGACCTCCACGATCAGACATCTTATCCCCTATCCTTTGGATAGGGGATAAGATGTCTAGGGGTGGAGTACCCCTTTAATGCTTAAAGTGACAGTGGTCAGATGTTGAAAAAATGGCTGGATCCTACAATGAAAATTGACTGGGTCCTTAACCCCTTGGGGACGGAGCCCATTATGACCCTAAGGTCGGGAGCATTTTTTGCAAATCTGACCACTGTCATTTTAAGCATTAATAACTCTGGATGCTTTTACTCATTAATTTGATTCTGAGATAGTTTTTTTCTTGACATATTCTACTTTATGGTAGTGGTAAATTTTCGTCGATACTTGCATCATTTATTAGTGAAAAATTCTAAAATTTTATGAAACATTTTAGCATTTTTCTAACTTTGAAGCTTTCTGCTTGTAAGGAAAATAGACATTCCAAATAAATTATATATTGATTTACATATACAATATGTCTACTTTATATTTGCATCATAAAGTTGACATGTTTTTACTTTTGGAAGACATCAGAGGGCCTCAAATTCAGCAGCAATTTTCAAATTTTTCACAAAATTTTCAAAATTGGAATTTTTCAGGGACCAGTTCAGCTTTGAAGTGGATTTGAAGGGCCTTCACATTAGAAATACCCCACAAATGACCCAATTATAAAAACTGCACCCCTCCAAAATGTATCCAAAATGACATTCAGTAAGTGTGTTAACCCTTTTGGTGTTTCACAGGAATAGCAGCAAAGTAAAGGAGAAAATTCAAAATCTTCATTTTTTTACACTCGCATGTTCTTGTAGACCCAGTTTTAGAATTTTTACAAGTGGTAATAAGAGAAAAAGCCCCCCCACAATTAGTAACCCAATTTCTCTTGAGTAAGGAAATACCTCATATGTGTATGTCAAGTGTTCGGTGGGCGCAGTAGAGGGCTCAGAAGGGAAGGAGCAACAATTAGATTTTGGAGAGTGAATTTTGCTGAAAAGGTTTTTGGGGGGCATGTCAAATTTAGAAAGCCTCTACGGTGCCAGAATAGCAGAAAACCCCACATGGCATACCATTTTGAAAACTAAACCCCTCAAGGCACGTAACAAGGGGTCCACTTAGTCTTAACACCCCACAGGTGTTTGACGACTTTTCGTTAAAGTCTGATGTGTAAATGAAAAAAAAAAATGTTTCACTAAAGTGCAGTTTTTTCCCCAAATTTACCACTTTTACAAAGAGTAATGGGAGAAAATGCCCCCCCCCCCCCCAAAAAAAAAATTTGTAACCCCATCTCTTCTGAGCATGGAAATACCCCATGTTAGGATGTAAAATGTTCTGCTGGCACACTACAATGCTCAGAAGAGGAGGAGCGCCATTGAGCTTTTGGAAAGAGAATTTGTTTGGAATGGTAGTCAGGGGCCATGTGCGTTTACAAAGCCCCCGTGGTGCCAAAATAGTGAACCCCCCCACCACATGTGACCCTATTTTGGAAACTACACCCCTCACAGAATTTAATAAGGGGTGCAGTGAGTATTTACACCCCACTAGCGTTTGACAGATCTTTGGAACAGTGGGCTGTGCAAATAAAAAATAACATTTTTCATTTTCACAGACCACTGTTCCAAAAATCTGTCAGACACCTGTGGGGTGTAAATGCTCACTACACACCTTAATAAATTACATGAGGGGTGTAGTTAACAAAATGGGGTCACATGTGGGGGCCCATTGTTCTGGCACTATGGGGGCTTTATAAACACACGTGGCCTTTAATTCCGGACAAATTTTCTCTTCAAAATCCCAATGGCGCTCCTTCTCTTCTGAGCATTGTAGTTCACCCGCAGAGAACTTTACATCCACATATGTGGTATTTTCTTACTCAGAAGAAATGGGGTTACAAATTTTGTGAGGCTTTTTTCCTATTTTCCCTTGTGAAAATGAAAAATTTAGGGTAACACCAACATTTTAGTGACATTTTTTTTTTCATTTTCCCATCCAATTTTTATGAAAATTTGTCAGACACCTGTGGGGTGTTAAGGCTCTCTATACCCCTTGTCACATTCCGTGAGGAGTGTAGTTTCCAAAATGGGGTCACATGTGGGTATTTATGTTTTTGTGTTTATGTCAGAACCTCTGTAAAATCAGCCACCCCTGTGCAAATCACCAATTTAGGCCTCAAATGTACATGGTGCGCTCTCAATCCTGAGCCTTGTTGTGTGCCCGCAGAGCATTTTACGCCCACATATGGGGTATTTTCGTACTCAGAAGAAATTGTGTTACAAATTTGGGGGTCTTTTTTTCCTTTTACTGCTTGTGAAAATAAAAAGTATGGGGCAACACCAGCATGTTAGTTTAAAAAAGAAATAAAAAATTACACTAACAGGCTGGTATAGCCCCCAACTTTTCCTTAAAGGGGGTAAAAGGAGAAAAAGCCCCCCAAAATTTGTAGTGCAATTTCTCCCGAGTACGCAAATGCCCCATATGTGGCCCTAAACTGTTTCCTTGAAATACGACAGGGCTCCGAAATGAGAGAGCACCATGCGCATTTGAGGACTAAATTAGGGATTGCAGAGGGGTGGACATAGGGGTATTCTATGCCAGCGATTCCCAAACAGGGTGCCTCCAGCTGTTGCTAAACTCCCAGTATGCCTGGACAGTCAGTGGCTGTCCAGAAATATTGGGAGTTGTTGTTTTGCAACAGCTGGAGGCTCCATCCATTTTGAAAACACTGCCGTACAATACGTTTTTCATTTTTATTGGGGGGGGGGGGACAGTGTAAGGGGGTGTTTTTGTAGTGTTTTACCCTTTATTTTGTGGTAGTGTAGTGTAGTATTTTTAGGGTACATTCGCACTGGTGTGTTACGGTGAGTTTTCCGCTAGGAGTTTGCTCTGCAGCAAAAAATTTGCCGCAGCCCAAACTTGATGCAGGAAACTTACTGTAAACCTGCCTGAGTGAATGTACCATGTACATTCACATGAGGGAGCAAACCTCCAGCTGTTTCAAAACTACAACTCCAAGCATGTACTGACAGACCATGCATGCTGGGAGTTGTACTTTTGCAACAGCTGGAGGAACACTGGTTGGAAAACCTTCAGTTAGATTCTTTTACCTAAGTCAGTATTTTCTAACTAGTGTGCCTCCAGCTGTTGCAAAACTACAACTGCCAGCATGTACTGATGGCCGAAGGGCATGCTGGGAGATGTAGTTATGCAACAGCTGGAGGTACGCAACTACAACTCCCAGCATGCCCAGACAGCTGTTTGAGCATGCTGGAATATGTCGTTTTGCAACAGCTGTAGGGCTACAGTTTCAGACCACTGCACAGTGATCTCCAAACTGTGACCCTCCAGATGTTGCAAAACTACAAATCCCAGCATGCCCAGACACCAAACAGCTGTTTGGACATGCTAGGAGTTGTAGTTTTGCAAGATCTGAAGGGATACAGTTTAGAGACCACTGTATAGTGTTCTCAAACTGTAGCCCTCCAGCTGTTGCAAAACTACATATTCCAGCATGCCCAAACAGCTGTCTGGGCATGCTGAGAGTTGTAGTTTTGCAACATCTGGAGGGCTACAGGTAGAGACCACTGTATAGTGGTCTCAGACTGTAGCCCTCCAAATGTTGCTAGGCAACTTACCGGCTTCCGTATGATCCATTGAGCTGTCCTCTTCTTCTGCAAGACTTGTCGCCCGCCGATACCCGTTGCCCGCTGCCTCCGGATGGTAAGTGGAATTTGGCGCCTGGTCCTTGTCGGTTTCCCCATCCTTCCACTTCTATTGTGGGTGAGCAGGACGTGGAAAACAAAAGAAACCCCCCTGCCCCCAATCTTCTATTGGCCATCGCTTCTGACGACCAATATCAGGGATAGGAGGGGTAGCACCCCTGCCACCTCACTCCTATCCCTTCAGGGGGATCGTGGGTGTCTTAGACAACCTTGAAGTCCTCCAGTGACTATGAGAAAATGCATCTCTCCGCCTAAAACACTCACCTCAACCCACACAGTCTCCTGCCAGGTGCCTTGGACAGCCGGGATGTGTCTTGGTCATGGGGTACGTACCGCCTCCTCTCGCTTACCAGGTCCTTTCTCCCTCCCCGATTCCCCTCTCCACTTTTACCCTATCCTTTCCTCCTCTGTTTTCCTCCTTTTTCCCCCTTACTATCTTCTCTTCCCAGTCTCTCTCCTTCCTTCCTTTCATTGTCTCGACTCCTGGCAGAATGCCAGTTCCTGCCTTTGAATTTTGTATTTGGTATTTTGTATCTTGTATTCTGTATTATGTTAACATAGTGACATGGTTGTCACTTCTGCCATTCCCTGATCCTGCCCTGATATGACTAGTTGTTCTGCTATTGACTGCTTCCGAGACAATGCCCACCCTACTATGTTACTATTCACTTGTCGCACTATATCCACTATATCCACCGCCAGGCAGGCCTATAATCACAGGCATCGTCTGGGTCAGGGAATACTTTTTGCATTCCATCGTACCTAAGGGACACAAACGACTTCCTAGCCTGTTTAACGGCGATACAAGTTGGAGAAGGAGACGCACTTGCATCTATCGACGTGGAGTCATTATAGGTTGGCATTCAGGCCATTGCAGAATTCTGCAATGTAGCAAATAAATCAGAGGTTTATACCAAGTTTGTCACAGAAGGCCTACATTTGATTCTTAATACTATTTTTTTCCAATTTGATGGAGCATGGGACAAGCAGGAGACAGAAACAGTTATGGTTACACCGGTCTCCTGCACCTATGCAAACATCTTTCTGGCTGTACTTGAGGCTAAAATGATCTATTCCAACGCCAATCCGTATGTAAGGCATATCAAAGCCTACAAACGGTACATAGATGACATATTTATGGTTTGGTCAGGAGAC
Source organism: Hyla sarda (assembly GCF_029499605.1). Classification (NCBI taxonomy): domain Eukaryota; kingdom Metazoa; phylum Chordata; class Amphibia; order Anura; family Hylidae; genus Hyla; species Hyla sarda. The sequence goes on along the minus strand of NC_079190.1, from coordinate 149,854,073 downwards.
AAAGAGAGCTTTGAACAGTTCATCCTGAATCTGAACAGCGGAAACACAATGAATATGACTTTCACCTCGGTGTACAGTAACTATGAACTCACCTTCCCAGATGTGGTTGTCTCCATAAAAAACTCAGAACTCCAAACCGCAGGTTATAGAAAACCCTTTACTTTACCTGCATTATGACTATTACCATCCTACCCACATGAAGAGTTCACTACCGTATAGCCAATTTTTATGGCTGAAAAAGATTAACAGCTATCACTCTTCTTTTAAAAAACAGGCAGATCAACTCAAATCACATTTAATAGAAAGAGGCTACCCGGCATCATGCCTGAAGGCAGCCCTTAACAAAACAAACGAGAAATCACGAAAGGAACTTATTACAAAACCCAAGTCTACATTTCCTCCTCCTCCGAGACACTTCAATTTCTCCTTTAAATGTAGCGAAATGTCTAACGTGATCCGAAAGGCCATCTACCGCCATTGGCACATTATCGAAGGCGATTCCCTATTAAAAGAGATAGCCATAGAAAAACCTTTGATAGCGCACAAGAATAATAACAAATAATAATAAAAAATGAACTGGTGCGCAGTACTTTCACATCGGTACCTGCACCACCTTCTACCTTGCTTGAAGACCTGCGCACCATGGGAAACTATAAGTGTGCTAATTGTTCATTTTGTGGTCAACTAAAACAAGGGCGCAATTACCATTTAGCTGGAGAGAACGTGCATGTCACTGATCTCATCACACGCAGAACCAAATTCACAGTGTACTGTATACAGTGCCCCTATGGATATTTTTATGTCAGTTGTACCATCCGCCCCATGTTCGTGAGGTTTAGAGAACACGTTCGACTTTCCAGGAGGGAAGAAGGGGTGTCTAGACTGGCCAAATATCTTAAGACAAAACATAACAGTAACCCCACATTATTAACTTTCTTTTGTCTGGAGACTGTCATGAACACTCCCACAGGTCTCACCAGAAAGACCTTTCTGCAACAAAAGAAGCATGCTGGATCTCCCGGCTGGGAGCCACCGGACCCCTAGGGTTCAATGAACGCAATTAATTTAATGCATTCATGTAAGGAATAATGTTTTCACAATTTCCTTGTTTTCCTGCCCCACTTCTCCATCCCATCTCAAGTTTTTTCCTCTTCCCGACCCGAAACCTTGAAACTCATGTAACGTTGGAATAAAGAAACTATTCTTTGGCATGAAACCGTGGGAGTGCGAAATATGTATTTTTCTATATGTTCTCATATTGCACATATGTTTTCCATGTAAACACACCACCGACACTGCGGCACCACCAATACTGCATTTCCTATTGATTCCTATTGATTTGCATGGGATTTTGAACAAAACTCTGACCCTCACAAATGGGGGTAGTTAAGGGTTAAATTAACTATCCTATATTTTAAGTGGACATATAAGTAATATTTAACTAAGTATTATTGAAACATCTTCGGCCGTTTGGAAGTTAATCAGTAACATTTATTTCCCATAGACTTGTATGGGACTTTAAACAAAAACCTTGACCCTGGTGGTGAGTAAAGGTTAAATCACCTATCCTATGTTTGTTGTTGACACATAAGTAACATGTGTTCCAAGTTTCATGTTAATATTTTTAGCGGTTTGGACGTGATGCTGGAACATGCGCACACACACACACACACACACACACACATTGGGCCTCATTTACTAAGAGTGGAGTGTAGGTTTCTCTGTGAGTTTTAATTTCCTACAATTTTTTCCCCACTGTATTTTTTCCCACTGTATTCCCTACGTTTTCCACTTTCCCTACACTTTGCTTTTTTTACACATGCTCTTATCTGTCGGGTTTTCCTCAGCTCAAATTTACCACGTTTTATGTGAAAACCTTAGTAAATATGTTGGGTTTTTGTAAAAATTTCGGGAACATGCCCCTTTTTGGAGACCACACCCCTTTTGTGGTGGTCACACCCCTTTTTCTGGTTTTCTTAGCAAAGTGGAGAGTTAGTCTGGGTTTATTTTCAATTCTGGCGCAAGGCGAGAGAATCTGGCGCACAACCCGATAAAACATGTCAGGTTTGCAATAGTAAATGAGGACCATTGAGTTTTATATATTTATATATATATATAGACTAGCTGAGCACCCGGCGTTGCCCAGTTTTTCCTTCCTAGTCCTTGTTGGGGAGGAAAATCAACAAAGGAGGAAGCTTTTGACTTCATATCTCATCCTCATATATTGTTGTCATATCCCAACCACATATCCCGTCCTCATATCTCAACCTCATATCCTGTCCTCATATCTCAACCTCATTTCCCGACCTCATATCCTGTCCTCATATCCTGACTTCCTATCCCATCCTCATATCCGACATCACATCCTTACCTCATATCCCATCCTCCTTTTCCAACCTCCTATCCTGTCCTCCTATCTCGACCTCATATCTGTCCTCATATCCTGACCTCCTATCCCGACCTCCTATCCCATCCTAATATTCTGTCCTCATATCCCATCCTCATATCCCGTCCTCATATTCCATCCTCATATCCCGACCTCCTATCTCAACCTCATTTCCTGTCCTCCTATCTCAACCTCCTATCCATCCTTGTATCCCATCCTCATATCCCGTCCTCATATCCCATACTTATGTCCCATCCTCATATTCTGGACTGATTTGTGATGAAGATATTGTAAGCTGAAAATAGAATGGGACGTGGCTTTGTGGGACTGGGCGTGATTTTGGCAAGCCAGACCAATGAACAAAAAGGGTAGATAATAAAAGGAGTGGGGCTTAAAATGTGGGCATGTATTTGTGAGATGGGGTGTGGCTTGCAAGCCGGACTGGCACATTTACCAGAAGATGCAGAACGGAGCTTGTGGAGTAAGGTACTGGAAGTCCCATATACTTGTCTGGGATTTGTAACAAAAACCCATCTTTTATATAAGGGTGTAGGTAAGGGTTAATTTAACTATCACATCTTTTTATTTGATATATAAGTAATATGTGTACTAGGTATTATTGAAATATCTACAGCCGTATGGAAGTTATGCCGGAATATACATTTCCCATTGATTTGCATGGGACTTTAAATAAAATCCCCGACCCTCACAAATGGGGGTAGTTAAGGGTTAAATTAACTATCCTATGTTTTAAGTGGACATATAAGTAACATGTGACCAAGTATTATCGAAATATCTCAAGCCGTTTGGAAGTAACACATATTTTCCATAGTCTTGTATAGGACTTTAAACAAAAACCCTGAGTCTTGCAAATGGGGGGAGTAAGGGTTAAATCACCTATGTTTGTTTTTGACATATAAGTAACATGTGTGCCAAGTTTCATGTTAATATCTTTAGCGGTTTGGACGTGATGCCTGAACATACACACACACACACAATGGACCTTATTTACTAAGAGTGGAGTGTAGGTTTCTTTGTGGGTTTTAATTCCCTACAATTTATTTTCCCCGGTATTTACTAAGCTTTCCCTACATTTTCCACTTTCCCTACATTTTGCTTTTTTACACAGGCTCTGATCTGTAGGGTTTTCCTCAGCTCAAATTCACCACATTTTATGTGGAAACGTTAGTAAATATGTTGTTTTTTGTGTGAAAATGTTGGGGACATGCCCCTTTTTGGAGACCACGACCCTTTTCCAGTCAACCACGCCCGTTTTTTGGGTTTCCTTGGCAAAATGGAGAGCTAGTCAGGGTTTTTTCAATTCTGGTGCAAATTCTCGCGCAAAATCTGGCACAGACAGAATCTGGTGCACAACCCAACAAAACATGTCGTGTTTGCAATAGTAAATGAGGGCCATTGAGTTTTATATATAAAGATTGTCTATTATCTAACATCAGTGACATAATGAAAAGGCCAAAGGAACTAATAGATTATTTCTGCAACAAATTTAAATAGTTATCTTTAAAATTCACACTTCTCAGAATTATAGATTTAGATTTGGAAAAACTATGGAACTACATTTTATTTTAAATCTTCTGAGACATTAGTGGAAGTCACAATCTGTCAAAAAAGAAAACTATTTTAAGTAATGTGTCAGTAGGTCTTAATTAACATGTAGCTTTTTCTCTCCAGACTCTTTGCTTTCTTGTTACCAATGATATGAATTTGTTCGATTAATTATAATAAAAACTGACTTTTTAACATTTTTGGAGTAAAAATAGGCCGGTGCAAAATAGACCGTTGCACAATTTTTTACAAGTTGATACATTGCAAGTCAAACATTCAATGTTTTTAAGGATTATAACCATCAACTGCTTCAGCAAATATTTAGAAGCCTACAGATGTTGCTTTTGACTAAAGTGAAAACAAAACATTTCATATATAAGAAACAGATGGTAAGTAATTTGGCTTGTAATGTTTGGGAGCTTAGAAAAAAAAATGAATAATAGGTTTGGTGGATTTCCCTCAAAGCATTATTGATTCTGCCTGCAGTTGAAAATAATAAATGTTTGTGAATTTAAATAAATACATCTAGAATCCAATTTTCAATGAAATGGTTTTAAAACCAAAGGTACTAAAGTTTTTCAATTCATGCAGGCTTTTTGTGTGTTAAAGAAACAGAACAGAATTAAAATATTTACATAAACATAGGTATATAGTTCAAAAGGTTAAACAAAGCTGAGAGTTCATTAGGTGTAACCCATAACCCTACTGGGTTGATCCAGGGGAAGATAAAAAATTATAAAAAAAATGTTAGTGACTCTGAGACTAGGGGGCAAATACTGTATGGCTGAACAAATTCCTGGAGTAAAATCTTTCCTCCGTGGTAATGTCTAATAGTCACTGGTTTAAAGGGGTACTCCGCCCCTAGACATCGTATCCCTATCCAAAGGATAGGGGACAAGACATCTGATCATGGTGGTCCCGCCGCTGAGAACCCCCGCAATCTCTCCCGCAGTCTATGGGAGGGGCTTGGCGAAGTTTGCTCCATGCACCAGATGACAGGTCAATTCAGTGCTCGTGTGTGGTGCTTCTCAAATAAGTAACAGCAATGCCATATATTCACATGAAGAAAGATAGCTTGGAGCGCTCACCTCTGACACAAGGCTCATAGTAGTAGAACTTCTTTATTCACATAACAAGAGGGAGGTAGGGAGGTGGAACAAGGACAGGTGGGTTCAGCCGGTGGGTGACGGTCTGTATCGCGCTCCTTGCGCTTCGTCAGGCCCTTTCCAGCAGGTGTGTGTGTGTGTCTGTGTGTGTGTGTGTCAGACAGGTATATACAAAAGGCAAGGGTGGGGGTCATAGACAAACACCAAAATCCCAGTGCTTAACTAACTCTGTGAGTACTAAAACAAAACTCTGTCTTAAAACCAATCTGAGGATGCTGCAGCAGAATACTTCTCCTTATGAGAGACAAATGCATGGGAGAACAACTTATAATAACGCGTTCAACTCATTATAATCATCCAAGCCCAGGGATCCTGTCGCATCTAAGCGAATGATCCATCTGGCTTCTTTAGTGAGTAAAATTTGGGATCTATTCTTTCTCCCATGCATTCTCCCATGCACTCATTCCAATGAGACAAATTGTATTGCTTTAGTGTCTCCTGCATGTGTAGCTACCATGTGTTCAATGAAGCGGGTAGATCCTTTCCTTGTCTATTGGTACACAGTCACCTGCGGGAAAATGATACAACAGAACAGTCAAGTACCTGGTTGCCTTCACCCCCAATTGGTTCATTCCCATGCATTGCACCCCATGTAAATATATGGTTAAAACCAAAGACTTTATAAATCCCTCTGATGGAAGAAGATATCAGATCCGAAAATTCATAAATTGCAGCTCTTGGAATGTAATATATGTAGCACGCTGCCCATGCCCTAAACTCTATATAGGGAAAATAATTCAAGAGCTGAGAAAGAAGATAAACAAGCATATAAGTACAATTCGGCTGATGGTGAATACTCCAATTGCAAGACATGTGATGACAGTAAATAACAATAAATTGGAAGCTATACAATTCTGGGGCCTGATGAAATTTGAGCTGGGACCAAGTAAGGGAGATAGATATCAACAAGATTCTATTAAAAGAAGAAGCCAAATGGATTTATCAATTAAATAGTAGGAATCCAGTAGAGCTCAATGAGGGGTTCTCATTCTCTGCATTTTTAGAATAATTGCTTGGTATATATATATATATATATATATATATATATATATATATATCTTCCTTAAAAATGTACTCATTCTCTGCATTTTTAGAATAATTGCTTGGTATATATATATATATATATATATATATATATATATATATATATATATATATCTTCCTTAAAAATGTAATAGCTAACTAAAAGAATCAAACACAAGGATTAAAATTGAAGACTGTCGGATTTATTGTGACTAGACAAATATAATTCATAGGCTATAACCAATATAGATGAAGGATACAGGAATATCAAGGCCAAGTAGATAACAAACAGAGCAACAATTAAAGATTGTACTATAGAAGAAATAACACTTACCTTAAAGCAACATCAATCCCACAATAGAAATATAAAAATTGAAACATCAGAATAAGATCACTTACCTTGAATTGTAGTCTGGACTGAGGATTGATGTGGAGGGATCGGTGAAATGGGGGAGAGGATCTATGGATGGGGGACATAGTGAAGAGCGATGGATCTTGAATGAAAGAAACAAATCAATTACATTGAGGTTACATATCATATATTCACAACTACAAGGATATTATTTATTTACAAAGATAGATATAAGATCGCAATTCTAGCAGTCAAATACTCAATGATTGACATAGAGTAAAAAGGACATAAGTCTATACCCAATTGATTCATTTATGGACTGTATAACCAATAATTGAATAATAACTATGATCGCATTGCATAAAGACCTGTATCTAATGCGAGCGAATGGAGGCTCTTAGAAGTCACGAGTGCATGCGCCAATAATGGATAGCGGAATATAGAGATCACAGGGAGAGCATGCGCGACTTACGTCACCTGGCGGCAGGAAGCAGCGGAATCATGAGCACCCAGGCCGTTGCCAACCAATGACGTGGAAAGCACCCATTGGACTGGCAGGCCCGGGCAGGGCATTGTAAATGACGCGCTAAGACGAAGTTACATATGCGCCGCTAGACGCCGACACAGACATACACGATTTCCTTTTGATAAAGCTAGGTCGTCTAGCAAAACGTTAATGCGGGGTACGCTAGTTTTTAGACAGGAAGTGTGGGATGAGAAGGCAAGATATAGCCTCAGCAATAACTCGCATATGCTGATAACTGAATGCGAATAGGCATCAGGACTTGCACAACATCACCACCTAGTGGGCTGAAAGTAAAAGTGCCTTACCACACAACCTGATAATTTTAACTTTGTATGTGTTTGGAACAAAATTAAATATCAGTGTTTTACCCTCCAATAAGGGGATTGGAATTGTAGATCCTTTCCTTGTCTTCAACCAGTGGGTGTGCTCTCTAACCCTCTGGAACAAATGGCAGATTGCTTTGCCCATGTAATAGTGTCCGCAATCACATTTGAATGCATAAACTACATGATCAGTTCTACATGTGATAAACTGGCAGACTTGAACTTCATAACTTCCTAATCTGACTGTCTTAGCTTCTAGGTTATACTTACAGAACGAACTTGAACCACATCTAAAATTGCCTACTGGTCTGATGTCTGTTAGCCAGTCTTTCCATGCATTATTCTTTCTATAGCATATTTTGATGAACTCATGGATGGTATTGTTTTTCCTGTATGTAATAATGGGAACTTCTTTAGTAATAGAACTAAGATCTACATCTGTTTGAAGTATATGCCAGTGTTAGAGTATAGCTTTTTTAAGGGTGCCGTTCATATTGGTGTTTTTTAATAATAAAAAAAAAAACGCACGTTCCTGGTTCTCTCTTGTTTTAGGTCCCTCCAGCAGCTCCTTTCTAGATACATTATTGATTCACAAACGGAGTGAACTTCATATTAACCTCATTAATATCATTAAAGTAGGAGATGAACTCCTTGAATTGCTCGCTTGATCGGTCCCAGACAATCAGAAGTTCATCTACAAATCGTAACAATAGTTAAATGTGGCGGTTGAAGGGGTCTAAAGGTGTAAAAATATAATTTTTCTCAAAAATTGCTAGAAAGATATTTGCGAATGAAGAGGACACAGGCGTCCCCATCGCTGTTCCAGACTTTTGATTATAACACTGTGAATTAAATTTAAAATTGTTAGTTAGCACAAACAGATTGATCATTCGCTTAGATGCGACAGGATCCCTGGGCTTCAATGATTATAATCAGTTAAAAGCGTTACTATAAGGTTTTCTGACATTTGTCTCTCATAAGGAGAAGTATTCTGCTGCAGCATCCTCAGATTGGTTTTAAGATAGAGTTTTGTTTTGGTACTCACAGAGTTAGTTATACACTGGGATTTTGGTGTTTGTCTGTGACCCCTCCCCTTGTCTTTTGTATATACCTGTCCAACACGCACCTGCCGGAAGGGGCCTGATGAAGCGCAAAGAGCGGTATACGGACCATCGCCCACCGGCTGAACCCACCCATCCTCGTTCCACCTCCCTACTTCCCTCCATGCTGTAAGTTTCACTTGTCATGTGAATAAAGAAGTTCTGCCACTAGGAGCCTTGTGTCCGAGGTTAGTGCTCCAAGCTGTCTTTCTTTGTGTGAAAATATAAATTAAGGGGTTAATATATTGTCAATGAAATCTATTTACTGCCTAACAAACAACTCTCTCTACATCAGAAACATTATGAGAAAGGAATAAATGACTTTTAATGGTCAACAATCTGATACATTTGTTTATCTCCAATAGGTTACAGAACCGATCAAAAAATTCTGGCAATGTAAAATGAAGTTTCTCCACCATAACGGATATGTTGACACTAAGTATCTTGACAGCCTCTTGATGCTGACTCTATCTGGTGAATGATTTTTGTACATAGCTGGATCTTGCACAGAAATTATACAGTGATTATTTTACTTTTTAGGCTTCCTAGTTTGAATAATGATTGCTTCCAAATAGTAAATGGTCTGTTTTATCTTTTCTTGTAGAGTCTAAAAATCTGCGTAACTGGATAATTTTTCTAGAAAACATTTACTGAGGTCCTGAATTTCATCTTTAAAGGGGTACTCCACTGGAAAAAAAAATTCTAAATCAAATGGTGCCAGAAAGTTAAACAGATTTGTAAATTACTTCTATTAAAAAATCTTAATCCTTCCAGTACTTATCAGCTGTTATATGCTCCATAGGAAGTTCTTTTCTTTTTTAATTTCCTTTCTGTCTGACTGCAGTGCTCTCTGCTGACACCTCTGTCCATTTTAGGAACTCTCCAGAGTAAAAGGAAATCCCCATAGCAAACCCCTCCTGCTCTGGACAGTTACTGATATGGACAGAGGTGTCAGCAGAAAGCACTGTGGTCAGAAAGAAAGGAAATTAAAAAAGAAAAGAACTTCCTGTGGAGCATACAGCAGCTCATAAGTACTGGAAGAATTAGGATTTTTCTTTTATAGAAGTCATTTACAAATCTGTTTAACTTTCTGGCACCAGTTGATTTAAAAAAAAAATGTTTTCCAGTGGAGTACCTCTTTAATGTCTTTCAGTTTTAATACCTCCTCTACAACTTTCTAATTCAGAAAATCCTAGGAACATATGAGATAGAATTTAAAGGGGTTATCCAGCATGAAGTGATTTTAGCATGTACTGCCAGACAGTAATGGACATATTTAGAAAGGATCTGTCTTGGGGCTAAATTGCTATGTTGAGAGTTTAACTTAATGGGGTACTCCACTGGCCAGTGTTCCTGCTGTGTTCGGAACATTTAGTTCCAAACGCTGTTCATGCGCTGCGGGGGTCGGCCATGCCCCCCTTGATGTCAGGCCATGTCCCCTCCCATAAACTTGCATTGAGGGGGCATGACCTGACGGCATGTGGGGGCATGGCTGACCCCCGCAGTGCGAGCACAGCATTTGGAACTAAATGTTCCGAATGCAACTAGAAGACTGACCAGTAGAGTATCCCTTTAATGATATGGCTATCTTTTTGTGTACTGGCTATTTCCTGTTGAAGTTCATTTTCTCAAACTACAAATCCCAAAGTTCCTTCTTTGTAAGTGTGAGGTCATTTTTCTTTCTCCCACACATTAGCCACCCCACCCATTGAAACACACCTGTGCTACCTTCAAAGGAATATACCCTTTTTTTCTGACCAGGGTGCATCAAGCTGTTGCAATTCTTGCAGAATGATCTCCCACCCAGCAGTCCCTCCACCCATTGAAGCAAAGACTGGCTCCCTCTGATCACCTGACTAGTGATGTAATGTCTTGCACTGAACTGCAACCTTTGAAAACCTGAGACAACAGTAATTTTGTATGCTGTTAAAAATAGACCGGGGTAGAGTGGAAAATAAAAGGGGAGGGATCTGGGAAGAGTGAGCGAGAGAATTTTTTTTACTTTTATTTGACTATGTAAAGTTAGTGTAGTTCAAAATATAGCGTCTGTGTGTGATGGTGGTCTCGCTATTCTTCTGTGATTTTTGCCTATATACTGTATATATATATATATATATATATATATATATATATATATATATGTATATATATATATTTTTATATATATATATATATATATATATATATATACATTTATTTTTTACTTTTATTGTTTTAGAATAATACAGAAAGGAACAATCATCTGTACTTCTGACTTCAAAAGAAGTACAGAATACAATGTACAGATAGGTATACACAAAATAAAAAAAATAAAAACAGGTATTGCAACCTTGCAACAAGAATCTACAACCATAGTTAGTAGGATCAGTCTCAGAGTATGGCATATTTGAGAAGTCCAGGTCAGTTAGCTGTACTCTGAATGGAAGGGAATAGATAGCTTCCATAGTTAATGTGAACGAAGAGACAAGAAAATAGTGCAAAACAATCAACAATAGAACCAGTTGACTGGAATCACCAGTATCCATAGCAAGTATCAGGACAACAGATAATAGTTGGCACCATTAAGCAACTGTTGGTAGTGTGCAGACTCAGAGAGTAGTATGGAAGTAAGAGGAAAAAAAGAATAAGGAGGAAAGGGAATGTAGAAAAGTGCAATTACCATGTGGGCACTATGGAGAGTAATGTGGGCTATGGATCCAAAGATCCCATTGTTTAAGGAACCTAGTATCTGCAGAATTTACAAGGGCATATGCACGCTCATTGGCACAGGAGAGGTTAACATATGCAAGAACTTCAGACAAAGTGGGGACTGAGGGGGACTTCCATTTCCTTGAAGGAAGAAGTTTAGTGGACATGAGTTGGTGTGCGACAAATATCCTAGAGCTCGGGGGATATATATGAAGGTCAATGAGTTGTAGGGCCTTAGAGGGTGTCAAAGACACATGAAATCCTAACAGTTTAGTTATAACAAATTCCGCACCTCTCCGCAGAGGTTGTACAACCGGGCATTCCCAAAGAATGTGAAGTAGCTTTACGACATTTCCACATTGTCTCCAACAAGCAGGAGAACGGCAGGTAAGAAAACTAGGTGGGTTTATTCAGCAGAGATGCAAATCGTTTTGCTGCGCATGTGCAACTTTGTCAGGCATATCAGATAGGGCCATCACACAGGTTATATAGCCGTAGTGATTAACCCTTTACATTATTAACAATGCAAATAATACAGCACATAAGAAAATTACATAAAAAAATATTTTATCATACAAAAGTTATATGTAACAAAGGAAGAAGATTACATAGATAAGATCTATTCAACAAAATAACAAACAATCAATACAATGAATAGTACTTTGTTATCAGACAAATCCACAACAATGTGAACAGTCCACAACGACTATATTGCAATAATACAAAAAGATGTACTTACAATCAATTAAATGAATAATGCTTTTTTATCGAACAAAGCCGCATCAATGTGTATGCGCATCAACAAAAAAATATTTTCTATGGGTCAGAGTACAATTATTTAACTTGGGTTTTCTATAGATTCATTAACCATAAATGGTCAAAGTACCAAGCTTGTGAATCCAAAAGGATTTTCCATGTCACATTGTTTGTTATTTTGTTGAAGTCACCACATATGACTATATTGTTAAAGTCCCCACATATAAGGAACCTCTGTGGACCGAATTAATCTTTTTCATAACTGACCTCAGAAAGCGACCCTAATGTACATTTGGGGCATATAAATTCAGAAAGCAGCAGAACAAACTGGATCCTTAGATAACCCTTAGAGTCAATCCGAATAAATATCACAGCCCTATAGACTCTAGTAGCAGATATAATTAAAACTTATAAACTTTATTGATATACCTTAAAAATGTAAATCAAAAACTTTATTGATATAGGCAGGCGTATTGAATAACATACCCATTTGGGCGCTCGCCTGACGTATCAGTGATGCACATCAAGACGAGGTTTATCGTTATTATCAGTATACAGACCTCGTTGTTGTGACAACAGTCCAATCATTAGGACTAACCCGCAGGTTCCTTGAGAAACCCCGACAAAATGGGGGGAAACGCGTCGGAACGGGGAAAATTATAATGTCCTTTTTATTATTTCACTCACTTTGTATTGCACAGTAGGTGGTATAATTTAAGGTGTTCACCTGAAGTGTCTGTGGGGAGTTACATATCTCCCAAACATATGAGATTTATTGATTTCTGTTACATTGAGAAGAGGTAGAGCAATCCTTGATGGGATAACATATGGTTGCTACTCATCGTGTGAGAGATATTGTGCTTGTCAGGCATATAAATTCACAACAGTATATTCAACATTGTCAATAGTACAGACACATTTAATGAACCTGCCTTGAGGATCAACAATTTGCAGTGATATAGTGAGCTAAGCTATCACAAAAACCTATCATGACATTGTGTTTCTTTTTAGAATAAGAAGTGTGCACAAAAAAATGGTAAATTTTCTATGACACAAAGTAGGCGGTTTTTTAGAAGATACATGTGTCTCTTGGGCACAAACAATGTCCACAGGTTTACGCATCACTTCACGCCACAGATAATTTTTCTTGTGCGGACTGTTTAGTCCATTTACATTAAGTGACATAATGTCAATCCTCATTGTGACGTGGAGAGTAAAAAAAAGATAGGAAAGACAAGAGAAAAGGAGTAGAAGAAGAAAAGAGTCTGCACACTACACAGAGATATCACAGAGGTAAATAAAAGAACCTCAGGTATAATGCCACCAATATAGCAAAACAATCTCAAGTAGTACCAAACATAAATAATAAACAAATAAACAGGTGCAGGTGAATTAGACTAGCAAAAAACACCAGTAGGAGAAGCAAAAGAAATATCTTAGCTAGTAAGAGCACTCATTCAGCAAGCTAACAGGGAAGAAACCAAATGTCCAGCTGATATTCAGGTTGGGATGGCAGCATCTTGCACCGGTGAACGATGAGTCGGAGATTGGCGAAGATCACGTATCTGAAAGCTTCAGTCCATCAGTGATTCAAACCCGCTATCCAAGAAGGAGAAGGTAAGCATTTTGTTATTGCGCAGCACAAGGAGTTTTGTTGGAAAACCCATCTGTAGGGGATTTCCAAACTACGGAGGTCCACTGTGAGGGGATGAAGGACTCTTCTCGCTTGCAGTGTCGCAGCTGACAAATCTATGAAGAGCTGGATCTCATCATAAGGTGAAGGAAGATATTTATATTTTCAAGAGAACTGGAGGAGTCAGTCCTCCGTTTTAAAGGTGTACCGAGCCAGTACATCTCTCAGGAGCTCTTCAGGAAGAGATTTAGGCTTTGCTATATTTTGCTAGTTGTGAATTAGGCACTGTCTCCGGGATGCCCCAGAATTTAATATTATTGTGCCGATTGTGATCTTCGGCATCTATCGCTTTAATATGTAGTGCACTAACCTTGTCATCAATAGCATTATGAGTGTCCACTCAGTGGCGGATCCAGGGGGGGGGGGGGGCAAAGGGGCAATTGAACCCCCCCCCCCCCCCGAGATTGCTGCCCCTCCCAATACTATATTCGTGATGAGCGGGAGCTGTCAGCCCCGGTTGCACTGTCCCCTCACCTGCAGCGTGTGAACCGCCGGGAACCCCATTCTCCCCAGGACACCATTCTCTGCAGGCCGCGCGGGCTGCCTGTCAGTGCTGAGAATTCTCCGGTCTCAGCATCATTCAGTCTGCAGCCATTACATTGTGCAGAGGCTGGGAAGAGATAAGCTCCTCCCCATCTCACCCCTCTGTGTTTACAGCAGGCCGGGCTCAGCTTACTGCCCTCCACAACAGGCCCGGACACCCACCCAATGCCTCCAGACCCCCCCTGCCCACCCTGATGCTGCCCTTCATGGTAAGTAACTTTGGGGGAGGAGGAGGAAGGGGGGGGTCAGGCTAGGGAGACAGGTAAAGGGCGACTCTTATCAGTGTTTCCCAGCAGGAGCCTCTAACTATAGTAAAACTACAACTCCCAGCATGTATTTGGCTTTGTGGGCATGCTGGGAGTAGTAGTTTTACAACAGCTGGAGGCACCCTGGTTGGGGAACACTGATCTATCTGTCTTTCTATCTCCTATCTTTCTTTGTATCTCCTATCTATCTTTCATATCTATCTATCTATCTATCTATCTATCTCATATCAATATATCATCTATCTATCTCCTATCTATCTCAAATCAATATCATATCTATCTATCTATCTCCTATCTTTCTATCTATCTATCTATCTCATGTCAATCTTTCTCCTATCTATCTATCTATCTATCTCCTATCTATCTCATATCTATCTATCTATCTATCTATCTATCTCATATCTATCTATCTATCTCCTATCTATCTATCTATCTATCTATCTATCTATCTCCTATCTATCTATCTATCTATCTATCTATCTTTCTATCTATCTATCTATCTCATTTCTATCTATCTCATATCTATCTATCTAATATCTATCTATCTATCTATCTATCTATCTATCTCATATCTATCTCATATCTATCTATCTATCTATCTATCTCATATCTATCTATCTATTTATCTATCTCATAGCTATCTATCTATCTATCTATCTATCTCCTATCTATCTATCTATCTATCTATCTATCTATCTATCTATCTATCTTTCTATCTATCTATCTCATTTCTATCTATCTCATATCTATCTATCTAATATCTATCTATCTATCTATCTATCTATCTATCTCATATCTATCTCATATCTATCTATCTATCTATCTATCTCCTATCTATCTATCTATCTATCTATCTATCTATCTATCTCATATCTATCTATCTCATATCTAGCTATCTCATATCTATCTATCTATCTATCTATCTCCTATCTATCTATCTATCTATCTATATATCTCCTATCTATCTATCTATCTCATATCTATCTCATATCTATCTATCTATCTATCTATCTATCTATCTCATATCTATCTATCTCATATCTTTCTATCTCATATCTATCTATCTCATATCTATCTATCTTATATCTATCTATATCGTATCTATCTCATATCTATCTATCTATCTATCTATCTATCTATCTATCTATCTATCTATCTCATATCTATCTATCTATCTATCTATCTATCTCATATCTATTTATCCATCTCATATCTATCTATCTCATATCTATCTTATATCTATCTCATATCTATCTAGCTATCTATCTATCTCATATCTATCTATCTTATATCTATCTATATATCTTTCTATCTCATATCTATCTATCTATCTATCTATCTATCTCATATCTATCTATCTATCTCATATCTATCTATCTTAAATCTATCTATATCATATCCATCTATCTCATATCTATCTATATACCTATATCATATCTATCCCACTGCTGCCAGCATCTATTTCTCATTTACTTACAGCCTATTTAAAGGATAAGTTATAGATTGTGGGGCATCCGAGCGCTAGGACCCCCTACAATCTCCCGAACAGGGCCCCTGCAGTCTACTGGAAGGGGGTGCTGAACCCTGCACGGAGCTTCCTGCGGGGGACATTGGAATGGCCACTTCCGGCAGACTGACAGGGCCCCGTTATGTGCCCCTCACTTATAATGCCCCCCTGTCATGTGCCCCTCACTTATAATGCCCCCCTGTCATGTGCCCCTCACTTATAATGCTCCCCTGTCATGTGCCCCTCACTTTTAATGCCCCCCTGTCATGTGCCCCTCACTTATTATGCTCCCCTGTCATGTGCCCCTCACTTATAATGCCCCCCTGTCATGTGCCCCTCACTTATAAAGCCTCCCTGTCATGTGCCCCTCACTTATAATGCCCCCCTGTCATGTGCCTCTTACTTATAATGGCCCCCTGTCATGTGCCCCTCACTTATAATGCTCCCCTGTCATGTGCCCCTCACTTATAATGCCCCCTGTCATGTGCCCCTCACTTCTAATGCCCCCTGTCATGTGCCCCTCACTTATAATTATCCCGTCATGTGCCCTTCACTTATAATGCCCCCCTGTCATGTGCCCCTCACTTATAATGCTCCCCTGTCATGTGCCCCTCACTTATAATGTCCCCCTGTCATGTGCCCCTCACTTATAATGCTCCCCTGTCATGTGCCCCTCACTTACAATGCCCCCCTGTCATGTGCCCCTCACTTATAATGCCCCCTGTCATGTGCCGCTAACAAATAATGTGCTCTGATTTATACTGCCCTCCTTTTATGTGCCCCTTACTTAAAATGCCCCCTGAGGGTGCAGGACAGGGGGCATTATATGTGAGGGGAACATAACGGGGCATTACAAGTCGAAGCACATTATATATTAGTGGCCCAAGACAGGGGGGCATTATAAGTGAGGGGCACATGACAGGGGGGCATTATAAGTGAGGGGCTCATGACAGGGGGCATTATAAGTGAGGGGCACATGACAAGGGGGCTCCTCACGTATAATGCCCCCCTGTCATGTGCCCCTCACATTTAATGCCCCCTGTTATGTGCCTCTCACATATAATACCCCCTGTCATGTGCCCCTCACATTTAATGCCCCCTGTCATGTGCCCCTTACTTAAAATGCCCCCTGAAGGTACAGGACAGGGGGCATTATATGTAAGTGGAACATAACGGGGCATTCAATGTGAGGGGCACATGAAGGGGCATTATAAGTTAGGGGCACATAACAGGGGGCATTAAATGTGAGGGGCACATGACAGGGGGCATTAAATGTGAAGGGCACATGACAAGGGGGCATTATAAGTAAGGGGCACATAACAGGCCCTCACTTATAATGCCCCCCTGTCTTGGGCCCCTCACTTATAATGCCCCCCTGTCTTGGTCCCCTCACTTATAATGCCCCCCTGTCTTGGGACCCTCACTTATAATGCCCCCCAGTCTTGGGCCGCTAACATATAAGGTACTTCAACTTATTATGCCTCCTGTTATGTGCCCCTTACTTATAATGCACCTTGAAGGGGCAGGACAGGGGGCATTATATGTGAGGGGAACATTACAGGGGCATTATATGTGAGGGGCACATGATAGGGGGGCATTATAAGTGAGGAACCCCCTGTCATGTGCCCCTCACATATAATGCCCCCTGTCATGTGCCCCTAACATATAATGTGCCCTGTCTTATAATGTCCCCCTGTTATGTTCCCGTCACTTATAATGCCCCCTGAGGGATCAGGATTGGGGGGCATTATATGTGAGGGGAACATTGCAAGGGCATTATATGTGAGGGGCACAGCACAGGGGGCTTTATATGATAGGGGCACAGGACAGAGGGCATTATTATTATGAGGGGGAACAGGACAGGTCATAGTTATATGTGGGGGCACAGGATGGGGCATTATTACTATATATGAGGGGCACAGAGTATAAGGAATTACTGGGGTAGTACGGTTTTCATTAGCCACAATACATCACAGTATTGTATTCAGAGGGATATTTAGAGCGTAAAGTGTGTGGTAGTATTATATTCAGAGGGTACAGTGTGTGGCAGTATTATATTCTGAGGGTACAGTGTGTGGCAGTATTATATTCTGAGGGTACAGTGTGTGGGCAGTATTATATTCAGGGGTACAGTGTGTGGCAGTATTATATTCTAGGGTACAGTGTGTGGCAGTATTATATTCTGAGGGTACAGTGTGTGGGCAGTATTATATTCAGAGGTACAGTGTGTGGCAGTATTATATTCAGGGGTACAGTGTGTGGCAGTATTATATTCTGGGGTATAGTGTGTGGCATTATTATATTCTGAGGGTACAGTGTGTGGCAGTATTATATTCTGAGGTTACAGTGTGTGGCAGTATTATATTCATTGGGTACAGTGTGTGGCAGTATTATATTCTGGGGTACAGTGTGTGGCAGTATTATATTCATTGGGTACAGTGTGTGGCAGTATTATATTCTGGGGCACAGTGTGTGGCAGTATTATATTCTGAGGGTACAGTGTGTGGCAGTATTATATTCAGGGGTACAGTGTGTGGCAGTATTATATTCTGGGGTATAGTGTGTGGCATTATTATATTCTGAGGGTACAGTGTGTGGCAGTATTATATTCTGAGGTTACAGTGTGTGGCAGTATTATATTCATTGGGTACAGTGTGTGGCAGTATTATATTCATTGGGTACAGTGTGTGGCAGTATTATATTCTGGGGTACAGTGTGTGGCAGTATTATATTCTGAGGGTACAGTGTGTGGCAGTATTATATTCAGGGGTACAGTGTGTGGCAGTATTATATTCAGGGGTACAATGTGTGGCAGTATTTTATTCTGGGGTACAGTGTGTGACATTATTATATTCTGAGGGTACAGTGTGTGGCAGTATTATATTTTGAGGTTACAGTGTGGGCAGTATTATATTCAGTGGGTACAATATGTGGCAGTATTATATTCAGTTGGTACAGTGTGTTGCAGTATTATATTCAGTGGGTACAGTGTGTGGCAGTATTATATTCAGTTGGTTCAGTGTGTGGCAGTATTATATTCAGTGGGTACAGTGTGTGGCAGTACTATATTCAGTGGGTACAATGTGTGGCAGTATTATATTCAGTTGGTACAGTGTGTGGCAGTATTATATTCAGTTGGTACAGTGTGTGGCAGTATTATATTCAGGGGATACAGTGTGTGGCAGTATTATATTCAGTGGGTACAGTGTGTGGCAGTATTATATTCAGTTGGTACAGTGTGTGGCAGTATTATATTCAGAGGGTACAGTGTGTGGCAGTATTGTATTCAAAGGGTAAAGTGAGTTGTAGTATATATGGAGGGTACAGTGTGTGTTAATATTATATTCAGTTGGTACAGTGTGTGGCAGTATTATATTCAGAGGGTACAGTGTGTGGCAGTATTGTATTCAAAGGGTAAAGTGAGTTGTAGTATATATGGAGGGTACAGTGTGTGGTAATATTATATTCAGTTGGTACAGTGTGTGGCAGTATTATATTCAGTTGGTACAGTGTGTGGCAGTATTATATTCAGAGGGTACAGTGTGTGGCAGTATTGTATTCAAAGGGTAAAGTGAGTTGTAGTATATATGGAGGGTACAGTGTGTGGTAATATTATATTCAGTTGGTACAGTGTGTGGCAGTATTATATTCAGTTGGGACAGTGTGTGGCAGTATTATATTCAGTTGGTACAGTGTGTGGCAGTATTATATTCAGAGGGTACAGTGTGTGGCAGTATTATTTTCAGTGGGTACAATGTGTGGCAGTATTATATTCATTTGGTACAGTGTGTGGTAGTATTATATTCAGTGGGTACAGTGTATGGCAGTATTATATTCAGTTGGTGCAGTGTGTGGCAGCATTATATTCAGTGGGTACAATGTGTGGCAGTATTATATTCAGTTGGTACAGTGTGTGTCAGTATTATATTCAGAGGGTACAGTGTGTGGCAGTATTGCATTCAAAGGGTAAAGTGAGTTGTAGTATATTCGGAGGGTACAGTGTGTCAGAATTATATTCAAAGGATACAGTGTTTGGCAGTATTATAATAATAATTTTTTCATATAGAGGATCAGAATCTGCTGACATAGTGAAGAGCCGTCTGGGCATCAAGTTCTTCAGGGAGAACATTTAGCTGGACCCGGTGGTATGTACATCTGAATTAGATAAGGGAAGACTATAGAGAAGACGTCACCTGTAGTCACTGATATCATTGTGTATTGTCCTGACTGTCCCATGGGAGCTGTAGTCACTTGTAAGTTTTGCAGTAATGATGGGTGAAACAACAACTCCCAGCATAACCTCACCACTACTTAGGTCATACTGGGAGCTGTAGTTTTAAATGGTAAAAACTTCTTTAGCGCTTTCCATTCTGTGGCAATTGGTATATTTGATTATCATACTGGATACATTTAACAATATTGTAAGTTCTTTAAGCAACACATTATTTTCTGTCCGCCAACGCAAAATTCTCTAATAGTGCCCGCCCCGAGACTAGACTCTGGATCCGCCCCAGCGTCCACTAGGCCGCAACAGCTGTAGGCACCCTGGTTAGAAAACACAGGTTTGTTGAATAGAATGCAAATCATTTGTGTATCAATGGGTGGGGTGGCTCATGTGTGGGAGGGAGGAAAATGACCTCAAACTTACAACCATGAAACTATGGGATTTTTAGTTTGATAGAATGAACTCCAACAGGAAATAGCCAGTACACAAAAAGCTAACCACAATGTTATGATAATCTCACAGCATAGCCATTTAGCCCCAAGACAAGCACAGATCCTTCCTAAGCATGTCCATTACTGTCTGCCAAGTACATACTAAAATCACCTTATGGTGGATAATCCCTTAAATATCTAAAAGTAATTCTTACTAATGCATGCAGCATTCTTTCTATTCTGCTCAGATATTCCATAAACCAGTATCTCTCACAAAATTGTAGAGCTCAAAAAGGAAATGTCTGACTATTGGTTTTGAAATAGAAAAGCATAAGGGCCATGCACTGCAAAAATGTAAGTGCCATTCATTGTGAATTTAATAGTAAAAAACATCATAACAAAGGCTAGTTGAGCTATTTTCTATAATGGATTTAGTAAATCATTTGTAGTTTTATTTGTAGTGTAATTTAGTTCCAGTGAGATTATTATGGGAGATCACCATGACTTTACTATTAACATTATTATAGAAGTTTCTACATATAAGGTTACACATTACAGTAGAACTAAGTAATATGACTAGAGATGAGCGAACTTTTCAAAAATTTGATTTGGCAGATTCACCAAATTTTTTGAAAAAATTTGTTTCGATCTGAATTTATTTGCAGTGAATCTATATTAAAAAAGGCTATATCTGGCCTACAGAGAGCCTCAATAGAGGTATAGAACACTTTGCTGTGTTCTAACATGCATATGGGGTGTGCTGGGGTAGTGAAATAATACTGTTATTCAGAATAACATGCAGATTAACGGCATCGCTTTTAGAATCACTGCCGCAGAGCGGCACAATGAGAGAGCCTGGAGGTGGCATCAGTATGAGGAGACCATATAGTGGCTGAATGACACAGCGGGAGGTTTCCGCGGCATGAGGAGACCATATAGTGGCTGAATGGCACAGCGTGGAGGTGTTGGCTGCATGAGGAAACCATATAGTGGCTGAAGGACACAGCGTGGAGGTGTTGGCAGGATGAGGAGACCATATAGTGGCTGAATGACACTGCGTGGAGGTGTTGGCAGCATGAGGAGACCATATAGTGGCTGAATGACACAGCTTGGATAAGGCTGAAGCATGAGGAGAACATATAGTGGCTGAATGACACAGCATGGAGGTGTTGGCAGCATGAGGAGAACATATAGTGGCTGAATGACACAGCTTCGATGGAGCTGAAGCATTAGGAGAAAATATAGTGGCTGAATGACACAGCGTGGAGGTTTTGGCAGCATGAGGAGACCATATAGTGGCTAAATGACACAGCTTGGATGAGGCTGAAGCAGGAGGAGATCATATAGTGGCTGAATGACACAGCGTAGAGGTTTTGGCAGCATGAGGAGACCATATAGTGGCTGAATGACACAGCGCGGAGGTGTTGGCAGCATGAGGAGAACATATAGTGGCTGAATGGCACAGCCAGGAGTTGGCAGCAGCATGAGTAGACACTAGGCCTTCACAATCCCTAAGATTAAAAGATGAATTCAGAAATTTAAACCGGAGATTTGGGATAGCTAGTGCTACCTACCATAACAAAAATGTTATTCCCAGACCCAGGCCCAGCAGCAGTATCAGTAAACCATATATTGCCTGAATGACACAGCCTGGAGTCGGCTGAAGCATGAGGAGACCATTGAAATGTATAATTTTTTTTATTTACATTCAAGATTTTGAAATTTAAATCAATGAATTTGAAATTGAACTTTTAACTTCCAGGTTTTAGTGTCCCAGACCACGGTGTATGGGTACAAAGGGCCAAATCTAACAAGCCCCCACAGGGCTCATGTGACCGTGAGATGTAGTTCATTGTTTCCAACACTTTTTGTCAAGGCAAACCATGTGAAGAACAGTGTGACACACATGCTGAAGGGCCACTGAGACTTGTCCGGGCAGTGGAGGCTGAGGACACAATGGAGGATGAGGAGGCGGAGTCACACACTGTCGCAGGACCAACAGGCTGATAGAGGGGAGCAGGAAGCAGCATGAGTACACAAGAGGGGTTCACAACCCCTAAAATTAAAAGGTGAATGTTGAAATCTCTATTGAAGATTAGTGTTGAGCACGAATATACACATTTCAATTTTTTATCGCCAATATCGCTAATTCGCAAATTTGAGAATATATTCAAAATTGGGAATATTCGTTTTTCCGCATATTCGCATATGTGAATATTTGCATATGCGTATATTCGCAGATGTGAATATTCGTATATTCCTTCTTTTCACTTGTGGGACAATTAGAATGATGCAAATATTTGTCAGAGGTTATCAACAACATCCCTAGCAACCAATAGCAAAGTTGCCCACCCACTCACTGTTTTCTTCCTCGAATACGCGAATATGCAAATATTCACATATGCGAATATGACAAATACGCAACATTTGCCAATATAGGACGAATATTTGTCTATATAGTCGCAAAATATTACGAATTTGAATATGGCCAATGCTGCTCATCACTATTGAAGATGCATGTTAGGTAGTGCTACCATCCAAAAATGTAAGGCCCAAGCCCAGAAGCATCAGTAAGCCAAGTAGTTCCTGAAAAACACAGTCAGGAAAAGGCATCAGCAGTACACAAGAGGATTTCATAACCCCTAAGATTGAAAGATCAATGTTGATATCTCAATTAAGCATGTATGTAAGCTAGTGCAAAACATCCAAAAATTTAACGCCCAAGCCCAGAAGCATCAATAAGCCAAGTAGTTCCTGAAACACACAGTCAGGAGCAGGCGTCTGCAGTACCCAAGAGGGTTTCATAACCCCTTACATTGAAAGATCAATGTTGCAATTTCTAATAAGCATGTATTTAGCTCATGCTAAACATCCAAAAATTTAAGGCCCAAGCCCAGAAGCATCAATAAGCCAAGTATTTCCTGAAACACACAGTCAGGCACAGGCATAAGCAGTACACCAGAGGGTTTCATAACCCCTTACATTGAAAGATCAATGTGGAAATTTCTATTAAAGGGGTACTCCAGTGAAAACCTTTTTTTTTTTTTTTTTTTTAATCAACTGGTGCCAGAAAGTTTAACAGATTTGTAAATTACTTCTATTAAAAAATCGTATTCCTTCCAGTATTTATTAGCTGCTGAATACTACAGTGGAAATTATTTTCCGTTTGAAACATAGAGCTGTCTGCTGACATCATGAGCACAGTGCTCTCTGCTGAAATCTCTGTCCATTTTAGGAACTGTCCAGAGTAGGAGAAAATCCCCATAGCAAACATATGCTGCTCTGGACAGTTACTAAAATGGACAGAGATGTCAGCAGAGAGCACTGTGCTTGTGATGTCAGCAGACAGCTGTGTTTCAAAAAGAAAATAATTCCCACTGTAGTATTCAGCAGCTAATAAGTAGTGGAAGGATTAAGATTTTTTTTTTGTAGAAGTAATTTACAAATCTGTTTAACATTCTGGCACCAGTTAATAAAAAAAAATAAAAATAAAAAAGTTTTCCACTGGAGTACCCCTTTAACCCCTTAAGGACCCAGCCCATTTATACCTTAAGGACCCGGCCATTTTTTGAACATCTGACCACTGGCACTTTAAGCATTAATAACTCTGGGATGCTTTTACTTTTTATTCTGATTCCGAGAATGTTTTTTTGTGACATATTCTACTTTATATTAGGGGTAAAATTGTGTCGATACTTTCATCATTTCTTGGTGAAAAATTCACAAATTTGCTGAAAAAATTTAAAATGTTGCATTTTTTTAAACTTTGAAGCTCTCTGCTTATAAGGAAAATGAATATTCCAAATAAATTATATATTGATTCACATATGCCATATGTCTGCTTTATGTTTGCATCATAAAGTTGACATGTTTTTACTTTTGGAAGACATCAGAGGGCTTCAAAGTACAGCAGCAATTTTCAATTTTTTCTCAAAATTTTCAAAATCGGAATTTTTCAGGGACCAGTTCAGTTTTGAAGTGGATTTGAAGGGCCTACATATTAGAAATACCCAACAAATGACTCCATTATAAAAAGTGCACCCCTCAAAGTATCCAAAATTACATTCAGTAAGTGTGTTAACCCTTGTGTTAAGGAGTCAAATTTGGCTTTTTGAAAGCAAATTTTGCTGAAATTGTTTTTGGGGGGCATTTCACATTTAGGAAGCCCATGTGGTGCCAGATAAGCAAAAATACCCAAATGGCATACTATTTTGGAAAATACACCCCTTAAGGAATGTAACAAGGGGTACAGTGAGCCTTAAATACCCACAGGTGTTTGACGACTTTTTGTTAAAGTGTGATGTGTAAATGAAAAAAAAAAAAGTTTTTTTTACTAAAATGCTGTTTTTCCCCCAAATTTACCATTTTTACAAGGGGTATTAGGAGAAAATGACCCCCAAAATGTGTAACCCCATTCCTTCTGAGTATGGAAATACCCCATGTGTGGACGTCAAGTGCTCTGCTGGCGAACTACAATGCTCAGAACAGGAGGAGCGCCATTGAGCTTTTGGAAAGAGAATTCATTTGGAATGGTAGTCAGGGGCCATGTGTGTTTACAAAGCCCCCCATGGTGCCAGAACAGTGGACCCCCCACATGTGACCCCATTTTGGAAACTACACCCCTCACAGAATTTAATAAGGGGTGCAGTGAGCATTTACACCCCACTGGTGTTTGACAGGTGTTTCACGGACCACTGTTCCAAAAATCTGTCAGACACCTGTGGGGCGTAAATGCTCGCTGTACCCCTTATTACATTACA
This sequence comes from Hyla sarda, assembly GCF_029499605.1. Taxonomy (NCBI): domain Eukaryota; kingdom Metazoa; phylum Chordata; class Amphibia; order Anura; family Hylidae; genus Hyla; species Hyla sarda. The sequence goes on along the minus strand of NC_079190.1, from coordinate 149,828,762 downwards.
TGAGGGGTGTAGTTTCCAAAATGGGGTCACATGTGGGAGGGGTCCATTGTTCTGGCACTATGGGGGCTTTGTAAACATACGTGGCCTTCAATTCCGGACAAATTTTCTCTTCAAAATCCCAATGGCGCTCCTTATCATCTGAGCATTGTAGTTCGCCCGCAGAGCACTTCACATATGGGGTATTTTCTTACTCAATTTTTGGGGGGCTTTTTTCCTCTTTTCCCTTGTGAAAATGAAAAATTTTGGGTAACACTGGCATTTTAGTGATTTTTTTTTTTTTTTCATTTTCTCATCCAACTTTAATGAAAATTCGTCAAACACTTGTAGGGTGTTAAGGCTCACTATACCCCTTGTTACGTTCCGTGAGAGGTGTAGTTTCCAAAATGGGGTCACATGTGGGTATTTATTTTTTTGCATTTATGCCAGAACCACTGTAAAATCAGCCACCCCTGTGCAAATCACCAATTTAGGCCTCAAATGTACATAGTGCGCTTTCACTCCTGAGACTTGTTGTGTGCCCACAGAGCATTTTACGCCCACATATGAGGTATTTCTGTAGTCAGGAGAAATTGCGTTACAAATTTTGTGGGTCTTTTTTTCCTTTTAACACTTGCGAAAATAAAAAATATGGGGCAACACCAGCATGTTAGTGTAAAAAAAATTTTTGTAGGCCCCAACTTTTCCTTTTCATAAGGGGTAAAAGGAGAAAAAGCCCCCGAAAATTTGTAGTGCAATTTCTCTCCCGAGTACAGAAATACCCCATATGTGGCCCTAAACTGTTTCCTTGAAATACGACAGGGCTCCGAAGTGAGAGAGTGCCATGTGTATTTGAGGACTAAATTAGGGATTGCATAGGTGTGGACATACGGGTATTATACGCCAGTGATTCCCAAACAGGGTGCCTCCAACTGTTGTTAAACTCCCAGCATACTTGGTCAGTCAGTGGCTGTCCGGAAATGCTGGGAATTGTTGTTTCGCAACAGCTGGAAGTTCCGTTTTGGAAACACTGCCGTACAGTAAGTTTTTCATTTTTATTGGGGGGACAGTGTAAGGGGGTGTATATGTAGGGTTTTACCTTTTCACGTGTTAGTGTAGTGTAGTGTAGGGTTTTTAGGGTACGTTCGCACTGGCAGAGGTTTACAGTGAGCTAACTGCTAGCAGTTTGCGCTGCAGCAAAAAATTTGCTGCAGCTCATACTTGAGGCAGGAAACTTACTGTAAACCTGCCCATGTGAATGTACCCTGTCCAGCTGTTTCAAAACTACAACTCCCAGCATTTTTCTCACAGACCGTGCATGCTGGGTGTTGTAGTTTTGCAACAGCTGGAGGCACACTGGTTGGAAAACCTTCAGTTAGGTTCTGTTACCTAACTCAATATTTTCAAACCAGTGTGCCTCCAGCTGTTGCAAAACTACAACTCCCAGCATGTACTGATGCTGGGAGATGTAGTTATGCAACAGCTGGAGGTACGCAACTATAACTCCCAGCATGCCAAGACAGCTGTTTGCTGTTTGGGCATGCTGGGATTTGCAGTTTTGCAACATCTGGGGAGCTACAATTTAGAGACCACTGCACAATGACCTCCAAACTACAAATCCCAGCATGCCCAGACAACAAACAGCTGTGTGGGCATGCCAGGAGTTGTAGTTTTGCAAGATCTAGAGGGCCACAGTATAGAGATCACTGTGCAGTGGTCTCTAAACTGTAGACCTCCAGATGTTGCAAAACTACAAACCACAGCATGCCCAAACAGCTGTCTGGGCATGCTGGGAGTTGGAGTTTTGCAACATCTCGAGGGCTACAGTTTATTGACCACTGTATAGTGGTCTCAAACTGTAGCCTTCCAGATGTTGCTAGGCAACTCAACGGCTTCCGTAGGATCCAGGGAGCCAGCCGCACGACATCGCCGCCCACCGATCACCACAGCCAATCGCGTCCCGCAGCCTCCACCGATGGGTAAGTGGATTTCGGTGGCCAGTCCTCGTCGGTTTCCCCATCCTGCCCCGCCTATTGTGAGTGGACAGAATGGAGAAAACAAAAGTTAACCCCCCCAGCCCCCGATCTGCTATCGGTTGTCTCTTCTAGATGACCAATAGCAGGGATAGGAGGGGTGGCACCCCTGCCACCTCAATCCTATCCCTTCAGGGGGATCGTGGGTGTCTAGTGACCCCCCTGGGCATTTGCACGGGATACCTGCTGAGTGATTACAGCAGGCATATTGGTCCGATCCCACCCGGTGCATGGCGGGGACCGGAATTGCCCATGACGTACATGTATTTCGTGGGTCCTTAAGACCCAGGGTGTCATGATGTAACGTTACGTCATAGGTCCTAAAGGGGTTAAGCTATATTCACCAAAAATTATTCTTATATAAAACAAAGGGGAAAGTGCACACAAAAAATCTAAATTTTTAACAAAATATACCTTTATTAAACAGACATTGTAAAATTCCCATTGAAATATGAGCAAGTAGACACCAGAGCACAAAGAGAAGAATACATATAGACATAGGCACACAATTATGGGACCTCACGATGTAAGGGCACATCTAATGTACATGTAAGAATAAAACACCACTTAACACATTATAGCTATATACAAATAAGCTTAAAGGAGTATGACAGCCATAGAACACTTATCCCTCATCCGCAGGATGGTCCGCAGGGGGTCCGACCACTGTTTGGGTGATATCACTTACAGAGCCAGAGGAAGCAAAAAAGTTAGAATAGACCTACTGTGGTGCCCAGTCCATATGTACCTACCCCAACGTATGTTTCGTTATTGTAAGCTGACTCATTTCTATTTATAATATATACTAAATTACATAATGTGACAGCATGGCCGGGTTAGTGGCACACTGAACACAGTCAAACTGTGTTTAGGTGCATATGACTATGTATATGACTTTCAGAAGCCTAACTTGATAAACCTTGCATTGCACTAAATCAATAGGGGAATGTATGAACCTATATGTGCTATTGACTTTGCATAAATGAATATAGTACAACATATGACTCTAGTCCAACACATGGCTCTCTTAATCAGCATGTGTTCACTTGCTATCATTTACTAAATATCAACTGAAATGTCTACAAAAGAAAATAAAGAAATGTATTCAACATTTTTACTAGCAACTTCTATTCTCATCATCTACTCAATCTATAAGGGAACTCATACTTTAAAAAAAAGAAACACATGCCTCAGGGATCTGCATTCCAGGATTTGAATAGTGAACTTTTGACGTGTGCATATAGTATAAATTGCAAATAGAGAAATCATACTTGTATGTAGCATCTCCATAGGTGCAATATCAATTATTTTATTTTTTTTTATTACTGCCATACTGAAAGATTCAAAGAGCCATGCACTGTGGTGCCCAGGCCACAATGCCTCTCCCTTCTTGCTTTCTTCAGCCTCCCAGCCTTCTCTGTCCTTGATTGATAGCTAGGGCTTACCTGGCCATAAGAAAATCATGTACACGCGCCTTACGTCACGATTGGGGTGCAAGTACAGTGAGCTTGACAGGCCCAGTGGCGGCATCACAGAGTCTCTGCGAGTGTGCAGGCATTGACAGTAAGAACCATAGCTACCATTACTCTAAAGGCAAGTGATACTATATTCACATGTCTGCAGTTCAATATGCAATTCATGGGTGACAGATTATCTTTAATTAGTTTTTACATTTCCTTGTAGCACTGCCGTCTACTTATATGTGTTACCTGAATTTTTATTACATATTTTTAATATTTGGGTATCTAGTGGTTGCCTAAGGCCCTACCACTCAAAACTAGACAATTTAATTAAATTTTATATTAGTTTATTTAATTTTGTTTTTTAACTTTTGAATGCATTTATGATATTCTATATCATACTCTATATTCTAGTTCCTTCACTCTTTGCATGAATTTAAATGATATAATTGGAAATGTATTTTTGCTTAAACTTGGTGTATGTTTTACTTTTTACAATGCGATTGTATGGTTACTCAGTATTATATGTTATATAGAAAGACTTCTAAGGAAACCAACATTATATGATTGGTAAATATTATATATATATATATATATATATATATATATATATATATATATATATATATATATATTTCCTTTATTTACTTTTTTTTTTGGGGGGGGGGGAATGAGTTGGGGATGAGAACCTAAATCAGATCCCTAGGAAAATTAAAATAAATATTTTCTACTTCTACTTAAAAAAAAAATTTTGTGATAAAGAAATGTAATATGAAAATGTATGTTCATTATTGTTGAATAATGCTGAAAAAGTAATTAACCCCTATTTTCACCCCAGCAGATGGGTACATATTTAATGTGTACTTTACAAATCATTTAGTACAAATAGTTGTAATTTTTTATATGCTATCTTATTCTGACTGGGATATAACTACAAGCAATTCAAGACTACAAATTCATCTGACTGAGAAGCATATATGAAAAACATGATAACTGAACAAAGTATTTTGCTAAACACTTCATATGCCATTAAATCTACCAGTTATACATGGAAGAGCTAAAGTCCACTACAAACTATGCCTATACTTTATATATTTTATTAAGTATATTTTACATGGGTGCCAAAAAACAAAAACAAAACATTAGCTTCTAAAAAAAAATTTTTTTTATATGTAAATAGCTTATTTTTTGTATTTTAATGTAATAATAGAAAATTTACATTTTAAGTTGAATGAGGGAGATATGTCATCCCTTGTTTAAAAAACAAAAAACAGGGTGCAGTTGCCCATAACGACTAATCAGAACACAGCTGGTTAGTAGTTCCTGCTCCAAGGCTCGCCCATGACACTGCCTCTGTGGCTGACATGAATAACCGTAACATTCTCATGGCAAAGCGAATAGAGATTTATTGAGCATGAATGAGTGAATGCACCTTCTGCTTTATCTGTATGACATTGTTTTAAAGAAGAAACACTTTTATCATGACCGAAGCCCTGACCAGTCCTAAGAATGGGATTCTTGATGTTGGTTTCATGTCCAATTTTTGAAAAATGACAATAAGTCCCATCATCCAAAGGAAATTACTAGTCCACTGAAGATGCTATCCAGTCAATCGTCTTGATATGGCGCCAATCTATGCCTCTAAATTTCAATGTGGCCACCAGGACTATTATTAATATCCTGGGTGCAGAAGAGAGGCCAAATGGAAGGGCTTTGATCTGGAAATGCTGAATGTCTCATCTTGACCGTCAAACTAAGAAACTTTCTGGATTCCCTGTGGATGGATATATGTAGATAAGCATCTTTGAGGTTCAAAGATACCACTATCTTCCTTGTTACAATATGCTTGATGATACTTCGTACCCAGCAGTTGAAGGTGGCATCTTCCCAAGTGGAAAAAGACCTTAACCTTGTGCCCACAGGGACTGGTGTAAGAATTCTGATTTCTGAACAGAATTATCTGGCTGCTTCTCTCTCTTGTCCTGGAATCTTTCTCAAAAGGTTATGTTTGCTCTCTCTTGCATTTGAGGGCTATGGAAGGGTTCTACAATTCTGGTTATGAAAAAAGTTTAGATTTTTGTTTCTGTAGGTTTGTGGAAAGGTCAACAAGTCTTCTGGCTCAAAGGGAGAGAACAAAAGTTGATGCAGAATCTCTTGTCCATAGCTCCTAAGGATGCTAGATAAATAAGTGAATGCTTGAGCAACATGTCAGATTTTTGATCCATCACATCCTTTAACAGCACTTTAGGGAAAAAAAAGAACTCTTTGACAATCTGGCAACAGCCATTTCCACTCTGACAGGAGCTAACCATTTCTTAATTTACACACTGCCTTGAATCTGTCTCCTAAATCCAAATTACTTTTTGAATAAGCACCTCTTCAATAAAAATTATTCCCCATCTTTTCCCATTTAACAAAAAAAAAGTTTAAAAATAAAATTAATCAACATATGTGGTATAACCTTGTGTGGAAATGTCCAATCTATTAAAATATAATGTTAATATTTATGTACTGTGAATAATATAACTAAAAAGTCCAAAAATGCAGATTTTCGGTCACATCACATCTCAGAAGAAAAGGAAACGGATTGGTGCTCGCATGATGCACAGCAGGTCCCAGCTGCTATCAGCAGCCAGTGACCCGCTGGTAATGGCAAACATTAGCGATCGCACTGATGTCCACCGTTAACTACTCAGATGCCATGATTAATACAGATCACAGTATCTGCGGCAATGTGGTCATTTATATGGATGATCGGATTGCCTTCACCTGTGTCTACCATAGCACTGTTTAGTATATGCAATCTATTTATTGCTATAAATAGTCCCCTATGAGTACTATAAAAGTGTAAAAAAAAGTTTTAAAAAAATGTAAAAATTAGAAAAAGCCCCTCCCCGAATAAAAATTAAATGGCCCCTTTTTCCCATTTTATGCCAAAAAGCATAAAAATAAATAAATAAAATGAATAAACAAATTTGGTATTGCTGTGTGCGTAAATTTCTGAACTATCAAAATATGTTAATGATCCCGTACAGTGAACAGCGGAAACGGAAAGAAAATTGCTGTCATATCACATTCCAAAAAATAAAAATAAACATTAAAAAGTTGCATATATGCAAAAGTGGTAATGATAAAAAGTAAAGATCACAGCGCAAACAATGAGCCCTCATACAGTCCCGTATATGAAAAAATAAAAAAGTTATAGGTGGTCAAAATAGAGTGATGTTAAACATTCTAATTTTGTTTAAAAAGTTTGATATTTTTTTTAAAGCAGTACAATAATAGGAAAGTAATTATGGGGTACAATTTAACCTCTTAAGGACGCAGGGTGTACCTATACACCCTGCGCTAGGTCACGGTGTAAAACGCGGGGCCATGACCCCACGTCATACTGGGTCAGTCCCATCGGCTAATGACAGCCGGGACCCTGGGCTATAGCATGCAGCACCAATCGTTGTACAACACACTTTTAACACTTTAGATGTGGTGTTCAAAGTTGATCGCCATGTCTAAAATGAAAGTAAAAGCTTCCCGACAGCTCAGTCAGGCTGATCGGGACCATTGCGGTGAAATCGTGATGTCCCAATCAGCTAGAACATGAGCAGAGGTCCCCTCACCTGCCTCTGTACCGTCCGATCTGCGTTTTATTGCTCCAAACCTGAAATCAAGACTTGAGCAATCGCCCGCCGATTGCACTGATCTTTGCCTTGTCAATGCACGGCAATGATCTGTGTATGAGATCAGTATGTGCAGTGAAATAGCCACCAGGGGGGCTATAACACTGCAAAAAAAAAAAAGTGTAAAAAAAAAAGTTAATAAAGATCATTTAACACCTTCCCTAATAAAAGTTTGTGCGCTGCGCCGTGCAGTGCATAGCAACGACGCAGGGGACGCACACCGGAGGCCTGAAGCAGCGCGGACCCGACCCCAGCAACAGGTAATTATGCAACCGGGGATGGGGGGAGGCAACGGGGCAGCGGCGCCGGCAATGGGTACCGCTGCCCCTTCTCTCCCCCTGGCTGTCGGCGCTGCTGCCCCATTGCTGGCGCCGCTTCTTTCCCCCTGGCTAGCGGCTCCGGCAATGGGGCGCCGACACCGATAGTCAGGGGGAGAGAACGGGCAGCGGCGCAGATAGCCAGCAGGAGAGAAGCGGCAGCATCAGGGCTCTAGACCCCAGGAAAGGCAGGGGGAGAGAAGCGGGCAGCGACGGCCTCTCTCCCCCTGCCTTTCCTGGGGGTGTATCGGGGTATACACGCGCACACACATGCACCCTCATTTTACCATGGATATTTGGGTAAAAAACTTTTTTTACCCAAATATCCTTGGTAAAATGAGGGTGCGTGTTATAGGTCGGTGCGTGGTATACCCCGATAAATACGGTAGTTATGTCTCTGCGAGGAAGAAAAAACAAAAATGCTAACATTTTTATTTCCTGTATCCTTAAGGCCAAAATGGGCTGTGTCCAGAAAGGGGTACTCCGGTGGAAAACTATTTTTATATCTGGCTCCAGAAAGTTAAACAGATTTGTAAATTACTTATGTATGAAAAATCTTAATCCTTCCAGTACTTACCAGCTACTGTATACTACAGAGGAAGTTGAATTGTTCTTTTCTGTCCAACCACAGTGCTCTCTGCTGAAACCTCTGTCCATTTCAGGAACTGTCCATAGCAGGAGAAAACTCCCATAGCAAACATCTCCTGCTCCGGACAGTTCCTGACATGGACAGAAGTGTCATCAGAGAGCACTGTGGCCAGAAATAAATGAACAACTCAACTTCCTCTATAGTATAAGCAGCTGATAAGTACTGGAAGGGTTAAGATTTTTTTTTTTTTTTTTAGGAAAATTAATTTACAAATCTGTTTAACTTTCTGCCACCAGTTGATAAAAAAAATAAAAATTCTCCACTGGGATACCCCTTTAACCCCTTAAGGACTTATCCCTTTCTCACCTTAAGGACTCGGACGTTTTTTGCAATTCTGACCACTATCACTTTAAACATTAATAACTCTGGAATGCTTTTAGTTATCATTCTGATTCCGAGAATGTTTTTTCGTGACATATTCTACTTTAACATAGTGGTAAAATGTTGTGGTAACTTGCATCCTTTCTTGGTGAAAAATCCCAAAATTTGATAAAAAATATGTGTACTTTATGTTTGCATCAGAAAATTGACGTGTTTTTACTTTTGGAAGACACCAGAGGGCTTCAAAGTTCAGCAGCAATTTTCCAATTTTTCACAAAATTTTGAAACTCGCTTTTTTTCAGGGACCAGTTCAGGTGTAAAGTGGATTTGAAGGGTCTTCATATTAGAAATACCCCACATTATAAAAACTACACCCCCAAAGTATTCAAAATGACATTCAGTCAGTGTTTTAACCCTTTAGGTGTTTCACAGGAATAGCAGCAAAGTGAAGGAGAAAATTCACAATTTTCATTTTTTACACTCGCATGTTCTTGTAGACCCAATTTTTGAATTTTTACAAGGGGTGAAAGGAGAAAATGTATACTTATATTTGTAGCCCAATTTCTCTCGAGTAAGGACATACCTCATATGTCTATGTAAAGTGTTCGGCGGGCGCAGTAGAGGGCTCAGAAGCGAAGGAGCGACAAGGGGATTTTGGAGAGTACGTTTTTCTGAAATGGTTTTTGGGGGGCATGTTGCATTTAGGAAGCTCCTATGTTGCCAGAACAGCAAAAAAAAAAAACACATGGCATACCATTTTGGAAACGAGACCCCTTGAGGAACGTAACAAGGAATAAAGTGAGCCTTAATACCCCACAGGTGTTTCACGACTTTCACATACGTAAAAAAATAAATAAAAAAATTTCACAAAAATGTGTTTCCCCCAAATTTCACATTTTTGCAAGGGTTAATAGCAGAAAATACCCCCAATTTTGTAACCCCATCTCTTCTGAGTATGGAGGTACCCCATAAGTTGGCCTGAAGTGCACTATGGGCGAACTACAATGCTCAGAAGAGAAGGAGTCATATTTGGCTTTTTGAGACCAAATTTTGCTCGGGGGGCATGCCGCATTTAGGAAGCCCCTATGGTGCCAGGACAGCAAAAGAAAAAAAAAACACATGGCATACCATTTTGGAAACTAGACCCCTCGGTGAACGTAACAAGGGGTTAAGTGAACCTTTATACCCCACAGGTGTTTCACGACTTTTGCATATGTAAAAAAAAAAAAAATGTACCTAAAATGCTTGTTTTCCCAAAAATGTTACATTTTTAAAAAGGGTAAAAGCAGAAAATACCCCCCAAAATTTGTAACACAATTTCTCCCGAGTACGGCGATACCCCATATGTGACCCTAAACTGTTGCCTTGAAATACGACAGGGCTCCAAAGTGAGAGCGCCATGCCCATTCTAGGCCTGAATTAGGAATTGCATAGGGGTATTCTACGCCAGTGATTCCCAAACAGGGTGTCTCCAGCTGTTGGAAAACTCCCAGCATGCTTGGACAGTCAACGGCTGTCCGGCAATACTGGGAGTAGTTGTTTTGCAACAGCTGGAGGCTCCATTTTGGAAACAGTGGTGTACCAGATGTTTTTCATTTTTATTGGGGAGAGGAGGGGGGCTGTGTAGGGGTATGTGTATATGTAGTGTTTTTTACTTTTTATTTTATTTTTTGTTAGTGTAGTGTAGTGTTTTTAGGGTACAGTCACATGGGCAGGGGTTCACAGTAGTTTCTCGCTGGCAGTTTGAGCTGGGGCAGAAACTTGCAGCCAGATACTTACTGTAAACCTCTGCCCATGTGAGTGTACCCTGTACGTTCACATTGGGGGGGGGGGGGGGAGACACCCAGCTGTTGCAAAACTACAACTGCCAGCATGCACTGACAGACTGTACATGCTGAGAGTTTTAATTTTGCAACAGCTGTAGGCACACTGGTTATGTATCACTGACTTTGTGACCTTACTCAGTGTTTCACAACCAGTGTGCCTCCAGCTGTTGCAAAACTACAACTCCCAGCATATACAGTGCATGCTGGGATTTGTAGTTTGCAACAGCTGGAGGCACACCAGTTGTGAAACACTGAGTTAGGTAAAAAAAAAAAACCTCTGAGTTTCACAACCAGTGTGCCTTAAGCTGTTGCAAAACTACAACTCTCAGCAGTCACCGACAGCCAACGGGCATGCTGGGAGTTGTAGTTATGCAACCAGCAGATGCACCACTACAACTCCCAGCATGCACTTTAGCTGTTTGTTCAAGCTGGGAGTTGTAGTTATACAACAGCTGAAGGTACACTTTTCCATAGAAAAAATGTGCCTCCAGCTGTTGCAAAACTATAAGTCCCAGCATGCCCAAAAGGGAATGCTGGGAGTTGTGGTGGTCTGCCTCCTGCTGTTGCATAACTACAGCTCCCAGCATGCCCTTTTTGCATGCTGGGAGCTGTTGCTAAGCAACAGCAGGAGGCTGTCACTCACCTCCTACTGCTGCCGGCACACAGGTCATTCCCTCGCCGCGGCCGTCGCTCCTAGGGCCCCGATCCCAACAGGGATGCCGGGGATACGGGTCCCCAGCACCCAGGGTCTTCTTCCCGCACCCGTTCACGCCCTCCGGTTGCGGGTTGCGGGAGTGACACCACTGCACCACTGCAGCAGGTGCCCTGATTGGTCAGCCGGTAAACCGGCCGACAAATCAGGGCGATCGTGAGGTGGCACCAGTGCCACCTCACCCCTGCTGGCTCTGGCTATTCAGTAATTCCGGGTCACTGGAGACCCGATTGACCCGGAATTGCCGCAGATCGCTGGACTAAATTGGATCGATACGCCCTGCGTCCTTAAGGACTCAGCATGCAGGGCGTATCCATACACCCTGCATCCTGAAGAGGTTAAGAGGTTAAGCCATGTGCTTTAATCAATAAAGGACATTTATTTTTACTTAATAATTGTTCTGCATTTTCTTTGTAATATATTTTATCCATAAAATAATAACAGATAAACATGTTTATTCTTTCATTAAAAGAATTAAAGCCAACACTTTCAAAGATAACAGTCTACCAGATCTTTATATACTTAATTTCCTTTGCGTGTTTACAATGAGATTTTATTACCTTCTTAGCAGTTTAACAACTGTTAAAATTTTTTTATATATATATATATATATATATATATATATATATATATATATATATATGTATATATATATATATATATATATATATATATATATATATATATATATATATACACACATCGGGCAAGTCTCAATAGGGAAAATGGTAAACATATTGTGCAATTTTCTTTCTTATTAAATAATTTATTTTAACAACTGTAGAAAACTCACTAACAAGCATATTTGTACATTTTACCAGAAAAAAAAGAAAAACCTTGAAGGAATTAACTGAAAAATTGCATTTTCAACTGTGTTTCCCTTTCAGGGAGCATATTTGGAAATCAGTGTTAAAGATTAACAATGCTTACTAGTTCTTAAGATTACATTTCCCCAGGTTAATCAAGCAATTAGCATGCTGCAGAAGAATATTCACCATGATCATGTTCATCTTCAGCAACAAGTAAGATATCTTGCTCTGCCTGCAGAAGAAATGGGGCCCTAATGAATTATTTAATGAGAACAGACCATCTGGAATATATGCCAATTCAAAATTATATACATATATTTTTTCTTAATTTATAAAGTATAAAATCTGCAGTGGTTGCTTCTCTTTTAACAGACTCTCCTGACATGCAGGTCACAAAAGTAAATTGTAAGGGTTGCTTAAAATAGCTTGAATAACTAGCGTAGGATCACATAATATTAAGGATTCATAGAAAAGTGCTGAAAACAAATCACTTAAACAAATCACTTAAACAGATACAAATAAATTAGTTAAAATAGTTCATGTGATGGGTAGATTTAGAGCAGGGGTCTCAAACTCAAATTATCTGGGGGCCACTGGAAATAGCGGCTGGACCGCATGTGCCCCTCACATATAACGCCCCCATCATCTGCCCCTCACATATAATGCCCCCATCATGCGCCCCTCACATATAATGCCCCCATCATGTGCCCCTCACATATAATGCCCCAATCATGCCTCCAGATAGATATGACCCCCATCACGTAGGGCTCCCCAGTAGGTACACAGGTACCGATGTAGATATGACCCCCATTATGTAGGGCTCCCCAGTAGGTACACAGGCCTCCAGATAGATATGACCCCCCCCCCCCCACGCCCATATAGCGCTCCCAAGTAGTTATTCCCCAGATAGATATGATCCCCATCACTGATGGGGGTAATGTCTATCTGGGGGCCTGTCTACCTACTGGGGAGCCCTATCTGATGATCAGTTAGGGGTTCCCAATAGATCTACAGGCCCCCAGATAGATATGAGCCCCGGTAGGTAGGGCTCCTATTTAAACAATTATGCCCCCTAAGAAGATAGGTTAGCCCCTGGTGTTAAGCAGGTACTCCCTTATTAGGCAAGTAATTAGGCAAGTTAAGTTTCACTCCTACAGTACTTATATCTCCCTGCTGCAGCCTAAAACGAGCCTTCTTTGCGGGGATGCGCGTGTTAGATGACGTCATCACATGAGCCGCACAGGACATCAGCGTCCCAGCATCCTGTGCTACGGATGCGATGATGTCACCAATCGCATGCATCCCTCCAGGAAGGCTCGTTATAGGCTGCAGCAGGGAGATATAGGTACCGTAGCAGTGTGTGCCGAAGTGTGTGAAGTCTTCTGGCATTTAGCGCTGCTTGCCCGGAGCTGGGCTAAATGCCTGAAGAAATCACCTGCCCGGTGCCTAGGCCAGGAGTTTGAGACCCCTGATTTAGAGGAAGAGACATTTTTTTATTCAGAAAGAAAGTCCCTTTCAAAGACCATATCTAACAGAGGAACTCTCTGTCACTTAATTATAACTATATGTAATAACTATTCTACTGTAAAAGTCTGTGCATAATGTCAAGCAGATATCTTCTTAATAATTTAAAGTTACACCTTATGTCACCATCCACCTTCAACTGATTCTTTTTCATTTTGGTTCATATTTCTTTCAAATGGGTTCCCAAACTGTTCTAGAATCATATTTCCCCTTGCAACGTCTACTGAACATTAAAGGCTGATATTTTAATTATTTGGTAGAGATGAGCGAATCGAAGCAGACAAACCCAAATTCGAACCCGAATTTCATTAAATATTCGAATTAGCAAGGAATGTTAATATCTCTGCGATTCTGTCATGCAAATCGCGTCATTAAACTCCCTTTTACAGCATTCCAGGCTCCAGGGCATCTAAAATGGCGGATCCACATGTCAGTACATGGGGCAAGGAATGCTGGGAAGGCGGGAAGGGAAGTGGGCGGAATGACCGTGAATCACATGCAGGATACAGCCTATCAGAAGCCAGTCTCCTCTGTGATGTCACATCCCTATATAATCAGCAGCCATATTGCAGCCAGCCACTTCATTCATTACACTGCAGAGAGTTAGGATGGAAAGCCTGTGTGTGTTACAGCAGAAAAAAGGGAATTCCAGCAGCGTTTAACATCCTCCTAGTTACACCAGCGTTCTCGTGGACGGAGACCATTGTTTTTTTCACTGAAAAGGATTTTTACTGCATCTGCAGGCATTAACCTCCCAGTCACTTTCTTTGGCATACTATTACAGAGAGGGGCAGATAGCTGAGTGTTGCCTCATACATTTCAACAAGCTGCATCAACTGCATAAACCTTAGCAGAGGAGGCAGGAATCAGTTTTCAGCGCAATTTAGTGTCTTTGTTCCACAAAATATCATATACTAGTTTGTACATGGTACAACACCCAGCAGTCCATTCCTAATAGTCTTTGACAGAGTGCAATTTTGTGTTTAGTACACAGCTTTTTTTGGCTACAGCACTGTTGTGTACTGCTGGTGTTTTACAAATATATATATATATATATATATATATATATTTCATGGGTACTGTGCATTTTTCTGCCCTCATCAGTGCATTCCTCACTCGTACATCTAAGTAGTGTACTGTTTTGTACCTGATAATTTGTCAAGAGCCTACATACTGTGAAAGGACAGACACAAATAATCACCGGCTTAAGTTTTACAAAAATACAGAGTTTTTAGGCATATTGTAGCACATTTTTCTGCCCTCATTAGTGCATACCGCATACATAATCTTAATCTGTCAAGGGCCTACATACTGTGAAAGTCCAGGTAAAAGTACTCATCAGCTGGTGTTATACTTTTTTAAGTGTACTGTAAAGCATTTTTCTGCCCTCATCAGTGCATACAACATACCTACATCTAAATAGTGTACTATTTTGTACCTGTTAATATGTCCAGGGCCTACATACTGTGATAGGACAGCCAAAAGCAATCACCGGCTGGTGTTTAAAAAAAATTACAGAGTTTTTAGGCTCATTGTAGCACATTTTTCTGCCCTCATAAGTGCATACCGCATTCGTACATCTAAGTAGAGTACTATTTTGTACCTGTTAAAGGGGTTATCCACCATAAGGTGATTTTAGTACGTACCTGGCAGACAGTAATATACATACTTAGGAAGGATCTGCACTTGTCTTGGGGCTAAATGGCTATGTCATGAGATTACCATAAGACTGTGGCTAGCTTTTTGTTAACTGGTAGTTCCTGTTTGACTTTTCTTTTTTTGACTACAAATCCCACAATTCCATTTTCCTCCCTCCCACACATCAGCCACTCCACCCATTGAAACCTAAATGAGCTGCATCCATTCAAATTGGTGTGGTTTTCAATCAGGGTGCCTACAGCTGTTGCAGATCGATCTCTCTTGCACCAAGTGATCCCTCCACCCATAGAAGCAGACAGGCTCCCTGTCAACTAGTGAGTCAGGTCTCGGCCGCATTGCAAGCTGCAAAAAATCTGAGACAACAGTCATTTTGTATGCTGTTAAAAATAAATAGTGGGGTGAAAATCACATGAGAATTGTGAGAAAACTGTCACACACAGGTACAGACACTATGTTGTGAACTACTACCTTACAGCCCCTGAAGCATAGTCAAATAAAAAAAAAAATCCTGGAATACCCCTTTAATCTGTCAAGTGCCTATATATTGTGAAAGTCCAGGTAAAAGTACTCATCATCTGGTGTTGTACTCAGATACTTTTTAAGTGTACTGTAGAGCATTTTCCTGCCCTCATCAGTGAAAACCACCTACCTACATCTAAGTAGTGTACTATTTTGTTCCTGTTAATCTGTCAAGGGCCTAGATACTGTGAAAGGCCAGCCAAAAGTGCCCACCTGCTGCTGTTCTAGACAAATATTGTTTTAAGTGTAGTGAAGCATATTGTACTCCCCTCATATATGCACTATGTATGTAAGGCAGAGAAGTGACAGGATGTGCACAGAGGAGTGTCAAAGGCCTAAATCCTTTAGGCAGAGGATGCAGCAGACTAGGGGCGAGTAGCAGCAGTAGTTGCAGCGAGAGGCCTGAGCTCCCGCTATCAGCTAGCGGTCTTTTCTCGACCAGCAACCCTGCTGTCGATTGGTTAACACGCTCATCCACTTCATCACATCTGACACCTCCAGTCAACAGTTGGTGGGTTACTCAGAGACAACCCTCAGTTGGCATGGCCCAGGAGCAGTCCCTGTCCTCCCATTTCCTCTGTCCTATGCGTTCCCTCTCCTACAGAAGTAGCTTGTGCTGTGGGTTCAGCTCCACTATTCACTGAGGACAATCTGATAGAGGACAGTCAGCAGCTACTGCCCAGGCAAGAAGTGGAGGAGACATCCGCCGCTTCCTCCACTAGGTGGGGAAGTAGTGATGAGGAGAGTGACGTGGGAGGCTGTGTTTCCCGGGTTCAGGGTCCTGGAGCAGACACTGTTGAGGAACCTGAGGAGGACATCAGTGACGTGCAGACACTTGTTGATGATGATGAAGCTGATCGCAATTGGGAGCCAGGGGCAAAAGAGACTTCATCATCATCAGGAGAAGAGAGTTGCAAGTTGCCCGTGAGGCAGCAGCTGAGCCAGCAAGGCGGTAGCATGGTTGGCAGTCAGCGTGGTGTCAGAAGTGGAAATTCTGGAGCCAAACGTTCCCGGGAGAGACCACCTGCTTTGCGGCAGCCTACTTTCCCAGGAGGTAGTGGAACAGGGGTTCCTGGAGACGGCGGCAGTAGCAGTCAATTAGTGCAGACAGTTGGTGGGAAAATCAGCTACTCGGCGGTGTGGCAGTTTTTCATCAAGCATCCGGAGGAGGGTCACATATATCGGCAGAAGGTGAAGTGTGGCCAGGGTCCCAATGTTGGCACCACGGCCCTGCGTCAACATATGCTTTGCCACCATAAAGCAGCCTGAGAAAACCATGGCTCCGATGTAGTGTTCCAGCCTTCTGCATGACCCAGTGGCACGCCAATCCATCTTTCAGCCATCCAAGGCTCCACCACCTCAGCCAAAGGGATGTGTGTGTCATATCCTCCTTCTGTCACTCCAGATGCTCATGCTCATCCCACTTTTAGTTAGCCATTCTGCCAACAATCCATCCGCAAAGCCATGTCCAAGAGACAACAGTATGCGCCCACTCATCCAATGGCGCAGAAGCTGAATGTGCTCTTGTCTAAGTTGATGGTGCTGCAGTCCCTCCATTTTCAAGTGGTGGACTTCAGAGAGCTGATGGTTTGTGCCGAGCCGAGGTGGAGAGTGCCAAGCCGTCATTTCTTTGCCAAGAAGGCAGTACCAGCCCTGCACAATTTTGTGGAAGAGAAGGTGGGCCAGTACTTGAGCCTGTCAGTGTGTACCAAAGTGCACGGCAGCACCAATGTCTGGAGCTGTAACTTTGGCAGGGACAATACATGTCCTTTACGGCTCACTGGGTGAATGTGGTTCCTGCACAGCCACAACACCAACTTGGAAAAGTCACGCCGCTTCCTCCTCCACGCTGTCAGCCCGTTGGTCCTGTGACATTGTGCAACTCCGCCTCCTCATCCTCCACCGTGTCCTCAGCCTCCACGGCACAGAAAAATCTCATTGGCCCTTCAGCATACCATGTGTGCAGAGCACGGCAGTGTCACACTGTTCTTCACATCGTTTGCCTTGGCGAAAAGAGTCACATAGGGGAGGAACTGCTAAAAGTAATTCATAAAGAAATTGGTGCATGGCTTACTCCACAAAAACTGAAAATGGGAACCATGGGGACCGACAATGGGAAGAACATCTTGGCACACGTGTTAAATCTGGTTGTCAAGCAGTTCCTGAAGTGTTCCCCTCATTTGCAAAACATCCTAACAATGGGAAGGAAACTTTGCATGCACTTCTGCCACTCATACACCGCAAAGCACACCCTCCTTGAGCTGCAGCGTCAGAATGGTATCCCCCTAACACATTCTGATTTATGACGTTGCCTCACTTTCGAATTCCACCCTCCATATGTTGGACCGACGGTATGAACAGAGAAAAGCCATCATGGATTTCTTGATGAAGCAAGGGGATAGGGGTACTCCCCTGTGTATCTTCAATGTGAATCAGTGGCAGCTCATACGTGACACCTGCTGTTTGCTCAGGCCCTTTGAGGAAGCCACATTATTAGTAAGTCCCCAGGATTATGGGATGAACAACATCATTCCACTGCTTCATTTCCTAGAACAAGTGTTGGAAACGATGGCTGGTCAGGGCAATGGAGACATTGCGCCTACATCTCAAGGCCACATGAGCCCTGTGGGGGCTTAACTGGAGGAGGAGGAGGAGGATGAGGAGCTAGAGGGTTATGAGGAATGTGAGACAGAGGGCCCAGACACACTGTGGCAGTATGCAGAGGAGATGGAGGCACCTGCACAAATGGCACAATGCATGCTCAGTTGCTTGCGTAGTGACCGCCGAATTGTCAACATTTGGCAGTGGGATGACTTCTGGCTCTCCACCTCCTAATTGGACCTTGCTACCAGCACAAAATGGGGGCCCTTTTTACACCCACTGAGAAGGAGGACAAGCTGACCTACTACAGAGAAATCCTACGTAGTCAGTTGGCCAATGCCTATCGGCGCCATCGTCCATCCACTCGCAGGTCTTACTCGGGGAGCCCTCTGCGCTCTCCTTCCACTGCTGTGGCTGCTGGGGTGGGGTGGCAGGAGCAGTACTAGCTCCTTCAGCAGCAGCCTGGGTCTACAGTCGTTGATGAGTATCTTTCTTCACCCACATAGTGAAGCAACTCATCAGCAGCAGGTAGACATGGAGCAGGATCTGAACCAGCAGGTGGTAGAATACCTTGACATGGCCATGCCAACAAACCTTGAAGATCCGCTGGACTTCTGGGCAGCCAAACTTGATTTGTGGTAACAACTAGCAGAGTTTGCCCTGGAAAAGCTGTCCTGCCCGGCCAGTAGTGTGCCATTAGGTAGCGAAGGTTTAGTACGGCAGTGGCCATAGTCACCCCATGGAGAACTCGTCTGTCCATGAAAAATGGGGAGAGACCGACCTTTGTGAAAATGAATCTGGGATGGATCAACCAAGACTTCCACTCACCAATGCAAGATGCATCAGAGTAGATTGACCATGGTGCTACACCAACACTTCATAAATTTGGATAGTACCAAACAGATTTAAGGCACTGCTCCCCATTTACAAACATTCCAGCCACCTTCATCACCGGGTACTGGTATTGCCACCCACCGCACCACTCTATCATCGGGTAACTTTCAGGACTCCTGATGCTGCTGCTGCCACCTCCCGGCTGTTTCATTCAGCCACTATTTTGTCTCCTTATGCTTCTGCCAACTCCAGGCTTTGCCATTCAGCTACTATATGGTCTCCTCATGCTTCAGCCACCTCCAGGCTATACCATTCAGACACTAAATTGGCTCCTTATGCTTTCCTCACCTCCAGACTGTCATTCAGCCAATATATTGTTTCCTGATTCTGCTAGGACTGTGTTGGATATTATCTACAATTTTGTTTATGGTAGCACTAGCAAACATACATGCTCAATAGAGATTTGAACATTAATCTTTTAATGTTTGGGGTTGTGAAGCCCTCTTATGATAATATCCTGCTGCCTCATCCAGGCTGTGTGTTTCAGGAACTAATTGACTTACTGTGCTGGGCCTGTGCCTATTTTTTTTTTTATGTTAGCACTATACAGTTTTCAATATTCACCTTTTAATGTTAGGGGTTATTAAGCCCTCTTTTGTACTTCTGCTGCTGCTTGATCCAGACTGTGTGTTTCAGCAACTATATATAATTTAGTGATGCTGCTGGGCCTGTGCCTAAAAAATTTTGCTGTTAGCACTAGCTAACATATATTTTCTATACAGATTTCAACATTAACATTTTAATGTTAGGGGTTGTGAAGCCCTCTTGAGTACTGCTGCTGCCTGCTCCTGACTGTGTCTAAACTCATGCTGATTCCAGCTCCAGACTGTGTGTTTCAGGAACTACTGTGCTTAGTGATGCTACTGGGCTTCGGCCTTAAATTCTTTGATGATAGCACAAGGTAACATACCTATTCAATAGAGATTTCAATATTGATTTTTCAATCTTAGAGGTTATGAAACCCCCTTCTGTACTGCTGCTGCCTGCTCCTGACTGTGTCTTTCAGGAACTACTTGGCTTACGTATGCTGCTGGGCTTGGTCCTTAAATTTTTGGATGCAAGCACTAGCTTACAAACATGCTTAATTGGGATTTAAACATTGATCTTTCAATGTAAGGGGCTATGAAACCCTATTGTGTTCTGCTGATGCCTGTTCCTGACTGTGTTTTTCAGGAACTACTTGGCTCACTGATGCTGCTGGGCTTGGGCCTCACATTTTTGGATGTGTGCACTAGCTTACATATATGCTTAATAGAGATTTCAACATTGATCTTTCAATCTTAGGGGTTATTAAATCCTCTTGTGTACTCCTGCAGCTGACTGCTCCTGTCTGTGGGCCTTACATTTTTAGATGGTAGCACTAGCTAACATGCATCTTCAATGGAGATTTCAACATTCACCTTTTAATATTAGGGGTTGTGAACCCCTCTTGTGTACTCATGCTGCTGACTATTCCGGTCTGTGTCATTCAGCAACTACATGGTTTGGTAATGCTGCTGGGCCTAGGACATTGCCTATATATGTTTCTGGTAGCACTAGGTACCAAACATCTTCAATTGAAATTTCAAAATTCATCTTTTATTCTTAGAAATTGTGAGGCCTTATTGTCTCCTCATCTGCTGCCAACTACGCGCTATGCCATTCAGACACTATATGGTCTCCTCATACTTCACCCACCTCAAGGCTGTGTCATTCAGCCACTATTTGGGCTCTATATATTGACTGTGTATTGGAGGAAACATGTGGCTATCCTTGAGTTACTCTACCAGCATTATTGCCATGTTGATATCAGACCAGTAATAAAAGGAATATTGCCAAGGACTAGCAGAAACAGGGAACTATGGATACTGACTACCGGCTGTTGGAATTGACTGACTATCCCAGGTGGTAGATTTACCATTTTGAAGTTCCTCAGTTCCAGTAGGCTTTAAGTCATTAATTCTTTGTTGTGGTTTTTCAGTTGCAGAATTAAGTTGTATCATGTTTTCCTGTTCCTCCGATGAGCTAATGTCACTGGAACACACAATACTCATATTGTCATCTAATGAAGGATCCTTTTCTTCAGAGAACGTATGTATCATTTTATTATTTTGAATATCAGGTGGTATTCTGACAAGTTCTGATTATAAAGGAATTTTGCAATCTGGGACACAGGTAAGAATAAGTATTTTTAAGCGTACTGTAGGACATTTTCTGCCTTCATTAGTGCATACCACATACCTACATCTAAGTAGTGTACTATTTTGTACTTGTTAATCTGTCAAGGATCGATATACTGTGAAAGGACAGCCAATAGTACACACCTGCTGCTGTTCTAGACAAATAATGTTATGCAAAGTGAAGCGAATTGTATATATGTCATATACGTAACAAGTATGTCAGGCAGACTTGTGAAATTAAAATTACAAAATCCATATCAATTTCAAAATCTTAAATTTAAATTTAAAAATCATAAATTTCAATGGTGTCATCATGATGTTGCCAACTCCAGGCTGTGCCATTCAGACACTATATGGTCTCCTTATGCTTCAGCCAACTCCAGGCTGTGTCATTCAGCCAATATATGGTTTACTGATGCTGCTGGGCCTGGGCATAAAAAAGGTTGTTATGGTAGCACTAGCTACCCCAAATCTTCAGTTTAAATTTCAAACTTTGTCTTTTTTTCTTAGGGATTGTGAAGCCCTGGGGTCTCCTCATGCTTCAGCAAACTCCAGGCTGTGCCATTCGGACACTATATGGTCTCTTCCTACTGATGCCACCTCCAGGCTCTGTCATTGTGCTGCCATGTGACATGTGACTCCTTGTTAGATTAGGTCCTTTGTACCCACACACCGGGGCCCGGGGCACTAAAACTTGGGAGTTAAAAGTTCCATTTCAAAATCCACAATTTCAATTTCAAAATCTTAGATTTCTATTTAAAATTATTATATTTCAATGGTCTTCTCATGCTTTTTCTAACTCCAGGCTGTGTCATTCAGACAGTATAGGGTTTACTGATGGTGCTGGGCCTGGGTTTGGGAGTAAAAAAAATGTTATGGTAAAAGTAGCTACCCAAAATCTTTTGTTTAAATTTCAGAATTCATCTTATCATATTAGGGATTGTGAAGGCCTAGTGTCTACTCATGCTGCTGCCAACTCCTGGCTGTGCCATTCTGACACTACATGGTCTACTCATGCTTCAGCCAACTCCAAGCTGTGCCATTCAGGCAATTTTTGGTTTACTGATGCTGCTGGGCCTGGGTCTGGGAATAGCACTAGCTACCTAAAATCTTCGGTTTAAATTTAAGAATTAATTTTATAATCTTAGGGATTATGAAGGCCTAGTGTCTACTCATGCTGCTGCCAACTCCTGGCTGTGCCATTAAGCCACTATATGGTCTCCTCATGCTTCAGCCAACACCTCCCCACTGTGTCATTCAGCCACCATATGGTCTTCCCGTTCTGCCAACACCTCCACGTTGTGTCATTCAGCCACTATATGGTCTCCTCATGCTGCCGCCACCTCCACGCTGTGTCATTCAGCCACTATATGGTCTTCTCATGCTGCCAACCCCTCCACGATGTGTCATTCAGCCACCATATGGTCTCCTCATGCATCAGCCTCATTCAAGCTGTCATTCAGCCACTATATGGTCTCCTCATGATGCCAACAACTCCACACTGTTTCATTCAGCCACAGTATGGTCTCCTCATGCTGCCAACACCTCCACACTGTTTCATGCAGCCACTAAATGGTCTCCTCTTGCTGCCAACACCTCCACGATGTGTCATTCAGCCACTATATGGTCTCCTCATGCTTCGGCCTCATCCAAGCTGTGTCATTCAGCCACTATATGGTCTCCTCATGCTGCCAACACCTCCACGCTGTGTCATTCAGCCACTATATGGTCTCCTCATGCTGCCAACACCTCCAAGCTGTCATTCAGCCACTATATGGTCTTCTCATGCTGCCAACACCTCCACGCTGTGTTATTCAGCCACTATATGGTCTCCTCATGCTGCCAACACCTCAACACTGTGTCATTCAGCCACTATATGGTATCCTCATGCTGCCAACACCTCCATGCTGTGTCATTCAGCCACTATATGGTCTCCTCATGCTGCCAAAACCTCCATGATGTGTTATTCAGCCACTATATGGTCTCCTCATGCTGCCAACCCCTCCACGCTGTGTCATTCAGCCACTATATGGTCTCCTCATACTGATGCCACCTCCAGGCGCTTTCATTGTGCCGCTCTGCGGCAGTGATTCTAAAAGCGAAGCCGGTAATCTGCATGTCATTCTGAATAGCAGTTCCAGTAGTAAACATTATTTCACTACCCCAGCACACTCCCTATGCGTGTTAGAACACAACAAAGTCTTCTATACCCCTATTGAGGCTCTCTGTAGGCCAGAAATAGCCATTTTTAATATAGATTCACCGCAAATAATATTGGATCAAAAAAAATTGGGGGGGAAATTTGGCGAATCGGCCTAATCGAATTTTTCAAAAGTTCGCTCATCTCTATTAATTGGTCCAGGGATAGGGGCAGAGGGATTTTAAAGTAAATTGGAATACCTCTTTAATATTCTTTAGAAATTAATTGCATGTATGGGGGGAATTCTAAACATAGATTTTTTTCTTGAGCAGACTGTCAGATTAAATGAAAAAGTGTTGCAAGATACATTTAAAAAAGAATGTTGGCTCCTTTGCACCATGCAAGAAAACTTTTTTTTTTTGTGGCCTTTAAAAAGGAGTGTGGCTTAAATTGCATCACATTTTCAAAAGTCTACGACCAAAAAAAGAGTTTTTAACTAAAATACCTTAGAGGTGGTTTGGACTAAGCCCACAGTGCAAACTGCACCAGATTTTCAAACAGCCTGTGACACTTTTAAAAATATTGCGCAGTTCCCACAGTCTTTTACAAAGCCTGCATTTAAAGTTTTGTATTTTTTACAATATGTCCAATATTTGTTAAAGATTTCCATGTCTGATGATACAAATTCAGTTCAACATTGTGACATGCTAGAAAAGCTCTCAACCTAATACAAACCTCTGCCTCCTCTGCTAAAGTTTGCATGTTTGCACACTGACAAAGAAATAAGTCTGTACATTTTATAGTAGGTTTAGCTAAACAGTGAGCGACAATATAAAAACTGAATTTTTTTTTAAAAGATTTTAAATAAGTTGATTTGTATATGTGAAATACATATTTGATTCCCTATAAATCAGCAAGGTTTCTGTCTCCCAAGTGTCTTTTATACAGGTAGCAAGCTAAGACTCTCTTAACCCCATAAGAATGTAGGATTTTTAACTTTTGCGCTTTCATTTTTATCGCTTTACCTTCTAATAATCATAATGCTTTTTAATATTCTACCTGAAGACCCATATAGGACTTGTTTTGTGCATTACAAATTACCACAAAAATTTTTGACTTTCTGGGCTAAGGGAAGTAGGAAGAAGACAGCCCGGCTGACTGATCAGCTCAGCTGTAGCGGAGCTCCGGGGGAATGTAGGAAGATAAGTGAAAGTTTAGTTTCACATTTTTTTGCAGCCCAGGCAGAATAGAATAAGAATAGTCCATACTGGACTATTCCTTTAACTGTACATGTTACAAATACAACTGACACTATATCACAAAATCCATTCTTTTTTTTCTAAGCTGTTTCATAAAACTTGTACGATGATAGATATAGCCAAGGGGAAAAGTTAGGAAGGAAACATTTGTATCAACATTTGATCTTTATTGAAACTGTTTACACTAAGGAGATATAACTTTGAATAGTTACAATCTGATTATCTACTAATTTATTAAACAAAGAATCCAGTGTCTGCTTGTAAGCAGGTTTAAAAATGAGTATGAAAAATCTAAATAGTGATAAAATCAGTCTCTTAAATTTTCTTTGTGATCCAAATAGATTTCCTGTATCTCATTTACATGATTATTTACTAATAATCTGAACGGCTTTGAAGATTAGCAGCTCCATAAAAACTTTAAAACATTTCATTTATAGTATTTCAATGACATGTCCACTTTATTGTTAAGGTCATTACGATTAAGGTGATGGGTTAATGTGTTCTTTTTAGACATTAAAACCCCACTTTTTTTTTGAAAAATATTTCACACTTTTCACTTTTAGAGAGAGAGGAGGCAGTTTTGTTTTTTAACTTTACATTACTGGGTTAGTAGGGAATCTGTTGGAAAGATGTCTTTCCATTACTAAGCAAGGCCTTACTCTTAGCCTATAAAACAATTAACATTAACCCCTTAAATTGTATCCTAGCACCCACCACCACCAGGGGGAACCTGTAAGGGTCAGGTGCCATTAGGCCCAGCGCATGTAAAACAATTATCTGCTCCTGGGACAGCTGCAGACTGGAATGTTATGATAAGGTGGTAAGGGCCCAAAATCAATTGACCTTCCTTCTTAGGTTATACAAGGCTGCTGCTGCTTGATGTAGCACCAGGCCTGGTGATACCCAACTGGTCCCAGTAACTTTGGTGGTGAGGGTTAAGAGCATTAGTATTAATTATTTTATGAGCTAACTCTAATTAAATGTTGTCTATCTAATTCAAGATGGACTACAATACACTGAATGTATTTTGTTTACTGCATTACGTTCTTTGGTATTTGTGAAAAACAAATAAAACTTGAATGAATGCTTTCTATGAGACAGTTCCATTACTAAGCCAGTAATGTGAAAAAATAAAAAGCTGATCACGATAATTGGGACAAAATTGTTTCCAGAAAAAATGGTGCACACAATGGGCCTCATTTACTAAGAGTTTCCGATTTTTACTAGAGGGAAAAGTTGTTTCAGACATGCAGGATTCCTCTCTATTTACTATTGGGAAAAGTCGGAAACATTTTCTGACCAGCTTTTTCCAGCCATTTACCCACATGATTTTCTGTGAATTCCATAGTAAATCGGTTGGGTTGTGAAACCACGCCCCTTTTGCAACAGACCACACCCCATTTTCGTGTTTGTCGGGTTTTTCAGGCGCACACTGGCGCTGACATGTCTCAGACATGTCTCAGACAAAATAACCAGACAAAAACTGGTCGGTTTCAGCTTAGTAAATGAGGCCCAATGTATTTTTGAACAGAGCTTCATTTATTTTTTATAGGGTCACTGAATGTTGCTGAGTGCCGCACTTGGCAAGGATGTGCAAGGATAAGTGTTGTACAAAAAAGAAAAAAGACAGATTAACACATAATAGCAAATCTAAAAAGGAGGGAGCAACACCCAGTTAGTTGTCAGGGTGCCTCCTCTTTTTTCTTTTGAAACACAGTTAAGACTTTATGAAGGCCTGTACCCATCCTAGAAATGTTGTTGCTTTTTGTATTATTCTTATTCTTATTATTAGAGACTACAATTTATTGGAATACATATTAATTATATAAATCAAATCATATAGATTACACTGGCTTTTGGGGGGGCATTGGAATCTAATCTGAGATGTGGCCAATAGTGATGAGCGGCAGGGGCAATATTCAAATTTGCGATATTTTGCGAATATATGGATGAATATTCGTCCTATGTTCACGAAATTTGCATATTTGCTATGTTTTTTTTAATGCGGAAATTTGTAATGAAATTTGCATAATGCACATGCGCAATTATATCTTCCACCTAAAAGAAGGGAGGAATTGGTGTTCAGTCTGGAAGTGCTGATATTCGCATAAATATTCACATAAATTTGCATAAAATGTTGCATTAAAAAACACCTTTATTCTAAATATTTGCGAAATTGTGAAGTGCCGAAATTCGCGGTAAAAATTAGCATTTCGAATATTCGCTCTCAACACTGGTGGATAATAATGTTTGTGGTTATTGTTTGCTTTTTGCATTGATTGTAGATCAGTTATAGAGCCTGGCAATAATGAGGTTGGCTCTGTTTGTCACTGTGCACTTGCGTCTTTAATTCTTAGTGTAAAAGCAATGCTTGCCATTTTAAACAGAATCTTAGGCATTTGGAAATTTTGATTTAAAGTGTACATCCAGTTTAATAACTTTAAGAAAAATGTTTTGTCGGCTTTAACTGGTTAACGACCAAGGACGTGAATACACGTCCTTGTGCCGTTAAAGGTGTATGGTGCAGGCTCCAGACTCGAGCCTGCACCATACCGGCGGCCCTCAACTGATTCTTGTAGCTGAGGGCTGGCATTAATAGCCGACATGCGGGCCGGCATTAATAGCCGACAAAGCTGAACAAAGCTGAACACTTAAACACTCCCTAGTGGTCCAGTGGGTGTATCGCCCCCCACCCACCGCAGCATGATTGCCGTGGGTGATCCACTGCTGAGGTAGCCGGAGGGCTTACCTCTCTTCTTCGGCCATCCATGGCTCAGAGATTGATAAAGCCTGGCTGGACCAGACTTTATCAATCGAGTGTAGAGCAGTGTTAAGCACACAGATCAATGTAGTTCTATGGAACTACATTGATCTGTATGAGGAATAAAATTATTCCTCCTATAAAAGCCCCCTAAGGGGACTAATAAAGTAAAAAAAAAACAAAAAACAGACACATAAACCCTTTTCTTATTAAAAGTTTAACCCTTATGGACGCAGCTCATTTTCACCTTAAAGCGCAACTGTCATGACATTTTGGTGCAATAACCTGCACACAGCCTTTGTACTGTGTGCAGGTGGTGGGTATAGCAATGTTTTTATTCAAAGCCACTGACGGTCGGATAGGCGTGGCGCAAGGTACGCTTTGCCCCGCCGCCGTGGGCGTGGCGGCGGGGCATCGTGTACCTTGCGCCACGCCTATCCGACCGTCAGTGGCTTTGAATAAAAGCCTTTTTTGCAGTCATGAAATCCACCAAATTTTAGGTAAAAACATTGCTATACCAACAACCTGCACACAGTACAAAGGCTGTATGCAGGTTATTGCACCAAAATGTCATGACAGTTGCGCTTTAAGGACGCAGCCCTTTTTTTTGCAAATCTGACCACTGTCACTTTAAGCAGTAATAACTCTGGGATGCTTTTACTTTTTATTCTGATTTAAAGAGTGTTTTTTCGTGACATATTCTACTTTATGTTAGTAGTATATTTTTGTCGATACTCATTTCTTGGTTAAAAATTCCAAAGTTTGATGAAAATTTTTTTAATTTGAATTTGATTTTTAGTTTGAAACTCTCTGCTTATAAGATAAATGGATATCCCAAATAAATTATATTGATTCACATATACAATATGTCTACTTTATGTTGACATCATAAAGTTGACATGTTTTTACTTTTGGAAGACATCAGAGGGCTTCAAAGTTCAGCAGCAATTTTCCAATTTTTCACAACATTTTCAAAATCTGAAATTTTCAGGTTCAGTTTTGAAGTGGATTTGAGGGGCCTTCATATTAGAAATACCCCATAAATGCCCCTATTATAAAAACTGCACCCCTCAAAGTATTCAAAATGACATTCAGTAAGTTTGTTAACCCGTTTGGTGTTTCACAGGAATAGCAGCAAAGTGAAGGAGAAAATTCTGAATCTTCATTTTTTACACTTGCATGTTCTTTTTTTACAATGGCAAAAAGGAGAGAAATCACCCTAAAATTTGTAACCCAATTGCTCAATTTCTCTTGAGTTAGGAAATATCTCATATATGTATGTCAAGTGCTCTGTGGTTGCACTACAAGGCTCAGAGGGGAAGGAGTGACAATGGGATTTTGGAGAGTGAGTTTTTCTGAAATGGTTTTTGGGGGGCATGTCACATTTAGGAAGCTCCTATGGTGCCAGAAAAGCAAAAAAAAAATGTAACAAGATGTCTAGTGAGACTTAACACCCTACAAGTGTTTGATAACTTTTCGTTAAAGTTAAATTTTTTTTCACAAAAATGCAGTTTTTTCCACAAATTTTACATTTTTAGAAGGGTTAATGAGAGAAAATGTCACCAAAAATTTGTAACCCCATCTCTTTTGAGTATGGAAATACCTCAGGTATGGACGTCAAGTGCACTGCTGGTGCACTACAATGCTCAAAAGAGAAGGAGTCACATTTGGCTTTTGGAAAGCAAATTTTGCTGAAATGATTTTTGAGGGCATGTCACATTTAGGAAGCCGCTATAGTGCCAGAACAGCAAAAAAAAATGGCATACTATTTTGGAAACTACACCCCCATAGGAACATAACAAGGGGTACAGTGAGCCTTAACACCCCACAGGTGTTTGACGACGTTTCGTTAAAGTCGGATGTTTAAATGATTTTTTTTTTCATTTTCCCATCCAAATTTAATGAAATTTCTTCAAACATCTGTGGGGTGTTAAGACTCACTATACCCCTTGTTACGTTCCATTAGGTGTGTAGTTTCCAAAATGGGGTCACATGTGGGTATTTACTTTTTTGAGTTTATGTCAGATCCGATGTAAAATCAGCCACCCCTGTTCAAATCACCAATTTAGGTACATAGTGCGCTCTCACTCCTGAGCCTTGTTGTGCATCCACAGAGCATTTTACGCCCACATATCGGGTATTTCCATACTCAGGAGAAATTGTGTTACAATTTTTTTTCCTTTTACCTCTTGTGAAAATAAAAAGTACGGGGCAACACCAGCATGTTAGTGTAAAACATTATTTTTTTTTTACACTAACAGGCTGGTGTAGACCCCAACTTTCCCTTTTCATAAGGGGTAAAAGGAGAAAAAGCCCCACAAAATTTGTATTGCAATTTCTCCCAAGTACGGAAATACCCCATATGTGGCCCTCAACTGTTTCCTTGAAATACAACAGAGCTCCGAAGTGAGAGCGCGCCATGCAAATTTGAGGACTAAATTAGGGATTGCATAGGGGTGGACATAGGGGTAGTCTACACCAGTGATTCCCAAATAGGGTGCTTCCAGCTGTTGCAAAACTCCCAGCATGCCTGGACAGTCAGTGGCTGTCCGGAAATGCTGAGAGTTGTTGTTTTGCAACAGCTGGAGGCTCCGTTTTGGAAACACTGCCGTACAATACGTTTTTCATTTTTATTTTGGGGGGGACCGTGTAAGGGGGTGTATATGTAGTGTTTTACCCTTTATTATGTGTTAGTGTAGTGTAGTGTTTTAAGGGTACATTTGCACTGGCGAGGGTCTATGGTGAGTTTCCGCTAGGAGCAGAAAAAAATTTGCCGCAGCTCAAACTTGAAGCAGGAAACTCACTGCATACCCGCCTGTGTAAATGTACCCTGTACATTCACATGGAGGGGGGAAAACCTCCAGCTGATGCAAAACTACAACTCCCAGCATGCACTGACAGACCTTGCATGCTGGGAGTTGTACTTTTGCAACAGCTTGAGGCACACCTGTTGAAAAACCTTCAGTTAGATTCTGTTACTTGACTCAGTATGTTCCAACCAGTGTGTCTCCGCTGTTGCAAAACTGCAATTCTCAGCATGTACTTATCGCCGAAGGGCATGCTGGCAGATGTAGTTGTACAACAGCTGGAGTTACGCACCTACAACTTCCAGCATGGTGAGACAGCCTTTTGCTGTCTGGGCATGCTGGGAGTTGTAGTTTTGCAACATCTGGAGGGCTACAGTTTAGAGACCACTGTATAATTGTCTCCAAACTGTAGCCCTTCAGATGTTGCTAGGCAACTACTCACCGACTTCCGTAGTCTGCACCAGGGAGTCGCACCAGGGAGCCGCATGTCATCGCCGCCGCTGATCACCGGTAAGGGACCATCACGGCCGCCGCCGGTTATGCTACAGTTCCCCCGTTCTGCCTGGATTACCGTGGGTGGGCAGAACCGTACTTTAACCCCTCCGCCCCCGATCTTATATTGGTCTGTCCCTTCTGACCTGCCACCTCACTCCTATCCCTTTAGGGGGACTGGGGGTGTCACCCCAGATCCCCTTATTTTCTGGGTCATCGGAGACCCGTATGACAAGGAATTGATGAAAATCACCAGTCTGAATTGACCAGCAATTTCCGGCAATTGCCGACATGGAGGGGTCTCAGGACCTCCCTCGGCGATGTTCCGGGATGACTGCTGGATTCCCAAGGGCGCACCCATACGCCCTACGTCCTTAAGGACTCAGGATTTTCCTTTTGTTTTTGGCGAAGTAATCTACGCATTCAACATAAATAGCCATAAAAACCTGTTTGTGCTGTGTTTCAATATTTTTCTGTTGACTTGCAAATTCAGGGAAGCACATGACTTCATTGGAGTGTTTTACATTCCTCTGGATAGGATACTAGCTTAACATTATGCTTTTTTATCAGACCAAATGATTAAAAAAAATATTAAAAATGATGCTATGCTTTGGTATAAGGCTGAGGTGACACTGTAAATAAAATAAAAAATTGCATTAAAATAGGTGCAAAAATGTGTTTTTTAAATCTAACAATGTACTTTATAAAAGTCTATGGGAAAGCTGGCGTCAATGTTTTAAAATATAGCAGCGATCCAATGTTTACACTTATTGCTTTTTATATCTTAAAGGGTACTCTGGTGCTAAGACATCTTATCCCCTATCCAAAGGATAGGGGATAAGATGCCTGATCGCGGGGGTCCCCTGTGATCTTGCAAGCAGCACCCTGTTAGAATAAGTCCCGTGTTCGCTCCGGGTTTGATTACTGGGGATCACAGGGACGGAGCATTGTGATGTCACGGCTCCGCCCCCATGCAATGTCATGCTCCGCCCCCTCAATGCAAGCCTATGGGAGGGGGCGTGGCAATGCTCCGTCCCCGTGATCGCAGGAATCAGACCAGGAGTGAACATGCTCCGGGGACTGATTCCAACGGGGTGCTACGTGCAAGATCACGGGGGTCCCCAGCGGCAGGACCCCAGCCATCTGGTATCTTATCCCCTAACCTTTGGATAGGGGATAAGATATCTTAGCGTCATAGTACCCCCTTAATGCTGACACTTTGTATACGTATTTGACAACTTTGTTGATTTTTCAATGTGAGAACCCAGCCTTATTTTGGAAATATTGAATTTTTTTATAAAGTATATGCCAAACCATTGCCTCAAATCTCAATATAAGGGCAAAAAGGTTTTCATTTCAGATTTTCCTTTCATAAATAATGTGTAATTAGAATAATTTGGCCCAATTAAGCATTTATATTATTAAATAATATATTATTTATGATTGGCTTTTTATTTTAGATTGGTCGCCTTATTTTATGATTAACTATATTACATTTCACTTGAGTTGTATCTCATATAAAATTGATGCAAAATAGATCTTTAAAAATTCTGTTTTTCTGTATGCTAATTTCCCAGAAGCTTCTTAAATCTCTGAGCTATAATAATTACCAATGCATATATCAGTAGAAAGAACATTAGTTTAAAAAAAAATTATCATTATCTGTTTCAAATAAAATATACACAGGATTCGGCTACCTCTATGTGAAGTATTTAAAAGATAATAAAGTGACTGAAAATGTAGCAAGTTATTATAATTCTTTACTCTTTCACTACTGAAAATTTTGATTCTGTACAAGCTTAACCCCTTAAGGACCAAGCTCATTTTGGCCTTAAGGACAGGACAATTTTTGTTTTTGGACTTTCATATTTTTCCCTTCTCCCCTTCAAAAAACCATAACGCTTTGAATTTTGCACCTATAGACCCATATAAAAGCTTGTTTTTTGCGCAACCAATTGTACTTTGTAATAAAATTAAAGGAAAAACACATTTTGTCTTTTGGTGTCTTCCGTTTCTACCCTGGGCATTTTTTGGTAAAAAATACACCTTATTCATTCTTTAGGGTCATGCAATACATGTAGGTTTTATTTTAAACAACTACATCGATGTGGTCTAAAATGGCAGGCGATCCTCAACCCCAAGTGCAGTTGTGCACTTACGCTGGGGTGGAGGTCTTGCATTTATGGACCACAATATAGGTTCACTACTGTGGTAGATGTAAACAATGACATTAACTAATCCTCAAAACTGATGTAAAATTTAGACATTAGCCAGTATATCCTTATATGAAGGACATACCTGAGCCTGCACACCAACGCCAAGGTTTCTCAAGTGGTACGGGACCTAATTCTAACCTACCTGTGCATGATAAGAAAAAACAGGAACCAAATTTCAGCAGCATTAGGTCCGACTTGTAGACTGCTCCCCGGTTACCTCCAGTGTGACTAAGCACACATACAATGGGAGGGGGGAACGACAATTTAACTGTTACCTGCACTACTTGTCTGTACCGATAGGTTAGTGCAGGTGCAACAGTGACAGATTTCCTTTAATTTACAATCTTGCAATTGCATACACTGTTCAATGCTGAGCTTTGGCAAAGGGTAATAGGGAAGGGGTTAATTCACTTTTATTAATTTTTTTGATGGAGAGGCAGGTGAGGACCCTCTTATCGTCCGGTAAGCTGATCGGGATAACGCGATTATGTCACCAGGGAACACGGGTTTAACCCATTTTCCACTGGTGAGAATGGTTTAAACCCCAATAACAGGACTAGGACGTACATGTACGTCCTCATTCCTTATGTACCGGGACATCAGGACGTACCTGTATGCCATTGACAGGTTAAATCAACTGGTGCCAGAAGGTAAAACAGATTTGTAAATTACTTCTATTTATGCTCCACTGGAAATTCTTTTCTTTTTAAATTTATTTTCTGACTAACCACAGTGCTCTCTGCTGACACCTCTGTCCATGTCAGGAACTGTCCAAAGCAGGATATGTTTGCTATGGGGATTTGCTCCTGCTCTGGACAGTTCCTAACAATGACAGATGTGTAAGCAGAGAGCACTGTGGTCAGACAGAAAAGGAATTCAAAGAACTTCCTCTGGAGCATACAGCAGCTGATAAGTACTGGAAGGATTAACATTTTTAAACAGAAGTAATTTACTAATCTTTCTGGCACTAGATGATTTAAAAAAAAAAATTTCCACTGGAGTACCCCTTTAATGTTTAGTGTGGTAAAGTACTGTTAAGTGTAAATGGACAGAAAAAAAATTCCTATTTAAGTATAATTATTCTGGAGAAATATTTATTTTATATCATTTTCACTGTTATTTTTATGTGCTCATTTTAAATCATCAATTACAAGTGAGAAAACAAATGACTGTAAAATAATTTGTTAGAAACACATTTGATTGACTTTTTAAATATTGAATGCTCTAATCTAATTGTGCGGAATAGGTGAGAAACAGCTTATCTCCAGAAATAGATTACTTTATTATCAAATCTGTGGTAAGCATTAGATATTAACAGCAGCAATGACTTGAGTGCAGCTAATGAGATGTTAGAAGCTCTTCATGACTGAAGATAAGCAATGATAAATAGCAGCTTCACAAGTTAGCTCATACATATGCTATAAAGCATGGACAGCCAGAAGATTTGGTTTCCTATTATTTATATTTTATTTGAATGTATCATGCAAAGAACATAGTAACCCCCACACATGGGATCCAACAATACTGTTTCTTTATTTCAAGCAGATTAATTACCCAGAAAGCAAATAAAGTGTGAACACTATCTATTATGCTTCCATTCTATTCCTGTTCTTTTTTTTTTTAACCTGAAAGGACCATTTTGCACTCCCATGATGCAGTTTTTTTTTCCTTTGGCATTTTCTCCCCAGCGCTTTTATCATGACGTGATAATGTGAGCCATGTGATTCAATCATTTCTATTGATGAAATAGGGAAAAAAAATCACAAAAATTCCAATGCCAAACCCACATGGTATTTTTTTTATGTTGTTTTATTTTATTTCTTTTATTCTTTATCGCCTGGAAAAAGCAGTGCTTGAACCTTTAATGGGTATTCTGTTATTAGACATCTTGTCTCCATCATTTGGATAAGAAGAAATCTGATTGCGGGGGTCTGGCCACTGGGATCCCCATGATCATTGTGCAGTACCAACAGTCTAGCAATGGAGTACCCCTTTAACCCATTAAGGACACAGGGCATACAGGTACGCCTTGAAGTCCTGGTAGTTAAGGACACAGGGCGTACCTGTACACCCGTGGGAATTCCGGTCCCCGCCGCGATGGGCAAGGACCGGACCGGGATGCCTGCTGAAATCATTCAGCAGGCAGCCCATGCAAACTCCTGGGGGGGTCCATCTGGCCCTTCAGATGTTGCAGAACTACAACTCCCAGCATGACTGGATTGTCTGGGCATGCTTGGAGTTGAAGTTTTGCTACATCTGGAGGGCTACAGTTTGGATACCACTACACAGTGGTCTTCAAACTGTTATCCTCCAGTTGTTGCATCACTACAACTCCCAACATGTCCTTTGGCTGTCTTGGCATGCTGGGAGTTGTATTTCTGCAACAGCTGGAGGCACACTGGTTGTGAAACACTAAGTTAAGTAACACACTCTCTGTTTTGCAACCAGTGTGCCTCCAGATGTTACATAACTACAACCCTCAGCATGCATGGACAGCCAAAGGGCATGCTGGGAGTGTTTGTAATATGCCTCCAGCTGTTGCATAACTACAAGTCCCAGCATGCCCTTCAGCTGTCACTGCATGCTGAGAGTTGTAGTTTTTGCAACAGCTGAAAGTACACTGGTTGCAAAACCTTTAACACTGTTAAGTAACAAACTCTTAGGGGGAGATTTATTAAAACCTGTGCAAAGGAAAAGTTGCCCAGTTGCCCATAGCAATCAATCAGATTGCTTCTTTCATTTTGCAGAGGCCTTGTTAAAAATGAAAGAAGCGATCTGATTGGTTGCTATGGGCAACTGGGCAAGTTTTCCACTGGACAGTTTTTGATGAATCTCCCCCTCAGTATTTTGCAACCAGTGTGCCTCCACCTGTTGCATAACTACAACCCCCAGCATGCACAGACAGCCAAAGGGCATATCTGGATGTAAAGCGCTCTGCGAGTGAAGTACAATGCTCAGAAGAGAAAGAGCGCCATTGGGCTTTTGGAGAGAGAATGTGTCTGGAATTGAAGGCCATGTGCGTTTACAAAGCCCCCATGGTGCCAGAACAGTGGACCCCCCCCCCACCACCACCACATGTGATCCCATTGTGGAAACTACACCCCTCACGAAATGTAACAAGGTGTGCAGTGAGCATTTACACCCCACTGGTGTTTAACAGATTTTTTGAACAGTCGTCCGTAGAAATACAATTTTTCATTTGCACAGCCCACTGTTCCAAAGATCTGTAAATGCTCACTGCAACCCTTATTACATTCCGTGAGGGGTGTAGTTTTTGAAATAGGGTCACATGTGGGGGGTCCACTATTCTGGCACCATGGGGGGATTTGGAAACGCACATTGCCCCCAACTTCCATTCCAACCAAATGCTTTCTCCAAAAGCTCAATGGGGCTCCTTCTCTTCTGAGCATTGTAATTTGCCTTACGGAGCACTTTACATCCACACTCCATACTCAGGATGTAGCACTTCACATCCACACTCCAACTTTAGGGGTGTAGTTTCAAAAATAGTATGCCATGTGTTTATATATATATTTTTTTTTGCTTTCCTGGAAACATAGGGGCTTCCTAAATGGGACATACCCCCCCCCCCCTCACACCCACCCACCCAAAACCATTTCAGCTAAATTTGCTTTGCAAAAGCCAAATGTGACTCCTTTGTTAGGATAAGGGTAGCAAGATAAGGTCACAAAATCTCAGTATACTGCATAAGGTGTAGAGCATATGTAGTAGAATCAAAGGTGTTTTTTTTTTTGCATTTTTTGCACCATAGGAGCTTCCTAAATGTGAAATGCCCCCCCAAAAACCATTTCAGAAAAACTCACTCTCCAAAATCCCATTGTCGCACCTTCCCTTCTGAGCCCTCTACTGTGCCCACCGAACACTTTACATACACATATGAGGTATTTCCTTACTCGAGAGAAATTGGGTTACGAATTTTGGAGGGATTTCTTTCCTTTTACTCCTTGTAAAAATCCAAAAACTGGGTCTACAAGAACATGTGAGTGTAAAAAAATTAAGATTTTGAATTTTCTCCTTCACTTTGCTGCTATTTATGTAAAACACCTAAAGGGCTTAACACACTTACTGAATGTCATTTTGAATACTTATAGGGGTGCAGTTTTTATAATGGGGTCATTTGTGGAGTATTTCTAATATGAAGGCCCTTCAAATTCACTTCAAAACTGAACTGGTCCCTGAAAAATTAAGATTTAGCTAATTTTGTGAAAAATTTGAAAATTGCTGCTGGACTTTGAAGCCCTCTGACATCTTCCAAACGTAAAAACATGTCAACTTTATGATGCAAACATAAAGTAGATATATTGTATATGTGAAGCAATATATAATTAATTTGGTATGTCTATTTTCCTTACAAGCAGAGAGCTTCAAACTTGAAATTTTTGAATTTTTCACCAAGAAATTATGCAAGTATCGGCAAACATTTACCCCTATGTTAAAGCAGAATATGTCACTAAAAACATTCTCAGAATAAAATTCATAAGTAAAAGCATCCCAGAGTTATTAATGCTTAAAGTGACAGTGGTCAGATGTGCAAAAAACACTCTGGTCCTTAAAGGGGTTATCCAGGTAAAAATTTGTAGTGAAAGACTTGGATTGAATGGCCAAGGAGTGTAGAGGACTGGCTCGCACTTCAGTCGTTTATTACTCACGATCGTAGCTCATCTCAGGATGGGGTCCCAATGCGATTTAAACTTTTCATATCTCTGGACGACATGTGAACAGTTTTTGTAAATAACTCTGATGCTTTAGGTAAACCCCTTTTGCACAACCTCAAATGATGTGTCTGGAAGGTTTTACTAACCTGCTTCATTATGTTCCCCATGCTGTCTTATACTAGGTGCGAGCAAAACCCACAAAATACCAAGCCATAGGACCTATTCCCTCAGCTATATCTACATATCATTCCACAAGTTCATATTATGCAAAAATTGGTTATTCTAGAAATGCATCTTTTCATGACATGACATTTTTTTTTTTTAAATCAACTGGTGCCAGAAAGTTAAAATTACTTATTAGCTGCTGAAAACTACAGAGGAAATGATTTTCTATTTGGAACACCGAGCTCTCTGCTGACATCACAAGCACAGTGCTCTCTGCTGACATCTGTGTCTATTTTAGGAACTGTCCAGAGGAGGAGAAAATCCCAATAGGAAACATATGCTGCTCTGGACAGTTCCTAAAATGGACAGAGATGTCAGCAGAGAGCACTGTGCTGGTGATGTCAGCAGAGAGCACTGTGCTCGTGATGTCAGCAGAGAACTCTGTGTTCCAAAAGGAAAATAATTTCCTCTGTAGTATTCAGCAGGTAATAAGTAATGGAAGGATTAAGATTTTTTAATAGAAGAAATTTACAAATCTGTTTAACTTTCTGGCACCAGTTGATTTAAAAAAATATAAATAATAATAATAATTTTCCACCTGAGTACCCCTTTAAAGCCTTATATACTGTAAAATTTGTAGCATATACTTGAGGCATCTCAAGCATTTTATCAAGCAAGGCTATTCCCTGCTTAAATGATATTAAAATACACATCAGGACTATTTGCATGTATACACTATAGATGCAGCCCAATAAATTACTAATGCTAGATACACACCACAGATTTTTAATAAGCTTTAGTATCACAGATTGTATATAATATCAAACTAGACAGCCAAGAAAAGGTGAACAGCAGGGTATCAGTGTAAAATGATATTATAAATTCTTCAGGGTTAAGCTTCATTTGTCATATTTATATATTCTGTCATGTTCAAGTTGATTTCAGACACAGCAGTATATATTTGTATTGCAGGATTTAGCAAAACAACCATTTATTACATAAGTATGCAGTCCAATTTTTTTTTATTTAGCATTAAAGTTTCATGGATAAGAAAATAGGGACCCAAAGAAGAATATAATTATGGATATGTGACATAGATATGTTTTTTGATGAAGTAATGTAGAAAATGATAAAAGATAGATAGATTTGCAACTCTTAGAGGATGTTTACTCAGATTTTTTACCTCATAGAACATATACAAATCACTGAAATAACACAAAGCAAGGTTTCATTACTGAACATTCTAGCTTCATAACACATATAAAATACCGTATTTATCGGTGTATAACACGCACTTTTTAGGCTAAAATTTTTAGGCTAAAGTCTATGTGCGTGTTATACGCCGATAAGCCGCTGCAGTTCAATGATTTAAAGCGGGCGCTTTAAATCAATGAACTGCAGCGGCTTTGCAGGTGCAGAGACAGCCAGCGCTGCCGGCTTCTCTGCCCCTGCCTGCCCTGGGGTCTAGAGCCCTGCTGCCGGCCCTTCTCTCCCCCTGGCTATCGACGCCGCTGCTCGTTCTCTCCCCCTGACTATCGGTGCCGGCGCCCCATTGCCGGCGCCGATAGCCAGGGGGAGAGAAGCGGCGCCAGCAGTGGGGCAGC
This sequence comes from Hyla sarda, assembly GCF_029499605.1. Classification (NCBI taxonomy): domain Eukaryota; kingdom Metazoa; phylum Chordata; class Amphibia; order Anura; family Hylidae; genus Hyla; species Hyla sarda. The sequence continues at coordinate 149,789,506 of NC_079190.1, read as the reverse complement.
GGCGCCGACAGCCAGGGGTAGAGAAGGGGCAGCGGCACCCATTGCCGACACCGCTGCCCCGTTGCCTCCCCCCATCCCCGGTTGCATAATTACCTGTTGCCGGGGTCGGGTCCGCGCTGCTTCAGGCCTCCGGCGTGCGTCCCTTGCGTCGTTGCTATGCGCTGCACGGCGCGGCGCATGACGTCTGTGCGCCGTGCAGAGTAGTGCATAGCAACGACGCAGGGGACGCACGCCGGAGGCCTAAAGCAGCGCCGCTGCCCCTTCTCTACCCCTGGCTGTCGGCGCCGCTTCTCTCCCCATGGCTATCGGCGCCGGCAATGGGGTGCCGGTACCGATAGTCAGGGGGAGAGAACGGGCAGCGGCGCAGATAGCCAGTGGGAGAGAAGGGTCGGCAGCAGGGCTCTAGACCCCAGGAAAGGCAGGGGGAGAGAAGCCGGCAGCGACGGCCTCTCTCCCCCTGCCTTTCCTGGGGGTGCATCGGGGTATACACGCGCACACACACGCACCCTCATTTTACCATGGATATTTGGGTAAAAAACTTTTTTTACCCAAATATCCTTGGTAAAATGAGGGTGCGTGTTATAGGCCGGTGCGTGGTATACCCCGATAAAGACGTAAATTTTGCTTAACCCACTCCCCTTCAATGATGTTCCCTCAAGAGCAGAACCCATGGCTAATGCCGGACATCTTCCATTGCGGTGCTGCCTGGCATTAACCCCTTAGATGCTGCGATCAAAGTTGATGGCTGCGTCTAAAATTATTACAAAAAAGAAAAAAACAATCCCGGCTGCTCAGCAGGACTGATTAGGACCACAACAGTGAAACCATGGTGTCCTGCTCAGTGGTAGTGATGCGGTGTCCCGCTCAGTGGTAGTGATGGGGTGTCCTTCTCAGTGGTAGTGATGCGGTGTCCTGCTCAGTGGTAGTGATGCGGTGTCCCAATAAGCTTAGAGGACGGCGGGGTGGCCCTTACCTGCCTCCTCATCATCCAATCAGTTCTCCAAGGCTCCAGTCAGTCATAGGAGGCTGGAGCAATGGAGTACCGATGGCACTGATCAATGCTATGCTATGGCATAGCATTGTTCAGTGTATGCACTCTAATGTAATAGTCTCCTATGGGTACTTAAAAATAGTGTAAAAAATGTAACCCCTCAGCGTTTTTCCGTTTTTGCATTTTCGTTTTTTCCTCCTTACCTTAAAAAATCATAACTCTTTCAATTTTGCACCTAAAAATCCATATGATGGCTTATTTTTTGCGCCACCAATTTTACTTTGTAATTACATCAGTCATTTTACCCAAAAATCTATGTCGAAACTGAAAAAATAATAATTTTGAGACAAAATTGAAAAAAAAAACGCCATTTTGTAAACTTCCGTTTCTACACAGTACATTTTTCGGTAAAAATGACACCTTATCTTTATTCTGTAGATCCATACAATTAAAATGATTTTGTCATACTTCTGGAAAAAATCATAACTAAATGCAGGAAAATTTATATGTTTAAAATTGTCCACTTCTGACCCCTATAACTTTTATTTTTCTGCGTATGGAGCGGTATGAGGGCTCATTTTTTGCGCTGTGATCTGAAGTTTTTAGCGGTATCATTTTTGCATTGATCGGACTTTTTGATCGCTTTTTATTCATTTTTCCTTGATATAAAAAGTGACCAAAAATGCACTAATTTGGACTTTGGAATTTTTTGCGCGCACGCCATTGACCGTACGGTTCGATTAACAATATATTTTTATAAATCGGACATTTCCACACGCGGCGATACCACATATGTTTATTTTTATTTACACTGTTTTTTTTTTTATAGGAAAAGGGGGGTGATTTAAACTTTTAATAGGGAAGGGGTTAAATGATCTTTATTCACTTTTTTTTTTCACTTTTTTTTTTTTTTTGCAGTGTTATAGCTCCCATAGGGACCTATAACACTGCACACACTGATCTTTTACATTGATCACTGGTTTCTCATAGGAAACCAGTGATCGATGATTCTGCCGCTTGACTGCTCATGCCTGGATCTCAGGCACTGAGCAGTCATTCGGCGATCGGACAGAGAGGAGGCAGGTAGGGACCCTCCGGCTGTCCTGTAAGCTGTTCGGGATGCCGCGATTTCACCGCGGCTATCCCGAACAGCTCCCTGAGCTAACCGACATGCTTTCACTTTAGACGCGGCGTTCAAAGTTCAAAGGGTTAATGTAACGCCGATAGCTCCGGGCCCCACTTCACCTCCGGAGCGCTCGCGGTGTCACTTCCCTGCTTGCAGTGCCCCGGTCAGCGAGGCTGACCGGAAGCGCTGCTCTGTGTCCCTCGGCGGGGATGCGATACCCGTGGCGGGACGTGCCCGCCCGCGGGTCGCATCCCGTGTCACTCACCAGCCCCGTCCTTCTGCTCAGTCTCTAGGGTGCGCGTGCCGGGTCTCTCAGATTTAAAGGGCCAGTGCACCATTAATTGGTGTCTGGCCCAATTAGTTCCTAACACTCCCTACACTATATAAACCCACTTCCCCTTCCTGTCCCTGCCGGATCTTGTTGCCTTGTGCCCTGAGAAAGCGTTTCTGTGTGTTCCATTGCCTGTGTATCCAGACCCTTGCCATTGCCCCTGACTACGAACCATTGCTGCCTGCCCAAACCTTCTGCTACGTCCGACCTTGCTCTTGCCTTGTCCTTGTGTACCGCGCCTGTATCAGCTGTCATTGAGGTTGAGTCGCTATTGGGTGGAACGACCTGGGGGTTACCTGCTGCTGCAAGTCCATCCCGCTTTGCGGCGGGCTCTTGTGAAAACCAGTAACCCCTTAGATTCCGTTCCCCTCGTACGGCCCACGCCATCACCTCACTGACACAGAGGATCCACCACCCGTGTCCTCTCCGCATACCTATCCGGATCCTGACAGTTAATGCGGTCAATGCCGCGCGCTATTAGCCACGGGTCCCGGCTGCTGTTAGAGGCCAGGCCCGACCCGCTTAATTAGTATAATTAAAGTGTAATGAGTGTAAATATATAGGGTACATAAATCACAGTACATAAGTGCAAAGTGTTACAGCAGCATAATAAAATCACAGTGTTTTACAGGTGCATATAAAATAACCACAGTGAAAAGGATACATAAAAACAAAGAAATATCAATAACTACATCAGCTGACAATAGTCAGTAATTAACTTACAGGGCGGGAAGGAACCACGGCATCAGGGCTGATCAGCCTATGCTTGTAAAGATGGACCCACGCCATATCAAGATCGTGGTATCAGGCTTAGTACTTCCGTGTATGTGAGGAGGGGGTCAACCAATAGGAGAGCGCAGGATCCAGCCACATGACTCCCGGTGACATCATCGGGGCACGTGACTGGGGCCTGGGAACGCACAGAGCCTCTCCGTCTCTGTGTGTATAGATAGTAGGGTCATATCCAGGTACGGAGTCTGGTAAGGTGATCGGGGACCGGGACACATGATCGGAACTTCCGATACCGGAAATAGTGTAGGATAGGTGTACAGGCGAAAGTGGATGATGCCAATACCGTCATATAAAGTGAGGGCAAAGGATCGTTAAAGTGTAAGAAAGAGTGAATGTGTATACCAGGTATAATGATGTGAATGTGGCGTAAAAGGTGTATAGAAAAATGTACATAAGGAAGAGAGAAGTAAGGTGTATATTAGCAGAGAAGATATGATGAGTAAAGTAAAAAAAGAAAGAAAAAATATATAGTAAATAAGGAAAAGAAATATAAACTAAATCAAAATATCAGATATGAGCCAGAAATTCTCCTGATGTGTCTATCTGCACACAATGTCAATTTGGCATATAAATAACTCAGTATAAGGATATTATTAGGTGCGAAACCCAGACCCATGTAGACAGAAGCATACCAGTGGCAGTTTATGTCCTGACCGCCCCAAGGAGCATGTCCCCCAGGCTCCCCAGTATTGAGGGCTCGGGGGAGACCCACCGTAAATGCCCCCCCCCCCCCCCCAAAAAAAAAAAAAAAATTCTGGAGGCAATTCACTGCAGGATAATCCAGGGGTGTACTGGTCATCCCCAGTTCGGGGATGCGGACTGTCACTCCTTACATCAATGCATTCACTCTACGGGGATCGCACCTAAATAGGAGTAAGGTATGGTATGATCACTACTCCAAAGAGAAAATCATGTCAATAGTTTTGAGGAGCAGAAAAAACTATTTTTCTTACTTTTCAGTTCAAGGAAAAACAGAAAAAAGGAGAAAACATTTTGTAAAAAAATAAAAAACATGTCATACAGTATAAGAAAAGAGTTTTATTATTGTTATATGAGAATGGAAATAGTTTCTGCAATCATGAAAAAGTGAGAAGCATGGTGTATTGGTACATTAGGGGAGGAAACAAAGGGGGGGAAGGGAGAGGATTGTTCATGAAAAAATAATAATCTTGCCCCACAAACACAGAATTATTTAGTAAATAAAACTGAAAGTTAGAGTGATATAAAGAATGAAGTCTGTTTTAGGCTGTTCAGTTCTGTCATTAGTTCCTTTAAAGCCCTTAAAAGCATCGAGAGAAAGAAATAAATTAATAAGATAAATCGACAAATTTCACATAGCATAAAATTGTTCAACATCGGTGACAGCGACAATACATTATGCAAATCAAACACTGTAGATCTGTGAGGTAACAATAAAGTCGACATTGAGGCCATTCGGTTTGAGAGTTTGTAAATCGTATATCCATCTAAGTTCTCTGCGTTTAAGCATGCTGACCCGGTCACCGCCACATTTAGGTGGAGGGATGTGGTCAACAAGCATGAAGCGAAGATCATCTTCCACATGTTCAGCCTCTGAAAAATGTTTTGCGACCGGTAGGTCGGTATGTTTTCTTCTGATGCTGAACCGTTGCTGGTTAATCCTAGTCTTGAAGTCACACGTGGTCTCCCCTATATATAGGAGGCCACATGGAGAGGACAAGATGTAAATAACATAATCCGATGTGCAAGTAAGATAGTATTTCAATTTGTATTTTTTACCAGTCTGTGGATATGTAAACTCCAATCCTTTTAACATGTATCGGCAGTTCACACATTGGCGACAGGGGTAAGAACCCTTGCCGCTGACCATAAGATATTTTTGTTTTGGTCCTTTTAAGGAGATGTCAGTCTTAACCAGGTTATCTTTGAGGTTTGGTGGACGCCTGTAGGATAGCAAGGGACGTTCCTGGAATTCAGGAATAGTAGGAAAACTGGATTTTAGAAGGTGCCAGTATTTGTTCAAAGTCGAACCAATCCTTTTAGAGTGAGTATTAAACGTGGACACAAATGGAATCCGGCTATTTGAATATAAATAAATAAATATATATATATATATATATATATATATATATATATATATATATATATATATACTGTATGTAAACATAAATAAACATATACAAATTTTGTATAGCCGCGTTTGTACATCTCCCAACTATAAAAATATAATATTGATTAAACTGCTTGTACAATGGTGTAAACGTAAAAAAAATTTCAGAATTGTGTACTTTTGGTCACTTTGTATACCCTAAAAAAATGTTTAAAAAGGGATCAAAATGTCCCATCAAACTAAAAGTGGTACCAAATAAACTAAAGATAACAGTGCAAAAAAATTTGCCATCACACATCTTTGTATACGAAAAAAATGTAAAAGTTAAAGGACAATTTTAAACATGCTAAGTTTTGTACAAAAATTTATAATTTTTTTTAAAGAAGAAAAACAAAATAAAACCTATACATTTTGGTATCATTGTAACCGTATAGGCCTATAGAATAAAGAGAATATGTCATTTTTCCTGAAAAGTGTACCGCATAGAAGCGGACAACCCCCAAAATTGCAAAACAGCATTTTTTTTATTTTGCCCCACAATTAATTTTTGGGGGTTTTGCCATGGATTTTGTGGTAAATGAGTAATGTCATTAAAAATCAAAATTTGTGGCACAAAAAACAAGACCGCACATAGGTCTATAGGTATAAAAATGAAAGTGTTACAATTTTTCGAAGGTGAGGAAAAAACTATTTATTTTTTATTTGTTCTTCAGATTTTAAATTGGATTAAAATCCAGAGTGCTTTGGTGCCATCTCATTGAGTTTATTCCCCTTTCCTGAAGAAAAGCTATAACATAATTTCAGATTCCACATCATTCTTATTGGGACCATGTTATACTTCAGCTAGCCAAGTTTACAGCTAAAGGTCAATAAGAAATTCCCCTTTGAACTGTAGATGAAGGTCCAGGGCTTAACCCCTTAACGACCAAGGATGTCTATTTACGTCCTTGGACGGCTCCCGGCATGTATCTAAAGCCAGGACCCAGGGCTAATAGCGCGTGGCAGTGATTGCGGTGCCGCACACTATTAACCCTTTAGATGCGGCATTCAAAGTTGAACACAACATCTAAAATGAAAGTGAAAGCTGCCCAGCTGCTCAGTGGGGCTGATCGGGACCACCGCAGTAAAAATGCGGTGTCCTGATCAGCTGGGACACGAGCAGAGGTCCTCTTACCTTCCTCTGGCATGAACTTTCGGCGATTGATTGCTCCAAGCCTGAGCTACATGCTAGAGCAATCGACCGCCGATAACACTGATCAATGCAAAGCTATGGCTTATGGCTATGGCTTGTATAAGATCAGTGTGTGCAGTGTTATGGCCCCCTATGGGAGCTATAACATTGCAAAAAAAAAAAAGTGTAAAAAAAAAGTTAACCCTTTCCTTAATAAAAGTCCAAATCACCCCCCTTTTAACATGTAAAACAAACATAAATAAAAATAAATATAAACATATGTGGTATCGCCACGTGCGTAAATGTGCAAACTATAAAAATATATCATTAATTAAACCACACAGTCAATGGCGTATGTGCAAAGCATTTCCAAAGTCAAAAATAATGTATTTTTGGTCATTTTTTACATCACGAAAAAATGAATAAAAAGCGATCAAAAGTCAGATCAATACAAAAATGGTACCGCTAAAAACTTCATGACACAAAAAATGAGCCCTCATACCGCCCCATACACGGTAAAATAAAAAGTTATAGGGGTCAGACTATTTTAAACGTATACATTTTTCTGCATGCAGTTATGATTTTTTACAGAAGTACGACAAAATCAAACCTATATAAGTAGGGTATCATTTTAATCATATGGACCTAAAGAATAAAGATAAGATGTCATTTTTACCGAAAAATGTACTGCGTAGAAACGGAAGCCCCCAAAATTTACAAAATAGGGTTTTTTCTTCAATTTCGCCCCACAATGATTTTTTTTCCCGTTTCGCCGTAGATTTTTGGGTAAAATGACTGATGTCACTGCCAAGTAGAATTGTTGGTGCAAAAAATATGCCATCAAATGGATTTTTAGGTGCAAAATTGAAAGGGTTATGGTTTTTTAAAAGGTAAGGAGGAAAAAACGAAAGTGCAAAAACGGAAAAACCCGTGGTCCTTAAGGGGTTAAAGGTGTACTCTGCTACAAACTTTTTAACCCCTATTCAAAAGATAGGGGATAAGATGTTGGATCACAGGGGTCCCACCACTGGGGACCCCCGCGATCTCTGTGCCAGCAGCGGCGGCGGCAGGAACATGAAAGCTAACAGATTTTGTATTTGTGACATCCCGCCACGATCCCTCCCTTCATGTCAATGGGAGGAGGCGTGATGGCTATGACATAGCTGTCATACCTCTTCCCATTGAAGTGAATGGAGGGGGCGTGGAGGCTGCATTGCCAGTCCTCGGGCACGGAGTGTTGTTTGCTCTGTGCGCTGAATGACGGGGTGCCACGTTGGAGATTGTGGGGTCCCACAATCTAACATCTTATCCCCTATCCTTTAGATAGGGGATAAGATGTTTGCAGCGGAGTACCCCTTTAAGTCCTGCAGGACCGCATGGAAACTGAGTTCCTGCACTTTTTTTTACAGCAGGACATAGTTGTTTAAGAAATACACGTTACAAGGTGATTCAATCTTTTTTTCTCAACAATGTGTAATTCCAAAATGTTTTTCTCTACTTGATCCAGAAAATCCATTAAATAATATATTAGTGTTGGTCTATGTTTTATAAAATTAGAATGCTCAGCTATTGAATATTGTTCTGTACTTTGTCTATAATTTGTGTTTTGCAAGGATGTAGAAAATCTGGGTAAAGATCCCCTAAGTGTGGTGATACTATATTTTTACCAGGAGTTGTAGATTAGATAAATGTGATTATGATAGAAAGATAAATAGATAGATATGGCAGGGGCGGACACAGACAATAGAGGGCCCCTGTGCAAAGATTGTGCCTGCTCCCCCCCATACGTCAATTGTTCAGGAACCCCCACTTCATATGTCACTTACTCAGGTGGACCTCCAAATGTCAATTATTTATTCAGGCCCCCAGGTAGCATAGTTTCCCCACACTAGGTAGCATTTTCCCCACATCAGGTAGCATAAATTCCCCACATTAGGTAGCATTTTCCCCACATTAGGTAGCATAGCCCCCAACACAGAGACACACAGACACATACATACAGACACACAGACACACACACAGGCACACAAATAGACACACTTACTCGGCCTATCCAGTGCTTCTCCTCTCCAACGGCGGCCTGATTAATGACGTCACTGACGTCATCCTGCGCGGGTCTGCCGAGGTACATCACTTGCGCAACAACCCTCATCAGACCCGGGTCGGTTGGCTGCAGACTCACTGTCTAAAGTTACCAGCTGCTTTAGGACAGTGAGCAGTGGCGGCACACCTTCACACACTGGGTACCTTCCCACGCTGGGCCCCTGTGCAACTGAAGCAGTTGTACAGGCGATATGTCCACCCTGAGATACGGTCCAAATAGAAACAGCACATCAAGCAAAAAGATGTCCGTAACCTCGGTCCTCCAGTTCTCATTCCACATATAGTAAATAGATGCAGTACACCGCGAGCTTCAATCACAGTGAATGGTTTATTCCATGATACCTGATTCCAAAGATACATCATGGAATAAATGGTTCACTGTGATTGAAGCTCGTGGTGTGCTGCATCTATTTACTATATGTAGATAGATAAATAGATACTTCCAGAAGCAGGGCAGCACTTGGAATAGTTGCTGAGTGGTGCCACTTCTGCATAATCCCTGATGATTGGCCAATCAGAAGACGGCCACATCAGGGATTCCACAGAAGTGGGATGATAACATACTCCACAGTCGGCAGATATGTTCGCTTCAGAGAGGACGAGGCTCCACCGCTCATGATGCATTGACAAAAGCAGCAGAGGGAGTTTATTTGATACTGCGGTATGATAATTTGATGTTTGCACAGACGCCTGATCACAGGAGGGGACTGCCATTCCTCAAGATTGCGCCTGTGGAAGCATACCTATGGAATGCGCATGTGCACAGAATGTCCCCCAGAACGTCAGAAGTGGTATACATGATTTGAAATTGGTGATACGGATCGGCGTCCCACGTGGCAATGCGTGACAACATGTGAGACAACAACAAAAAAGGTGGTCTCAAATGGCTGGAGGTGCTCAACCCCAAATGCAGTTGTGGATATATACTGGGGGAGCAGATCCTGCCCTTGTAGTCCTTTGCTAAGGGCGATCCCCAGCATAAAAATGCATACAATGGAGGATGCCTGCAGCGGACTACAAGTGCCCCAATAGAATCCTACACCAGATAAACGGTGTGGATGTGTAACAATTAGAATAATACAATACAGAGATGTAGGTGCACTACTGTGGTAGATGTATACAATGACATTGGCTAATCCCTCAACACTGATTTTAAAATTGAGACATTCGCCAGTGTATCCTTATATTAAGGACACACCAGAGCCTGCACACCAACGCCAAGGTTTCTCAGATGGCACGGGACCTAACGCTAACCTACCTGTGCGTAAAAAGCAAAAGCCAGGGGCCAGTGGGCAATTACAGCAGCACTAGGTCGACATGCAACCTGCTCCCAGTTGCCCTCCAGCGTGACTAAGCACACATACAATGGAAGGAGGGAGAGTGGCTACAAGCCCCACCCAAGTTGGCTGATATAGGTGCATGGCCTCACAGGTGCAACCCTAATGCTGCCTGGAAAGTGTTCAAGGCGCATTAACATATGGAGTTTACACACCTCCAAATATACATTTTTAAACAACAACAAAAAACGTGGTCTCAAATGGCTGGAGGTGCTCAACCCCAAATGCAGTTGTGCATATATACTGGGGGAGCAGATCCTGCCCTTGTAGTCCGTTGCTAAGGGCGATCCCCAGCATAAAAATGCATACAATGGAGGATGCCTGCAGCGGACTACAAGTGCCACAATAGAATCCTACACCAGATAAACGGTGTGGATGTGTGATAATTAGAATAATACAATACAGAAATTTAGGTGCACTACTGTGGTAGATGTATACAATGACATTGGCTAATCCCTCAACACTGATGTTAAAATTGAGACATTCGCCAGTGTATCCTTATATTAAGGACACACCAGAGCCCGTACACCAACGCCAAGGTTTCTCAGATGGCACGGGACCTAACGCTAACCTACCTGTGCGTAAAAAGCAAAAGCCAGGGGCCAGTGGGCAATTACAGCAGCACTAGGTCGACATGCAACCTGCTCCCAGTTGCCCTCCAGTGTGACTGAGCACACATACAATGGAAGGGGGGAGAGAGGCTACAAGCCCCACCCAAGTTGGCTGATATAGGTGCATGGCCTCATAGGTGCAACCCTAATGCTGCCTGGAAAGTGTTCAAGGCGCATTAACATATGGAGTTTACACACCTCCAAATATACATTTTTAAACAACAACAAAAAATGTGGTCTCCAATGGCTGTTGTGCATTTATATTGGGGGAGCAGATCCTGCCCTTGTAGTCCGTTGCTAAGGGTGATCCCCAGCATAAAAATGCATACAATGGAGGATGCCTGCAGCGGACTACAAGTGCCATAATAGAATCCTACACCAGATAAACGGTGTGGATGTGTAACAATTAGAATAATACAATACAGAAATTTAGGTGCACTACTGTGGTAGATGTATACAACATGTGAGGCAGCACCCCTCCACCTGGATTAATCAAGATATCACTTTTTTTAGCACTTACACCTGGCCACTGAAAAATTTGATAATTGTACAATTGGAATGTATGATGTTTTGCACAATATTTTTAAACATTTACATAACGCAGGTTCTATAAGAGCATGTATTTGAGTGTATATTAACCACCGAAATGTAATCATAATTAGTGTTGCTCGCGAATATTCGCAATTCGAATATTATTTGCGAATATCGCATATTCGCGAATTCGCGAATTTCGCAAATATAGCGCTATATATTCGTAATTACGAATATTTGTTTTTTTTTCACAGTACACATCACAGTGATCATCCCTCTCTGCTTCCAGCTTGTGTGGTGTAAAGAAGGCTCTAATACTATTGTGTCAGACTGGCGTGCGAATTTTCGCATATGTGAACATTTGCATATGCTAATTTTCGCATATGCGAATTTTCGCTTACACTAATTTTTGTATATGCTAATTTTCGTATATGTAAATTTTCGCATACGCGAATATTTCTCATTTGCGAAAATAAAACGAGAATATTACGAATATGCGAATATTCGCGAATATATGACGAATATTCGTCCATATATTCGCGAATATTCGCGAATTCGAATATGGCCTATGCTGCTCAACACTAATCATAATCACTTGTATACTGTATATTTATGGATTTTTATAAGTATGTAATTAATGATAATGAATTGTACACCTTATTTATACTTAACACTGCGTATCACTAACTGCTTGACAATGGCCGAAACGTCGCTCTGATGTGTGGTTAATAATGTCTTACACTTTTTCCATGTGAATTTGGAGTGCTGTTATTTTTCTCCATGTAGATAGATAGATAGATTCATGTTTGATTCATATATCCAAATAAGTTTAAGGAAATGTCTGTAGCATTTCCAAGCTGGTTGTTTAATAATGGTATTCAGGATATCCTCACAAGAGCACAGGTGGCTCTAAGATTAGTACAAGAAGAGCTGTCAAAATGATTAATTCGCTGATCTACCTTGGCTTGCGTTAGGACATCTGGAAACTTGCACTGTTAGTGGTTTTAGAGAATTGGAGTTCAAAAAATGTAGAGCTTGAATGTAAATTACAAATCAGTATCATTAGTGTTCAACAAACTAAATTATTTAATAACATTTTGGACAATTAAATGCTGATAGCAGTTTAATTATAATAAAAATCTTATGTTTAGGATTAAAAAATATTTGATAACACATTAGGAAAAAGATATTGTGATAATGTTTTGTAATAGTGATGTTCTAATTGAAACTCTATGATCAGGATATTCCATAGTTTAGATTTTTATACTTTTGCAGTTTATAGTTTGTTTTTGATATCTTGATAGCAGCAATCTTATGCACTTTAGCAGTTTGTCAGATAAAATAATTACAATATCTTGATTTATTGTCATGATCAGTTCAGCAGAAGAGCACTAGCGTGAATGTATTGCCTAGGTTCATTAAAGGGCAACAATTGTGTGAAATTCTCAATTTTTTCATTAAACTATTTTCACTGAAGTAAACAATGAAAAATAAAATGCAACACTAGAACAATATAAAAGCCAAAGAGAGAATTTAATAAGTGGTAGAAAGTGTTCTAAATCCATAGTATAATGCACATTCCTGCTGGGTATAAATGGGAGTTCATAATTTCACAGGTTATATCCATGTGTCTAGTTTCTTATTGTAAACATTTATCTCAAGAATCTTAAACCTTAAATATAATTAATGCTTTGGATCATATTTGTATTTCCTCTTTTTCTCTTCAAGCTATGCAAATAATTTTCTTTGCTTTCTGATATGTTTTATGCTTAAGATTAGAGATGAATGAACTTTTCAAAAACTCAGTTTGGCAGCTTTGGCCAAACCTCAAAAAAAGTTCTGATCAGACAGAACAGGATGCTGTTTTTTATTGCATATTGCATTCCACTCAACCCGGGGAATCTTTTTTCAGCCTTAAACAACAAGCCAAGGCTGCTATTCACGGTTTGTTGCTAATTGCTGACTGCTACAGGGTTTCCCAGGCAGAATCAGTACATTTTTCTTGCTTTTCAGTTTCGGTAAGCATAGAAAATACTGGAGAGAAGAAGTAAGTATTGCTTTTTATTTTATTTCTTCTTTTATATTTTTGTACTAACTTTTTTTTTACAGGATGAAAATCAGAACTACTTCAGATCAGAACATGAATCAAAGAAAGGATTAATAAGCGCCCAGAGTTTTATTATTTGGATAAAGTTTTTTTTATATAACTTTGTGTGTATGTTCTTTTGTGTACCTTTTTCTGGCTTAGTAGTGGAAGCCACTGTGTCCATTAGTAGGATGGGGCATAGCGTTAGCCCATAAAAGGCTAATGTTATTTACTCCTTACTACATTAGTACCCACTGGCACCAGGGGTACTTGGAAGAGCTGGATACCATCAGTCCTGGAGTGTAAAAAAATGTTTTCCCAAGGACTAGGCAGTAGCAGGTTGGTATTATGAGGCTGGTGATGGCCAAAATAAATTGCCCTTGTTGTCTTAGTAATGTCAGGCTGATACTTCTTGGTTTTGTATCTCACTGGTTAGGAAAAATAGGGGGGGGGGGGGATGCAAGCATTTTTCACACATTAAATTAATTTAAAATAAGGTAGAGCTCGGGGTGGCAAGGGCACTGTTTTTTTTTTTGTCTGTTACAGCCTCATAATACCAGCCAGCTTCCAACTCAGGCACATACCATTTTTTTTTAATGCTCCAGGCCTAATTGTACCTAAGTACTCCTAGTGTATGTGATTGTTAACCCTTTAAGGACCCAGGGTGTATGGGTATACCCTGGCTTCCTGGTACTTAAGGACCCAGGGTGTACGACCGTGGGAATTTCAGTCCCCGCCACTCACCGGACAGGGACCGGACCAGGATAGCTTCTGATATCTATCAGCAGGCATCCCATGCAAATGCCCAGGGGGGTCCTGAGACCATTTCAGACCGGCTATTTGCGGCGATTCCGGGTCAATCGGATCTCTGGTGACCGGTGACCTGGAAAAAAAGGGTGAATTTGGCTGTCCGAGACAGCCCCATTCACCATTACCCAGCAGGATTGAGGTGGCATGGGTGCCACCTCATGATCATATGAATGATCGGTCGGAATGACCGATCTTTACTGTCCTGCTGGGCGGTGATTGGTGGTAACGATCGAGGCCGGTGGGGGTCTCCTACCTACAGCAGGATACAGCAGGAGGTGAGGCCTGTTCACCTCCTGCTGTTGCTTAGCAACAACTCTCATCATGCACAGCCAAAGGGCATGCTGGGAGTTGTAGTTTGCAACAGCTGGAGTTCCAACTACAACTCCCATCAAGCCCTTTGGTAGCCTGTGCATGCTGGGGTTGTAGTTATGCAACAGCTGGCGGCACATTTTTTCTATTAAAAATTGTGCATCCAGCTGTTGCATAACTAAAGCTCCCAGCATGCAGAGACTACCAAAGGGCATGCTGGGAGTTGTAGCAGTGTGCCTCTAGCTGTTGCAAAACAACAACTCTCAGCATGCCCTTCGACTGTCAATGCATGATGAGTGTTGCAGTTTTACAACAGCTGGAGACACATTGGTTGGAAACAGAGTTTGCGTCCTAACTCAGTGTTTTTCAACCAGTGTGCCTCCAGCTGTGTCAAAAATACAACTCCCAGCATACACTAAGAGACTGTACATGCTGGAAGTTCTAGTTTTGCAACAGCTGGAGACACACTGGTTGCAAAACACTGAGCTAAGTAACAAACTCTCGGTGTTGCGCAACCAATGTTCCTCCAGCTGTTGCATAACTACAACTCCCAACATGTATGGTCCGTCAGTGCAAGCTGGGAGTTGTAGTTTTGCAACAGCAGGGTACATTCACATGGGCGGGTTTACAGCAAGTTTTCTGCTGCAGGTTTGAGATGTGGCAAATTTTCCACCACAGCTCAAACTCCCAACGAGAAACTCACTGTAAATCTGACCGTGTGAATGTACCCTAAAAATACTACACTACACAAAATAAAAAAGACTACATATACATATACCCTACAAAGTCCCCTCCCGCCCCAATAAAAAAAAGCGTCTTGTACGCCACTGTTTCCAAAATGGAGCCTACAGCTGTTGAAAAACAACAATTCCCAGTATTGCCTGACAGCCACTGACTGTCAAGGAATGCTGGGAGTTTTGCAACAGCTGGAGACACCCTGTTTGGAAAACACTGCCCTGTTTGGGAAACACGCAATTTCTCCTGAATATGGAAATGCTCTGTCGACGCACAAGGCTCAGGAGTGAGAGTGCACCATGTACATTTGAGGTCTAAATTGGTGATTTGCACAGGGGTGGCTTATTTTACAGTGGATCTGACATAAACACAAAACAATAAATACCCACATGTGGCCCAATTTTGGAAACTACACCCTTCATGGAATGTAACAAGGGATACGTATAGTGAGCCTTAACACCTCACAGGTGTTTGACAAATTTTGTTAAAGTTGGATGTGAAAATAATTTTACCCTAAATTTTTCCTTTTCACAAGGGAGAATAGAAAGAAAAGCCCTCCCCAAGATTTGTAACCCCATTTCTTCTGAGTAAGAACATACCCAATATGTGGATGTAAAGTGCTCTGCGAGCGCACTATAATGCTCAGAAGAGAAGGCATGCCATTGGGATTTTGGTGAGAGAATGTGTCCGAAATTGAAGGCCATGTGTGTTTACAAAGCCCCATAGTGCCAGAACAGTGCCCCCCCCCCACATGTGACCCCATTTTGGAAACTACATCTCTCACAGAATTTAAAAAGGGGTACAGTGAGCCTTTACACCCCACAGGTGCCTGACAGATTTTTGAAACAGTGGTCCGTGAAAATGAAAAATGTTATACTCCTTCTCTTCTGAGCATTGTAGTTCGCCCGCAGAGTACTTTACATCCACATATGGGGTATTTCCATATGCATAAGAAATGGAATGAATGAAATTACACATTTTGGGAGTCTTTTTCTCCTATTACCCCTTGTGAAAATGAATACTTTGGGGTAACACCAGCATTTTAGTGAAAAAAATCAAATTTTTCATTTTCATGTCCAACTTTTGGCGGAAATTTGTCAAGCACCTGTGGGATGTTAAGGCTCACCTTGTGTTACATTCCTTGAGGGGTATAGTTTCCAAAATACTATGCCATGTGGGTTTTTTGCTATTCTGACACCATAGGGACTTCCTAAATGTGTCATGCCCCCAAAAAAACATTTCATTTAAATTTGCTTTCCAAAAGCCAAATGCGACTCCTTCTCTTCTGAGCATTGTAGTGCGCCAGCAGTGCACTTGACATCAACACATGGGGTATTTCCATACTCAGAAGAGATGGGGTTACAAATTTCTCCTATTACCACATGTAAAAATTTAAAATTTGGGGGAAAACTGGCATTTTTGTGAAAAAAATAATAAAATAGTTTACACATCCAACTTTAAGAAAAAGTCTTCAAACACCTTTTAGGTGTTAAGACTCACTAAACCGCTTGTTACCTTCCTTGAGGGGTGTAGATTCTGAGATAGTATGCCATGTGGGGAGGGGGGAGGGTTGCGGTTCTGGCACCATAGGGGCATCTTAAATGTGACATGCCCCCCAAAAAACATTTCAGAAAAACTCACTCTCCAAAATCCTACTGTCCCTCCTTCCCTTCTGAGCCCTCTAGTGCACCCACAGAGCATGTGACATACACATATGAGGTATTTCCTTACTCGAAAAAAAGTGGGTTACAAATTTTAGGAAGATTTCTCTCCTTTTACACCTTGTAAAAATACAAAAACTGGATCTACAAGAACAGACCAGTGTAAAAAATGAAGATTTTGAATTTTCTCTTTCAATTTGCTGCTATTCCTTTGAAACACCTAAAGGGTTAAAAAAAAACTTTTTGAATGTCATTTTGAATACTTTGAGGGGTGCAGTTTTTAAAATGGGGTCATTTATTGGGTATTTCTAATATGAAGGCCCTTTAAATCCACTTCAAAACTGAACTGGTCCGTGAAAAATTTCGATTTTGAACATTTTGTGAAAAATCGGAAAATTGCTGCTGAACTTTGAAGCCCTCTGATGTCTTCCAAAAGTAAAAACATGGCAACTTGATGATGCAAACATAAAGTAGACATATTGTATATGTGAATCAATATAAAATGTATTTGGGATATCCATTTTCCTTATAAGCAGAGAGCTTCAAAGTAAAAAAAAATGCTGAATTTTCAATTTTTTCATCAAATTTTTGGATTTTTCAACAAGAAATGATGCAAGTATCAATGAAATTTTACCACTAACATAAAGTAGAATATGTCGCAAAAAAACAATCTCGGAATCAGAATGAAATGTAAAAGCATCCCAGAGTTATTAATGCTTAAGGGTACGTTCCCACACGGTGTATTTGCTGCGTATTTGGAGCTGCGTATTTTCCGACCCATTGACTTCAACAGAGAAAATAAAATATGCAGCAGCAAATACGCAGCAAATTCCGTGTGGGAATGTACCCTTAAGGGGTATTCCATGAATTTTTTTTTATTTGACTATGCCACATGGGCTGGAAAGTTAGTTTAGTTCATAATATAGTGTCTGTACCTGTGTGGGACGGTTTTCTCACAATTCTTCTGTGATTTTCACCTCACTATTTATTTTTACCAGCATGCAAAATTACTGTTGTCTCGGATTTTTCCCAGCTTGCAATGCGGCCGAGACCTGACTCACTAGTCAACTGATGACAGGGAGCTTGTCTGCTTTAATGGGTGGAGGGATCAATTTGTAACTAATGCAACAGCTGTAGGCACTCTGATTTAAAACCACAGGTCTTTTGTTTCAATGGGTGGGGTGGCTCATGTGTGAGAGGGAGGAAAATGTCATTGTGGGATTTGTAGTCAAAAAAACATAAGTCAAACAGGAAATACAAGTTCACAAAAAGCTAGCCACAGTGTTATGGTAATCTCATGACATAGCCATTTAGCCCCAAGACAAGCGCTGACCCTTCCTAAGCATGTCCATTACTGTCTGCCAGGTACGTACTAAAATCACCTTATGGTGGATAACCCCTTTAAAGTGACAGTGGCCAGATGTGCAAAAAATGGCCGGGTCCTTAAGTTGAAAATGGGCTGGGTCCTTAATGGGTTAAGATACTAATAGGAAGGTTGGTATTAGCCATTTTCCAGAGTGATATAATTTGTAACATGTATGACTTATTCGGGGCCTGACATATTTACTTTTGTGTAGGAAATGTATGTTCCATTTTGTACATGATATTCTATATTTTACAAAAAATGGGGATGATGTTAATGAATTGGATTGTGTGCAATTGGACCACTAATAATACATACATATGGTACAGTCTAGCAGATACTTGTCCTTTGCCTCATATTTTTATTTATTTATTTAATAAATTGCAACTTTTTAGCCCATTTGGGAACTTTTACTTTAAAATAAAATTTTTGCATTCAAAAACGTTTTTATTTTGTATAAACAGAAATACCAGAAATAAAAGAAAAAAATTGAAGTAGGCATAAAAACCAAACGTACAAAAGTGCAGTAAAGGAAATGACCAAAAGGTACGATTATTAGAACATAATAAGGCAAGATAGGCAAGTTAAACCTTGTGCATAATAACATCTCATACACAATAACTGATGATGATAGCAAGAAAATGGAAACAATGACAGCTGTCAAACAGTTCACTGAAAAGGGTGAAAAGTGCAGGAATGCTAGCCGACAGATGAATGGATAAACACTGAAGGGAGGAAGCGGGATGAGAAAGTAGAGAAAAAATGAGATTTAGATTGAAAAAAGTAGGAGAAAGACTGGGAGGAAAGTAAAGAGGGGGGGGGGGAGGGGGGGAGGGGAAAGCCAGAAACAGGAGAAGCCACGGGAAATGAAGAAGATAGTAGGTGCCATGCAAGGAAAAAGGGTATAAGAGCGAGTAGGACACTGGGATGCCACAGGGGGGGGGGGGGGGGGGGTACAGAGTCCAGAAGGGCCCGGTAGCCAGGGGATTCCCAGAAGGTTAGCCAGTCAAACCAAGTTTTAGTAGAACGCTCATTCTCCGCAGGAGTCAAAGCCATGAGCTGCTCCATACGCTGAGTGTTCGCGATCTCCGCCACTCACTCACCCATAGTCGGGGGCATTGGTGAACGCCACCTACGGGGAATGACCACCTTGGCGGCTTGGAGCTTATGGCTAAAGAGGGATTTACGAAAAGAGGTGGAGGATATGGGAAACTGAAACAATAAGGCCACCTCAGGTGAGCTAGGAACCGAAATCCCAGTAACCACCCCAATAGTACGTAAAACATCCAACCAAAACTGGGTCAGAGCGGGACAGTCCCACCAAATGTACAGCATGGTGCCCTGTGCAGTCCCACAGCGCCAGCATTCAGAGGGCAATGTAGGGTACCATCGGTGGAGCTGAACAGGGGTCCTATACCAGCGTGACAGAATTTTATAATTGGTCTCCAGCCCCTTATTAGCAATGACCGATTTATGAGTGAGATGAAAACATTTTGACCACTGAGCGGGGGTGAGGGATTTCCCCAGTTCCGTCTCCCAAGCTGCGCAAAAGGGAGATAAGGAGTGAGTATGGCCAGATAGACCCAGTTGATAGAGGAAGACTATGGTGTGAGGTGGCAGCGGGGGGGTGAGGCAGAGCGTCTCAAAGGTGGTCAAAGCATGGTGCAAGTGTGAAGAACGTTTCATAGAAGCATTGAAATGCTGGCATTGGATATACTGTGCCTGGACACAGGGTGGAAAGGGGGAGCAGCTCCGAAGATGAAAGCACGTGATGAAACCTCAGTGGGGAGGGGCCCGCACCCCCCAGAAACATACCTGGAGACAAACCAAGGGGAAAGGCAGGGTTCCCAGTAATGGGCAGCAGTGGGCCCGTCTGATCAAGGAGTACCGGGACCCAGATCTACACGTCCTATGCCAATCGTACCCACAATTTAGAAGTAGAGTTGTGCAGCAAATCCAATAGACGTGCATGCATAGCTGCAATGTAATAGAGATGGCAATCAGGGAGGCCCACTCCTCCTGCCTCCCTAGGGCGAAATAGTACTGCCCGTCTAAGGCACGAGCATCCTGATGCCCAAATAAAGGCATCAAGTCGGCAATGTATGGTTTGCAAAAATGAAGTGAAGTGGGGAGGGCAATCGGTATGGTCTGGAGCAGGTAAAACAACTTCGGCAAGAGTGTCATTTTGATAGCATTGATCCTACCAAACCAGGAAATTGTTTTATTATGCCACCTGTCCAAGTGAGCTGAGAATTGAGTGATTAAGGGGGCAAAATTACACTGATAAAGACGAGAGAAATCAGCCATAATCATAGTCCCCAAATAGGTGATACCAGAGGAGGGCCAAGCATAAGGAAAGTTAGTGCGTATGGACCAGGTGTTAGTGCTTATTTACCAGGGGTTGGGGAGAGAGACATTTAGCACTTCTGATGTAGACACATTAATTTTGAAGTTGGACCAGTCCCCAAATCCGGATAGCACGGACATCAAGGAGGGAAGAGAGATATGGGGGTTAGTGACGTACACCAGCAGGTCATCGGCAGAGGCTGAACATTTATATTCGTGTTCTTCAATTCTGATCACCGAGATGTCCGGGCTGCTGCGGATCGAAGCCAAAAGGTGTTCCATGATCAGGACATACAGTAGAGGGGATAAGGGGCACCCCTGGCGAGTGCTGTTGGAGATTCGAAAGGACTGGGACAGGGAGCCATTAACCTTTAAGCGTGCAGAGGGGAATGATAAAGAGACAGAATTTTCAAGTATAGGACAGGACTAAGGCTGATTGTGTGCAGCGCTTCTCGGAGAGAAGACCAGGATAGCCGGTCAAGACCAGGATAGCCGGACATTACAGGATTGGGCATAATGAATGATATCCAGGGTTTTAAGGGTATTATCACGAGCCTCCCTCCCTGGGACAAAGCCAACCTGATCGGGGTGGATGAGCTTGGGCAGATGAGCACCAAGTCTATCAGCGATAAGTTTAGCAAAACATTTTAGGTCTACATTTAATAGCGAAATCGGTCTATAGTTAAAATATATTTGTTGTTCTTTGCCCGGTTTAGGGAGGACCGCGACATGGGCCAAAGTAGATTGATGGGGAAAGGGCATGTCGGGGCCTACCTCGTTAAATGCCACCAGAAGCAGTGGGGCCAGGCCTTCACCAAATTCTTTATAAAAGCCTGTCATGAAGCCATCCGGACCGGGACTCTTACCTCCAGGCAAGGAAGCGATCACTCCCATAAGCTGAACCTGCAGAAATGGAGCGTCCAGTTCCTCGGCAATGGTGGAGGATAAACTGGGAAGGTCAGGGACAGGGAAAGAGCAGGGGTAAGTTATACAGGTCTGTGTAGTAAGTGCGGAACACTTTGGCTATTTCCAGCGTGGTGTGCACCCGTCCCCTCCCCCCTCAGGACCATGAGGCAGGGAACATGAGATCTGGCCATTCATTCCCTTAGCGTCCGGGCTAACATACGCTCACTCTTGTTGCCAAACTCATAAAACTTGCTGTGACAAAGCTGGAGAGCGTGCTTCGATGAGGCATCAAGCAAACGCTTGGCCGCTTGTCATGCTAACAAGAGGTCCCCCAGGACAGAGGCAGAGAGTGTACGTTTGTGGGCCAGTTCTAGGTCAGCTAACCACCCCAGAACCCTTGGTTACCATGCTTGATAAAGATTCCCTGAAGCACACATTTGGCAGCATCCCACTTTACGACAGGGGAAGTGGGATCCTGGGCATGATCAAGGAGGAAGATGGCAAACGTCCTGTCAACGTCAGCCATACAGACAGGGTCAAATAGAAGAGAATCATTTAGGTGCCAGGTCCACTTGATGAGAAATGGCAAGCTCAGTGTACATAAGACAGGTGCATGTTCAGATGAAAGTATATTGCCTATGGTAGAGGAAACCAGCCAGGGCAAAGCACTGTGTTGTAGGAAGATATAGTCAATTCTTCTATAGGAGTTATGGGGAGGGGAAAAAACTGTAGTCCCTATCTGAGGGGTGAAGCAAACGCCATGTGTCCTGTAATTGTAGGAGGGAAAGAGCTTGTTTCAACTGCTTAATGGCAGAGTATGAAATAGAAGAGCAACCAGGGGAGTTATCTAAAGTGGGATCTAGGGTGAGGTTGAGGTCACCACATAGAATTACGGAGCCCTTGAGCAGTGGGAGGACTGAGTCCATAAAGATCAATAAGTAGGGATCTGATTGAGGTTGGGAGCATAGACATTCACGAAAGTGAGTTCATGATCCCCCATTAAGAGTGTGAGGACAATGTACAGAGGGATAAATCGTGCAATCTAGGACTTGATGAGGCAGGGATTTGTGAATGGCAATCACCACCCCACAGGACCTGGAATGAGGATTATTTGCGCAGACCAATGTCGTTTAGTGTGGGTGCTTGAGGGAGGGTCCGTGTCCTACCTTGAAATGAGTTTCCTGAAAGCAAATCAGGTGTACTTTCTGCTTGTGGAAGTGATGGAGCACTTGGGAACGTTTCTCAGGTGTATTCAGACCTTTAGCGTTAAAGGAGACAATCTTGAGGTCGGCCATATTGATACAAAAGGAAACACACAGTTAGTATCAGATGACAGGACACAAGAATGACCCCCCCCCCCCCCCCCCTGTTGCTAAGGGAGAAGAGTCAGGGGAGTAGAGAAGAAGGATATGAAAAAGGAAGAGGAGACAGGCAGGAAAGGGGGAAGGAAAAGGAGGACAGACAGAAGGAAGAAAAAGAGAGGGGAAGATAAGGAGAGGAGTGAACGGATCAGGAAAGAAAAGAAAAGAAAAGAAAGAAAAAAAAACACAAAAAGCAGTAGAAGACAGAAGAAAACTACTGCTGCATAAACAAGTAGAGGAAAACAATGCTTTATACAAGATCCCAGGGGACACCCGCCCGCCAGGACCTATGAGGGAGAAGGGTAGGTCAGATAATGAGGGGAGAGAAATGGAGCTCCCGCCGTCACATAAAAATGACAAAGCACAATGGAAGCCACTGCAGAAAGACATGAAGAAGACGAATCAGGAAAAGGGAAGAGGTAGTTAAAGTAGAGCATCAAGGGGAGGGCCAGCAAACTGCATCTGACAGGAGTAACCTAGAGAAAAAAGGGTCATTAAGGGCAACCAAAAATAGACAGACAATCAGTAGACAATCATATAGTAGAGGCCCAAGCTCCTCCAGCACCCCTGGGTGTAGAGGCAGGCGCATCAGATCTCTGGGATGAAGTAATGCTGGGATCTCTTTGTCTGGGATCCTGGGAATGGGAGCCCGATCTTGGAGACTTGGCAGGAGGTGGGGCCGATCCCAGTAGAGGTCACTTAGCCGAGTATGAAGGAAACGTCGGCCAGTCCGGTAGGGCAACATCTGGAAGCGTCAGATCCTGAAGATAGCCGGCAGGTCATCAGAGGATGGGGGAGAGAATAAATCCATCCGTTTTGTGGAACCAAGAGGGAAAAGCGGAATCCCCAGCGATATTGTATACCCCGCTCCCGAAGAGCAAACAGGAGAGGTTTCAGGGCAGCTTGTTGCACCAATGTATGGCGGTAAAGGTCTGGGTAAAGTTGAATGGGAACGTCCTTAAACAAGATCCATTGACTGCGTCTGGCACTGCGGAGAATGTCCTCTTTTAGGGCATAAAAATGGATGCGACAGATAAAATTGCGAGGGTGTTGGTCATCCGTACTAGGAGGCCGCAACGCTTAGTGGGCCCTATCCATTTCAATATAAGCATCTGTTGGACGGTCCAGAAGATTGGGCTTCAGGAAGACCCCCGATACGAATGTTATTCCTGCAGCTGCGGTTTTCAATATTGTCTAAATGTTGTTGCAGAGAGAACAGCTGTTCTGTATGACTGCTGACCACAGATTGCAGAGCTTGCACAGAAGTAGAAGACAAGTCTTGTGCAGCCTCCACCTCAGAGACCCTTGAAGTTAGAGTAGATAATTCTGACCGGAATTGAGCAAATTCTTGTTTACACTCTTCCACAAGTTGCTTAGCTAGGTTGGAGATACCAGCCTTAGTAGGGAAAGCATGAACTAGTGATTGAAGGTCAGCCAAAGTAATAGGCATCGAGGCCCCCAGCACATCCGTACCGTTAAACGGGAATTGTAGCCGGAATTGGAGTCCGGAAGGGGAGGAGGACTTTCCCAAGTGCTGCATGTTTTGCTGAAAGATTGGAGGGGTCAAGTCCAGGCTGCAGGCAGGCGGAACATATGGTGGAGATTCAATGTGCAGAGGTGAAGAGCCGTGGGCAAGCCCACTGAGAGGGCACAGGGAACCCCGGGTGGATGAAGAGGGGCCTGCACCCCCAGCATGGGATATGGCAGAAGTCCCGGCATAAGTTGCACTCCAGGAGGATCAGGACCAGGATGGGGATGGCACAGCTTCAGGCACCTGGAAGGCAGGGGGGGGGGGGGAACTCCAGGGCTGCCAGCACCTCAGGGGAAGATGCAGGCATTACAGGCATTACAGCCGAGGGGGCTGGGGACAGATCAAGGGCCATGGAGCCAGTACCTCCAGCCCTCACTTGCGAAGGTGAGGGCCCCAGGGGGAGGTTGCAGCTGCAGCAGTGGAGGTCAAATGCAGAGGTCCGTAACAGGGCCACAGGCAGGGATGTGGGAGACAGAGGAGGCCGACAGTGAGCTGCAGCTGGGAGCAGTCCCACCAGTAACAGGGAGCAGTCCCACCTGATATGCTGGCGTGGTGGTGGCAGCAGCACCAGCAGGGTTCGGGCGTGCGTCTGTGGTGGGCTCAGTACCGGAGCAGCAGGCGGCAGCAGCAGGTGTCAGAAGCCTTCTTCAGCAGCAGGTGAGAAGCCTTCGTCAGCATCCCCAGGCCAGTACAAGGTACGGTGGCTGCAGGCGTCCCCGCCTCTCTCCCGGGGTGTGCAGGAGATGCAGGGTGGTGAGCGGGGGAGCGGAGCTCTAGTACAGGCCTCTCCAAGATGGCACCGGCTCCCTCAACAGGCAGCGCGGTCCCAGCACGGAGGTGCTGGGACCTGGTGAAATACGATTCAATGTCTCCCAGTGGAGACGGGGGCACTGCAGCAATTGCCCCTTCTATTTTTTGTGTGATTACCCCATGATTTCGGCAGCAGTCGGGCAAAACAGCAGACGGCAGGCATGAGCTCCCAGAAAAACGTCCTCACGCGGCCATGACCAGACACCCCCCCCCCTTTTGAAATTTTCTTTTAACTGCACATGTATTTGTAAGAACATAACCTAAAAAGTAAATTTACACAGCTTATAATGGACATACATATATGTAGTTCTGCAAGGAATGTGTAAATAATATTTTCACATCTGCAACCATTTTTGTTATTTTTTTCTAAGTAATGTTTAAAATAAAATTCCATTGTGGGAATAATTTTTAAGGTGTTTTAGACATACAAACAGGCATGCAATTGTGATAATCCCTGATACATATGCATGTGGAAAAAGTATAGTACATTTTTATCCCAATTAAGTTATAGAAGAAGCAGCAGGTTGAGTGCCCACTATAAAACAGCACACATTTTACACATTTTAATAAGGCTCCAAAGATGAAAAATGTGGTCATCTCAGTTTAAAAAGCTTAACAAATATGTTTGCCAAAATGGCTACTTGGATTTATTTTATTATGACTTAAAGCGTAATTTAATGTAAACTTCTAAAGGTTTGTCCTCAACATCTGTAAGTAAGTTGAATTTAATAAAATAAAAGACTTAAAGGAATTAATAAAAGATTTTTTAAATCCTTTTCTGAACTCAAATATCCTGTCTCTTGCTGTTAAATAAATTAAAGGATTACAAAAAAAAAAAAAAAAAAAAGATTATTCTCTTTCTAACATTTGGATTTTTTTCTCAATTTCAAACCCTTTGAAGCATGAAAAGAAGCTGTTTAAAAACCCAAAAATTAAATGTATAATATCTATAAATACATACAAAAGTCATAAAAACATATTTGGGAACCAATAAACTGCTTTATTTAAATGAAATGTATTGTCAATACTATTATCTACTTGAACCATGTTTTTGTTAAACTAATTGGTTTGTTTTTATTGCTTATATAGTGTACTCAAAGTACGGTTTTAACTGGTTAACGACCATGGACGTGTATACTTGTTCATGTGCCGTTCACCATTGTATGACGCGGGCTCCCGACTCGAGCTCGCGTCATACTGGCTGGCCCCCAGCCGATTCTTGTAGCTGGGGGCCGGCGTTAATAGCCGACATGCAGCACGATCACAGGGGGGCGATCCACTCTGGAGGTAGCCGTAGCGCTTACCTCTGCTGCTGCGGCTGTCCCGGCTCTCCCATTGATAAAGCCTGGCAGGATCAGGCTTTATCAATGGAGCGCAGATCACACAGATCAATGTGGTTCTATGAACCACATTGATCTGTATGAGGAATCTAATGATTCCTCATAAAAGTCCCCTAAGGGGACTAAGAAAGTGTAAAAAATCACCCCCCTTTTCCCAAATTCCATAAAACATTTTTAAAAACATAATAAAAATAAACATATGTGATATCGCCGCATGCATAAATGTTCGAACTATAAAAATATAATGTTAACGTTAACATAACGTTACGGTCAACATAATGTTAATTAAACCGCATGATCAACGGCGTATACATAAAATAATACCAAAGTCCAAAATTGCGTATTTTTGGTCACTTTGTATACTCCAAGTATACTCGAGTATAAGCCGAGTTTTTCAGCACGATTTTTCGTACTGAAAACATCCCCCTCGGCTTATACGGGCCCCCCCCCCCCCTCGGCTTATACACCCCCTCGGGTGAAGAAAAAAAAATCACAGGCATGCTGCTGGGGGTGGCGAGGGGGATTGGCCAGGCCGTCCATCGCACCCAACTACGCTGCAGGGACCGTCCAAATTCCAGTGGGGAGGGTGAGCCAGTCCGGGCCATCCATCTTGACTGGAAGGCCCTCTACACTGTTCCGGGCCAGCCCTGGACTGGTGACGCTGCATTGTCGCAGCTGCACAGGGACGTCCATGACGTCAGGGGCATCCGTGCGCACGGACGTCTCTCTGCAGCATCATAAATGCAGCATCACTAGTCCGGGGCAGGCCCGAAGCGGAGAAGAGGGCCTCCCGGTCAAGATGGACAGCCCAGACCAGCTCAACTCTCCCATTGGAATTCGAACGGTCCCTGCAGCTTAGATGGGCGACGATGCTTGGCTGCTAGGTAAGGACCAACAGAGCTACAAATGGGGAAGTGAGTAGAGAACAAGAGAGAGGGGTATTTATGATGACGAAAGTCTAGATGATGACAGGGGGAATGAGGGTGGTCTGGATGATGATGGAGTTCTGGATGATAACAGGGGGTTGGGATGATGACAGAGGGAGTCGGGATGGTGACGGGGGGATGATGGATGACAGGGGGATGATGTATTTTTCACCCTAGGCTTATACTTGAGTCAATAAGTTTTCCCAGGTTTTTGGGGTGAAATTTGAGGCCTCGGCTTATATTCGGGTTGGCTTATACTCGAGTATATACGGTATGTAGTGGCATGCACGTCTAAATAATTCCAATGAGCCTGTGGGCTGGCAGAAAACATTTTTAGACTGGCATTGGAAATGTCAGTCTTGATAAATCCCCCCAAAATATTCCATTACAGAATAATAATAAATTCGCTCAAAATATTCCATTACAGAATAATACTAAAATCGCTCAACAACCCTTTTTAACTCCTTGGGGACAAAGGGTGTATGCATAAGCCCTCGCTCCCCGTCACTTAAGAACGGAGGGCGTATCCATACGCCCTCTGCATTTCCGATCACCGCCGCTCGCCGGGCGGTGATTGGACCGGGATGACTGCTGATATCTATCCCATGGCAATGCCTAGGGGGGTCCTGAGACCCCCCCCCCATGTCAGCAATCGCGGCATATCGTTGGTCAATTCTCCCGGAAAATAAGAATGATCGGAGCTGTCAGAGACAGCTCCGACCATCATAAAGGACAGGAGCGAGGTGGCAGTGTTGCCCCCTCTTATCCCCTGCCATTGGTCATTATGGCTGACCACCATTGGCAGGAGGGGGGCGGGGGGGTTAGAGTTAATTTCCCCCGCTCTGGCCACTGATCGAAGTCGGGGCAGAGCGGGCGGGGCGGGGGGGGGGGGGGTACATTCACACGAGTGGGTTTACAGTCGGTTTCTTTCTACAAGTTTGAGCTGCGGCAAATTTTCCGCCGCAGCTCGAACTCCCAGCGGAAAACTTACTGTGAACCCCCGCCTGTGTGAATGTACCCTAAAAACACTACACTACACTAACAAATAATAAAAAGTAAAACACTACATATACACCCCCTTACACGTCCCCCCAATAAAAATGAAAAATTTCTCATACGGCAGTGTTTCCTAAAGGGAGCCTCCAGCTGTTGCAAAACCACAACTCCCAGTATTGCCGGTCAGCCATAGACTGTCCTCGCAGGCTGGGAGTCTTGCAACAGCTGAAGGCACCCTGTTTGGGAAACATTGCTGTAGGGTTTTACTGTAGGTAACCGGGTCTGCCCCTATTGCAAATTCCTTATTTAGGCCTCAAATGCGCATGGCGCTCTCTCACTTCAGAGCCCTGTCGTATTTCAAGGCAACAGTTTATGGGCACATATGGGGTATATCCGTACTCGGGAGAAATTGCACTACAAATTTTGGAGCAATTTTTCTCCTTTTACCCCTAATGAAAAGGTAAAGTTGGGGGCTACACCAGCATGTTAGTGTAAAAAAAAATTAAAATTTTTTACACTAACATGCTGGTATTGCCCCATACTTTTCATTTTCACAAGAGGTAAAAGGAGAAAATGACCCCCAAAAGTACAGAAATATACCATATGTGTACGTAAAATGCTCTGTGGACGAACTACATGGCTCAGAAGTGAGAGAGTGCCATGTACATGTGAGGCCTAAATTGGTGATTTGCACAGGGGTGGCTGATTGTTACAGCGGTTCTGACATGAACGCAAAAAAAAAACACCCACATGTGACCCCATTTTGGAAACTACACCCCTAATGGAACGGAACAAAGGGTATAGTGAGCCTTAACACCCTTCAGGTCTTTGTCAAATTTTCTTTAAAGTTGGACATGAAAATAAAAAAATTGTTTTTTTTCCCTTGAAATGCTGGCATTACCCCAAATTTTCATTTTCACAAGGGGTAATAGGAAAAAAGCCCCCCAAAATTTGCAACCTAATTTCTTCTGAGTATATAAATACCCCATATGTGGAAGTAAAGTGCTCTGCGGGCGAACTACAATTTTCAGAAGAGAAGGAGCGCCATTGGGCTTTTTGAGAGAGAATTAGGCTGGAATTGAAGGCTATGTGTGTTTACAAAGTCCCCATGGTGCCAGAACAGTCCCCATGGTGCCCATTTTTTAAACTACACCCCTCACGGAATGTAACAAGGGGTACAGTGAGCATTTACGCCCCACAGGTGTCTGACAGATTTTTTGAACAGTCGTCCGTAAAAATGAAAAAAATTTATTTTTCATTTGCACAGCCCACTGATCTGTCAAATGCCAGTGGGCTATAAATGCTTACTGAGCCCCTTATTAAGTTGTGTGAGGGGTGTAGTTTCCAAAATAGTATGCCATGTGTTTTTTTTTTACTGTTCTGGCATCATGAGGGCTTCCTAAATGCGACATGCCCCCAAAAACCATGTCAGCAAAATTCGCTCTCCAAAAGCCTAGTGTTGCTCCTTCCCTTCTGAGCCCTCTAGTGCACCCACAGAGCACTTTACATACACATATGAGGTATTTCCTTACTCGAGAGAAATGGGGTTACAAATTTTGGGGGCATTTTCTCCTATTACTCCTTGTGAAAATGAAACTAACACCAGCATTTCAGTGTTAAAAATAAAATTTTTCATTTCCACGTCCTACTTTAACAAAAGTTTGTCAATCACCTGGTGGGTGTTAAGGCTCACAGTACCCCTTGTTAAGTGCCTTGAGGGGTGTAGTTTCCAAAATAGTATGCCCTGTGAGTATTTTGTGCTGTTCTGACACCATAGGGGCTTCCTAAATGCAACATGCCCCCAAAAACCAATTCAGCAAAATTTTCTTTCCTAAAGCCAAATGTGACTCCTTCCCTTCTGAGCATTTTAGTTTGCCCGCAGAGCATTTTACGCCCTAACATGGGGTATTTCCATACTCAGAAGAGATGGGGTTACAAATTTGGGGGGGGGAGCATTTTCTCCCATTACCCTTTGTAAAAAGGGTAAATTTGGGGGGAAAATGCACTTTATTTTCATTTACACATCGTACTTTAACGAAAAGTCGTCAAACACCTGTAAGGGTGTTACGGCTCACTGGACCCCTTATTACGTGCCTTGAGGGGTGTAGTTTCCAAAATTGTATGGCATGTGTTTTTTTTTTAAGTTTTTTTTTGCTGTTCTGGCACCATAGGGGCTTACTAAATGTGACATGCCCCTCAAAAACCATTTCAGAAAAATTCACTCTCCAAAATCCCATTGTTGCTCCTTCCCTTCTGTGCCCTCTACTGCGCCCTCCAAACACTTGACATACACATATGAGGTATTTCCTTACTCGAGAGAAATTGGGTTTCAATTTTTTTTTCTCCTATTACCCCTTGTATAAATTCAAAAACTGGGTCTACAAGAACATGCGAGTGTAAAAAATGAAGATTTGGAATTTTCTCCTTCAATTTGCTGCTATTCCTGTGAAACACTTAAAGGGTTTACAAACCTTTTGAATGTCATTTTGAATACTTTGAGGGGTGCAGTTTTTATAATGGGGTCATTTACGGGGTATTTCTAATATGAAGGCCCTTCAAATCCACTTCAAAACTGAACTCGTCCCTGAAAAATTCTGATTTAGAAAATGTTGTGAAAAACTTTATGATGCAAACATAAAGAAGACATGTTGTATTTGTGAATCAATATATCATTTATTTGGAATGTCTGTTTTCCTTACAAGCAGAGAGCTTCAAAGTTAGAAAAATGCTAAATTTAAAATTTTTTCATCAAATTTTTGAATTTTTCACCAAGAAATGATGCAAGTATCGACAAAAATTTACCACTAACATGAAGTAGAATATGTCACGAAAAAAAATTTGCAGAATCTAAAGTAAAAGCATTCCAGAGTAATTAATGCTTAAAGTGACTGTGGTCAGAATTGCAAAAAATGCTCCCGTTACTAGGGTTATAATGGGCTCCTTCCCCAAGGAGTTAAAGTACTTTTACAAAAACAATGTTTCAATGCCTCCCTCCATAGTATCTACCAGAACTAACTTAACCCCTTCCTGCTATTGGACGTATGCGGAGCGACCGACCAATAACAGACTGGGGGCGGGGAAGTTAAAGTTCAGTTCCCCCCGCTGTGCCCACCCATCGGTGTCCGGGCACAGCGAGTGGAACCATGTAGTAGCGGCGGCGGCGGTCACTTACCCGGCGGCGGAGCTCCAGATGACGGCGGTGGCTGTGTTCATGGCGGCGGTGGAGGTGAGTATGGCGGCGGCGTGTCCGGGAGTCTGTTGCCTAGCTTAATCTGCAGGGTGACAGTTTGGAGAGTGGTCTCTGAACTGTGGCCCTCCAGATGATGCAAAACTACAACTCCCACCATGCCTTGACAGCTGTTTGCTGTGTTGGCATGCTGGGATTTGTAGTTTTCCAAGATGGGGTTCAGGCTAGAAATCACTGACAGTGGTCTCTAAACTGTAGCCCTCCAGATGTTACAAAACTACAACTCCCAGCATGCCCAGACAGCAGTTTGCTGTCTTAGCATGCTGAGATTTGTAGTTTTGCAACATCTGGAGGGCCACAGTTTAGAGACCACTGTCAGTGATCTCCAGCCTGAACCTCTCTAAATCTTGCAAAACTACTCAAAACTCCCAGCATTCAGGAACAGCAAAAGGCTGTCTCGGCATGCTGGGAGTTGTACTTGCGTGCCTCCAGCTGTTGCATAACTACATCTCCCAGCATTCCCTTTGGCAATCAGTACATGCTGAGAGTTGTAGTTCTGCAACAGCTGGAGGCACACTGGTTGGGAAATACCGAGTTAGGTAAAAGGTTCTATTACCTAACTCAGTATTTTCCAGCCAGTGTGCCTCCAGCTGTTGCAAAAGTACAACTCCCAGCATGCACGTTCTGTCACTGCATGCTGGGAGTTGTAGTTTTGCCCCCCCCCTCCCATGTGAATGTACAGGTTACATTCACACTGGCGGCGGATTACAGTGAGTCCCCTGCTTCAAGTTTGAGCTGCGGCAAATTTTCCGCCGCAGCTCAAACTCCTAGCGTGAGACTCAATGTAATCCGCCGTGAGTGTGAAAGTAACCTAAAAGCACTACACTAACACAAAATAAAGAGTAAAACACTTCATATACACATACACTGCCCCCTCTTCCCCCTTCCCCCCCAATAAAAATGAAAAACGTATCCTACAGCAGTGTTTCCAAAATGAAGCCTCCAGCTGTTGCAAAACAAAAACTCCCAGCATTTCTGGACAGCCATTGACTGTCCAAGCATGCTGGGAGTTTTGCAACAGCTGGAGGCACCCTGTTTGGGAATCACTGGCTTAGAATACCCCTATGCCCACCCCTATGCACATCCCTAATTTAGGCCTCAAATGCGCTCTCTCACTTCGGAGCCCTGTTGTATTTTAAGGCAACAGTTTAGGGCCACATATGGGGTATTGCCGTACTTGGGAGAAATTGCCTAACAAATTTTGGGGGGCTTTTTCTCCTTTTATCCCTTATGAAAAGGTAAAGTTGGGGTCTACACCAGCATGTTAGTGTAAAAAAAAAACATTTTTGTACACTAACATAATGGTGTTGCCCCATACTTTTAAATTTCACAAGCGGTAAAAGAAAAAAAGCCCCCAAAATTTGTAACACAATTTCTCCTGAGTACGGAGATACCCCATATGTGGGTGCAAAGTGCTCTGGGGGTGCACAACAAGGCTCAGAAGGGAGAGCGCACCATGTACATTTGAGGTCTAAATTGTTGATTTGCACAGGGGTGGCTGATTTTACAGCGGTTCTGACATACGCGCAAAACAATAAATACCCACATGTGACCCCATGTTGGAAACTACACCCCTCACGGAATGTAACAAGGGGTATAGTGAGCCTTAACACCCCACAGGTGTCTGACAGATCTTTGAAACATGGGTCTGTGAAAATGAAAAATATTTTTTTTTATTTGCACAGCCCACTGTTCCAAAGATCCGTCAAATGCCAGTGGGGTGTAAATTCTCACTGCACCCCTTATTACACCCCTTATTACTGTTCTGGCACCACGGGGGGGGGGGGGGCTTTGTAAATGCACATGGCCAAATTCTCTCTCCAAAAGCTCAATGATGCTCCTTCTCTTCTGAGCATTGTAGTTCACCCCCAGTGCACTTCACGTCCACTTATGGGGTATTTCCATACTCAGAATAGATGAGGTTACAAATTTTGGGGGGTATTTTCTGCTATTATCCCTTGTAAAAATGTAAACTTTGGGGGAAAACAAACATTATGCAAAAGTCGTGAAACACCTGTGGGGTATTAAGGTTCACTTTACCCCTTGTTACGTTCCCCAAGGGGTCTAGTTTCCAGAATTGTATGCCATGTGTTTTTTTTTTGCTGTCCTGGCACCATAGGGGCTTCCTAAATGCGGCATGCCCCCAGAGCAAAATTTGCTTCCAAAAAGCCAAATGTGACTCCTTCTCTTCTGAGACTTGTAGTGCGCCAGCAGAGCACTTTTCATCCCCATATGGGGTGTTTTCTGAATCGGGAGAAATTGGGCTTCAAATTTTGGGGGGTATTTTCTGCTATTACCTTTTTTAAAAATGAAAAATTTTTGCTAACATAGCATTTTTTTTTTTTACATATGCAAAAGTCGTGAAACACCTGTGGGGTATTAAGGTTCGCTTTTAGAGATGAGCGAATTTACAGTAAATTCAATTCGTCATGAACTTCTCAGCTCGGCAGTTGATGACTTATCCTGCTTTCAAGTGCTCCCATGGGCTGGAAAAGGTGGTTACAGTCCTAGAAGACTCTTTCCTAGGACTGTATCCACCTTTTCCAGCCCACTGTAGCACCTGAAAGCTGAACTAATTTATGCAGGATAAGTCATCAACTGCCGAGCCGAGAAGTTCGTGACGAATCAAATTTACTGCAAATTCGCTCATCTCTATTCACTTTATCCCTTGTTACATTCCTCAAGGGGTCTAGTTTCCAAAATGGTATGCCATGTGTTTTTTTTTTTTTTTGCTGTCCTGGTACCATAGGGGCTTCCTAAATGCGACATGCCCCCCGAGCAAAATTTGCTCTCAAAAAGCCAAATATGACTCCTTCTCTTCTGAGCATTGTAGTTTGCCCGTTGTGCACTTCAGGTCAACTTATGGGGTACCTCCATACTCAGAAGAGATGGGGTTACACATTTTGGGAGGTATTTTCTGCTATTAACCCTTGCAAAAATGTGAAATTTGGGAGGAAACACACATTTTAGTGAAAAAAATATATATTTTTTTACATATGCAAAAGCCGTGAAACACCTGTGGGGTATTAAGGCTCACTTAATTCCTTGTTACGTTCCTCAAGGGGTCTAGTTTCCAAAATGGTATGCCATGTCTTTTTTATTTTTTTGCTGTTTTGGCACCATAGGGGCTTCCTAAATGCAAAATGCCCCCCAAAAACCATTTCAGAAAAACGTACTCTCCAAAATCCCCTTGTCGCTCCTTCGCTTCTGAGCCCTCTACTGCGTCCGCCGAACAATTTACATAGACATATGAGGTATGTGCTTACTCGAGAGAAATTGGGCTACAAATTCAAGTATAAATTTTATCCTTTTACCCCTTGTAAAAATTCAAAAATTGGGTCTACAAGAACATGCAAGTGTAAAAAAGGTGAAGATTTTGAATTTTCTCCTTCACTTTGCTGCTTTTCCTGTGAAACACCTAAAGGGTTAGAACACTTACTGAATGTCATTTTGAATACTTTGGGGGTGCAGTTTTTATAATGGGGTCATTTATGGGGTATTTCTATTATGAAGACCCTTCATATCCACTTCAAACCTGAACTGGTCCATGAAAAATAGCGAGTTTGAAAATTTTGTGAAAAATTGTAAAATTGCTGCTGAACTTTGAAGCCCTCTGATGTCTTCCAAAAGTAAAAACATGTCAGTTTTATGATGCAATCATAAAGTAGACATATTGTATATGTGAATCCAAAAAATAAATTTATTTGGAATATCAATTTTCCTTACAAGCAGAGAGCTTCAAAGTTAGAAAAATGCTAAATTTTCAAATTTTTCATCAAATTTGGGGATTTTTCACCAAGAAAGGATGCAAGTTATCACAAAAATTTACCACTATGTTAAAGTAGAATATGTCACAAAAAGCAATCTCAGAATCAGATTGATAAGTAAAAGCATTCCAGAGTTATTAATGTTTAAAATGACAGTGGTCAGATGTGCAAAAAAGGGCTGCATCCTAGAGGTGAAAATGGACTGTGTCCTTATGGGGTTAAAGGGGTACTCCGGTGAAAACCTTTTTTTCTTTTAAATCAACTGGTGGCAGAAAGTTAAACATATTTGTAAATTACTTCTATTAAAAAATCTTAATCCTTCCTGTACTTATTAGCTGCTGAATACTACAGAGGAAATTCTTCTATTTTTGGAATGCTCTCTGATGACATCATGAACACAGTTCTCTCTGCTGACGTTATTATAATAATAATAACACTTTATTTATTGTTGTCCTTAGTGGGATTTGAACCCAAGTCCCCAGCACTGCAAGGCAGCAGTACTAACCACTAAGCCACTATGCTGCCCTTAGTATACATCTGCTATGCATGGTTGTTAAATTGGACAGAGATGTCAGCAGAGAGCACTGTGATCGTGATGTCATCAGTGTTCCAAAAAGAAAGGAATTACCTCTGTAGCATTCAGCAGCTAATAAGTACTGGAAGGATTAAGATTTTTTAATAGAAGTAATTTACAAATATGTTTAACTTTCTGCCACCAGTTGATTTAAAAGAAAAAAAGGTTTTCACCGGAGTACCCCTTTAAATTCTTGCACCCCCCCAGAACCATAGATGTGTTGTCTTGTGTAGCTCTAAAGTGAATATAATTAGTCTTTTATATATGGGGTTGAAGAATAAAAATAAGATTATTGTGGGAAACGCTGGTCTGTTGGCAAAGTATGGAAACTTCCAGTGTGCAGTAAATATAGAGATATATTTATTTTCAGCCAAATACAAGAAAGGAGGTGGCAATCACCAAAAGTAGATTCCAGGCTTTATTTCACTAATTTACAGCAATATCGGACAGACAAACAGGTAGGTTGTAGGACTTACAACAAAGGTGCAGTGAATATAGTAATTTATTTATTGAATCAGATGTTTTGAGGTAAAATTAAAGAGTACCTATCATATCCAACAAAAAAAAAAAAAAAAAAAAAAAAAAAAAAAAAATATATATATATATATATATATTACTCTGTATGTGTCTAGCACCTATATTTTTCTCTCAAATACTGTATGTTGCTCGCTTGGTTTGTTATTCTGTTGTTTGGAGGGGGTGTGTCCCACACACTGCATGATTCATCTTTCTCCCTGAGTGCTGGGTTTCTTCATCTAATCCCTGCAGGCTGCTCTGTAATCCCCTTCTCTCTGTTTTCCTGCTGCAGTCTGATAGGACAGAAGTAAGCGTAGACGAATCCCACCTTTCTTTAACCCCTTAACAACGCAGGACATAAATGTACATCCTGGTGAGCTGGCACTTAACGCACCAGGAC
This sequence comes from Hyla sarda, assembly GCF_029499605.1. NCBI lineage: Eukaryota > Metazoa > Chordata > Amphibia > Anura > Hylidae > Hyla > Hyla sarda. Next base: position 149,752,740 of record NC_079190.1, on the reverse strand, counting down.
ATACATTTACATCCTATACATAACCGCGAGTATCGGAGCGATGGTCGGGTCATGCACGGCAGGTGATGCTGATAGCAGCCAGGGACCCGCCGGTAATGGCGGACATCCATGATCGTGCGGATGTCTGCCATTAACCCCTCAGATGCCGTGATCAATACAGATCACGGCATCTGCAGCATTGCGGACACTAAAATGGATGATCAGATCGCCCGCAGCGCTGCCGCGGCGATCCGATCAACTAGCATGGCAGCCGGAGGTCCCCTCACCTGCCTCTGCTGCCTTCCACGGGTCTTCTGCTCTGGTCTGCAATCGAGCAGACCAGAGCAGAAGATGACCGATAACACTGATCAGTGCTATGCCCTATGCATAGCACTGAACAGCATTAGCAATCGAATGATTGCTATAAATAGTCCCCTATGGGGACTATTAAAGTGTAAAAATAAAAGTCAAAAAAGTTTAAAAAAAAAGTTTAAAAAAATTGGAAAAACCCCCTCCCCCAATAAAAATGTAAATTGTTCAATTTTTCCTATTCCCCCCCCCCAAAAAAAAAGTGTAAAAAATATATTTTATATACATATTTGTATCGCCGTGTGCGTAAATATTCCAACTATTAAAATAAAATGTTAATAATAGCGTATGGTGAACGGCGTGAACGTACAAAAAAAGAAAAGGTCCAAATTGCTGCTTTTTTAACATTTTATTCCATAAAAAAAAAAATGTATTAAAAGTTTTATATCAGCAAATATGGTGTTAATAAAAAGTACAAATCACGGCATAAAAAATGAGCCCTCATACCGCCGCTTATACGGAAAAATGAAAAAGTTATAGGTCTTCAAAATAGGGGGATTTTAAACGTACTAATTTGGTTAAACAGTTTGCGATTTTTTTTAAGCACACCAGTAATAGAAAAGTATGTTGTTATGGGTATCATTTTAATTGTATTGATCCAAAGAATAAAGAACACATGTCATTTTTACCGTGAAGTGTACGGCGTGAAAACAAAACCTTCCAAAATTTGTAAAATTGCAGTTTTCTTTTTAATTTCCCCACACAAATAGTATTTTTTTTTGGTCGTGCCATACATTTTATGGTAAAGTGAGTGATGGCCTTACAACGGACAACTGGTCCTGCAAAAAACAAGCCCTCATACTAGTCTGTGGATGAAAATATAAAACAGTTATGATTTTTTGAAGGCGAGGAGAAAAAAACAAAAACGTAAAAATACAATTGTCTGAGTCCAAGGGGTTAAAGGGGTACTTTACTGGAAACCATTTTTTTTAAATCAACTGGTGCCAGAAAGTTAAACAGATTTGTTAATTCCTTCTATTAAAAAATCGTAATCCTTCCACTACTTATCAGCTGCTGCATGATCCACAGGAAGTTCTATTCTTTTTAATTTCCTTTATCTCTGACCACAGTGCTCTCTACTGATACCTCTGTCCATGTCAGGAACAGTCCAGAACAGGAGAGGTTTTATATGGGGATTTGCACCTACTCTGGACAGTTCCTAAAATGGACAGAGGTGTCAGCAGAGAGCACTGTGGTCAGGCAGAAAGGAAATTCAAAAAGAAAAGAACTTCCTGTGGATTATGCTGCAGCTGAATAGTACTGGAAGGATAAAGATTTTTTTCATAGAAGTAATTTACAAATTTGTTTAACTTTCTGGAACCAGTTCATTTAAAAAAATATATTTTTTCCAGTGGAGTTCCCCTTTAAAGGGGTATTCCAGGCCAAAACTTTTTTTTATATATCAACTGGCTCCGGAAAGTTAAACAGATTTGTATATTACTTCTATTAAAAAATCTTAATCCTTCCAATAGTTATTAGCTTCTGAAGTTGAGTTGCTATTTTCTGTCTAACAGCTTTCTGATGACTCACTTCCTGGGAGCTGTCCAGCTCCTATGGGGATATTCTCCCATCATGCACAGCTCCCGGGACGTGACATCATCATTGAGCAGTTAGACAGAAAACTTCAGAAGCTAATAACTATTGGAAGGATTAAGATTTTTTAATAGAAGTAATTTACAAATCTGTTTAACTTTCCGGAGTCAGTTGATATATATATATATATATATATATATATATATATATATATATATATATATATAAGTTTTTGCTGGAATACCCCTTTAATGGACTTTGTCCTTGCATGTGCTTCAGCTTGGACAAAGATGATGCTGCAGTCAGACAGGACTATATTCTGGATGGTATGGGGGCCATGATTTCGATAAAAGGCAGATACATTTTTTCATGAAGTATTTTAGAAAGATTAATGTTTTGCCAAGATGTACAACATATGAAAAGTTTGTGAATCTGACAGTGCCAACTCTTTGTCACGTTATGTAAATACACGCTCATGCACAAAATTGTTGGTACAATTAAAGACAGAAAAATAAACTGACAAAAGTAAGGGTAAAAAATGTAACTGAAAAGTAACTGATGAAAATCAAGCATTGCTTTTGGATTGTGGTTCAACAGAATAATTTTGAAAAACAAAATACTGAAAGTGGCCTAGACAAAAATAATGGTCCCCTGAAAGTGATATTTTGTTGTACAACCTTTTGAGGCAGTCACTGCTGTCGAATGATTTCTGTAACTCTCAATGAGACTTCTGCACTTGTCTAGAGATATCTTCGCCAACTCCTCATAAGATCCTGCTCCAGCTGTCTAAGGTGTGAAAGTGTCTTCTCCAGACTGCGTGTTTCAGCTCCTTCCACATATGTTCAAAAAGATTCAGATCAGGGCTCATTGAAGGCCACTTCAGAATTGTCTAATGTTTTGTTCTTTGCCATTCTTGAATGTTTTCAGCTATGTATTTTAAGTCACTTTTCTATTGGAGTACATAGTAAAAGCAGTTTTTTTGAAAAACACATTGTTTAATCACACATTGAATCATGCCAGTTTTTCTTATGGCCACATGAATAGGTGGGGAAGGTTGCAAAAAAAAAAAAGGGGGGGGGGGGTTTGCATGAGTTTTGGAAACAAATTATTTCATTGCATATTAAAAGTGGCAGTTTAAGCTAGCGGCACATAAATGGGAAGGAAAAAGAATTGGAAAAGGGGTTGTGTCCAAAAAAAATTCAAATGTTTGGTAAACCAAATATTTAGCAACAACACAGAGGAAAGAATACCCCTGCTATGTCTTTGCCCGTAAGCATATTTGCAGCACTGTGGGCTCTAGTCATGTTCCCAGGCCGAGAACAAGTAGGAACAGTCATGTGCCCAAGCCCAGCATTATCAAGGGAGAGTTGTCAATCTTCTCCATGGGATGTGTTGTTTCAGGAGATGTTGTCTCAGGAGGAAGCTATCATACTGAGGGTAGTAATGGCACTGTTAGAGATATCGAGTTGAGGTAGGGCCACAACATCTTAAAATGGCCCAGATGTAGGCCTGCTGATATTGTCAGCTAAGGAGCAGGTGATGACAACACTGCTGTATTTCAAGGCTCCAAAAGAAAGTCTTCAATAGGAGGGGCATGGTTTGGCGGTGGTGTGCATGCTAGCTCTTTATCTCTTCCACTCTGGTGGAAACAAGTAGTTAAACAGATTTATAAATTACTTTTATTAAAAAATCTTAATCCTTCCAGTAATTATTAGCTGCTGTATAAAACAAATAAAAATTTGTGAATTTCTTTTCTGTCTGACAACAATGCTCTCTACTGACACCTCTGTCCGTGTCAGGAACTGTCCAGATTAGAATCATATCCCCATAGAAAATTTCTCCTGCTCTGGACAGTTCCTCACACGGACAGAGGTGTCAGTAGAGAGCACTGTTGTCAGACAGAAAAGAACTTCACAAATTTCTCTGTAGTATATCTGTAGTATACAGCAGTTGATAAGTACTAGAAGGGTTAAGATTTTGAAATAGAAGGGATTTGAAAAAAAAAATCCACTGGAGTTCCCCTTTAATTTCTGCTAACTCTGTGAGGTCAGGCTTCAATGCCTGGGCTAAAATCTTTTTCATGAGCGATTCCAGCATCATAAATGCTTGAGTTAAGTGGTCTGCACACTCACTTGCTTGGTGTGAGTCCTTAGTGGCCTTGTTCAGCAAGGCAGTTGCAGACACCATCTTGGGAACTTCTATTAAAAATTCTTAATCCTTCCAGTACTTATTAGCGGCTATATACTACAGAGGAAATTATTTTCTTTCTGAGTGTCTTTTCTGTTATGACCACAGTGCTCTCTGCTTTCACCTTTGTCCATTTTAGGAACTGTCCAGAGCAGTATAGTTTGCTATGGGGATTTTCTCCTGCTCTTGACGGTTCCTGATATGAACAGAGGTGTCAGCAGAGAGCCCCGTGGTTGTGACAGAAAGGAAATCCAAAAAGAAAAGAATGCCCTCTGTTGTATAATAAGTACTGGAAGGATTAAGATTTTTTTATAGAAGTAATTTACAAATCTGTATAACTTTCTGGCACCAGTTGATAAAAAAAAAAAAAAGTTTTCCACCGGAGTACCCCTTTAATGCACCAGGGTGTAAATGAGTGCCCTGGAGTGTTCAGTTACTATCAAGCCAATGCAGGCGCTGCATTTGCTTTATAGGAGGTGAGGGAAGGCTACAAACAGTTGCTAAATACAGAAGACAATTGTGACTGTACAGAATGAAAATTAAGAAACTATGGGGGAGATTTATCAAAACCTGTGCAGAGGAAAATTTGTCCAGTTGCCCATAGCAACCAATCACATCGCTTCTTTCATTTTTCACAGGCCTTCATGAAAATGAAAGAAGCAAGCTTATTGGTTGCTATGGGCAACTGGGCAAGTTTTCCTCTGCACAGGTTTTGATAAATCTCCCCCTATATGAAAGGAAATTTCCTACTTGCATATTCCTAGTTTTCAAGCCCTATAGAAAAGTCCATTAAAAAAAGATCAACAAAAACAAAAAGACCACAAAAGTATGTCATCATCATTGTTTGAGGAATTTATCATTGACATTTGTTTGAGACATTTGACACTGATTTTACTTAAGTGCACACAATTTTTAACTTTTTTAATCCGCCTATGCCAACTTTACAAAAGTTGGTAGGGATTAGCAAAAAGGGGACAGGACCTTGCATGCTCACCTGCACAGAGGTGTAAGTTTTAACAGAACTGTATTCAGGAATCATTGGCAGCCAAAGATACTCCCAGATTTATTAACCCTTTGCCAAAAAATGTCATTTATGCAAGCTGAGTTTGCATCATACCCGCTTGGTCCCAACTGCTATCAGCAGCCAGGACCCTTGGCTAATGCAGGACATCGCCTTCAGACTGTTGTCCAGCATTAACCCTTTGCATGCTGCAATCAAATTTTACTATGACATTAAAAAGGCAAAAACTACTGCTGGTAGCTCATGGTCACTGATTGGGAAACTCGCCGGGAAATCACAATGTCCAGATCAGCTGTACGGACATATTATTTTCAAAGTCACCGGGTCATTGGAGACCCGTATGACCCATAATATCCGCAGATTGCCGGTCTGAATTGACCGACGATTTGTGGCGATCGCCAACATGGGGGGGTCTCAGTGCCCCCCCTCAGCGATGTGCCGGGATGCCTGCTGAATGATTTCAGCAGGCATCCCGGTCCGGTCCCCGACTAGCGGCGGGACCGGAATTCCCATGGGCCTAACTGTACGCCCTATGTCCTTAAGGACTCAGAATGCAGGGCTTATGCATACGCCCTGCATCCTGAAGAGGTTAATATAGCCCAGCAATATGCAGATACTGAGTAGTGGGCGTAGCTGGTTTTTCCGATTGGAACTATTTGTATTGCAAAGTCAAGAATTGCATATTTTTGTTGCTTTTTATACCAGAAAAAAAATAAAAATAAAAAGCGATCAAAAAGTCCCATCAAAACAAAAATGGTATCACTAAAAACTTAATGAAAAAATGAGACCTCACATGTCCCCGCCTACGCAAAAACAAAAAAGTTATAGGGGTCAGAAGAGGACAGTTTTAGACATACAAATTTTCACACAAAAATGTATAATTTTTTAAAAGTAGTTAAATAAAACAAAACCTAAATAAGATGGATATAGTTCTAATGGTATGGACATACAGAATAGATAAAACATGCCTTTGTACCGAAAAGTGCACTGCATAGAAACTGAAGCCCCAAAATTTGCTAACTTGCTTTTTTTTTTTCCAATTTCTCTCCACAAATATTATTATTATTTTTTTTCATTTTGCTGTAGATTTGGTGGTAAAATGAGTGATGTCATTTCAAAGTACAGTTAGTGGTGCTGTCAAATCCAAAAACTTTTTATATGTTGTTACTGAAGAAAATTAAAGACCTTTTGAAATATGGTTGTCCCAAAAAAATTTGAATATTTAAAAAAGAAAACAGCTCCTGAAAATCCCACCACTAGGGGGTCCCCATAGCTACTGGGACACTAACCAGTCCTGCATTAGCATCAGTTTGTGCATGAGTCATGGACAAGAGATGACTCATGGACAAGGCTGCATGAGCAGAGACACCAATCACCTCCCATCACCAAAATGAGGGACACGCCCCCTTTCACTGAGACTATTTCTAACATTGTGAGCTAATGACAAGAGGGCTTTTTATAATAAATATAGGTGATAGATGTGTCAAAATTAAATGTACATGGCCAGGATTAGGTACTGAGTTACATGTTAATGTTTTTTTATATTTTTTTGTAGGATCTGACGGGTACGCTTTAAAACCAGTTTATGAAACTCCAAACTTTGTAAATTCCTGATGTGTCAAACCAGCTTCACTGTTATCTGATCTTCCAAAATGCACAATGTTATCTGAGAACAGGAAACCACCAACATTTTAAATACACTGCTATGTTTGACCAGCCAATAAAATGTCATGTAACTAAAAACTTGAAAAATATGTGAAAATCTACGTATTTAGAAAGTATCCCATCTATTCATTGTTTCTGTAGAATATTGTAAAATAGTTTTTCTTTGAGTACAACTTTTCAGGTTATTTAGTGTTGAACTGACTGCCTATTTGGGATCTTATGTACATGTAAAGATATGTTTCACTTGCACCATATGTTATTATTTTGCTCAATTATTTAATTTTTTCCCCACAAACACTCTGCTGAATGAACTTCAAATTGACTTAGCTATGTAGACCTTGAATAGTTCTATCATTTAGTATATAAACACATACATTCATGCCACTTTGTGACCAAAGTGCCTCTTAAATGGGAACAACAATCAGCATGCGATCCCTGTCATGTTCCACTCAAACCAATATGTATATAATACAAGATGCTAAAGTGCTTCACTACTGAATAGAGTGCCCCATAGAAATCAATGAAAAGTTGTACCTGATGAATAAATGCTCTATGTAACTAATAATCACCAACTGACCAACACCAGTGAATAGAGGTGGCTTAAAACATCACTTTTAATATATATTCAATAAAAGTAGAAAGTACAATCAGTGCCGTTCCGTGCATGTACTCAATAATCTTTAATCCAAACTATAACTGCTAAAAGCAAATACAATTATATCCAAGCTAGGAGTGCTATACTGTAATACAAGCACATCCAACCATGAACAAAGTGTGCTACATCAAGGCACAATCTAGCTGATGTGACGAAACACTTGGGGTCACCCAGCAATTAATTACTCCTTCAGTCATCCAATGATGGCGACTGAGTCTCCCAACGCGTTTCTAGCGCCTGTTATGGCGGTGTCATCAGGGGAGATATTGACATAGGAGTCAATTAGAAATATAGACCGTCAGGGTATGTACCAACTGACCGGACTAAGTCAAGGGGCTGCAGCATGTAACCATACACAACACGCGGCAGCCTCTTAGCTATGGTACTTAGATATATAAAACATCAAAATAGGATTTTCTTTTAAAGTAAAAAGACCATATGATTATGTTACTTGAAGTCCAGCACCAACAGAGGCCTTTCCTGTAAAAGAAAAGAGCATATATGTAGACAAGTGGCCATATGAAGCTGATCTTGTTTATAAGTCAGCATTGCATTGCTTACTCACTTAACCACCTCCGATTGGCTGCCCTGCAAAACAAGAGAAACACAACCCCATTCAGTATTCCCTACGTTAAATCCACCTGTAGGGAAGGAATACTCCATATGGAGTGTACTCACTATTGTGTGACTTCAAGAAAGATTACCGGTGGCGCGCACTCCCGCAGTGGCGAAGAGGCCGGCTGACATCCAGCCCAGCGCGCTGCCGGGGAAGCCGGCGTCTGACGTTATATCCTGTGCGACCATTACCTCACGTCCGGCGCATCCGCCCCGCTTCCCAGGGCGACGCGTCCTAGGGCGGTGCTAAGTTATCTGCACTCGCCAGGCGTGTTAACCATTTGTGGTCCATACAGGACGTTCGCTCTCTTTATAACAGGTCAGTAAACTAACTTTGCTGGTATCTCTTAACATAGAACAATGCAATTATCCCGGTTGTCACTGAGGTCTGTCCATATATGAATAAGTAGGTGACAGGATTACTACAGTTCCCAAAAAGTTTGGAAAAAGGGGTTAGGGAGGTTGCATCTTTTCCCCTTAGAAAGGGGAGGGGCAATTGGTTAAGGTGGCGTATGGGGCAATCCAATTATTCATATAGAGAATTGAAGTAATCAACTGGGTGGAATATATTGAGTGTACCCTAGTGATTTTATATACGTGAGCGGGGGGAATACATGGCCCTTTGTGTAATTGCCACCCTAGTTGGCCCTCTCATCATAGCCCTATGCCTAGGCGGCTTCATCCCTAATGGATGGCCCCGCTCAGGAACCTCCTATACGCCCTAGCACTCCTAACCGCCTATTGGAGGGCTACCTGTAAGACCCACTAGGGTCTCCCCTATCTACCTAGGTCCTGATTATGTGCTTCGAAGGGCATATAAACATGCCCTAATGACCCCGCGAGAGACACTTCTGAGACCGAATAATAAAGTCAATACGGATAAGGAATTACGTATAATAGGTACCTTTGATAATGCGGCAATTGAGGTTCGGGAATCCCTGACAAGACATTGGGACATCTTGAAATTAGATAAAGACCTGGGAGAAGTTGTAGGTGAGAGACCTCTGATCACCTACCGTAAAGGGCGTAGTATAGGTGACACGGTGGTTAGGAGTCATCTGGCCCCGAGGAGGGGAGGGGCAAGTACATGGTTGGATGTATATGCACAGCCCTTGGGTTGCTATAAATGTGGCCATTGTAAGGCGTGTGCATATTTGGTTAAAACGAAAGAGGTGACGAGTGGCGTACGTGGTGGCAATCTTAAAATTAAGCAATTTATCAACTGTAGCTCGAGAGCTGTGATTTATTTGGCCCAATGCCCGTGTCCTACCTATTATGTAGGCAAAACACTACGAGAGCTGCGTAGACGTGTTCTTGAACATATTGGCGATATTCGTAACAATAGAGATACGCCCCTAGCCAAACATATGCGGGACTATCATGGTAATGACATGTACAGTGTTAGATTTAGGGGCATTGAGCATGTACATAGCTCTCCTAGAGGAGGTGATCTGGACCGTTTGCTACTCCAGAGGGAGTGCAAATGGATTCATAAGTTAAAAACCTATGCCCCCCATGGCCTGAATGAACAGATTAATTTTTCTTGTTTTCTGTAGGGATTTACTGGGTGGAAATATAATTGGAGGACCTAGGTAGATAGGGGAGACCCTAGTGGGTCTTACAGGTAGCCCTCCAATAGGCGGTTAGGAGTGCTAGGGCGTATAGGAGGTTCCTGAGCGGGGCCATCCATTAGGGATGAAGCCGCCTAGGCATAGGGCTATGATGAGAGGGCCAACTAGGGTGGCAATTACACAAAGGGCCATGTATTCCCCCCGCTCACGTATATAAAATCACTAGGGTACACTCAATATATTCCACCCAGTTGATTACTTCAATTCTCTATATGAATAATTGGATTGCCCCACACGCCACCTTAACCAATTGCCCCTCCCCTTTCTAAGGGGAAAAGATGCAACCTCCCTAACCCCTTTTTCCAAACTTTTTGGGAACTGTAGTAATCCTGTCACCTACTTATTCATATATGGACAGACCTCAGTGACAACCGGGATAATTGCATTGTTCTATGTTAAGAGATACCAGCAAAGTTAGTTTACTGACCTGTTATAAAGAGAGCGAACGTCCTGTATGGACCACAAATGGTTAACACGCCTGGCGAGTGCAGATAACTTAGCACCGCCCTAGGACGCGTCGCCCTGGGAAGCGGGGCGGATGCGCCGGACGTGAGGTAATGGTCGCACAGGATATAACGTCAGACGCCGGCTTCCCCGGCAGCGCGCTGGGCTGGATGTCAGCCGGCCTCTTCGCCACTGCGGGAGTGCGCGCCACCGGTAATCTTTCTTGAAGTCACACAATAGTGAGTACACTCCATATGGAGTATTCCTTCCCTACAGGTGGATTTAACGTAGGGAATACTGAATGGGGTTGTGTTTCTCTTGTTTTGCAGGGCAGCCAATCGGAGGTGGTTAAGTGAGTAAGCAATGCAATGCTGACTTATAAACAAGATCAGCTTCATATGGCCACTTGTCTACATATATGCTCTTTTCTTTTACAGGAAAGGCCTCTGTTGGTGCTGGACTTCAAGTAACATAATCATATGGTCTTTTTACTTTAAAAGAAAATCCTATTTTGATGTTTTATATATCTAAGTACCATAGCTAAGAGGCTGCCGCGTGTTGTGTATGGTTACATGCTGCAGCCCCTTGACTTAGTCCGGTCAGTTGGTACATACCCTGACGGTCTATATTTCTAATTGACTCCTATGTCAATATCTCCCCTGATGACACCGCCATAACAGGCGCTAGAAACGCTTTGGGAGACTCAGTCGCCATCATTGGATGACTGAAGGAGTAATTAATTGCTGGGTGACCCCAAGTGTTTCGTCACATCAGCTAGATTGTGCCTTGATGTAGCACACTTTGTTCATGGTTGGATGTGCTTGTATTACAGTATAGCACTCCTAGCTTGGATATAATTGTATTTGCTTTTAGCAGTTATAGTTTGGATTAAAGATTATTGAGTACATGCACGGAACGGCACTGATTGTACTTTCTACTTTTATTGAATATATATTAAAAGTGATGTTTTAAGCCACCTCTATTCACTGGTGTTGGTCAGTTGGTGATTATTAGTTACATTGATACTTGGCTAAGAGGTTTATTAAATCGGTCGTGTACAGGACCTTATTGGTGTGCAATTTATGGAATAAATGCTCTACTAAGTGGATGAGTATAACTACAATCACAACATATAATGTCACCATAAAAGCCATACCACTATTTTAAACATCAGATAAAAGATAAATAAATGCAAATAAAGAGAGGAATTTATCAAACCTGTGCATTCAAGGTAAAACTGTCGCAAGTGTTTTCACAATACAGATAATACACAATTTAACCCAAAAGACAATATACTCCCTACAAAAGCTGTCCCCTTTGAAGTATATAAATATGTTTGAACAATTTACTAAATGTGACTTTTTAAATAAGATGCACATTTTTGTGCAATATGACTCCAGTACAGAGCAAAGTTATCCTGCTCCCTATGTTTCTCCCTATGTTTATATACATACATACATAGCTATAGTTATCTTGAATGCAGTGACTCAACACAGCAATGCATTGTGTTGGGATATCCTAATGCATCAGAGATTATTATTATGTTGTTGTTGTTATTATTAATATTATTATTATTATTATTATTATTATTATTTTTATATATTATTATTAATTAATTTTTATTGCATGCTTGGTTCCAGTAATTGAGGGCTAATGTTATATTAGGTTTGTACAATATGTTGAATAACTTATCTCAACTTCAGGAGTGCAGTACAATCTCTTATCAGGGGCCAAGATGATGCTGGATATATCTATATATGTAGTTGTGAAATATGTATTAAATAATGTGAGATACTTTGATACATTTGACACACATAAGCAAGTTGAAAACAAGCACTTTAAAATAAATGAAATGCATTATAACAACCATAAATTATACATTTCCCCAAAAATGTTTTACATATCTGTCGTAAATACACATTTGCAGTAGATATACGGTATCTAAAACAAGTAGCAGATAGAATATGCAATTCAATTATGTAAAGTTCAAATTAAGTAATAGGATAACTATAAGGGGCCTCAGTACAAAAGCCTCATAGGACTATGGTTCAATCTTGAGAATAAAAAGAGAGTCAAGCAGATGTCAAACATCTAATTGTTCCAGTACCAACCGTGGGAGTTAAGCTGGGTAAAGATAGGCAACTGGCATTGAACAGGAGACAGAGACAGTGACAGTTCAAATGCAGTGCTTCCCCTGCTCTTTATTGGCAAAACCCAATGTACAATAAACAGCAATAAACACTGGCACAAGAAACAAAACCTGCTTGTCTAAGCACTAGCTACACATTTTAACTTGCCCTAATTATACACATGATTTACTAGCCACCTGGCAAAACAGCCTTTATATGTATTACCTAATACAAATGGCAGTTTTCCCAGGAGAGGCTAGCAGACCACAGGATTTTAACTCAAGTTTTTCAAAGGCATTTAGTGCTCTCTCACCTTCAAATCAGACTGATAAGGTGTATTCAGTGCATGTGCTGACCTGGGCCAGTCTGAAAACCAATTGTGGCACAGAAAGGGAATGAAAGGTACCACTACCAACCTGCCTTTCATTATATAAAAATCCAGGCCTGAGAAAAAAACTTCCCAAGTCTAAGCAAGCTCGCCAGGGATTTGATTATGTATTTAATATTTCCTAGATTCCCAATATCTCACCTAGTTTTCACTGGATGGATATTTTCTCATAAAAGGGGAAACAAAATTGTTGAGAAAAAGAATATAAAAAGCTATGTAAATTAGATTTCACCATGATCATACCAACTCACAGAATAAAAATAACATAATTTTTGCCATATAGTGAATGCCATTAAAAAAATGTTTAAATTTTTCAAAATATTTTGAAGTTTTTCCCATAAAATGTTGCATGAATCAACAAAGATTTACCACAAATATAAAGTACAATATGTCATGAAAAAACACTCTAAGGCTAAGTTTCCACTTTTTTTTTTGGCCATGGCATTTTCCTGCATTTGGCGTTTTTTTGGGGGCGTTTTTGTCTTTGAGTGGAAATTGCATTTTCGGCCCCTTTGGCGTTTTCTTCAAAGTTTCTTTGGTACCAAAAAAAGAAAAAGAAAAGGATGCAGTAATAGACAGATTGCCCCGGGTGTCACTTTGACACCCGATGGGATTGTCCCTTATATTGCAGAAATGCGGATCAGCTTTCTCCTGCACTCGCATCTCTGCTCTGTACTCTGGGCTGACCAGTGATGTGAAATTCATATCACTGATTCATATTTTCCACCCAGAGTGGTGATTGGCCAGATGGTGGCAGCCAATCACCGCTCTCAGCGGGAAATACGAATCAGTGATGTGAATTTCTATTTACATCACTGGCCAGCTGGAGTATAATGCAGAGATGCAGAGGGCAGGAGAAAGCTGCTTCACATCTCAGGGATGAAGGATGATTTTTTTGACTCCCATAGACTTCTTGGTGTTTTTTTCACTGAAATCTATAGCAGTCTACTCCCATAGACTGCTATAGATTTCAGTGAAAAAAACACCATAGGCTCAATATGCTGCAATTTTGAAAAACTGCCAAGGAGCTAAAAACGCTTAAAAATTTTAAAATGCAAAGTGGATTTTGGCATTTTGCGTTTTTCTATTGACTTGCAGCTAACATCTGGCCCCAGCATTTTTTCACTTAAGAAATACCATGGGGGCCATTTTGGCATTTGGCAAAGAAATGGCTTGGTCATTAACAAATAAATTGCCTTTTTTAACCTCTTACCAGGCTCCTTTCTTGTTCCCCTAAACTTTTCATTAAAAAAAATTAAAAATCTAAAAGCTATCTTGAGAGCTACATATTACAAATTACAAGTACCTCTTAAGAAAGGGAAACCAAAACGATCGTAGGGGTCGGGGCTCCGGTTGCTATCCCACATGGGTAAGATTTACTAGCCTTTGTATTACTTTCCTTGCTATCCATGTATGTGTTCCGTTTACATTTACATTTGCCCTTTATTGCTGCACATTTTCGTTTCTAAAAGCACTTGATATGACATATGATATGTAATATGTGCCATGATACCTGCATTTAGAAAAATAGTGATTATGAGAACACATGATTCTTATATGATTCATTTATACCTTGTTTTTTGCACAATGTGCTATGTAGTGTTTTAAGTGCATTTTCCACTGCTGAATGTACCTGTTTACAGACCAATTACTCTGGTCGATTCTATTTTGACACATTGCACTTTCTGGATAGTTTGTGGCTATCTTGATATAGCAAACCCTTTTAAAAGCCCCATTTTTCTGTACTGGCTGACCATTGCAGCACTTATCCAATTGCATACTATATGTTTTTTTTTAAATTGTTATTTCAAATAAAAATGTCTTTTTAACCTCATATCAGGTGTTAATATGAACTCTCTGCTCGATATGTATAATATTACAAAAAGAAGTCTATCTAAAGGGAGAGGGGAAGGAAAGAGGGATAATACGCAGGAGCAGACAGAGAGACTGCAGGGAAACTACATGGCTTACATAGTTTAAAGTGAGAATATCCTTTACCCCATTGCTTGTTCCAAAGCTTAGACTGCTCAGTACAGCATTATAATGTTCCATGCGCTACTACATCTTAGAGTGCTCTATAGCAAGGCAGGGGGATATAATAACAGCTTATCTACTATCTATTTTGTGATCATTTTATTATACAGTAAAATGTCTAACAAACAGGAGGAGGGAGGAGGGGTAAAAAGCTTTCATGAATAATTTGAGGTTCTATATTCTTTTTTCAAGCTAATGTAATATTTTTTACAAAAAAAAAAATATTATTTTTTCCTACAGTATATGCTTGCAAAGGATAAATGACTGAATTTGAAAAATGTCCAAAGTAAATATAGTTAGTAAATATTGTTACTATTATTATTATTGGTTTGTTTCTTTTTTTTTCTTTTTTCCATATTTTTTGCTGTTTATTTGCCATATCCCTCAATGTCTATGACAAATTTAAGAAATATGTTTTATATTTAGTTTGATTTTCCAATTCATGCCAATCATGCTCTACATTTTCATTTCTTGGCGAAAATAATTTTAGACTCATGCTGCATCTGTATCTATATAAATCCTTCTGAAAAGGACACTGAGAATGCATTTCTTACAGCTAGCTCTTTATTAACTAAATGGATCCTTAGCTTACCATGATTTAATCCCTTGGTTAAGCTTTCAATGCCAGAGTAAAATTTTCAAAATGTCTTTTGGAATTGCATATTACCACATTTGTATTTTATTACTAAGGAGCAGTATTGAAATTGTGTGAAATGATTTTGCAATGTACCCAGAGGGCCAAAAAGAACTGAGAGTAAAAGTAGATGTAGCTCGTGATGAAGTAATACATCTATACATTTCATATAATGATAGAAAGAAACCTTGATTAAAAGAATTGTTCAAAATGAAGACATAAAAAACTTGATTCTCAATATATATATATATATATATATATATATATATATATATATATATATATATATATATTTATATTTAGAGAATGTTGACTATTTTATATTCCAATCAATAAATAATTATATTTTACTGCATATATGAAAAAAAATCATCACCCATCAAGACAAGTCAAAAGGCAAAAAATGGTCCAACCAGCAACAATGTTAACTTAATGAGGTGATAACTCCATATACATTCAGGATCAGCATATTTCAATGTAACAAAGGACATAAATCTTCACAGGTGTGAATACACTCAGTAACTTGAAGCAGCTGGTGATAAGCAATCCAATCAGGCATACTGTCACTGAAAAGAGAGGTAATGCAGTTCAATTTCTAAAAGAAATAAAGTAAATGGAATATATTAAAATATAAAACAGTAGAGAGCAACTGGGGTTCAAATTAGCAAAGCGAAAGAGAACCAGAATTACAGCATTTTTGAATCTTAAGTATAGCAGTTTTTTATGGGAAAGATCTAAAATTGTATTTTTTTTTTTTTTTTTTTTGCACTGGTAAAGGGTGTTGTGTCTGATCATAATTTCAATGTAAAGCCCAAGTAATCAGGGCACAGGTGGGTGAGAAACTTCTTTTTTTATCAACATGTCACATTTTAGAACTATATAAAAAGTTTATCTATTTCCAGTAATTTCACAATGTTCCCCTACTGATTTGCATGGCTGCATGGTTCAATACACCTAAATGCATTTGCTTTACTTTAGACCAGACAGTGGTTTAGTTTTATTCCACACTATATATGAAGTAGCAGCATACTAACAGTAAATATCATATGAACTATGGTAAAAGATTCCAGCTGAACCACATGTTTTCTGAACAGTTATTAAAGCATCATGTAAACAAGTGTTTAAAGGGTACTCCCGTGAAAAACATATTTTTTTTTTAAATCAACTGGTGGCAGAAAGTTAAACAGATCTGTCAATTCCTTCTGTTTAAAAATTGTAATCCTTCCAGTACTTATCAGCTGCTGTATACTACAGAGGAAGTTATTTTCTTTTTGAATTTCTTTCCAGTCTGACCACCTCTGTTCATATCAGGAACTGTCTAGAGTAGGATAGGTTTGCTATGGGGATTTGCTCCTGCTTAATTCTGTTGTGTCAGCAGTATTCCAAGCATCCTTTTTATAAACCACTAGAAATTTCTAATGGGTAGACTTAAAGGGGTATTCCGCCCCTAGACATCTTATCCCCTATCCAAAGGATAGGGGATAAGATGTCAGATCGCCGCGGTCCCGCTGCTGGGGACCCCCGGGATCCCCGCTGCGGCACCGCGCTATCATTACAGCACAGAGCGAGTTCGCTCTGCACGTAATGATGGGCGGTACAGGAGCCGGAGCATCGTTACGTCACGGCTCCGCCCCTCGTGATGTCACGGTCCGCCCCTTTCAATACAAATCTATGGGAGGGGGCGTGGCGGTCGTCACGCCCCCTCCCATAGACTTGCATTAAGGGGACGGGCCGTGATGTCACGAGGGGCGGCGCCATGATGTCACGCTGCTCCGTCCCCCGTATCGCCCGTCATTACGCACAGAGCGAACTCGCTCTGTGCTGTAATGATAGCGCGGTGACTTGTATTGAAAGGGGCGGGCCGTGACATCACGAGGGGCGGAGCCGTGACGTAACGATGTTCCGGCCCCTGTACCGCCCATCATTACGTGCAGAGCGAACTCGCTCTGTGCTGTAATGATAGCGCGGTGCCGCAGCGGGGATCCCGGGGGTCCCCAGCAGCGGGACCGCAGCGATCTGACATCTTATCCCCTATCCTTTGGATAGGGGATAAGATGTCTAGGGGCGGAATACCCCTTTAACAGTCTTATTTAAATCAATGATTTAATTTAGGTCTAGAGTCCATGTCCTTGTCTTCTTCTCTGGCTTAGAAGTGATAAGAAAAGGCAACCCAAAACAGTTAGAGGGTAATACCTTTATTATGTAGGTTAAGAAGATCTTCATCTTGTTTAGAAAAGGTGATGTGTTTGGACAAGTTTAGGAATGTTCAGGAATGAGGAAAACAGTTATGGAAGGAAGTGGAAGCAGTAGGTACTTTGATCCTTGGAAGCACTTAGCTGTTCAGCCAAAATATATCTTATCTCCCTTGATTATTTTGTGGATCATTAGATACAATGGTTTTGAGGGCCACACCGGGTAAACCAACACTTTTCACTTGGCCTTTCTTGATCTTCTACAGTTCTGGAGACAACAAGTTTGGAATAGATTTAGGCACCCCAGTTATTAAGCACTGTCAAGTTGTGCCGCCTCCTCTGTTTAGATACTGTTTGTAAAAAAAATCAATCCTGTCAGAGAGGTATTGTAGGTTACTTTTTCGCCTGATGTCGGGTTGGACAAGGTTGGGAAAAAGATAATGTTAATATATTTTACATGTCTTTCCTTATTTCCTTAGTGAGATAGACTAAAGTATTCCACTTCTTGCCCTGGGCAGAGTGCCTTAGCAGCACTGCAGGTTATAACACAATGGCCCTCATTTACTATTGCAAACCCAATATGTTTTGTCGGGTTGTGTGCCAGATTCTGTCGCAATGCACCAGAAATTCTGTCTGCGCCAGAGTTTGCGCCAGAATTGAAAAAAACTAACTCTCCATTTTGCTAAGAAAACCCAAAAAGGGGTGTGGCTGTCAGGAAAAGGGGGTGTGGTCTCAGAAAAAGGGGAGTGTTCCCGAAATTTTCACAAAACCCAACATGTTTACTAAGGTTTCCATATAAAATGTGGTGGATTTGAGCTGAGGAAAACTGATACAGATCAGAGCTTGTGTAACAAAAGCAAAGTGTAGGGAAAGTGGAAAATGTAGGGAAACCTTAGTAAATACCGTGGAAAATAAATTTTAGGGAATTAAAACTCACAAAGAAACCTACACTCAACTCTTAGTGAATAAGGGCCAATGTGGGAACTGTGCAGAATTCTGGTTGAGTTGTAACCAACTTCCTTATTAGTATGACTAACCCAATTTCTCACACTGTCTCTTTGGACGGTGCTAATAAATAGTGAGCTGTGTCATTTAAGACCCTAACAAAATATAGCAGGAAGCCCTCTGGTGCTGATCATTAATGTATTGGACCCCTTATATCCAAAAGCAAGTAAAATAAGAAAACTGAATAGTTTTCAGTAGGACAAGAACGTGATATGTGATAAGGATGTATAATGTATTATCTATTGAATATGAAAAAGCAAAATTGTTTTATGAACCACAAGGCTGTGAACTATTGAGCACTTATATCATCAGCTATTTGCCGTTATCTGTATATGAGTAATTATGTGTCAATATCTGTATGATCTTCTATTATGAGTGGGCATATGCCAGTGAGATTGCACATATAAAGTAAATGCACACTGAGAGTCAATGAGTGTGCATATGCCAGTCTTATTTAATACTGAGAGTCCAAACACTAAAATAAATCTGAATGCAGCCACAGTTACAACATACAAGTGATGGTATGCAAATCCAATGAAGGGCTCAAGGCTAATCATTCTATCTTCCCAATAGGTAGCCCGATCACACCAAGGGGTAAAAACAAACAACTAATGTGCTGCATGAGTGCTATGTAAGGGCTCATTCACATTAACGTCAGTCATGCCCATTCTCAAATCCGTTCAAGCCTTTTGCAAATGGCTGTAAATAGATCCAATTGATGTCAATGGGATATTTTTTACAGTCCTTTGTCACCCATTTGTACTAGTTTGGTACCTATTCTGTTATTTTTAGTGGACAAAAGACGTTGCATGCATTATTTTTTTTTCTCCATCACAAAATGGGTTACAAACGGATATATACAATTTAACATTGAAGTCTATAGCAAACGGATGAGCCTGTATTGTCATCCATTTGCATTCATTTATTTTTAAAATCCTTCTCTGATCCAATATTACTTCTGAGCATGCTCAGAAGAGGTGTGAGGAGAGGAAGGAGCTTGGCCGGAAATGACGTAGGATGCCGGCGCGGCCTCACAACCCCTGGATCCCGAGAGTATAGGCTCTCCTGAGCCGGACCCCCTCTCCTCACTCCCTCCCCCTGCTGTCAGTGGTGCAGAAGTTGTGAAAATCCTGCTCCTGGGGAATGCGGCCAGAGGTTTGGACAGGCTGCGCTACAGCGGATTGTGCGGACTCCTGAGGAATGCGGCCAGAGGCTTGGACGGTCTGTGCTGCTGCAGACTGCGCTGTGTCTACTTACTGCCATCTGAGCATTGTTAGAGGAAACGGCCTCCGGAACTATTTGTTAGGTACCGCTTCAGCAAGGGTGAGTGAAACCTTATATTTCAAACCAAGCTTCAATATTTGCTGCTGTGTTAGGGGCTATACTATGTGTGGACTACATTGAAGGAAGAGTGTCTGACCTATATAAGTGAATAAAATAGTTAGCAAGCGGGGGAGAGGACAGCAGCTAAAAAGCAGGCTAAAGCCCTAGCAAAAGCATTGGCTATCCGGGAGCCTGTAGTTGCTGAAACTACTTTGGGGGGCTTGAGGAACACAGTGAGGAATTTGCAAATGAAAGTTTGAAAGCCTCACCCTCATTAGGGGAACATTAAAGCGCTTCTATTTTATAGTGGAAACAGGATCTCTGAGGGATATTGAAGTTACTTGACAGGCGGTGTTACATCCGAACATTTGTATAAATGATGAAAATTCTGGTCAATTAACATTATCAGCCTCTGTATGTCACTCGGGGGATATGGAGACCAGCCAAAATGCATTTGTTAGTGCAAAAAGAGACTATGCTACTTCTTGTATACAGGACAGGGAACCTACTTTAACCCCTTTAGGACCCAGGGTTTTGCTGTCTTTAAAAAATCATGATTCTTTCAATTTTGCACCTAAAAATCCATATGTAGTTTATTTTTTGCACCACAAATTCTACTTTGTAATGACATCAGTCATTTTACCCAAAAATCTATGGCGAAATGGAAAAAACAATAATTGTGAGACAAAATTGAAGAAAAAATGCCATTTTGTAAATTTCGGGGGCTTCCGTTTCTTCACAGTACATTTTTTGGTAAAAATGACACCTTCTCTTTGTTCTGTAGGTCCATGCGATTAAAATGTGACCCTACTTATGTAGGCGTGATTTTGTCATACTTCTGAAATCATTGTGAGTGGAGACAATGACAGTGGAGAAAATGTGCCAAACTTTGGCACAAAAAGACACTGCACCAAAGTTACGGGGGAAAAAACACGTAAATCCTTTGATAAATGCCCCCCTATGTCTATTGTTGCACTGCATCCAGATATCCCCTTAATTATGATTGAAGACTATAATAATGTAATAGATTCTGTCTTGGATAGATGCTCTCTCTGTAAAGTGGAAAACAAAGGTAAACTTACCCCATTTGGCAATCTGGTTAAAGTGGCGCATGAGATATCCAAGGGCTAGACAGTATTCATGTTGTTCAGCAACTTACTTTTCACTTTCAAGGATTGATCTGGCACTGGGTAATGATCTGATCATATCATATATAAAAGATATTTTTTATGAAACTAGAAAGAACCCTTTTGGATCATTCTCCATTGCAGGTAAAAATGATGGTGCAAAATGATAGTATGGGAAAGACTGTATGGAAGTTAAGCCCATATTGGCAAGCTATTTTGGATATCCATATTACAAAGGATGCAATCTCTGAATATTTTAAGCTAAATAACAACACTGCATTCACTCAAATTATATGGGATGCCATGAAGGCTTATCTTCATGGTATCTTCTTAAAATCCATTGTCTCGGAAAAACGCAGGGCTGCTTTGAATACTGATGCGTTATATGGCGCTATGAGCTCAGCGGAGATTTGTTTAATGGAAAACCCATCTAAACAGGCGGGGGAGTTATTGAAAAAAGCTCAGACTTATCTTAGACTACATCTCCTTGAAGCAGCTAATAATAGATGGACGATGAAAAACAGATAGCATATGCAGAATGGGAGGCAGCAGGGCACATGTTAGCTAATGTGATGAAAGCCCATGGACTCCCATCATATATATCGACTGTATTAGACCGAAATGGTATAGCAGTTAATGACAACACTGAGATATTAAATGTGTTTGTGGAATTCTATTCACTACTATACCAATCAAGATCTAAACAATCCTCCAAATATATGAGGGAATTCCTACAACAAGTAAAACTTCCCCAACTGTTGGAATTCAATCGTAATTTTCTAGAAGCAGAATTGTAGATAGGAGAACTAGAACAAGCAGTCAATACATCTTTTAACAAAGCACAAGGTATAGATGGTTTCCCAGTAGAGATCTACAGTATAAGAAATATGGAGATGTTCTGTTACTAAAACTAATGGATCTCTTTAATCAATCATTCTAGGATGGTTTTTTACCATCATCGATGAGGGAGGCTATTATTGTTGTTATATTAAAAAGGGAAAAGACCCTTTAATCTCCTTTTCTTATAGACCTATTTCTTTGTTGACCAGCTTCACGTCTAAATAAATTTATTGCAAAATTGATTCATCCAGATCAAACTGACTTTATCCCAACTAGATCTACATCAATAAATATTAGATATTTTTTTTTATATATATATATATATATATATATATATATATAATTGTTTATTTAGGAGAATTTTTCCATTTATAACATACAAAAAAAAATGGGAAATAAAATAAATAAAGAAGGATGTACAATAAATTCAGTTAAGATCGCATGAATACAATACATAAGGACCCAATGAAATGGCATTGTACATAAGAATAAGAGAAAACATTTTTTATAAAAATAAAGACTTTTTTTTTTTAAGCTTACAGGTGCCTCCGGACACACACAAAGATATAATGGGCTTGGCCCAAGATTTATCTCTTGGATTCAGATGCTATATAAAGATCCAATAGCTCGTATCAGGGTAAAAGGTAATCTCTGAGAGTTTTCCATTGTATCGCGGAACAAGGCAGTGGTGTCCCTTGTCTCCCTTGTTATTTGCGATTATAATGGAGCCCCTGGAGGAGTTTATTTGTGTTGCCTCAGGGAGAAAGGGGTTTCAATATGGAAACTATTTAAACAAGATCTAGCTATATGCGGACAATGCCTTATTGTTTCTGAACAATATGGGACCGTTACTTAAGGCTGTTATAGATGTGATTACCCGTTTTGGCAACTTCTCTGGGATTGCTATAAAATGGGATAAGTCGTATCTAATGCATCTGGATAGACTAGTCCCCCATATACTGGTAGATGAGAAACTAAAAATTGGACGTGTCACTCAGATTAAGTATCTGGGTATAGAAATATGAAGACATCTTCAATCTATGAATATGAAAAGTAACCCCCCTGTTGAACCTTTTAAGAACAAAAGTACTACATGGTGTAAAGTAAGTTTATCCCCAGTGGGAAGAACAAATCTCATTAAAATGATTCTGATGCCACAGCTGCTATGCTTTTTTACATAATTAACCAATCTGGTTATCTTTTGGCCTTTTCCAAAGAATCAATACCCAACTCCGTGATATGATTTGGGATGGGAGAAAACAAAAATAAAAACTAGAATATCTACAGTGCCCGTAACAAGACGGTGGGCTGGCTCTGTCCAACCCATGGTTGTATTTCCTCACAGCACAATGTCAGCATCTTGGGGGCTGGGATAATTTAGATGTTTTAAACTCTACTAGGGCTATCATATTAAGGGCACTCTCTGCTAATAATTTAACAATGGCCTTAGAGAAAAATGAATTTAAAAAGAAAAAACATTCTCTCCTCCCAACTTTCAATTTAATACACAAACTCTGGAACAAATTAAAACAAATCAGGGGAGTAGGGAAAAATAATAAATATATCCAATTATGGGATAATCAGGTTATTTTGTAAATAAATTGGAAGGGTTTCATAACTGGAAAGGGTGGGGAGCAATGGCTAAGAGATCTATTTAAATATGGCAGCTTTCGTTCCTTTTCAGATCTCCAGGAGGATTTCCACTTACCCCGTGAAGTGTTCTTCCAAAGATTTCCAGTTATGGCATGCGATTGCTGCTAAGCAAAAGCAAACACCATTTATTAGAACTAGTGAAGCAAATCTGGATTTAATATTAAAAGGAAATAAACAAGTGGGTTTTATTTCAAGAATATATCAATAATTAGCTATAAAAGGGTGGATGATACAATCAGTACCGGCATTTCATAGATGGCAATCAGAAGCAGGCGTTAACAGGGATCAGTGGAAATCCATCCTCAATAATGTTCCAAGTCAAGCTTTAGGGGAAGGGGCTAGATTGACACAATTATATATTCTTTATAGAACATACTGCCTTTTTGTTTAAAATTGGCTATGGAAAAGATGCAAAATGCCCTTTGCGTTTGTATGAGTCTGCAAATCTCATACATATGTTTTGGGACTGCCCATATAGTCAAACTTATTGGAAATGAATAATAGAATATATTGGGAATCAGTATCCCCATTGAATTGAAGACTTGTATACTGGGATATCTGGATAATTTACAGTTAGCAAACTATATTAAAATACCTATTGGGAGGCTATTATACAATGCTAAAAAGTTAATAGCCCAGTTTTGGAAGGATCTTAAACCCCCAACTAAAAAACACTTTATCAAGAAAATAGAGAAGGTGGTGGCATGAGAGAAGGCCCTATATTATAAAAGGGGTCCGGCAGGTAAATTTACTTTGATTTGGAAAAGGTGATTACATACACCTTGATGTTGGTACTGGATTTAAAGAGAAGGATGTTATAAACATTTTCTCTCCTTCCTTCTTTTCTTTTTATAATATTTGTTTTGTGGATGTTTCGGGACAGTAAAGTAAGTTGGGGTATTTTGCTAATATATAGTTCTTTGTTGTCAGAGTGTATTCTTAATTGATTTGCGATTGATTTATAATTAAAGTATTGTTTATATGTTTATTGGTGTGATATTCTGCAAGGAAATGTAATGAGCAATAAAAAGTAAAAAAAAAAAAAAAAAAAAGTTAAAAAAGAAATAAAAAAGAAGAAAAGGTGTGAGCAACCAATAAAGGAAAAAAAAGGATTAAAAACTCATGCAACAGGATGCCACTTAAAGGGGTACTCCGCCCCTAGACATCTTATCCCCTATCCAAAGGATAGGGGATAAGATGTCAGATCGCCACGGTCCCGCTGCTGGGGAGCCCCGGGATCTCTGCTGCGGCACTGCGCTATCATTACAGCACAGAGCGAGTTCACTCTGCACGTAATGATGGGCAATACAGGGGCCAGATAGGGGATAAGATGTCTAGGGGCAGATTACCCCTTTAATGGCATCCCTTTGCATCAGTTTGCATCCGTTTGCTAGTATAGTCCATTTAGCAACAATGATGGGAAAATAGCGGGATGGGAGAGAACGGCCATGTGAACCTAGCCTAAGGGACAACCGTTAGTGATCGTAACCACACCAACATTGAAGTAGACAGCTAAAGGACAAAAGGTGGCACAGTTAAATCACCATCTCTGCTGTCCTTCTCATTGGCTTCTTTATCCAGGACAGTAGTGCTGAAGTCCTGCAGAAAGTTGTGGGGATCTCACTGGATATAGTTTAAAAAGTATAGAATTGATTTTTCAACCTAAAATACCCTTTAGCTTATATTCTGAGACCTACAAGGTAGGATGTGCCAATGATTTG
The DNA here is from genome assembly GCF_029499605.1 of Hyla sarda. NCBI lineage: Eukaryota > Metazoa > Chordata > Amphibia > Anura > Hylidae > Hyla > Hyla sarda. Next base: position 149,727,595 of record NC_079190.1, on the reverse strand, counting down.
GAAAGGTATCACAATCTAATGTAAATGTATTTACAAACATTTTGCTAGTAAAATGTTCATATTTTCTAGAGTTCATCGCCTGTAGATAATCGATAATTTCCAGATGCATACAAATAAAGGCTGCCAAAGGATTCATCAGTAATGTGCAGCATGTGGCAAGAAGGGAGGACAACCCCATCTATAGAAAATGGCTCATAAAATATGGTTGGAGATCATATCATTGTTTGATATTCTAGCTATAACCAAACTTAGACATTTATTTCTGAAACCTATATGAATCATGGTTTCCCAAAATGCCATTGTATAGAATCCAATATGCCATATAGAATCCAAAGCTTTTCTGCAATCCAGAGACAGGATTGTCCTACCTCTCTAGCCTTTCTCCCTAAATTGTGTGTTCAGAAGTAACCAAAGTAAATTCGTAATAGTGGATTTACCCATTAGATAACCAATGTAATCTTTATTTAGAAATGTTATCACTTTTGATAATGTTACCACTTTGGCAAAGATTTCTACTTCTAAATGATTCCAATGAGCATCCGATAACTCTAGTAGTAAGGGACATAACATTTTATTTTATTTTTTTAAATAAAAGGCAAATTGTCTAAGCCGGTGATTTATTTGTAAGTGAACTGATCAACACCTCCATTTCCTTAAAAGCCATGGGAATCTCAAATTGTTTTATTTCCCCCTCATTACATTGCAACTTGGAAGCATAAAGAACCTTAAAATATAAAAGAATTGATCCAAAATAGCACAAGTTTCATTTATCACAATGCCATTAGACATTTTTATTGCTTCTATAAACTTGTCTCTCTCCAGAGAATGAAGAATTCTGGCCCAAGTCCTGCTGGATACATTTGTCCTATAATGGAATTTATAGTTATTCAGCGGAAGAGAATTCTGTGCAAAAGTAATTGAGAATTATTTTTTTTTAGCTATTTGCTATGTTTCAGATTTAAAATTTATGGGATCTATCATTTAGGTTTCTTATAAGCTCTAAGCATACAACCTTAAAAGGGTTAACACAAGATTACAATAGGTGATAATTGTTTGATCTATGGGGGTTTGACCATTGGAATCTACAGTTAGCAAAAGAATAAGTCTCATACTTTATATAGCAATCTTATAGAACCAAATCTTCATTCAAAAAAGAGCATTTTGGACCCCATTCTTGTGATCAGTGGGTGTCCCAGCAGTCACATCATTGTGTTCAGGATAAAAAACAAAAATATGGCAGGTGCACTGCTCAACAGGCTCAATCCTCTTACTTAATTACACTTTTTTGCAACCTTTGCATTGTTTTGATTGTGGAAATGTTTCAATTAATCAGTTATGGTTCATTGTTATCGCTCCAAGCTGTTTCATTGGATTCTTGAGATAAAATCACAGGTAATATGACGGTGACGACCATAGGGCCTCCGTCTTGAAAAGATTACATTGACTTTTTAAATTTAAGATTTATATATGATTTTCAAGTTTAATGTCCCAGTGTTTACTTTGAACTAATACTGTATGACCACAAAACCCAAACAAACAAGGAGTTACATGGCGAAACAATGACAGAGCCTAGAGGTGGCAGCAGCATGAGGAGATCATAATCTGGCAGAATGACACAGCCTGGAATTGGCGGCAGCAAGAGGAGACCATATAGTGGCTGAATGACACAGCCTGCAGCTCGCGGCAGCATCAGGAGACCATAGGGCCTCACAATCCCTAAGATTAAAAGATGAATTTTAAAATTTAAATTGAAGATTTATGGTAGCTAGTAGAAAGATTTAGGGTAGCTAGTAGAGATGAGCGAATCGAAGCTGACGAACCCGAATTTGTTGCGAATTTCATGAAAAGTTAGATTTGCAACGAATGTGAATATCGCCGCGATTCTGTCACGCAAATCGCTTAATTAAACTCCCTTTACTGCGGTCCAGGCTCTAGGGCATCTAAAATGGTGGATTCACATGTCAGTACATGGGGCAAGGAACAATGGGAATGCGGGAAGGCAAGGTGGAAAGGCAGGTAGGCAGGATGACCCTGAATCACATGCAGGATGCAGCCTATCAGCAGCCAGTCACCCCTGTGATGTCAAAGCCCTATATATTCGGCAGCCATTTTCCAGCTCGTCATTTCATTCATTACACTGCAGAGGAGAGGATGAACATCGCTGTGTGTGTGTTACACAGAAAAGCTTTTTTGCAGCAGCATTTAAACTCTTAGTCACCTCAGCCTTCTGTAGGACACAGAGCACAGAATTTTTGCACAGAAATGAATTCTTACTGCAGTGTTTAACCCCTCAGTCACTGTGAACAGCATTGTATTACAGAGAGGGGCAGAGAGCTGTGTTTTGCCTCAGCTGCAGAAATGTTTTCAGAGGAGGGAGAAATAATTTTTTAGGGCAAATCTACGTCTTTGTTACACAAAAACTGGTCTGCTGGTTATACTAGTCTGTAGATGGTATAATCCATACCCAGCAGTCCATTCCTAATAGTATTTGAGAGACAATCTTTTTGCATTTTTGGGTTTAGTACACAGTGACTGTGTGCTACAGCATTGTTGTATACTGCTGGTGTTGTGGTCATTTTTTTTTAGCATACTGTAGTGCATTTTTCTGTCCTCGTAAGTGCATACCACATACCTACATCTAAGTGGTGTACTAATTTGTACCTATTAATCTGTCAAGGGCCTATATACTGTGAAAGGAGAGCCAAAAGTAATCATTGGCTGGTGTTTTACTCAAATAATTTTTGAAGCGTACAGTAGCAAATTTTTCTGCCCTCATAGGTGCATATCACAATCCTATATCTAAGTGGTGTAAAATGTTGTACCTGTTAATCTGTCAAGGTCCTAAAATGTGTAGGTAATGTCCCAGGCCCAGCAGCATCAGTAAACCATATAGTGGCTGAATGACACAGCCTGCAGCTCACGGCAGCATGAGTAGAACATATAGTGGCTGAATGTCACAGCTTGGAGTTGGCAGCAGATGAGAAGACAATAGGGCTTCACAAACCCGGCATCTCGCAGCAGCATGAGGAAACCATAGGGTCTCCCAATCCCTAAGATTAATAGATGAATTTTTAAAATTACCTATTTTAAGCACTACCATAAAAATTTGTAGGAAATGTCACGGGCCCAGCAGCATCAGTAAACCATATAACAGCTGAATGACACAGCCTGGAGTTGGCGGCAGATAAGGAGACCATATAGTGGCTGAATGGCAGAGCCTGGAGTTGGCCGCAGCATAAGTAGAGCATAGAGGGGCTGAATGGCACAGCCTGTAGTTGGCAGAAACATGTGCAGACCATGTGGTGGGAGAATGAGACAGCCTGGAGGTGGCAGCAGCAGCATCGCAAGTCCTGAAAGTGACCCGGTGACAGAGTGTTGCGGTGGGTGGCAATACCAGTACCGGTGACGAAGGTGGGTGAAAAAAGGTTTGATGCGGAGGAATATTTGTAACTGGGGAGCAGCGCCTAAATCTTTTTTGCACTTTACATATTTGTGAAGTGTTGATGTGGCACCATGGTCAATCTACTCTGATGCATCAGAAATTGGTGGGTGGAAATCATGTCTGATCCATGTCTGATTCATCTTCAGAATGGTCAGTCTCTCCACATTTTTTCATGGATAGAAGAGTTCTCTTTGGGGTGACTATGGCCCCCGCCGCACTAAACACCCGCTCTGATGGCACACTACTGGCCGGGCAGGACAGCTTTTCCAGGACAAACTCTGCTAGTTGCGGCCACAAATCAAGTTTGGCTGCCCAGAAGTCCAGCGGATCTACAAGATGTGTTGGCATGGGCATGTCAAGGTATGCCACCACCTGCTGGTTCAGGTCTTGCTCCAGGTCTACCTGCTACTGATGAGTTACTTCACTATGCGGGGGAAGAAAGGTACTCACCAGCAACTGTAGACTCAGGCTGCTGCTGATGGAGCTAGTACTGCTCCTGCCACCCCACCCCTCCCCAGCAGCCATGGCAGTGGAAGGTGAGCGCAGAGGGCCCCCTGGGTCAGACCTGCCAGAGGATGGACAATGGCGCCGTTAGGCATCGGCCAACTGACTACATAGGATGTTTCTTTAGTAGGTCAGTTTATCCTCCCTCTCAGTGGGTGTAAAAAAGGCCCCCATTTTGTTACGGTAGCGAGGGTCCAATAATGTGGAGAGCTAGAAGTCATCCGGCTACCAAATGGTGACAATTTGGCGGTTACTACACAAGCAAGTGAGCATGCATTGTGCCATTTGTGCAAGTAACTCGGAGGGACTCCCTGCCTCCATCTCCACTGCATACTGCCATGGTGTGTCTGGGTCCTCTGTCTCATCTTCTAGTAACCTTCTAGCTCCTCTGGCTGCTCCTGCTCCTCCTCTCCTGTCAGATGACTAGAAAAACTGCTTATTTTGTGAAACTTAAACTATGCTCCACTGTGCCCCTCCCCCTCATCCTCCAGTTCAGCCCCCACAGGGCTCATGTAGCCATGAGATGTAGGCACCATGTCTCCATTGCCCGGACCAGCCACAGTTTCCAACACGTGTTGTAGGAATTGAAGCAGTGGAATGATGTTGTTCATCCCATAATCCTGGCGACTGACTAATAATATGGCTTTCTCAAAGGGCGTAAGCAAACAGCAGGTGTCATGTATGAGCTGCCACTGGTTGACATTGAAGTTAAATAGGGGAGTCCCCCTATTCGCTAGGATCTTCAAGAAATCGGTCCAACATGTGGAGGGTGGAATTCCAATGTGTGGTAACATTGCAAATAATACCATGTTGGGGGATACCGTTCTGATGCTGCAGCTGAAGGAGGGTGTGCTTTGCGGTGTAAGAGTGGTTGAAGTGCATGCAAAATTTCCTTCTCATTGTTAGGATGTCTTGCAGATGGGGGAAACACTTCAGAAACTGCTTGACAACCATATTGAACATGTGTGCCATACAGGGCGCCTGGCTCAGCCTTCCTTGTCACAGCGCAGACAAGATGTTCTTCCCGTTGTCAGTCACCATGGTTCCCATTTACAGTTTTCGTGTAGTAAACCATGCTCCGATTTCTTTATGAATTACTTTTAGCAGTTCCTCCCCTGTGTGACTCCGTACGCCAAGGCAAACCATGTAAAGAACAGCGTGGCACCACCATGCCCGGCACACATGGTATGCTGAAGGGGCAGTGAGACTTGTCTGTGCAGTGGAGGCTGAGGACACAGTGGAGGAGGAGGAGTTGGAGTCGCACACTGTCACAGGAGCAACGGCCAGAGAGCATGGAGGAGGATGCGGCATGACCTGTCCAAGTTGGTGTTGTGGCTGTGCAGGAACCACATTCACCCAGCCATAAAGGACATGTATTGTCCTGGACCAAAGTTACAGCTCCAGACATCAGTGCTGCCGTGCACTTTGGTACACACCGACAGGCTCAAGGACTGGGCCACCTTCTCTTCCACAAAATTGTGCAGGGCTGGTACTGCCTTGTTTGAAAAGAAATGACGGCACAAGCCATCAGTTCTCTGAAAGGTGCAGAGTCCACCACTTGAAAAGGGAACGACTGCAGCACCAGCAACTTGGACAGGAGCACATTCAGCATCTGCGCCGTTGGATGACTGGGCACATACTGTTGTCTCTTGGATATGGCTTTGCCGATGAATTGTTGACGGAATGACTGAAAAAAAGTAGGAGGAGCAGGAGCATCTGGAGCAACAGAAGGAGGGTATGAAACACAGCTCCCTTTGGCTGAGGTGGTGGGGCATTGGCTGGCTGAAAGAGGGAGCGGCATGACACTGGGTAATGCAGCAGGTTTGACCACTACATTGGAGCCACGGATCTCCCAGGCCGCTTTATGGTCTCACATCATATGTTGACGTAGGGCCATGGTGCCAACATTGGGACCCTTTTTTCCAATCCCCTTCTGGGAGGAGATCCTCCCTTCCGGGGAGCAATACCCTGTCTGTAACCCAATTAAAATATAACTTTTATTTTGGTTACTTAAAAGTCTAACTGTGGTTGTGAAACTTATATATGTTTAAAATTATCAGGAAAGGCAGTGTTTCATTTTGTATATGCCCACTTGGTGGTGCTGTATTGCTGGTGCAAGAGTTATCCAATTTCTCGCTGTGTGTAGTGAGTATATTACTCTACTGACACACAGTAACTCTGCACCCTTATTAAACACTGTCTTCCTGTCTAAAATCTAGATGCTTTGCTCTAACGTTTCGTTAGAAAACTAACTTCTTCAGAGAGCTGCCTACTATGGCGTTCACGTGCGGCACTACCTTTTATAACCCTGTATCGGCGCATCACTTCCGATGCGCCGAATGAGGTGTTTGGATCCAATCAGGGCTTGGTTGGCAATCTGTGTGTTCCGGCCGCCATTCGCGCGCATGCCCTGTCATTCTATGATCCCGGGCATCTCCTTGTCGCTATTGCGCACGCGCGTCCTCCCGCGCGTGCGCAGTATTTTCTGTCCCGTTCTCGGTGGAACGCAAGCTCCGTCTCCTGACACGCAGGTTCATTCTCTATTCTCTATATGCGCATTTGTCCCTGATCGGTCTCATTACTCATAGGGAGTGTTCTCTTCTTCATGTCCTTCATACATTTGAGCCTTCCTTGACTGTTCCTGGTGTACTATTATTTTCATATGTACATATGGTGGGTGATCTAAATATTTGAGACTTGATTACTTTCGTTCTCATTATAGGTTTTATTATACATCATTGGATCATTCCTTATAAAAAATTTATTTTGATTATTTTTATTTTTATGAGTCTTTTATTGTTGTAGTGATATTATCTTTCTTATGTTTATCATTATGTCTCATTTATTCCTTAATTACTATAATTCTGTTAGGTTAGATATATCTAATCCTTCTTGATTTTCATTTTGTGGGGTTTATTGAGTCATAATGTTTTATATGTCTATTTTTTATCCTTTTTGTTTTATAATTATTGTTGATTTTAAAGTTCACATATTATTTGTTGTTGTTGATTCCAGACTCACATCCTCCAAACTCATTCCTTGCATCCGTGGGTCCCCATCTTCTCCCAAGGTAATTATTGTATTTTTGTTTGTTTTCATATTTTAGTGTCCAGGGTCACTTTTTGTATGTATAGATTTTCAGGTTTCCATGTGTCTAGATGTAAAGATTCTCCTACTTATATATATCTATCACCATATGTTATCCTTTCCTCTTTCCTGTCATGTCGGCTAAAGTAAAGGTAGTTGCCAGCACGTGAAAGAAGTGTTCACAAATTCACAGGATAATCCCTATAATATTTTTTTATTTTTGTTGTTTCCAATATTTCCATATTCAGGCATCTTCCTCTTCATTCGAGGAAGGGTGTGAAGGAGAAGCCTTCATTCAATCCTCCGGGATTTTTACTGTTGAGGCGATAAATCCATTTCGCCTCCTCTTTAAGTAGAGTCTGATTTATATCTCCTTTTCTTGGGCCTATTTCATATTTCTCCAGACCCCAAAATTTTATCTCATCAAGCTTGTTATTGTGTTTTGTTCTCATGTGCCTCGCTATGGGGGTGTCCGTCCCTGTTCTGATTGTGCTGATATGTTTACTGATACGTTTTCTCAACTCTTGAATAGTTTTTCCAACATATAGTTTGGGGCATGTACATCTTGCTATATATATTACATTCCGGCTGCTGCAATTTATAAATTTCCTAATGTCATATTTTCTCCCATCCTGTGGATTAGTGAAATTCTTTGTCTTTGTCATGAATTTGCAGGAGGCACAGTGACCACAGGGATATGATCCCTGTGGGGGGGCCGTTAACCATGTCCCCGGTCTTGGCTCCTCTCTTTTTTCTTGGTGGTGGCTATGAACAAGTAGGTCTCGTAAATTCTTACCCCGTCTGTACGTAATACTTGGTCTTTCTGTTAACGTCTCATTCAGATCCGGATCTGATTTCAGAATCCTCCAGTATTTTGTCAGAATTGTCCTAACTTTTGAGGCATAGGCATCGTACGTGCCTATGCATCTGATGGTAGGTTTTCCAATCGGTACTTTCTTTGGTCCCAATATGGTTGCACGGTCACTTTGTTTTGCTCGATTATAGGCCTTTCTCATACATCTCTTCGGATACCCTCTTGCGGTAAATCTCTCCATTAGATTACTACTTTCTTTCTGGAAGGGGCCATCCTCTGAGCAATTGCGTTTTGCTCGAAGGTATTGACCCACTGGGATGCTTCGTTTCAGACTTTCAGGATGCCAGCTCTCCCAATGTAAAAAGCTGTTGGTCGAGGTTGGCTTTCTATAGATATCCGTTTGGATCCGCTGATTTCTATCTATATAGATAGTCAGGTCCAAGAAATTAATACTACGTCCCCCTGTCTCTGCCGTAAACTTCATGCCAATGTCATTGTTGTTAAGTTCATCTACAAACCTTCCAAACAGAGGCCCATCACCATCCCAAAAAATTAAAATATCATCTATGTATCTTCCCCAAAAAAGAATGTGCTCCGTGTATTGTGAAAAAACGTCACTAAAAACAATCGTGCTCTCCCACCACCCTAAAAATAAATTAGCAAAAGACGGTGCACAGGCTGTCCCCATGGCGGTGCCCCTCGTCTGTCGATAGAGGGCACCGCCAAAGAGAAAGTAATTGTGTGTCAGAATGAATTCAAGAAGTGTCAAGACTAATTGATTGTGTCTATGAAAATGTGTACTCCGTGTAGAGAGGAAAGTGTTCACCGCAGTGATCCCTAAATCATGTGCTATGTTGCTATACAGGCTCTCTACATCGAGGCTCATTAGAGAGGTATTCTTATTCACTGTCAAGTCATTTATTTTAAGGACTGTGTCCTTTGTGTCCTTTAAATGTGAGGGGAGGGAAGATACAAAGGGGGTAAGGATTTTGTCCACATACTGGCTTATTTTCTCCGTCAAATTGTTGTTGCCGGAGACTATGGGGCGGCCTTTGACTGGGTTTGTTGCTTTGTGTGTTTTTGGTAGGGCATAGAAAGTTGATATTGTAGGGTGAGTATTAAGTAGAAAGGTATATTCATCCTCTGACACTAATTGTTCATCCTTTGCTGACTTGAGGAGGGCCTGTAATTCGCTCAAAAAAGAGTCTGTTGGATCTCTGTCCAGGGGTTCATAGGTACTCCTATCTTCTAATAGTTTTAGAGCCATGAGAGTGTAGTCCTTTTTGTCCATGAGGACGATGTTGCCCCCCTTATCCGCGGGCTTTATGACAAGGTCATCATTGTCTCTTATGTTCTTCAGGGCCTTTTGTTCTGCTTGTGTTAAGTTAGAATAAACTAACCTTCTATCTGGTCTGATGGATTTAATTTCTTCTGTGACTAGATTAACAAACATCTCTATGTTAGAGTATTGGTTAAAGGTAGGTGTTATTTTGGACCTTGGTTTGAATTCTGTGAAGGGTGCTTTCAGGTGTATCTCATCTCCCTCATTTTCAGAGAGTAAGTCATGTAGGGCCTCCAAGGCTGCTGACTCCTTACTTCTTAATGCCGTCCCCTCTCTGTCATGCTCCTTATGCCATTTATGTAGCGCTAGCTTGCGTGCAAAGAGGTTAATGTCCTTCACCCATCCGAATTCATCGAACCGGGGTGTTGGTGTGAAGGACAGACCTCTTAGTAGAAGAGAGCGTTCAGAGTCTTCTAGTTGGTAGGACGATAGATTGATAATTTGCATATCCATTATTCGTGTATCTTCCAAGGGATTTTCTATGCCCATATTCGGGCTAGAATTGCTTATAGATTTACTCCCATTTGGGTTATTATCTGTTTCTCGTCTTACATCTTCATTAGGATGATTATCACTGTATTTTCTTAGTGTAGGCGGGGTGGTAGAGGGGGATGACTGGGTATCATTATGGCGGGGTGAGGGCCCCCTCCCGTCGTGTTTGATCCTATCTGGCCCATCTGACCTTGTCCTATCCCTAAAAAAGGGGAAGATGTTTGGGTTTGGCCCATTGGTTGTGTTGGATTTGGGAACATTCCTGGGTTTTGTATTCCTGTTCTTCCAGTCAAAACTGTATTGGCAACCTGAGTGTTTCCTGTCGTAGTAATAATCAGATTTTGGGAATTGGTTGGTGGTATTTGGGTAAGTTGTGTCTGCGGGTAAGGAGGCATCATCCCAGGGGTAGCATATGTTGTATAATTGGACCCAGGTATAGAGGATTGCATAGATGGTCTTATATTGTTGCATGTTGTATTTATTGTCTGAGATCTATTCGGTGGTGGTTTTTTATGGGGGGGCTTATTGCCCGCTCCCCTATATCTACCACCTTGATACTTCCTTTTTGTACCTGAGTCCGATATGCTTCCTGAGTCGGATTGTATCTCCTCGGTGCCTGAGGTGTCTGATTCTGCTGCAGATGGTCCTCTAGGGGCTCTCCACGTCTCCCTGGCTCTCTGTTTCTCCTTATATGTGTATACTCTGTTCGTTGCAAAGTCCGTGAAATCACGGATATATTTGTTATGTTTTCTTTCTTTTAATTCACTCCTATATGCTTCTAGATTTTTTTGTAATTTGTTTTCGAGGTTGCCAAACTCAGGGTTATTGGAGAAATTTTGGATTTGTTGTATTTCTGACTCCAGTTGTTTTGTAATTTTTTCCAAGTAGTTCCGTTCGTACTCTAACAGGTAATTAATTAGTCTTAGGGAGTTTACAGTTTGTAGGGTTTCCCACCCTCTAATGAAGACCTCGTCCTCTTTGTGCGCTTGCGGGATAAGGGGTGATCTCAATCCCCTATATACTATTCTTTGTTGGTAATAAGTATCTAAGCTTGCTACTTCCCACCATGAGCGGGTATATTGTTTGTAAGTCTTATTCAGATTTCTAAATGCTTGTGAGATATCTACTTGATTTAATGGTAGACTATTCGTGGAGAATACAAATGTAGCTTCATTCGTGGAGGTATTACCATTGATAGCCTGTGATAAGAAGCCAGACATTCTGACTTAATTTTTGGGACAAAAAGGCAATTTTAGTTGCCTATTAGTTAAATCCAACACCAGTAGTCCCATTGGGTTATGGGTTCAATAGTCAATTTTCCAATCCCCTTCTGGGAGGAGATCCTCCCTTCCGGGGAGCAATACCCTGTCTGTAACCCAATTAAAATATAACTTTTATTTTGGTTACTTAAAAGTCTAACTGTGGTTGTGAAACTTATATATGTTTAAAATTATCAGGAAAGGCAGTGTTTCATTTTGTATATGCCCACTTGGTGGTGCTGTATTGCTGGTGCAAGAGTTATCCAATTTCTCGCTGTGTGTAGTGAGTATATTACTCTACTGACACACAGTAACTCTGCACCCTTATTAAACACTGTCTTCCTGTCTAAAATCTAGATGCTTTGCTCTAACGTTTCGTTAGAAAACTAACTTCTTCAGAGAGCTGCCTACTATGGCGTTCACGTGCGGCACTACCTTTTATAACCCTGTATCGGCGCATCACTTCCGATGCGCCGAATGAGGTGTTTGGATCCAATCAGGGCTTGGTTGGCAATCTGTGTGTTCCGGCCGCCATTCGCGCGCATGCCCTGTCATTCTATGATCCCGGGCATCTCCTTGTCGCTATTGCGCACGCGCGTCCTCCCGCGCGTGCGCAGTATTTTCTGTCCCGTTCTCGGTGGAACGCAAGCTCCGTCTCCTGACACGCAGGTTCATTCTCTATTCTCTATATGCGCATTTGTCCCTGATCGGTCTCATTACTCATAGGGAGTGTTCTCTTCTTCATGTCCTTCATACATTTGAGCCTTCCTTGACTGTTCCTGGTGTACTATTATTTTCATATGTACATATGGTGGGTGATCTAAATATTTGAGACTTGATTACTTTCGTTCTCATTATAGGTTTTATTATACATCATTGGATCATTCCTTATAAAAAATTTATTTTGATTATTTTTATTTTTATGAGTCTTTTATTGTTGTAGTGATATTATCTTTCTTATGTTTATCATTATGTCTCATTTATTCCTTAATTACTATAATTCTGTTAGGTTAGATATATCTAATCCTTCTTGATTTTCATTTTGTGGGGTTTATTGAGTCATAATGTTTTATATGTCTATTTTTTATCCTTTTTGTTTTATAATTATTGTTGATTTTAAAGTTCACATATTATTTGTTGTTGTTGATTCCAGACTCACATCCTCCAAACTCATTCCTTGCATCCGTGGGTCCCCATCTTCTCCCAAGGTAATTATTGTATTTTTGTTTGTTTTCATATTTTAGTGTCCAGGGTCACTTTTTGTATGTATAGATTTTCAGGTTTCCATGTGTCTAGATGTAAAGATTCTCCTACTTATATATATCTATCACCATATGGGACCCTGGCCATGCTTCACCTTCTGCCGACACATCTTGCATGTGGCTATGTTAACCTCCTCTGGATGCTTGATGAAAAACTGCCACACCGCCGAGTAGCTGATTTTCTCACCAACAGTCCGCACTAAATGACTGCTACTGTTGCCGTCTCCAGGAACCCCTGTTCCATTACCCCTTGGGAAGGTAGGCTGCAGCGAAGCAGGTGGCCTCCCCCGGGCATGTTTGGCACCATAATTTCCACGTCTGCAACCATGCTGTCTGCCAACCATGCTACTACCTTTTTGGCTCAGCTGCTGCCTCACGGGCCACCTGCAACCCTCTTCTCCTGATGATGATGAAGACCCTTCTGCACCCGGCTCCCAATTTCGATCGGCTTCATCATCATCAACAAGTGTCTGCACATCACTGATGTCCTCCTCAGGTTCTTCAATAGTGTCTGCTTCGGGACCCTGAATCCTGGCAACACCGCCTCCCTCGTCACTCTACTCATCACTATTTGCCCGATTAGTGGAGGAAGCAGCGGATGTTTCCTCCACTTCTTGGTTGGGCGGTAGCTTCTGACAGTCCTCTATTAGATTGTCCTCACTGAATAGTGGAGCTAAACCTACCGCAGAATATACTTCTTTAGGGGAGGAAATAGCATAGGACAGAGGCAATGGGAGGGCAGGGACTGCTCCAGCGCCATGCCAACTGAGGGTTGTGCCTGAGGAACCCACCGACTGTTGACTGGGAGTATCACATGTGATGAAGTGGATGACCGTGTTAACCATTTTATGATGGCAGATGGGTTGCTGATTGAGACACGACCGCTAGTCACTAGTCTGCTGTGACCTTTTCCTGATGAATTTAGGCCTCTGCAACTCCTCTGTGCACGTCCTGGCATTTTTTTTGCCTGATATACTTAGTGCGTATATGAGGGGAGTACAATATGCTTCACTATGCTTAAAACAGTATTTGTCTAGAACAGCAGCAGGTGTGTACTTGTGGCTGTCCTTTCACAGTATCTAGGCCCTTGACAGATTAACAGGTACAAAATAGTACACTACTTAGATGTAGGTATGTGATATGCACTTCTGAGGGCAGAAAAATGTGCTATAGTACGCTTAAAAAAACGTATTTTAGTAAAACACCAGCCGGTGATTACTTTACTCTGGCCTTTCACAGTATCTAGGCCATTGACAGATTAACAGGTACAAAATAGTACACTACTTAGATGTAAGTATGTGGAATGCACTTATAAGGGCAGAAAAATGCGCTACAGTAGGCTTACATAGTAACATAGTTCATAAGGTTGAAAAAAGACCAGAGTCCATCTAGTTCAACCTATATCCCTAATGAGTCCCTACTGAGTTGATCCAGGGGAAGGCAACAACCCCTCATACTAGAGGTAAAATTTCCTTCCCGACTCTAAATATGGCAGAATAAATCTCTGGATCTACATGCTGTCCCTAAATATCTAGTATACATAACCATCAATGTTATTCTTCGCTAAAAATGCTTCCAGACCCCTTTTGAACTCTTTTACAGAGTTCACCATGACCACCTCCTCTGGGAGAGAATTCTACAGTCTCACTACTCACACAGTAAAGAACCTCCGTTTGTGGTGGTGTAGAAACCTTCTTTCTTCTAAACGTAGAGGATGCCCCCTTGTTATAGATACAGGCCTGGGTATAAATAGATCATGGGAGATATCTCTATACTGCCCGCTGATATATTTAAACATAGTTATTAGGGCATATATGCCCCCTATTGATGTACACCATGATTTTATTTGTCTTGGCAGCAGCTGCCCAACACTGGTCACTACAGCTAAGTTTACTATTAACTAAGACCCCTAAGTCCTTTTCCACATCAGTCGTCCCAAGTGTTCTCCCATTTACTATATAACCCTGTGCCGGATTTTTCCTCCCCATATGCATTACTTTACATTTATCAGTGTTAAACCTCATCTGCCACCTCTCAGCCCAAACCTCCAAACTATCCAGATGCATTTGTAAAAATGCTCTGTCCTCTATAGTGTTTACCTCTGCAGAGTTTAGTATCATCTGCAAAGATTGCTACTTTACTATTCAACCCCTCTACAAGGTCATTAATAAATGTATTAAATAGAACAGGACCCAAGACTGACCCCTGTGGTACCCCACTAGTAACAGTCATTCAATCAGAATAAGTACCATTAATAGCCACAGTCTGTTTTCTATCACTGAGCCAGTTACTTACCCACTTACACACATTCTCCCCCAGCACAATCCCTCTCATTTTATGCATCAATCTTTTTTGTGACACCGTATCAAATGCTTTGGAAAAATCCAGATATATGACATCCAGCGATTGCCCCATGTCCACTCTGGAGCTCAACTCCTCATAAAAGCTGATCAGGTTAGTTTGACAGGACCAATCCCTCATAAAGCCATGCTGATATGGTGTCATACATTTATTTTTATCAATATACTCCAAAATAGCATCTCTTAGAAAACCCTCAAACAATTTACATACAACGGAGGTTAAACTACCAGGTTTGTAATTCCCGGGGTCCCCTTTTTAAATATTGGCACCACATTTGCAATGCGCCAGTCCTGGAGAACGGTCCCTGTTACTATAGAGTCCCTGAATATTAAAAATAGAGTTCTGTCTATTACAATACTTAATTCCTTTAGAACTCGGGGTGAATGCCATCTGGACCTGGTGAATTGTCTATTTTAATTTAAAGGGTACCTCTCATCAAAAAAACTTTTGATATATTATAGATTAATGTATGCAGAATAACTTTACAATTGCATGTTATTAAAAAAATATGCTTCTTTCTATTTAATTTTCCACTTAGAAGAAATGACCACTAGGGGTCTCCCTACAAGTCCTGGCAGCAAGCATGTCAGACACATGCTGGAGTCCTAAACACTACGAGCTGCCAGTCTGCTTTGTTCACAAAGGAGAACACTCAGAGCTGCCAGTCTGCTTTTTTCACAGCCTGTTTGGCTGTGAACAAAGCAGGCTGGCAGCTCTGAGTGTTTAGGACTCCAGCATGAGTCAGAAATGCTTGCTGACAGGACTGATCGGGAAAAATACAATAGAAAGAAGCATATTTTTCATTAAGATGCTATTGGAAAGTTATTCAACATTCATTAATCTAAAATATATCAAAAGTTTATTTGATGAGAGATACCCTTTAAAAAACATATTTTAGTAAAACACCAACCGGTGATTACTTTTCCCTGGCCTTTCACAGTATCTAAGCCCTTGAGAGCTTAACAGGTACAAACTAGTATACTACTTAGATGTAGATATGTAGTATACACATATGAGGGCAAAAAAATGTGCTACAGTACACTTAAAAAAAGGTATTTTTGCACAACACCAGCTGTACACAACAGTTCTGCAGCACACAAAAGCTGTGTACTAAACCCAAAATTGCACTCTGTCAAAGACTATTAGGAATGGACTGCTGGGTATTAGTGATGAGCGGCATAGGCCATATTCGAATTCACAATATTTCACAAATATATGGACAAAAATTCGTCATAACGTCGCAAAATTCGCATATTCGTTATATTCGTTTTTTTGCGCATATGCAAAAATTGAGCCCTCCCTTCTTTATTGAAATAGGGAACTAGGACTAGTGCATTAATTCTGTGATTTTTTGCCTATTGAAATCAATAGGCTCATTGTGGTCTATGTGGATCTCATGGCATATAAAACAGTGTCTCGTCAGCGCAGTGGAATGGGAGCCCACCACTGGTTCAAATCCTGGGGTGGGACGCAGTGTTGTGGTTAAACTTTTCTTTCCTGGAAAAGCTGCTGACTTGCCCATAGCAACCAATCAGATTGCTTCTTTCATTTTTGCAAAAGCCTCTGAAAAATGAAAGAAGTGATCTGATTGGTTGCTATGGGCAAATCAGAAACTTTTCCTCTGGACAGGTTTTCATAAATCTCCCTCTAAGAGTTGTGCAGTTGCCCATAGCAACCAATAAGATTGCTTCTTTCATTTTTGAAAAGGCCTCTGAAAAATGGGGGAAGCAATTTGATTGGTTGCTATGGGCAACTCAGAAAGTTTTCCTCTGAACAGGTTTTAATAAATCTCCCTCCATGGAGGAGATTCATCAAAACCAGTGTAGAGGAAGAGTTGTGCAGTTTCCCATAGCAACCAATCAGATTGCTTCTTTCATTTTTGAAAAGGCCTCTCAAAAATGAAGGAAGCAATCTGATTGGTTGCTATGGGCAACTCAGAAACTTTTCGAGGAAAGTAAGGTTTAACCACAACACTGTACCACCCCGGGACTTGAACCAGTGGTGGTCTCCCATTCCACAGTGCTGCCGAGACGGTCCTGCTTATCTTACTGTTTCACATGCCGTGAGATCCCCATCGCCCACAATGGGCCTATTGCTTTCAATGGGCAAAAAATCACAGAGTTAATGCACTAGTCCTAGTTCCCTATACCATTAAAAAAGGGAGGGCTCAATATTCGCGAATATATTCAGTCTGACCACAGTGTTCTCTGCTGACACCTCTTTCCATGTCAGGAACTGTCCAGAGCAGGAGAGGTTTGCTATGGGTTAACTCTCCTGTGTCAGGAACAGGAAAGTTTCTGACACAGACAGAGGTGTCAGCAGAGAGCAGTGTGGTCAGACAGAAAAGAAAAACTCAACTTCCTGTGGAGCATATAGCAGCAGATAAGTACTAGAAGGATTAAGATTTTTTTTTTAAATGAAAGTAATTTAAAAATCTGTTTAACATTCTTGAGCCAGTTGATATGAAAAAAATAGCAAACAGAATATAAAGTTTATATTATTAATTAATAGTTTATGTTTATCAATTAACAAAGATTGCTATGAACAAAAGACAGCAGAATATTAAAAACCTGAAAGTAAAAATGAGCTCATACATAATAAATGAAAAAAAATAGGTTGTGTTATGGTTTTTGAACAAGTATTTGTAGGATGTGTGTCTGCAGCCTCAGTGATATCAATCCCAGATGCAGAGAAATAAGCTTTGTATCTTTGAAGTCTCCCCTGAAGCCATAGGTGAATACACTTAGGGGAGGATGTTTGAAAGGCATTGGATTTTATATCCCATGGTGCAAAATAGGATTATGTTGATTCTGTGGAGAGAGGGCAGAACTGAACAAAGTTACGTTAATGCAATGATGCTGAGCATCACTTCTCCAAGATATTCTCAGAGACGGAATGACCTGTGTCAGGGATAGATTGACATTCATGGCCATGTGCTAAATGTCAGAAAGGAAATAATTGGCTGACACCGGAAAGTGATCAAATAATCAAATAAAGACACCAAAGCAACTGCTAGTTCTATCGTCATTAGCATTTTTCCCCTGAGGCTACAATGTTGGTGAAACATGTTAGGAAGCTAATAGCCTTTAGCTTTAAATAACTGATGTTGAATAAGAGCCTGGTGGGGAGACAGAAAAATATCAGCATTTTTTTTCTGTTAGAACAGGAATGAGACTAAGCTCAGGTTGCCCCCTGTCAACATTTTGCAGGGCTACAACAGCAAGTGAAGATCTAGTTTGCTCCCTTCCTTCAGTCTATAGTAAGTCTATAGTAACAATAATAAGATACATTTCATGTATTAAAGCTAAAATATCAATAATTGTACAGTTACTACAAGTAGTATGTAAATTTATAATAAAAACACTGACACAGTTGTGTTATAAAATGTGTGAAAAGTGAATGATTTAATATTTTGACAACTCACTGATTATAATTAGAGATGAGCGAATCGCATCGGACAAAGTCAATTTCATTCCGAATTTCATGAAAATTTGATTCGGACCGAATCAGAACTTTGACTCAATTCAAAATAACAAATTTCTTCATTAGCGACACCCCTGCAATCGTCCTGTATAATGTATGGATGCGAGCAGCTTTCTCCTGCACTCACATCTTTGCAATAAATAGGACGATCGCAGCGGGTGTCAGGAGTGACACCATCTGTGATCTGTCCTTAACTGCAGGCACTACTGCTCCCAACATGGAGCACACTCTGCTCCATGCTGGGAGCTGTAGTACCTGCATTAATGGACACATTGCAGCGGGTGTCACTTCTGACACCCGATGCGATCGTCCTGTATATTGTATAGATGCAGGCGCCCAGCCGCTCTTCTCTGGTCCCACTGTAGTATGAGTATATGTCGTATATATACCTATTATTCATATTTCCCGCAGAGAGCTGTGAGTGGCTGGAACCCTCTGGTCAATCACAGCTCTCTGTGGGAAATATGAATAAGTGATGTGAATTCTATTCACATCACTGGCTGTCCAGAGTATAGTGCAGAGATGCGAGCACAGGAGTAAGCCGCTCCATCTCTGTAATAGATAGGACAATTGCATTGGGTGTCAGGAGTCACCCGGGGTGATCTGTCTATTAGTATAGGTACTACAGCTCGCATCATGGAACAGTCTGTTCCATGCTGGGAGTGGTAGTACTACCTTAAATATGTAAAAAAAATAGAGAAAAATTGTGAAACACACATACACACACTTTCTTAACCCCTTAAGTACGCAGCTCATTTTCACCTTAAGGACGCAGACCCTTTTTGCAAATCTGATCACTGTCTCCTTAAGCATTAACAACTCTGGGATGCTTTTACTTTTCATTGTGATTCCGAGATTGTTTTTTGGTGACATATTCTACTTCATGTTAGTGGTAAATTTTCGTCGATACTTGCATAACTTCTTGGTAAAAAATTCAAAAATTTTATGAAAAATTTTAAAATGTTGCATTTTTTTTTAACTTTGAAACTCTCTGCTTATAACGAAAATGGGCATCCCAAATAAATAATGTATTGATTCAATTTCACATATACAATATGTCTACTTTATGTTTTCATCATAAAGTTGACAAGCTTTCACTTTTGGAAGACATCAGAGGGCTTCAAAGTTCAGCAGCAGTTTTCCAATTTTTCACAATACTGTCAAAATCGGAATTTTTCAGGGACCAGTTCACTTTTGAACTGGATTTGAAGGGCCTTCATATTAGAAATATCCCATAAAGGGCAACATTATGAAAACTGCACCCCTCAAAGTATTCAAAATGACATTAAGTAAGTGTGTTAACCCTTTAGGTGTTTCACAGGAATAGCAGCAAAGTGAAGGAGAAAATTCTAAATCTTCATTTTTTACACTTGCATGTTCTTGTAGACCCAGTTTTTGAATTTTTACAAGGGGTAAAAGGAGAAAAATCTTCCTAAACTTTGTAACCCAATTTCTCTCGAGTAAGGAAATACCTCATATATGTATGTCAAGTGCTCTGTGCGCACTAGAGGGCTCAGAAGGGTAGGAGCGACAATGGGATTTTGAAGAGTGAGTTTTTCTGAAATGGTTTTTGGGGTGCATGTTACATTTAGGAAGCCCCTGTGGTGCCAAAAAAAAAAAAAAAACTTATGGCATACTATTTTGGAAACTACACCCCTCAAGGAATGTAACAAGCGGTACAGTGTGCCTCCTTCTGTTACTAAACTCCCAGCATGCCTGGACAGTCAGTGGCTGTCCAAAAATACTGGGAGTTCTGTTTTGGAAACACTGCCATACAATACGTTTTTCGTTTTTATTGGGGGGATAGTGTAAGGGGTGTATATGTAGTGTTTTACCCTTTATTTTGTGTTAGTCTAGTGTAGTGTCTTTAGGGTACATTCATACAGGCAAGGGTTTACTGTGAGTTTCCGGCTAGGAATTTGTGCTGCGGCGGAAAATTTGAAGCAGGAAACTCACTGTAAACCCACCTGTGTAAATGTACCATGTACATTCTAGACATGTGCAATTCGTTTCGTAACGAACACGGAACAAAACTAATTTTCCCGTTTTCGGATGTTCGTTACGAAATGAATGCACGGAAAAAAAATTACAAAATCCCGAAAAAGCATACGAATATACAAATGCATTCGTTAACTAACGCATAACGAATATGCATGTTAACGAACAACGAATGCATTCGTTATCAGTATACCGAATGTCGGGGCCATTCATCAACTGCTATCCGGCAGCGCATAATGCTTAAAGGGTACCTCTCATCAAAAAAACTTTTGATGTATTATAGATTAATGTATGCAGAATAACTTTACATTTGCATGTTATTAAAAAATATGCTTCTTTCTATTTAATTTTCCACTTTGAAGAAATGACCACTAGGGGTCTCCCTACCAGTCCTGGCAGCAAGCATTTCAGACTCATGCTGGAGTCCTAAACACTACGAACTGCCAGTCTGCTTTGTTTACAAAGGAGAACACTCAGAGCTGCCAGCCTGCTTTGTTCACAGCCTGTTTGGCAGTGAACAAAGCAGGCTGGCAGCTCTGAGTGTTTAGGAATGCTTGCTGACAGGTCTGATGGGGAAAAATACAATAGAAAGAAGCATATTTTTCATTAACAACTTATTGGAAAGTTATTCAACATTCATTAATCTAAAATATATCAAAAGTTTATTTGATGAGAGGTACCCTTTAAGCTGCTGCCGGATAGCAGTTGAAGCAGCCCGGGCAGTTTCACTCACCTTTCCACGCTGCGCCGGGCCTTCCTCCGGTGGGTCCTGGGCTGGTCCGGGGCCTTCATACGGGTCTACCTCTGACGTCGTCATGAAGCCGTCGCGCACGCCGTCCCATCATCCAATAGGAACGGCGTGCGGCAGCGACGTGATGACGTCGCTACGGAGGCCCAGTAAGGCCTTGCGGCAGACAACGGAGGACCGGAGAAGACCGGGAGAGCCCAGCAGAGCCCAGCAGAGTACCGAAGAGGACTAAGAGAGCCCAGCGGAGGCCTGGGAACACCATCGGGAGCAGCGGGGACAGGTGAGTAGGACTTTACTTTTTTACATTGCACGAATCCCTCAACATACGAATTGCCATCGTATGTTGAGGGATCACTAGACATGTGCAGAACCAAAAATCCGAATTAACGAATGCATTTGTTGTTTTTAACGAATGCATCCGGTTTTTTAAACGAATGCATCCGAAAACAAAAAAAAAAAATTTGCTTATGCATCCGAAAACCGAATGTGACGAATGCACAGCATTTCAAATATTCACAGAACCGAAAATTTTTTAAAAATTAGAACGAACAAAAGGAAAAAAAACTAATTTTTGGTTCTGCACATATCTAGTACATTCCCATGGGGGGAGACCTCCAACTGACAGACCGTGCAAGATGGGAGTTGTATTTTTGTAACAGCTGGAGGCACACCGGTTGGAAAACCTTCCGTTAGGTTCTGTTACCTAACTCAGTATGTTCCAGCCAGTGTGTCTCCAGCTATTGCAAAACTACAACTCCCAGCATGTACTGATCGTCAAAGGGCATTCTGGGAGATGTAGTTATACAACAGCTGGAGGTACGCAACTGCAACTCCTAGCATGGCGAGACAGCCGTTTGCTGTTCATGCATGCTGGGAGTTGTATTTTTGCAAGATTTAGAGTGCCACAGTTTAGAAACCACCGCACAGTGATCTCCAAACTGTGGTGCTCCAGATGTTGCAGAACTACAAATTCCAGCATGCCCAGACAGCAAACTACTGTGTGGGCATGCTGGGAGTTTTAGTTTTCAAGATCTAGAGGGCTACAGTTTAGAGACCATTGCACAGTGATCTCCAAACTGTAGCCCTCCAGCTGTTGCAAAACTACAAATCCCAGCATGTCACACAGCAATTTGCTGTCTGGGCATGATGGGATATGTAGTTTTGCGACATCTGGAGGGCTACATTTGAGAGACCACTGTATAGTGGTCTCTGAACTGTAGCCCTTCAGATGTTGCTAGGCAACTCACCGGCTTCAGTAAGATCGCTTCACGCCACACGCCACACCAGGGGGGAGAGAGGATTGCTGCCCACCGCCGCAGATCGCCGGTAAGGGACCTCCACCGCCACTGCCGGTCACAGGACAGTTCCCCTGTTCTGCCTGGATTACGGTGGGTGGGAAGAATGGGAGAACCCCCAATGGACACCCCCAATCCCCCTAATTTTCCGGGTCACCGGGTCACTGGAGACCCGTATGACCGGAATAACCACAGATCTCCGGTCTGTATTGACCCCCCTGGGCGATATGCCGGGATGGCTGCTGTTAGATAATTAAATGGATTATAAAACATATATTATTTCAGCATTTAAATGGCCCCTATCTACATTTTTATTGTTGTCGGCTACATTTTAAGGTCCCTGCCCACCCAGATAAATTGATCCCGCTTCAAAAATTAACATTAACTTTTTTTTTTTTGTCTTTCAATTTTTGGGAGCGGTCAGGGACCAGAAAATTCAGCGCTCAATATTAAAAATGAATGGGGGGGCGTGGTCTGGCTGCTAAACGGAATGGCCGCTTGAAGCAAGTGCTCCTGCTCTACATGTTAGAGATTAGAGCGATTAAGCCTGCTAGCGACACCGAGCTCTTCTATAATTGCTCAGCAGGAAGAGAAATCTCAAACCGGGTGCTTCTCACCAGCTTACTTACTTTTTTTGCTCCGGAGATTCCTTCAGACGTCCTCCTCAAGATGGCGCCTTGTAGTGCGGTCAGCAAACCCCTATGGGCCGTGGCAGGTCCAGGCGTGCCAACAAGCTACATCCACAGCCTGTTCTTCATGCTAGCCCATACCAGACTCTGCCGTCCACCTGGGTGAACCAGATTTTGGACTTTGATCACCCGGATCCTGTGGCCCGCCAAGACCCTTGCTCTCCAGCGGAGGCCTGCTCTGTGTCGCAGAGCCTAGATGGCGTAGCAGAAGGAGTCGCCACGCTGAGCGGTGATCCGAGCACTGGAGCACCCCTGGCCTCCCATCCAGACTCCCCACAGGTTAGTCCGCATAAACAACGACCTCGTAGATGCTACCCTTGGAGACGACCTGTTTACTGCCTATAAGACCACTGACACGGTGGTCTCTGACACAATGCTGAAAGATATCCTTCTGGCACTCCGGAGCTCTCTCCAAAATTATTTTGCTAAGTTGCTTTCACCTATTCAGAAGTCAGCAGTGGTAATGCAGCAGAGACTGGGGCGCTCAGAGGCCAAGCTGATCTCATTTGCCAAAGCCCATAATGACCTGCAGGGAGCTCATAATGCGCTTGATGACAAGGTGGACACTTTACATGCTAAGCTGATTGATTATGAGGACCGTAACAAGCGCAATAATGTGAAATTCTGGGGAATCCCTGAACATGTTCCTGGCTCTCAGTTGCTCTGCTATGTGCAAAACCTGACAAGACATCTACTTCCGGACTTGGAGAACTATGAATAGTGTGTAGTTCGGGCGCATAGGGTCCCAAAGCCTCGTAACCTACCTGACGAAGTGCCCCGTGATGTGTTGGCGCGTTTCACTTTTTTCCGCACCAAGGAACAGCTGTTACAATTCTCCCAGAGACATCCTGTCCTGCCTGACCCGTACGAGGCACTCAAATTGTATGCAGATCTGTCGGCTGCCACTCTGCAAGCAAGACGCACCTTTGGTCCACTAACAGAAACTCTCCGAGACCTTGGGGTCCCCTACAGGTGGGGGTTCCCCACCAAGCTTCTGATCAACCGACAAGGCAAGGTGCATGCTCTCCTTAACGTGACCCACGTTTTTTCCGTCCTGCAGGACTGGGGAATGATAGACTCAGCTGACATACCTGTGGTTTCCCGTGACCGCTCTCCAAGGTCTACTATTGCTCCGGACTGATGGATACCTGTTTTGTGATCTTCAGCTGCAGCTGATGTCTCACATGTTAGAGCTTTCTGCTGATGCATTTTTCCCTTGCTTTAGTTTTATTTAGTCCCGTCCCACTGTGCCGGTGAATTTGTTCTCTACCCTCACCGACTCCTGTTCTTGTCCTCTTTCCTCTCCATTGATTTTTTCTTTTGTCCTCTCTTTTCTTTCTTTTCTTCCTTTCTGTACTGCCAGGGTACTGTACCTTTTTTGCTGTGTGCTCTAACTTGGTGCTCGGGTGGCCCTCTCCAGGAAACTCACGGATCCGCCACTAATCCCCCTCCCCTCTCTCATAGGAAATTATCTACTATCCTCCACTCCTCTTATCATAAAAAGAAGAGAGGGGTCATGATTGCTTTTAGAAATGACCTAGCGGTCCAAATTTCTGTTGACCCCCGTGGTCGCTATCTGATTGTGTTTGCAACAGTTAATAATATCCCACTCACACTAGTGAACCTGTACGCTCCCAATTACGGGCAGAGTCTCTTTCTGAGGAAGGTCTTCAAGCTTATGCATAGAGTCCGTAATGGTGAACTAATTGTCTGTGGTGACTTTAATTCAGTCCCAGACCAATCCCTTGACCTATCAGGCACCGTCAGATACAGATTCTGTGACCTTGTGACTCTTTTATGACCTTTTTGTTTTTAGGAGAGTTTACCATGCTTCGGAACGCGATTTTACCTATTTCTCCCCGAGGTGTCATACGTACTCCATTATCCAGGACCTTATCTTTGTTTCCAGTTTTTTTTTTTAGAAAATATTGCAAGTATGGGCATAGGGGAGATGACGTTGTCTGACCATGCCCCGACATTCCTGACACTAAGGGACTCACATTCACAGCACAGCGACTTTGTCTGGCGAGCAAACCACCACATTATAGCGCACTCAGAACAAAGTCAGGTCATAGAAAAAAGCATTATGGAATACTTTAGTCCGAACTCAACTCCGGACGTATCAAACGCCTCTTGTGGCTTGCTAACAAGGCGGTAATCAGGGGTGAATTTATCAAATTGGGGACATTCCTTAAACGACAACGTCAAAAAAACATTCAAGAATCCATTGCTGTGGTCACTGTGCTGGAAACTTTACACAAAACTTCCCCCGCACCTGACAACTTTGCTAATTTTCTACAAGCCAGCACATTGCTACGACAGCTGTTGCTTTATCGTTTTGAATCTGCCTTACAAAAGTCCAAACTTAAATTCTACACTCAAGACAATAAACCCACGGCTTTATTTGCCAACAAATTTAAACCCCCTAAATCAAAATGCAGGATAGGTAAACTACGGCACCCTGGGACTCAGGAAACATTAATGGCTCCTAAAGACATCACTAACGCCTTTCAGGAGTATTACTGTAATCGCTATAACCTCGGGAGGGACCTCCAGACGACCCAGACAACTCAAACAGTTATTGACTCCTTTCATTCCTCTATCCACTTAACCCGACTAACTGACTCAGCTCTAATCTCTCTCAACTCACCTATTACTTCCATTGAAATTGACATAGCCATTAAATCTCTGCCCTCCCATAAGGCGCCAGGCCCTGATGGTTTGCCAAACGAGTACTACAAGAGGTACAACAAAATTATTCTTCCCTTTCTTTCCACTATCTTCTCAGACGCTATGGACTCGGGCACTTTCCCCCAAGAAATGCTTACAGCATTAATTACCACAATCCCCAAGCCAGGGAAACCAACTGTTCAAACTATGAATTATAGACCTATTTCACTCTTGAATGGAGATGTCAACTCAACTGCTCCCTTTCCTCTCCTGTCTCATTGCCCCTGACCCAGTGGTGTACCAAGGGGGGGGGGGGGGCGTATACCTATAGGGAAGGGTGGGAGAGGGGGGGTGCTCTGGATATACCCATGGTAAAGGGAGGGAGAGGGGGGTTGTAGCTCTCCACATACCTATGGGGAAGGGGGGGGTAGCTCTGCATATACCTATGGGGAAGAGGGGGGGTGTAGCTCTGCATATACCTATGGGGAAAGGGGGGGTGTAGCTCTGCAAATACCTATAGGATAGAGGGGGTGTAGCTCTGCATATACCTATGGGGAAGGGGGGGTGTAGCTCTGCTAATACCTATGGGGAAGGGGGGGGGGTGTAGCTCTGCATGTACCTATGGGGAAGGGGGGGTGTAGCTCTGCATATACCGAGGGCTGGGCGGTATGACCAAATATGCGTATCACGGTATTTTTTTTAACTTACTGCGGTTCCACCTGTATATAACAGTATTTTCACCCCCCCAAAATCATGTGACCTGCGCGCGGTGTTCGGCTCCCCCCCCCCCAAAATCATGTGACCCGCCAGCACTGTTCTGCTCCCTCCTATTAATGATCAGCCCAGCGGGGTACTACTCACATATGTCAAGCACTGCCCTCCTCCTCTTTGTTGGGGGCTGCCGGCGATGGAACTCACTGTACGCCAGTGGTCTCCAACCTGCGGACCTCCAGTTGTTGCAAAATTACAACTCCCAGCATGCCCGGACAGCCGTTGGCTGTCCGGGCATGCTGGAAGTTGTAGTTTTGCAACAGCTGGAGGTCCGCAGGTTTGAGACCATTGCTGTACGCTGTATACCTATGCCCGGGCTGCAAAAGATACAGAAAATAAACTTTTAACTTACCCACGTCGGCCGCACACTGGGGACGGGAACGCGGGACAGCCGTCAGCCTATCACCTGCCGGAGCGATGCCCCGCCCCGGCCAGAGATAGGCTGAGCCCACTGTTATGTAAGAAGCCGACATATGTGAGTAGTACCCTGCTAGGCTGATCATTAACCCCATAAGGACCAGGCCAATTTTCACTGTAGGACCAGAGCGTTTTTTTTGCACATCTGACCACTTTCACTTTAAGCATTGATAACTCTGGGATGCTTTTACCTATCATTCTGATTCCGAGATTTTTTTTCGGGACATATTCTACTTTATGTTATTGGTAAAATTTTGTCGATACTTGCATCATTTCTTGGTTAAAAATTCCAAAATTTTATGAAAAAATTGAAAATTTTGCATTTTTCTAACTTTGAAGCTCTCTGCTTGTAAGGAAAATAAACATTCTAAATAAATAATATTTTGATTAACATATACAATATGTCTACTTTATGTTTGCATCATAAAGTTGACATGTTTTTACTTTTGGAAGACATCAGAGGGCTTCAAAGTTCAGCAGCAATTTTCAAATTTTTCACCAAATTTTCAAAATCGGAATTTATCATGGACCAGTTCAGGTTTGAAGTGGATTTGAAGGGCCTTCATATTAGAAATACCCCACAAATGACCTCATTATAAAAACGGCACCCCTCAAAGTATTCAAAATGAAATTCAGTAAGTGTGTTAACCCTTTAGGTGTTTCACAGGAATAGCAGCAAAGTGAAGGTGAAAATTCAAAATCTTCATTTTTTACACTCGCATGTTCTTGTAGACCCAGTTTTTGAATTTTTACAAGAGGTAAAAGGAAAAATATCCTCTCAAAATTTGTAACCCAATTTCTCTTGAGTAATAAAATACCTCATATGTGTATGTCAAGTGCTCGGCGGGCACTGTAGAGGGCTCAGAAGGGAGGGAGCGACAATGGGATTTTGGAGAGGGCATGTCACATTTAGGAAGCCCCTATGGTGCCAGAACAGCAAAAAAAAACACCTGGCATACTATTTTGGAAACTATACCCCTCAAGGAATGTAACGAGGGGTACAGGGAGCCTTAACACCTCACAGGTATTTAACGACTTTTTGTTAAAATCGGATGTGTAAATGAAAAAAATATTTTTTTTCACTAAAATGCTGGTTTTTCTCCAAATTTTACAAGGCGTAATAGGAGAAAATTACCCCCAACATTTGTAACCCCATTTCTTCTGAGTATGGAAATACCCCATGTGTGGACGTCAAGTGCTCTGCTGGTGCACTACAGTGCTCAGAAAATTTTTCATTTCCACGGACTACTGTTCCAAAAATCTGTCAGACCCCTCTGGGGCGTAAATGCTCACTGTACTCCTTATTACATTATGTGAGGGGTGTAGTTTCCAAAATGGAGTCACATGTGGGTATTTATTTTTTTGCATTTATGTCAGAACCGCTATAAAATCAGCCACCCCTGTGCAAATCACCAATTTAGACCTCAATTTTTTTTTTTTACACTGGTGTAGACTCCAACTTTTCTTTTTCATAAGGGGTAAAAGGAGAAAAAGCCCCCCAAAATTTGTAGTGCAATTTCTCCCGAGAACGGAAATACCCCACATGTGGCCCTAAACTGTTTCCTTGAAATACGACAGGGCTCCGAAGTGAGAGAGCACTATGCACATTTGAGGACTAAATTAGGGATTGCATAGGGGTGGACATAGGGGTATTCTACGCCAGTGATTCCCAAACAGGGTGCCTCCAGCTGTTGCTAAACTCCCAGCATGCCTGGACAGTCAGTGGCTGTCCGGAAATGCTGGGAGCTGTTGTTTTGCAACAGCTGGAGGCTCTGTTTTGGAAACACTGCCATACAATACGTTTTTTATTTTTACTGGGGGGAGGGGGGGGACAGTGTAAGGGGGTGTATATGTAGTGTTTTACCCTTTATTTTGTGTTAGTGTAGTGTAGTGTTTTTAGGGTACATTCACACTGGCGGCGGTTTACAGTGAGCTTACTGCTAGGAGTATGCGCTGCGCGAAAAATTTGCCGCAGTTCATACTTGAAGCAGGAAACTTACTGTAAACCTGCCTGTGTTAATGTACCCTGCACATTCACATGGGGGGGGGGGGGGGGGGGCAAACCTCCAGCTGTTTCAAAACTACAACTCCCAGCATGCACCGACAGACAGTGCATGCTGGGAGTTGTACTTTTGCAGCAGCTGGAGGCACACTGGTTGGAAAACCTTCAGTTAGGTTCTGTTACCTAACTCAGTATTTACCAACCAGTGTGCCTCCAGCTGTTGCAAAACTACAACTCCCAGCATGTACTGATGGCCAAAAGGCATGCTGGGAGATGTAGTTATGCAACAGCTGGAGGTACACAACTACAACTCCCAGCATGCCGAGACAGCTGTTTGCTGTTAGGGCATGCAGGGATTAGCAGTTTTGCAACATCTGGAGGGCTACAATTTAGAGATCTCCAAACTATGGACCTCCAGCTGTTGCAAAACTACAAATCCCAGCATGCCCTGACAGCAAACTGCTGTTTGGGCATGCTAGGAGTTGCTTTGGAACATCTGGAGGGCCACAGTTAGAGATCACTTCCAGTGATCTCCAAACTGGGGCCCTCCAGCTGTTGCAAAACTACAAATCCCTACATGCCCTAACAGCTGTCTGGGCATGCTGGGAGTTGTAGTTTTGCAACATCTGGAGGTTTACAGTTTAGAGACCACTGTATAGGCAACTTACCAGCTTCCATCGGATCCAGGGAGCCAGCCGCACTACATCACCGGACTCCGATCTCCTCCAACGATGGTTGCCCGCAGCCTCGCCCGCGGGGTAAGTGGACGTCGGCGCCGTTCCTCTGTCGGTTCCCCTTTCTGCCTAGCCTATTGTGGGTGGGAAGAATGTGGAAACTGAAATTAAAGCCCCCCGCCCCCGATCTGCTATTGGTGGTCGCGTTTAGACCACCAATAGCAGGGATAGGAGAGGTGGCACCCCTGCCACCTCACTCCTATGCCTTCAGGGGGATTGTGGGTGTCTTGGACAACCACGATCCCCGTTATATTCCGGGTCACTTGGTCACCATAGACCCGCATGACACGGAATAGCCGAAAATCGCAAGTCTGATGACCCCCCTGGGCATTTGCACGGGGTGCCTGCTGATAGATATCAGCAGTCACCCCCGTCCGGTCCCTGCCTGGCGCGCGGCAGGGACCGAAATTCCCACCAGGTACGCCCTTGGTCCTTAAGTACCAGGAACAAAGGCGTACCTGTACGCCATTGGTCCTTAACAGGTTAATTGGGGGGAGCAGAACAGTGCTGGTGGGTAACATAGGATTAGTTCCCCGATGTGGGGACAGCGCTGCACTAGGCTGATAATACATTCCCGAGGGGGAGGGGCCCAACTGGTATTGCGGTATGGGGAAAAATTCATATCGTGCAGCCCAAAAAATACGGTATTCGGCATGAACCGGTATACCGCCCAGCCCTACATATACCCATGGGAAAGAGGGGCGGTGCAGCTCTGCATATACCTATGGGAAAGAGGGGGGGTGTAGCTCTGCATATACCTATGGGAAAGAGGGGGGGTGTAGCTCCGCATATACCTATGGGGAAGGGGGGTTGTAGCTCCACATATACATATGGGAAAGAGGGGGGGGGTAGCTCTGCATATACTTATGGGAAAGAGGGGGGGTAACCCTGCATATACCTATGGTAAAGAGGGGCGGTGTAGCTCTGCATATATCTATGGGAAAGAGGGGGGGGTAACCCTGCATATACCTATGGGAAAGAGGGGGGTGTAGCTCTGCATATACCTTTGGGAAAGAGGGGGGAGAGTGTAACTCTGCATATACCTATGGGAAAGAGGGGGTAGCTCTGCATATACCTATGGGAAAGAGGGGGTGGGGGGTGTAGCTCTGCATATACCTATGGGAAAGAGGGGGGTGTAGTATAGCTCTGCATATACCTATGGGAAAGAGGGGTGGTGTAACTCTGCATATACCTATGGGAAAGAGGGAGGGATGTAACTCTGCATATACCTATGGGAAAGAGGGGGTTACCTTGCTACCTACCTACCTGCCCTTTTAATTGTGCAGGACAACAAGGAGGGCATTATTACAGTTTGTGGGCCTATAGATGGAAAAATTGTGTAGATGAGGGGAGGGTACTGAAAATATGCAGAGTCTGACATGTTTTTCCTGCAGATGTTAAGAGATCCACATGGGGTCTTATCCGGACGGAGAAGAAAAGGAAAGATGACGCCGCTGATCAGAAAAGACGTAATTATGAGTCCCAAAATGTAACTGTAATCACTTATATGGTATACACATCCTGTGTACAGCTGATATCTACCGCCATATGGTCCTGTATATAATCACTTATATTGTATACAGATTCTTTATTGTATACTGGTCTGTATATAGTGGTTTTATTCAGTACAGTATGGCGGCATTATCCAGTTATTGTGTGGTGGTATATATTTACTTCTTGTATACCAGTATTATTGGTCATGGAAATTTACCTATGATAAAGTGTTTTAATTTATTGTGTGCGGGATTTGGGTGGAATAGGAGCATGGCAGAAGATTGACGAGCTGCAGAGCCTAGCAGGGGCCCTTGCCTTTTTTTTGGTCCAGGGGCCCTGAGTGTTGTCAGTCCGCCCCTGGGGGGAGGGGAGGTAGGGGGTGTAATTAAGGAGGGCTGCGTGTGTGTGTGTGTGTGTGTGGGGGGGGGGTGCCAAACAAATGGTCCGCCCCGGGTGCCAAATGCTCTAGGTACGCCCCTGCCCTGACCAGGTTGGCTTTACGCCAGGTCGTCAAACGCCTAATAATACTAGACGCATTATATCCCTCCTCCAGCATTGTGAATGATTTGAGCTTACAGAGGCCTTTCTGACCTTAGATGCCGAAAAGGCGTTCGACCGGGTGAACTGGCAGTATGCTTTTTCGGCTCTGAGAGCATTTGGATTCTCCGGACCTATATTGGAGGTCATCAAAGCGCTTTATTCCAATCCGGCCGCCAAAGTCTTTTACCGGGGCCCTCTCTGACCGGTTCACCCTGTCGAACGGCACAAGCCAGGGCTGCCCCTTTTCTCCCATTCTTTTCATTCTCACTATTGAACCCCTAGCCTGTGCCATTAGAGCCAATGCGGCTATTCGAGGTATTACAATAGGTCAGACGGAACAAAAACTGGCATTGTTCGCCGATGACGTCATTCTTACCTTACTTGACTTGGACTCCTCTATTCTTGCGCTCTTTTCTCTCTTACAGACCTTTAGCGACATCTCCTATTATAAATTGAACTCCTTTAAATCTCAGATCCTCCCATTGTATGTACCCCCTGCCCTGTTAGCGTCCCTGGAGAGAAATCACGCCCTAGACTGGCAGACCAGTTCGGTGACGTACCTAGGGATAACTAACGTAACTAACATTACCTTCCTCTCGTACATTTCTCACTAACTTTCCCCCCTTACTTACCTCCATCTCTAATTATTTGTCTGATTTCTCTAGGAAACTTCTGACTTGGCTGGGTCATTGGCAGCGTTTAAAATGATGCTTCCACCGAAAATCCTCTACCTCTTTAAGACGCTCCCCATAGCCATACCCCGGTCCTATTTTGCCTCCCTTAATAAGACTGTCTTTGCTTTTGTGTGGGCCACTAAGAAGCCTAGAGTTGCTAGGAAAGTCATGACTACCCACCCGGATGCAGGGGGTCTTGGTATGCCTCATGTCAAGGATTATTACCGTGCTTGCATCTTAGACCAACTCCATCACTGGTGGTCCAACAGCAGCCACAAATTGTGGGTGGGTATCGAGCAATCTTCATCCCACCCGATTTCCCTTAGATCCCGGTTACTCATTGCCTCTCGTAACAGTTCGTTCCCTATCCCTACCCACCTATCTTCGGTTAATATATCTGATAAAGTATGGGCCCAATTTCTGAAACAATGCACCAATAAGAGAAAAGTCCCTCTGAGCGAAATACCGATAGACTTACTTACACACTACCTCTCGGACTTACCCTTAGGTCCCTGGCAGCAGAAGGGGGTGGGAACATTGGGGGACCTGGTAGACGACAGAGCCTCTATCCATTTCCCGTTTCTTAGGGAAAAAATACGGACGCCCGCATTCAGATTTCTACAAGGGACTCCAAACTAGGAGTCTGATGACAAGTGAGTTCACTGACAACATACTAGTACCTCCTCGTACACTAGCCTTTTTTCAAAACCCAATGACATGTAAGAAGGGCATTACGCTATTCTACGATCAGATGGGAGACCAACTTGATTTCTCAAAATTACCATCTATGCACAAGTGGGAAAATGATCTAGGAGAGACATTCTCTGATGACCAATGGCAACAGGCCTTGAAGTACTCTCGCAAATTGTTGCGCTCTACCAACCATAGAGAAGCTATCCTTAAGTCTATTCACAGGTGGTATTATACCCCCTCGAGGCTCCACCTTATAAACCCGGAAAGCCCAGATCTCTGTTGGAGGCAATGCAGACAGAAGGGAACCCTTTTGCACATATTATGGAGCTGTCCTCCGTCCCGTGTGGAATGGGGTTCAGCTGCTCTTAAGAAATTTGCTGCGTGAGGATTTAGTACTTCACCCTAGTATGGCCTTATTGTTTTTGAATTTGGATAGCTTGCCTCCGGACGGCTCACATCCTCATGTCAACCAAGCTCCTTATAACCAGAAGGTGGCACTCCCCTGATGTTCCTTGCCTACTGGAACTAGTTAATATGGTTAACTTTTCGTGTGGCTATGAGAGATCTAATGCATTAGCTCACTCTCAGAGCGCGCATTTCCACAAAAGGTGGCAGAAATGGCTCTCAAGCCCACATTGTCCTTGTGTAACCTTAACTTGATCGATATACTGTTGAATCTTTTCTTTTCCTGGCCCTTTTTCTCTTTTTCTCTTTTCTATTTTATGTTTGTTCTCTCTATTCCTACCCCCTTACCCCCTCTGCACCTTGCTGCAGTGTTTTAGGAGAGTTCAGCTTCTCTCCTATTAGTGGCTAATTCTTGTTTGACAGCTACTTTGGTATTACTGTCTCTGATATGTTCTTTGCTCTTTACTGCAACTCTGTTGATGTTGTACTGTAAAAATAAAAATATATATTAAAAATGAATGAGAAGTGCATTTCATTTTTTTTCTAGTTTTCATTCTAAATCATAATTATTTTTATTTTCACTTTACTTTTTTAGCCCCATAATGGCTCCTCATTCATTTTTAATATTGAGCGCTGAATTTTCTGGTCCCTGCCGGCTCGCAAAAATTGAAAGACGAAAAAAAAAAAAAAAAAAAGGTTATAAACCGGGATCAATTTATGTGGGCGGGCAGGGATCTAAAAATGTAGCCCACAATAATAAAAATGTAGAAAGAGGCCATTTAAATGTAAAAATTATATATTATTTTGTAATTAATTGTTCCATGATGGGAGCTGTAGTACCTGTACTAATAGACAGATTGCCCTAGGTGTCACTCCTGACACTCGATGCAATTCTCCTTTCTATTGCAGAGATGGAGCGACTTTCTCCTGTGCTGGCATCTCTGCACTATACTCTGGCCGGCCAGTGATGTGAGTAGAATTCACATCACTTATTCATATTCCCCGCAGAGAGCTGTGATTGGCCAGATGGTTCCAGCCACTCACAGCTCTCTGCGGGAAAATTAATAATAGGTATGTATACGTCATATACTCATACTACAGCGGGACCAGAGAAGAGCAGCCGGCCACCCGCATCTATACATTATACAGGACGATCACATCGGGTGTCAGACGTGTGCTCCATGTTGGGAGCAGTAGTACCTGCAGTTGAGGACAGATCACATCTGACACCCGATGTGATCACCCTATCTAGATGCGAGAAAGCCACCCGCATCTATACATTATACAGGACGATCGCAGCAGGTGTCAGGAGTGATACCCAGGGTGATCTGTCAATTAACACAGGTACTACTACTCCCATCATGGAACAGTCTGTTCCATGCTGGGAGTAGTAGTACTACATAAAAAATGTAAAAAATTGAGAGAAAACACTTCGTTAAACACATTATTAAAATACATTACTAATAAAAATTTAAAGAGAATTTATTCGGATCAAATCAATTAATAATTATTTTTTACTTCGGTGAATCGGCCAAATTGAATTTTTCTAAAATTCGCTAATCTCTAGTTGTAATAACTCTGTATCGTCTAATCAAAAATTAGGTATCTGCTTGTTTGAAACTCATTTATTCACTGTTGTGAATTTCTATGAATGGTTTTCAACCTTGCTAATTTTCACATGGTGTGCACCAAAATTTGCACCAAAACATCTGAGCCATTCAAGAGAAAATACAAGATTTTCATAATGTTAGAACGAGTGAAACTTTTGTTGGTAAAAGAACATTTCACTGATTAAAAGTTGAATTTTATAGTGGAAATGTTATTGACCTTCAATTCTTAGTGAATTATATAGTTTTTTTTTAATCTGCGACATAGCTATTAACATTGATATATTGTGTGACACTGAGACTTGTTGACTGCTTACTCTTTATTGACAATTGACTTAAAGAGACATCCCATTTCAGCTTGTGGCCCCATCTGAGATAGTCGGACAATTGAAAACAGCACTTTGCCCAATAGTAAACCAGGGGTTTTCTTGTCCTTAGGTATTGTTAGGTGTCTTCCATATACTATTTATGTATGTCTCCTGTTGAAAGTCTCTGTTGCTATCTTTCACTAGGCTCCCTCATTGCATTATCTGTATGCTAGCACTATCTAAGCCCATACACTTGCAGTTTAGGAGATAATTTCTCAATATAGAGTTGTGATATCATTTTTTGCTATCAGAGACTGTGTGTATATATATATATATATATATATATATATATATATATATAGTGTTACAGGTTTTCACTTTGACCTAGGTAGATAGGTAGTCTTATTTGATTTATTGTGGGGCATTTCCATATACTGCATACAGCTTTGGGGGATATATATATATATATATATATATATATATATATATATATATATATATTGAAGAGTAAGTTGAAACAATGGCGACTCACCAATACTGGTAAATTCAGTCTTTACTCATGCGGTTTTCATGTGCCAACACAAATACTGAGGCAGGGAGCTGCAGAGATGTTTAGCAGGAGCGAGGAGTCAGCGTTGCATGAATAAAGACTGAATTTACAGGTATTGGTGAGTCGCCATTGTTTCAACTTACTCTTCAATATATGTCTTTGTGATATCTACATTTCCACAATAGAGCACCACCGATATACCATTTATATGTGCATATAGTCCCATGCAGTAGTGAAGCCCTCCTGAAGTGCAGTTAACCCCATGAGAGCTGAAGTGCCAGACCGTACCTATTTCTGAACTGTATATATATATATATATATATATATATATATATATATATATATATATACTATATATATATATATATATATATATATATATATATATATGTATATATATATATATATATATATATATATATAATATATATATATATATATTACCACTACTCTTCTATCTATTATGTATTAAGTGTTTTCAGTGTCTTGTTTGTGGTTGTAATTGGTTTGCTTCAATAACATTTTATACTTTACAAAATATTTATGAATTAATGTTTAGATCAGGGGACATGAAACAGTTTTTTTTTGTAATCGATTTAGAATTATTAAAACCACAGCATGAATAATGTTTTGCAATTCACTTGCATTTTTACCATTGTTTTTCTCATTGACTTCCATTAATAGAATTTGCAGTATAAAAAGTACCAGTAAACTACCAGCATCCTCAAATTATTCAAATTATCATTAGTACAAGACTATTTCCATTATTTAATTTCTATTTAAGTTCTACAAGTAATCAACTTTAAAGTTTTCTACCTCAGGATGAAAAATCAAGATTAATCAAAATGATTGCTTTATATTGTTTGCCAGCCTTATTTACTTGCAGTCATGTGTTTTAGTATAAGGCAAAGTGGGAGATAAATTAAATAACTATTGCCCTTTAATTCCTCCCCACTGAAGTCAACTGAGGAGTAAATAGAGAGAAAAATAAAATACCAAGCTTTTTGTGGGTTAGTGCACAAGAAATTATCTAGTAAATGAAGCAGTGTTAGGCTGGGTTCACATGTGGAAAGCCTATCAGGCTGCATTTGTGCGAGGGGGCGGGAATTCCCACGGCCCCCCGCACCTACAGGCGGGGCCATGCAAGGGGCATCGCTATAAAACGCCCCCGCTACATACAGGCAGGGCGTATGGGGTTTACAGGTGGAAGGAGTCCAACAGCGCGAGGTCTCACATCTACAGGCTCTTTTAGGGATCTGGTAACCCGGGTCCCCCGGCCCCCTCCCCCCCCGCCCCACAGCCCCCTCCCCCTCACCCCAGCATGTTTGTTACCGTCATATACCCTCACTCCTGGTCCGGCTGTGTTTCTTCTGCTCCGACCCTGGAGCCGGGCGGGTGACGTCACTTCCCCGCGCCACGAGTTCCTCCGTCCAGCACGCTCGCTTCCAGCATGCAAATGCGGCATGGTCACTTTCTCGGGCGGCGGACCGGGGTCGTTCACTGACCCCGGGCTCCGCCTGGCTCACCTCCACCGGCTGTCCGCGGCTCCGGTGGTGTGCCTGGCGTGCTGGGTTGCCGGGGCAACGCTGCCGGAACCTCAGGGGAAAAAAAAAAGCCATGGCAGCGGCCCCCTGGGCCCCCTGGGCCCACGCCGAGGTTGTGTCTCCCCACGCGGCCAATGCTGGGTGAGGCACATGCAGGCAATATGGGTATGTATTGTGTATATATATATATATATATATATATATATATATATATATATATATATAACCTGTTAGGGAAACAGTGCTGTCACCAAGCACCAAGGATATAATAGCACAGTAGTTTCATATCTCTATCTATCATCCACGTCAGCCATGCTAGCTTCTATACTGTGCTGTCACTCATAGCTTCTATACTGTGCTGTCACTCATAGCTTCTATACTGTGCTGTCACTCATAGCTTCTATACTGTGCTGTCACTCATAGCTTCTATACTGTGCTGTCACTCATAGCTTCTATACTGTGCAGTCACTCATAGCTTCATACTGTACAGTCACTCATAGCGTGCAGTCACTCACAGCGTTTTGTGCCGTACAGTCACTCACAACGTTCATACTGTGCAGCCTCTCTTAGCTTCATACTGTGCAGTCTCTTATAGCATTTATACCATCAGTTAACCACAGCATTTATATCGTACAGTCACGCGTTGCATTTATACCGTGCAGTCACTCATAGCATTTATACCAGGCAGCCGCTCATAGCATCATACCGGGCAGTCGCTCATAAGCATCATAGTCCACTCATACTGCGCAATCACTCAGATCATCTGTAATGTACAGTCGCTCGGCACTGATACCGTGCAGTCACCCATTCCACCATACTGTGCAGTCTCCTAGCGCTTACACCATGCAGCTACTCTTAGCACTCATACCATGCAGTCACTCATAGAATGCATCCCACACGTAGCTGCACACGATACATACGCTCATGGCTTCACACCGCACGCAACACGTATACGGTACATGCACCCTTAACGTTTACTGCTCTACGTCATGTCAGTTCCATACCGCTCTCTGCTTCATACTGCACACACGGTCAAGCATCTACGCCACGCATAAAGATTCATAATATTTATCCTGCATAATAGACGCTCTTAGTGGCACATGCCGGGCATACAGTTACAGTGTTGTATAGAGTACACACATCATAGTGTTCATGCAGTGGATACAGCACGTCGGTTATAGTACACACATGTTCAGGGTCACATACTACAAGCACGGTCGTCATTGCATAGAATACATGCTCACAGTGTCACATACAGTAGACACAGTTGTGATATCGTGTACGGCACGTGTGCTCTTGGCGTCACTGACGGTGGGTACAGTTTGCCGCTGCATTCAATACACACGCTCAGTGTTTGCACACAGTGGGTACAGTTATAGTATCACACACAGTACACACGCTCATACTACTCGGTGCCTCCGCATCCATACATGTGCGCATATGGGTTGCACTGAGCGTACGCTCTCAACTGTTGTCGCATCTAGCTCCTCACCGTGTTACCGCACACATGCTTATAGCTATTACTGGTCATATGCATAACCTTACTCGGAATACCATACACACGCTCTACTGTACAGATATTCTCAGCTCGTACGGCACAATCACGAGTAGTTACCCTGCACACACTTCGGTACCGGCTATTGGTCCCCGTAGCTGATATACCACACTCGCGTTACCATAGTAACTGCTCAGTCCGTGTATTGTCATACGCTCACCAGTCATCTTATAACTCGTCCTACAGCATGCACTAAGTCGTTGTCGCGGACACGTTACTCTGCACATTCATGCCACGACACAGGTGGCGTACACTCACTTCACCTGCCACGTTCTGCAGGGAGACGCGCTACTTTTTGTTGTTACTGACGTGTCTTCTGAATAACAACATCACGACACATAGGTGGTTGTTTCCCCACCACGCCTGCCACGTCTGCAGGCAGGCAGCACTGCGTAGTTGCTGTTACTGACACTCAAATGTATGTACTTCTCAACACGTACCCACTGATCCATGTTACTTTCACCACTCTTGTTAGCTTACTAAAGTTACTCGTTTCACACACTGACGCTGCTACTGACATGTCTTCAGAGCCTCACGCGTCCCTCACCCACCAAGTTCCTCAGTCCTGACTTGCTTCAGTAGGGGTCTTGGTAAGTCTGTTGTTTCCTGACTCTGCTTCAGTGCAATATGACTCAATACACATAGGCAGTGGGTCAACAGTCTGGCTGACACTTCTTCAGTGGGGGCCCCTGTCACTCAAATGTTTGTATTTCTCAACACCTACCCACTGATCCATGTTACGTTCACCATTCTTGTTTGCTTACTACAGTTACTCGCTTAACATACTGACGCTGCTACTGACATGTCTTCAGAGCCTCGCGCGTCACTCACCCACCAAGTTCCTCAGTCCTGACTCGCTTCAGTCGGGGTCTTGGTAAAGTCTGTTGTTTCCTGACTCTGCTTCAGTGCAATATGACTCGATACACATAGGCAGTGTGTCAACTGTCTGGCTGACACTTCTTCAGTGGTGGCCCTTGTACACTCAAATGTTTGTACTTCTCAACACATACCCACTGATCCATGTTACTTTCACCACTCTTGTTAGCTTACTACAGTTACTCGTTTCACACACTGATGCTGCTACTGACATGTCTTCAGAGCCTCGCGCGTCCCTCACCCACCAAGTTCCTCAGTCCTGACTTGCTTCAGTCGGGGTCTTGGTAAGTCTGTTGTTTCCTGACTCTGCTTCAGTGCAATATGACTCGATACACATAGGCAGTGGGTCAACTGTCTGGCTGACACTTCTTCAGTGGGGGGGGGGGGCTGCGTATGCTGTTCTCTCTTCTTCAGCGCAGCAGCTTACACTTAGCCTCATCTCTTTTCTTCATGCATACATTATGTCAGGCACTCAGCTGCCAGTCGCTCCCGCATTGCCATAACAAAGAAATGGTCTCAGGGGTGGCACTCCATCTCCACCGGCAACGCCTGCAGGGAGATTCACGGCTTAGTCAATGTTTCCCTAACACAGGTCATAGAGTTACAATTTCACGACTCATAGGTGGTTGTTTCACGCACATAGCTGTCTTGTCCACTCATGTCAATGTCATGCTAACAGCTATCACTTCCACAGGCACGAGGGCTACTCAAAGACCTGTCACTTCTACAGGTACGAGGTTCGAGTCAGATTGCCATTCCAGGCACAGCGGTCACGTAAAGACCTGTCACATCCACAGGCACGAGGGTATGTGGGACCTGTCAGAACCTACAGGTACGATAGTCACATAGAGGCCTGTCACATCTACTGGCACGAGGGCAGGTAAGACCTGTCAAAGTCTACAGGTACAATAGTCACAGAGAGGTCGGTCACGTCTGCGGACACAGTGGTTCTGTTGATGCCTGTCTGAAGGCAGGATAGTCCTTAGCCTTAATTATTACGGAGATCTGTCGAGTCTGCAGACATGATCAGGGTGAGAAGGCCCGTCGTCCGCTGCAGGTCATTACTCCTGAGACCACATTCATGACGATCATCTCTTCGTTTCACTTAACTAACAATGGAGATTTGGCCACTAATCAGTAGGGACAGGAGGACAGGTTATGCCCGACAAGCTGTCGCTTTCCCCTTTCTGCATTTACCACAGTGAGTACGTCAATATGAACAAATCAGCTAGCACATAGTCAGGTACCGTTCCAGTGCCGGGCCGGACGCAGGAGGCGTCACCACCATCTTCTCAGTGTCAGGTTCTGCCTCATGTGGTCGCTAGCCAGCAGGCACGACCCTCTTGATTCCAGAGTCTAGTAAGAACAGTTTAGGGGACTTAGATACGACTAGTGAGGGTGTCGGTTATCATGGTCAGGAATGTTGTTATTAATTCTACGTCTTGAATTTTTGCCCTCTATAGGCGTGCCCTCATACGCGGTTATGGGCACAACCCAACCGCCTCATCAGTCATCCTTATTTATATAGGTGCATAGGTTTGTATGTAGGTATAATCTCAAGCACGG
The DNA here is from genome assembly GCF_029499605.1 of Hyla sarda. Taxonomy (NCBI): domain Eukaryota; kingdom Metazoa; phylum Chordata; class Amphibia; order Anura; family Hylidae; genus Hyla; species Hyla sarda. The sequence continues at coordinate 149,686,413 of NC_079190.1, read as the reverse complement.
AACCACTCAAACCGCTTGGTAAAGTCAATGCATGGTTTGCATAGTTATGTGTTTAGCACCTGCTACCGCAGGCACGAATGTAAGCCGTGAGCACAAGTGGAAAGCCTATCAGGCTGCATTTGTGCGAGGGGGCGGGAATTCCCACGGCCCCCCGCACCTACAGGCGGGGCCATGCAAGGGGCATCGCTATAAAACGCCCCCGCTACACACAGGCGGGGCGTACGGGATTTACAGGTACCCTCCCAACCCTCCCTTATTCTTATCAATTCACCATAGGGTATGCCCTCTATAGGCGTGCCCTCATACGCGGTTATGGGCACAACGCAACCGCCTCATCAGTCATCCTTATTTATATAGGTGCATAGGTTTGTATGTAGGTATAATCTCAAGCACCGAACAACTCATACCGCTTGGTAAAGTCAATGCATGGTTTGCATAGTTATGTGTTTAGCGCCTGCTACCGCAGGCACAAATGTAAGCCCTGAGCACAAATATCAGGTGTCCTGCATAGTTTTTCTCCAGCATACACCGGAGGATAACTGAAGCTAGAACTAATCCTTTTCATTTGAATGGGCCAGTTCACAATCATCCAGCGTCTCAATTTTGACGCCGGATGGTTGGACACATCCGAGGGCACCGGACAGGGGAACGCAGCTTGCTGCCTGTCTACCGTCCAGAAACAATGGACGCCAGATGCCATACAACAGATGACAACTTGGCATCAGTTGGGCATCAGTTGCATCGAGGTCTGGGCTGAGTTCAAATATGCCGGATGCTGGATATTTGCCGAATTTTTCAAAAAAATCGGTTCAATTCAAATTTATTTGCGGTGAATCAATATTACAAATGGCTATTTCTGGACTACAGAGAGTCACAATAGGGGTGTAGAACATTTTGCTTTGTTCTAACACGCATATGGAGTAGTGAAATAAAATTGTTATTCAGTATGACATGCAGATTACAGGCATCACTGTTAGAATCACTGCCGCAGAACAGCACAATGACAGAGCCTGGAGGTGGCATCAGTATGAGGAGACTGCATAGTGCCTGAATGACACAGTGTGGAGGTGTTGGCAGCATGAGGAGACCATATAGTAGCTGAATGACACAGCATGGAGGTGTTGGCAGCATGAGGAGAACATATAGTAGCTGAATGACACAGCATAGAGGAGTTGGCAGCATGAGGAGGCCATATAGTGGCTAAATGACACAGCGTGGAGGAGTTGGCAGCATGAGGAGACCATATAGTTGCTGAATAACAGCTTGGATGTGGCTGAAGCATGAGAAGACCATATAGTGGCTGAATGACACAGCGTAGAGGTGTTGGCAGCATGAGGAGACCATATAGTTGTAATAACACAGCCTGGAGCTGGCAGCAGCATGTTTAGACCATATAGTGGATGAATGGCACAGCCAGGAGTTGGCAGCAGCATGAGTAGACACTAGGGCTTCACAATCCCTAAGATTAAAAGATGAATTTTGACATTTAAATTGAAGATTTATGGTAGCTACTGCTACCATAAATACATTTAGGCTCAGGCCCAGCAGCATCAGTAAACCACATATTGGCTGAAAGAGACAGCCTGGAGGTGACTGAGGCATGAGTAGACCATTTAGTGGCTGAATGACAAAGCGTGGAGGTGTCGGCAGCATGAGGAGACCATATAGTTGCTGAATGGCACAGCCTGGAGGTGGCTGAAGCATAAGGAGATAATATAGTGGCTGAAGCATGAAAAGACCATATAGTGGCTGAATGGCACAGCCTGGAGTTTGTGGCAGCATGAGGAGACCATATAGTGTCTGAATGGCACAGGCTGGAGTTGGCGGCAGATGAGGAGGCAATACGGCCTCAGAATCACTAAGAATAAAAGATGAATTTTGACATTACCATTGAAGATGTATGGTACCTAGTGCTACCATAAACATATAGGGGGAGATTTATCAAAACCTGTGTAGAGGAAGAGTGGTGCAGTTGCCCATAGCAACCAATCAGATTGCTTCTTTCATTTTTCACAGGTCTATTTAAAAATGGAAAAAGCGATCTGATTGGTTTCTATGGGCAACTGCACCATTCTTCCTCTACACTTGTTTTGATAAGTCTCCCCCATAATGTTCTAGGTCCAGCAGCATCACTAAAACCATGTAGTTGCTGAATGACACAGACTGGAGCTGGCTGAAGCATCAGTAAACCATACATTGGATAAATGGCAAAGCCTGGAGGTGGCTGAAGCTTCAGTAAAACATATATTGGATGAATGGCAAAGCCTGGAGGTGGCTGAAGCATCTGTAAACCATATATTGTATGAATAGCAAAGCCAAGAGATGGCTGAAGCATCAGTAAACCATATATTGAATGAATGGCACAGCCTGGAGGTGGCTGAGGCATGAGTAGACCATATAGTGGCAGAATGACACAGCATGGAGATGTTGGCAGCATGAGGAGACCATTAGTGTTGAGCGGCATAGGCCATATTCGAATTTGCGATATTTCGTGAATATATGGACGAATATTCGTCATATATTCGCTAGATTCGCATATTCATAATATTCACATTATATTTTGCATATGCGAACATTAGCATATGCGAAAATTAGCATATGCGAAAATTAGCATCCGCAAAAATTTGCATATGCGACAATTTGCATATGCAAATTTTCACATATGCGAAAATTCGTACGACAGTCTCACACAGTAGTATTAGAGCCTTCTTTACACCACACAAGCTGGAAGCAGAGAGGGATGATCACTGTGATGTGTACTGTGGAAAAAAAAGAAAAAAATCGAATATTCGTAATTTAGATTTTATAAAGACAGGAGGCGAGTATCATCCCTCCCATTGTACCCTACCCTATTCTATGGTATTCTTTTCTCTTTTTCAGGCTATTGAAGAATTTATGTTTGCATGATGATTCTACAGTTGGAGTTACTCGTTAGTAACATTGTTTCCAGTCGAAACTGCGGTTTCCAGTTGGATTCACTACGCTGGTGTTGGTCGAAGTTCCGGTGGATAGTTTGGAGATCCACGCTGTTAGTTCGGTTCCTGGTTCCGAGGGATCTTCAAGTGTTCGAGAAGTGGTGATCTGTTCCAGTAGGAGGCTGCCTGACATAAAGAAAGAGGAGGAGGAGGAGCTGCAGTTGGGTTATATAGGACTCCCTGGGTTGCTATTGGTGGTGGTCATATGGGGGAGTCACTATGGTTGCTAGGTACCTAGATACCAGCATTTTTTCTTTTGTGTTGTTAACCCTTGCATTTCTTTCTGCTATTGGGCAAAATAAAGAAGGAATATGCATCTGATACTCGCCTCCTGTCTTTATAAAATCTAAATTTTCCGTCATAATACTAGGAAAATCTTCAATTTTCCGTCATAATACTAGGAAAATCTTCAATTTTATCACAGACAGGAGGCTCGTATCAGATGCATGTTCAAAGCACTGACAATAACAACTTAATAACATAATCACAACACCGACATCGATACATGCTGAGTAGGTCTAAAATAGAATGTCCTAAAGACGTCTTCGGATGACCAATCGGCCGCTTTTAGAATTTCAGTAAGCGAACCTCCAGACTGAAAAGTTTTGGTCGCCATAGCACTCCTAGTGGAATGGGCTAGAAAAACAGACACATCGATCCCCGCCAACGCCATTGTCGGTTTACCCAACGTGCCAACGTAGGGGACGAGACAGGCAAATGTGGAGCACAAAACGAAACCAGAAGCTGCGAATTGTGCACCGCACCAAACGCTGCGGTCCGATTCTCATAAGACCGGAGGCAACGCACCACACACAACTTCGGGTGTGACGGAAAAGACGGATAAAAAAAACGAACGCAGACTGGACTTTGTCCGACGGCAGACAGAAAACCGAACCCCATCCGGGACAAACTGTCTTCGAGACACATCTAAGGCTCGCAATGTCGGATATACGTTTTATTGACACAAGACATAGTAACATAGTCAGTTTGAAGGAGAGGTGCTTCAACGATAGATCATCATTATCGTCCCACCCCTCGAACATCCGTACAACGAGCGAGACGTCTCAAGTAGTTTGATAACAAGAGGAAGGTGGTCTCCTGAACCGAATACCCCTCATGAGGCGACAAATAACGGGATGTTGCCCGACAAGCAATCCATCCACCAGGGAATGGTGTGCGGAAATGGCCGACCTATACACATTGATTGTGCGATAGGCCTCACCCGTTTCAAAAGAATGCAACAAAAAATTTATGACCTCAGCTAAAGGGGCGCAAACGGTATCCAAATCTCGTCGTGCGCACCAACGTAGCCAAAGTCCCCAGGCAGATCGATAAGCTGATCTGGTACCTGGTGCCCATGCCTCATTAATGAGGTTGCTAGCCGTTTGCGAAATACGTCCCCCAAGTGACGATGACCCGAAATCAGCCACGCCAGCAGTGGTAACTGATCGAGAAGGATCAAAGGGTGCGATTCTCCTCTCGAACCCCTCAACAATGAAGGGAGACTCGGACACAGTCTCGGCACGTCCATGGCCAAGCCCAGAATCTGAGGAAACCACGATTGGGTCGGCCACCAAGGGGTGATCAACACCAAAGTCGCCTTCTGATTCTCTGTTTGCCACAGTACCCTTGGGATCATCGCAAATGGCGGGAAGGCATACAGGATGTCTTGAGGCCAATGCTGAAGAAACGCGTCCATAGCTGCGGCCTCCGGGTCCGGTCGCCAACTGAAAAACACCTCCAGCTGGCCATTGAGCCGAGAGGCGAACAAATCCACGGCCAACGGCCCCCACAACGACTGTATCGACTGGAACACAGACGGGTCCAGCGTCCAATCGCTGGAGTCCTTGAGGTATCTGGAATTCCAATCCGCAATGAAGTTGGAAATCCCTGGTAGGTACTCCGCCTTCAACACAATGTTCCATTGAAGACAGAATTCCCAGAACTCCGCCGCCAAATCCGCGAGGACTTTCGATTTCGTTCCGCCCAGCCAATTGATATATTGCACTGCCGCTACGTTGTCCATACGCAACAGAATGCAACAATCCGACCTGTGGGCTGCGAAACTCCGGAGAGCGAATGTTCCCGCTAGGAGTTCCAAGCAGTTGATATGCAACTGCGCTTCCGTCCTTGACCATTTGCCTCCCGTGGAGGATGTCCCGCAATGAGCGCCCCAACCGGAGAGACTGGCGTCCAACTCCATCACTAGGTCCGGTTTTGAATTGAAAATGGTCTTTCCATTCCAATCCTGGACGTGCTGAAGCCACCAAAGGAGTTCCTCCCTGGCTTCCAGAGACAGTGGCACCTCGTCCGAATAAGACAGGCCCCCCTGCAAATGTCTGATCTTCAGACGTTGCAGCGCTCGGTAATGCAATGGCGCCGGAAAAATCGCCTGGACGGATGCCGATAGTAGTCCGACGATCCGTGCAATGGCTTTCAAGGACACCATCGTCGTGCGGAGAAGACTCCGAATTTCCCTGCGTATCGTGGCCAACTTCTTGACCGGAAGACTCAGAGTGGCGGACTGGGTATCCACCAGAAAGCCCAAAAACTCCATAGTCCTCGTCGGTAACAACACCGACTTTTTCTCGTTGATCAAAAAACCTAACTCCATAAGAAGCGATATCGTCCACTGGACATGTCGCCTGGCCAACACACTTGTAGGAGCCATGATTAAAATGTCGTCGAGGTAGACGATTAACCGAACACCTCGACTGCGGAGCACCGCCATGGCCGGTCTCAGCAGCTTGGTGAAACACCACGGAGCTGAGGAGAGGCCGAACGGGAGACATGTGAACTCCCATTTGCAACCTTCCCAACAAAACTGAAGGTACCGACTGCACGAGGGATGAATTGGCACAGTAAGGTACGCGTCCTTCAAATTTATCTTCGCTAGCCAATCGCCTGGCTGCAGAAGATCCCTGAGAAGGTGTATACCTTCCATTTTGAAATGGCGGTAGACAACGCACTCGTTGAGATAGCGTAAGTTTATCACGGGCCGATATCCTCCGTCTTTCTTTTTGACCAAGAAGACGTTGCTGACAAAACCCGGGGTGTCCCAAGGTACTTCCCTGATGGCACGCTTTTGGCTTAGCTCCATCAATTCCGCACGGACCAGATCCCTGTCCGCGTCTGCAAATTGGATGGCCCTTGGCCATTGGGTCTGTATAGGATTGTATGCAAATTCTTGGCTCGTCAGTGGCCAAGTGGGTCAACTGGGGGTCCAAGCGCATCAAAATAGATCTGCGGCGTTCCGCTGACATGGCCGTGTTGGCATTGCCGAGCAGACAGATTGCCCGCAACGCCCACCCCCTCAGGGTCTCCGCGTCCACAGAGGCGCCAGAAGCCACCTCCTGTTCGGACATGTCCAGAATCTTTGTTAATGGGCCCAGAATATCCAAAAGTTTATCTTGCACCCCTTTGAAGTATTTATCAATCTCCCTCTTGGGGTTTTTTCCCGACTTGAGGAGATACCTGACCAGGATGGGGTCCAGGTCGGGCGTCCTAGCAACGCCATTGCCAATAGAAGGCCTCGGGCATTCCGCCCTCAATTTGCTGCGGTTGGCGCGATCCAGCGACCTGCGCAACCAGGCCTCGATATATTTAGACACCTGGGGAGAAGGTGTCCACTCTCCGGATCTAGGATGAGTAATGTCATCCGGATTACAAAAGGGAACACCCAATGAGTCCACCGGGGTCCCAGAAGATTTTGCCTTGGGAGCAGGGGCAGAGGAAGGGCCCACCTCCTCCTTGAGGCTCTCCCCATCCTCGCTCCAATCCGTGCCCTGGTGTTCTGACATTATGTCAGATTCATCCTCTGAGTCCTCTACAAAAGAGTTTGGTTTTACTCGCTTAGAGGTACGAGAAGCCCGACTACTGATGTAATCCCCGTGGGTTGGGGGTCTGATGTCCGCAAAAGCATTATCCTCAGGCGGCACTGAGGTCTTAAGATGTCTACCACCGTCCCCTTCAGCCGACAAGTCAGCGGGACGGGTAATCAAGTCTAGACAATGTCGTCTTTTCCGGCTAGACTTACCGGCTCTTAAAAGGCTGGACGCCTGTGAAGATACATGGGGCACAGGGGGCGGAACTGAAACCACCATCGACTCCTCCTGGCGAGGGTTAGCCAACGCCAGGGAGACAGAACGGGATATATTGGGATTGACTGCTGACATAGCAGTGCATAGATTTGGTTAGTTGGTGTAGCAAATCAGAGGAGGGGACCTCCGTCTCCAAACTAGGGGGTGATGCCCCATCCAGAGGGGTAGGCACATTATGCACAGACATGGTGACAGCAAATTAGAGTATAGACCAAAACACGGGGCTGTAAAGACAAAAAGGGGACAACAGGACCTTGTTAATTGGTGTATGCGGGGTTAACAGTGATGTGAGTAACAGATACAATGTTCAACAAAGAAACAGCAGGACCTGGACCTGCACCCCGCAATGTAGAGGGACTGTAGAGTAAGCTCTGCTCCACAGCAGCAGAGCGGATGCAGAGGATCCATGTAGAGACCCGGGAACAGTACCCGGAGTTCTACAATAGTACTAGCGTAAGGCGCACGAGCTGGCGCATACACCCGTGCCCCCAACGAGACGTGCGCTCGCCGAGAAGCACATGACCCGAAGAGCCGCACTGTCGGGGAGGCCGCCGTGAGCAGGCTTCCCCGCTGCTGCCGATACGGGCTTAGTCAAACCCGTCCTGCAGTGAGAGAGGGAGTATGTCCCCACCCCTTCCACTCTGCCGCCCTCGCGAGAGCAGCGCGTCACTAAACACGCCCCTCAGAGCGTGCGAGACACGTGCGCGAGATCTCGCGAGGACAGCGTCGAAGAAGAAGTGCCGACGCCAGGGAAAAATTGCGCAGGCCAAGACTACGGTAACCCTGGGGGGGGGGGGGGGATTCTCGGGGCGGTAGGATCAACGAGCAGCAGAGCAGAGAGCCCGGTGTCTAAAGTATCGACACCGGGTAATGACAGAATATATATATGAAAGACAGATATAAGAGAGAATATATATATGAAGATAGATATAAGATGTAGGATAAATGGGTGAAAACCGGCTCCTTCTACTCTGCTATACAGGAAAGGAATACCCACGTATGGAATATATTATGTAGAGAAGACCGCAAGAAGCAGCCCCAGACAAATAGAGACAATACCTAAGCAATATAATGAGTACTTATCTGATATGCACACTGCTACTGAGCAGAAAGAAAGAGGAGGAGGAGGAGCTGCAGTTTGGTTATATAGGACTCCCTGGGTTGCTATTGGTGGTGGTCATATGGGGGAGTCACTATGGTTGCTAGGTACCTAGATACCAGCATTTTTTCTTTTGTGTTGTTAACCCTTGCATTTCTTTCTGCTATTGGGCAAAATAAAGAAGGAATATGCATCTGATACGAGCCTCCTGTCTGTGATAAAATTGTGAATATATAGTGCTAAATTCATGAATATTCGCAAATTCGCGAATATGGGATATTGGCGAATAAAATTTGCATTGCGAATATTCGCGAGCAACATTAGAGACCATATAGAGTCTGAATGGCACAGCCTGGAGATGGCTGAAGCATGAGGAGACCACATAGTGGCTGAATGGCAGAGCCTGGAGTTTGTGGCAGCATGAAGATACCATATAGTGGCTGCATGGCACAGCTTGGAGGTGGCTGAAGCATAAGGAGACAATAAAGTGGCTGAATGGCACAGCCTGGAGGTGGCTAAAGCATGAGCAGACCATGTAGTGACTAAATGACACAGCATGGAGGTGTTGGCAGCATGAGTAGACCATATAGTGGCTGAATGACACAGCATGGAGGTGTTGGCAGCATGAGAAGACCATATAGTGGCTGAATGACATAGCGTGGAGGTGTTGGCAGCATGAGGAGACCATATAGTGGCTAAATGACACAGCTTGGATGTGGCTGAAACATGAGTAGACCATATAGTGGCTGAATGGCACAGCGCGGAGGTGTTGGCAGCATGTGGAGACCGTATAGTGGCTAAATGGCACAGCATGGAGGTGTTGGCAGCATGAGGAGACCATGTAGTGGCTGAATGACACAGTGTGGAGGTGTTGGCAGCATGAGGAGACCATATAGTGGCTGAATGACACAGCGTGGAGCTGGCTGAAGCATCATTAAACCATATATTGGATAAATAGCAAAGCCTGGAGGTGGCTGAAGCATCAGTAATACATATATCGAATAAATGGCACAGCCTGGATGTGGCTGAAGCATCAGTAAACCATATATTGGATGAATGGCACAGCCTAGAGGTGGCTGAGGCATCAGTAAACCATATATTGGATGAATGACACAGCCTGGAGGTGTTAGCAGCATGAGGAGACCATATAGTTGCTTAATGACACAGCCTGGCAGCCGCATGTGACTAGGGGTTTACAATCCCTAAGATTAAATGATGAATTTTGAAATTTAAATTGAAGATTTATGGTAGCTAGTACTACCATAACATTTTTTAGGCCAAGGCCCTTGCTCAGCAGTATCAATAAACCGTGAATGACACAGCCTGGAGGTGGCTGAAGCATGAGGAGACCATATAGTGGCTGAATGACACAGCCTGGAGTTGGATGAAGCATGATAAGAGACCATATAGTGACTGAATGAGACAGCCTTGAGGTGGCAGCAGCAGCATCAGGAGTCCTGAAAGTGACTCAGTGACATACTGATACGGTGGGTGGCTGTTACGCCGAGCGCTCCGGGTTCCCGCTCCTCCCCGGAGCGCTCGCAACATCCTCGCTATGGCAGCGCCCCGGTCAGATCCACTGACCGGGTGCGCTGCGATACCGCCTCCAGCCGGGATGCGATTCGCGATGCGGGTGGCGCCCGCTCGCGATGCGCACCCCGGCTTCCGTACCTGACTCGCTCTCTCTTGGTCCTGTCCCGGCGCGCGCGGCCCCGCTCCCTAGGGCGCGCGCGCGCCGGGTCTCTGCGATTTAAAGGGCCACTGCGCCACTGATTGGCGCAGTGGTTCCAATTAGTGTCTTCACCTGTGCACTCCCTATGTATACCTCACTTCCCCTGCACTCCCTCGCCGGATCTTGTTGCCCTTGTGCCTAGTGAAAGCGTTCCCTTGTGTGTTCCTAGCCTGTGTTCCAGACCTCCTGCCGTTGCCCCTGACTACGATTCTTGCTGCCTGCCCCGACCTTCTGCTACGTCCGACCTTGCTTTTGTCTACTCCCTTGTACCGCGCCTATCTTCAGCAGTCAGAGAGGTTGAGCCGTTGCTAGTGGATACGACCTGGTTACTACCACCGCAGCAAGACCATCCCGCTTTGCGGCGGGCTCTGGTGAACACCAGTAGTAACTTAGAACCGGTCCACTAGCACGGCCCACGCCAATCCCTCTCTGGCACAGAGGATCCACCTCCTGCCAGCCGGCATCGTGACAGTAGATCCGGCCATGGATCCCGCTGAAGTACCTCTGCCAGTTGTCGCCGACCTCACCACGGTGGTCGCCCAGCAGTCACAACAGATAGCGCAACAAGGCCACCAGCTGTCTCAACTGACCGTGATGCTACAGCAGCTACTACCACAGCTTCAGCAATCATCTCCTCCGCCAGCTCCTGCACCTCCTCCGCAGCGAGTGGCCGCTTCAGGCCTACGACTATCCTTGCCGGATAAATTTGATGGGGACTCTAAGTTTTGCTGTGGCTTTCTTTCACAATGTTCCCTGCACTTGGAGATGATGTCGGACCAGTTTTCTACTGAAAGGTCTAAGGTGGCTTTCGTAGTCAGCCTTCTGTCTGGAAAAGCTCTGTCATGGGCCACACCGCTCTGGGACCGCAATGACCCCGTCACTGCCTCTGTACACTCCTTCTTCTCGGAAATTTGTAGTGTCTTTGAGGAACCTGCCCGAGCCTCTTCTGCTGAGACTGCCCTGCTGAACCTGGTCCAGGGTAATTCTTCCGTTGGCGAGTACGCCATACAATTCCGTACTCTTGCTTCTGAACTATCCTGGAATAATGAGGCCCTCTGCGCGACCTTTAAAAAAGGCCTATCCAGCAACATTAAAGATGTTCTGGCCGCACGAGAAATTCCTGCTAATCTACATGAACTCATTCATCTTGCCACTCGCATTGACATGCGTTTTTCCGAAAGGCGTCAGGAGCTCCGCCAGGATATGGACTTTGTTCGCACGAGGCGTTTTTTCTCCCCGGCTCCTCTCTCCTCTGGTCCTCTGCAATCCGTTCCTGTGCCTCCCGCCGTGGAGGCTATGCAAGTTGACCGGTCTCGCCTGACACCTCAAGAGAGGACACGACGCCGCATGGAGAATCTCTGCCTGTACTGTGCCGGTACCGAACACTTCCTGAAGGATTGTCCTATCCGTCCTCCCCGCCTGGAAAGACGCACGCTGACTCCGCACAAAGGTGAGACAGTCCTTGATGTCAACTCTGCTTCTCCACGTCTTACTGTGCCTGTGCGGATATCTGCATCTACCTTCTCCTTCTCTACTATGGCCTTCTTGGATTCCGGATCTGCAGGAAACTTTATTTTGGCCTCTCTCATCAACAGGTTCAACATCCCGGTAACCAGTCTCGCCAGACCCCTCTACATCAATTGTGTTAACAATGAAAGATTGGACTGTGCCATACGTTACCGCACGGAGCCCCTCCTAATGTGCATCGGACCTCATCATGAAAAAATTGAGTTTTTGGTCCTCCCCAATTGCACTTCCGAAATTCTCCTTGGACTACCGTGGCTTCAACGCCATTCCCCAACCCTGGATTGGTCCACAGGGGAGATCAAGAGCTGGGGTACCTCTTGTTTCAAGAACTGCCTTAAGTTCCCAGTACTCCCTGCCGTGACCCTGTGGTTCCCCCTGTAACCGGTCTCCCTAAGGCCTATATGGACTATGCTGACGTATTTTGCAAGAAACAAGCTGAGACTCTACCTCCTCACAGGCCTTATGACTGTCCTATTGACCTCCTCCCGGGCACTACTCCACCCCGGGGCAGAATTCATCCTCTGTCCGCCCCAGAGACTCTTGCTATGTCCGAGTACATCCAGGAAAATTTAAAAAAGGGGTTTATCCGCAAATCCTCCTCTCCTGCCGGAGCTGGATTTTTCTTTTTGTCCAAAAAAGATGGCTCCCTACGTCCTTGCATTGACTACCGCGGACTTAATAAAATCACGGTAAAGAACCGCTACCCTCTACCTCTTATCTCTGAACTCTTTGATCGCCTCCAAGGTGCCCACATCTTTACCAAACTGGACTTAAGAGGTGCTTATAATCTCATCCGCATCAGGGAGGGGGACGAATGGAAAACGGCATTTAACACTAGAGATGGACACTTTGAGTATCTGGTCATGCCCTTTGGCCTGTGCAACGCCCCTGCCGTCTTCCAAGACTTTGTTAATGAAATTTTTCGTGATCTCTTATATTCCTGTGTTGTTGTGTATCTGGACGATATTCTGATTTTTTCTGCCAACCTAGAAGAACACCGCCAGCATGTCCGCATGGTTCTTCAGAGACTTCGAGACAATCAACTTTATGCCAAAATGGAGAAATGTCTGTTTGAATGTCAATCTCTTCCTTTCCTAGGATACTTGGTCTCTGGCCAGGGACTACAAATGGACCCAGACAAACTCTCTGCCGTCTTAGATTGGCCACGTCCCTCCGGACTCCGTGCTATCCAACGTTTTTTGGGGTTCGCCAATTATTACAGACAATTTATTCCACATTTTTCCACCATTGTGGCTCCTATCGTGGCTTTAACCAAGAAGAATGCCAATCCTAAGTCATGGCCTCCTCAAGCGGAAGACGCCTTTAAACGGCTCAAGGCTGCCTTTTCTTCTGCTCCCGTGCTCTCCAGACCTGACCCATCTAAACCCTTCCTATTGGAGGTTGATGCCTCCTCAGTAGGAGCTGGAGCGGTTCTTCTACAAAAAAATTCTTCTGGGCATGCTGTTACTTGTGGTTTTTTTTCTAGGACCTTCTCTCCGGCGGAGAGGAACTACTCCATCGGGGATCGAGAGCTACTGGCCATTAAATTAGCACTTGAGGAATGGAGGCATCTGCTGGAGGGATCAAAATTTCCAGTTATTATTTACACCGATCACAAGAATCTCTCCTATCTCCAGTCTGCCCAACGGCTGAACCCTCGCCAGGCCAGGTGGTCTCTGTTCTTTGCCCGGTTTAATTTTGAAATTCACTTTCGCCCTGCCGATAAGAACATTAGGGCCGATGCTCTCTCTCGTTCCTCGGATGCCTCGGAAGTAGAGCTCTCTCCGCAACACATCATTCCTCCTGACTGCCTGATCTCCACTTCTCCAGCCTCCATCAGGCAAACTCCTCCAGGGAAGACCTTCGTCTCTCCACGCCAACGCCTCGGAATCCTCAAATGGGGTCACTCCTCCCATCTCGCAGGCCATGCGGGCATCAAGAAATCCTTGCAACTCATCTCTCGTTTCTATTGGTGGCCGACTCTGGAAACGGATGTTGTTGATTTTGTGCGGGCCTGCACTGTCTGTGCCCGGGATAAGACTCCTCGCCAGAAGCCTGCTGGTCTTCTTCATCCTCTGCCTGTCCCCGAACAGCCTTGGTCTCTGATTGGTATGGACTTTATTACAGACTTACCCCCATCCCGTGGCAACACTGTTGTTTGGGTGGTCGTTGATCGATTTTCCAAGATGGCACATTTTATTCCTCTTCCTGGTCTTCCTTCAGCGCCTCAGTTGGCAAAAAATTTTTTGTACACATTTTTCGTCTTCACGGGTTGCCCACGCAGATCGTCTCGGATAGAGGCGTCCAATTCGTGTCAAAATTCTGGAGGGCTCTCTGTAAACAACTCAAGATTAAATTAAACTTTTCTTCTGCTTATCATCCTCAATCCAATGGGCAAGTAGAAAGAATTAACCAGGTCCTGGGTGATTATTTACGGCATTTTGTTTCCTCCCGCCAGGATGACTGGGCAGATCTTCTTCCATGGGCCGAATTCTCGTACAACTTCAGAGTCTCTGAATCTTCTTCCAAATCCACATTTTTCGTGGTGTACGGCCGTCACCCTCTTCCCCCCCTCCCTACTCCCTTGCCCTCTGGTTTGCCCGCTGTGGATGAAATAACTCGTGATCTTTCCACCATATGGAAAGAGACCCAAAATTCTCTCTTACAGGCTTCATCACGCATGAAGAAGTTTGCTGATAAGAAAAGAAGAGCTCCCCCCATTTTTTCTCCCGGAGACAAGGTATGGCTCTCCGCTAAATATGTCCGCTTCCGTGTTCCCAGCTACAAATTGGGACCACGCTATCTTGGTCCTTTCAAAATCTTGTGCCAAATTAATCCTGTCTCTTACAAACTTCTTCTTCCTCCTTCTCTTCGTATTCCTAATGCCTTTCATGTCTCTCTTCTTAAACCACTCATCATCAACCGTTTTTCTCCCAAACTTATTTCTCCTACTCCTGTCTCCGGTTCTTCAGACATCTTCTCCGTAAAGGAGATACTGGCCTCCAAAAAGGTCAGAGGAAAAACTTTTTTTTTAGTGGACTGGGAGGGCTGTGGTCCTGAAGAGAGATCCTGGGAACCTGAGGACAATATCCTAGATAAAAGTCTGGTCCTCAGGTTCTCAGGCTCTAAGAAGAGGGGGAGACCCAAGGGGGGGGTACTGTTACGCCGAGCGCTCCGGGTTCCCGCTCCTCCCCGGAGCGCTCGCAACATCCTCGCTACGGCAGCGCCCCGGTCAGATCCACTGACCGGGTGCGCTGCAATACCGCCTCCAGCCGGGATGCGATTCGCGATGCGGGTGGCGCCCGCTCGCGATGCGCACCCCGGCTTCCGTACCTGACTCGCTCTCCCTCGGTCCTGTCCCGGCGCGCGCGGCCCCGCTCCCTAGGGCGCGCGCGCGCCGGGTCTCTGCGATTTAAAGGGCCAGTGGTTCCAATTAGTGTCTTCACCTGTGCACTCCCTATGTATACCTCACTTCCCCTGCACTCCCTCGCCGGATCTTGTTGCCCTTGTGCCTAGTGAAAGCGTTCCCTTGTGTGTTCCTAGCCTGTGTTCCAGACCTCCTGCCGTTGCCCCTGACTACGATCCTTGCTGCCTGCCCCGACCTTCTGCTACGTCCGACCTTGCTTTTGTCTACTCCCTTGTACCGCGCCTATCTTCAGCAGTCAGAGAGGTTGAGCCGTTGCTAGTGGATACGACCTGGTTACTACCGCCGCAGCAAGACCATCCCGCTTTGCGGCGGGCTCTGGTGAACACCAGTAGTAACTTAGAACCGGTCCACTAGCACGGTCCACGCCAATCCCTCTCTGGCACAGAGGATCCACCTCCTGCCAGCCGGCATCGTGACAGTGGCAATATCAGTACCCGATGACGAAGGTGGGTGAAAAAAGGTCGGATGCAGAGGAATGTTTGTAACTGGGGAGCAGTGCCTTAAATCTGTTTTGCACTTTCCATATTTGTGAAGTGTTGGTGTGGCACCATGTTCAATCTACTCTGATGCATCAGGCATTGGTGATTGGAAATCCTGACTTATCCATGCCTGATTCATCTTCACAAAGGTCAGTCTCTCCCCATTTTTCGTGGACAGACAAGTTCTCCGTGGGGTGACTATGGCCCTCGCCGCACTAAACACCCGCTCTGATGGCCCACTACTGGCCTGGCAGGACAGCTTTTCCAGGGCAAACTCTGCTAGTGGCAGCTGCAAATCAAGTTTGGCTGCTCAGAAGTCCAGTGGATCTTCAAGGTGTGTTGGCATGGGAATGTCAAGGTATGCCACCACCTGCTGATTCAAGTCCTGCTCCAGGTGTACCTGCTGCTGATAAATTGCTGTTGCTGCTGATAAACTGATAAGTCCCTGATCTCACGAGCCACACTAGAGAGGCAGCGGTAGGTTAGGGGGGTAAACAAGTGGCTCAGAAACTGGTGTAGGAAGGAGGGGTTTGGGTTTATGAAAGAACTGGTCCGACTTCGCTGTCGATTACCGGCTCTACTGTAGGGACGGGCTGCACCTTAACCTCTTGGGCACGCAGGGCGTACAAGACTCAGGGCGTACACCAGCAGAGAACGAGTTAAACACGGTGGGGCAGCCAAGATCGGGCAGCCAAGACCCACGGCTAATGCCGGGCATGGCCGATCGGGCTAAACCCTTTAGACGCCACGATCAAAGTTGATCGCGGCATCTAAAATGAAAGTAAAATAAACCCGGCAGCTCAGCTGAGCTGAGCTGATCGGGACTATCGCGACAAAATCGCAAAGTCACGATCAGCTTACTGGACAACGGGAGGGACCTCACCTGCCTCTCTGTTGTCCGATCGGCAATCTACTGCTCCATACCTGCACAGCAGGCTAGAGCAGCAGACCACTGGTTACACTGATCAGTGCTTTGCAATGACAGAGCACTGAACAGTGTATGTAATCAGAACATTGCATGTTGTAGCCCCCTATGGAGGCTAAAAAAAGAAATTGTAGAAAAAAAAAACTGTAGTAAAGGTTCATTAACCTCTTCCCTATTAAAAGTTTAAAACATCCCCCTTTTCCCATTTTTTAAATAAAATAATGTAATAAAGAATACAAATAAGCATATGTGGTACCGCCACATGCGTTAATGTCCGAACAATTAAAATATAAGTTAGCTAAACCACACGGTTGATGGCGTACATGTAACAAAATACCAAAAGTCCAAAATTGAGTATTTTTGGTCACTTCATATACCATAAAAATATTAATACAATATTAATACAATTAATACTTATAAAAACTACAGATGACGGCGCAAAAAAATTAGCCCTCATACAGCCCCGTACACAGAAAAATTAAAAAGTTATAGGGGTCATAAGATGCAAATTAAACATACAAATTTTGGTGCATGTAGTTTATAATTTTTTTTAATTATTAAAATAAAATAAAACCTATATAAATTGGGTATCCTTATAACCGTATGGACCTACAGAATAAATATATGCTGTAATTTTTACCACTGCATAGAAATGTAAGAACCCAAAAGTTACAAAATGGCGTTTTTTATATTTCACCCCACAAATAATTATTTTTTGGGTTTTGCCGCAGGTTATATTCTAAAATAAGTGATGTCATTGCAAAGCACAATTGGTGACGCAAAAAACAAGCCCTTATATGTGTCGGTAGGTGCAAAATTGAAAGAGTTTTGATTTTTAGAAAGGAAGGAGGAAAAAGCGAAAAGGCAAAAACGAAAATTTGCTGAGTCCTTAAGGCGAAAATAGGGGTCCATAAGGGGTTAATGGGGAGGGTGCAGCTGTGCTTGGGGAGAAGATGGCTAGAAGGGTGGAAGTGTGTTTAAACTAGGGACTGGGGGGAGGGAACCTACAACATAGAGAGGGAAGATAGTATAGATAGAGGGGGGGTACTTATTAATGTACCTGGGGGTGGAGCGGAGGGAGGGGTTAGAATAGTTAATAGGGATAGGCTTCATAGAAAAAAAAAACATACACCATTGAATTGCATGTTGACTAATGCCAGAAGTCTGTACAATAAAACTCACGTACTGGAGTTGATAATGTCTGAGGAGGATTATGATATAGTGGATATAACAGAGTTTTGGTTGGACGACATATAGGGTTATAGTCTATTCAGGAAGGATCGGACAAAACAGAGAGGGGGAGGAGTTTGTCTTTATGTAAAATCCAGTCTGAATGCCGCACTGCAGGAGGATATATGGGAGGGAAATGATAATGTGGAGTCATTTTGGGTAGAACTATATGGAGATTAAAAAAAAAAATTCCGTTAGGGGTTTGCTATAAGCCACCAAACATAATGGAAGAGGCAGAAAATCAATTACTGAGGCAAATAAACAAGGCAGCAAATCAGAATGATGTGATAATAATGGGGGACTTTAACTATCCTGATATAAACTGGGAGACTGAGACCTGTGAATCTCATAAAGGAAACATATTTCTGACTATAGCTAAAAACAATTATCTCTCCCAAATGGTGCAGGGCCTTGCTACAAAACAATGAACTTTAGGAATGCAAAGTTTGACCAACTCAGAGAAGCCCTTAAAGGGGTATTCAAGGGAAAAAATTTTTTTGTATATATATATATATATATATATATATATATATATATATATATTTTATATATATATATATATATATATATATATATATATATATATATATATATATATATCGACTGGCTCCAGAAAGTTAAACAGATTTGTAAATTACTTCTATTAAAAAATCTTAATCCTTTCAATAATTATCAGCTGCTGAAGTTGAGTTGTTGTTTTCTGTCTGGCAACAGTGCTCTCTGCTGACATATCTGCTTGTCTCGGGAACTGCATAGAGTAGAAGAGGTTTGCTATGGGGATTTGCTTCTAAACTGGGCGGTTCCCGAGACACGTGTCATCAGAGAGCACTTAGACAGAAAAGAACAACTCAACTTCATCAGCTCATAAGTACTGAAAGGATTAAGATTTTTTAATAGAAGTAATATACAAATCTATTACAAATAGAATATATAGCTTATACCTCTAGGACCTCACCAAATTGGTGCATAATGATAAGGGTAAAAATGGAATATGGCAGCGTTAGTCAAAAAAAAATTTTTATTTCAATTCAGTATAGTTTTTAATTCAGTAAAATAAAATAAATGTAAAATAAAATAAAACAATGACAGAGAAACACATTAAACTGGCACTATCTAGTGATAATCCCACTGGGCCCTAGTGGGATATCAAAAAATGATTAAAAAAATATAAAAATAATGTCCTATGTACTAGTGTTCCGATATATGTAGAATATGGTCCATTAATCTGCAAACAAAAATGGAATTTGCAAACAAAAATAGAAGGAATGTATGATCAGTTTTGTGGCAGAGTGTGCTTGTAACATAAAGTCAATGTGCTTGTAACATAAAGTCAATGATCAGATATATGATACAAAGTATCTCTCACCACTGCTTCTGGCGGCTTGATGGATTTTTACTATGGATCGCAGCCTTATACTCCTCGCGTGCCCCGATAGTGTGGGGGGGGGGGGGGGTGCAGGGGGGCGCAAAATGATGTTCCGTACCGCTGGCTCCGATGTCAGAGGAGCGTACAGCGATGTTCTGTGCTGAAGACCACACTTGCTTCCCGGCTTGCTGAAGATGGAACTGTTCTGACACTCCGGCAAGAGTGTCAGTCAGCTCGGGAGCGACAATGGGCCTGGCGGCAATGGTACGTTCGGGAGCGGTTGGTAATTTTGGGATGGCGTCCCACGTGGAGGCTTGAGTTGCGGGAAGTGTAGGCTGTGCGAGATGGTTCAAAGTATGGTTGCGGCCAGGCAGGGCGGAATGTAGCTGAATTAACTCCTCTGTTGCCGGATTATATAAGTTTGCAGATGGACACTAGTACTGACTGTGTGAACAGTGCCAGACTCGTAAACGCGTTTCGGAGTGCTGGGAACTGTGGACCTCTGACCCCTTCCTGAGTAGAAATGTGTACATAGTAAAATTTAATAGTAACGCTGTCTTTATAGTAAATTTGCACCTGTTGATGGTTACTAACATTTAAGAAAACACGGTCTTTGGGTTATAGTGGATTGTCTCTTAGATCTAACAAATTTATGGAGCGGAGCAGCTCTTTTTGATTGCTCGGGAAAACCGGATAAGACGTTATTCACACCCGGCTTACCCGAACGATTGAGTCAGTCGTGTCACTTGCAGTGCAACAATGTGGGAAAAATCAGTAAATGAGTTTGCTGTGAATATTATATAAATAGGTTCACTGCAAGTAGCACGACGATGAAAAGCTATTGTACTAAATGGACACATATACAAGGACATATAATCAATATCACATAATTAAAATATTTTTTCATATATACCTACAGAAAAAATATATATAGAGAATGACAATAAAACAAAAAAGAAAAAGAAAAAGAAAAAAAAAGAAAAATAATAAATGTGAATAAAAAAATGTAATAAAAAATTAGAATAAATATAAAATAAAATAAAAATAGAGAATAAATAAATACGTGGGAAATGAATGAATAAATAAAATAGGGATAATAATAATACATATCGAGAAGTGGAAATAATAAAAGTAAATAAATATGAAAGTAAATATAAATAAATAAAAAATGAAAAATGAAAATAAAATAAAATAAAAATAAATATAAAAATAAAAAATAAAATAAATAAAAATAATGAAATGAGTGCATTAATTGAAAATGAAAATAATATGTATAGTATCAAGGTTAAATTATGAACACGGAATATCTGGTACAGGAAGATGATTATTGTGAAGTTCCCATTAAACCACGGGCCGCCGACATAATTATAACATAGGGGCGGGCGGTGGTCGGAGGGGAGCTACGTCATAGAAAACCAAACAGCTCAAAACTGGAGTTCAAACCTTTTGGTTCCATTGATCCAAATTCGTAAATCACTTTGCTCTCAGCCCTAGACATTTTAATCATATGACTTCCCCCCCTCCAGTCTGGTTTAATTATTTGAAGCCCGGCAAATTTTAATTTTGGTGGATCTCTGTTATGAATTGTTGAAAAATGTGTTGATAATGGATGTTTTAAATCTCCTTTTTTTATGTTGTTAATGTGTTCTGCTATTCTTAATTTTAGTGTTCTTTTTGTTCTCCCCACATACT
The DNA here is from genome assembly GCF_029499605.1 of Hyla sarda. NCBI lineage: Eukaryota > Metazoa > Chordata > Amphibia > Anura > Hylidae > Hyla > Hyla sarda. The sequence goes on along the minus strand of NC_079190.1, from coordinate 149,665,861 downwards.
GTTTTTTACAGTCACATTCTAAAATGTATATGACTCCTTTTGTGTTACTCATGCACTCATCAATTTTCCATATAAAATTATTGGTCAGAGATTTTACTTCTACTATTTTTTGGGGATCTGAAGTAGTGTTACAATTATTACATATTCCACAACGGAAAAAGCCTTTGGTGGAAAGCCAAGTTTTGTTATCTTTATTACTCATGGGTGGTTTAATGGAAGGGGCAACTGTTATCCCCAAATTCGGTGCCTTCGTGTATATAATAGGGTGGTGTGGTAATGATTCTCCTATAATTTTGTCTTGTCTTATTATTTCCCAATGTTTATTAATCACTTTTTCAACTTTTTTATGTGAACTGTTAAATGGCAAAATAATTCTAAACTCCGGTGTTTCTTTTTGTTTATTCTTATTGTCTACAGTGAAAAAAGTAGTTCTGTCTAATGTTTTTACTTGTCTAAAAATTATTCAAATTTTTATTATATTTTTTTATTCACATTTATTATTTTTTTTATATATATATATATTTTTTATTATTGTCATTCTCTCTATATATTTTTTCTGTAGGTATATATGAAAAATATTTTAATTATGTGATATTGATTATATGTCCTTGTATATGTGTCCATTTAGTACAATAGCTTTTCATCGTCTTGCTACTTGCAGTGAACCTATTTATATAATATTCACAGCAAACTCATTTACTGATTTTTCCCACATTGTTGCACTGCAAGTGACACGACTGACTCAATCGTCCGGGTAAGCCGGGTGTGAATAACGTCTTATCCAGTTTTCCTGAGCGATCAAAAAGAGCTGCTCCGCTCCATAAATTTGTTAGATCTAAGAGACAATCCACTATAACCCAAAGACCGTGTTTTCTTAAATGTTAGTAACCATCAACAGGTGCAAATTTACTATAAAGACAGCGTTACTATTAAATTTTACTATATACACATTTCTACTGAGGAAGGGGTCAGAGGTCCACAGTTCCCAGCACTCCGAAACGCGTTTAGGAGTCTGGCACTGTTTACACAGTCAGTACTAGTGTCCATCTGCAAACTTATATGTTCCGGCAACAGAGGAGTTAATTCATCTACATTCCGCCCTGCCTGGCCGCAACCATACTTTGAACCATCTCGCACAGCCTACACTTCCCGCAACTCAAGCCTCCGCGTGGGACGCTATCCCCGCATTACCAACCGCCCCCAAACATACCATTGCCGCCAGGCCCATTGTCGCTCCCGAGCTGACTGACACTCTTGTCGGAGTGTCAGAACAGTTCCATCTTCAGCAAGCCGGGAAGCAAGTGTGGTCTTCAGCACATAACATCGCTGAACGCTCCTCTGACATCGGAGTCAGTGGTACAGAACATCATTTTGCGCCCCCCTGCCATCGGGGCTGCTAGGGAGACGGGAGAATCAGTGCCCCCCCTGATCCATAGTAAAAATCCACCAAGCCGTCAGAAGCAGTGGTGAGAGATACTTTGTATCATATATCTGTTCATTGACTTTATGTTACAAGCACACTGCCACAAAACTGATCATACATTCATTCTATTTTTTTTTGCGGATTCCATTTTTTGTTTGCAGATTAATGGACCATATTCTACATATATCGGAACACTAGTACGTAGGACATTATTTTTATATTCTTTTTATCATTTTTTGATATCCCACTAGGGCCCAGTGGGATTATCACTACACAATGCCAGTTTAATGTGTTACTCTGTCATTGTTTTATTTTATTTTACATGTATTTATATTTTACTGAATTAAAAACTATACTGAATTGAAATAAAAAAACATTTTTTGACTAACGCTGCCATATTCCATTTTTATCCTAATCATTATGCACCAATTTGGTGTGGTCCTAGAGGTATAAGCTATATATTCTATTTGTAATTTACTTGTGTTGCCGGTGGGGTCCGGCTATAGCTTTAATTACCTCGGTCCTTCTGTTGTGAGCTGCACCTAATTTCAAGTTCTAATTTACAAATCTGTTTAACTTTCTGGAGCCAGTTGATATATAAAAAAAAGTTTTTTCCTGGATAACCCCTTTAACAATATAAAAAGGGATAATGTCCTCAAAAACAAGAATACTGACACTAAATGGGAGACTTTAAAAAATATCTTAAAGGACAACTGCAGCGTAATATACACTTATCCCCTATCTACAAGATAGGGGATAAGTGTTTGATCGCGGGGGGTCCGACTGCTGGGATCCCCCTCGATCTCCCTAAAGGGGCACCGCCATAAGCACTCATGGTGACGTAGCGTCGACCTAGAGGTCGACGGTGACGCCCCGTCTCCTCCCCGTCCCCATACAGTTCTATGAGGGAGACAGGGAGGCACGAACGCTGCCTCCCGGCCTCTCCCATAGAGATGTATGGAGGAGGCGTGCCAGCTGCAACGTCATGCTGAAGCTGGCATGCCCCCTGCACGGGACAGCCACGGCCCCGTACAGGAGATCACAGGGGGTCCCAGCGGTCGGACCCCTTGCGATCAAACACTTATCCCATATCCTGTGGATAGGGGATAAGTGTTAATCACTCTGCAGATGTCCTTTAACCCCTTAAGGACACAGGGCATATCCATACGCCCCCGTTCCCAAGTACTTAAGGACACAGGGCGTATGGATATGCCCTGCGCATTTCCGTCCCCAGCCGCTAGCTGGAGCGGAGCCGGTGCCGGATGCCTGCTGAAATCGTTCAGCAGGCATCCGGCATATCGCACAGGGGGGTCATTATGTCCCCCCTTGTCGGCGATGGCCGCAGATAGCTGGACAATTCAGAGACGGGCCCCGAACAGCCATAGCCAGCAGGGGTGAGTTGGCCCTGCTGCGGGTGTAACTCCCGCATACCGCTCCTCTTCCGGAGGACGTGAGTGGGTGCGGGAAGAAGACCCCCGGAGCTGGGGACCCCAATCTCCGGCGTCCCTGTTGGGATCGGGGCCCCAGGCTTGCTGGGAGTTTTACAACAGATGGAGGCACCCTGTTTGGGAATCACTGGCGTAGAATACGCCTATGTCCACCCCTATGCAAGTCCCTAATTTAGGCCTCAAATGCGCATGGCGCTCTCACTTTGGAGCCCTTTTTGAGAAAACAAGCATTTTAGGTAAAAAAAAAAATGTTTTACATATACAAAAGTCGTGAAACACCTGTGGGGTATAAAGGTTAACATTACCCCTTGTTACGTTCCCCGAGGGGGTCTAATTTCCAAAATGGTATGCCATGTGTTTTTTTTTTTTTTTTTGCTGTTCTGGCACCATAGGGGCTTCCTAAATGCGGCATGCCCCCAGAGCAAAATTTGCTTTCAAAAAGCCAAATGTGACTCCTTCTCTTCTGAGACCTGTAGTGCGCCAGCAGAGCACTTTTCACCCCCATATGGGGTGTTTTCTGAATCGGGAGAAATTGGGCTTCAAATTTTGGGGGGTATTTTCTGTTATTACCCTTTTTAAAAATGTTAACAATTTGGGAAACCAAGCATTTTAGGTAAAAAAATAAAAATTCACATATGCAAAAGTTGTGAAACACCTGTAGGGTATTAAGGTTCACATTACCCCTTGTTACGTTCCCCGAGGGGTCTAGTTTACGAAATGGTATGCCATGTGGTTTTTTTTTGCTGTTCTGGCACCATGGGGGCTTCCTAAATGCGGCATGCCCCCAGAGCAAAATTTGCTTTCAAAAAGCAAAATGTGACTCCTTCTCTTCTGAGACCTGTAGTGCGCCAGCAGAGCACTTTTTACCCCCATATGGGGTGTTTTCTGAATCGGGAGAAATTGGGCTTCAAATTTTGGGGGGTATTTTCTGCTATTACCCTTTTTAAAAATGTAAAATTTTGGGGAAACCAAGCATTTTAGGTAATTTTTTATTTTTTATTTTTTTACATATGCAAAAGTCGTCAATCACCTGTGGGGTATTAAGGTTCACTTTACCCCTTGCTATGTTCCCAGAGGGGTCTAGTTATCAAAATGGTATGCAATGTGTTTTTTTTTGCTGTCCTGGCACCATAGAGGCTTCCTAAAGGTGACATGCCCCCCAAAAACCATTTGTCGCTCCTTCCCTTCTGAGCCCTCTACTGCGCCTGCTGAACAATTAACATAGACATATGAGGTATGTCCTTACTCGAGAGAAATTGGGTTTCAAATACAAGTAAAAATGTTCTCCTTCTTACCCCTTGCAAAAATTCAAAAATTCGCTCTACAAGAACATGCGAGTGTAAAAAATGAAGATTTTGAATTTTCTCTTTCACTTTGCTGCTATTCCTGTGAAACACCTAAAGGGTTATTACACTTACTGAATGTCATTTTGAATACTTTGGGGGGTTTAGTTTTTATAATGGGGTCTTTTATGGGGTATTTCTAATATGAAGACCCTTCAAATCCTCTTCAAAACTGAACTGGTCCCTGAAAAAAAGTGAGTTTGAAAATGTTGTGAAAAATTTCAAAATTGCTGCTGAACTTTGAAGCCCTCTGGTGTCTTCCAAAAGTAAAAACTCATAAATGTTATGATGCAAACATAAAGAAATATTTAGACATATTTTTTATGTGAACCCCAAAAAAAATTATTTTGAATATCCATTTTCCTTATAAGCAGAGAGCTTCAAAGTTAGAAAAATGCTAAATTTTCATTTTTTTCATCAAATTTAGGGATTTTTCACCAAGAAAGGATGCAAGTTACCATAAAATTTTACCACTAAGTTAAAGTAGAATATGTCACGAAAAAACTATCTAGGAATGAGAAAGATAACTAAAAGCATTCCAGACTTCTTAATGTTTAAAGTGACAGTGGTCAGATTTGCAAAAAACGCTCTGGTCCTTAAGGTGTAAAATGGCCTGGTCCTTAAGGGTTTACACTCTAACTGTAAGATATATGTACCTTATGGGAATAAAAGGGTCATGACTAAAAGAAAACCAATATGGACGAATAAAAACTTTAAGCGGACAATAAAAGACAAAAATAAAGCATTTAAACTACTAAAACAGGACTGCAGTGAAGAAGCATTAAAAAGCTATAGAGAAAAAAGTAAAATATGTAAAAGACAGATAAAAGTCGCAAAAATAGAGACAGAAAGGCTCATTGCCCAAGAGAGTAAATATAACCCCAAAATGTTATTTAACTATATAAATAGCAAAAAGGTCAAAAATGAAAGTGTAGGCCCTTTAACCCCTTAAGGACGCAGGACGTAAATGTACGTCCTGGTGAGGTGGTACTTAACGCACCAGGACGTACATTTACGTCCTGTGCATAACCGCGGGTATCAGAGCGATGCCCGTGTCATGCGCGGCTGATCCCGGCTGCTGATCGCAGCCAGGTACCCGCCGGCAATGGCGGACGCCCGTGATCTCACGGGCGTCCGCCATTAACCCCTCAGGTGTCGGGATCAATACAGATCCCGGCATCTGCGGCAGTGCGCGATTTGAATGAATGATCGGATCGCCCGCAGCGCTGCTGCGGGGATCCGATCATTCATAACGCCGCACAGAGGTCCCATCTCCTTCCTCCGTCCGGCTCCCGGCGTCTCCTGCTCTGGTCTGTGATCGAGCAGACCAGAGCAGAAGATCGCCGATAACACTGATCTGTTCTATGTCCTATACATAGAACAGATCAATATTAGCAATCATGGTATTGTATGAATAGTCCCCTATGGGGACTATTCAAGTGTAAAAAAAATGTAAAAAATTTTTAAAGTAAAAGTAAAAAAAAAGTGAAAAATCCCCTCCCCCAATAAAAAAGTAAAACGTCCGTTTTTTCCTATTTTACCCCCAAAAAGACATATTTGGTATCGCCGCGTGCGTAAATGTCCGAACTATTAAAATAAAATGTTAATGATCCCGTACGGTGAACTGCGTGAACGAAAAAAAAAAAGTCCAAAATTCCTACTTTTTTAATACATTTTATAAAAAAAAAAATTATTAAAAATTAATTAAAAGTTTTTTATATGCAAATGTTGTATCAAAAAAAAGTACAGATCATGGCGCAAAAAATGAGCCCCCATACCGCCGCTTATACGGAAAAATAAAAAAGTTAGAGGTCATCAATATAAAGGGATTATAAACGTACTAATTTGGTTAAAAAGTTTGTGATTTTTTTTAAGCGCAACAATAATATAAAAGTATGTAATAATGGGTATCATTTTAATCATATTGACCCTCAGAATAAAGAACACATGTCATTTTTACCATAAATTGTACAGAGTGAAAACGAAACCTTCCAAAATTACAAAATTGCATTTTTCGTTTTAATTTCCCCACAAAAATAGTGTTTTTTGGTTGCCACATACATTTTATGATATAATGAGTGATGTCATTACAAAGGACAACTGGTCGCACAAAAAACAAGCCCTCATACTAGTCTGTGGATGAAAATATAAAAGAGTTATGATTTTTAGAAGGCGAGGAGGAAAAAATGAAAACGTAAAAATTAAATTGTCTGAGTCCTTAAGGCCAAAATGGGCTGAGTCCTTAAGGGGTTAAAAAATGATGAGGAAGAAATTATAAACGGGGATCAGGAAAAAGCAAATATATTAAACAAATTCTTCTCCCCTGTATTCACCGAGGAAAATGAAATGCCAGGTGAAATACAGAGAGATAAGGTAAACTCCTCAGTACAGGTCACCTGTCTAACCCAGGAAGAAGTACAGTGCTGCCTACAAAAAATCTTAATAGACAAATCCCCAGGTCTAGATGGCATTCACCCCCTTGTTCTAAAGGAATTAATTAATGTTATAGACAGATCTCTATTTTTAATATTCAGGGATTCTATAGTAATAGGGACTGTTCCCCAGGACTGCTGCATGGCAAATGTGGTGCCAATGTTTAAAAAGGGAACAAAAGGTGACCCCAGAAATTATAGACCTGTTAGTTTAAACTCTGTTGTATGTAAATTGTTTGAGGGTTTTCTAAGAGATGCCATTTTGGAATAGCTTGATAAAAATAAATGTATGACTCCATATCAGCATGGCTTTATGAGGGATCGGTCCTGTCAAGCTAACCTTATCAGCTTTTATGAGGAGGTGAGCTCCAGACTGGACCAGGGGGAATCGCTGGATGTCATATATCTGGATTTTTCCAAAGCATTCGATACGGTGTCACATAAAAGGTTGGTTCTTAAAATGAGAATTGTTGGGCTGAGGGAGAATATGTGTAAGTGGGGAAGTAACTGGCTCAGTGACAGGAAACAGAGGGTGGTTATTAATGGTACTTATTCTGATTGGGTGACTGTTACTAGTGGGGTACCACAGGGGTCAGTCTTGGGTCCTGTTCTATTTAATATATTTATTACTTACCTTGTAGAGGGGTTGAATAGTAAAGTAGCAATCTTTGCAAATGATACTAAACTCTGTAAAGCGGTAAACACTATAGATGACTGTGCACTGTTACAAATGGATCTAGATAGGTTGGAAGTTTGGGCTGGGAAGTGACAGATGAGGTTCAACACTGATAAATGTAAGGTTATGCACATGGGGAGGAAAAATCTGGGCTGGGGTTATGTATTAAATGGGAGAACACTTGGGACGACTGACATGGAAAAGAACTTGGGAGTCTTAGTCAATAGTAAATTTAGCTATAGTGACCAGTGTCGGGCAGCTGCGGCCAAGGCAAATAAAATCATGGGGTGCATCAATAGGGGCATAGATGCCCACGACAAGGAGATAATTCTACTGCTGTAAAAATCACTAGTCAGACCACACATAGAATACTGTGTACAGTACTGGGCACCAGTGTACAAGAAAGATATAGCGGAGCTGGAGAGGGTTCAAAGACCGGCAACCATGGTAATACGGAGAATGGGAGGACTACAGTACCCAGAAAGATTATTAGAATTAGGGTTATTTAGTTTAGAAAAAAGAAGGCTTAGGGGCGACCTAATAACCATGTATAAATATTTCAGGGGACAGTACAAAGAGATCTCTCCCATGATCTATTCATACACAGGACTGTATCTATAACAAGGGGGCATCCTCTACGTCTAGAGAAAAAAAAATTCTGTACAAGCACAAAAGGGGGTTCTTTACTGTAAGAGCAGTGAGACTGTGGAATTATCTGCCTGAGGAGGTGGTCATGGTGAACTATGTAACAGAGTTCACAAGGCGTCTGGATGCATTTTTGAAGAATAATAACATCACCGGTTAGGTATACTAGATTTATAGGGACAGAACGTTGATCCAGGGATTCATTCTGACTGCCATATTTGGAGTCGAGAATGAATGTTTACCTCTAGTATGAGGGTTTTTTGCATTTCTCTGGATCAACTCAGTAGGGACTCATTAGGGTTATAGGCTGAACTTGATGGACTCTGGTCTTTTTTCAACTTTATGAACTATGTTACTATGTTACTATGCGGGTGAAGAAATCTACTCATCAACGACTGTTGACTAAGTCTGCTGCTGATGGAGCTGGTACTGCTCCTTACACCCCACCCCTCCCCAGCATCCATGGCAGTGGAAGGTCAGCGCAGGGGGCCCCCTGAGTCAGACCTGCGAGAGGATGGACTATGGCACCAATAGCCATCGGCCAAATGACTACATAGGATGCCTCTTTAGTAGGTCACTTTGTCCTCCCGCTCAGTGGGTGTAAAAAAGGCCCCTATTTTGTGGCGGTAACGAGGGTCAAATAAGTTGGAGATCCAGAAGTCCTCCCACTGCCGAATGGTGTTAATTCGGCTGTCACTACGCAAGCAAGGGAGCATGCATCATGCCATTTGTGCTAGTGACTCTGAGGGACTCCCTGCCTCCATCTCCACTGCATACTGCCACGGTGTGTCTGGATCCTCAGTCTCACCTTCCACATAACCCTCTAGCTCCTCTGGCTGCCCCTGCTCCTCCTCTCCTGTCTGATTACTAGAAAAAATGCCTATTTGGCGAAACCTAAACTGTGCTTCACTGTGCCCTTTCACCTCCTCCTCATCCAGTTCAGCCCCCACAGGGGTCATGTGGCTGTGAGATGTAGGCGCCACGTCTCCAGTGTCCTGACCAGTCATCGTTTCGAAAACACGTGTTGTATGAAATGAAGCAGTGGAATGACGTTGTTCATCGTGTAATCCTGTTGACTTACTAATGATGTGGCTTCCTCAAAGGTCCACGCAAACAGAAGGTGTCATGTATGACCTGCCACTGGTTCACATTGAAGTTACACAGGGGAGTACCCGATTGGATCATCAAGAAATCAGTTATGGCTTTTCTCTGTTTGTACAGTTGGACCAACATATGGAGGGTGGAATTCCAACGTGTGACAACATCACAAATCAGACTATATTGGGGAATAACGTTCTGACGCTGCAGCTCAAGAAGGGTGTGCTTTGCGATTTACAAGTGGCTGAAGTACATGCAAAGTTTCCTTCCATTGTTAGGATGTCTTGCAAATGGGGGGAATACTTCAGGAACTGCTTCACAATCAGATTGAACACGAGTGCCATGCAGGGCGCATGGCTCAGCCTTCCCAGTCGCAGCGCATGCAACATGTTCTTCCAGTTGTCAGTCACCATGGTTCCCATTTCCAGTTTTCGTGGAGTAAGCCATGCTCCGATTTCTTTACAAATGATTTTTAGCAGTTCCTCTCCTGTGTGACTCTTTTCGCCAAGGCAAACCATGTGAAGAACAGCATCACACCACCGTGCCCTGCACACATGGTATGCTGAAGGGCCACTGAGACTTGTCTGTGCAGTGGAGGACACGGGGGAGGATGAGGAGGCAGAGTCACACACTGTCACAGGATCAATAGGCTGAGAGCGTGGAGTAGGAATTGGCATGACCTGTCAAAGTTGGGGTTGTGGCTGTGTAGGAACCCCATTCACCCAATGAGCCGAAAAGGACATGTATTGTCCCTGAACATAGTTACAGCTCCAGACGTCGGTGCTGCCGTGCACTTTGGTACACATTGCCAGGCTCAAGGACTGGCCCACCTTCTCTTCCACAAAATTGTGCAGGGCTGGTACTGCCTTCTTCGCAAAGAAATTATGGCTTGGCACTCTCCACCTCGTCTCGGCACAAGCCATCAGTTCTCTGAAAGGTGCAGAGTCCACCACTTGAAAAGGGAAGGACTGCAGCACCGGCAACTTGGAGAGGAGCACATTCATCTTCTGCGCCATTGGATGAGTGGGCTCATACTGTTGTCTCTTGGACATGGCTTCGCTGATGGATTGTCGGCGGAATGGCTGACTAAAAGTAGGAGGAGCAGGAGCATCTGGAGCAACACAAGGATGGTATGACACACAGCTCTCTTAGGCTGAGGTGGTGGAGCCTTGGCTGGCTGAAAGAGGGAGCGGCGTGCAACCAGGTGATGCAGCAGGCTGGACCACCACATTGGAGCCACGGTTCTCCCAGGCCGCTTTATAGTGGCGAAGCATATGTTGACGCAGGGCCGTGGTGCCAACATTGGGACCCTGGCCATGCTTCACCTTCTGCTGACATATCTTGCATGTGGCTATGTGAACCTCTTCCGAATGCTTAATGAAAAACTACTACACCGCCGAGTAGCTGATTTTCCCACCAAAAGTCCGCACTAATTGACTGCTGCTGCCGCTGTCTCCAAGAACCCCTGTTCCACTACCTCCGCAAAGCAGTTGGTCTCCCCCGTGCACGTTTGGCTCCAGAATTTCCACTTCTGCCACCATGCTGACTGCCAACCATGCTACCACTTTGCTGACTCAGCTGCTGCCTCACGGGCAACCTGCAACTCTCTTCTCCTAATCGGCTTCATCATCATCAACAAGTGTCTGCACGTCACTGATGTCCCCCTCAGGTTTCTCAACAGTGTCTGCTTCAGGACCCTGAACCCTGGCAACACAGCCTCCCATGTCACTCTCCCCATCACTACTTGCCCACCTAGCGGAGGAAGCGGCGGATGTCTCCTCCACTTGTTGGCTGGGCAGTAGCTGCTGACTGTCTTCTATTAAATCATCCTCAGTGAATAGTGGAGCTGAACCCACAGCATAAAATACTTCTGTAGGGGAGGGAACAGCACAGGGCAGAGGCAATGGGAGGACGTTGCAAATTTAATATTTCATGAAATTTGTAACAAATTCGGGTTCGTCAGCTTCAATTTGCTCATCTCTTCCGGATATGTGTGGAATGTCTGCCTCCGTTTTCCGGGTGGACATCCTGCCTAATGTATGTGAACATGGCCTTAGGGAGAAGAACAAAATACATTACTCTGCAGCAAAAATTACATTACTCTAAAAATGAATGAGTTACTGCACATAATGATCTAACAGCACTGTCAAGTTCTGCCCAAAAACTACACAATCTCCATTTTTATGGTTAGAAAGTTCTAGAAATCTTAAATTGTATGTAAAATGAGATGGGAGTTATGTGATGTCTTTTCTAATTTTAGATATAAAACAGTACACACAGGCCCAAGTTTTGATCTTTTACTGATATCATAATCATATATAAAAAGAAACTGAAAATATGTATTCAGCAAAATATTGAAACAACATATGTATTCAGCAAAAACATGAAAACAAAATGTTTCTTTGTTAAAGCATAATACATATTTGTCATCCATTACCTTTAACAAACAAAGGAAGGGAGAGTGTTACATTGTTAAGCAAAAAGCATCCTAATGAACAGTCAAAGTGTCTTTGTTGACTATATATATACGATCATTTCACACCTCTATAAATTTTACAGAGTTCAAGTCCCAATTAGAATGTACACAGAGGAATTTATATCCTCATTAGTAGTTCTGAAACAGCTTGAAAATTATACATCAGAAAGAAATGTCAATCCGCTCACAGGCAATTTTTACTGGCTACAATTTTTTGTAATTAAGAATGGTTCTTTTAAGTTTATGATAAGGAAAGGAAAGAAAAAGTGGATCAAAGTTGTGAATTGTACAAACAGTTTACGGTTTATGACATTATGATATTACCTGGTGAACATAGGTTTTGTTTATACATGTTACCATTTAATAAATGTAAACCAATATTCGGTATTTTGCAAGTACAGATGAAGTCCTGTTAAATATATGTTACATTGTACATTAACCACTCAATGACAGCAAATACCTCTTTTTACCATGGTCACTAAGGCTACTTATGCTAGAATAAGTTTTAGTGGCTCTCCTGTGCACAGGGATCACAGGAGCTTTGCTGTCAGTACGATTCCAGCTGTAACTACCAGGAATGGTGAAACCTCCATTATGAGTAGATTAATGAAAAACTGTCAGCTTGCTCCCCCCCCCCCCCTGCCCCCCCCGCCGCACTAACCAGCAGTACTGGCTGATAGTGCGGGAGACGCTGATCAGTTTGATGCCTACTGTGCCTCGATCCGCCCGGCCAAAATCTTTGTTTTTCTGTATATGCTAATTAGGTGCAGCACCGCCCAGCTCATCAATATTTTTCCCCTCCTTCCGCCTCTCTCTCTTCTCCCCGCACTGTAATGAAGAGGGAGAGGCGGAGGGAGGGGAGCAATATTGATGAGCTGGGCGGCGCTGCGGCTGGTAGCTGCTGACATCAGAGTGCCAGTTACCCTGCCTGTGCCAGTTAGCACCTAAATAGCAAATACGGAATCCGGGCACAGTAAGCATCAAACTGATCAGCCAGCACCGCTGGTTAGTGTGGGGGGAGCAAGCTGACAGTTTTCCTTTAATTCTTCCTGACCACAGCATATGAAGAGCACTGCTTACCTCAGAATCATCAGCCCGTATGATCTTCAACTGGTATCCATGGTAACTAGGGCTCTTGCCAAGGTCACCAGGCTTGCCATGAGTGTCTGTGTATCCAGCTGTGCTGTGCAGCATGGCCAGGTATATTGTATGTCAGCATTATGCTGAGAGTTTGAATAAATTGCATTATGTACTAGTTCAGTGTATTATACAAGCAATTTGGGTATCCCTGTGGGACTAGTAAAAAGTAAAAAAAAAAAAAAGTAAAAACTAAATATGCATAAAAATAAAATAAAATGTCTCTAGCTTTTCTTTCCTTCTTTTACTTATTTGACCTTTTTGGATGTTTAGTGGATTTTAAAATCAACTTCTCCAAGTTTAAGGCACTTAATATCTCTGCTCCTTTGTGGCTGGTTAAGCAACTCTGTTTCTCTTTTTCTTTCCTCTGGCTACTCCAGGGCATAAAATACATAGGCATACATCTTACAGCTTGCTCTCAAGACCTGTGTGGAATAAATTACCTTTCTTTGCTACATGAACTTAGGAAGTAGTTGTCTTCCTTGAACCTCCTGTATATGTCCTGGATTGACGGGAAGAACTACCTCAATGTTACGTTTTGCGCTCCGGCCACACACGCTGGCCATTAGCGCATGATCCCCTTACCTGCTGCTGCAGACGGGGCTGGGACTCGCATCGTGGGACGCGCCCGTATGCGAGCCCCAGTTCGTCACTCTACTGGTGTTTCTCCTTCCTCCACCTCTGCCTCTCTGCTCCAACATGCGTGTCCCCGTCCCCTAGGGCGCGTGCGCCGGAGCTTTAAGATTTAAAGGGCCAGTATGCTCATTAGTGTAATTCACCTGTCTCTCATTTATAAATTCCTCCACCTTCCTCACTCCCGTGCCAGATTTTTGTTGCCTTGTGCCTTAGAGAAAGTGTTCCTCAGTATTGCCTTGCCTTTTATCTGATCCCTTGCTTTGTAACTTTTACCTTGCTACTCTGCCGCTTGCCTACTGAACTCCTGCTACGTCTTGACTACACTATTGTGCTGCCTGCCCTGACCTTCTGCTATCCAGACTACGAGCTGCCTTATCCCCCCTGTGCCTCGCATCTCCTCAGCCGCCTGTGTGGTCGAGCCGTGCCAGGTGTAGCTACCTTGGTGCCGCCTGCCGCAGCAAGTCCATCCCGCTTTGCGGCGGGCTCTGGTGAGAACCAGCGGCACCTTAGACACCCCTCCCTAGTACGGTCCGAGTCATCTGCCACACAGGTCCAGCGGATCCACATTCACCGGAGTTCCTCTCTTCTGAAACGTGATTGTTACACACAAATCCTATATAGCTTTATAGCCAAATTATTGTATCTCCTCCAGTGTATCTGTATTGTCCTATTGAAACTTTTTTCTGTGTTTCTGTTGGGAGGGAAATGCCCTCATGTCAGGCAACTAAGTCTGCAAAAAGTGAATTGACCTTGCCATAGATCATAAAGCAACACACTTGTGTCATGACCTGCCTACTTGACCATTCTCTCTAAAAGGCAGATGAACAACCACGGGGCTGGTCCCTACCTGCATTAAAGTGCATGAGTGTAAAGGTACACAAATAATACTGTACATTGTCGGAGACAGGCCAGAAACATAACGGGAAAACAACCAAACAACCAGATAAACCAGGCAGGAAAAATATATACAAACAGGGCAGGATATAGCATACTAACATGCAGTTCAGAAACTGGAATCAAGACAAACAGCAGATATGAATAAATAAACAAGATTAGATATGGAATAAGTATACAGCAGAAACCAGAAGATGCAGGGGATAAACAGATGAACTCAATGTCAAACACTAAACTGGTCAGGAAACATAGAACACTGTTCACACTGCACATTGAACAAAGAACACAAACAGATAAAAGTTCAAAGGACACAAATCAGTCCTAAAGTACAGAGGACACTATAGACCAATGGTAATGTACAGAGGACAATCTACACAGTAATCTTGAACACTATGATCAGTGCATGTACTAAAAACACAAAAGATCAGAAATCACAAACTCTCTAGACTCCCCACTCCAAAAATGCAGGGACATCAATACTAACTCCAAATAGACTTCTAGCCAGTGGGCACACTCCACCATGTGATCAGCATACTGGCCTAGAAATATAATACACGGAAAGCTAGACTGAGAGCAGGATGAGTCTGAACAGACTCCACAAAAGCCAAACTCCAAAAAATGGAGGAATACAGATCAAGATACCAAACAGGAATATTACAAAACCAAACTCCATAACATGGGTACAACAAGCAAGACTCACAGTGTGAACGGGGTACAACAAGCAAGACTCACAGTGTGAACACAAACTAAGATAATAAGGTTAAAACAGAATGGAAATACTTAATCCTAAAAACCAAGCAGACTAAAATCTATCTTAAACAGGAATAATAACTATGATTAAAACTCAGATATAAACATAGCAAAGGTAAAACTAATAACCAACCCAGAGCACCCTGAGAGTTTGGGTTATAAAGCCACACCCAAGCTGTAATAGGCTGATAGCATTAATTCTCCCAAAAGAAACGGAAAAATGCAAAAATACAAAAACAGACATTACAATTTGATTTTATTTTACTTCTGTTAAAAAATTATAACTTTTTGTACAAAAATTTGTATGTTTAAAATTGTCCTCTATTGGCCCCTATAACTTTTTCATTTTTACATATATGGGGATGTGTGATGGCTCACTTTTTTCATTGTAATCTGCAGTTTTATCAGTACCATTTTTGTTTTGGGTGGACTTTTTGATCACTTTTTATAAACTTTTTAGGGTATACAACGTGACCAAAAATACACAAGTTTGGACCTTGTCCAGATCTGCGCAGCCGTTCTCCCGCAATTGTAGTTTTATTATGTGTTGAAATCTTCCTGTAACTGGCACATGCGGGGCTGACGTCAGTGCCGCTTATGAATATTCATCCCCCCTCCCTCCAGTTCTCCCTCTCTTTGCCACTCCTAACTGGGTGGAGGGGGGATGAATATTCATAAGCGGCACTGACGTCAGTGCCAGTTAAGCGCCGAAGCCTCGCCCATGCCAGTTACAGGAAGATTTCAACACATAATAAAACTACAATAGCGGGAGAACGGCGGCGCAGATCCGGACAAGGTAGGGCTCAGTTTTACTTTAAATTTTTCTTACCTCCCCCTCCCTCATCATTCACCCTTTTCCCTGCTTTTTATATATATTTTTTTATTTTCCTTACGTGGCTGCGCTTCGGCAGGCCAGGTCAGGCGAGGGGTCTTGTGGGCTGCGGTCATTGAAGCAGATGAGTAGCGTCCTCTCCCGCCTTCTCTGCACTTTTCATTTCCTGCAGTCGCCGCACTCCGAACTCTGAAAAGCGGCATTACAGGAAAGAAAAAGTGACGTCACTGATGCCGCGCAGAGAAGCCGGGAGAAGACGTCACTGATCTGCTTCACTGACCGCAGCCCGCGAGACAGCTGAAGCGCAGCCAGGTAAGGAAAATTAAAAAAAACTATTAAAAGCAGCGAAAAGGGGGAATGATGAGGGAGGGGAAGAATAGCATAGGACAATGGTCTTCAACCTGCAGACCTCCAGATGTTGCAAAACTACAATGCTGGGAGTTGTAGTTTTGCAACATCTGGAGGTCCGCAGGTTGAAGACCACTGGCATAGGTGGCACATGATGGGGGGATGATGAGACAGGGTGGATGATGAGACAGGGGGAAATGATGAGGGGGGGAATAATGGGGGCATGATGAGACAGGTTGGGGGGATGATGAGACAGGGTGGGGGGATGATGAGGGGGGAATGATGGGGCACATGATGAGACTGGGTGGGGGGATGATGAGGGGGAATGATGGGGGGATGATGAGACAGGGGGAAATGATGAGGGGGGAATGGGGGGGGCATGATGAGACAGGTTGGAGGGATGATGAGACAGGGTGGGGGAATGATGAGAGGGGAATGATGGGGGACATGATGAGACAGGGTGGGAGGATTATGGGGGGAATGATGGGGGACATGATGAGACAGGGTGGGGGATGAGGAGACAGGGGAAATTGATGAGGGGGGAATGAGGGGGGACATGATGAGAAAGGGTGGGGGATGATGAGACACGGGGAAATGATGAGGGGGGAATGATGGGGGGACATGATGAGACAGGGTGGGAAGATGGATGGGGGGAATGATGGGGGGACATGATTAGACAGGGTGGGGGATGATGAGATAGGGGGAAATGATGGTGGGGAGGCACTAAATGCTTAATGTCTGTATGGCTAATGCTGGTCTATGACAGGGGGAAATGATGAGACATGGGGGGATGATGAGACATGGGGTGGCGATGAGAGGGGTAAATGTGGCACAGGGACTGATAAAAGGGAAGGAATGATGTGGCACTACAGGGGACAGGGCCAAACTGAGGTGCAGAAGAAAACGAAGTTGGGGGGATGATGTGGCATTTAGTCCAAGTCATTTATTTTACATTTTTTTTTTTTACTCAAATTTCCCTGTTAAAATGGGGGTGCGTGCTATACGCCAGTGCGTGTTATACGCCGATAAATACGGTATTTGTGGGATAAAACTGAAAAAAAAAAACACAATTTTTATTAGGGGGATTCATTTTTATGCAGTGCATGCTATTTTTACTCTGCAGGTCAGTATGATTAAAACAATACCCAATTTATTTTATACATAAAAGACATGAGCTATAATTCATTCTTGGAAAAATATTCAGGCACTCACAGTTAGATGGTTCATTCTTAGTTTCTTTATTTCGAGTGTTCTGTAATATTCATAGCTTTATGAGATGGTAAAACAGGCATTACATCCATGCTAGCAGAGATATGATCACACTAGTTGGGAGCCATCAGGGTCTGATGTGACTTTTTGGGGGAACATCCCCTTACTCATGCATACTAGAGCCTGGATTTCCAGGGTAGTGGAAGAAAAATCATGCATGTGAGTAATCAGGAGTTTTCCTTAAGGTTATACAACCTAATTTTTAATTACAATAGTATTTCTGTTCATGTGTGTTATCTCATCCATACCCTGGATTACATATAAATGTTCATAAAAAAGCTTTTAGACTACAGACTTCTTTTAAGCCTGATGGGGAGATCGTTTCAAAATAGATTATCCAATATGTCTCTCTCTGCAAGAGACGCTTGCGGTTCGCATTATCATTCGCATCATTGTGAACTTGTTCTAATATTTGCCCCCGTAATTCATTGATATTATGTTGTCTTTCTAGGAAGTGTCCGGCAACTGTAGTTTCACTAAATTTAGTTGATTCACTTACAAATTTAATGTTTATAGCCTTTCTAATAATATTTTTATGTTCTGTTAGTCTCACTTTCATTTTCCTGCTAGTTTGACCTATGTAGCATTTGCCGCAAGGACATTTCAACATGTAAATTACATTCTCTTATTACATGTATTAAAAACCTTGACTGGAGATTTTAAAACCCTTTTTAGGGTGGTAGATATCTTCACCTTTTATTACAATTATTACAATGTGAACATGCCAAACATGGATTTGTTCCTTTACGTCTGGAACTCAAAAATGTTTGATGATTTTTTCTTCTCTTACTGATATCTCCACGCATTAATATGTTTCCTATAGTTTTACCCCAGTTGTATACAAACATGGGAGGTTCCTTAAACAAATTGCAAAACTTGGGGTCAGATTTATTTATGCCCCAATGTTTATTCACCGTCTTTTCAATCAAATTGGAATGTCTGTCATAAGTACTAATGTACATTACTTGTTACGCCGAGCGCTCCGGGTCCCCGCTCTTCCCCGGAGCGCTCGCTACACTCTCGTTACTGCAGCGCTCCGGTCAGATCCACTGACCCGGGGCGCTGCGATACCGCCTCCAGCCGGGATGCGATTCGCGATGCGGGTGGCGCCCGCTCGCGATGCGCACCCCGACTCCCGTACCTGACTCGCTCTCCGTCGGTCCTGTCCCGGCGCGCGCGGCCCCGCTCCCTAGGGCGCGCGCGCGCCGGGTCTCTGCGATTTAAAGGGCCACTGCGCCGCTGATTGGCGCAGTGGTTCTAATTAGTGTGTTCACCTGTGCACTCCTTATTTATACCTCACTTCCCCTGCACTCCCTCGCCGGATCTTGTTGCCATTGTGCCAGTGAAAGCGTTTCCTTGTGTGTTCCTAGCCTGTGTTCCAGACCTCCTGCGTTGCCCCTGACTACGATCCTTGCTGCCTGCCCCGACCTTCTGCTACGTCCGACCTTGCTTCTGTCTACTCCCTTGTACCGCGCCTATCTTCAGCAGTCAGAGAGGTTGAGCCGTTGCTAGTGGATACGACCTGGTCACTACCGCCGCAGCAAGACCATCCCGCTTTGCGGCGGGCTCTGGTGAAAACCAGTAGTGACTTAGAACCGATCCACTAGCACGGTCCACGCCAATCCCTCTCTGGCACAGAGGATCCACTACCTGCCAGCCGGCATCGTGACATTACTCTTTTAATTTTTTCTGCATTTTTTTTCTTTTTTTTCAATAAATCAGTTCTGTCTACAAGGGTTACTTCACATTCTACTTTCTCCAGTTCCTTTTTAGAATTCCCTCTGTTCTTGAATTTTTCATTAATGATACTTATATTTTTTTTTCAAAGTCTTCCTTTTTATTAATTATCCTCTGTGCTCTGATGTATTGACTTTTAGGTAAACCCCGAAAGATGTTAGGATTCTGAAAACTAATTTTATGTAACATGTTATTTTTATCTGTACTTTTTACAAACAATGTGTTATGAAATCTATTATTATTTTTACTAACCTCTATGTCAAGACATTGTATTTTCCGTAAATCATACATCAGAGTAAATTTAATTGTGGGATGCACTGTATTTAATCTCTGTACAAAATTGAGGAGAGATTCCTCTGTTCCCCCCAAGGGCATGAAAATATCATCCACATAACATAACCACGTCAGTGGAGCTTCCATGCTGCTGGGCGAGAGAACAAATCTGTTCTCGAACGTGTGCATAAAAATGTTGGCGAGACTTGGGGTGACGGGAGATCAAAATGAAAATAATTCTTATACAAAAAAAAATCGAATAAACCCATAAGGAATGCAATCATTCAATTGCTAAGTGACTTACATAGGACTTTATGAATACATTGTATTCCCTCTGCTTGGGGAATATTTGTGTATAAACTTTGGATGTCCAAAGTAAAGAGAAATGTAACATTAGTCGCATCTATCTCCATAAGAGATTGAAGAAAATGTGTAGTGTCTTGCAGACATCGTTCCAATCTTTTCACCTCCGGCTGAAGGAAACTTATGACAGACATACCAATTTGATTAAAAAGACGGGGAATAAATATCGGGGCATAATTAAATCTGACCCCAAGTTTGGCAATCTGTTTAAGGAACCTCCAATGTTTGTATACAACTGGGGTAAAACTGTAGGAAACATGTTAATACATGGAGACACTGCCAGACACTTCCTAGAAAGACAATGTCATATCAATGAATTAAGGTGGCAAATATTAGAACAAGTTCACAATGATGCGAATGATAATGCGAACCGCAAGTGTCTCTTACAGAGAGAGGCATATTGGATTACCTATTTTGAAACAATCTCCCCATCAGGCTTAAATGAAGTCTGTAGTCTGAAAGCTTTTTTATGAACATTTATCTGTAATCCAGAGTATGGATGAGATAACACACATGAACAGAAATACTATTGTAATTAAAAATTAGGTTGTATCACCTTAAGGAAAACTCTTGATTACTCACATGCATGATTTCTTTTCTACTACCCTGGAAATCCAGGCTCTAGTATGCATGAGTAAGGGGGCGTTCCCCCGAAATGTTGCATCAGACCCTGATGGCTCCCAACTAGTGTGATCATACCTCTGCTAGCATGGATGTAATAATGCCTGTTTTACCATCTCATAAAGCTATGAATATTACAGTACATTCCGAATGAAGAAACTAAGAATAAACCATCTATCCGTGAGTGCCCCAATATTTTTCAATAATGATGAGTCCCCCATCTTTCCCCCCTCATCATTTTCCCCTGTCTCAACGTGAAATATTTTTAACGTTTTTTACGTATAAGCTGCCTATAGTGGAGTTTGGTGGAAATCCTCACCTGAGCTTAATCAGTGTCTACACAGAGACTTACATATTAAAAATACCCCAATTTATATATCCACACTGGCAAGATCAGCTCCATTCTGCTAGTATTCACACCAGGATATTCAAGGATAGGAAACAAAACATTCTGCCAGTCAAGGTGCATACAGGAAGTATAAATAGTCCATGACACTTGCGATGAAAGGCTGCAAAATTCTTTATAGCTACTTAGCAGTGAAATACATGGAAGGACAGGTCAAACATCAATTTACATTTCATATCTTGTGATGCTTTGTCAAGGTATCAAGGAAACAATCTAGAAATAATGCAGGCATATGCCCCAAATTATACAGACAAATCATATGTAAAATAAATGTATTTTATTGTGCATATTAGGCTGGATTTGCATCACAATTTTGCAGTATAGTTTCCGTATCAGGTTTTTGATGAAAAATGGATTTCTCAAAACCGGACTAAAAGGAAACAAAACGTGTGTACAAATTTTAACCCATATATGGTTAAAAACCGTATAAGGATTTAAAAAATGATGTCCAGTTGCATCCGTTTTTAAGAAAAAAAATGTGTACATTTCTAACTTTTCAGTCCATTATGAATTAAATTTCACTTATTTGATTGAAATTCCAAGAAAAAAAAGTTTTGGTGTCCAAAACTGTATGTTGAAAACTGGTTGGAACCGTACGCACATACAGTTCTGTACGGTTCACATTGACTCCCATGTTTAACCCCTTAATGACGAAGGACATAAATGTACATCCTGGTGATGCGGTACTTAACGTGCCAGGATGTACATTTACGTCCTAAGCATAACCTCGGGCATTGGAGCGATGCCTGGATCATGCGCGGCAGGTCCCGGCTGTTGATCGCTGCCAGGGACCCGCCGGTAATGACGGACATCCGCGATCCGATCATCCAGCACGGCAGCCAGAGGTCCCCTCACCTGCCTCCGCTGTCTTCCGGGAGTCTTCTGCTCTGATCTGCCTTCCCGCAGACCAGAGCAGAAGATGACCGATAACGCTGATCAGTGCTATGTCCTATACATAGCACTGAACAGGATTAGCAATCGAATGATTGCTTTAAATAGTCCCCTATGGGGACTATTAAAGTGTAAAATAAAAGTTTAAAAAAAGTTAAAAAAAATAAAGTTACAAAAATGTGAAGAAACCCCCTCCCCCCAAAAAAACGTAAATTGTCCCATTTCACCCCCAAAAAGTGTTAAACAAATATTTTATATACATATTTGGTATCGCCGCGTGCGTAAATATCTAAACTATTAAAATAAAATGTTAATGACAGTGAACGGCGTGAACATAAAAAAGTTCAAAATAGCTGCTTTTTAATGACATTTTATTCCCAAAAAATAATGAAAACATGTATTAAAAGTTTTATATAAGCAAATATGGTATCAATAAAAAGTACAGATCACAGCGAAAAAAAATGAGCCCTCATGCCACCGCTTATATAGAAAAATGAAAAAGTTATAGGTCTTCAAAATAGGGGGATCCTAAACGTACTAATTTGGTTAAAAAGTTTGTGATTTTTTTAAAGGGCAACAGTAATAGAAAAGTCTGTTATCATTGGTATCATTTTAATCGTATTGACCCAAAGAATAAAGAACACATGTCATTTTTACCGTAAATTGTACAGCGTGAAAACGAAACCTTGCAAAATTAGCGAAATTGCGGTTTTCTTTTTAATTTCCCCACACAAATAGTATTTTTTTGGTTGCACCATACATTTTAAGGTAGAGTGAGTGATGGCATTACCATGGACAACAGGTCGCACAAAAAACAAGCCCTCATACTAGTGTGTGGATGAATATATAAAAGAGTTATGATTTTTTGAAGGCGAGGAGGAAAAAATAAAAATGTAAAAATAAAATTTTCTGCGTCCTTAACCTCTTCAGGACACAGAGTGTATGGATACGCCCTGCATTCCGAGTCCTTAAGGACCGAGGGCGTATCCATATGCCCGTGGGAAATCCGGTCCCCACCGCTAGCCGGTTGGGGACCGGAGCCGGATGCCTGCTGAAATCATTCAGCAGGCACCCTGGCACATCGCCCAGGGGGGTCCTGAGACCCCCCAATGTCGGCAATCGGAGAAAATCTCATGTCAATTCAGACATGCGATTTTCTCCAATTCCGGGCTGATCGGGTCTTTGGTGACCCGATCACCCGGAAAATAGGGCTGATCAGAGCTGTCAGCAACAGCCCCGATCAGCCTAAAGGATAGGAGTGAGGTCACAAAGCTGTGATCTCCTCCTATCCACTGGCATTAGTCAGAATGGAGTTCTGACCAATGGCAGCGCAGGACAGGGGGTATCCATGGCAACCCCCCGTTCTCCCCGCCCCTGGATGTCGAGGGGCTCTGGGAAGAAGATGGACGCCGTACCTGCAGGAGAAGATGCCTGGGGACATGGGATCTTCGCTGGAGCCTGCTGGATCTTTGCTAAGGGAGGGAATCGACAGTGGGGGAGGGGGGGGGGGAGATTGAAAGTGAAAGTAAAAATCTTTACTGTGGCAACCACTAGGGGGGCCAAACTGCAACTCCCAGCAGCCTTTGGCTGTCTGGGCATGCTGGGAGTTGTAGTTTTGCAACATCTGGAGGGTCACAGTTTGGAGACCACTGTTACAGTGGTGCCCAAACAGTAGCCCTCCAGATGTTGCCAAACTACAACTCTCAGCATGCCTCGACTGCCCAGGCATACTATGAGTTGTAGTTCTGTAACATCTGTCCCTTCAGATTTAGCAATTTTCATGACATTTTTGAAAATTGCTGCTCTACTTTGAAGCCCTCTAATTTTTTCAAAAAGCAAAAGTATGTCCATTTTATGATGCCAACATAAAGTGGACATATTGTATTTGTGAAGAAAAATTTAATTTATTTGGAATATCCATTTTCCTTACAATCAGAGAGCTTCAAAGTTAGAAAAATGCAAAATTTACAAAATTTTCATGAAATTTTGGGATTTTTCACCAAAAAAGGATGCAATTAACGCCGAAAATTTACCACCAAAATAAAGTAGAATATGTCACAAAAAAAATCTCAGAATCAGAATATTCGGTAAAAGCGTTTTCACGTTATTAATTCGTAAAGTGACGGTGGTCAGAATTGCGAAAAAGGGCTCAGTCCTTAAAGGGGTACTCCGGTGAAATCCTTTTTTCTTTTAAATCAACTGGTGGCAGAAAGTTAAACATATTTGTAAATTACTTCTATTAAAAAATCTTAATCCTTCCCCTACTTATTAGCTTCTCAATGCTACAGAGGAAATTCATTTCTTTTTGGAACACTGATGACATCACGAGCACAGTGCTCTCTGCTGACATATCTGTCCATTTTAGCAACCATGCATAGCAGATGCATAGCAGATGTATGCTAAGGGCAGAATGGTGGCTCAGTGGTTAGCACTGCTGCCTTGCAGTGCTTGGGACTTGGGTTCAAATTCCATTAAGGACAACAATAGATAAAGCATTGTTATTATTATAATAACATCAGCAGAGAGAACTGTGCTCGTGATGTCATCAGAGAGCATTCCAAAAAGAAAAGAATTTCCTCTGTAGTATTCAGCAGCTAATAAGTACAGGAAGGATTAAGATTTTTTTAATAGAAGTAATTTACAAATATGTTTAACTTTCTGCCACCAGTTGATTTAAAAGAAAAAAGATTTTCACCGGAGTACCCCTTTAAGGTGAAAAAGGGCTGCATCCTTAAGGGGTTAAGGCCCAAATGGGCTGCGTAGTTAAGGGGTTAAAAAAAAGTATGCGGTTTACATACGGTTTTTCACCCAAAAAAACGTGTTAGGCTATGATTTGGGGTATGGGAAAAAATTGGAAAAAACTGTACAAGATGCAAAAGGGACACAACGGGATGCATCTTTTGGCATACGGTTTTCATTGGAGAGTCAATGCATACGGTTTTCAATACGGTTTCATAAGTTTTTTTAAACAACAATTTTGTTTTATTGAATAAAAGGTTATCCAAGAACACAGTAATACATATGATAGGACAGTGCACGTTAGAATCTCAACGGTTACAAATGCACCGAACAAGGCATACAAGCCATATCACACAGGTATCACTAAAACCGTACGTTTCACGTCTCGTTTGCTGGTAGGATGCCAGCGTAGTTCCAGGAGGCGTCGTCTATGTCTGAGAGCTAGTGGCAGTCTCAGCATTCGTGTCAATAAATTGGTATCTGGGGACGATCCAGAAACAATCAACCAAAACACTTATAGTAAGAGCATAGCATTCATAAACATCCATATACGGTCATATTGCCTAAATGCATGTATGCAACTTTTAAACAGTAGGTATGGTATAAGACAACAACAGACAGACAGGGGGAGACATGCAGGACTAATCAATCATACAGACATACAAACATATAAGCAGCCGTCTTCCAGAGCTCAAACCCCCACATCTACTAAGGAGTTTCAAGGAGTCAATTCTAGGACCTAACCGGGGATGACACTGGTGAGGGCTTACAGTGTAGACTAGGGTAGATCAGGGTATCTTCAGTGCCCCTAAGGATCCCGCCAATGATGACATGACATACCATTGGGTAGATGCAAAAGGGCGAACTATAGGCAGCAGCTCCGAAGCTGAATAATGTGTAGTCAGGAACATTTTCCATTTCTTAAAAAGTCTGCTTGCTGCCTTTTCTTTATGAGAGAGTGCTTCCCTCCACTCTAAGGTAAATAAATGTTCCAATGCCCCTAACAGGTGCGCTATGGTGGGTACCGAGGGTGAAAGCCATTCTCGTAGTAAGTTCAATTTAGCAAGGAAGATGACTGTTTGCATCATGTAAGTATTTGTTTAATTAAAGTCAGCCATGTTTAACGCATCCACATACACATTTATCTGGTGTCAGGATGCCATTGTGGTACTTGTGACCGTTTGCAGGCATCCTCCATTGTATGCAATTTTTGCTGGGGATCGCCCTTAGCAACGGTTTACAAGTGCAGGACCTCCGCCCCAGCAAAGGTGCACAACTGCACTTGGGGTTGAGTTTTCCTGCTATAACCATGTTCATGCAAATATAAGCCGTTATGTCTTTGCTTAGGGCTTATACTAATGCACCCTTTTATCTTGCTGGGTAGCATTAGGGTTTCACCTGTGAGGCCTGCTATAAATGAACCAACCAGGGTGGGGCTTGTAGCTTGTCTACTCCCTCCCATTGTATGTGTGCTTAGATTCACACTGGAGGTGACTGAGGAGCAATCTACAATTCGGGCCTATGGCTGCCGTAATTTGGTTCCTGGTTTTATTTATCTGGCCAGGTAGGTTAGTTGATAGGACCCGCACCATTTGAGAAACCTTGGCGTGGTATGCGGGCTCAAGTGTGTCCTTCATATAAGGATATACTGGCTATCATACATTTGTTGCCAAGGACACATCTCCTCTCTAGTGTTTCCCTAAGGGTACTACCCTTAGTAGTCTTCTCGAGATTGTTTCCCGTGATGGGTTTGGGGTCCGACCTTGATGATTCTCACCCCTGTGTTTTCTCATATTACCTCACCTATGATACTCTGTTGGGAAACTCTATGATGTAGCATTTTTGCACCTGAGATGTGATGTCCTATGTGCTTATATTTGTTTCTTATTTTCGACTATGTTGACTCTCTATGATTCATGCATTGTTTCAATGTCATATCTTGAAAACCTTAATAAAAATATACTGTTGAAAAAAAAAAGGATATACTGGCTAATGTCTCAATTTTACATCAGTTTTGAGGGTTAGCTAATGTTATTTTTTACATTAACCACAGTTGTGAAACCACATTGTGATCCATAGGTGCAGGTCCTCCAGTTCAACGTAGGTGCACAACTGCACTTGGAGTTGTGCACCTTGTATCACCTTAGATCACATCAATGTAAGTGTGTGCATCATGGGAGACAAATGTCTATAGGTGTGACTGGTACTCGATCCCAACACTGTAATATGGAAGAGAGCCTCATAGGGCCCCATGGTGAAATCAGTAGGGGCCAGGAGCAGTTGTACGAGGAAGTGTGATACTAGTGTCCAGTAATTTTGAACCCGTGGGCATAGCCAAATGCTAATTCACCAAAAGATCACCGAAGTGATCCACTAATTCCCTATATTTCCCATATATTTGTTAAAAGGTATAATCTTTATTAATTTCAAAACACCAACAAAAAAGGAGTTAAAATTTGCAGTGTATCTCTCCTCCTGTATTATTAATTATCTGTGCCAGCCAGGCATCACCTATTATCTACCTGTGTGTACCTGCAGTGTACACACGGTTAGTGGAGGAGTCTGCACTGTATATTAAAAAACCTATCCTATGCCCCCCTCGACATGTTTCGCCGCGAGACGCGGCTTTGTCAAGAGGCTTAAGGGCACTGAATGAAAAAGCGCCAAAATAGGGGTTAAATAACCTCCTATTGTGACATCATGGTGGGGTAATATTCACTTTTGATTGGTGGGACGCCATCCCATCCAATCATCCTCTATTTAATTTGATGGACATTTCCATGCATGGAAATGTCCATCAAATTAAATAGAGGATGATTGGATGGGATGGCGTCCCACCAATCAGAAGTGAATATTACCCCACCATGATGTCACAATAGGAGGTTATTTAACCCCTGTTTTGGCGCTTTTTCATTCAGTGCCCTTAAGCCTCTTGACAAAGCCGCGTCTCGCGGCGAAACATGTCGAGGGGGGCATAGGATAGGTTTTTTAATATACAGTGCAGACTCCTCCACTAACCGTGTGTACACTGCAGGTACACACAGGTAGATAATAGGTGATATGAATCCCTAAATATGTTATATATTGGGGGGCAATCGGGACCCCTAAGGAGTGCAGAAGTGGAGTATGTCGAGGGTGGGGTCTTTTTAAGAGTAAGAGGGAAGATTTGTGTGCATTAACCCTATAGCCTGAGTAGGATCCAAATCGTTCGAGGGCATCAAGGACTCGGGTCCTGCATATAGAGAATCACATCATCAGCATAAAACGATGCTTTGACATCTACTTCTCCAATTTCAATGCCCCGGAACAATGTGGAGGTAGTCAGGTATCTCACTAATGGTTCTAGGGCAAGGTTAAACAAAAGAGGGGACAGAAGACATCCTTGTCGGGTGCCCTTATTAAGAGGAAAGACCGGTGACAAAAAGCCCGGGAGATAAATTCTAGATTGCGGAGAGTGATATAAAAAGTGAAGCAGGGTTCTAAAAGCCCCTCTGATATGCATAGCGTCCAACACTGCATCCAACCATGTCCAACTGACATTATCAAATGCCTTTTCGGCGTCTAAAGTCAGTAAAGAAGGGCATCCTGGCATGCCAGAACGGTGCTGAAAGGTATCCAAAAGCATGAGTACTGTACAGAGGTTCATGACTGCAGCCCTATTTTTTATAAAACCAGTTTGAGCTGGAGAAATTAAACTTGGCAGTATATACGCCAACCTATTTGCCATAATGGTGGAAAGTATTTATTAAAGATAACATTTATTAAAGATATAGGCCTGTACGAATCAGGATCCAGTAGATCCTTGTTTGGTTTAGGTAAAAGCCTGACATAGGACATAGAGGACGATTTCCAGGGGTCCCTTCCTTGTAATACTTGGTTGTATAAATTGGCTAGCGTGGTAGGGACTTGATCCTGGAGGAGCTTATAAAACTCCCCAGTTAGTCCGTCAGGACCAGGAGCCTTCGAGTTTTTAAGATGTTTAATCGTCTGGATCACTTAATCTGAGGATATGGGCGCATTAAGAGACTCCAATTGTTCCCCAGTCACTGTCGGCAGGGTTATGTAATTAAGGATGGTGTGTATGGGTAGTGGGTTAGTGGAAGTGGCAGAATAAAAGTTAGCATAATGCCTGCCCACATAGTCCGTTATATGTTTGGGATTGGTAAGAAGGGTGTCCCCTGGGGTTTTCAATGACAATACGGAGGCGGGAGGGTTCTGTCCCTTGGCTAAAGAGGCTAGAAGGCGTCCCAACTTATTTCCAAATTTATGTATAAGGGCCTGAAAGCCCACATGGTAATACTTTTCTCTCTCTGCAAGCCAGCTGTCAAACTCATCCTTCGCCCAAATCCAACATTGTTTGTTCAATTGTGAGTGGTCCAACAAAAAGGCAGTATTTGCCTTTTGCAATGAGTCGCTAGCTTTGGCATACCTAGTATCCAGTTTTCTTTTTTCCCCCGCAAAAATAGGAGATAATATGTCCTCTTAAAACTGCCTTTGCTGTGTCCCAAAATAGAAATGTGTTGTGTGAATGCGCTTCATTATGCGTCACATGGTCCAACCACCAACTCCTCAGTTTCACCCCTCAGTCATCCTTGTATAAGGCGGCTGGGAAGCGCCATAAAATATCAGTGCCATGAGGGTGGCGATCGGCCAAATGAAGCACAATGGGTGAATGGTCCGATATTACCATATTCTCTATTTGCGTATCAATGATATGAGACCCTAGGGAGGAATGTAACAGCACATAGTCGATACGGGACCAATTAGCTTGTGCATGAGAATAAAAGGAGAATTGCCTTTCCGTCGGGTTATGGATCCTCCACTGATCAATTAAGGAAGTATGTCCCATAAAAAGGTTTCATTACTTGGTCACGCCTCAACTCCGCCCTGTCAGCAGTAAGGGATCTGTCCTCTAAAAAATTAATGACAGAGTTAAAGTCACCCCCTACAATTTTGGTAGAGACAGGATCTGCCAAAATCAGAGACTCTAGGGAGTCAACGAGAGGTTCATTTGCACCATTGGGGCTGTAAAGGGGCTCTAAAGGTGCGCAAAATCTTCTCTTTATCATTGTAGTCAAGGTATCGCATAATCACTTGTCGGGGACGTTGATCTTTTGGTACAGTACCATCATTTGTCAACTGTGCAGGGGGGGGGCAACTCTGTGAGCTCTTTCTACCCTATTCTGCTGTGTGAGAGCCAGCGCCTCAGGCAATTCAGATTCACAAAGTTGCTGTAACTGCTGGGGTTTCACGATTTCAGGTAGGCCTACCATGCGCAAATTATTTCTCCTGGATCTTTTTTCCAAATCTTCTATGCATTCTTTCAAGTAAGCAGTGTCATGCAGAAAATGCTGAATGGCAGGCACAGATTAGCTTCTTCTAATTTCTGTATCCTTCCCTCCACTGAGGTAACCCTTTGTGTTGTCTGGGCGAGCTCTGTCTGAATGCTGTGCAGTGTAGCTGACAATGTCTCTATCATGGCTGCACGTAACTCTGGGAAGAGGCGCTCTGCTACAGCTGCTGCGTGACTCTTCAGATCAACGCCACTAAATGCGTCCCCCAACTGGAATTGCGGGCTCACCTTCTGGCGACAATAAGTAGAGGTCAGGAGTGGGGGGTATTTCTTGTTCATTTCCGACTCCTGTATCGCTGTATCATCATTGGTGTGGGGCGATGGGTCTTTAGCGGGAGCATCTGCCTTCCATGAATGCGCCGCGGCCATCTTAGCTGCTCCTATGTCTGAGGAGAGGGGGGGATTGTCGGGATTATGCTGGCTGCCGGACGGTTTAGTAAGGTAGCGGTCCATGTACTTTGGTCCAGATTCCTTCTCCCCTCTATACCTCCGGGTTGGCGGCTGTGCAATGCGGGTAAGGATGGTGGTGGCAGGGTGTGGGATGATCGCACAGGCAGGAGCTGCTGTAAGTGCGTCCTCACATCCCCGCGCCGAAACCGGAAGTCGTTCCATAAGTTTTTCACAATGAAAACGTATACGGGAACTGCATTGCAAAAACTTGGTGCCTTACACAAAAATATTAAACTTTTCATCAATTCACAACACATGAAAAATGCCAATGGACTGGTGGACAAAATTAAATATTTCAACAGTAGATACTATTTGGACACGGAAAAAAAACCTTCCTACATTAAATGTGTGCTTTGTTTTGCGTGCTATTTTTTATACATCATTTTTATACTCTTTTTTTGTAATTATTATATATTCAGTTTTATTATCACTTCATTATTACTTCACTATCTTTTCCAACTCATCCCCTTATCAATACGTTCTTTAACGTATCTATTCATTTAATTATGTATATATGAATGTATTATTAATTCTATTAATAAATGAATTTTATATTTATAAATAAAAATAGATTACATATTTATGTATTCATTATTTTTATCAACATAAGATATTTACTTTTCTTCTTCTTGCTCTGAGTCACGAATTAATTGAGCTCTGAAGAATTACATAATCTACATTAAGCAGTATGCTTGTTGTGGCCCTCTTAAGCTAGGAAATCGACCTGACCCAGCCAAGCATTTACCTATTCAATACTGCATTTCCAGTTTCGAGGGCTACACAGATCTCATTGCTTCAACCAACAGAAGCAATATAATTTTCTCATTGCATAGTTTATGGGAGGCTTTTCCATAGGATGTCAAATATATATATATATATATATATATATATATATATATATATATATATATATGGGCAGACTAGGACACGTTTTTTTTTTTTTTTTTTGCACTTTCATTTCTTCCACTTCACCTTCTAAAAATCATAACACTTCTCCTTTTCTACCTAAAGACCAATATTAGGTCTTGTTTTTTGCGCAACCAATTGTACTTTGTAATGACATCAATAATTTCACCACGTAATCTATGGTGAAACAAAAAAAAAGCCATTTTGGGGGCTTCCGATTCTATGCAGGACACTTTTAGGTAAAAATGACACGTTGGCCCTGATTTACTTAGAGTGGACTGTAGTTTTCTTTGTGGGTTTTAATTCCCCAAATTTTTTTTTCCTCGCTATTTACTAAGATTTCCCTACATTTTGCACTTTTCCCTACATTTTGCTTTCTTTACCCATGCTCTGATCTGTAGGGTTTTCTTCAGCTCAAATCCACCCCATTTTCTGTGGAAACCTTAGTAAATATGTATTTTTTTGTATGAAAATGTCAGGGACACACCCCTTTCTGGCAGCCATGCCCCCTTTTCCCGAAGTCCAACCCCCTTTTTCGGGTTTTCTGTGTAAAATGGAGTTCTTTTCTGTTTGTTTTTTTTTCAATTCTGGCGCAAATGCTGGCGCAAATTATGCGCAGACAGAATTTCTGGTACAATGTGCCATAATCTGGCCCACAACCTGACAAAACATGTCGGTTTTACAATAGTAAATCAGGGCC
The DNA here is from genome assembly GCF_029499605.1 of Hyla sarda. Classification (NCBI taxonomy): domain Eukaryota; kingdom Metazoa; phylum Chordata; class Amphibia; order Anura; family Hylidae; genus Hyla; species Hyla sarda. The sequence goes on along the minus strand of NC_079190.1, from coordinate 149,634,015 downwards.
ATTATCTTTATTCTGTAGGTCCATACGATTAAAATCATACCCAACTTATACAGGTTATATTTTGTTTCACTTCTTTTAAAAAATGATAACTTTTTGTATGAAAATTAGCATATTTAAATATGTCCTCTTCTGACCAAATTTTTTGCGCTGTGATCTGTAGTTTTTATCGGTACCATTTTTGTTTTGATGGGACTTTTTGATTGCTTTTTATAAATTTTTCTTACGGTTGACCAAGTGACAAAAAATATGCAGTTCTGGACTTTAGTATTTTTATGCATACGCCATTGACTGTGTGGTTTTATTGACATTACATTTTTTTAGGTCAGACATTTACACACACGGTGATACCACCTATGTCTATGTTTGTTTTTTACATATATTTTTTTTTATGGGAAATGGGGGGTGATTATAACTTTAATTAGGGAAGGGGTTACATCACATTGATCAACTTTTTTTAAAAACTTTTTTTTACAATATTTTTTAGTCCCCATAGAGGACTATCACATGCAATCATTAGATTGCATATACTGTTCAATGCTATGCCATAGCATAGCACTAATCAGTGTTATCTGTACTCCATTGCTCAGGCTGACTGGAGCCTTGGAGAATTGATCGGACAGCGAGGAGCCATAGGATAGCACTGATCAGTGTTATCGATACTCCATTGCTGAGGCTGACTGGAGCATTGGAGAATAGATCAGATGGCGAGGAGCCAGGTAAGGGCCCTCCCACCATCCTCTCAGCTGATCAGGACATCAAAGTTGATCATGGCATCTAAAGGGTTAATGCCAAGCATCAACCTGATCGCTGGTTTCTGGCATTAGCAGTGGGTCCTGGCCGCTGATAGCAGCCCAGACCAAAAGGATAAGAAGCGAGCTCAGGTCCTGAGCTCGCTTCATAGACCTGCCGCACGGCCGTGTCGTATATATATACGGCACAGGTCGTTAAGGGGTTAAAGATTGCGGGGGGTCTGAGCACTGGGGCCCCCCGCAATCTCCTGTATAGAGCCCCAGGTCTCCCCTGGAGCAGTGCATCATGACCCATTCCGGAGGTTACCCTCTTCATATATCTCTATGGGCGAACCGTTTAGCTATCTTCGGCTTCCCAATAAAGATATATGGAGGGGACACTGCGCTCACGGCTGATGCTTGCGGACGGAGTGCAGTTTGCAACAATGGAAGGGTGTGGGGTAAGAGAATTACAAGTGTATAATAATCTCAACCTACCTGTAAAGTACATGTGCAAAAAAACTGATTTATCAAAACCTGTCCAGAGGAAAAGTTGCTGAATTGCCCATAGCAACCAATCAGATCACTTCTTTCATTTTTTAAAAAGGCCTCTGAACTTTTCTTCTGGACAGGTTTTCATAAATCAGTTTTTTTGCACTATGTATTTTACAGGCAGGTTGAGTTTATTTTACACTTGTAATTCTCTTACCTCACACCCTTCCATTGTTGTACACTGCGCTCCGGCCGCAAGCACCGGCCGTGAGCGCAGTATCCCCGTGTCCCCGATCGCCGGCGAGTCCGGCGCCGGCCCGTCACTCACCTTGTCCCTCTCCTGCAGCGCTCTCACTCTCTCAGCTCCGGCGTGCGCATCACCGTTCCTTAGGGCGCGTGCGCTGGAGCTTTGAAATTTCAAGGGCCAGTACACCCATAATTAGCAAAAGTACCTGACAGCACAGTATAAGTTGTGGCACCTCCCACACACCCCTGACGGATCTTCAGTGCCTATTGCCTGAGAGAAAGTGTTCCCTATTTCCTGTTTTGCCATACACGTGTATCCATACCTTCCTGCTATGTTTTTTGACTACGAACCTTTGCCGCCTGCCTTGACCTTCTACTATGTTGACTACGCTACAGCCTCCTTCTTCGGCACCTCGCCTTGCCCAATTACCTGTGTGGTCGAGCTGGGTTCGGGGGTAGCGACCTGGGTGTCGCCTGCCACAGCAAGCCCATCTTGCCTTGTGGCAGGCTCTGGTGAAGACCAGCGCCACCTTAAAGGGGTACTCCGGCACTAAGACATCTTATAAGAGATAAGATGCCTGATCGCGGGGGTCCCGCCGCTGGGGACCCCCGTGATCTTGCACGCAGCACCCTGTTAGAATCAGTCCCCAGAGCACGTTCGCTCGGGATCTGATTACTGGCGATCATGGGGGCTGGAGCATTGTGACGTCACGGCCTTGCCCCCGTGTGACATCACGCTCCACCCATGAATGCAAGCCTATGTGAGGGGACGTGACAGCTGTAGGTTTTTTCCATATCCATACAGTGTTCACTGCTGACATCCTTCATTTTATTATTTTCTGTATTATGATGTATTGTGAAATAAATGTATAATGTATTATGGTGCGTTTGTTAAAATTGGGGTTTGTATAACTTTTAAGTTGTCTATGTAGTATAGTGGTTGCCTGAGTGTACTTATTGTGGCACCTGGAATTTGGTTATGTACCTTGATACCTTGACAACGCATCAAATAATGTGAAATGTACATTGGTGTTTGACCTGTCTGCTCAAGTATTTCACTGCTATTGCTATTGAAAAGTTTGTAGCTGTTCATCAAAAGTGCCAGGACTTTCTGGTGTAAACCCAATTTATTTACAGAAGTATTATTTTATTTTTGATATATAGTTTTGTAGGAAGTATGCTTACAATCACCCCGTTTTAATATTCTGAACCCCATTTTTGTCCCATGATCTATTGTTTTTATTTGTACCATTTTTATTTAGATGGGACTTTTTGATATGTCCATCACTATGCAATCCCTAATTTAGTCCTCAAATGCGCATGGTGCTCTCTCACTTCAGAGCCCTCTGGTGTTTCAAGGAAACATTTTAGGGCCACATATGGGGTATTTCCGTACTTGGGAGCAATTGCACTACAAATTTTGGGGGGATATTTCTCCTTTTACTCCTTAAGAAAAGGAAAAGTTGGGGGCTACCACAGCCTGTTAGTGTAAAAAAATAAAACATTTTACACTAACATGCTTGGGTTTCCCCATACTATTTATTTTCACAAGAGGTAAAAGGAAAAAAAGACCCCAAAAATTTGTAACACAATTTCTCCTGAGTACGGAAATACCCCATATGTGGGCGTAAAATGCTCTGCGGACGCACAACAAGGCTCAAGCGAACTATGTACAGTTTGAGAACTAAATTGGTGATTTGCACAGAGGTGGCAGATTTTACAGCGGTTCTGAAATAATGCAAAAAAAAATAAATACCCACGTGTGACCCCATTTTGGAAACTCCACCCCTCACGGAAATTAATAAGGGGTATAGTGAGCCTTAACACCCCACAGGTTTTTGACGAATTTCCGTTAATTTTGGATGGGAAATGAAAAAAAAAATTTTTTTTTAACAAAAATGCTGGTGTTACCCTAAATTTTTCATTTTCACATGGGAAAATAGGAAAAAAAGCCCACCAAAATTTGTAATGTAAAATGCTCTGCGGTTAAACTACAATGCTCAGAAGAGAAGGAGCACCATTGGGCTTTTGGAGAGAAAATTTGTCCGTAATTAAAGGCCATGTGTGTTTACAAAGCCCCCATAGTTCCAGAACAATTGACCCCTCCCCCCACATTTGACCCTATTTTGGAAACTACACCAATCACAATTTGGAAACTACACCCCTCACGGAATGTTATAAGGGGTACAATGAGCATTTACACACCACAGGTGTAAATTGAACAGTGGTCCAGGAAAATGAAAAATAAAATTTTTCATTTGCACAGCGCACTGTTCCAAAGATCTGTCAAATGCCAGTGGGGTGTAAATGTTCACTGCACCCCTTATTAAATGATGTGAGGGGTGTAGTTTCCAAAATAGGGTCACATGTGGGGGGGTCCACTGTTCTGGCAGAACGGGGGACTTTGTAAATGCACGGGGGACTTGATGGACGTATGTCAACCATACTAACTATGTAACTATGAAACTATGTAACATGGCCCCTGACTTCCATTCCAAACAATTTTTTTTTCCCAAAAGTTCAATGGCGCTCCTTCTCTTCTGAGCATTGTAGCGCGCCAGCAGAGCACTTGACGTCCACACATGGGATATTTCAATACTCAGAAGAAATGGGGTTAAAAATTTGGGGGGCATTTTGTCCTACTATCCCTTGCAAAAAATTTTAATTTGAGGGAAAACTAGCATTTTAGCGAAAAAATAAATCATTTACACATCCAACTTTAAGGAAAAGTAATCAAACACCTGTAGGATGTTAAGGCTCACTGGATCCCTTGTTACGTGCCTTGAGGGGTGTTGTTTCCAAAATAGTATGCCATGTGAATTTTTTTTTGCTGTTCTGGCACCATAGGGGTTTCCTAAATGTGACATGCCCCCCAAAAACCATTTCAGAAAAACTCACTCTCCAAAATCCCACTGTTGCTCCTTCCGTTCTGAGCCCTCTACTGCGCCCGCCGAACACTTGACATACACATATAAGGTGTTTCCTTACTCGAGAGCAATTGGGTTAAACATTTTAGGAAGATTTCTCTCCTTTTACCCCTTGTAAAAATTCAATAACTGGGTCTACAAGAACATGCCAGTGTAAAAAATGAAGATTTTGAATTTTCTCATTCAATTTGCTGCTATTTCTGTGAAACACCTAAAGGGTTAACAAACCTTTTGAATGTCATTTTGAATACTTTGAGGGGTTCAGTTCTTATAATGAAGGGGTTTGAGGGGTTCAGTTTTTATAATGAAGGTCCTTCAAATCCACTTCAAAACAGAACTGGTCCCTGAAAAATTTTGATTCTGAAAATTTTGTGAAAAATTGGAAAATTGCTGCTATACTTTGAAGCCCTCTGAATTCTTCCAAAAGAAAAAACATGTTAACTTTATGATGGAAACATAAAGTAGATTTGTGAATCAAAATATCATTTATTTGGAATATTCATTTTCCTTAGAAGCAGAGAGCTTCAAATAAAAAAAAAATGCTAAATTTTCAATTTTTTCATCAAATTTTGGAATTTTTCACCAAGAAATGCAAGTATCGACAAAATTTTACCATTGACTAAAAGTAGAATATGTCACGAAAAAACATTCTTTGAATCAGAATGAAAGGTAAAAGCATCCCAGAGTTATTAATGTTTAACCCCTTAAGGATCGGGGGGGGTTCCGTTTTGCACTTTAGTTTTTTGCTCCTTGCCTTTAAAAAATCATAACTCTTTCAATTTTGCACCTAAAAATCCATATGATTGCTTATTTTTTGCGCCACCAATTCTACCTTGCAATGACATCAGTCATTTTGCCCAAATATCTACATTGAAATGGGAAAAAAATCATTGTGCGACAAAATTGAAAAAAAAACACAGTTTCATAACTTTTGGGGGCTTCTGTTTCTACGTAGTAAATTTTTCGGTAAAAATGACACCTTATCTTTTTTCTGTAGGTTCATATGATTAAAATGGTACCCTACATATATAGGTTTGATTTTTTTGGACTTCTGGAAAAAATTCATAACTACATGCAGGAAAATTAATACGTTTAAAATTGTCATCTTCTGACCCCTATAACTTTTTTATTTTTCCGTTTATGGGGAGCTATGGGGGCTCATTTTTTGCGCCGTGATCTGAAGTTTTTAATGGTACCATTTTTGCATTGATAGGACTTATTGATCATGATATAAAAAGTGACCAAAAATGCACTATTTTGGACTTTGGAATTTTTTTGCACGTACGCCATTAATCATGCGGTTTAATTAATGATATATTTTTATAATTCGGACATTTCCGCACACGGTGATACCATATATGTTTATTTTTATTTTTATTTACACTATTTTTTTATGGGAAAAGGGGGGTGATTCAAACTTTTAATAGGGGAGGGGTTAAATGATCTTCATTCACTTTTTTTTCACTTTTTTTTTGCAGTGTTATAGCTCCCATAGGGACCTAAAACACTGCACACACTGATCTTTCACATTGATCACTGGTTACTCATAGGAAACCAGTGATCAATGATTCTGCCGCTTGACTGCTCATGCCTGGATCTCAGGCACTGAGCAGTCATTCGGCGATCGGACAGCGAGGAGGCAGGTAGGGACCCTCCGGCTGTACTGTAAGCTGTTCGGTATGCCGCGATTTCGCTGTGGCTATCCCGAACAGCCCACTGAGCTAACCGGCAGTTTTTACTTTCACTTTTAGTAGCGTGGCTCACCTTTGAGCGCGCGGCTAAAGGGTTAATAGCGCGCGGCACTGTTTAGCGGCCAAGTCCTGACTTAACTATGATGCCGGGCCTGCCGTGATATGATGCGGGGTCACCGTGGGACCCCGCATTATATCACGGGGGCGGGACCAAGGATGTACTCATACGTCCTTGGTCCTTAAGGGGTTAAAGTGACAGTGGTCACATGTGCAAAAAATGGCCGGTTCCTACAGTGAAAATTGGCTGGGTCTTTAAGGGGTTAAGGCTCACTGTATCCTTTGTTACATTCCTTGAAGGGTGTAGTTTCCTATATAGAATGCTATGTGTTTTTTATTTTTTTTGCAGTTCTGGCACAATAGGGGCTTCCTAAATGCGACATGCCAACAAAAACCCTTTCAGCAAAATTCACTCCCCAAAATCCCATTGTCGCTCATTCCCTTCTGAGCCCTCTACTGCGCCTGCCGAACACTTCACATACACATATTAGGTATTTCCGCACTCGAGAGAAATCGGGTTACACATTTTTTGGTGCTTTTTCTCCTATTACCCCTTGTAAAAATTCAAAAACTGGGGAGAACATGCGAGTGTAAAAATTTACTGTCACGATGCCGGCTGGCAGGTAGTGGATCCTCTGTGCCAGAGAGGGATTGGCGTGGACCGTGCTAGTGGATCGGTTCTAAGCCACTACTGGTTTTCACCAGAGCCCGCCGCAAAGCGGGATGGTCTTGCTGCGGCGGTAGTGACCAGGTCGTATCCACTAGCAACGGCTCAACCTCTCTGGCGGCTGAAGATAGGCGCGGTACAAGGGAGTAGACAGAAGCAAGGTCGGACGTAGCAGAAGGTCGGGGCAGGCAGCAAGGATCGTAGTCAGGGGCAACGGCAGGAGGTCTGGAACACAGGCTAGGAACACACAAGGAACGCTTTCACTGGCACAATGGCAACAAGATCCGGCAAGGAAGTGCAGGGGAAGTGAGGTGATATAGGGAAGTGCACAGGTGAAGACACTAATTGGAATCACTGCGCCAATCAGCGGCGCAGTGGCCCTTTAAATCGCAAAGACCCGGCGCGCGCGCGCCCTAGGGAGCGGGGCCGCGCGCGCCGGGACAGGACCGAGGGAGAGCGAGTCAGGTACGGGAGCCGGGGTGCGCATCGCGAGCGGGCGCTACCCGCATCGCGAATCGCATCCCGGCTGGAAGCGGAATCGCAGCGCCCCGGGTCAGTGGATCTGACCGGAGCGCTGCAGCAGGGAGAGTGTAGCGAGCGCTCCGGGGAGGAGCGGGGACCCGGAGCGCTCGGCGTAACAGTACCCCCCCCCTTGGGTCTCCCCCTCTTCTTAGAGCCTGAGAACCTGAGGAGCAGACTTTTGTCTAGGATGTTGTCCTCAGGTTCCCAGGATCTCTCTTCAGGACCACAACCCTCCCAGTCCACTAAAAAAAAAGTTTTCCCTCTGACCTTTTTAGAGGCTAAGATCTCTTTGACAGAGAAGATGTCCGAGGAGCCGGAAACAGGAGTGGGAGGAACAGATTTGGGAGAAAAACGGTTGAGGATGAGTGGTTTAAGAAGAGAGACGTGAAAGGCATTAGGGATACGAAGAGAAGGAGGAAGAAGAAGTTTGTAAGAGACAGGATTAATTTGACACAAAACTTTGAAAGGACCAAGATAGCGTGGTCCCAACTTGTAGCTAGGGACACGGAAGCGGACATATTTAGCGGAGAGCCATACCTTGTCTCCAGGGGAAAAAACGGGAGGAGCTCTTCTTTTCTTATCTGCGAACTTCTTCATGCGTGATGAAGCCTGTAAGAGAGAATTTTGGGTCTCTCTCCATATGATGGAAAGGTCACGAGAAATTTCATCCACAGCGGGTAGACCAGAGGGCAAGGGGGTAGGGAGGGGGGGAAGAGGGTGACGGCCGTACACCACGAAAAATGGGGATTTGGAGGAAGATTCAGAGACTCTGAAGTTATACGAGAATTCGGCCCATGGAAGGAGATCTGCCCAGTCATCCTGGCGGGAGGAAACAAAATGTCGCAAATAATCACCCAAGACCTGGTTAATTCTTTCTACTTGTCCATTGGACTGGGGATGATATGCAGAAGAAAAATTTAATTTAATCTTGAGTTGTTTACAGAGAGCCCTCCAGAATTTAGACACGAATTGGACACCTCTATCCGAGACGATCTGCGTAGGCAACCCGTGAAGACGAAAAATGTGTACAAAAAATTGTTTAGCCAACTGAGGCGCTGAAGGAAGACCAGGAAGAGGGATGAAATGTGCCATTTTGGAGAATCGATCAACGACCACCCAAATAACAGTGTTGCCACGGGAAGGGGGTAAATCAGTAATAAAATCCATACCAATCAGAGACCAAGGCTGTTCGGGGACAGGCAGGGGATGAAGAAAACCAGCGGGCTTCTGGCGAGGAGTCTTATCCCGGGCACAGATAGTGCAGGCTCGGACAAAGTCCACAACATCCGTCTCCAGAGTCGGCCACCAATAGAAGCGGGAGATGAGTTGCAGAGATTTCTTGATGCCCACATGACCTGCGAGATGGGAGGAGTGACCCCATTTGAGGATTCCGAGGCGTTGGCGTGGAGAAACAAAGGTCTTTCCTGGAGGAGTTTGCCTGATGAAGGCAGGAGAAGAGGATTTACGGATAAAGCCCTTTTTTAGATTCTCCTGGACGTATTCAGACATGGCAAGAGTCTCTGGGGCAGAGAGAGGATAAATTCTGCCCCGGGGTGGAGTAGTGCCCGGGAGGAGGTCGATAGGACAATCATAAGGCCTGTGAGGAGGTAGAGTCTCCGCTTGTTTTTTGCAGAAAACATCCGCGAAGTCCATATAGGCCTTAGGGAGACCGGTTACTGGAGGAACCACAGAGTCACGGCAAGGGTTACTGGGAACCGGTTTTAGACAGTCCTTGGAACAAGAGGACCCCCAACTCTTGATCTCCCCAGTGGACCAATCCAGGGTTGGGGAATGAAGTTGAAGCCAGGGAAGTCCAAGGAGAATTTCCGAGGTGCAATTGGGGAGGACCAAAAGTTCAATCCTCTCGTGATGAGATCCGATGCTCATTAGAAGGGGCTCCGTGCGGAAACGTATGGTACAGTCCAATCTTTCATTGTTTATACAATTGATGTAAAGGGGTCTGGCGAGACTGGTCACTGGGATGTTGAACCTGTTGACGAGAGAGGCCAAAATAAAATTTCCTGCAGATCCAGAGTCCAAGAAGGCCACAGAAGAGAAGGAGAAGGCAGAGGCAGACATCCGCACAGGCACAGTAAGACGTGGAGAAGCAGAGTAGACATCAAGGATTGTCTCACCTTTGTGCGGAGTCAGCGTACGTCTTTCCAGGCGGGGAGGGCGGAGAGGACAATCCCTCAGGAAGTGTTCGGTACTAGCACAGTACAGGCAGAGGTTCTCCATGCGGCGTCGTGTCCTCTCTTGAGGTGTCAGGCGAGACCGGTCGACCTGCATAGCCTCCACGGCGGGAGGCACAGGAACAGATTGCAGGGGACCAGAGGAGAGAGGAGCCGAGGAGAAGAAACGCCTCGTGCGAACAGAGTCCATATCTTGGCGGAGCTCCTGATGCCTTTCGGAAAAACGCATGTCAATGCGAGTGGCTAGGTGAATAAGTTCATGAAGATTAGCAGGCATTTCTCGTGCGGCCAGAACATCTTTAATGTTGCTGGATAGGCCTTTTTTAAAGGTCGCGCAGAGGGCCTCATTGTTCCAGGATAATTCTGAAGCAAGAGTACGGAATTGTACGGCATACTCGCCAACGGAAGAATTACCCTGGACCAGGTTCAACAGGGCAGTCTCAGCAGAAGAGGCTCGGGCAGGTTCCTCAAAGACACTTCGGATTTCCGAGAAGAAGGAGTGTACGGAGGCAGTGACGGGGTCATTGCGGTCCCAGAGCGGTGTGGCCCAAGACAGGGCTTTTCCAGACAGAAGGCAGACTACGAAAGCCACCTTAGACCTTTCAGTGGGAAACAGGTCCGACATCATCTCCAGATGCAGAGAACATTGGGAAAGAAAGCCACGGCAAAACTTAGAGTCCCCATCAAATTTATCCGGCAAGGATAGGCGTAGACCAGGAGCGGCCACTCGCTGCGGAGGAGGTGCAGGAGCTGGCGGAGGAGATGACTGCTGAAGCTGTGGTAGTAACTGCTGTAGCATAACGGTCAGTTGAGACAGCTGTTGGCCTTGTTGCGCTATCTGTTGTGACTGCTGGGCGACCACCGTGGTGAGGTCAGCGACAACTGGCAGAGGAACTTCAGCGGGATCCATGGCCGGATCTACTGTCACGATGCCGGCTGGCAGGTAGTGGATCCTCTGTGCCAGAGAGGGATTGGCGTGGACCGTGCTAGTGGATCGGTTCTAAGCCACTACTGGTTTTCACCAGAGCCCGCCGCAAAGCGGGATGGTCTTGCTGCGGCGGTAGTGACCAGGTCGTATCCACTAGCAACGGCTCAACCTCTCTGGCGGCTGAAGATAGGCGCGGTACAAGGGAGTAGACAGAAGCAAGGTCGGACGTAGCAGAAGGTCGGGGCAGGCAGCAAGGATCGTAGTCAGGGGCAACGGCAGGAGGTCTGGAACACAGGCTAGGAACACACAAGGAACGCTTTCACTGGCACAATGGCAACAAGATCCGGCAAGGAAGTGCAGGGGAAGTGAGGTGATATAGGGAAGTGCACAGGTGAAGACACTAATTGGAATCACTGCGCCAATCAGCGGCGCAGTGGCCCTTTAAATCGCAAAGACCCGGCGCGCGCGCGCCCTAGGGAGCGGGGCCGCGCGCGCCGGGACAGGACCGAGGGAGAGCGAGTCAGGTACGGGAGCCGGGGTGCGCATCGCGAGCGGGCGCTACCCGCATCGCGAATCGCATCCCGGCTGGAAGCGGAATCGCAGCGCCCCGGGTCAGTGGATCTGACCGGAGCGCTGCAGCGGGGAGAGTGTAGCGAGCGCTCCGGGGAGGAGCGGGGACCCGGAGCGCTCGGCGTAACGTTTACTTTGCTGCTATTCCTGTGAAACAAACAAACTTTCTGAATGTCATTTTGAATACTTTGAGGGGTGCAGTTTTTATAATGGGGTCATTTACGGGGTATTTCTAATATGAAGGCCCCTCAAATCCACTTCAAAACTTAACTGGTCCCTTAAAATTCTGATTTAGAAAATTTTGTGAAAAAAATTAAAATTGCTGCTGAACTTTGAAGCCCTCTGATGTCTTTCAAAAGTAAAAACATGTCAACTTTATGATGCAAACATAAAGAAGACATATTGTTTATGTGAATCAATATAACATTTATTTGGAATGTCTATTTTCCTTACAAACAGAAAGCTTCAAAGTTGAAATTTGGGAATTTTTCACCAAGAAATGATGCAAATATCAATGAAAATTTACCACTATGTTAAAGTAGAATATGTCATGAAAAAACAATCTCGGAATCTAATTCATAAGTAAAAGCATCCCAAAGTTATTAATGCTTAAAGTGACAGCGGTCAGATTTGCATAAAATGACTGCATCCTTAAGGTGAATATGAGCTGCGTTGTTAAGGGTTTAAAGGGTAATAACCCCTTCCCAACTCATGACATACATGTAAATCATGGGTCGGATGGGCGGACATGTCAGGGGCCCACGGGTCGAGTCCATGTCATGACGGGGAGATGTCCGCTGCTATCAGTTGACATCTGCTGGTAATGACGGACATCAGAGATCGCTCCAATGTCTGTCATGTAACTGTTTAAATACCATGTTCTATACAGATCATGGCATTTAAACATTAGCTGTGGAATCTGTAGGCGCTACATAAATAAAATAAAATAAATAAAATTAAAATAAAATGCTGCTATTCCCTGGTGACTAGTGGTACCACAGCCCCCCGGTTGCTAGGGAAGCCCAAGGCCTTACCTTGTCCTCAGCATCTTCCCTGGCTCCCTTGGGCAGCCCTTAGCAATCAAGCACTGATTTCATTGATCAATGTAATGCAATAGCTTTACATTGTTCTATGTAAGCCATCTGATGATTGATTATGACAGGCCCCTAGGGGGACCAAAAAGTGTGTATAAAAAAAATCCCTCCCCTAATAAAAATTCAAATCAGCCAATTTTTTAACCCCTTAAGGACCAGGCGTTTTTCCGTTTTTGCATTCTCGCTTTTTCCTCCTTACCTAAAAATCTACGGCGAAATGGAAAAAAAATTCATTGTGAAACAAAATTGAAAAAAAATATGCCATTTTGTAAATTTTGGGGGCTTCCTTTTCTACACAGTAAATTTTTCGGAAAAAATTACACCTTCTCTTTGTTCTATAGGTCATTACGATTAATATGATACCCTACTTATGTAGGTTTGATCTTGTCGTACTTCTGGAAAAAATCATAAGGAAAATGTATATGTTTAAAATTGTCATCTTCTGACCCCTATAACTTATTTATTTTTATGTGTATGGGGCGGTATGAGAGCTCATTTTTTGCGCTGTGATCTGAAGTTTATAGCAGTACCATTTTCGCATTGATAGGACTTATTGATCGCATTTTATTCATTTTTTTTCATGATATAAAAAGTGTCTAGAAATGCACTATTTTGGACTTTGGAATTTTTTCGCGCGTGCGGTTTAATTAATGATATATTTTAATAAGTTGGACATTTCCGCACGTGGCGATACCACATATGTTTATTTTTATTTACACAGTTTTTTTTTTTTAATGGGAAAAGGGGAGTGATTCAAATTGTTATTAGGGAAGAGGTTAAATGATCTTTATTCACTTTTTTTTCACTTTTTTTTTTCAGTGTTATAGCTCCCATAGGGGGCTATAACACTGCGCACACTGATCTTTTACATTGATCAGTGGTTTCTCATAAGAAACCACTGATCGATGATTCTGCCGCTTGACTGCTCATGCCTGGGTCATGCTCATGCAGTCATTCGGCAATCGGACAACATGGAGGCAGGTAGGGATCCTCTGGCTGTCTTGTAAGCTATTCGGGATGCCGTTATTTCACCGCAGCGATCCCGAACAGCTCTTGAGCTAACTGGCAGTGATTTAGTTTCACTTTAGACGCGGCTTTCAACTTTGTTAGAGGCCGGGCCCAATCCGCTATGATGCGGGGCCCCGCCGTGGCCCCACGTCATAGAGCGGGAGCGGACTCAGGATGTACAGGTACGCCCTGGGTCCTTAGCAGGTTAAATAAAACACTGTAAAAAAAAAAGTACACATATGGGGAATGTCCACATGCGTAATTGTCCGAACTATTAAATTATTATGTTTCTGATTCTGCATGGTAAACTGTGTATACGCAAAAAAATTCCAAACATCAAAATTGCTGATCTTTGGTTACATTACATCCCCAAAAAATTTTATCAAAAATTTTCAAAAATTATTTAAAAAAGCCACCGTTAAAAAAACTACAGCTCATGGTGCAAAAAACACAAACCCTGCAACAGCTCTGTAAGTGGAACATGCTATGCTATGTATGTATGACAAGACACTGGAGAAATTTGAAATGACCTACATGATATGATGATATTTCAGAATTTTTCCTTTATTTAGTAAGATGGTGATGTAATGTTCATCACTTCAGTTAAAATTTGAACTGCTGTGGCTTTCAGGGCAGGATAGGTGATAAAACAGACAACCTGGACAAGCCCTTTAAATTCTGAGCTCATTTAGGCAGAGCTCTCTTCTGTGTTATGTTATGATTTGGGGAGTTTGCTACAGTAACCAGTTAGCTGATTGCTTTCATTTCCTCTTTTATAAAACTGTGAGCTGGAATTTTGTTGCCATAGAGATGTCAGTATTTGTGCTCACACAATAGTTTGCATAAATATCTCCTAATATAAGAGAGTACGCCAAAGCATTCCTTGATTACATACAGCTGTTTTCCCTTTACACAATTTTGTCAGCTTGCTTTATAGTATGTTGAATAGTTTTTACATCTGTACCACTATATTATAAGTTCCCATTATTAAGAATTAGTGCTCCATTCAGCACAATTAGCAGGCTCAGACTTATTAATTGTTCACTGGTTACTTATCTGATTACCTCCTTTGTCACAATTCTCCAAACTGCATGCAGAATCAGCCCATTGTGAGAAATACATGGATTTTTATACTTCTATTTTTTCATTTATTTGTGACATGTATACAGTGATCCCCCGAACTAGGATGTCCTTGACATACGTTCATTTCAACATATGATGGCCTCTCAGAGGCCATCACATGTGGAAGGCAGCATCAACATACGACACTTTTGTATGTCGGGGCCATCGCATAAACGGCTATCCGGCAGCGCAGACTACTTCAGACTACTTCGGCTAACTGTTTAATGTGCCCCATGTGCTCCGGTCAGTGTCCCTCACCTGTCTCCGCCACTCCGGTCCATCCTCTTCATGCTCCGCTGTATGGCCGTCGCTCTCCTTTGTCGTCAACAGGTCGCTGCGTACGCCATCACATCATCCAATAGGTGCGGTGTGCACCGCAACGTGATGATGGTGATGAAGAGCGACAATCCAGGGCAGCAGTTACGGTCCAGAGCGGCGGGGACACCCCAGGGCAGCGCTGACACGTGAGTTTAACTTTGTATATTATTATTGCATGGATCCCTCAACATACAATAAATTCAAGTAGAGGGATCACTGTATATATGTCCACATTCAAGTAATTCTGAGATGCAGGGATATAGGGGACTTGGTTAGGGACCCCACAACTTCACTAAAAGTAGAAAGGACTGCAGCACACAAAATCTTCCATGAAAAAACTTGTGATTTATTCCATCCTCAGCAACACAAATAAAGTGCTATGTTTCAGTGGTCTCACACCACCATCTTCAGTCTATATGGAAATGATGACTTTACAAAGTTTCTGAAGATTTGTCAGCTGAGTCTTGAGAAGAGACGTTTAAGGGGGGATATGATAAACGTATATAAGTATATTAATGGCCCATACAAAAAATATGGAGAAAAACTGTTCCAGGTTAAACCCCCCCAAAGGACGAGGGGGCACTCCCTCCGTCTGGAGAAGAAAAAGTTTAGTCTCAAGGGGCGACACGCCTTCTTTACCATGAGAACTGTGAACTTATGGAACAGTCTACCTCAGGAACTGGTCACAGCAGGAACAATTAACAGCTTTAAAACAGGATTAGATACATTCCTGGAACAAAATAAGATTAATGCTTATGAAGAAATATAAAATCTCATCCCTTCCCCAATATCGCGCCACACCCCTACCCTTTGATTCCCTGGTTGAACTTGATGGACATGTGTCTTTTTTCGACCGTACTAACTATGTAACTATGTAACTATGCACATACTTGATGTTAATCTCCTATTCCACCAATGCCAAAGTTGCTCTATTTGAAATATTCTGACTGAAAGATGTTGTAAGAAACCAGTTTGAAATGATGTGAACTTTGTGACACGGTGCTTTATCCTGCTGGAAGTAACAGAAGATTGGTACACTGTGGTCATAGAGGGATTGACATGGGACTAATGTGTTTAAATAATTATTACTACGGGGCCCAAAGTGTAAGAAGAAAATGCCCCCCACCATCATTACAGCGCCACTTCTAGATTGAACCATTATTGCAAGGCAGTATGGATTCTAGCTTTCTTGTTGTTCACTCCAAATTCTGACCCTGCAATCTGAATGTGACAGCTGAAATCAAGATTCATCAACATTCTTCCAGTCTTCCAGTGTTCAATTTTGATGAGCCTGTGCAATTCATAGCCTCAGTTTCCTGTTAACTGACAGGAGGGGCATCCGATGTGGTCTTCTGCTGCTGTAGTCCATCTGCTTCAACATGTTGTGACTTCATAGGTGGTAGTATGAATGCCTTGGCTGTAAAGTAATTTGGTAATGTGGTAATTTGAGTTACTGTTGCCTTTCTGTCATCTCTTCTGCCCATTCTCCTCTGACTTTTGACCTTAACAAAGCATTTTCATAAACACAACTGATGTTAACTGGATATTTTCCAGACCATTCTTTCTTAACCCAAGAGATGGTTCTGTGTGACCATGTTTACATGCCTAAATACATTAAACACTTTATCCCTTATCCAAAGAATAGGGGATAAGATGGCAGATTTCAGAGGTCTCGCCGCTGGGGAGCCAGCCACCACGCTCCCCTCCATTCATGTCCATGGGAGGAGGTGTGATGGCTATGTATTAGCCGTCACACCCCCTCCCATGGACATGAATGGAAGGGGCATGATGTGACATGATGAACGCAGAAACTGCAAGACCTCCACAATCTAACATCTTTTCCCCTATTCTTTGGAGAGGGGATAAGATGTTTCCAGCAGAGTACCCCTTTAAGTTGCTGCCATGCGATTGGCTAATTAGCTATTTGATTTAACAAGCAAATGAGCAAATGAACAGATGCACCTAGTAAAGTGGCCATTGAGAATGTACATATATATATATATATATATATATATATATATATATATATATATACATATAGGAATGTGCAAAGCAGCTCATTACATCACCTATTCATATATATATATATATATATATATATATATATATATATATATATATATACAAACCAAAAGTTTGGACACACCTTCTCATTCAGAGTTTTCTTTATTTTCATGACTATGAAAATTATAGATTCAAACTGAAGGCATCAAAGCTATGAATTAACACATGTGGAATTTTATACATAACAGAAAAGTGTGAAAATATGTCATATTCTAGGTTCTAGCCACCTTTTGCTTTGATTACTGCTTTGCACACTCTTGGTATTCTCTTGATGAGCTTCAAGAGGTAGTCACCTGAAATGGTCTTCCAACAGTCTTGAAGGAGTTCCCAGAGATGCTTAGCACTTGTTGGCCCTTTGCCTTCACTCTGCGGTCCAGCTCACCCCAAACCATCTTGATTGGGTTCAGGTCCGGTGACTGTGGAGGTTAGGTCATCTGGCGCAGCACCCCATCACTCTCCTTCTTGGTCAAATAACCCATACACAGCCTGTAGGTGTGTTTGGGGTCATTGTCCTGTTGAAAAATAAATGATGGTCCAACTAAACGCAAACTGTATAGAATAGCATGCCGCTGCAAGATGCTGTGGTAGCCATGCTGGTTCAGTATGCCTTCAATTTTGAATAAATCCCCAACAGTGTCACAAGCAAAGCACTCCCACACCATCACACCTCCTCCTCCACACCAGCACACCTGTGAAGTGAAAACCATTCCAGGTGACTATCTCTTGAATCTCAACAAGAGAATGCCAAGAGTGTGCAAAGCAGTAATCAAAGCAAAAAGTGGCTACTTTGAAGAACCTAGAATATGACATATTTTCAGTTGTTTCACACTTTTTTTTTGTTATGTATATAATTCCAAAGGTGTTAACTCATAGTTTTGATGCCTTCAATGTGAATCTACAATTTGCATAGTCATGAAAATAAAGAAAACTCTAAATGAGAAGGTGTGTCCAAACTTTTGGTCTGTACTGTATATATATATATATATATAAATATATATATACATATACTAGCTGAGTACTCAGTATTGCCCGGTTTTTCCTTCTCCATCCTTATTGGGGAGGAAAATCAACAAAGGAGGAAGTTTTTGAATTCATGCCCCATCGCCATATATTGTTGTCATATCCCAACCCCATATCCCATTCTCTTATCTCAACCTCATATCCCGACCTCATTTCCCATCATCATATCCTGTCCTCATATCCCGACCTCATATCCCATCTTCATATCCCTTCCTCATATCCCGTCCTCATATCCCGTCCTCATATCTCAACCTCACTATCATTGGGGACTTTTTTATGTTGCCTCAAATGTGCAGCGCTCTCTTTCCACCTGAGCGGGGTGCGCATTTGAGGCAACAGGTTAGGGACAGCCACACACATCACATTCCCAGAATGATGATTCAGAGCATAGGGTTTGGGGTGGGCATATTTTTTAGTTTTGGCTATGCTCTTCATTCTGGAAACATAACCTTTTTTATGATTTTACTTCCCACTGTACCCCGTTTTAGTAATTTAGTGTACCTAATTTTATTAATTTACCCCATGTAACGCTCCTTGGGGGGGGGTGTCCCACTGTTCTGGCTCCATAGGCAGCTCTGTAGAAGCTCAAGGCCCCTGACTGCGCTCCTGCTCTTCTGTTAACAGTGTGCACCCCCAGAGCTGTTTACGCCCAGATATGAGGTATGTCCTTACTCTAAAGAAATGTATTTACAAATTTATGGTGACATTTTCTCCTGTTACCACTTGTGAAAAGGAAAAATTTGGGGTAACCCCATCATTTTAGTGTAAAAAAAATCAAATTTTTCCTTTCACATCCCACTTAATGAACATTTATCAAACACCTGTGGGGTGTTAAGGCTCACTTTCCCCTTGTTACGTGCCTTGAGGGGTGTAGTTTCCAAAATAGTATGCCATGTGATTTTTTTTTCCGCTGTTCTGGCACCATAGGGGCTTCCTAAATGTGACATGCCCCCCCCCCCCCCATTTCATCAAAATTTGCACATGTGACTCCTTCTCTTCTGAGCATTGTAGTGTGCCCGCAGTGCACACATGGGGTATTTCCATACTCAGAAGAGATGGGGTTACACATTTTTGGGGCATTTTCTTCTATTACCCCTTGTAAAAATGTCAAATATCGGGAAAAACCAGCATTTTAGTGAAAAAAATAAAATAAATCATTTACACATCCAACTTTCACAAAAAGTTGGCAAACCCCTGTGGGATATTAAGGCTCACTGTACCCCTTGTTTCACTGTACCCCCAAAAACCATTTCAGCAAAATTTGCTTTCCAAAAGCGAAATGTAACTCCTTCTCTTCTGAGCATTGTAGTGCGCCAGCAGAGCACCCGACATCCACACATGAGGTATTTCCATACTCAGAAAAGATAAGGGTTACACATTTTGGGGGGAATTTCTCCTATTACCCCTTGTAAAAATGTAACATTTGGGGAAAAAACAGCATTTTAGTGAAAAAAAATCCTTTACACATCCAAAGTCGTCAAACACCTGTGGGGTGTTAAGGCTCACTGTACCCCTTGTTACATTCCTTGAGGGGTGTAGTTTACAAAATAGTATACCATTTTTTTTTGCTGTTCTGGCACCATAGAGGCTTCCTAAATGTGACATGCCCCCCCCCCATTTCAGCAAAATTTGCAAATGTGACTCCTTCTCTTCTGAGCATTGTAGTGCGCCTGCAGTGCACTTCACGTCCACGCATGCAGTATTTCCATACTCAGAAAAGATGGGGTTACACATTTTGGGGGGCATTTCTCCTATTACCCCTTGTCCAAATGTAATATTTGAGGAAAAAAATGCATTTTAGTGAAACATTTAAATAAAAAATAATTTACACATCCAAAGTCGTCAAACACCTGTGGGGTGTTAAGGCTCAATGTACCCCTTGTTCCGTTCCTTAAGGGGTAAAGTTTCCAAAATAGTATGCCATGTGAGTTTTTTTTTCTGTTCTGGCACCATAGGGGCTTCCTAAATGTGATATGCCCCCCATTTCAGCAAAATTTGCCCATGTGACTCCTTCTCTTCTGAGCATTGTAGTGTGCCCGCAGTGCACTTGACGTCCACACATGGGGTATTTCCATACTCAGAAGAGATGGGGTAACACATTTTTTGGGCATTTTCTCCTTTTACCCCTTGTAAAAATCTAAAATATGGGGGAAACCAGCATTTTAGTGAAAAAAAGAATAAAAAATCATTTACACATCCTACTTTAACGAAAAGTCGTCAAACACCTGTGGGGTATTAAGTGTCACTGTACCCCTTGTTACGTTCCTTAAGCGGTGTAGTTTCCAAAATAGTATGCATTGTGTTTTTTTGTTGTTGTTGTTTTTTTGCTGTCCTGGCACCATAGTCGCTTCCTAAATGGGACATGCCCCCCCAAAACCATTTCAGCAAAATTTGCTTTCCAAAAGCCAAATATGGATGCTTGTCTTCTGAGCATTGTAGTGTGCTAGCAGAGTACTTGACGTTCACACATGGGGTATTTCCAACTCAGAAAAGATGGGGTTACAGATTTTGGGGGGCATTTCTCCTATTACCCCTTGTAAAAATTTAACATTTGGGGAAAAAACTGCATTTTAGTGAAAAAAAAAATCATTAACACATCCAAAGTTGTCAAACACCTGTGGGGTAGTAGTTTCCAAAATAGTATGCCATGTGTGTTTTTTTCTTTTTTGCTGTCCTGGCACCATAAGGGCTTCCTAAATGGGACATGCTCCCCAAAAACCATTTCAGCAAAATTTGCTTTTCAAAAGCCAAATTTGACTCCTCTTCTGAGCATTGTAGCAGAGCACTTGACGTCCACACATGGGGTATTTCCATACTCAGAAAAGATGAGGTTACACATTTTGGGGGGCATTTTTCCTATTACCATTTGTAAAAATGTAAAATTTGGGGAAAAACCAGCAGTTTAGTGAAAAAAAATGTACACATCCAACTTTAACGAAAAGTCGTCAAAAACCTGTGGGGTGTTAAGGCTCACTTTACCCCTTGTTATGTTCCTTGAGGGTAGTAGTTTCCAAAATAATATGCCATGTTTTTTTTTTTGCTGTTCTGGCACCATAGGGGCTTCTTAAATGTGACATGCCCCCCAAAAACCATTTTAGAAAAACTCACTCTCCAAAATCCCACTGTCGCTCCTTCCCTTCTGAGCCCTCTAGTGCACCCACAGAGCACTTGACATACACATATGAGGTATTTCCTTACTCGAGAGAAATTGGGTTATATATTTTAGGAAGATTTCTCTCCTTTTATCCCTTTTAAAAATTCAAAAACTGGGTCTACAAGAACATGACAGTGTAAAAAAATGAAGATTTGGGATTTTCTCCTTCAATTTGCTGCTATTCCTGTGAAACACCTAAAGGGTTAACAAGCCTTTTGAAAGTCCTGTTGAATACTTTGAGGGGTGCAGTTTTTATAATGGGGTCATTTATGGGGTATTTCTAATAAGAAGGCCCTTCAAATACACTTCAAACCTGAACTGGTCCGTGAAAATTTTCGATTTTGAAAATCTTTGGGAAATTGCTGCTATATTTTAAAGCCCTCTGATATCTTCCAAAAGTAAAAACATGTCAACTTTATGATGCAAACTTAAAGTAGCCCTATTGTATATGTGAATCAATATATCATTTATTTGGGATATACATTTTCCTTATAAGCAGAGAGCTTCAAAGTTAAAAAAAAATTAACAATTTCCAATTTTTTAAATCAAATTTTGCAATTTTTCACCAAGAAATTATGCAAGTATCGACAAAATTTTACCAAAAACATAAAGTAGAATATGTCACGAAAAAACTTTCTCAGAATCAGAATGAAAGGTAAAAGCATCCCAGAGTTTTTAATGCTTAAAGTGACAGTGGTCAGATGTGCAAAAAATGGCCGGGTCCCACACTGAAAATTGGCTGGGTCCTTAAGGGGTTAAAGAGATTAAAGTTTGTGATTAGTAGCCTAATGATTTAGGGTTTTTAGCAGCATCATTGAATAATTTAAAGGTTTCTTATAAGTATAGTACACTTACAATAGGCATGATGCTTAGTGCACCACTCATGTACAAAACAAAAGTGCCAAAAAAAAAGACAAAAACTGTGAATGTATTAAAGAACAAAGATAAAACTAGTATATGATGAAAGTATGAAAGTACCATATGAGTCTATTAGTAAAATATAAATAAGATATTCTGTTAGACATCAAAAGCAAAATTACATGCTTCTAGCTTTTTCTTTTCATAGATTTTTTAAAGCACTGCAGTATGTGTGTATGTATGTCATGGACGGTAAAGATCCAGCCATAGAACTAACTTTTTATATTGATATATGATATTATATTTTTCCATACATATATCTGTATATAAATACAAAGCTTGACAACATTCAACATATCACATTCTACAGGGTGGACCATTTATATGGATACACATTAATAAAATGGGAATGGTTGGTGATATTAACTTCCTGTTTGTGGCACATTAGTATATGTGAGGGGGGAAACTTTTCAAGATGGGTGGTGACCATGGCGGCCATTTTGAAGTTGGCCATTTTGAATCCAACTTTTGTTTTTTCAATAGGAAGAGGGTCATGTGACACATCAATCTTATTGGGAATTTCACAAGAAAAACAATGATGTGCTTGGTTTTAACATAACTTTATTCTTTCATGAGTTATTTACAAGTTTCTGACTACTTGTATAATGTGTTCAATGTGCTGCCCATTGTGTTGGATTGTCAATGCAACCCTCTTCTCCCACTCTTCACACACTGATAGCAACACTGCAGGAGAAATGCTAGCACAGGCTTCCAGTATCCATAGTTTCAGGTGCTGCAGAATGGGCAAAACAAAAATTGGAACAGGACAATCAGTTTATGCAGAAGATTTTGTTTAGTGATGAGAGGCAAACTTTTATGTGAATGGTGAAGTTAACAAACAAAACCACCGATATTGGTCTGACACTAACCCACATTGGAAAGATCCCTCCAAGACTGTTGGAACACACAAATTGATTTTATGGTGTGGTATATGGGGTACAAAGATAGTGGGGCCATTCTTCATCAATGGAAACCTCAAGGGCAACTGGATATGCGAAATTGCTACATGATGATGTGTTTCCCTCTTTATGCACTGAAGCTGGCAAGTTCCCTGAGTTTTTCCAGCAAGATGGTGCACCACCACATTATGGGTGTCCGGTCCCAGCATTCCTAGATGAACAGTTTCCTGGAAAGTGGATTGGTCATCGTGGGGCGGTTGAATGGCCCCCAAGGTCTCCTGATCTGACCCCCTTAGACTTTTATCTTTGGGTCATCTGAAGGCAATTGTCTATGCTGTGAAGATACGAGATGTGCAGCACCTGAAACTATGGATACTGGAAGCCTGTGCTAGCATTTCTCCTGCGGTGTGACTATCAGTGTGTGAAGAGTGGGAGAAGAGAGTTGCATTGACAATCCAACACAATGGGCAGCACATTGAACACATTTTATAAGTGGTCAGAAACTTGTAAATAACTAATGAAAGAATAAAGTTACGTTAAAACCAAGCACATCATTGTTTTATTGTGAAATTCCCAATAAGTTTGATATGTCACATGACCCTCTTCCTATTAAAAAAACAAAAGTTGGATTCAAAATGTCACCACCCATCTTGAAAAGTTTCCCCCTCACATATACTAATGTGCCACAAACAAGAAGTTAATATCACCATCCATTCCCATTTTATTAAGGTGTATCCATATAAATGGCCTGCCCAGTACTATTTTCTTTACTCCTTTCACCCTGAATTCCCTCCCCAAACAAACCTGAATTCGCTACCCCATCCAATCCTCCCAAGAAAAAGGAATACCAATACCCCCAGAAAGTCTGATGTCTCATGTCTGCTTTTCTCAGGATTTTTGCTATATCTGCTTGTAGCATTTTACTTTTTCTATTACTCCCTTCCAGTATCAAACAGATGTAGCTTTCTTGTCGAACCACCACCTCAAGATGTTTAGCTTATCCAAGAAAAAGAGATTGATATATAGATTGTTTAAAGGAGCAGTCCATTATAGAACAACTAATCCCCTATCCAAAGGATAGGGGATAAGTTTCAGATCGCAGGGGGTCTGACTGCTGGAGCCTCCTGCGATATTCTGTACAGGGCCCTGGCTCGCTGGCCAGAGAGCGCATGCTGACCACTGCACAAAGCGGTGGCCAACACACCTCCTTAATACAGTGCTATGGCAGAGCCGGAGATTGCTGAAGGCAGTGCTCCGGCTCTGCCATAGCGCTGTATTGAGGGTGTGTGTCAGCC
Source organism: Hyla sarda (assembly GCF_029499605.1). Lineage (NCBI taxonomy): Eukaryota > Metazoa > Chordata > Amphibia > Anura > Hylidae > Hyla > Hyla sarda. Next base: position 149,610,103 of record NC_079190.1, on the reverse strand, counting down.
GTCGCTTCGTGTGGTGGTCAGCTCGCGCTCTCTGGCCAGCGAGCCGTGGCCCTGTTCGGGAGATTGCACAGGGCCCCAGGGCTCGAACTCCCCTGATCTAACCCCCGTGATATAAAACTTCAGATTTTATAGCACCTGCATATTTGAAAGCTATAAAGCATATTTTTGTTTGTTTTAAAAAAATAATTTTTGCACTGTTTTTCTGTGATACATTAGGCTCTTTTTTAACATTATTTTTATCTTAGAAAAAAATACTTTATGGGAAATTTTAAAAATTTAATGGAAATGAATGTCTGTTTTTATTGTATTTGTATTAAAAGCAGATTGTGAAGCTAAGAAAATATTTAAAATATTTACCCTTTCCATTACTGTGATTAATATATAAGGGGTGTATGCAGAGGACAGTCTACCTTCTTTTATGAGGATTGACCATACATTTTCAGTGGGATTGAGATCTGGGAAGTTTCCTGGCCAAAGAACAAAAATTTCAATCACTTTTGGCTTGTGACATGGTGCTCCATCATGCTGGTAAAAACATTGTTTATCACCAAATTGCTCTTGGAGTATTAGTAGAAGTTGCTCCTAGAAAAAGTTTAGATACCATTCTTTATTCATTGAAGTATTCTTAGGCCTCCTTCCCATTACCATACAAGCACTATTTTTCTCTCTGATAAAATCCTGTAAAATGACTGGGTCAACGATGGACCCCATGTGAGTGAATGGGGTCCGTTATGACCCAGTAGTAGTCGTTTGCATCTGACCCATTTCAGGGTTCAATTGGCTAAAAAAAAAGAGCCTATCGGACCCTTAACAGATTGCATGCAAACAGCTGTCTTAACCTAGCCTTAGGCAAAATCGTGAGTGAGCCTACTCCCTTGGATGAAAAGGAACCACACACATGAATGGTCTAAAGTTGCTTAACTGTTGGCTTTATACAGGTAGTGCTCTTCTTTTTCTTCTTTGGACAATCATTTTTCCAGATGTCCCAAACATTCTGAACAGGGTTTCATCAGAGAAAATAACTTTTTCTCAGACCTCTGCAGTCAAACCCTGTACTTCCTGCAGAATATCAGTCTGTCCTTGAGCTTTGTGAGTGGTAGAAACTAGCTTCTGTCAGGACCGCTGAAAATGAGAATTATTGCCAGGCATAACTCATCAAAGTATTCAGTGACCAGGGCCTACCATAGGACCCAGTGGGACCATTGGTTCCAGGCAGCACATTTTAGGGGCGGAACTTTGCTGCCCCCCTTTTTTTTTGCCTCCTAGGTTCATGGTAGGGCCGGCCCTGCCACTTTAGACAGTGAGTCTGCGGCTGGCCGGCCAGGTCTGATGAGGGACATTGCTCAAGTGACGTTCCTCCACAGACCCGCGCAGGAGGACATCAGTGACATCACTCGTCAGGCCGCCACCGGAAAGAAGTGCTGCGCAGGCCAGGTGAGTGTGTCTATGTGTGTGTGTGTCTTTGTATGTGTCTGTGTGTGTCTGTGTGTATGTGTCTGGGGGGGGGGGGCAAACTATGCTACCAAATGTGGGTAAACTGCTACCTAATGAGGGGAAACTACTACCTAATGTGGAGAAACTATGCTACCTAATATGGGGAAATTATGCTACCTCATGTGGGGAAACTGCTGCCTAATGTGGGGAAATTATGCTGCCTAATGTGGAGAAACTATGCTCCCTAATGTGGGGAAACTGCTACCTAATGTCGGGAATCTATGCGGCCTAATGTGGGGAAACTATGCTGCCTAATGTGGAGAAAGTATGCTGACTATGTATTGTGAGGAAGCTAGGCTGCCTATCTAATGTGGGGGAACTATTTTGCCTACCTAATGTGGGTGGAATTAGGCTGCCTACCTAATGCTGCAGATTAATGTGAGTTGCAGTGCAATTTTATGGCATAATAATTTTTTTTTCTTGGGGGGAGGGGGGGCAGCATTTCCCTCTTGGACCCAGGCAGCACAATGTTCTGGTTTGGCCCTGCCCATGACACCATGTATTTGTGAGATATAATTCTTGCTATCAGGATTCACGTGTTATTGGATAACCAGCAATTGACCTAAAAGGCAGTCGGCCAAAAACATGTATGGTTATCCCATATGGTTAAAGGGGCATTCCGGGCAAAAAAATGTATCCCCTATCCAAAGGATAGGGGATAACATGTCTGATCGTGGGGGGCCCGCCACTGGGACCCCCGCGATCTCCCTGCAGCACCCGCATTCTATGCGGGAGCTGCATCTCCAGTTTCTGAAACCTCTGGGTTTCCAGAACTGGGGACGTGATGTCACTCCAGGCCCCTTCCATTCATGTCTATGGGAGGGGGCGGCCATCACGCCCCCTCCCATAGACTTGAATGGAGGGGATGTGGTGTGATGTCATGTCCCCAGTCCCGGAAACACAGAGGTTTCCGAAATTGGAGAGGCAGCTCCCACATAGAATGTGAGTGCTGCAGGGACATCGCAGAGACCCCCTTTGGATAGGGGATAAAAAAAAAATTTGCCTGGAATACCCCTTTAAGCTCCCTACCCTAGGTGTTACCTGTCTCAGACTAAGGATGCCAGTGTGCAAAATAAAGTTAATTTGAAAAACCTATAACTTCTGTATTACTGATCTAAACATAGCTTTTAAACTTGTTTTGGGCTAGATTGACTCATTTTCATGTTAAATGATAGCACTGGCAAAATAAGGGTTATATCCTCTCTGTCCGACCTCATACTGAAATTTCAGCATACACACTTGTTTTTGGACTGTGCAGTATATTTTTCATAAAAGAAATGTTATATATCTTCACTGAAGTGGAACACATGATAATGTCATGTAATTCCAGATAAGAAAATTATTTTCTACTGTTTGTATAATGCGTAACTTTACTTGCTGAGTTCCCATTTCATTTTTAAATAAAATTTTGTTATGGCAGCTTAAACAGATTCTGCATAACTTCAGTCAACACTGATAAATAAGTTCAGTTTAACCCTGGAAACTTTATATTAAGTTCTTTAAAAGGTATTTTGATTTGTTCTTTTTTTTCTAGGTTTAAATGTTTGGCGTATTCAGTTATTATTTAAGGGCTTCAATTCATATTTAATGTACTGTGAAATAGATTCCCTGATGAGGGACTACAGATGAGCAGGTCTATGGAACACAACATGATTAATATCAGCGAACATGTTTTCAACAGCCGAAATTGCTTATGTTTATTTATCTGAGCATGAAATAACTTAAAAATAGCCCAGACTGTGTCTGCTTTTATTCTATTTTTATCATCTTTCAAAACTAAAATAGATGTCCTCCTTTAACATAATGAAATTAGTTGAAATACCAAGATAACATAAACCATGCCTGTAAAGGAATTGGACCCCATTTGTCTATAGTTGATGCCGTAGATCAATGTAATATGCTAGTAACTGGTTTACCATTACATAAACAAAGTGGCATCAAACCTAATGTCCTTTAATATTCTCTTTCATGTGTACTTAGCTTTTTACATCCTCATGAAATACAATACTTCTTTCTTAAAGGCACTTATTGTTATTATACAGATTAGATGCTGCAAAGATATTCTCAACTCTTCAGTTAATATTATAAAATAGCTTTTAACATTTCTTATCAGTATAGTAAATATGCACTATTCCAGAAATAGGACTAACTGAGGCAGCGGCTGAAAGCATTTGATCCATGCAGACTACATATATTTGTGACAATCACCCAAAATGTCTGTAACAAATTGTCTTTGGGACAAGGCATGAGGCATGAGAGGGGGGGGGGGGGGGGTGGCGGTATGAAGCAATTATCTTAAAGAGGTTATCCAATATACATAACATATTAAACTGCCAGTCCCTACACTATTTCTGTCTGGCTTTATGATTTGATTTGCATCGAATTGAGGTGCTGATGGCTAACTCCAACAATCAGGTGACATTTTATCATGAAGTATGGGGCTCATGGCTTAAAGGGGTACTCTGCCACTAGCCATCTTATCCCCTATACAAATGATATGGGATAGGATGTCTGATCGCGGGCGTTCTGCCACTGGGAACCCCCGCGATCTCCCCTGCAGCACCCCGTGTCATCAGCTGCATAAAGCGAACGTCGCTCCATGCCTGATGGAGGGTGATACAGGGGCTGTGATGTTCAGGGGCGGAGTACAATTTGTAAATTACTTCTATTAAAAAATCTTTATCCTTCCAGTACTTATCAGTTGCTGTTATGATCCACAGGAAGTTCTTTTCTTTTTGAATTTCCTTTTTTCCTGACCACAATGCTCTCTGCTGACACCTCTGTCCATTTTAGGAACTGTCGTGAGCAGGAGAGGTTTGCTATGGGGATTTGCTCATTTGCTCCTACTCTGGACAGTTCCTAAAATTGGCAGAGGTGTCAGCAGAGAGCACTGTGGTCAGGCAGAAAGGAAATTCAAAAAGAAAAGAACTTCCTTTGGATCATAACAGCAGTTGATAAGTACTGGAAGGATTAAGATTTTTTTAATAGAAGTCATTTACAAATCTGTTTAACTTTCTGGCACCAGTTGATTTAAAAAAAAAATAATAATGTTTTCCAGTGGAGTACCCCATCAAGGCTAAAATGGGTTGTGTCATTAAGGGGATAATGTTTGGAAGACTTGGTTGACCTGTCTTGCCCAATTTTGTTTCTATTTAAACTTTAATTTGTATTAAAGTTTTAATACAAACTTTAAATTAATACATTTGTAGACAGTACAATAGGGGAAAGATGGAAGAAAGAAAGGCATCCCAGCGGGATCACATTCCACAAAAGGAAAATATATCAGAACGCATAGATAAAGTCAGCTCTACTAATGCATATACAAATTTACTTTACTTTTGTAGTTGGAAACAGAGGGCAACAACTGACTCCAGCACACATTCCCTCTTTGAGCTACGGTCACAATACCTTTATCAGTTTCTAAGGCTACTTATACGGGGTTTTTCATCACATGTATATGATATGAAAGCATTGTTATAATAAAATCATATTACAATACAGCTTAATCATAACCTCCACCTATGTGCCATTTCCTTATTATATCACCCACAACATATTGACAGTTTTTTGGTTAGTGATGAATTAACAGATCAAGGTTTTATGCACCAATCTAAGGAGATATCTGACTGATCTGATCAAACATGTATTTAAAAAAAACTTAAAATCAAGATAGATACCAGCTCATAATGGGGAATAGGAGGTCAATGTATAATGAAAAGTAACCATTTTTATACGATCAGATGATGGACACAATACATAACCAATATTTACCAATAGTATCATTTAGTATATTCTGTAGAGTGATCCTGATTTATATGATGTTGTAGCCATTACTGCTAATAGACGTCATTGCAATCGTAAGACTGACATGATTGCAAGTACATTTGCATTTAATTACTCAACAATTGCTTTCTTGAAAAAAAAAATCAATTATTGTGACCAAATGATTAAAACTCAGCATTTGCAATTAGATTTCATTACATAGTACACCAAGTACATTGTGTATGTTTAATATTACCCTTAAACAGTAGCTCCCACCATCCTTTTTTTTCTCTGTCCCTGTCTATTGCCCATCTATCCCTAACCCCCTCACTGCCTTTAATTTTTTTTAACTATATTAAAAATGCCTTTTTGTCTGCCTGGTAGTGTACTCACTTACCAGGCTGACTTCCCCAGCAGGCGCAACTTCACTAATGCCTGCTGGGGGGGGAGGGGGGGGGGCAACTTACGTCCTTAGTTCACCTATACAGTGTGCCTCCAGATGTTTAGCCACTACAACTCCCAGCTTGTCCTGACATCTATTTGCTGTAAGGGCATGCTGGGAGTTGTAGTGGGGAAACCACTGGAGGCACACTGTGGATGAAACAGTATCTGTGATGGCCACAGCTGCCGCACATCCTGCTCCCCCATACCCCTGCCTGAAAAAGAATAAAGTGCAGGGCAGTCCTACCTCACACCGGGAGCCAGGGTCGGCGTGCGAGACCGGGGAGACTGCGCGCATCCTCTTTGTTCAAAGTGCTCACTCCTGCCTGTCTGATTGACAGACAGGGAGCGAGCGAGCGCAGGCTGAATGAATTAGCACCAATTGTCCAGCCGGCATCGGTCCGAATTCAAGTGTGACGTATAGCCAGGCTGCAGCCGGGGCCAGTATGAGGGAGACCCCTAGTTGCCGGTTTTCAAATGTAAATGAAACAATTTTAATGAAAAAAAAAAACAATGAATGTATATTAGAAGAGATATGTTGTAGTACATAAGTACTACAACATATTAAAAAAAAAATTTGGGTGACAGTGCCCATTTAAAGTTTCTTCTATATAGGGAAAACCACTATTAAAGGATTTAGGAAACATTTCATACTTCTAGAAATTAGATCTATCGTGATTTATGATAATGACAGAAATACATGTACACCATGAAGGAGATTTATCATTCTTTTCTAATGTATGGCTTTAAGATGACAATTTTTTTAAAACTTACTTTTACTTGGTGGGCAGAATCTTGGGTCGCTGAGGCCGGAGTTTATGTCAGGAAGGATAACAGCGCAGCACCAACAGGCACATAAACAATAATGAAGCCACAAAAAAGAAAAATGGCTTGGTACGTTACCCACCCCAAAATGTGCATGAAGCCAAATTACTATGGATGTTTCTTTTTTTTAAGGAAACGTTTTTGTGCCACATGTGGGCTATTAACATAGTCTGTAAAAATTCTTACACAATTATTTTGTGCCTTATTCTATTTTAACACAACATTAATTTTAATATTTAGTGGGTCCTAAAATTAACAAGGTGTGCGGTGTGTATTTTTAACCTTAACATTTATAGAGTTATTAGTTATATAATTATTTTTTTTCTATAATTAACATTAACAATAATATAGTAGCTTTGTTTCATGCAGAACAAGAACAGTTGTTAAAGTGGGTGTTAATGTCCTTTTCTGCAGACGTATGCACTTTCTGTAAGCCAGGTTGGACCTGGAATACATATGCGACTTTTAAATGAGGATGCGACTTTTAAATGGAAATGTGACTTTTTTTTTCTTCATAAATATCACATTTAATAAATACATGATCACTGCAAAGTAAAAATAAAAAATTACGTGAACAGATTTCAGAATTGTGCTTTGGAATAAGCAAAAATAAAAAAGTTGCAGCATGTATAGAAAAGTTGCATGTGCGCAAGTACGTGCAACTTTTTTACGCAAAAAAAATCTACTACGGAGCTTGCTAAATCTCCTTCTATGTGAACTCACCCTTAAAGATCTTGAAATGGCTAAATCCTTGAAGCAAGGTGGAGACATTTCTTCAAAATGTGACAAAATAGATTATATATTAGCAGGCCCAAGGGAAAGCCAGGCTTTAATGTCAAAAATAAATTCAATGTTGTTAATGTTGTTTACTGTTGTTGCATTACTCATAAACTATTCAGTAAGCCTTAAGGGAAAATCAAGAGACGTGAAACAGCTGTTGGCTAGAAAGATGGGCTTGAGTACTTTTCTGCATTTTGCTGATGTCCAAGCTGCTCATATGGTGCAGAATACAAGTTTCTTCTAGTCAGCAAACACAGAAACACATAAACTACATAGTATATAAAAAATGAAAATGTTTAATCAAGAAGATCATTTGCATCATTGCTTTCTCTATTATGTTTAAAGCGTACCTGTGATATTGCCAAAAAAAAATTATTATGTGTCTAGGACCCATATATCCTTAACAAATAGCATTTTTATATATTGCTCACTTGTTTTGTCTTCTTGCCTTGTGGAGGGGGTGTGTCTGTCTCTTTCCCTCACTGTGGATGACTCATCTGCTCTGAGTCTGGGAGCAGCCTGGCAGTTGTAAATCACTGCACAGTAGTTTTTATGCATACATTTTCCATCTGTTCCTAGTAAAGCTTGATGCTAATCTATATAGCGGTCACTATGTGTGTCATTCAGCTTTCACAGACTCCTGAATGTCTGATCAGCTTCTTCGTCATTCAGAAAAAGCTTTGGTTGTAGTTGTTGTAGCTGGGAGTTGTAGTTTTGCAACAGTAGGAGCTGCCGTGTGTTAGAGCAGTGTTGCCTTTAGCTGTTCCAAAACTACAACTCCCAGCATGCCAACACATTCTTTGTTTGTAGTTTTGCAAGAGCTGGAGGTACACAGCAGGAGGATGCACAGCTCTAAAACAGAGTTTTACAAAGATTATAACCCCATTTGTTGCAAAACTACAACTCCCATCATTGGAGTTGTAGATTAGGAACAGCTGAAGGCTGCAGTGCAGCAGCAGTGATTTTCTATACTGGACACCAATACACTTTACGGCAGGCATTCAGTATGCTGCAAAATACAGAGTAGTCTGTCTGCATAAATATAGGTGACCCCTAGTGGCGGCTAATTTAATTTTTATTTTTTAGTAATTTTTTTTTTTTTTTTATAAGTGTATATTTAATAAAATAATTTTATTAATACTACAAAATATAAAAAGTTTTTAATAATGACAGTGCCTTTTAAAGCTTGAAATACTTACACTCACAGAATTGTAATCAATCGGACCAATTTGACTATTACTGTTTTATTCATAAAACAATATTTTCCTTATTTCTTATCCACTGTCAGGAACTTATCACTTACCTTTTCCCTTTATTAGCATTTGTGCAACTCAGTCTTTTCTGGATCCTGACCATTTGTCTTACTCTGATTTTGCCTGCAGAACTGGACCTGACACCCCATTCCTGGATGACCCCTGCCTTTTTTTTATTGTTTTGTTTTGAGTTCTGAATTGGTATTGCTTTGTCCTCCTGGTATTGACCCCTTGGCTTGTTTTCTGATTTTCCTGTTAAAGCCATGATTTTTACATGTCTGTTTTCATGTTTGAGCAGACGTATGTGACTTCCCATATATCCCTGAGCACTCAGCTCATCGTAGGGACTGTTGCCCAGTTTAGGGTGGATCATCCAAGAACGCAGGGACAGTGGCCAGGGAGAAAGCAGGGGTGCACTATGTACCTGACATGACATGCCTTTTGAAATTCACATAAAAATATATGTTTCAAGAATTCTAACGGTGTATTTTGTGCATTTTGTGTTGTTGTTTTGTGACATTGTTTGCCATTTTTATTATTTTTTATTTCATTTACTCTTCTACAACATTTATGTAAACAGAGTAGTTTGCGTAACTCCAATTAAAGTGAGCAGAGTTTATGCAAATTGCGTATCTTTCCTGCTTTTGGTATTCTCCACCACCTCCGGCCATCTCTGGCCACTGTAAAGTTTTATGTGTAAACATACTCTCTGGGTATATTCCCACATTCAGTTCTTTTGATGCAGTTTTTTGAGCCAAACCAATGAATGAGGAATGACACTGTTTTTGAAAGAAATGACTCTGGTTTTCTATTCCTGGACAACCCCATTACCCTCTAGAGTAGTAACAAGGTGATTTTAGTGCTGGTAGCTCTGCTGTAATTGAACCCCTTAGAGGCCCCTTCAAGGCACTCAGGTATATTCTATACTTCACACATTTACTTCCTTTCCCATAACTCTCTAGTACTGTGCTGGGGGAGGATTTACACAGGGCACAGTGCAACAATACAACAATAATAATATGCAAGAGGGACAAACCGATACTTTTTTTCTGGAAAAATAAATAACCACTTTATATGCATAAGTTGTGACTTTGGCAATCTTTGTATGTAGGTCTAAGTTTAGTTTCCATGCACCTACAACAAATATGTATTTATTTCAGAAAAAAAGTTTAATCCAGAACCATGTCCTGACATCTTATATTACAGACAAAATTATACTTGTTTATGTGTAGACAGCTTACAAGGTCAAGGTATACTTTATAATAGCATAGCTGCCAAATAAGACGTCACTTAAAGGGGTACTTTTTTTATTTTTATTTTTTAATCAACTGGTGCCAGAAAGTTAAACAGATTTGTAAATGACTTCTATTTAAAAATATGAATCCTTCCAATACTTATCAGCTGCTGTATACTACAGAGGAAGTTGTATTTCATTCTGGAGTTCTTTTCTGCCTGACCACAGTGCCCTCTGTTGACACCTCTGTCCATTTTTAGGAACTGTCCAGGGTAGGAGCAAATCCCCATAGCAAACCGATCCTGCTCTTGACAGTTCCTAAAATGGACAGAGATGTCCACAGAGAGAGGAAATTCAACAAGAAAAGAACTTCCTGTGGAGCATATAGCAGCTGATAAGTACTGAAAGGATTAAGATTTTTAAATAGAAGCCATATACAAATCTTTTTAACTTTCTGGCACCAGTTGATAAAAAAAAAAAAAAAAATTCTAGGGGAGTACCCCTTTAAGGTATTGAAGCTACTCAGATCATTTAAAGAATGGAAACTAAAATTAAAGCCTTTTTACATTTAAGAAACTTTATTTTCTAAATGCTTACATTTCAGTCATAACCATTACTTTACATTTATACGCCATTACTGTCAGAAATCCCATCATTACGCACTTTTCCAGGCTTTCAGTGTTAGGCTTCATCTTTGACTCTTTTGTTTCCTTTTCTCACATACTGTATCAAGATTATAATTCATTTTCTTCTGCTCAGACTCTAACTCCTCGGGTCTAGCCTGATTTCTACTTTTAGACTCACAGTTCACTCACCTCACAAAACATTCTTCTTTGTCATTCCTTGTTATAGCCAGTTATTTTAATAGGTCTTTATAATCTGATAGCTATTAGATGGATGATAACTTCATTTTTTGCCTAATATTTTCTTAAAAATTGTATCATAAAAATGTGCACACCGTGGCAGAAATTGTGAAACTTTGGCATTAATTTTAAATAAATAAATAAATAAGCAAAACAATTGTCTTTTATTTAAGGATAGTGATCATATGTAGCCATTTATTATCTAATAGTTTTTTTGGCCTTTCATTTAATCATAATGATAACAGAAATTACCCAAGTGGCCCTGATCAAAAGTTTACATACCCATGGATGTTCAGACACACAAGGTGACCAGTTAGTACTGTTCAATTATCTTTTTAGAAGTAGAACATTTAGGAATCACTTGATGCCAAGGTCAGGTTGACCAAGAAGAATTTTAGCCACAAGTGCCAGAATAATTGTTTGGAGTTCAAAAAATACAGCCAGCTCTAGAAAAATATGGTAGGGTTGTTGTTTCAAGGAGCCCAATATTACAATTTTAGCCCCTTAACTACATTGGACTTAAATGTACATCCTGGTACCCTGGAACCTAATGCACCAGGATTTACATTTATGTCCTAAGGTGCATTCTGACTATATAGCAAGTGCAAGAGCTGCACATGCTTCATAGGCGGCCGTGCAGTTAATGGCGGGCATTAGCAGTTATGCTAATGCCTGCCATTAAACCTTCAAATGCTGTGATCAATACTGGGAAAGTCGCATTTATGAAGTTACTGCGAAGGTGAGACTGGGCTAAGAGTTTTTTTTTTAAATGGTATGCTATATGTGTGATATCTTATTAAAAGATGGACCTAACACTGCTATTAGTTAATAAAGTCTACACACCCAATACACAGGTTGAGAAAAGGAAGAGGGGAAAAAAAGAATGAAAGAAAGGGAACAAAAATTTAAAAAGAAGACAAGGGGAAATAAGGGGGAAAACTTTACAAACTGACTTGTGCATGATTCTATATAGTATTGTACAGTGCAGCCATGAGATCGCACTTTGTAAGTAACATGTTGATGCTGTGTGGGTGCCCCTCCTTGCTCCCCGATATTATTTGCACTTGTATTTTAGGCACTTTGATGTTTTTGACAGATACTGATTACATGTTGTTTAGATCTACAGCCTATCAGATCATGGGGGATGGATTAAGTGATTAATGTGGATGTAACACACATGTTTTTAAACCAATCACAATGTACTTGGATGTATATACCGTAAGTATCATGTATATATGTATATGTATCATGCTTGACAAAGGCTCCTGGCCAAAATGTTGCACATGTACACTTGATGGTGTATAATAAATCTGAAGCCTTCACTACATCCGGATCTCTGATATTCTTTTTTTGCTGTGACCATCTTGCAACCAGTTCCAATAGTGCTATGCTCCACCACAAATTGCACGAACAGACTTTTCCACTGCATCATGTAATTTATAGACAAGGTCATATAGTCAGACTTTTCCTCCTCCTGAGATGACCAGGAACGAGTCAACCAGTCCACATGAGCCTCATTGTCCTCGAAAGCATACAACTCCTGAAAGAGAGTGACAGTTTTCCTGGCTTCTGTTGGCACTACTGTGAGGCACCAGGCTGCTGCTGTTACCTGTACTGCTCCTGGGTAAATGGACCACAAAGCTGCAACTGCCACACACATGCTTACAAACAGAGGACATGACAGGGGTGCTTTTTTTCTCTTCCTTTGCTAACCATTTTTTTTTTTTTTTATTAAAAAAAAGATTTGGAGGTAATTGTTATGAAGATAAGGCACTTATATAGTCATGTGGCAGAGAAAGTGCCAGTCAACTTTTCCTCTTAATGCTTTTAATGTGTATTTATGTTAATCTCAGGAAATAATACTATATGTCTGACTAAACACAGAAAAGACTATTTCTGTTAAACCTGGGTAGAAACAACATATGTTTGATTAAATCCAGAAAATATCCATGACTTGGCTTAACCCCTTCAGGACCCATGACGTACATGTACGTCATGAGTCCACTCCCACTCTATAACGCGGGGCCACGGCATAGCGGGTCGGGCCCGGCCTCTAACAATGGCCAGGACCCGTGGCTAATAGTGCGCAGCACCGATCGCGGTGCCACACGCTATTACCCTTTAGACGCGGCTTTCAAAGTTGATCGCCACCTCTAAAGTGAAACTAAAACGTTGCCGGTTAGCTCACATTCCTGCATGTAGTTATGATTTTTTCCAGAAGTAAGACAAAATCAAACCTAGATACGTAGGGTATCATTTTAATCGTATGGACCTACAGAATAAAGAGAAAGTGTCATTTTTTTTTTACATTTTTAAATGTATTGTGTAGAAAGGGAAGCCCCCAAAAGTTAAAAAATTGTGTTTTGTTTTTTTCAATTTTGTCTCACAATTATTATTTTTTCCGTCTCGCCATAGATTTTTGGGTAAAATGACTGACGTCATTACAAAGTAAAATTGGTGGCGCAAATAATAAGCCATCATAAGGATTTTTAGATGCAAAATTTAAAGAGATATGATTTTTTACAAATAAGGAGGAAAAAACGAAAATGCAAAAACAGAAAAACCCGGGTCCTTAAGGGGTTAAAATGCATATACCGTATTCACTATAAACACTTTAAATGTGTATTTTTGTTTAAAAAAATATTTGATTATATCATCAAAGCTATTACAGAGCTGTAATTTGATCCCTATTACTGAACCATTGAAACAACACTGCTTCTTTACATTTATGCTATTTCAGGAATGTAAGAAACACATTCCATCTTAAGTGTATATATGTCTGTCACTGTAAGACAAGTAGCAACAAAACAACAAACAAATGTCTTAAATTAATTTTACAGTATAAAAATATATTATGGAAATGTAAATTTCAAATGTTCTCAATTTATGCTAAATTGCACATACTTTTCACCCACATACCTTCAACTGAGTTAAATTGCAGGCTGAAAAACTTCTGCTGAGTCAGCCATATAATTACCACCCTTTGCTCTGGGGACTGGTTTTTACAGATGTAATTGTTAGTTACACAATTTTCCATCTAAAATCCTTATTATTCTTTGTGTTAAGCAGACTATTTAATTTTATGCTAAAATGCTACTTGGCTAAATGTCCTCTATGAATAACAGAGGTCACACGGTGATGAGTATGTAACTATCCACCAAAAATACAAAGTACAGTAACTTGTAGACATTATTTTCATGCAGTACAAGTTTATACTCCTGCTGTGTTTTATTGTTAGCAGCTGCAAAATGTAACAGATTAGAGGAAATGTATAGTAGATGAAAATACTAACTTCACTCGTCAGTTCTATTAACTTTATACCTTCATAAAAATGTTTTACCTCTTATCCATTGTAAAAATAATAGTAAAAATATATAGCAACATCTGCATTGAGTTTGAACTGCTAATGTTCACTCACTGGACACTTTATTAGGTACACCTGTTTAATTGCTTGTTAACACAAATAGCTAATCAGCCAATCTCATGGCAGCAACTCAATGCATCTAGGCATGTAGACTTGGTCAATACAACTTTCTAAAATTCATACCAAGCATAAGATTGGGGAAGAAAGGGGAATTTAAGTGACTTTTAACTGGAATGGTTGTCTGTGTCAGACCTATCTAGGGTTTACAGAGAATGGTCTTGAAAACAGGAAATATCCAATGTCAGTTGTAAATGTACAGCAATGCAGCGACTTACTGTGAACCCCAGCTACATAGCAGGGCCTCCCCAATAATAGCAGACATCAGCGATCACGCTAATGTAAACCATTAACTCTTATTGATTCCCCTAGCTGTGCAATCTTCTGTGTTTCCTCACCTCCCTCTGGCATGCAGGATGGCCGATCTTCTGGAGAGCCAGGCTGTACAAGAATATCCCCAATAGTACTGATCAGTACAATGTTATAACTTAGTACCATACAGTACAATAGAGAGCACTATTTTATCATATTATAATAGTTGTGATAACTATATACTGATCTATATAGCTTAAGCATACTGAGAGATTGGACATATAGTCTGGATACATGTGTGTTTAGATAGCACTGGGTTTTATTGGTCTATAGTGAATAGTATTTGTCTATCTCAAACCATCTATTTGAGATGACTGAGAAGTAATCCATGGCTATTATATTGGATTAGAAAGGCAATGATGTTAAATAATTGTACAAGGCGATATAGTAGCCATAATACATGACGCATATATCTAGATTTCTCAAATACACAACAGTGGTCAGATGGCTGGTTAATTAGCACCTTGGGCAGCTCTCATGTGTTTAGTTGGATGCTCCCTCTTTTTAAACATATGTCCCAATTCACACAATAAAGAAAACATGTATCACTGAGAATTCATTATGTTTGTCTTTAACCCAATCATTTATGCACTTTATACAAAGTTTTCAAACAGGATACAAACAAATATTCACCCAGTGCCAAAGTCTTTAGTAATTCTTAAGGGAATAGCGTCTTTAGAATTCTTATTTTCCCATCTGAGGTTTCTCATTCCTGGCCGTCCTCATTTGCCATTCCTTTGTGTAATAATGGAAGGCTCACACACCTGTGAGCTCCAGCAGTCCAGTGACGTTTCAGGAGAGTTAACTCCCTTTCTCATAGGTTTGAGGATGGCCAGGAACAATAAACGTTATTTGTAGCATCTGACTGTAGCATCTACCAAGCATAAATATCTCACCCTTCAGCGTTTTGCCCCTTTCCTGTATCCTATGATTGTTGAGCAGGGCTATCAGCATTATGACAGGCAGCTTGGCACCAAGAAGAGCTGGCCATTACATTAGCAAACCTTTCTAAAATTTGGTTTGGCCAGTTTGCCAAACTTCTGCACAAAGCCAAACATTTCACCAACAGCCCTTAAACTAATTCAGAGCCCAGAAAGCCCTGTATAACAATGTTAGGTCAACTACTAGAGTATATACTGGTAAATACTTTTAAGTGTTTTACTTTCCAGCTTGGTGCTCAATGTAGGAAATGCAACATTTAACAAGTGGATATTTGTGTCACAGCTGACATTCTGTCGACCAGTCGGCCCATTCTCCTCTCTCATCAACAAGGCATTTTCATCCACACAACTGTCACTCATTGGTTATTTCCTCTTTTCAAGATAATTCTCTGTAAACCCTAGAGAGGTCAGACACAAACAACCATTCCAGTTCAAAGTTACTTAAATTTCCCTTTCTTCCCGAATCATAGGTTGCCAAATCAATGTTGTTCTGTTTGTCATATTGCACATTCTCAGAGAGAGTTCTGTTCGGTGTGAACTGCTCAATGTTTAGTGCTGGATGGAGAGTTATAAATACACATTCAGTATTTCTTTATTATTTATGTATTTAATTAATTAATTTGAATTTATCAAAGAAAATTCACTAAATGCATTGATTAGATGAGAAGGCAAATGGAGTAGAATGTTAACTTATCAAGAGAACCTTTCTGTTCTCCATTGAATGTGAACAACATTTGTATCAGAGTCGTGTGATTAGTTCCCGTTTCCTCTAATTTTAAAGCAGTTGATATACTAAAGAGCTCTCTTCCAGCCTCTAAAAAATATGTATTCTGTGTTTCCTGTTATGAAAAGATTTGAATTTGCCATTTTTTTTTATAATTTATTCTCAAGTGCTCTTGCAATCAGTATGTTCCTTGTCTATGGATTTAACCCAAGGCATGCAGCATGACACTAGTAGTCCTCATTATGGGATATAATATCAGTGTTAAGTGATTTTCTTTTAATAACAATTTACTAATTGATGGTAATTGAGTCCTTGCAATTTGGTTGTAAGATGTGTTTAATATTTGTATGGATGATTTGGCATGTTTACTACTGTGTTCATACTGCCATTATACCGACTGACATGTTAAACTTTTTTATTAATTAGCAGAATCCTTTAAACCCTTAAGGACCAAGGGCATACAGGTATGCCTTTGCTCCCTGGTACTTAAGGACCAAGGGTGAACCTGTACGCCCGTGGGAATTTCGGTCCCCGCCGCGCGTCGGGCGGGGACCAGGCCGGGGTGACTGCTGAAACCTATCAGCAGGCACCCCGCGCAAATGCCCAGGGGGGTCATTAGACCCCCCATGTCGGCGATCGGCGCAAATCGCAAGTGAATTCACACTTGCGATTTGAGCCGATTCCGGGTTATTACGGGTCTATGGTGACCCAGTGACCCGGAAAATAAAGGGGATCGCGGATGTCCTAGACACCCACGATCCCCCTGTAGCGATAGGAGTGAGGTGGCAGAGGTGCCACCCCTCCTATCTCTGCTATTGGTGGTCTAGACGCGACCACCAATAGCAGATCGGGGGCAGAGGGGTTTACTTTCGGTTTCCCCTTTCTGCTCACCCACAATAGGCGGGGCAGGATGGGGAAACCGACAGGGACCGGTGCCGAAGATCCACTTACCCATCGGCGACGGCAGCGGGCGACGATCAGCGGCGGCAGCGGGCGACGATCGGCGGAAGAAGAGGACGGCGACGCAGCTTCCTGGATCCGACGAAAGCCCGTGAGTTACTTAGCAACATCTGGAGGGCTACAGTCTGAGACCACTACACTGGTGGTCTCTAAACTGTAACCCTCCAGATGTTACAAAACTACAACTCCCAGCATGCCCAGAGAGCTGTTTAGGCTTGCTGGGAGTTGCAGTTTTGCAACAGCTGGAGGTCTACAGTTTGAGACCACTGCAAAGTGATCTCTATACTGTGCACCTCCAGATCTTGCAAAACTACAACTCCCAGCATGCCCACACAGCAGTTTGATGTCTGGGCATGCTGGGAGTTGTAGTTTTGCAACATCTGGAGGTCCACAGTTTGGAGACCACTGTTCAGTGGTCTCTAAACTATAGCTCTCCAGATGTTGCAAAACTGCAACTCCCAGCAAGCCTAAACAGCAAACAGCTGTCTCTGTATGCTGGGAGTTGTAGTTGCGATACCTCCAGCTGTTGCATAACTACATCTCCCAGCATGCCTTTCGGCGATCAGTACATGCTGGGAGTTGAAGTTTTGCAACAGCTGGAGGCACACTGGTTGGAAAATACTGAGTTAGGTAACAGAACCTAACTGAAGGTTTTCCAACAAGTGTGCCTCCAGCTTTTGCAAAAGTACAACTCCCAGCATGCACGGTCTGTCAGTACATGCTAGGAGTTGTAGTTTTGAAGCAGCTGGAGGTTTGCCCACCCATGTGAACATACAGGGTACGTTCACACTGGCGGGTTTACAGTAAGTTTTCTGCTTCAAGTATGAGCTGCGGCAAATTTTTAGCCGCAGCGCAAACTCGTAGCGGTAAATTCACTGTAAACCTCCGCCAGTGTGAATGTATCTTAAAAACACTACACTACACTACACTACCACATAATAAAGGGTAAAACACTACATATACACCCCCTTACACTGTCCCCCCAATAAAAATAAAAAAACGTATTGTACGGCACTGTTTTCAAAACAGAGCCTCCAGCTGTTGCAAAACAACAACTCACAGCATTTCCAGACAGCCACTGACTGTCCAGGCATGCAACAGCTGGAGGCACCCTGTTTGGGAATCACTGGCGTAGAATACCCCTATGTCCACCCCTGTGCAATCCCTAATTTAGTCCTCAAATGCGCATGGCGCTCTCTCACTTCAGAGCCCTGTCGTATTTCAAGGAAACAGTTTAGTGCCACATATGGGGTATCTCCGTACTCGGGAGAAATTGCACTACTAATTTTGGGGGCTTTTTTTCCTTTTACCCCTTATGAAAAAGAAAAGTTGGGGTCTACACCAGCCTGTTAATGTAAAAAAAAATTTTTTTACACTAACATGCTGGTGTTGTCCTTTACTTTTTATTTTCACGGGAGGTAAAAGGAAAAAAAGACCGACAAAGTTTGTAACGCAATTTCTCCTGAGTACGGCAATACCCCACATGTGGGCGTAAAATGCTCTGCGGACGCACAACAAGGCTCAGGAGTGAGACCGCACCATGTACATTTGAGGCCTAAATTGGTGATTTGCACAGGGGTGGCTGATTTTACAGCGGTTCTGACATAAACCCAAAAAAATAAATACCCACATGTGAGCCCATTTTGGAAATGACACCCCTCACGGAACGTAACAAGGGGTATAGTGAGCCTGAACACCCCACAGGTGTTTGACAAATTTTCATTAAAGTTGGATGGGAAAAGGAAAAAAAAAATTTTTTTCACTAAAATGCTGGTGTCACCCTAAATTTTTCATTTTCACAAGGGAAAATAAAAAAAAGCCCACCAAAATTTGTAACCCAATTTCTTCTGAGTAAGAGCATATCCCATATGTGGATGTAAAGTGCTCTATGGGTGCACTACAATGCGCAGAAGAGAAGGAACGCCATTGGGATTTTTAAGAGAAAATTTGTCCGGAATTGAAGGCCACTTGTGTTTACAAAGCCCCCATGGTACCAGAACAATGGACCCCCCCCATATGTGACCCCATTTTGGAAACTACACCCCTCATGTAATGTAATAAGGGGTACAGTGAGCATTTACGCCCCACAGGTGTCTGACAGATTTTTGGAACAGTGATTTGTGAAAATGAAAAATTTAATTTTCCATTTGCACAGCCCACTGTTCCAAAGATCTGTCAAACGCCAGTGGAGTGTAAATGTTCACTGCACCACTTATTCAATTCTGTGAGGGGTGTAGTTTCCAAAATAGGGTCACATGTGGGGGGGTCCACTGTTTTGGCACCACGGGGGGCTTTGTAAATGCACATGGCCCCTGACTACCATTCCAAACAAATTCTCTTTCCAAAAGCTCAATGGTGCTCCTCCTCTTCTGAGCATTGTAGTTCGCCCGCAGTGCACTTCAGGTCAACTTATGGGGTATCTCCATACTCAGAAGAGATGGGGTTACAAATTTTGGGGGGTATTTTCTGCTATTTACCCTTGCAAAAATGTGAAATTTGGGGGGAAACACACAATTTTAGTGAAAAAAAATATGTTTTTTTTACATATGCAAAAGTCATGAACCCCTGTGGGGTATTAAGGCTCACTTTATTCCTTGTTACGTTACTCAAGGGGTCTAGTTTCCAAAATGGTATGCCATGTGTTTTTTCTTTTGCTGTTCTGGCACCATAGGGGCTTCCTAAATGCAACATGCCCCCCAAAAACCATTTCTGAAAAACGTACTCTCCAAAATCCCCTTGTCGCTCCTTCGCTTCTGAGCCCTCTATTGCGCCCGCCAAACAATTTACATAGACATATGAGGTATGTCCTTACTCGAGAGAAATTGGGCTACAAATATAATTATACATTTTCTCCTTTTACCCCTTTTAAAAATTCAAACATTGGGTTTACAAGAACATGCGAGTGTATAAAATGAAGATTGGGAATTTTCTCCTTCACTTTGCTGCTATTCCTGTGAAACACCTAAAGGGTTAAAACACTTACTGATTGTCATTTTGAATACTTTTGGGGGTGAAGTTTTTATAATGGGGTCATTTGTGGGGTATTTCTAATATGAAGACCCTCAAATCCACTTCAAACCTGAACTGGTCCCTGAAAAAAAGCGAGTTTCAAAATTTTGTGAAAAATTTGAAAATTGCTGCTGAACTTTGAAGCCCTCTGGTGTCTTTCAAAAGTAAAAACATGTCAATTTTATGATGCAAACATAAAGTAGACATATTGGAAATGTGAATAAAAAAAAATATTTTGAATATCCATTTTCCTTACAAGCAGAAAGCTTCAAAGTTAGAAAAATGCAAAATTTTCTAATTTTTCATCAAATTTGGGGATTTTTCACCAAGAAAGGATGCAAGTTACCACAAAATTTTACCACTATGTTAAAGTAGATTATGTCACGAAAAAACTATCTTGGAATCAGAATGATAACTAAAAGCATTCCATAGTTATTAATGTTTAAAATGACAGTGGTCAGATGTGCAAAAAACGCTTTGGTCCTAAGGTGTAAAATGGCCTGGTCCTTAACCCCTTAAGGACTCAGCCCATTTTGGCCTTAAGGACTCAGACAATTTAATTTTTACGTTTTCATTTTTTCCTCCTCGCCTTCTAAAAATCATAACTCTTTTATATTTTCATCCACAGACTAGAATGAGGGCTTGTTTTTTGCGTGACCAGTTGTCCTTTGTAATGACATCTCTCATTATATCATAAAATGTATGGCGCAACCAAAAAACACTATTTTTGTTGGGAAATTAAAACGAAAAACGCAATTTTGCTAATTTTGGAAGGTTTTGTTTTCACGCCGTACAATTTATGGTAAAAATGACATGTGTTCTTTATTCTGAGGGTCAATACGATTAAAATGATACCCATTATTATGTACTTTTATATTATTGTTGCGCTTAAAAAAAATCACAAACTTTTTAACCAAATTAGTACGTTTATAATCCCTTTATTTTGATGACCTCTAACTTTTTTATTTTTCCGTATAAGCGGCGGTATGGGGGCTAATTTTTTGCAACATGATCTGTACTTTTTTTTGATACCACATTTGCATATAAAAAACTTTTAATATATTTTTTATAATTTTTTTTAATAAAATGTATTAAAAAAGTAGGAATTGTGGACTTTTTTTATTTTTTTTCCTTCACGCCGTTCACCGTACGGGATCATTAACATTTTATTTTAATAGTTCGGACATTTACGCACGCGGAAATACCAAATATGTCTATAAAAATGTTTTTTACGCTTTTTGGGGGTAAAATAAGAAAAAACGGACGTTTTACTTTATTATTGGGGGAGGGGATTTTTCACTTTTTTTTACTTTTACTTTTACATTTTTTTACATTTTTTTTTACACTTGAATAGTCCCCATAGGGGACTATTCATAGCAATACCATGATTGCTAATACTAATCTGTTCTATGTATAGGACATAGAACAGATCAGTATTATCGGTCATCTCCTGCTCTGGTCTGCTCGATCACAGACCAGAGCAGGAGACGCCGGGAGCCGCACGGAGGAAGGTGAGGGGACCTCCGTGCGGCGTTATGAATGATCGGATCCCCGCAGCAGCGCTGCGGGCGATCCGATCGTTCATTTAAATCGCGAACTGCCGCAGATGCCGGGATCTGTATTGATCCCGGCACCTGAGGAGTTAATGGCGGACGCCCGCGAGATCGCGGGCGTCGGACATTGCCGGCGGGTCCCTGGCTGCGATCAGCAGCCGGGATCAGCCGCGCATGACACGGGCATCGCTCCGATGCACGCGGTTATGCTTAGGACGTAAATGTACGTCCTGGTGCGTTAAGTACCACCTCACCAGGACGTACATTTACGTCCTGCGTCCTTAAGGGGTTAAGGGGTTAAGACTAGATTCACACCATGTTTTTGCAGTACAGGCCAATATCATTTATTGGTCCCAGCAAAAAAACATAATGCTGCAACGGGCAACAACTAAATGCTTATTTTGTATGATCCCTTTGCTCTCCACTCAAGTGCCAAAAAAAGAAAGAAAAACGTGCAGCTTGCTATGTACTGTTGTTTTTTTAAACAATTTAAAAACACACACACACACACACACACACACACACACACACACACACACACACACACACATATATATATATATATATATATATATATATATATGTAATTTGTTTTTGGCTTCATACTGCATGCATGAGTAGTATTTATGAGAGTAGTATATATAAAAACAACTTATCCCACAAAAAATAAGCCAAAATAAGCTCTAATACAAATTAATAAAAAAAAAGTTATGGGTCTTAGAATGTGAAGAGGAAGAAAATATAATTAAAATTGGAAGGGTCATAAAGGGGTTAGGAAAGGAAAGAGCTCATAATATTGAAAAAAATTAATCTACAAATACTGCCAATTTTACATACCCTTGTTAATGGCTATGCTGCACACTATTAGCAACATCCCACACCTTTATGAATTTGATATCTGTCACAGAATTTCAATGCAGTGCTGCAGTAGAAAGTACATGATTTCTTCATAGAAAGTAAACACACATATAAAGCAATGCATGTACTGTAGCATTGATGAAACTAGCTAAAAGAACAAATTATTTGTAAAATTCACCAAATATGTAAAAAACACATTTGCCTGTGGGGCATCACTTTTCTAAAAAACTGTCAAGCCATTAAAAACTTTAAAGTCATGCTTCTGAGAAGACCATTCAAAGACATTCATGAAAAGGAAGATCTAAGGGTAGACATTTATAGATTCATGTGACTTTTATCTTAAAGTCTCAATAGCAGTTGGTTTCTAAGATATTGGTGTTGTTTCTGCGCTAGATATATTTTTCTTTTTTTCTTTTATTACTCTACACATTTCTTAACATTTACTATTGAATAACATAATTTTTTTATGTAAAAACATTATTTTTTTTATTATAAAAACATCATTGTAATATTATTCTAGTATAGTATTACAAAGCGAACAGAACTGCCCATTGATCCTGGACACTGGACCTATCTGGTGCCGTCTGGCGTGTCCAACCATCTGGCTTCAAAAGTGAGATGCTGGATGATTGTGAACTGTCCCATTCAAATGAATGGGATCAGTTCCAGTATTAGTTTCACTTTGTTGCACGCCAGAGGAAAACTATGCCGGAACGTCGGACATATGTGAACCCAGCCTTTCTCATCTATATTTTCTGCCACATATTTGCAGACATGAGCTCATCCTACTTATTTGTTAACATTCGCCTATCTCTGAAATTCCTATAAAGGATAAATGGAGTGAGTTTGTACACAGTATTTTGGACAGTATTTTGGTCATTTTTAGCCAAGACCAGGAGTGGAACTGATTCAAAGAAAACTATAACAGAAAGATCTGCACTTTTTCTGTATTTTGGCTAAAAATACTTACCAATATATTGCATGGGAACCCAGCCTAACTGAATTTATGCAGTTGTAGCTAGAGATGAGCAAATTTTTGAAAAATTAGATTTGGCCAAATTTACCGGAAAACATTTGCTTTGGTCCGAATTTATTTGTGGTGAATCGCTATTAAAAACGGCTATTTCCGGGCTACAGAGAGCCTCAATAGGGGTGTAGAACACTTTGCCTTGCTGTACCATGCATTGGGAGTGTGCTGGGTTAGTGAACTAATTCTGCTATTCAGTATGACATGCAGATTACAGGTATCACAATTAGAATCACTGCCTCAGTGCTTCTGGATGTGGCAGCAGGGTTGTGAGACCATATGGCGTCACAATTGAAGAAATTAAAGAGATTTTTTAATTTAATTTTTATTTAATTCAATTTTTATTTATTTTAATTTTTTTAAAACCTTTTTTGAGGACCCATTCTGGTAAGCATTGAGCGGCGGTCCGCCACAAGGCGAGTAACCAACTGTTCCAGACCATGCTTCTCAGTGTCCCCCCCCCCCCCCGACTGTCTTACTCTGTGTGGAACTGTGAATGTTTCATTTAATCAGTTATGGTTCATTTTATCATTCCAACCTGTTTCATTGGATTCTTGAGATAATTCCAGAGGTGATATATGACAACAACCATAGGGCCTCAGTCTTGAAAAGATTACATTAAAGATTCTTTAAAATTTAAATTGAAGGTTTTTAATATATATATATATATATATATATATATATATATGTATATATATATATAATGTCCTTGGTGCCCAAAGCCTTTACTTTGAACACATAGCTTCCCCGTCCCCATGCCATGAGTGAGTCACAGGCGCGCAGTCAGGGAAGGGGAGATATGTAATGCGGATGGTGCACCTCCTGGATGTGTCTCTTTAAATGGTAATAACTTTAGAACACTTTTTCTGAGAATAGCGATTCTGAGATAGTTTTCTTTTAACATATTGTACTTTATAAATGGTGCATTTTTGCCCCTGCCAGAGTTTTCCAATTTGGCACCTAACTAAATTTTTCACAAAGAAAACAAAAGTGGTGCAAAAAACTAAATTAACTTTAATATGTTTTTAAAGCACAACAGGAGATTTTTGAAAGTGTGAGGAGTTATGGAACAGCTGGAGGCACACTTTTTCATAGAAAAAATGTGCCTCCAGCTGTTGCTTAACTACAACCCCCAGCATGCACAAACTACCAAAGGGCATGCTGGGAGTTGTAATTGTGCCTTCTGCTGTTGCATAACAACAACTCCCAGCATGCCCTTTTGTGCATGCAGGGAGTTGTTGCTAAGCAACTGCAGGAGGCAAGGTTTTACCTCCTACTGATGCTGTGAAGGATCCTCCTGGCGGCCGCCCCCACTGACTCCACTCCTGCCTTGATCCTGCCGCCGGTGCAGGGGATTGGGGTTCCCAGGTCCCGGTACACACTCCCGTTCTCGTCCTCAGGAGTAGGGGCGGAGCAGGTGCCGTTAGGGACACGCCCACAGCAGGTGTCCTGATTCGTTAGGCGGTAGTGGCCGACAAATCAATACAATCGTTAGGTGGCACCAGTGCCATCTCACTCCTGCTGCTAAAGGGTGATAGGTTCTGTGTCGGACGGCACCTATCACTCTTTTTTTCTCGGTCAACGGGTCTCCGGGGACCCAACTGACCCGGAATCGCGGCAAATCCCCGATCTGAATTGAACTGCAATTTGCTGTGATCACCTATATAGGGGGGTCTCAGGACCCCCCAGGGGTTTGCAAGGGGTGCCCCATAAATGATTTCAGCAGGCATCCCGGTCTGGTCCAAGCCCAGCGCGGCAGGGACCGAAATTCCCATGGGCATACAGGCATGCCCTGTGTCCTTAACCCCTTAAGGACACATGACGTACTGGAACGTCATGTGTCCACTCCCGATCTATAACGCGGGGCCCCGGCGTGGCCCCGCGTCATAGCGGGTCGGTCCCAGCCTCTAACAACGGCCGGGACCCGTGGATAATAGCGCGCGGCATTGATCGCTGTGCCGCGCGCTATTATCCCTTTAGACGCGGCGTTCAAAGTTGAACGCCGCGTCTAAAGTCAAACCAAAAGCATGCCGGCTAGCTCAGTGGGCTGTTCGGTATAGCCGCGGCGAAATCGTGGCATCCCGAACTGCTTACAGGACAGCGGGAGGGCCCCTACCTGCCTCCTCGCTGTCCGATCGCCGAATGACTGCTCAGTGCCGGAGATCCAGGCATGAGCAGTCATGCGGCAGAATCATCGATCACTGGTTTCTTATGAGAAACCAGTGATCAATGATAAAGATCAGTGTGTGCAGTGTTAAAGGTCCCTATGGGAGCTATATCACTGCAAAAAAAAGTGAATAAACATAATTTAACCCCTTCCCTATTAAAAGTTTGAATCACCCCCCTTTTCCCATAAAAAAAACACAGTGTAAATAAAAATAAAAATAAACATATATGGTATCGCCGCGTGCGTAAATGTCTGAATTATAAAAATATATCGTTAATTAAACCGCATTAAATGGCGTGCGTGCAAAAAAAATTCCAAAGTCCAAAATAGTGCATTTTTGATCACTTTTTATATCATGAAAAAATGAATAAAAAGCGATCAATAAGTCCTATCAATGCAAAAATGGTACCATTAAAAACTTCAGATCACGGCACAAAAAATTAGCCCTCAGAAGAAGATGACAATTTTAAACGTATACATTTTCCTGCATGAAGTTATGATATAATCAGGTGTCATTTTTACCGAAAAATATACTACGTAGAAACGGAAGCCCCCAAAAGTTACAAAATGGTGTTTTTTTTTTTCAATTTTGTCTCACAATGATTTTTTTTTCCGTTTCACCGTAGATTTTTGGGCACAATGACTGACATCATTACAAAGTAGAATTGGTGGCACAAAAAATAAGCCATAATATGGATTTTTAGGTGCAACATTTAAAGAGTTATGATTTTTTAAAGGCAAGGAGCAAAAAACGAAAATGCAAAAACGGAAAAACCCCCGTTCCTTAAGGGGTTAAGTACCAGGAGGTCAGGGCGTACCTGTACGACCTGTGTCCTTAACAGGTTAACAAAGCCCCATTCACACACAGCCGCCTGCTGTGTGTCCTCAGAGCCACAGCTCTTACTCACAAGATCTTAGTTCTTTGGTCACTGGTAAGTCCTTGTGTGTCCACCACAGCCCCCTGTGCTCGTCTGGCAAAGATACACAGTGTCTCCCCCCCTTGCATTAATCTGCGATGTAGGAGAGAGCCCAGACTACACTGTCTGACATCCTTATAACACACTTACCCTCTCTGCTGGGATTCGTTAATCACGCCCCAGGTTAAGGTTTCTCCCAGATCAGATAGGGAAATGCATCCTTTCCCTGCCTGACTATCACAAATGCTATATGACCATTCTACCAAAACACAAAATGGGTTTTACCATTACCCATAACATAGAATTAATTGGTAACTTATAACTGAACGAAGTTACTGGAAGGAGTACTATCAACTTACAAATTGTTACAGTAGTGCTCTGGCCGGACTCGCCGGCCGTGAGCGCTTTCTGTCCCCGCTGCCGGCAGAGCTAAGATTTGCATTGCGGGACGCGCCCGCATGCGAATCTCAGTCCGTTGTTCCTTACAGTCCTGTGTCTCTGTTCCATGTTTCCCCGCTCCTCTCCTCTGACTTCTAGGGCGTGCGCGCACTGGAGCTCACTTTCTTATAGGGCCAGCACACAATTAGTTCTAGCACCTGGACCTGTTCCCTTGTCCATAAGTATCTGCTCCTCCCTGTTGCCTGGGCCCGATCTTGGTTGTTTGTCTTAGTCTTTCTTTGTCCTAGCCTGAGTTTAGTCCTGTTCCAGAGTCAAGTCCTGTTCCAGAGTCAAGTCCTGTTCCAGTGTCTGTGTACCTGTCCCTAGTTCCGGCCTTTCCTGTTCCTGTGTTCCTGCCTTGTCCTTCTACCTTGCCAGTCACGTCCTGCCTGCCACATCCTGCCAGTCTCTGTCTGTGCCACGTCACCCCCCAGCTACCTGTATGGACGAGTCGTGCCAGGGGTAGCGACCTGGGTGCCACCTGGTGAAAACCAGCGGCACTTTTGACCCGCTTCCTGGCGCGGCTCAAGTCTCTATCCACACAGGTCCAGAGGATCCACCACCTGCTCTCCACCTGCCGTGATTCCTAACAGTAAGATCCGACGTGTCCTAACAGTAAGATCCGGCCTTGGATTCTGCTGAAGTACCTCGGCCAGACGTCCGTCCCACTGTCGTGGTCCATCAAGCACAACGACTGAAGTTGCAGTGTTTTTGCAGTGTCTCCTGGTTCCCAACCTTGCCTGTCTGTACCTCGTCTGAAGTCCCAACATCCTTCCTTGCTACCAACTTTGCCTCTTTCCGAAGAGGTCTTGGATGTGGACCATTCGCCCCATCTAGCTCCTGCAATGTCTTCTGAATATCCTTCCTTGCTACCAACTTTGCCTCTTGCCGAAGAGGTCATGGATGTGGATCATTTGCCCTGTCAAGCTCCTGCAGTGTTTTCTGAACATCCTCCCTTGCTACTAACTTTTCCTCTTGTCGAAGAGGCCTTGGATGTGAACCATTTGCCCCATCTAGCTCCTGCAGTGTCCTCTGAAAGTCCTTCCTTGCTACCAACTTTGCCTCTTGTCAAAGAGGCTATGGATGTGGACTGTCTTGTATTTGGCCACGTTCATTGTCTTGTTTTTCTTGTGTTGTCTTCTGTCAATTGTTCCTCTCCAGGTGCTCACCTTAGAAGACAGAAGACTCTTTGCCAGAAGCTTGTTAGATCCTTTCAGCCTTTGCCCTATCCAGTGCCCCCCTGGTCTCAGGTAGTGGGGAACTCTTTGAGTCCCAAAGAAGAGGGGAGACGAAAGGGGGGTACGGTTACAGTTGCACTCCGGCCGGACTCGCCGGCCGCGAGCGCTTGCTGTCGCCACTGCCGGCGGGGCTGAGATTCGCATTTCGCCTGCATGTGAATCTCAGCCCGTTGTCACAGTCCTGTGTCTCTGTTCCATGTGTCCCCGCAGCTCCCTTTCTTATAGGGCCAGCACCCAATTAGTTCTAGCACCTGCACCTGTTCCCTTGTCCATAAGTATCTGCTCCTCCCTGGTCCCTGGGCTGGATCTTGGTTGTCTGTCTTAGTCTTTGTTTGTCCTAGCCTGAGTGTGGTCCTGTTCCTGAGTCAAGTCTTGTTCCAGAGTCAAGTCCTGTTCCAGTGTCTGTGTACCTGTCCCTAGTTCCGGCCTTTCCTGTTCTCGTGTTCCTGCCTTGTCCTTCTGCCTTGCCAGTCACGTCCTGCCTGCCACGTCCTACCAGTCTCTGTCTGTGCCACGTCACCCCCCAGCTACCTGTATGAACGAGTTGTTCCAGTGGTAGCAACCTGGGTGTCACCCGCCACAGCCAGACCATCCCCCTTTGCGGCCGGCTCTGGTGAAAACCAGTGGCACTTTAGACCCCGCCAGCTGGCAAGTCTCTATCCACACAGGTCCAGAGGATCTAAACTGTGTGTTGAATCATGTTGTGTATGTGATTATTTTTCATTAAAGGGGTACTCCGGCCCTAAGACATCAAAAGATAGGGGATAAGATGTCTGATCACGGGGGTCCCGCCGCTGGGTCCCCTCCCCGTTATCTTGCATGCAGCACCCACCTCTGAGAGTTGCATGCAGCGCTGCAGCCTCGGAGTCTGCCGGGTCACGACTACGGGGCCGGAGTATTGTGACATCACGACACCGCCCCCATGTGATGTCATTCCCCGCCCCTGCAATGCAAGTCTATTGGAGGGGGCAGCTAACAGCAGCCAGGACCTGCCGTGCAAAACATGTACATGACGTAAATGTTCATCATGGTGCAGTAAGTACCACTGCACAATGATGTACATTTATGTCCAATGTCGTTAAGGGGTTAAGGATAAGGTCACATGTGCCATATTTTGCTGCATATTTGCTGCTGCATATTTTTCTACCCATTGAAGTTGCAGAAAATATGCAGCAAAATGTGGCACATATGACCCGACCATAAAGAAATAACAGCAGTAATACTGTCAGCTGCAGTGGTGAACTGAATTCACTTGCCTTGAACAGAGCTATTTGACTTCCTAATGAAGAGAATTAATAGAATAGAGGCATAGCCGAAGTTGAACAGTATCTGCTAGAAAGAATGGATGAACAAACTGCGTTTAATAGGTATTTGTGTGCCTGCTCCCTCATTCACTCGGAAAAGTAAATGGAGTCGGAGGATTTAGCAATGAAGCCTTCACAGACAATGATATACCGGTAGTTTCTTTCCTTGTAAAGTAATTGACTTTTCATATCATTTCTTTTGGAGATCATGTGGAGGCTGCAACTCAAGTTGTTGTTCTACAGAACCTTAAAGTGCATTTTAGCACAAGTCTGACACACTTGACTAAATGCTTTCTACACTAGAGTTGTTATCACCAATGTTATTTGGGGATTTTTATGGGCATTAGTAGAGAGTCTTCTTTTCTACTTGAAAGCCAGTAATGACTTCAGAGTGAAGTAATTGAGTTGTAGACATTTTTCTGCCTAATGTTACCTCTGGCCTCATCATGATAAGGCAGAGTACTGGGCATACTCTGTATGCCTCCTGCTCAGTGAACACACTCTGGGACGGGCAAAGAGCACCTGACCTAGTAAGTGTAGGAGGGTAAGTGGCAATGCATACACCATAGCCCTTTGCCTCAGGGTGGCTCAAATTCACTGTGCCAAGGACCAGTGGCAGTGCTATAGGGTTGTGTGAGTTTGGAACTACACTTGATGACACCACCAAGCCCCCACCCATCAAACATTCTCTGCATTGGTCCTGAGAAAGACCAACCTGTTGAGGGCCTATGAGTTAAGAAAAAGGTGCTACTTCTAAAAAAAATTCAGTTGATAAATCACAAACGCTGCAAAAAGCTAACCATGTCACCCAACATTCAAGTTGTTTTCTTAAAAGAGTCTAAATGATGTGCACAAAAATCTTTGCATTTTTCACCCTTTGCACAAATGTTTGCAACTTTTTAACAGCTAAAAAAGTGTAAAACTGAAGATAAATTCCAAGCAAGTGTCTATGGAGGGATAGAGGATCCTGGAAGAAGAGCCTTTAATATATATATATATATATATATATATATATCCAGCAAAAAATGGCGCAGCACTCCAACGAAATTTCCAAAAAAACGTGAGTTTATTCACCACATGTTACCAACAGCAACGTTTCAGCTCAACACTAGAGCCTTTTTCAAGCATGCTTGAAAAAGGCTCTAGTGTTGAGCTGAAACGTTGCTGTTGGTAACATGTGGTGAATAAACTCACGTTTTTTTGGAAATTTCGTTGGAGTGCTGCGCCATTTTTTGCTGGATATCTTAAGGGGTCCTGATCAGACCTAGGACGCTTGGCACCCACATGCATTGCTTTGGAAGTGCTGCAACCACTCTGGTATTTATATATATATATATATATATATATATATGTGTGTGTGTATATATATATATATATATATATATATATATTATCATTGTATTTAGAGCTTTTTTTGGTGTATTTTTTTAAAGCAATAATTTGCGCAGGAGGTTTTTTGCAATTTTTTTTGCGCAAAAGAATTTTTCATGACCATGTCTAAGTTTACCATAGAGCACTTTCTACTGTAGAATCACATTTATTAACTGGGTTTTTTTTTACCGAAAAAAAATGCGCAAAAGCACTTTTCTTGCGCAAATATACACCACCTCGGAGGACACGTACTGAAGTGTCTATTTTGGGGCAGTAAGGACTGCTGCTCCCATCATGGACAGACTCTGCCCATGATGGGGGTTGTAGTCCAGGGGCTGAGGTGCAGATCGCAGCAGGTTATTTTGCAGAGACCCGTTGCGATCTGCATTTATTAACTGAAAAAGACGGCGGTAGATGCGGCTCCACTGCGCTGCCCGCGGCTCCTGCATACACTGTCATAATTCATAATCCCCGCGGCCGGGATACATGAGCTCTGATTGGTCAATATCTATCCACCAATAAGAGCTCCCCGCTCCCGGCGGGGATTATGAATTATAAGAACTGTATATAGGAGCTGGCGGGCAGTGCAGTGTAGCCGCATGTACCACCAGCTTGTATAGTTAATAAATGCGGATTTGGAGAAAGATCTGCTGCGATCTGCCCTTGGACTACTACTCCTATCATGAGTCTTTCCCATGATAAGAGTAGTTGTAGTACCACAGCGCTGAGGGATGGCACTTGCACATCCCCCGGCTGCGGGACTTTATATGACTACTACTCCCATCATGGACAGACTCTTCCCATGATGGGAGTTGTAGTCCAGGGGCTGAGGTGCAGATCGCATGTGGTCATTCTGCAGAGACCCGCTGCAATCTGCATGTAAGTTAACAAGCCGGGCAGTACATGCGTCTACATCGCGCTGCCTGCGGCTTATATATACACTCACATAATTCATAATCCCCACCGTGAGACGGGAGCTCTGATTGGTCAATAGGTATTCTCCAATCAGAGCTTCCGTGTTCCAGCGGCGGGGATTATGTTATGTCAGGGTATATACAAGCCGCGGGCAGCGCAATGTAGCCTCATGTACCGCCCGGCTTGCTAACTTAAATGCAGATCACAGCAGATCACTCTCTGGAGATCCGCTGCAATCCACATTTATTAACTATACAAAGCGGTGGTACATGCGTCTACATTGCGGCTTCTATATACAGCTGTCATAATTCCTAAATGCCGCCGCCAGAACACGGGAGCTCAGATTGGAGAACAGCTATTGACCAATCAGAGTTCTTGTCTCCCGGCGGAGATTATTAATTATGTCAGTGTATATAGAAGCCGCGGGCAGCGCGATGTAGATGCATGTACCGCCCGGCTTCCTAACTTAAATGCGGATCGCAGTGGGTCTCTGCAGAATGACCCAATGTGATCTGCACCTCAGCCCCTGGACTACAACTCCCATCATGGACAGATTGTGTCCATAATGGGAGTAGTAGTCCTAAAAGTTCCGCAGCCGGGGGGGGGTGCAAGTGCCATCCCTCAGCAGCGCTGCGGTACTACATCTACTCCCATCAAGGGACAGACTCTGTCCCATGATAGGAGTAGTAGTTCAAGGACAGAGGGACAGATCTCTGTTCACATTATGTGTTTTGCATAATGGGAACAGAGCAGTGTGTCCCCAAACAGGGAGACTCCAGCTGTTGCTTAACTACTGCCCCCCCCATGATGGGAGTTGTAGTTTACCAACAACTGGAGGCTCCCTGTTTAGGAACACACTGCATTATGTGTGCTCTTCCCAGGGTACTAACCCATATTTCTTGTTTTTCTTTTCTTCTCATTTCAGATACATGAATGCGGAGGACTACGTCAGATTCAGTGGACTGCGACGATGACCAGCGTTTTTTTTTTATTTCAATAAAATGGTTAACGAGGGATGTGGGGGAGTGATTTAAAAAAAAAATTTTTTTATTAATGTGTCGTGTTTTTTATAATTGAATTTTCAGGCTTAGTAGGGGAAGCCATCTTATAGACGGAATCCATTACTAAGCCAGGGCTTAGTGTTAGCCCCAAAATCATCTAGTGCTAACCCCCAATTATTACCCCGGTACCCACTGCCACAGGGGTGCCAGGAAGAGCCAGTACCAACAGGCCCGGAGCATCAAAAATGGCGCTCCTGGGCCTAGGCGGTAACAGACTGGCGTTAACTAGGCTGGGGAGGGCCAGTAACAATAACAACTCGCCCACCCTGGTAACGTCAGGCTGTTGCTGCTTGGTTTGTATCTGGCTGATATTGAAAATAGGGGAAACTCTATGTTTTTTTTTTTTTTTTTATAAATAAATAAATAAATAAAAAAAAGTGTGTGGTTCCCTCACTTTTTCAGTATCAGCCAGATACCAACCAAGCAGCAACAGCCTGACGTTACCAGGGTGGGCGGGACCATTGTTACTGGCCCTCCCCAGCCTGTTACCACCTAGGCCCAGGAGTGCCATTTTTGACGCTCCGGGCCTGTTGGTACCGGCTCTTCCCGGAACCCTGTGGCGGTGGCTATCGGGGGAATAATTGGAGGTTATCGCTAGCTGTTTTGGGGGCTTACGCTAAGCCCCGGCTTAGTAATGGATTCTATCTACAAGACGCCTTCCACTACTAAGCCTGAAAAGTCAATTATAAAAAACACAATACATTGAAAAAAAATGTATTTAAAAAAAACACTCCCCCACAGCCCTCGTTAACCCTTTTATTGACATTTTAAAAAAACGCTGTTCATCGTCGCAATCCAGCAAATCTGACATAGCCCTCCGCATTCAAGTATCTAAATTTTAGAAGAAAAAAAAAACTAAAAGTTTAGTACATTTTTTTGTTTCCACACACCAGCAAAAACGCAAGCAAAAAACGCATGAAAAACTGACAAAACACCGGAAAAAGCTGTGACAGTTTTTCTGGCGTTTTTTGCTGATGGACAAAAAAAACTCAACGGAATTCTGGCCTCCAAGCAATAGAACAAAATCCCTACGTCCACTTTTCCTGTGAGGTAGAGAAGAAGTGTACGGTAGAGAGAAGGGGGGGTGTTTCTATATTTGCACAAGATTTATCAAAGGAGTGTACAGCCTTAGAAAATTCTGAGCAAGAGTGTACAATAGACAAGCAGTGTAAAGGGGTAGAACTGTGTCTACAATAGACACATAATGATAAATTCCCCCCAGTGTGTTTGTGTGTGTGTGTGTATATATGTGTGTGTGTGTATGTATGTTCCAGCATCACGTCCAAACGACTAAAGATATTAACATGAAATTTGGCACACATGTTACTTATATGTCAACAACAAACATAGGAGAGGTAATTTAACCCTTACTCAGCCTCATTTGCCGGAGTTGGGGTTTTTGTTTAAAGTCCCCAACAAGCCTATGGGAAATATATGTTACTGCATAACTTCCAAACGGCTGGAGATATTTTGATAATACTTGGTCACATGTTACTTATATGTCAACTTAAAATATAGGATAGTTAATTTAACCCTTAACTACCCCCATTTGTGAGGGTTGGGGTTTTTGTTTATAGTCCAATGCAAAAAATATGGGAAATGTAAGTTGCCACATAAATTCCATACGGCTGGAGATATTTCAATACCTGGTACAAATATTACGATTCCGGATATGAGGACGGGATAGGAGGTCAGGATAGGAGGTCGAGATAGGAGGTCGAGATATGAGGACGGGAAACGAGTATGGGATAGGAGGTCGGGATAGGAGGTCGAGATAGGAGGTCGGGATAGGAGGACGGGATAAGAGGACTGGATACGAGGACAGGATAGGAGGTCGAGATAGGAGGTCGGGATATGAGGACGAGATATGGGGTTGGGATGTAACAACAATATATGAGGACGGGACATGAAGTTAAAAGCTTCCTGTGTTGATTTTCCTCCACAACAAGGATTAGGAAGGAAAAACCGGGCAGCGCCAGGTACTCAAGCTAGTCTATCTATATATATAAAACTCAACGTGTGTGTGTATGTGTGTTTGTGTATGTACGTGTGTATGTTCCAGCATCAAGTCCAAACGGCTAAAGATATTAACATGAAACTTGGCACACATGTTACTTATATGTCTACAAAAAACATAGGATAGGTGATTTAACCCTTACTCACCCCCATTTGCCAGGGGCGGGGTCTATGTTTAAAGTCCCATACAAGTCAATGGGAAATATATGTTACTGCATAACTTCCAAACGGCTGGAGATATTTTGATAATACTTGGTCACATGTTACTTATATGTCCACTTAAAATATACGATAGTTAATTTAACCCTTAACTACTCCCATTTGTGAGGGTCTGGGTTTTTGATTAAAGTCCCATGCAAATCAGTGGGAACTGTATGTTCCACATAACTTCCGTAAGGCTGGAGATATTTCAATACCTGGTACACATATTACGGGTCGGGATATGAGGTCGGGATAGGAGGTCGGGATAGGAGGACGGGATAGGAGGACTGGATAGGAGGACGGGATAGGAGGACCGGGATAGGAGGACAGGATAGGAGGACAGTATATGAGGATGGGATAGGAGGACGCGATAGGAGGACGGGATAGGATGTCGGGATAGATGGACTGGATAGGAGGACGGGATACAAGGTCGGTATAGGAGGTCGGGATAGGAGGTCGAGATAGGAGGTCGAGATAGGAGGACAGGATAGGAGGTCAAGATAGGAGGACGGGATAGGAGGTTGGGTTATATGGACTGGATAGGAGGACGGGATAGGAGGACAGGATAGGAGGACGGGATAAGAGGACGGGATAGGAGGACGGGATAGGAGGACGGGATAGGAGGTCGGGATAGGAGGTCGGGATAGGAGGTCGAGATAGGAGGTCGGGATAGGAGGTCGGGATAGGAGGTCGAGATAGGAGGACGGGATAGGAGGATGGGATAGGAGGTCGGGATAGGAGGACGGCATAGGAGGTCGGGATAGGAGATCGGGATAGGAGGTCGAGATAGGAGGTCGAGATATGAGGTCAAGATAGGAGGTTGGAATAGATGGTCAGGATAGGAGGTCGGGATAGGAGGTCAGGATAGGAGGTCGCGATAGGAGGTTGAGATAGGAGGTTGAGATAGGAGGATGGGATAGGAGGATGGGATAGGAGGACAGGATAGGAGGACAGGATAGGAGGTCAGGATAGGAGGACGGGATAGGCGGTTGGGATAGGTGGTCGAGATAGGAGGTCGAGATAGGAGGACGGGATGTGAGGACGGCATAGGAAGTCGGGATAGGAGTTCGAGATGGGAGGTCGAGATAGAAGGACGGGATAGGAAGTCGGAATAGGAAGACAGGATAGGAGGTCGGGATAGGAGGTCAGGATAGGAGGTCTGGATATGAGGTCGGGATATGAGGATAAGATATGGGGTTGGGATATGACAACAATATATGAGGACGGGATATGAAGTCAAAAGCTTCCTCTGTTGATTTTCCTCCACAACAAGGATTAGGAAGGAAAATCCGGGCAAAGCCGGGTACTCAGCTAGTAAGATGTAAAGTAGAAGGCAGGAATTGATATGCATTTTTAATATTATGAGCTTGGTAGACCTCTGGTCCAGGGTTTTTATCCGAAGGGATACAGAAGAAAACTTTCTTAACTTTATCTATTGTAATGAGTGCCAAAAGAAGAGTCTGATGATCATACTTTATGGTGGGTACTAGAGATGGGCAAACTTTTAAAAAAATTTGATTAGGCTGATTCGCTGAATTTTCCTAAAAAATTAGCTTTGGGCCAAATTTAATTGTAGCAAATCACTATTAAAAACATCTATTTCTGGCCTACAGAGAGCCTCAATAGCGATGTAGAGCACTTTGCCTTGTCCTAACACCCATATGGAGTGTGTTGTGTTAGTGAAATTATACTGTTATTAAGCATGACATGCAGGTTACAGGCATTGCTATTAGAATCACTGTTGCAGAGCGTTGATGTAGCAGCAGGGAGACCATAATGGTGTAAAAATTGAAGAGAATAAAGAGATTTTTAATGTAATTTTTATTTCATTTAATTTGAATTTTGGTAAGCATCGAGCTGGCGGTCTTCCACCAGGCGAGATACCACCAGTGTAAAAAAAAGAGACATACTTTGGAAATCGCAACAATGTTCACTTTTATCTCACTTATTCATCAAGTCATTACAACAGAGAAATGAACATATTCACACGGTGCAAATTACAATGCAGAGATCCTCTCAGCGCGGTGTCTTAAGAGCGGTTCATCCTGAGCATCTGTTGCAGGACGGTTCACTCCTGGCCGCATGGAGACGCTGATCCTGAGGGTGTGGAAGCTCTCTGGCGTGCGACAAGCTGGAGGAACGTTTCAGGAGTCCCCTCCCTTTCTTAACCTAACTTCCGTGAACCCATCACCTTCTACTAATACAGATGAAATCTTGCGATATTTCATTTCTATATAAAATAGTACAAAATGTATAAATATACATATACCAATAGACATACACATAAAAGATTCAGGATAGCAGCAGCATTTCATAAAAACATGTTGAAGTTACATTGTTCATTAATACCTCTTGGTGTCGCAGTATTCAGGTGGTGTATCCAATATACCTCCCTTTGATCTAATCTTCTTTTTATTTCATCTGGATTCGAACCCTCAACATCCTCTAATATTAACCACCTCAGATCACTAGTTTGATGTTTGTTTTCAATAAAATGCCTAGCACGACTAGTTTCACCATATTTATCCATTGCTACATTTTCTTTTTCTTCTAGTTTTT
Organism: Hyla sarda; assembly: GCF_029499605.1. NCBI lineage: Eukaryota > Metazoa > Chordata > Amphibia > Anura > Hylidae > Hyla > Hyla sarda. The sequence goes on along the minus strand of NC_079190.1, from coordinate 149,572,399 downwards.
TTTCTTATAACTCCTAATGGAACTTCTATGTTGATTTAGTCTCACTTTAATCATACGGCATGTTTGTCCAACATATGACATGCCGCATGGGCATTTTAGCATGTAGATGACTTGTTTGGAATTGCAGGTAGGGAACCCTTTAAGTTTAATTTGATTACCATGGGTCGGGTGTGTGACATAATCCCCTTTTATAATACTACTACAATTTAGACAGGACATACATGGAAATGTCCCTATTTTTTGTGTTTTCAGGAATTTTTGCTTGGACTCTTTTTTCTCTGTGGTGTCTGCTCGTATCAAATGGTTAGCTATTGATTTATTCTTTCTAAAGATAAATCTTGGCTTCTGTTTAAATAGATGTCCATATTTTTCATCAGCTTTTAGTACACTCCAATATTGTGACACCAAGAGAAATGAAATATCGCGAGATTTCACCTGTATTAGTAGAAGGTGATGGGTTCACGGAAGTAAGGTTGAGAAAGGGAGGGGACTCCTGAAACGTTCCTCCAGCTGCTCGCACGCCAGCGAGCTTCTTCCACACCCTCGGGATTAGCATTTCCATGTGGCCAGGAGTGAACCGTCCTGCAACAGCAAGCTCAGGATGAACCGCTCTTAAGACACTGCGCTGAGAGGATCTTTGCGTTGTAATTTGCACCGGGTGAATATGTTCATTTCTCTGTTGTAATGACTTGATGAATAAGTGAGATAAAAGTGAACATTGTTGCAATTCCCAGAGTATGTCTCTTTTTTCTACATGGGACTTTTGTTCAGGAGAAGGAGCCCCAAATGAGACATAGGGAAACCACCCATATGTGCACACCTGTGGTCTAATTTGTTGCTTTAAGGACTTGTGAATTTCGGCTCCTTGGACCAAGAAAAGGTGTTTAATTGGGACTGGTTCTTATACCAAGATGTCCTTTGAAACGATTGCTAATTTATCGCCAGATAAAACTGCAGAGACATTTCTTTTTCCGAGGGGGATCGCAGCAGCATTTTAAAAGCAGCAGATAATGCTGGTCTGAATCTAAAAGAGGCCAGTGTGAATATAAAGTTGAATTATGCAAAGAAGTTAAACCAACTAAATAAGAAAGAAACGAGTTTAACTCTACATGCCTCGACATTGACCGAATATCTCAAATTACAGAGAATCCCGCGTGGGCTTAGGAGCCCGATCACACCAGTGTTACTTCAAGATGACCTGGATTATCAACAAAAATGGTTTGCACTTTGTGATCAACATTCCTTGGATCTTATGTATCTTACGGTTCAACATTTACAACGAGCAATAATTGATGTACAAAAGGAAATTTTGGCATTCACTGAAGATTTCAAAAAACAAGAAAAACAAGAGGTGGTAGACAAAACACAACAAGAAATCAAGGATAATGTTGGCAGATTGAAAACTTCTATTTTACAGGTTAAATTATCTAAATTCGAAAGAGACACTAAAGATTATGTAATGGACAGAGTCTATACATGGGCGGACGAAAAAACGCAAATATCGGCGTACTCAGAGAGAGCAAAGAGGTGAACATGATGCCTTTGATTACGGGTCTACAGATAGTGAGCTGAATGATGTATCTGAACAGGGACCTGGACAAGATTTTTTAGGTGCTCCTCCAAAACCAAAAAGAAAAGAAAAAAGAGATACCGGGAGTACGGAGGGAGTATATACAAGAGCTCGCAACAAAAAAACAGTATCTAAAAAATGGTGAGCTATTAGTTAATATTTCATCTGTAGAGTTAACCGAAGCCCTACAGAAGGTGATTAAAAAAGGACTTGGGTTTGTACCCTCTGAAGATCTGAGGAAATTTGATTTTATGGTAGATTTCTATAAGTTTTGCAGGCTCATTTGGTTAAAAATGCACTTTGGTGATAAGGATAAAGAAAAGGAGGGCAATGTATCTGATGTGCTGAGAAATAAACTTAAAAAAAAAGTGCATTTGATCCTAATGTAATCTGCAACAATTTAGACACTTTTCAAAAAGTAGTTATTAAAGAAATAACAGATGAGTAGGAAAATCATAAATTTTAAACGAAACCCAATTTATTAAAAGAGGAAAAAAACGCTCTATATGAATTAAAAAATGATACCACAATTATAGTGAAGAAAGCGGATAAAGGTGGAGCGACAGTCGTACAGGATAGAGGGCTCTACATGTCTGAAACATTTAGTCAGCTTAATGTTGATACTGTCTATAAAAGGTTACAAAATGACCCGACCAGAGAGATCAAGGAAGAGGTAGATAATGTGATAGAGGAAGCCTTCCATCAAGGGTTAATCTCTGGTGAGGTTAAAGAAATGTTGATTAACAAATGTCCCTGGGTTCCCTTAATGTATTTACTGCCTAAGATCCACAAGGACATGAGTCGACCCCCGGGACGACCGATCGTCTCGTGGGTCGACTCTTTCCTGTACCCACTGGCGGTATATGTGGATACATTTTTACAGAAAATTTTGAAAAAGTTGCCAAACTGATTACAAGATACAAATGAATTTCTAGATCACATTACAGATATTAATATAGAAGGAAAAATGCTTTTGTGTACACTTGACATCAAGAGTCTGCATACTAATATTCCATCAGATGAGGGGATATTGGCAATTAAGGAAGAGTTGATTAAAGACAATACGTTGGATAATGCACAAATAAGATTTATAATGGATCTGCTGGAGCTTATATTATATAAAAAGGATTTTAGGTTTGGACAGGATTTATTTTTGCAACAACAGGGGACTTCGATGGGGTCCCTTGTCGCACCAAGTTTAGCGAATATCTTTATGAGTAGATTTGAGAATAAATTCGTTCCAGCACATCCATTATCTAAGCATGTGAAAAAATGGTTGAGATATGTGGATGACTGTTTTGTTTTATGGACAGGTACAACAGATGATCTCTTGGTGTACATACAGTATTTGAATGATTGCCATCCACTGATAGAGTTTACTTGTGAGTATGATGCTAATTCTATCCATTACCTAGATGTAGAGGTCAGTGTCAAAAATGGGAAGTTTGAGACCACCTTATTAAGAAAGTGACAGAAATAACCTACTACATATAAAGAGTGGACATGCCCCCCAAACATTTACAGGGATCCCGAAAGGTCAACTAATAAGAGCAAAAAGGATCTGTAGTACAGAGGACTAATTTTTAAAAAATAAAGAAAAAATTATTGAGAAATTTGTGGAAAGGGGTTAGGAAAGAACGGAATTAATAAAAGTAGGGGAAGAAGTAGAACAGATTCCTAGGGAAGCTTTAAGAAAAAGAAGTAGGAAGAATGAAAATAAAAGAAGTTTCACGTACTTGTCAACTTATGATGGTCATGCGAAACTAATCAGGAGAGTAGTGAACAAATATTGGAATGTACTAAAAGCTGATGAAAAATATGGACATCTATTTAAACAGAAGCCAAGATTTATCTATCGAAAGAATAAATCAATAGCTAACCATTTGATATGAGCAGACACCACAGAGAAAAAAAAGAGTCCAAGCAAAAATTCTTGAAAACACAAAAAATAGGGACATTTCCATGTATGTCCTGTCAAAATTGTAGTAGTATTATAAAAGGGGATTATGTCACACACCCGACCCAAGGTAATCAAATTAAACTTAAAGGGTTCCCTACCTGCAATTCCAAACAAGTCATCTACATGCCAAAATGCCCATGCGGCATGTCATATGTTGGACAAACATGCCGTATGATTAAAGTGAGACTAAATGAGCATAAAAGTTCCATTAGGACTTATAAGAAAAAACTAGAAGAAAAAGAAAATGTAGCAATGGATAAATATGGTGAAACTAGTCTCGCTAGGCATTTTATTGAAAACAAACATCAAATTAGTGATCTGAGGTGGTTAATATTAGAGGATGTTGAGGGTTCGAATCCAGATGAAATAACAAGAAGATTACATCAAAAGGAGGTATATTGTATACACCAACTGAATACTGTGACACCAAGAAGTATTAATGAACAATGTAACTTCAACGTGTTTTTATGAAATGCTGCTGCTATCCTGAATCTTTTATGTGTATGTCTATTGGTATATGTATATTTATACATTTTGTACTATTTTATATAGAAATTAAATATCGCGAGATTTCACCTGTATTAGTAGAAGGTGATGGGTTCACGGAAGTTAGGTTGAGAAAGGGAGGGGACTCCTGAAACATTCCTCCAGCTGCTCGCACGCCAGCGAGCTTCTTCCACACCCTCGGGATCAGCGTCTCCATGCGGCCAGGAGTGAATCGTCCTGCAACAGCAAGCTCAGGATGAACCGCTCTTAAGACACCGCGCTGAGAGGATCTGTGCATTGTAATTTGCACCGTGTGAATATGTTCATTTCTCTGTTGTAATGACTTGATGAATAAGTGAGATAAAAGTGAACATTGTTGCAATTCCCAAAGTATGTCTCTTTTTTTCCTACATTGGACTTTTGTTCAGGAGAAGGAGCCCTGAATGAGACATAGGGAAGCCACCCATATGTGCACATCTGTGGTCTAATTTGTTGCTTTATGGACTTGAGATACCACCAGTTCCAGCCCCTGCCTCTCAGCACCTCCTAACTATGAAAGTGCAAAGGTTTCATTAAATCAGTTATGGTTCATTGTTATCGCTCCAAGCTGTTCCATTGGATTCTTGTGATAATTCTACAGATAATATGATGTAGACAACCATAGGGCCTCAGTCTTGAAATGATGACCTCAATTTTTTTTTAAATGTAACCCCTTAAGGACCAGTCCTATTTTGGCCTTAAGGACCAGACCAATTTTATTTTTGCATTTTCGTTTTTTCCTCCTTGCCTCTTTTATATTTCCATCCACAGACTCATATGAGGGCTTTTTTTTTCCCCATCACCAATTGTACCATAAAATGTACGGCGCAACCAAACAAATATTATTTATGTGGGAAAATTGAAAAGAAAATGCAATTTAGCAAATTTTGGAAGGTTTTGTTTTCATGCTGTACACTTTACAGTACAAATTAAATGTTTTCTTTATTTTGTCGGTCAATACGATTAAAATGATACCCATGTTATATGCTTTTCTATAATTGTACCGCTTTAAAAAATTTTTTTTAACAAAAGTAGTATGTTTGAAATTGCCCTATTTTGACCACCTATAACTTTCTATTTTTTCCGTATATCGTTTTTTGCACCATGATCTCTAGTTTTTATCAGTACCACATTTGCCTAGGTTTTACTTTTAAAACATTTTTTATAATTTTTTTTAATAAAATGTGACAAAAAAGCAGCAATTTTGGAGTTTTTTTTTTTTTTTTATGTTTACGCCTTTCACCATATGGGATAATTAACAATATATTTAATAGTTCAGACTTTTACGCATGCGGCAATACCAAATATATGTATTAATTATTTTTTTTACACTTTTTGGGGGGTAAAATGGGAAAAACGTACGTTTTACCTTTTTATTGCAGGAAAAATGTCCAGCTCATCCAATCCGTTGCTCTTAGGATTTATTAGGCATAAAAGGGATAAACAGTACAAGGAATGTACGCCTACACGTTTCGGGTAGCAATACCCTTAGTCATGGCATAAAATACAATAAATCTTAAAACAATATATGGGGTGTTCTCATTTCATCGCTGTACGGGATAAAACCCGGCAATGGATCACAAATACATTATCATGCAACTTAACCAAACCATATACAGAGATAGGCTAGCATATAAATATAATGTAATCAATTAAATAAATTAACACTAATAGGCAAAAGAGATAATGGTCACAGCACTAAAGCATAATAAATTTATATACATATATAAAGGAGTATAATAAAATGGAAAACCTCATATGGAGATGAGCTGTTATTAATCATTATTTATTTATTTTATTTTTATGTTAATAATTAACCAGATTCCATTCATATATGCCGCTACCTTAAAGGGGTATTCCAGGAAAAACTTTTTTTTTATATATCAACTGGCTCCAGAAAGTTAAACAGATTTTTAAATTACTTCTATTAAAAAATCTTAATCCTTTCAGTACTTATGAGCTTCTGAAGTTAAGGTTGTTCTTTTCTGTCTAAGTGCTCTCTAATGACACATGTCTCGGGAACGGCCCAGTTTAGAAGCAAATCCCCATAGCAAACCTCTTCTAAACTGGGCGGTTCCCGAGACACGTGTCATCAGAGAGCACTTAGACAGAAAAGAACAACCTTCACTTCCGAAGCTCATAATTACTCAAAGGATTAAGATTTTTTAATAGAAGTAATTTAAAAATCTGTTTAACTTTCTGGAGCCAGTTGATATATAAAAAAAAGTTTTTCCTGGAATACCCCTTTAAGGGAGCGGCATATATGAATGGAATCTGGTTAATTATTAACGTAAAAATAAAATAAATAAATAATGATTAATAACAGCTCATCTCCATATGAGGTTTTCCATTTTATTATACTCCTTTATATATGTATATGAATTTATTATGCTTTAGTGCTATGACCATTATCTCTTTTGCCTATTAGTGTTAATTTATTTAATTGAGCCCGTAGATATATATAAAAAAAAAAAAGTTTTTTCCTGGATAACCCCTTTAAATATAACTCCATCATTCCTTTAATATGTGAGGATCAGATCATGACGTAAATTCAAACCATCTGGTTGTCTCGTACCCAGAAGGAAGATCCAATACGATTCTCGATTAAAGAGAGATCGTCTCAGATCCCCTCCACGTATCGTCCTGGTGGACATCTCCGAAATGTTTAGAAACTGCTGAGATGTTAAATTGTGGGCTCCTACAATCTGATATGTGGCGTCTGATCCTAACCTTCAAATGTGTAGAAGTGCATCCCACATATTGACACAAGCATGTCTCGCAAGAGGCCAGATACACAACAAATCTAGAATTACAATTAATGTAACTCCTAACTTTGTAATCAATATTATTGGTGTATGATCTGAACTCGCTCGAGACACGCATGTGCCGACACGTGATGCATGTACTGTGACCATGTCTCCAACTGCCTGGGCTATGCAGCCAGGTGGGATTTGTTAGAGGCTTTGTGGTATTAAACATACTAGGGGACAATTTATTCTCTAGAGATGGTCCTCTTTTGGAGGCAATTCTAAAACCTGTTGAGGTAATTTTATTAAGAACTGAATCTTGCTGCAATATGGGTAGATATTTTTCATAATGTGTCTGATCTGGTTGTATTGTCTACTGTATTGTGTGATAAAGTATGGTATGCAATCATCTGATTCCTTCTACAACGATCTATTGTTTGAATGAGTGATTAAATGAGATCTTTTTAATTTGTTATAGTTGTCTCTCATTGTATCCCCTTTCTTTTAGCCTACTATGCAAATGTTTGGATTCTCCCTCATATTCCATATCTTTAGTGCAGTTTTGTCGCAACCTACACCATTCCCCATACGGAATATTGTCCACCACATGGTGAGGTAGGCTTGAGGTTGCCTGCAGGATAGCGTTTCCTGCTATTTCTTTGTGAAACGGGGATGAAATAATTTGGTTGCCCTCAAATGAAAGTCTCACATCTAGAAAAGGTATACTGAGTCAAGAGAAAGATGCCGTAAACTTTAAATTCATGTTATTGTTGTTCAAATTTTCAACAAAATCCCCAAATCTCAGCTCAGTATCCCTCCAAATGACGATAAGATCATCAATATACCGGCCTATCCATTTGATGGAATGATAGAATGGATTCTGTATTGAAAAAATATATGTCTCCTCCCACTGGGACAAAAAAATATTTGCAAAGGAAGGTGAATATTTTGCGCCCATTGATGCTCCCCTAATCTGAAGAAAATAAGAGCCATTAAACATGAAAAAATAGTTGTCTAATAAAAATGTTGTGGCCTCTAAAATACAATTCTTCAGATCAGGGGAGTATCTTCTGTACAGATCGGGGTTTCGGGCTAATGCTAATGGATGGGTATAATGCTGTGACATCACACGTGGCCCAAGAGAATTCTTCCTGCCACTGTATTCGATCCATAATCTCAAGCACATGCTTGGTGTCCCTAACATACGTAGGGGTAGTACTGACCATGGGTTGCAAAAAGCTGTCAACCCAGTCTCTCACCCAAGGATCCAATGCCGATACGTGGAGGGGATCTGAGACGATCTCTCTTTAATCGAGAATCATATTGGATCTTCCTTCTGGGTACGAGACAACCAGATGGTTTGAATTTACGTCATGATCTGATCCTCACATATTAAAGGAATAATGGAGTTATATTTAAGGTAGCGGCATATATGAATAGGGTCTGGTTAATTATTAATGTAAAAATAAAATAAATAAACAATGATTAATAACAGCTCTTCTCCATATGACATTTTCCATTTTATTATACTCCTTTATATGTGTATATGAATTTATTATGCTTTAGTGCTGTGACCATTATCTCTTTTGCCTAATAGTGTTAATTTATTTAATTTATTAAATTATATTTATATGTTATTCCATCTCTGTATATGGTTTGGTTAAGTTGCATGATAATGTATTTGTGATCCATTGTCGGGTTTTATCCCGTATCGCAATGAGATAGTCACATGATGTGAGAACACCCTATTTATTGTTTTAAGATTCATTGTATTTTATGCCATGACTAAGGGTATTGCTACCGTAACGCGTAGGCGTACATTCCTTGTACTGTTTATCCCTTTTATACCTAATAAATCCTAAGAGCAACAGATTGGATGTGCTGGACATTTTTCCTTTTCTCCTACAGTGGGCAGTTGCGCTACCGCCAGTCCGAGCACACATGCATCTGCCTAGGAGGTTGAGCTGTCTGCACCTTTCCACTCATTTACCTTTTTATTGGGGGAGGGGATTTTTCAATTTTTTTTACTTTTTTATTTTACATATTTTTACTTTATTTTTACACTTTAATAGTCCCCATAGGGGACTATTTATAGCAATCATTTGATTTCTAATACTGTTCAGTGCTATGCATAGAGCTGAGCTATGCATGGATCTCAGACCAGAGGAGAAGACCCCGGAAGACAGCCAGAGCCAGGTGAGGGGACTTCTGGCTGCCATGCTGGATGATCGTATCCCCGCGGCAACGCTGCGAGCGATCCTATCATCCATTTAAAGTACCGCACAGCCGCAGATGTCGTGATCGGTTAATGGCGGACATCCACGTGATCGCGGATGTCCTCCCTTACCTGCGGGTCCCTGGCTGCTGATAGCGTTAAGTACCACGGCACCATGATGTACATTTATGTCCATTGCCACTAAGGGATTAAACTTATCTATAATAGATTCCCAAGTTTAGTGTCCTGGTGTTTACTTTGAACTAATACTGTATGACCACAAAACCCAATCTAACAAGGAGTCACATGGTGGCACAATGACAGAGCCTAGAGGTGGCAGCAGCATGAGGAGACCATATAGTGGCACAACAACCCGGCCTGGAGGTGGCAACAGCCTGACAAGACCATAGGGCATCATAATAGAGAAGATTAAATATATTTTTGAAATTTTTTGTTTAAGTTTTTTTATATATTAAAATTTTAAAAGTTTAATTTAAGGTGCCAACAGCATAAGGAGACCATATGGTGGCACAATGACACAGCCTGGAGCTGGTGGCAAAATAACTAGACAATAGGGCTTCACAATCCCTAAGATTAAAAGATGAAATATAAAATTGAAATTGAAGATTTATGGTTGCTAGTGCTACCATAAAATATTTTTAGGTAATGTCCCAGGCCCAGCAGCATAAGTAAACCATATTGTGGCTGAATGGCACAGCCTGGAGCTGGCAGCATCATGAGTAGACAATAGGGCTTCACAATCCCTAAGATTAAAAGATGAATTTTAAAACTGAAATTGAAGATTTTGAAATTGAATTTTAACATTACACTCCCATGTTTTAATGTGCCGGCTCCAGCGTGTGTTTACAAAGGACTAAATCTAACAAGGAGTCACATGTCACATGGCGGCACAATAACAGAGCCTGGAGGTGGCTTCAGTATGAAGAGACCATATAGTGGATGAATGACCGCCTGGAGTTTGTGGCAGCATGAGGAGACCAAATAGTGTCTGAATGGCACAGCCTGGAGGTGGCTGAAGCATGAGGAGACCATATAATGGCTGAATGGCACAGCCTGGAGTTGGTGGCAGATGAGGAGACCATATAGTGGCTGAATGGCATGGTCTGGTGGTGGTGAAGCATGAGGAGACCATATAGTGTCTGAATAGCACAGCCTGGAGTTGGAGGCAATATGAGTAGAAGATATAATGGCTGATTGGAACAGCCTGGAGTTTATGGCAGCATGAGGAGACCATATAGTGTCTGAATGGCAAAGCTTGGAGGGGGCTGAAGTATGAGGAGACCATATAGTAGCTGAATGAAACAGCCTGGAGGTGGTGAAGCATGAGGAGACCATATAGTGGCCGAGTGGCACAGCCTGGAATTGGCTGAAGCATGAGGAGACCATATATTGGCTTAATGGCAGAGCCTGAAGTTGGCTGAAGCATGAGGAGACCATACATTGGCTGAATGGCACAGCCTGGGGGTGGTGAAGCATGAGGAGAGCATATAGTGTCTGAATGGCACAGCCTGGAGTTGGCTGAAGCATGAGGATACCATATAGTGGCTAATTGGCACAGCCTGGAGTTGGCTGAAGCATAAGGAGACCATATAGTGTCTGAATGGCACAGCCTGGAGGTGGCTGAAGCATGAGGAAACAATAAAGTGGCTGAATGGCACAGCCTGGAGTTGGAGGCAATACGAGTAGAAGATATAATGGCTGATAGGCACAGCCTGTAGTTTATGGCAGCATGAGGAGACCTTATAGTATCTGAATGGCACAGCTTGGAGGTGGCTGAAGTATGAGGAGACCATATAGTAGCTGAATGGCACAGCCTGGAGGTGGTGAAGCATGAGTAGAGCATATAGTGTCTGAATGGCACAGCCTGGAGTTGGCTGAAGCATGAAGAGACAATATAGTGGCTGAATGGCACAGCCTGGAGTTGGCTGAAGCATGAGGATACCATATAGTGTCTGAATGGCACAACCTGGAGTTGGCTGAAGCATAAGGAGACCATATAGTGTCTGAATGGAAATATATATAAAAAAAAGTGGGGGCTCAACATAAAAAGAGAAAACCTATACCGAGGATACTGCGTTGCACATACCCATGTGCCAAGAAAGAGTACTAATAGTGTAAAAAGGGGAGGCAGTCCTGCTAGGCTACGTCAGAGTAAAATATATAAGGTCAAAAATTAGAAGAAAGAGAGAGAGAAAAAAGAAAACGTGTCTAAAATAGCATAAAATGAAAACATTTATTTGGAAAAATGATGTGAGGTCTGCGGCAGGACCCTTGTCGCAGACTGGTCACTAGATAAAATGGTTACAATGGTATAAAATGTAAAAATATAAAATATGCACAGTGGTATTGCACTTCAACAATTGGACAATGAGACAATGAAAGTGGGGCAATGGGACAGTGAAAACAGTATCTGTTTAGTTATACTGCAAAGTCATATTATAGGAGCCAGGATTAATCCAGATGAAAGTACATAGCAAAAAAGTTGATAATCCAATAAGGCAAATTTTCGGTAGCTCTGGAGCCTCCCAGATTGGGGCCCACTATAAACGTTTTTAGGTGCAGAGATACAGGCGATGCCCCCTCTACCTCAATGGCACGGGAACTGAATGCAAGAGGGCAATCGCTATACAGTTCAGGCACTTAGTGTCTCTTACCGGCTACAGTATGCACAGTCAAGTGAGTGCAGCTGTGCTTGCGATCCGGATACACGTCCCTCTGTCCCGGCGGCACGGGAGAAATGTAGGAGGGGGTGATATGATCCGGTGCTGGGGGTCGGAGATGATGGCTGGGAAGCAGCGTGTGGCAGCGCTGTGAAGCCTAGCGGTCATAGCAGCGTATGGCAACGCTGGAGGTATCCTCTCACGGGGAGCAGGTGAGAGAGTAGGTGAGGACCAGCAATGCGGTAACGATTGTTTCAGATGATGTGCAGGGTTGTCTCAACACCAGACGCGTTTCGGGGAACTGCGTCCCCTTTTTCAATGGTGGAGGTTCAGGAAGACTGTCGCAGAACTCACATCATTTTTCCAAATAAATGTTATCATTTTATGCTATTTTAGACACGTTTTCTTTTTTCTCTCTCTCTTTCTTCTAATTTTTGACCTTATATCTTTTACTCTGACCTAGCCTAGCAGGACTGCCTCCCCTTTTTACACTATTAGTGTCTGAATGGCACAGCCTAGAGTTGGCTGAAGCATAAGGAGACCATATAGTGGCTGAATGGCACAGCCTGGATTTGGTGGCAATATGAGTAGAACATATAATGGCTGATTCGCACAGCCTGGAGTTTATGGCAGCATGAAGGGACCAAATAGTGTCTGAATGGCACAGCCTGAAGGGGGCTGAAGTGTGAGGAGACCATATAGTGGCTGAATGGCACAGCCTGGAGGTGGCTGAAGCATGGATACCATATAGTGGCTGAATGAGACATCCTGGAGTTGGCATCAGCAGCATCAAGAGTCCTGAAAGTGACCTGGTGACAGAGTGGTGTGGTGGGTTGCAATACCTGTACCCGGTGACGAAGGTGGGTGAAAGAAGTAGAACTTGGCATCAGATGTGTGGCATCAGGCAAGTGGAATGATCAGAATAGTATCTGAGGCACTGGTAAATGGTGTACACGAAAAAAAAAAAGTCCAAAATAGCATAATTTTGGTCACTTTTCATACCATAAAAAAACGAATAAAAAGTGATTAAAACGTCCGATCAAAACATAAAAACTTCAGATAACGGTGCAAAAAAATGAGCCCTCATACTGTTCCTTATATGGAAAAATAAAAAAGTTATAGGGGTCAGAAGAGGGCATTTTTCAACTAATAAATTTTGGTGCATGTAGTTGTAATTTTTTTTAGTAGTAAAATAAAATCAAACCTATATAAATTGGATATCCTTGTGGCTGTAGGGACCTACAGAATAAATATAAGGTGCAATTTTACCAAAAACTGCACTGCGTAGAAACAGAAGCCGCTAAAAATTACAAAAAAAATCTTTTTTTTTCAATTTTGCCCCACAAATAATTTTTTCTGGTTTCGCCGTAGATTTTGTAGTGAAATTATAATTTTTATTACAAAGTAAAAAAAAAAAGAAAAAGCCCTCATATGGATTTTTAGGTGGAAAATTGAAAGTGTTATGATTTTTAGAAGGTGAGGAGGAAAAAAACTAAATAGCAAAAATGAAAAATTGCCTAAGAGGGAAGGGGTTAAAATATGTTTCTATATGTGCTTTATTATTACAGTACATTATCCTTTTTTACATTATTGTCCTTGGTGCTTTAATTCAAAGCCGGATAGTATATACAGTTGTCGTGTCCGAATTCAACCAAAAATCTTTGCATTTAGAAAGGACCTTGATGATTCATGAATACATTTGTACAGCAATACACAAAAGTCACTGCTTCATTATACAGAACACAAGAACAGATATTACAATGTTAAGTTCTTTTGTGTAAAGAAAAAGGCTCAATTAGACAATCACTTTTTGACAATGCAATAAGAATACGTCAATATATCCAAGAGGATGAAGCAAAATCAGCATTACAGCATAAAAAATAAACAAAAGACTAAATAAAGTCTCATTCTGTAGAATACATACTAACATTATCCAATATAGGTGCCCACTTCAAGCCTTTATTTTATGTTGTGAATTTTTTTTTAACCCCTATGTGATAAAAGTTTACTGTTCATCTATTTTTAATGAATCTTGACATGTCATCAATGAAAGAACTGCTGTAATCTAATCATGTGGCAACACAGAAACAATTATACTGTATGTGTCTCTCATTGAGCAAATGAATATTCAGTGCACATAAAAAAGTGTATTAATAAATAACAATGAACAAACATCCCTGAAATTTATTTTGGGAGGATTATCTTAAATGAGCTATCAAATTTAATTTAAAGGGGTACTCCAGTGGCAAACTTATTATTTTTTTTTAATCAACTGGTGCCAGAAAGTTAAACTGATTTGTAAATTACTTCTATTAAAAAATTGTAATCCTTCCTGTACTTATTAGCTGCTGAATACTATGAACTAAATTATTTTCTTTTTGGAACACTGAGCTCTCTGCTGACATCACGAGCACAGTGCTCTCTGCTGACATCTCTGTCCATTTTAGGAACTTAAAATGGACAGAGATGTCAGCAGAGAGCACTGTGCTCGTGATGTCAGCAGAGAGCTCTGTGTTCCAAAAAGAAAATAATTTCCTCTGTAGTATTCAGCAGCTAATAAGTACTGGAAGGATTAAGATTTTTAATAGAAGTAATTTACAAATCTGATAAAAATAGGATATTAGTCCTCAGCTCAATATCAAAAAGATTAATGGTGGATGTCTGGTGTCAATAATAGAGAAAACAAAATTGATATATAAATGATATTTAGTAGATATTAAATAGTGCGTTCCCGCAGGGCCCTACGGTGGCGCACAATTGGTTAAAAGGTAATAAATATAAAAAATGCAACAAGTTATTACACTACAGAGCGAATGATACTCTTAACCCCTTAAGGACTCAGCCCATTTTGGCCTTAAGGACTCAGACAATTTCATTTTTACGTTTTCATTTTTTCCTCCTCGCCTTCTAAAAATCATAACTCTTTTATATTTTCATCCACAGACTAGTATGAGGGCTTGTTTTTTGCGCGACCAGTTGTCCTTTGTAATGACATCACTCATTATATCATAAAATGTATGGCGCAACCAAAAAACACTATTTTTGTGGGGAAATTAAAACGAAAAACGCAATTTTGCTAATTTTGGAAGGTTTTGTTTTCACGCCGTACAATTTCTGGTAAAAATGACATGTGTTCTTTATTCTGAGGGTCAATACGATTAAAATGATACCCATTATTATATACTTTTATATTATTGTTGCGCTTAAAAAAAATCACAAACTTTTTAACCAAATTAGTACGTTTATAATCCCTTTATTTTGATGACCTATAACTTTTTTATTTTTCCGTATAAGCGGCGGTATGGGGGCTCATTTTTTGCGCCATGATCTGTACTTTTTTTTGATACCACATTTGTATATAAAAAACTTTTAATACATTTTTTATAATTTTTTTTTTAATAAAATGTATTAAAAAAGTAGGAATTTTGGACTTTTTTAATTTTTTTTCGTTCACGCCGTTCACCGTACGGGATCATTAACATTTTATTTTAATAGTTCGGACATTTACGCACGCGGCGATACCAAATATGTCTATAAAAAATGTTTTTTACGCTTTTTGGGGGTAAAATAGGAAAAAACAGACGTTTTACTTTTTTATTGGGGGAGGGGATTTTTCACTTTTTTTTTACTTTTACTTTTACATTTTTTTACATTTTTTTTTACACTTGAATAGTCCCCATAGGGGACTATTCATAGCAATACCATGATTGCTAATACTGATCTGTTCTATGTATAGGACATAGAACAGATCAGTATTTTCGGTCATCTTCTGCTCTGGTCTGCTCGATCACAGACCAGAGCAGGAGACGCCGGGAGCCGCACGGAGGAAGGTGAGGGGACCTCCGTGCGGCGTTATGAATGATCGGATCCCCGCAGCAGCGCTGCGGGCGATCCGATCGTTCATTTTAATCGCGAACTCCCGCAGATGCCGGGATCTGTATTGATCCCGGCACCTGAGGGGTTAATGGCGGACGCCCGCGAGATCGCGGGCGTCGGCCATTGCCGGCGGGTCCCTGGCTGCGATCAGCAGCCGGGATCAGCCGCGCATGACACGGGCATCGCTCCGATGCCCGCGGTTATGCTTAGGACGTAAATGTACGTCCTGGTGCGTTAAGTACCACCTCACCAGGACGTACATTTACGTCCTGCGTCCTTAAGGGGTTAATAACAAATTTATCTATTATGGCTAACAGCCACATAATGATACACTGGGTGATAATGAGACATACAGTGTTACACTGATCAGAATGGTAGTAAATTCAGTGTGCACAAAAATAAATAAAAATGAAAAATAAAAATAAAAACGTTCCTCCTGGAAAGAAAATAGCTTAATAGAAAAAAATAAAAAAAATAAAAAAATAATAGATGAAATATACAAAATGTCCTGTAAATAATAAAAGTGACAGTCCTATAGATGATGGAGTTGTGTCCTGTAGGATGAATCCTACGATTGTCCTGAAACGATGTCCTGTGATAAAATCATATGCTGTAAATGATTATAACATGTAAATCAATTTGTATAGTGGGTATTAGAATTGGATCGCTGTTACCGGTTTCTCCACTCCACAGCCAAATGGCCTACAAATGAAAATATAATCGCTGGCACTCACCGCACCGCTGGTGGACAGATGGACGATGGACAGATGCGCTCTAGCCGGGGCGGCATGATGGTCGCAGGATATACAGCCGCTCTCACCGGCGAGCTGTCCCTTGGCGTCAGGTGTGCTCTAGCCGGGGCGGAGTGTTGGTCGCAGAGTATCCAGTCGCTCTCACCGGCGAGTTATCTCTTGGCGTCTGACGTAGCAGGTCAGCTGATGGCAGGTCAGCTGACCTTGTGTGGGAGGTTAGTTGATACTGGATAACGTTGAATATCAATGATGCATGCAGATAGAAATATTGATCCAATGATGGAGGGCTCTGCACCGGTTCAGCAGATGGATTTGAATACAGGACCATGTAATAAATGGATGATAAGTGAGATCTCTCCAGAGTGGAACTGTCCGATCAGTGCTTGTATAACCGCAGCTGTAGTGTGAACTAGACCAGTATAAAAAGGCTCAATCACAGTCACCAAATGCGTTTCGGGGTTCAAAGCAGATTAGTAGTGCCCCTTCCTCAGTGGTGTATGTTTACAAATCTGTTTAACTTTCTGGCACCAGTTGATTTAAAAACAAAAAGGTTTTCCACAGGAGTACCCCTTAACCTCTTAAGGACGCAGGGCGTACCTGTACACCCTGCGCCCGATCCCAGTGTTTAAAATGGGGTCACGCCGGGTCGGTCCCGGCTGCTATTGATAGCCAGGACCCTGGGTTAATAGCGCACGGCACAGATCTGTCAGGATCCGGACTGGTATGCAGCGAGGACACTGGTGGTGGATCCTCTGTGTCAGTGGGGTCATGGTGTGGGCCGTACCAGGGGAACAGAGTCTAAGGGGTTACTGGTTTTCACCAGAGCCCGCCGCAAAGCGGGATGGACTTGCAGCGGCAGGTAACCCCCAGGTCGTTCCACCCGATAGCGACTCAACCCCAGCTGACAGCTGAGACAGGCGAGGTACACAGGAACAAGGCAAGTACAGTACCCCCCCTTTGGTCTCCCCCTCATTTTGGAGCCCAGGAACCTATGGATGAGTTCATTGTCGAGGATATTGTCCTCGGGCTCCCAAGACCTCTCTTCGGGGCCACAATTCTCCCAGTCAACGAGAATTTTTTTTTTACCTCTGACCACCTTGGAGGCGAGGATTTCTTTTACCGTGAAGACATCAGAGGATCCAGAGAAAGGAGCAGGAGCCGTGACCTTGGGGGAAAAGCGTTTAAGAACCAGAGGTTTGAGAAGGGAAACATGAAAGGAGTTAGGAATACGAAGAGAAGGGGGAAGATGAAGTTTGTAGGAGACAGAATTGATTTGATTTTTGACTTTAAATGGCCCAAGGTAACGTGGACCCAGCTTGTAGCTAGGAACACGAAACCGGATATATTTGGCAGAGAGCCACACTTTGTCCCCAGGAGCGAAGACAGGAGGAGTTCTTCTCTTCTTATCTGCATGTCTCTTCATACGAGACGAGGCCAGTAGGAGCGACTTTTGAGTCTCCTTCCAGATAACAGAGAAATCCCGGGTTACTTCATCTAGAGCAGGAAGTGGGAATGGGGAGGGGGGCAGAGGGTGACGGCCGTACACCACAAAGAATGGGGATTTGGCAGAGGATTCCGAATTTTTGAAATTGTGCGAGAATTCAGCCCAGGGCAGAAGGTCGACCCAATCGTCTTGGCGGGAGGAGACAAAATGACGCAAGTAGTCATCAAGAATCTGGTTTACTCTCTCTACTTGTCCATTGGATTGGGGGTGATAGGAGGGCGATAAATTTTATTTGATTTTTAATTGGTTACAGAGAGCTCTCCAAAATTTCTACACAAATTGAATGCCTCTATCCGAGACGATATGCGTGGGAAGCCCGTGAAGGCGAAAAATATGCAAAAAAAAATTGCGTTGCCAACTGTGGCGCAGAAGGAAGACCTGGAAGCGGAATGAAGTGAGCCATTTTGGAAAAACGATCAACGACCAAACAAATGACGGTGTTGCCATGGGATACGGGCAGATCAGTAATGAAATCCATGGCAATTTGGGACCATGGTTGCTCAGGGACGGGCAAAGGAAGGAGGAGTCCAGCAGGCTTCTGGCGAGGGGTTTTATCCCGGGCACAAATAGTACAGGCCCGAACGAAATCAAAGAGGAATGCCCCTATTTGAGAATCTTGAGGCAAAGGCGTGGAGGAACAAAAGTCTTTCCAGGGGGGGTTTGTCCCAGTGAGGCTGGAGCAGAGGAGACCAGGCATTCGGTGGCATCAGAGGAACAAGAAAGGGCGTCAGCTCTGACATTTTTGTCTGCGGGACAGAAGTGTATCTCGAAATTAAAGCGGGCAAAAAACAACGACCATCTAGCCTGGCGAGGATTCAGACGCTGAGCAGACTGGAGGTACGAGAGATTCTTGTGGTCAGTGTAAATGACAATGGGGTGTTTGGAACCCTCCAATAGATGCCTCCACTCCTCGAGTGCTAACTTGATGGCCAGAAGTTCACAATCTCCAATGGAGTAATTCTTTTCTGCCGGAGAGAAAGTTTTAGAGAAAAAAACTTTACGTCCGGTAGCGTTTTTTTTGAAGTAGTATGGCTCCGGCTCCGACTGAGGAAGCGTCAACTTCCAGGAAGAATGGCTTCAATGGATCAGGTCTGGATAGCACTGGTGCAGAAGCGAAGGCAGTTTTGAGACGATTGAAGGCCTCATCTGCTTGAGGAGGCCATGACTTGGGATTAGCATTCTTCCTGGTCAGGGCCATAATGGGAGCCACAATGGTGGAGAAGTGGGGAATAAACTGTCGGTAATAGTTGGCAGATCCCAGGAAGCGTTGGATAGCACGGAGTCCGGAAGGGCGTGGCCAATCCAAAACCGCCGACAGTTTATCTGGATCCATTTGAAGCCCTTGGCCAGAGACTAGGTTACCTAGGAAAGGAAGACTGTTGCATTCAAAGAGACATTTTTCAATTTTAGCATACAGGTGGTTTTCACGAAGTCTTTGGAGCACTAGACAGACATGACGACGATGTTCCTCTAAGTTAGAGGAAAAAATCAAGATGTCGTCCAAGTAAACCACAACACAGGTATACAATAAGTCCCAAAATATCTAATTAACGAAGACCTGGAAGACTGCAGGGGCGTTGCAGAGCCCAAAGGGCATAACTAGATATTCAAAATGTCCATCTCTAGTATTGAACGCGGTCTTCCACTCATCACCCTTCCTGATGCGAATAAGATTATACGCGCCCCTTAAGTTCAATTTAGTGAATATATTAGCTCCGCGAAGACGGTCAAAAAGTTCAGAGATCAAAGGCAGGGGATAACGGTTTTTGATGGTAATTTTATTTAAACCGCGGTAGTCAATTCAAGGTTGTAAGGATCCATCCTTTTTAGAAACAAAGAAGAGCCCCGCTCCAGCAGGGGATGAGGACTTCCGAATAAAACCTCTCTTTAGGTTCTCTTGGATATACTAAGACAAGGCTTGAGTCTCTGGGGCAGACAGAGGGTAGATCCTGCCCCGTGGCGGATTGGTACCAGGAGGGAGGTCAATGGGACAGTCATAAGGCCTATGAGGTGGTAAGATCTCTGCTTGCTTTTTGCAAAAAACATCTGAAAAGTCCTGGTAGGCCTTGGGAAGGCCCGGTATAGGTGGAACCACAGGGGTTTGACCAGTGGGAGCAGATGTGAGGCATCGTTTGAGACAAGAAGGACCCCAACTTTTGATCTCCCCGGTGGTCCATTCGAGGGTAGGAGCATGACGTTGGAGCCACGGAAGGCTGAGAAGAACTTCAGAGGTGCAGTTGGGCAGAACAAAAAACTCAATTTTTTCATGATGCAGTCCAATACTCATAGGCAGGGTTCTGTGCTGTAGTGCACAGTGCAGTCCAACTTTTCTCCGTTGACAGAAGAAATATAGAGCGGTTTGACGAGACAGGTTACTGGGATGCTGAACCTATTAACAAAAGAGGCCAAAATAAAATTTCCTGCAGAACCAGAGTCCAAGAAGGCCACAGCCGAGAAGGAGGAATTGGCGGAAGGAGAAATCCGCACAGGCACAGTCAGACGTGGAGAAGCAGAATTCACACCGAAAGTCGTCTCACCTTTGTGAGGTAATAGAGTACATCTCTCCTGACGCGGAGGGCGGATAGGACAGTCTTTTAGGAAATGTTCGGTACTAGCACAGTACAGGCACAGATTCTCGTTACGGCGGCGAGTCCTCTCTGGTAAGGTCAGGCGGGACCGATCCACTTGCATAGCCTCCTCGGCGGAAGGCACAGGAACAGATTGCAAAGGACTTTGAAAAAGAGGAGCCGGGGAGAGAAATCGCCTGGTGCGAACAAGATCCTTTTCCTGTCGAAGTTCCTGGCATCTTTCAGAGAAACGCATGTCGATGCGGGTGGCCAAATGGATAAGTTCAGACAAATTCGCAGGAATTTCTCGTGCAGCCAGGACATCTTTGATGTTACTGGATAAGCCTTTCTTGAAGGTCGCACAGAGGGCCTCATTGTTCCAGGATAGCTCTGAGGCGAGGGTACGAAACTGGATGGCGTATTCGCCTACAGAAGAACTCCCTCGGACGAGGTTCAGCAAAGCAGTCTCGGCTGAGGAGGCCCGGGCTGGCTCCTCAAAGACACTACGTACTTCTGAGAAGAAGGACTGGATTGTAGCGGTGACGGGATTGTTGCGGTCCCAGAGCGGTGTGGCCCATGACAAGGCCTTTCCAGACAGGAGACTGACCACGAAAGCCACCATAAACCGTTCAGTGGGGAATTGGTCCGACATCATCTCCAAGTGTAGGGAACACTGGGACAGGAATCCACGGCACTGTTTAGAGTCCCCATCAAACTTGTCCGGTAGAGACAGGCGGAAGCTGGGAGCAGCCACTCGCTGCGGAGGAGATGCAGGAGCTGGCGGAGGAGATGATTGCTGAAGTTGCGGCAGAAGCTGTTGCAGCATGACGGTCAGTTGAGTCAGCTGCTCTCCTTGTTGCGCGATCTGTTGTGATTGCTGGGCAACCACCGTGGTTAGGTCAGCGACACTAGGCAGCGGGTCCTCAGCGGGATCCATGGCCGGATCTACTGTCAGGATCCGGACTGGTATGCAGCGAGGACACTGGTGGTGGATCCTCTGTGTCAGTGGTGTGATGGCGTGGGCCGTACCAGGGGAACAGAGTCTAAGGGGTTACTGGTTTTCACCAGAGCCTGCCGCAAAGCAGGATGGACTTGCAGCGCAGTTAACCCCCAGGTCGTTCCACCCGATAGCGACTCAACCCCAGCTGACAGCTGAGACAGGCGCAGTACACAGGGACAAGGCAAGAGCAAGGTCGGACGTAGCAGAAGGTCAGGGCAGGCAGCAAGAGTCGTAGTCAGGGGCAACAGCAGGAGGTCTGGGTACACAGGCTTGGGAACACACTAAACGCTTTCACAGGGCACAAGACAACAAGATCCGGCAAGGACAGGAAGGGGAAGTAGGTTTATACACATATAGCGCAGGTGTAGGTACTGATTGGGCCAGGCACCAATTAATGGTGCACTGGCCCTTTAAATTTTAGAGAGCCGGCGCGCGCCCTAGAGAGCGGGGCCGCGCACCGGGACAGAACAGCAAGAGGACTGGGCAGGTGAGGAGATTGAGATGCGACACGCAGGCAGGCACGTCCCGCTACGCGGATCGCATCCCCACCGGTGACACCAGTGCAGCGCTCCCAGTCAGCGGGTCTGACCGGGGCGCTGCACAGAGAAGAACGCCGCGAGCGCTCCGGGGAGGAGCAGGGACCCGGAGTGCTCGGCGTAACAAGATCCTTGGGCCGCGCGCTATTAACCCTTCAGATGCGGCAATCAAAGCTGATTGCCGCTTCGAAAACTAAAGTAAAAGCTTCCCGGCAGCACAGTCGTGCTGATTGGAACTATCGCGATAAAATCGCGATGTCCCAATCAGCTAGGACACGAGCGGAGGCCCCCTTACCTTGCTCCATTGCGTCCAATCGGCGTTTGATTGCCCCAAGCCTGAGCTACAGGCTTGAGAAATAAACCCTCTATTATGCTGATCCATGCAAAGCTATGGCTTTGCAGGGATCAGGGTAAAAGATCAGTGTGTGCAGTGTTATAGCCCCCTATGGGAGCTATAACACTGCAAAACAAATTCATATCTATTTTCATTTTGAATGAGGCACTAATAATTAAGATTAGTTGTACATGCAATCATTAGCACAAATCATTACACTTTATTATGTGCACTGCATTTATGTTACACATATTTATTTTATTTTATCTTTATTTCACATTCATCACAAATCCATTCCTAATTATTCACTAACAGAGTATATACATCTTGTATTTTTAACATTCTTATTTGTATAATATATACAGTGTATAATTTATACAGTGTATAATTTATACAGTGTATAAAAAAACCTTAGAATGGGAAATGCATCAATACACATGCGCCCATAAGAACTAGTGTGGCCGTAAATGTATTGTTTATAAGTTACGCTCACATGACAGCATTGGATCACGTGACTGCAGAGGATGCGGCGGTTCACGTGATCATGATGAAGTGCCATGTCAGACACTGGGAACCAAATGTATACAGGTAAGTAAGGCGGTATTCCTCCCATCTTGAACACAGGTTTGTTCTGACAACAAGAGCAGGGAGTGGCTGACCGCACTGCTGCGACCACTGATTGGCCTATGTAATAGTGGCACTGAATGGTCAGCCGCTCATTGCGGCGTCTGATGATATCTAAGGTTCTACAATCAGATTGGCTGGTGGTTGTTTTGAAGAGTATAATAGATGAACATTGGTGGAAGTATTTATGAGAGGATGAGGTTGATTGGACCACAGTCAGAGCTATGATTACTGGCTGATGACGTTGGATAGTTAGTGCCAAATGAGCCCTTTTATATGTTCTTATCTCTGACACTCATTGCTGTTGGTTGTCTCCCTGATGAAGCCACAGAAGTGGTGAAACATGTTGGGGTGCGACAGTTTTGTGTTTTAAATTGCAACTCCATTACATCTGAAGTCTATTCCTAACTGTTGAAAATAAAAATAAGGAAAAAATAGCCCACTCCTGCGGTGCACAGCAAGGAGTGGGGAGCTATTTTCTGGGATCCCCTAGGAACCCCTTGTGGGATTTAGGATCGATGAATATCACACATATAAGTGGTTAAGAGGGATCATTGCACCCTCTAAGCCCTTTGGATACCTAAAGCGTATAACTCAGCCTAGTACTGAGGACCACCTAAGAATTCAAGGCTTACATAGCCCTATAGCCAGATCCGACAACTGGGCTGTCCCGTCCTTGATCTATAGTCTATTCGCTGACACCATGATGTTAGTGGAGTTGTGTTTTTAAATGATATTTTTGTTCCTCACACATATTATTTAGTTTAATAAAGGTTAAGTTTTATATTATATATTTGTGTGACATACATAATTGAGAGACTGCTTAACCCCCTAGGGTTAATTTGTTGTAATTTGGATTACCTCAACATATGTCATTGGGCTGTAAGGTAGTAGTTTACTTCAGTGGTTAAGGACCCGGGTTTTTCTGTTTTTGCATTTTCATTTTTTTCCTCCTTACCTTTAAAAAATTATAACTCTTTCAATTTTGCACCAAAAACATCCATATGGTGGCTTATTTTTTGCGCCACCAATTCTACTTTGTAATGACATCAGTCATTTTAGCCAAAAATCTATGGAGAACCGGGGAAAAAAATCATTGTGAGACAAAAAAGAAAAAAAACCCGCCATTTTGCCAATTTTGTGGGCCTCCGTTTCAACACAGTACATTTTTCGGTAAAAATGACCACCTATTCTTTATTCTGTAGGCCCATACGATTAAAATGATACCCTACTTATGTAGGTTTGATTTTGTCATACTTCTGGAAAAAATAATAACTACTTGCAGGAAAATGTATACGTTTAACATTTTTATTTTTCCACGTATGGGATGTATAGGATTTATTGATTTTTTATTCATTTTTTCATGATATAAAAAGTGACCCAAAAGACACTCTTTTGGACTTTGGAATTTTTTTTGCGCATACGCCATTGACCGCGCGGTTTAATTAAGGATATATTTTTATAATTCAGACATTTCCGCATGCGGCGATACCCCATATGTTCATTTTTATTTACATAGTTTTTTTTTTTTTTATTGGAAAAGGGGGGTGATTCAAACTTTTATTTTTTTTTAATTATTTTTTCACAAATTTATGAAATTTTATAGCTCCAATAGGGGGCTATAACACTGCACACACTGATCTTTTACCTTGATCAGTGGTTTCTCATAGGATCACAACTGATCAATGATTCTGTCGTTTGACTGCTCATGCCTGGATCTCAAGCACTGAGAAGTCATTTGGCGATCGGATACCAGGAGGCAAGGTAAGGGACCCTCCTGCTGTGTCACAGCTGTTCAGGATGCCGCGATTTCGCTGTGAACATCCCGAACAGCCCCCTGAGCTACCCAGCAACAATTTACTTTCACTTTAGATGCGGCGTTCAACTTTCAATGCCGTGTCTAAAGGGTTAATAGAGCGCGGCACCGTGATCAGTGCCGCGCGCTATTAGCCACGGGTCCTGGCCGTTGTTAGAGACTGGTCCCGACCCGCTATGACGCGTACCGGTACTTCATGGGTCCTGTATGGGTTAACTGTCAAATTCAGATTTTGACAGGAGCAGAGACTCCTCTCAAAAGACAGGAGGCCTTCTTCCAATATGCTGAGTGGCATGGCATACAGATAAGGTTTGGCTCATTTATGTTTCTATAAAGCCCTGTGCAGATAGCTATAGTGTCAAATATAGAGGTTCCCCCTCCTGTAGGTATCAAGTAGCAAGGCATTGCCACTTACATATCAGAGAACAGTGAGGCATACTGTGTAGGGGCTATGCATGCATAGTATTTGCATGAAACAAATCTAAAAACAAATTATCAGATTTGGGTTGCCCAAGTGCTTTTACCATAAAATAAAGACACAAAAAAAGCTGACAAATCATTTTCTCAAGAAAGATTTCTTGTGTGAGCCTTGACTCAATGTAACATACCTTTTTTAGAAGGTATGTTACGGTGTTACAGAGACCCACAAGGCTTAATAAAACTAGAAAAGCATTGCTGAAGACCTAGTTGCACATGTATCCATGGTTAAGCAAACTGGCTAAAAAATAAAGAAAATTCCGGAGGACTATTGATGTTGCTTTCCCTAGTAGTGGGTATTCTGTACAAATATCTCTAAAAGCACAAAGGGCAATCCTTAAAGGGGTACTCCGCCCCTAGACATCTTATCCCCTATCCAAAGGATAGGGGATAATATGTCAGATCGCCTGGGTCCCGCTGCTGGGGACCCCGGGGATCGCTGCTGCAGCACCCCGCTATCATTACTGCGCAGAGCGAGATCACTTTGCACGTAATGACGGGCAATACAGGGGCCGAAGCATCGTTATGTAACAAACTCTGTGTTTTGCAACCAGTGTGCCTCCAGCTGTTGCATAACTACAAGTCCCAGCATGCCCTTCTTTCACTGCTGTAGTTGTAGTTTTGCAACAGCTGGAGGTTTGCCCCCCCCCCCCCCATGTGAATGTACAGGGTACATTCACACGGTCGGGTTTACAGCGAGTTTCTTGCTGCAAGTTTGAGATGCAGAAAAATTTTCCGCTGCAGCTCAAACTCCCTGCAGGAAACTTGCTGTGAACCCGACCATGTAAATGTACCCTAAAAACACTACACTAACACATACTAAAGAGTAAAACACAACATATACACATACCCCTACACAGTTACCTCTCCCCCCCCCCCCCCAATAAAAATGAAAAACATCTGGTACGGCAGGGTTTCCAAAACGGAGCCTCCAGCTATAGCAAAACAACAACTCCCAGTATTGCCAGACAGCCACTGACTGTACAGGCATGCTGGGAGCTTTGCAACAGCTGGAGGCACCCTGTTTGGGAATCACTGGCATAGAATACCCCTATGCCCACCCTATGCAATCCCTAATTTAGTCCTCAATTTCGCATGGCGCTCTCTTACTTCGGAGCCCTGTTGAATTTCAAGGCAACAGTTTAGGGCCACATATGGGGTATTTCCATACTCGGGAGAAATTGTGCTACAAATTTTGGGGGGCTTTTTCTCCTTTTACCCCTTATGAAAAAAGGTAAAGTGTGGGTCTACCCCAACATGTTATTTTAAAAAACATTTTTTTTTACACCAACATGCTGGTGTTGCCCCATACTTTTCATTTTCATAAGAGGTAACAAGAAAAAAAGACCCCCAAAATTTGTAACGCAATTTCTCCTGAGTACGGAAATGCCCCATATGTGGATGTAAAATGCTCTGCGGGCACACAATAAGGCTCAGGAGTGAGAGCACCATGTACATTTGAGGTGATTTGCACAGGGGTTGCTGATCGTAACTGTGGTTCTGACATAAACACACAAAAAGAAAAAAGCCCACAAGTAACCCCATTTTGGAAAATACAACCCTCATGGAACGTAACAAGGAATATAGTGAGCCTAAACACCCCATAGGTGTTTGAAGAATTTTCGTTGAAGATGAAACATTTGTATTTTTTTCACTAAAATGCTGGTGTTATCCCAAATTTTTCATTTTCACAAGGGTTAATAGGAAAAAAGCCCCCCAAAATTTGTAACCCCATTTCTTATAAGTATATAAATCCCCCATATGTGGATGTAAAGTGCTCTGCGGGAAAACTACAATGCTCAGAGAAGAATGAGCGCCATTATGGTTTTGGAGAAAGAAAGTGTCTGGAATTGAAGGCTATGTACATTTACAAAGCCCCCATGGTGCCAGAAAGGTGCCCCCCCCCCCACATGTGATCCCATTTTGGAAACTACACCCCTCAGTGTTTACAATCTGGTTTTAATACCTATTTTGCTTATAGTTTATTACACTTGAGAGCAAATTTCCTTAAAAAATGCTATGATTATCCTCTGATTTCAATGTTCTTTTAGCACATTTAAGTCTCTAATCCCAGAGGCCACAAAGTAACCCATAACATTATTACCAAAGACTTGTAGCTTGGGTTCATCTGGCCATCAAATATTTTCCAAGAAGGATTGTGGCTTATCATAGTTCATTTGCTCTTTGTTATGCTTTTTTGGAACCAATAAGGTCCACCTTGACCTTCACTCGCTTCTCACTGTTTTGTTCACTGTGCAGTGTATGGTATGGATTGAAATAATCACATCAGATGTCTAAGGCTCAGCCTAAAAGAACTTCAGGCAAAATTAAATTATCTACTATCCACAGGATAGGAGATACGTAGCTGATTGTGGAGGGTCTCAGTGGTCGAACTCCCTGTGATCTCCTCCTGAATGGGACCCAGCTGTGAGTAAGGAGCGCATGTGATAGATGACAAGCGCCAAATTAATTTCTATAAGAGCACCAAAGAGACCCAAGTACAGCACTCAGACATCATCAGTACGCATAAAGAAATTAATGGAGTGAATGCCATCTACTGGTGGACAACATGCGCTCCTCACTGAGAGGGTCCAGATCCCATTCCAGAGATCGCCGGGGTCTGCCTGCTGAGTTCAGCTTCTTATCTTCTATCCTGTGGATAGGGGATATTCTAATTTTGGCTGGAGTTCTCCTTTAAGCTCTCTAAGTATTATACATGTTTTTATTTGTTTTACACATTTTCAACTAATTTTGTAGGGTTCTCTTACCCTTTTTCTTTTCCACCACATTCTGAAAGGTTTTTAATAGTTCCATAAATACCAAACTTCTTAAACTTTGGGATGCCAAAGTCCTTGGAGATAGTGTTGTGCCCTTTTGGTACATTAAAAAGGTTTGTGATTGATTATAATACCATTTCTGGTCCACTCAAACGGCACTCTTGTCTTTGCCATTTTAAGCAGGGAACAGAGACTAAATCTAGCTCTTTAACCCCTTAAGGACGCAGGACGTAAATGTACGTCCTGGTGCGGTGGTACTTAACGCACCAGGACGTACATTTACGTCCTGTGCATAACCGCGGGCATCGGAGCGATGCCCGTGTAATGCGCGGCTGATCCCGGCTGCTGATCGCAGCCAGGGACCCGCCGGCAATGGCCGACTCCCGCGATCTCGCGGGCGTCCGCCATTAACCCCTCAGGTGCCGGGATCAATACAGATCCCGGCATCTGCGGCAGTGCGCGATTTCAATGAATGATCGGATCGCCCGCAGCGCTGCTGCGGGGATCCGATCATTCAGAACGCCGCACGGAGGTCCCCTCACCTTCCTCCTTCCGGCTCCCGTCGTCTCCTGCTCTGGTCTGAGATCGAGCAGACCAGAGCAGAAGATCGCCGATAACACTGATCTGTTCTATGTCCTATACATAGAACAGATCAGTATTAGCAATCATGGTATTGCTATGAATAGTCCCCTATGGTAGAGGCCCCAAAATGTCCTAATTTCTGCTGCATCAATGGCGTACCATTCATTGGACCTGGCCAAAAACAAATCTGGGTGGTGGGCAATGAACTGCTGGGCGTACAGATTCATCTGCTCCACCATTAGATTGACAAAGCTGTCACTGAAAAAATAACTAAAATTGTCAATTTCAGTGCATCTAGCAGTGTCAATCCAGTTCGACAACAAACTCAGGAATCCGTGGCTGGGGTCTACAGATCATTCAGAACGCCGCACGGAGGTCCCCTCACCTTCCTCCTTCCGGCTCCCGTCGTCTCCTGCTCTGGTCTGAGATCGAGCAGACCAGAGCAGAAGATCGCCGATAACACTGATCTGTTCTATGTCCTATACATAGAACAGATCAGTATTAGCAATCATGGTATTGCTATGAATAGTCCCCTATGGTAGAGGCCCCAAAATGTCCTAATTTCTGCTGCATCAATGGCGTACCATTCATTGGACCTGGCCAAAAACAAATCTGGGTGGTGGGCAATGAACTGCTGGGCGTACAGATTCATCTGCTCCACCATTAGATTGACAAAGCTGTCACTGAAAAAATAACTAAAATTGTCAATTTCAGTGCATCTAGCAGTGTCAATCCAGTTCGACAACAAACTCAGGAATCCGTGGCTGGGGTCTACAGAGAGGTTGAACGGAAGGGAGCTCCGGTAAAATTGTCTAAGGGGTCAGACTCCTATTATGAGTGGCATGGACGCTCGTACTAGTGCCAGCCACTGGGTCACTTTCATGGGGGTGGGGGTGCGTGGCCTCACCTGGCGGCGTCTCTGCTGCCGTACAGGGGACTCATCATCAGTAGTGGATGATGAGGAGGACGAGGAAGAACACAGAAAAGTAGAATCTTCCTTGTCCTCACTGGCAGATTCGGAGTCGGAGGCAAATAAAGCGTATGCCTCCGC
Source organism: Hyla sarda (assembly GCF_029499605.1). NCBI lineage: Eukaryota > Metazoa > Chordata > Amphibia > Anura > Hylidae > Hyla > Hyla sarda. Next base: position 149,542,805 of record NC_079190.1, on the reverse strand, counting down.
TGCCGAAAATGCCCGGTGAACCATTGCCTTTTTTCTACTGTGGTGGGGGGCGGATGGTGGCATGGGGAAGGTGTGTGTGTGGGGGGGGGGGAGTATGCAGTATGTGTGCTTGGTGTAACTTTTATATATAACGGTGTGTGATTATAAATCACACACCATTATATGGGGGAAAATAAACGCTGCGGCCAAAAGAAAGGGAGGGGAGCAAATGCAGGACCCTGAACCCCTAATAGGGCCCGGGTCATGCGGAAATAAACTGCGACGGACCCTTGAGGACCTATTAGGGGGTCAGGAGGGAATTTTCCTCACAGACAAACTCACCCTGACTAATGGACAGTTCTTCAGCCCTTAGGGGCTCAGATCTCAGCTGAGGTGGAGTCCCTGGCTCCTTCTCACAGCTCTCCCCAGAGCTGGCAGAGCTGCGAGAAGAGGTCATTAACCCTTCCCTCTCGGCTGCTATTGGACGGACGATCCTCTAGCCAATAGTAGCGCTCCTGGGGGAGGTGACGAAATTGCCACCTCCCCATAGATACAGAAGATGATTGGGGGTCTATTCTACACCCCCAATCACCAAGTATCTCCGGGTCATTGGGTCACACATGACCCGTATGACCCGAATCGCTGCAGATCGCCGGTGTGAACTCAGGACCCCCTGCGTATTTGCACGGGATGCCTGCTGAATTTCAGCAGGCATCCTGGTCTGATCCCCGCCCGGTGCGCGACGGGGACCGGAATTCCCATGGGCGTACAGGTATGCCCTGGGTCCTTAACTACCAGGATGCCAGGGCGTACCCATACGCCCTGGGTCCTTAACCCCTTAAGGACTCAGGGTTTTTCCGTTTTTGCACTTTCGTTTTTTCCTCCTTACCTTTTAAAAATCATAATCCTTTCAATTTTCCACCTAAAAATCCATATTATGGCTTATTTTTTGCGTCGCCAATTCTACTTTGCAGTGACATTAGTCATTTTACCCAAAAATGCACGGCGAAACGGGAAAAAAAATCATTGTGCGACAAAATAAAAAAATAAACGCCATTTTGTAAATTTTGGGGGCTTCCGTTTCTACGCAGTGCATATTTCGGTAGAAATTACAATTTATCATTATTCTGTAGGTCCATACGGTTAAAATGATACCCTACTTATATAGGTTGGATTTTGTCGCACTTCTGGAAAAAATCATAACTACATGCAGGAAAATTTATACGTTTAAAAATGTCATCTTCTGACCCCTATAACTTTTTTATTTTTCCACGTACAGGGCGGGATGAGGACTAATTTTTTGCGCTGTGATCTGAAGTTTTTATCGGTATGATTTTTTGTTTTGATCGGACATTTTGATCACTTTTTATTCATTTTTTAATGGTATAAAAAGTGACCAAAATACGCTTTTTGGACTTTGGAATTTTTTTACGCGTACGCCATTGACCGTGCGGTTTAATTAATGATATATTTTTATAGTTCGGACATTTAAGCACGCGGCGATACCACATATGTTTATTTATTAAATTTTTTACACTGTTTTATTTTTTTATGGGAAAGAAGGGGTGATTCAAACTTTTATTAGGGAAGGGGTTAAATGACCTTTATTAACACTTTTTTACTTTTTTTTGCAGTGTTATAGGTCCCATAGGGACCTATAACACTGCACACACTGATCTTTTGCACAGATCACAGGCGTGTATTAACACGCCTGTGATCAGTGTTATCGGCGCTTGACTGCTCCTGCCTGGATCTCAGGCACGGAGCAGTCATTCGCCGATCGGACACCGAGGAGGCAGGTAAGGGCCCTCCCGGTGTCTGGTCAGCTCTTCGGAACGCCGCGATTTCACCGCGGCGGTCCCGAACAGCCCGACTGAGCAGCCGGGTCACTTTCACTTTCACTTTAGAAGCGGCGGTCAGCTTTGACCGCCGCTTCTAAAGGGTTAATACTGCACATCTCCGCGATCGGCGATGTGTGGTATTAGCCGCGGGTCCCGGCCGTTGATGAGCGCCGGGCCCGACGCGATATGATGCGGGAGCCGGCGCAGGACGTAAATATACGTCCTGCGTCGTTAAGGGGTTAAGGGGTTAAAGGGGTACTCCACTAGAAAACATTTTTTTAAATCAATTGGTGCCAGAAAGTTAAACAGTTTTGTAAATTACTTTGATTTAAAAATCATAATCTGTCTAGTACTTATAAGCTTCTGTATGCTCCACAGGAAGTTCTTTTCTTTTTGAATTTCCTTTCTGTCTGACCACAGTGCTCTCTGCTGACACCTCTGTCCATTTTAGGAACTGTCCAGAGTAGCCGCAAATCCCCATAGCAAACCTATCCTGCTCTGTACAGTTCCAGACATGGACAGAGGGGTCAGCAGAGAGCACTATGGTCAGACAGAAAGGAAATTCAAAAAGAATATAACTTCCTGTGGATCATACAGAAGCTTATAAGTAGAAGGATTAAGGTTTTTTTAATAGAAGTAAATTACAAATCTGTTTAACTTTCTGTCATCAGTTGATTTGAAAAAAAAAAAAAAGTTTCCAGTGTAGTACCCCTTTAAGGCTCAGCCAAGTATGCATATGTTTTCAAAGAAGAGAATATCGTAAGCTGGTAACAAAAGACCCTACTGAAACTTCTCTTTTGTGGGAACAACAGATCAGGCATGTGGAAGTCTAACATATCTCATACTTTTTTTTCTTCACATTTATCATCGGTGGGACTATAAGGACATCCCCATATAGATAGAATAGTTGCCTGGTCCTGATAAAATCTTCAAGTTCAGCAATTTTTTCTCTGATGGGTACAATCACCTTTAGGCTAAGCTTATATAAAATACTTCTACATAAAATCACTATTGCTGTCAGGTCTTTTCTTAGAATTAATATCTTTGCTATCTATTTTCTCCTTCTACAAATTACAAGTAAATTGTTTGCTAATAGCAAAACCTGCAAATAATTAATTGGACTTATAGGTTAGAAACCTCTTCTGCCTACTAAGCAGTAATCCCACACAGCAAACAGATAATCATTCTAGCACTTCCATTTATCATTCATCTAAATATTAACAAAGGTCTCGTTAAAGTTTTTATTTTGCTGAAATATATCCCCTTGCTCCTAATTCTGTCGCACAATAGTGTTGAACTTTAGCTTTTATTTGGATTAAGATGTGTATGCTGTTTTTATAAGCAGTCATCTCTTTTAAATATTTGTGTGTATATATCACAAGACATCTACCGATATCATGAGTGTTGCATTCAACTAACTTACAAAAGTACTTTTTAGTCTGTAGTCTATATTTGTATGTACTATTTTGTATTTGTTGAATTATGATGTTTTTGTAAATTAATACTAATCTGAATTTTAAATTACATTTTAAATAGTCATTTATGATTGAGACTAGAGTACATAAAATGCACCTGTGCTCTCAGCTCAAATTTCATTTAAACCAATTGAATGTGCAAAATGCATTATGGTAATTCTACAGAATTTGCATGAGGTATTTTTTTCTTTTCAATTTTTATTTTTTTTTAAATTTTTTTATTAAAATTGTTTGCATTTTTGCGATTGACAGTAAGTTATGGCTTCCATTAGCTTTCCTGATATAATATTTATAGTCTTTTTTTGGCATAAATTATTATCAGTCATTTCTTTTCCATAATGTTAGAAAAAATGCTACATAAATATCTGGATTACATATGCAGAAAATTATACAGCATAGTTGAAAGTAACATGTAATGATAGACCAACCACCCATTACTTCAGCTATTCCACTTAGCATTTTTAGTAACTGATGATGCAGTTTCATTTAAAGCTATAATTGCAAATTACATTTTGCAAGATATAGAGAAAACTCACTTATACATTTTAAAAAGCTTCTAGTGTATGGGTTGTTTGGCCATTGCCTATGTCTCCCAAATCCCCCATAAGCATACATGCAACTTGGCTCCCCTTCTGCTTTAAAGGGGTACTCCACTGCACACATCTTATCTCCTTAACAAAGGATAGGGGATAACATGTTAAATCACAAAGGCCCTGCTGCTGGAGACCCCCACGATCTCTGAACCGGCACCCCTGTCATTCAGATCATGGAGCGCACTCCGCTCCATGCCCGATGACTGATGATGCAGGCCGCCACGCCTCCTCCCTTCAAGTCTATGTACTAGCCGTCAAGCCCCATCTCATAGACATGAAAGAAGGGGGCGTGGCTTGAAGTCAGGAACGCTACGGCTGCAAACTTCCATGTTCCGGATGCTTAGCTGCCAGCCCCGAAATTGTGGGGGTCCCCAACAAGGGGTCCCCCGCGATCTAACATTTTATCCCCTATTCTTTGGATAGGGGATAAGATGTGTGCAGCAGAGTACCCCTTTAAACTTTAGTATTGAGTGCCTCTTCACTTCACGTTGTGTTCTGGTGTGCACAATTTTCCTTCATCAACTGTGTTCGCTAATAACTCACAAAGAAGAGACTTGCTCAATAAGCCTATATGCTAGTGAATTAAGAGCATATGGCTCCTTAGTGTGAAGCCGCACAGCCTCTGTGTGCCGCCATACAACTACTTTACAGTAGGTGTCCCATGTACAGAGTTACTCTCTACTAGGTGAAATTGTCTCCGTTCATACAGAGTACTATGGAGTATGCCACAATATATTTTCAGCAGTATTTAATATGGAATTTGTCAGAATTAAAATCTATTTAACTGTATAAAATGAATGGCATACAAAGGTACAATAGATATTTAAGGTATGTATGCCCTTTTATGGTTCAGTGCAAAATAGAGATATAGTACTGCCATGTGAGTGAGCCCTAACTGTTCTTTACCATTAGAGGAGTTTTCCGATGATGAAACCTGTTTATATATATATATATGTGTGTGTGTGTAAATAAAGTTAGTTGATAACCTTTCTGCGGTATTTCTTCTATGAGTTAAAATCTTGTTTTAAGAACTTGTCATAAAAAAGTTAACATTCATGTTACGCCTAGCGCTCCGGGTCCCCGCTCCTCCCCGGAGCGCGTACGGCGTCTCTCTCTCCGCAGCGCCCCGGTCGGTCCCGCTGACCGGGAGCGCTGCACTGTCATGGCCGTCGGGGATGCGATTCGCACAGCGGGACGCGCCCGCTCGCGAATCGCATCCCAGGTCACTTACCCGTTCCCGTCCCCTGCTGTCATGTGCTGGCGCGCGCGGCTCCGCTCTCTAGGGCGCGCGCGCGCCAGCTCCCTGAGACTTAAAGGGCCAGTGCACCAATGATTGGTGCCTGGCCCAATTAGCTTAATTGGCTTCCACCTGGTCCCTGACTATATCTGACCTCCTCCCATGCACTCCCTTGCCGGATCTTGTTGCCTTGTGCCAGTGAAAGCGTTTTTGTGTGTCCAAAGCCTGTGTACCAGAACTTCTGCTATCCACCCTGACTACGAACCTTGCCGCCTGCCCCCGACCTTCTGCTACGTCCGACCTTGCTTCTGTCTACTCCCTTGTACCGCGCCTATCTTCAGCAGCCAGAGAGGTTGAGCCGTTGCTAGTGGATACGACCTGGTCACTACCGCCGCAGCAAGACCATCCCGCTTTGCGGCGGGCTCTGGTGAAAACCAGTAGTGACTTAGAACCGGTCCACTAGCACGGTCCACGCCAATCCCTCTCTGGCACAGAGGATCCACCTCCTGCCAGCCGGCATCGTGACAATTCAAGTACTTTACTTTGCAATGTTGTACCTATTATTTCGGTAGAGACTTGCCAATAGGCTTCATACCATAGTATACAATATGCATCTATACATCACAATATACTGGATGTGCATTTGGTTTAATCATGATTACCATGTAATGTAAAACAAGAATTTTTAAACAGAAGGAATAGTTTCCTCCAGGCAATGTAAGTGATCTTCCCTAATGAACTATACAAATGCTGGGAAATTAGGGAAATGTTAGTATCATCAGAAGATTCCATTATTATGAAAACAGCAATAATAAAGCAATTATGAGTCATTTAGGCATGACATCCTGTAGACAAAGGAGTATCTATTTTTAGTGTTGTTCTTTTAGTGTCAAGACAATTTATTTATTTATTTATTTTTTGTAAATTTGAGGCAACAATCACAGGGATCATAAACTGTGATGAGCAAAAACAATGTTGTGCTCATTCATAGCATAGTAATGCAAAAATCGAACGTTAAGTAACTAAATAGTAATTCAAGAATATAGTGTGACATCAATTGGTGCATGTCATAATCCCTACTACAACTAAATGAAGCTCTGATTTCATTGTTAAAATGACTATATTTTAGCTTAGCTCAGTTATTCAATGTGCCAGTATACAAGAGCAAACAAGTGTTAGTGTAATTTATATAAAATTTTGACATGTCGTCCAAACATGCCAAAAGTTTAGATTGCATTGGGTCTCAATCTTGACAATATAGCCTGGTAAAGGACACGGCCGTGCACTTCACTGCCTTACTGGCCTCCCTTTCCATCTCATTCACACCATTATAGCCTATGGTGATTAAGTTGGATTGGACAGTCAGGAAGTGAAGCATGCTGACAGGGGTTTCAGGATAACAGTTCATGATAACAGTTTATATACATTAAACTAATACTTAAACTTTTACATTTTAAAGCACTGTGGGAACAGTTTAAAGATGACATTTTTTATCATCTGGCACAGCTCCAAAGAGGAATTTGTGAAATTTGTGGGCATGCGCAATAAAAATCAACTGGGCCTTACCTTCACTTTTGAGGTCCACACAAAAGAGATTTCTTTTCTGGACATAACTATTCTAAAAACATCAGCAATAGGCTTGAAACCTCAGTATACAGGAAAACCACTTCCACTAATGCCCTACTCTCTTAGGGCAGCCTTTACCTATAGGCTCATAGGGCTAGAATTCCTAAGGGTATAAAAGACAACATACAGATTCATGTATAAGGTTCAGGGCAAGAGAGTATCCATACACAATGCTATGCCAACCAGACAGACAAGACAGAATCACTGACACCCATGCCACCAAAAGAGAGTGAAAAAAATCACATGTATCATAAGGTTAGTTGATGGGGTCACTCAGTAAGGGAGGTAAATCATCAAAAAACACTGAAGGCTGCTGTACATGGACCTAGACCTATTAGATATATTGGGCACTGAAAACCAACTTCAAGAAGGGCTGTAGTCAATGTGATCGGTTGGTCAAGGGCCACTTCCTAAGACCGAATCCACCGTGCACCCGATCCTTTTAACAATATCACATGTACTTCATCTTCACATGCACTTCATTAATATCCTAATAGTTTGGCAAATATCACATGTACATTTTTCATTCACATGCAATACACAGGAATCCTCTGCTGTGCCACTAGTTGCCATTGCCAACCTCAATATTCTTTTTAACTACCTTATTGCTGGACACGCTGCGTAGCAATCTGAGATGTAGCCGGCATGGGAATCCCTGCGATTTCTAGAAGTGATGAACTGAAAGGGATGCCATAATCCAGAAAGTTAACTTCTGGCTTCGAGTGGCTGTGGTCGTGATGTCATGCCACGCCCCCTCCATTTATGTCTACGGGAGGGGGCATGAGCTAACAGACCCCCCCATGATTAGACATCTTATCCCCTATCCTTCGGAATAGGGGATAAGATGTCTAGGGGCGGTGTACCACTATAAAAGGGAAGTTAAAATGTTCTCCTGTAATGGTTAATAGGAGTACCATGGAGTGATTAATAAAGCTGGCTGCAGTCAGATTGAAAATGTATACTTCCGTGTTGAAGGGATGCCTGTGATGTGCCAACCATCTCAGACCCAGGAGATTCCCAAGAGATCCTTGGAGATCCCTGTGAGCGGGTCATCTGCAAGATTGTTACAAATTATATGATTATTATATAAATGTTATATTCCAATTTTAATAGGATTACATATGAAATAATATTAGTTTAATTAGAGAATAATTATAAAACATTAGTTTAAATGAATTTATGGGACAGTAAAATGAGAAACAATGACAAAAGTAGTTACTATGTTTATATTTGCAATAACAATGGAAAATGTATGGCATTAGTGCAAAAACAACCAAGTCAACAGATTTTCAAAGTATAAATAACATTATACTGGCACTGATGGATTGGGCTGCTTAGTTTGTAAAAAGTACATCATCCATTATAGCCCTGACAATAATGAAGATGCCTAACATGACTTATTTTTAATTAATTAATTTTAAAATTATAGTTAAATTAGCCTCCACCATGTTCTCCAACACAAAGTATATGTCACATTTCTATACAGATGATTTCTACACAATATTCACACATTTGCTTTTATATTTAATTCAGTTGGGCTAATAAATAATAAAAACTGTTTCAGCCCTTAACAACCAATCACAGCTCAGCATTTATAACTTAAACTCTGGTGAAATAAAAGCTGAACTGTGAATTGTTGCCATGGGCAAAAACAGACAGTTTTGACCATTTTTGTTTGTTTTTAAAATGTTTTTTAATTGTGTTCGAGATTTTAGAGGAAATGTAGACTTTATTCTTTACATCTACTTTATTTTTATAGGAATAAAAGGCTGGAATAACACATGTAGTTTTGTGACAGTTTAAGCCCAATCCAGGAGTATATATAAAAAAGAAAAAAAAAAGAATATTAAGGAGAAACTGATACTATATCTCTCTTTTGGATGTACTCCTGTCTAGAACAAATAACTACATCACAAATGGCCACAAAACTGTACAGTATGTTAGATTCCGTTCCAACCAAATCAATGATCTTTAACATATTAAAATAAACATTTCACCATTGAATATACACAATAATATTCATTCCAAAAAAAAATCTCCAGAAAATCCCTTTAAGAGTAGAATCTTATCGTAAATGTAACAAGAAAACAACTAATGTGGTACTATATGTGATTGCACACAAAATAATGTATAGAGGGCCCTCAAAACACAGATTAAACATATTAGCATCCTTCAGCTACTAGTCACTAGTCATGTGGGCAGCCCTACTCAGTGAATGTCAACACTATCCATATGCAAATTTCCATAAATAGCTGTCAGTCACTGAGTAGGACTGACTTTATAGGACAGAATGAGCAGAGATTTGTATAAATAAATGTGAAGTCATCCTAGAACTTTTCCTAAAAAACTATCTCAATTTGCTCAGCTCACTCTGCTGTATTACATGCCACCTGCAATAAAGATGGCATTTTCAGTGTGACATGTTCCCTTTAGCCCATTTTGGCCTTAAAGCGTTCCCGTCAGATCCAACAAAAAACGTTTTTTTTTTTTTAGATATCACTCAGTACCTAATCCTGTACATCTAATTTTTATTCGTCTAGCACCTTTATTTATCTTTTTTATTACACTTTTAATTCAGCTCACTAGTCTGAATTCTTCTCAAAGGGAGGGGGTGTGGCCTCACTGTGCAGGTCTCCGCTCCTTCCCTCACTTTGCTGTCTGCTCACATCTCCCCTAGCATTAGCAAAACTATAACTCCCATCTTGTCCTCACTCGCGGACAGTGGGAGGATTTTTCCTCCAGCTGTGAGCCCTACGCGCACAGCTGTCAATCAAGGAAGTGGGTCCATGACTCATGGACACAGCAGGACTAGTATGTGTCCAAGCAGGCAGGGGGGGGAGTTGTTTGACTGGCTTTTTCAGTATTAAATACAGAAAATGTTCTAATGAAGGCAATTGCAAAACCTATTGGTTTTGCATGCTTTACATCATATCAAAAGTTTTTGTATCTGACAGTGCCCATTGAAGGACCAGCTAATTTTTGTTTTTGCACTTTTGTTTTTTCCTCCTCCCCTTCTAAAAATCATAACACTTTTAACCCCTTAAGGACCGAGCCCTTTTTCACCTTAAGGACCGGAGCGTTTTTTGCAATTCTGACCACTGTCACTTTAAACATTAATAACTCTGGAATGCTTTTAGTTATCATTCTGATTCCGAGATTGTTTTTTCGTGACATATTCTACTTTAACTTAGTGGTAAAATTTTATGGTAACTTGTATCCTTTCTTGGTGAAAAATCACCAAATTTGATGAAAAAAATGAAAATTTTGCATTTTTCTAACTTTGAAGCTCTCTGCTTGTAAGGAAAATGGATATTCAAAATATATTTTTTTTTGGGTTCACATATACAATATGTCTACTTTATGTTTGCATCATAAAATTTATGAGTTTTTACTTTTGGAAGACACCAGAGGGCTTCAAAGTTCAGCAGCAATTTTGAAATTTTTCACCAAATTTTCAAACTCGCTATTTTTCATGGACCAGTTCACGTTTGAAGTGGATTTGAAGGGCCTTCATATTAGAAATGCCCCATGAAAGACCCCATTATAAAAACTACACCCCCCAAAGTATTCAAAATGACATTCATTAAGTGTATTTACCCTTTAGGTGTTTCACAGGAATAGCAGCAAAGTGAAGGAGAAAATTCAAAATCTTCATTTTTTACACTCGCATTTTCTTGTAGACCCAATTTTTGAATTTTTGAAAGGGGTAAAAGGAGAAAATTTTTACATGTATTTGAAACCCAATTTCTCTCGAGTAAGCACATACCTCATATGTCTATGTTAATTGTTCAGCGGGCGCAGTAGAGGGCTCAGAAGGGAAGGAGCGTCAAATGGTTTTTGGGGGGCATGTCACATTTAGGAAGCCCCTATGGTGCCAGAACAGCAAAAAAACACACATGGCATACCATTTTGGAAACTAGACTCCTCAGGGAACGTAACAAGGGGTAAAGTGAACCTTAATACCCCACAGGTGTTTCACGACTTTAGCATATGTAAAAAAAATTATTATTTTTTTTACCTAAAATGCTTGGTTTCCCAAAAATTTTACATTTTTAAAAAGTGTAATAGCAGAAAATACCCCCCAATATTTGAAACCCAATTTCTCCCGATTCAGAAAACACCCCATATGGGGGTGAAAATTGCTCTGCTGGCGCACTACAGGTCTCAGAAGAGAAGGAGTCACATTTGGCTTTTTGAAAGCAAATTTTGCTCTGGGGGCATGTTGCATTTAGGAAGCCCCTATGGTGCCAGAACAGCAAAAAAAAACACATGGCATACCATTTTGGAAACTAGACCCCTCGGGGAACGTAACAAGGGGTAATGTGAACCTTAATACCCTACAGGTGTTTCACGACTTTTGCATATGTGAACATTTTTTATTTTTTTTTACCTAAAATGCTTGGTTTCCCAAAATTTTTACATTTTTAAAAAGGGTAATAGCAGAAAACACCCCCCAAAATTTGAAGCCCAATTTCTCCCGATTCATAAAACACCCCATATGGGGGTGAAAAGTGCTCTGCTGGCGCACTACAGGTCTCAGAAGAGAAGGAGTCACGTTTGGCTTTTTGAAAGCAAATTTTGCTCTGGGGGCATGCCGCATTTAGGAAGCCCCTATGGTGCCAGAATAGCAAAAAAAAAAAACACATGGCATACCATTTTGGAAACTAGACCCCTCGGGGAACGTAACAAGGGGTAATGTGAACCTTAATACCCTACAGGTGTTTCACGACTTTTGCATATGTGAACATTTTTTATTTTTTTTTACCTAAAATGCTTGGTTTCCCAAAATTTTTACATTTTTAAAAAGGGTAATAGCAGAAAACACCCCCCAAAATTTGAAGCCCAATTTCTCCCGATTCAGAAAACACCCCATATGGGGGTGAAAAGTGCTCTGCTGGTGCACTACAGGTCTCAGAAGAGAAGGAGTCACGTTTGGCTTTTTGAAAGCAAATTTTGCTCTGGGGGCATGCCGCATTTAGGTAGCCCCTATGGTGCCAGGACAGCAAAAAAAAAACACATGGCATACCATTTTGGAAACTAGACCCCTCGGGGAACGTAACAAGGGGTTAAGTGAACCTTTATACCCCACAGGTGTTTTATGACTTTTGTATATGTAAAAAAAAAAAATTTTTTTTTTACCTAAAATGCTTGTTTTCCCAAAAATTTTACATTTTTAAAAAGGGTAATAGCAAAAAATACCCCACAAAATTTGAAGCCCAATTTCTCCCGAGTACGGCGATACCCCATATGTGGCCCTAAACTGTTGCCTTGAAATACGACAGGGCTCCAAAGTGAGAGTGCCATGCGCATTTGAGGCCTAAATTAGGGATTGCATAGGGGTGGACATAGGGGTATTCGACGCCAGTGATTCCCAAACAGGGAGCCTCCAGCTGTTGTAAAACTCCCAGCATGCCTGGACAGTCAGTGGCTATCTGGCAATACTGGGAGTAGTTGTTTTGCAACAGCTGGAGGCTCCGTTCTGGAAACAGTGGCGTACCAGACGTTTTTCATTTTTATTGGGGAGGGGAGGGGGGCAGCTCAAACTTGCAGCCGGATACTTACTGTAATCCTCCGCCCATGTGAGTGTACCCTGTACGTTCACATTGGGGGGGGGGGACATCCAGCTGTTGCAAAACTACAACTCCCAGCATGGATGGTCTATCAGTGCATGCTGGGAGTTGTAGTTTCGCAACCGCTGGAGGCTCCGTTTTGGAAACAGTGACGTACCAGACGTTTTTCATTTTTATTGGGGAGGGGAGGGGGGCTGTGTAGGGGTATGTGTATATGTAGTGTTTTTTACTTTTTATTTAATTTTGTGTTAGTGTAGTGTAGTGTTTTTAGGGTGCAGTCGCATGGGCGGGGGTTCACAGTAGTTTCTCGCTGGCAGTTTGAGCTGCGACAGAAAATTTGCCGCAGCTCAAACTTGCAGCCGGATACTTACTGTAATCCTCCGCCCATGTGAGTGTACCCTGTACGTTCACATTGGGGGGGGGGGGGGGGGAGAGAAACATCCAGCTGTTGCAAAACTACAACTCCAAGCATGTACGGTCTATCAGTGCATGCTGGGAGTTGTAGTTTTGCAACAGCTGGAGACACACAGGTTGTGAAACACCGAGTTTGGTAACAAACTCAGTGTTTTGCAACCAGTGTGCCTTCAGCTGTTGCAAAAGCTACAACCCCCAGCATGTACGGACAGCGGAAGGGCGTGCTGGGTCTTGTAGTTATGCAACAGCCGGAGGCATACTACATTGGCTGGGGATGCTGGGGATTGTAGTTATGCAACAGCTGGTTTACTACTTAACTCAGTGTGCCTTCAGCTGTTGCAAAACTACAACTCTCAGCAGTCACTGACAGCCAACGGGCATGCTGGGAGTTGTAGTTATGCAACCACCAGATGCACCACTACAACTCCCAGCATGCACTTTAGCTGATTGTGCAAGCTGGGAGTTGTAGTTACACAACAGCTGAAGGTACACTTTTACATAGAAAGAATGTGCCTTCAGCTGTTGGAAAACTACAAGTTCCAGCATGCCCATAAGGGCATGCTGGGAGTTGTGGTGGTCTGCCTCCTGCTGTTGCATAACTACAGCTCCCAGCATGCCCTTGTTGCATGCTGGGAGCTGTTGCTAAGCAACAGCAGGAGGCTGTCACTCACCTCCAACGATCCAGCAGCACAGGTCAGTCCCTTGTCGTCTCCGCCGCCGCCGCTGCTCCTGGGGCCCCGATCCCAACAGGGACGCCGGGGATCGGGGTCCCCAGCACCGGGGGTCGTCTTCCCGCACCCGCTCACGTCCTCCGAAAGAGGGGCGGAGCGGGTTGCGGGAGTGACACCCGCAGCAGGCGCCCTGATTGGTCGGCCGGTAATCCGGCCGACAAATCAGGGCGATCGTGAGGTGGCACCAGTGCCACCTCACCCCTGCTGGCAATGGCTGTTCGGGGCCGTCTCTGACGGCCCCGATCAGCCAGTAATTTCGGGTCATCGGGTCACTGGAGACCCTATTGACCCGGAATCTGCCGCAGATCGCTGGACTGAATTGTCCAGCGATCTGCGGCAATCGCCGACAATGGGGGACATAATGACCCCCCTGGGCGATATGCCGGGATGCCTGCTGAACGATTTCAGCAGGCATCCGGCTCCGGCTCCCCTCCGGCTAGCGGTGGGGGCCGGAAATTCTCAGGGCGTATCCATACGCCCTCGGTCCTTAAGGACTTGGAAACGGGGGCGTATGGATATGCCCTATGTCCTTAAGGGGTTAATATTGCACCTAGAGACCGATATAAGGGCTTATTTTTTGTGTCAACCTTTGTACTTTGTAATGACATCACATATTTTATAACATAATCTGCAGCGAAGAAAAAAATTGTTGGGGGAAATAAAAAACAAGAAGGCCAATTTGTAAATTTTGGGTGCTTCCGTTTATACACAGTGCATTTTTCGGTAAAAATGACACATTATCTTCATTCTATAGGTCCATACAGTTACAAGCATACCCAATTTATGTAGGTTTTTAATTTTATTCTACTACTTCTACTACTACAACAATTTTAACTACATGCATCAAAATTTGTATGTTTAAAATTGTCATCTTCTGACCCTTTTTAAAGTGGTACTCTAGTGGTTAATTTTTTTTGACTATATGGGATCTTCTTTGTAAGTTTTGTTTTTTTGCAATATACATGTGTTATATGTTTTGGCAGCATGTATGTGTTTTTCTTACCTGTTTGTTGGGCAGGAAGTTCCGTAGTTCAGAGGGTTTTCTTTTACTGTTGTCTACAGTCGGCCATGTTCTGAATCTGTTGTGAACAAGATGTCATAGCTTTTTTTTTTTCTCTGTCTGCATGAGAGAAATAAGCCACGCCCCCTCATCTCATCCAGCTGAGTACACAGCTCCTCACCTCCCCTCCCCCCTGCTCTGTATTCTAAGGACGCAGGTCTGCACAGGAGAAGGAACACAGATAAGATAAGTGTTATGTGAAGGGGAGGATGAGAAGGTGCACGGGCTGGGGATGTATGGACTGCAGGGGAATAAATCTTATACTGGGAATGATCTCTATATGTGAAGGGGGAGGGGGGGGACTCCTGAATGACACATGCTGGGAGTTGTAGTCCCTGTTGTGTGTGTGTATGTTAGTGTTTGCAAACCAGTGTGTCTCCAGTTGTTGCAAAACTACAACTCCCAGCATGCCCTGACAGACTTTGGGCATGCTGGGAGTTGTAGATTTGAAACAACTGGAGGCACACTGGTTGGGAAACACTGTTCTAGCCTATTCATCATACACATCATGTTACACCAGTGTTTCCCAACCAGTGTGCCTCCAGCTGTTGCAAAACTACAACTGCTAGCATGCCCAAAGGCTGTCAGGGCATGCTGGGAGTTGTAGTTTTGTAACAGCTGGGGGCACCCTGGTTGGGAAACACTGGTCTATGCCCTACAGAGGTGTGGTGAACTACAATCCCCAGGAGACTACAGAGGCAGCATTGGTGTTATACCACAGACTGAAAACTCCTGAATGACTCATGCTGGGAGTTGTAGTCCCTTTTGTGTGTGTATGACAGTGTATTCCAACCATATTAGTGTGCTGTTTATAAAGGGGCCGACCCGGGAAAATAGTAGGGTGGATAAAGGGCGGAACAAACAAACAAAAAAAAAAGGAGCCGCCCCAAACCAGCAAGGCATGTGGCATGCTGGGATTTGTAGTTTTCAGCACAGCAAGAAACAGGAAATAGAAGCAAAGATAGAAAAACAAAGTGGGGGATAAAAAGACAACAAAGAACGGAAATATAGTTGCCTAAACAACAAGAATAGAAATGTAACAAAACAAATAGGGTAAGTCAAAAACGGAAAAACACATTGACCACCGGAGTACCCCTTTAACTTTTTTATTTTTCCCCATACCGGGCTATATGATGGCTCATTTTTTGCACCATGGACTTTAGTTTTTATCAATACTTTTTTGTTTTGATGGGACTTTTTGATCTCTTTTTATAATTTTTTTTATGGTAAATGAAGTGACCAAAAATGCACAATTTTGGACTTTGGTATATTTTTACGTGTACACCATCGACTGTGCGGTTTAGCTACCCTTATATTTTAATCGTTATGACATTTATGACATTTATGCACCCTTTTATTAAAGAGGCACTGTCAATATGAAAAACTTTTTATATTTTATTGTACTACTGATAAGATGACTTTTTTAATTATACATTTATTTTAAAAAATTTCAATTTTACTAAAAAATCTAACATGAAAATAGCCGACACTAGGGGTCATCTTTCTTTATGCAGACAGACTACTCTGTATTTTGTTGTATACTGAATACCGTCAGTAAAGTTTGCTTGTATCCAGTATAGGAGATCGCCATTGCACCACTGAAGCCTTCAGCTGTTTTTAGACTACAACTCCTATGATGGGAGCTGTAATTTTGCAACAGCTGGGGGTACAATATTTGTAAAACTCTGTTTTAGAGCTGTGTATTCTCCATCTGTGTGCCTCCAGCTCTTGCAAAACTACAGATAAAGAATGTGTGGGCATGCTGGGAGTTGTAGTTTTGCTAAAGCTAAAGGCAACATTGCTCTAACACAGTGCTTTACAAACACTACAGCTCCAGCTGTTGGAAAACTACAACTCCCAGCATGCTTGAACAGCCAAAGATTTCTCTGACTCCTGAATGACAAAGAAGCTGATCAGACATTCAGGAGTCTGTGAAAGCTGAATGACACACATAGTGTCAACTATGTTGAAAATGTATGCATAAAAACTACTGTGCAGTGTTTTGCAGACTGCCAGGCTGCTCCCAGACTCAGAGCAGATAAGTCACCAACAGTGAGGGAGAGAGATGGAAGAAAAGGGGGGGGGCAATAAAATGTGGTAAAAAATGTTTTTTAACACAAATAAAAGTTTAAATCACCGCCCTTTTCCCATTTTTTAAACAATGCACCATAAAAACATATTTGGTATCACTGCATGTGTAATTGTCCGGAATATTAACTTATGACTTTACTGATCCTGCACATTAAATGATGTAAACACAAAAAAAGTCCAAGTGCCAAAATTGCAGATTTTTAGTCACATCATGTCCCAGAAAGAAATGTATTGAAAAGTTATTAAAAAGTCATATATATGCAAAAGTGGTACTGGTACAGCTCATGGCACAAAACATAAACCCTAACATAGCTTTTTAGGTGGAAAAATAAAAAGGTATAGGAGTCAGAACATGGTATTGAGCAAATATTTTTTTTCTTTTTCCAGTTTTCTATTTTTTTTTACCTTTAAATGAAACAAAAATTATCCACGATTGGTATCATTGGAATCATATAAACCCATAGAAATAAGATAGCATGTCAGAGTTACCAATTAACTCTTGCTAAGTAATACGTTATATGAGAAAATAAAGTGTGCCAATGAAAAGTATCACTTGTCCCACTAAAAAGAAGCCCTTTGTCATTGGTTACTTTATGGGTCTTAGAATGTGAGGAGGGAAACCAATGTAAAAAAAAAAAAAAAAGTTAAAAAAATTTGCTTGGTCATGAAGGTGTTAAGCTACATTGTTAGTAATGGGATTTTGCAGGTAAACGTCCCCTTCACATACTGGATAGTCCAACATGCTCTTCTGTGTTTCCCCATCCGGCCTGCACAATTAATAAACACTGGATGCTAAAAAAAACAATAATAACTAAGACACTTTTGTCATCAGCTGCGGCATCAGTTGTGGTAAGTTTTAGACTGGGTTCAGTAAGTTCGATCGTGGATATGTGTGAACCAGGGCCAGATTGGCCATCGGGCACAACGGTCCAGGACAAATTTAACAATAAGCGCGTCTAACAGACGTCAGTATAGTTAAATGCAGGACTCGGCTGATTGAAAGACGGAAAAGCCATTGGCTCCTCGCCCTGTCAATCACTCTTTCAGCTGTCTGCGATATGCAGGCTCCAGACAAGAGGCCCCTGCATCCGTGCTCTGCGCTCTATGCTCCGGTGCATGAGTGATGTCATCATCATGCGCCGGAGCACAGACCAGAGGAGAGAGGACTACAAGTGAACCAGGTGAGTATCGTTTTGTTTTTTTAACTAAATATTAGTGTCTGCTGCACTAAATGGGGGCTGCTGCAGTAAAGGGGGGGGGGGGTTTGCTGCACTTTAACTATCTAAAGGGGGCTGCTGCACTACAACTACCTAAAGGGCGCAGCTGTACCTAAATTAGCCTAAAGCGTGCTGCCACACCTACATTTACCTGAAGGAGAAAGCTGCAGCTACATTTACCTAAATTGGCTTCCGCACCTACATTTACCTAAAGGAGGCAGCCGCACCTACATTTAACTAAAGTGTCAGCCGCTTTTACAAAACGCAAATCTGTGAAACACATGGGTGGATGTCATGCCATAGGAACGAGCTTCGGGACCTTCGACTACACAACACCCCCCCCCCCCCCCTCCACCTGCCTGCCTGGAACTTACTCGGCGTGTTCAAAATGGAGTCTCCTGGTCTTAGGGAAGTTCGATGCGAAGGACCTGGGATTGATGTGTGGCTGACAAGGGAATGTGGCGCCCCGACGGCCCCCCGCTGGGAGCGAGCGGAGAGAGGAGGCTGAGAGGCACAGGAGTTGCAATGTCCTGGGGGGTGGGTTGTTGGATCACTTGTTACCCGGCGGCCGAACTCTCCCTCCCCCTGCATCGGTGGATTAGTTGGTTTCTTCCGCTGTATGATTGGCGGAGGTCAGGTGCCCTGGCGTGGCCATGTGATTCTCTGCATCAGCACAATCAAGGGAAAGCGCCGTGGCTTGGGAGAAGGTACAGCCGCCTGGAGCACCACGGGGAGATGGACGCATGGGGCAGGACTCGATCAATTTGCCCCTACCACCTGTGAACATTAAGAACCCTTACAAGATGTTTTCTATATGGAATGTTATATGGTATTTTTCCTGACCCCACTGAAGAGGTGGAAGAAATGGGGCTGTGAACAATGGGGCACCACTGCATATATTCTGTTTTTGGACTTAGGTCCAAGCCTGGTGGATAAAGAGTTAACTGCATGGGATAATATGGTCGCTATTTTAAAGCTCTTTTATATATCGTCTTTACATCAGGAGGGAACAGTTCAGTAAAGGTGTACCCCTCTACTATATTTCTTTCTGTCAAGTGGCTTGGCTACCTGAACTGGTCGTACGTCGGGTTAAGGATGGATTGCAGGAACTGTGAGTGATCGGGCCAGGCCCTCCAATCATCATAACATTTGACCACTCTCAGAATAAGGGTTGCAAAGTAATATCCCTTTCTTATCTTTTACCCTGTTCCCTAGTAGTTTGGTGCTTTGCGAGTTAACCTTACAGGGAAGTGTACGGCATTCATTGGTTGCTATATGGTCTTGACCTGAAAGCGGCTGCACTGTAAGAACTGTGAGTGTACTGTTCATACAGGAAAGTTATAACTGTAATTGCTGTTATGCTTCTTAAAGTAAGAGTTTTATATTTATTATCCCTTTCTCCTTGATCCAGTGGACAGGTCCGATGTGGAATAAATACAAAGGTGATCTGTATTGCAGACATCCATGTCTACGTGGTTTCTGTGAGTGTGAGTGAATCAAATGTATATAAAGATGTAATAACTGCAACTTCAATCAAGAACATAAAAGTAAGACTTTTTTTCCTTATCTTTTCCCTCATTCTCTCTCAGTATAAGGGTACAGTGAGGACTAATTAAGGGTGAACTCCTAATGATAACGATGCCACCAAAAAATTCTCAGAGACGCTTTGCTGGCAATAATCCCTCTAAAATATTGAACCCTCCTTCTTCAGGGAAAATTGCTAAATATCTAAAGACCCCTCCAGGAGCAGTGAAAACTCATAGTAATTGTCACGATGCCGGCTGGCAGGTAGTGGATCCTCTGTGCCAGAGAGGGATTGGCGTGGACCGTGCTAGTGGATCGGTTCTAAGTCACTACTGGTTTTCACCAGAGCCCGCCGCAAAGCGGGATGGTCTTGCTGCGGCGGTAGTGACCAGGTCGTATCCTCTAGCAACGGCTCACCTCTCTGGCTGCTGAAGATAGGCGCGGTACAAGGGAGTAGACAGAAGCAAGGTCGGACGTAGCAGAAGGTCGGGGCAGGCAGCAAGGATCGTAGTCAGGGGCAACGGCAGGAGGTCTGGAACACAGGCTAGGAACACACAAGGAAACGCTTTCACTGGCACAATGGCAACAAGATCCGGCAAGGAAGTGCAGGGGAAGTGAGGTGATATAGGGAAGTGCACAGGTGAAGACACTAATTGGAATCACTGCGCCAATCAGCGGCGCAGTGGCCCTTTAAATCGCAAAGACCCGGCGCGCGCGCGCCCTAGGGAGCGGGGCCGCGTGCGCCGGGACAGGACCGAGGGAGAGCGAGTCAGGTACGGGAGCCGGGGTGCGCATCGCGAGCGGGCGCTACCCGCATCGCGAATCGCATCCCGGCTGGAAGCGGAATCGCAGCGCCCCGGGTCAGTGGATCTGACCGGAGCGCTGCAGCGGGGAGAGTGTAGCGAGCGCTCCGGGGAGGAGCGGGGACCCGGAGCGCTCGGCGTAACAGTACCCCCCCCCTTGGGTCTCCCCCTCTTCTTAGAGCCTGAGAACCTGAGGAGCAGACTTTTGTCTAGGATGTTGTCCTCAGGTTCCCAGGATCTCTCTTCAGGACCACAACCCTCCCAGTCCACTAAAAAAAAAGTTTTCCCTCTGACCTTTTTAGAAGCTAAGATCTCTTTGACAGAGAAGATGTCCGAGGAGCCGGAAACAGGAGTGGGAGGAACAGATTTGGGAGAAAAACGGTTGAGGATGAGTGGTTTAAGAAGAGAGACGTGAAAGGCATTAGGGATACGAAGAGAAGGAGGAAGAAGAAGTTTGTAAGAGACAGGATTAATTTGACACAAAATTTTGAAAGGACCAAGATAGCGTGGTCCCAACTTGTAGCTAGGGACACGGAAGCGGACATATTTAGCGGAGAGCCATACCTTGTCTCCAGGGGAAAAAACGGGAGGAGCTCTTCTTTTCTTATCCGCGAACTTCTTCATGCGTGATGAAGCCTGTAAGAGAGAATTTTGGGTCTCTCTCCATATGATGGAAAGGTCACGAGAAATTTCATCCACAGCGGGCAGACCAGAGGGCAAGGGGGTAGGGAGGGGGGGAAGAGGGTGACGGCCGTACACCACGAAAAATGGGGATTTGGAGGAAGATTCAGAGACTCTGAAGTTATACGAGAATTCGGCCCATGGAAGGAGATCTGCCCAGTCATCCTGGCGGGAGGAAACAAAATGTCGCAAATAATCACCCAAGACCTGGTTAATTCTTTCTACTTGTTCATTGGACTGGGGATGATATGCAGAAGAAAAATTTAATTTAATCTTGAGTTGTTTACAGAGAGCCCTCCAGAATTTAGACACGAATTGGACGCCTCTATTCGAGACGATCTGCGTAGGCAACCCGTGAAGACCAAAAATGTGTACAAAAAATTGTTTAGCCAACTGAGGCGCTGAAGGAAGACCAGGAAGAGGGATGAAATGTGCCATTTTGGAGAATCGATCAACGACCACCCAAATAACAGTGTTGCCACGGGAAGGGGGTAAATCAGTAATAAAATCCATACCAATCAGAGACCAAGGCTGTTCGGGGACAGGCAGGGGATGAAGAAAACCAGCGGGCTTCTGGCGAGGAGTCTTATCCCGGGCACAGATAGTGCAGGCTCGCACAAAGTCCACAACATCCGTCTCCAGAGTCGGCCACCAATAGAAGCGGGAGATGAGTTGCACAGATTTCTTGATGCCCACATGACCTGCGAGATGGGAGGAGTGACCCCATTTGAGGATTCCGAGGCGTTGGCGTGGATAAACAAAGGTCTTTCCTGGAGGAGTTTGCCTGATGGAGGCTGGAGAAGTGGAGATCAGGCAGTCAGGTGGAATGATGTGTTGCGGAGAGAGTTCAACTTCTGAGGCATCCGAGGAACGAGAGAGAGTATCGGCCCTAATGTTCTTATCGGCAGGACGAAAGTGAATCTCAAAATTAAATCGGGCAAAGAACAGAGACCACCGGGCCTGGCGAGGATTCAGCCGTTGGGCAGACTGGAGGTAGGAGAGGTTCTTGTGGTCGGTGTAAATAATAACTGGAAATCTTGATCCCTCCAGCAGATGCCTCCATTCCTCAAGTGCTAATTTAATGGCTAGAAGCTCTCGATCCCCGATGGAGTAGTTCCTCTCCGCCGGAGAGAAGGTCCTAGAAAAAAAACCACAAGTGACAGCATGCCCGGAAGAATTTTTTTGTAGAAGAACAGCTCCAGCTCCCACTGAGGAGGCATCAACCTCCAATAGGAAGGGTTTGGAAGGGTCAGGTCTGGAGAGCACGGGAGCCGAAGAAAAGGCAGACTTGAGTCGTTTAAAGGCGTCTTCCGCTTGAGGAGGCCAAGACTTGGGATCGGCATTTTTTTTGGTTAAAGCCACGATAGGAGCCACAACGGTGGAAAAATGTGGAATAAATTGCCTGTAATAATTGGCGAACCCCAAAAAGCGTTGGATAGCACGGAGTCCGGAGGGGCGTGGCCAATCTAAGACGGCAGAGAGTTTGTCTGGATCCATTTGTAGTCCCTGGCCAGAGACCAAATATCCTAGAAAAGGAAGAGATTGGCATTCAAACAGACATTTCTCAATTTTGGCATAGAGTTGATTGTCACGAAGTCTCTGAAGAACCATACGGACATGCTGGCGGTGTTCTTCTAGATTGGCAGAAAAAATTAGGATATCGTCCAGATATACAACAACACAGGAGTATAACAGATCACGAAAAATTTCATTAACAAAGTCTTGGAAGACAGCAGGGGCGTTGCACAGGCCAAAGGGCATGACCAGATACTCAAAGTGTCCATCTCTGGTGTTAAATGCCGTTTTCCACTCATCCCCCTCTCTGATGCGGATGAGGTTATAGGCGCCTCTTAAGTCCAATTTAGTAAAGATGTGGGCACCTTGGAGGCGATCAAAGAGTTCAGAGATGAGGGGTAGGGGGTAGCGGTTCTTAACCGTGATTTTATTAAGACCGCGGTAGTCAATGCAAGGACGTAGGGAGCCATCTTTTTTGGACACAAAGAAAATCCGGCTCCGGCAGGAGAGGAGGATTTACGGATAAAGCCCTTCTTTAAATTTTCCTGGACGTATTCAGACATGGCAAGAGTCTCTGGGGCAGAGAGAGGATAAATTCTGCCCCGGGGTGGAGTAGTGCCCGGGAGGAGGTCGATAGGACAATCATAAGGCCTGTGAGGAGGTAGAGTCTCAGCTTGTTTTTTGCAGAAAACATCCGCGAAGTCCTTATAGGCCTTAGGGAGACCGGTTACTGGAGGAACCACAGAGTCACGGCAAGGGTTACTGGGAACCGGTTTTAGACAGTCCTTGGAACAAGAGGGCCCCCAACTCTTGATCTCCCCAGTGGACCAATCCAGGGTTGGGGAATGAAGTTGAAGCCAGGGAAGTCCAAGGAGAATTTCCGAGGTGCAATTGGGGAGGACCAAAAGTTCAATCCTCTCGTGATGAGATCCGATGCTCATTAGAAGGGGCTCCGTGTGGAAACGTATGGTACAGTCCAATCTTTCATTGTTTACACAATTGATGTAAAGGGGTCTGGCGAGACTGGTCACTGGGATGTTGAACCTGTTGACGAGGGAGGCCAAAATAAAATTTCCTGCAGATCCAGAGTCCAAGAAGGCCACAGTAGAGAAGGAGAAGGCAGAGGCAGACATCCGCACAGGCACAGTAAGACGTGGAGAAGCAGAGTAGACATCAAGGACTGTCTCACCTTTGTGCGGAGTCAGCGTACGTCTTTCCAGGCGGGGAGGACGGATAGGACAATCCCTCAGGAAGTGTTCGGTACTAGCACAGTACAGGCAGAGGTTCTCCATGCGGCGTCGTGTCCTCTCTTGAGGTGTCAGGCGAGACCGGTCGACCTGCATAGCCTCCACGGCGGGAGGCACAGGAACAGATTGCAGGGGACCAGAGGAGAGAGGAGCCGAGGAGAAGAAACGCCTCGTGCGAACAGAGTCCATATCTTGGCGGAGCTCCTGACGCCTTTCGGAAAAACGCATGTCAATGCGAGTGGCTAGGTGAATAAGTTCATGTAGATTAGCAGGAATTTCTCGTGCGGCCAGAACATCTTTAATGTTGCTGGATAAGCCTTTTTTAAAGGTCGCGCAGAGGGCCTCATTATTCCAGGATAATTCTGAAGCAAGAGTACGGAATTGTACGGCATACTCGCCAACGGAAGAATTACCCTGGACCAGGTTCAACAGGGCAGTCTCAGCAGAAGAGGCTCGGGCAGGTTCCTCAAAGACACTTCGGATTTCCGAGAAGAAGGAGTGTACAGAGGCAGTGACGGGGTCATTGCGGTCCCAGAGCGGTGTGGCCCAAGACAGGGCTTTTCCAGACAGAAGGCTGACTACGAAAGCCACCTTAGACCTTTCAGTGGGAAACAGGTCCGACATCATCTCCAGATGCAGGGAACATTGGGAAAGAAAGCCACGGCAAAACTTAGAGTCCCCATCAAATTTATCCGGCAAGGATAGGCGTAGACCAGGAGCGGCCACTCGCTGCGGAGGGGGTGCAGGAGCTGGCGGAGGAGATGACTGCTGAAGCTGTGGTAGTAACTGCTGTAGCATAACGGTCAGTTGAGACAGCTGTTGGCCTTGTTGCGCTATCTGTTGTGACTGCTGGGCGACCACCGTGGTGAGGTCAGCGACAACTGGCAGAGGAACTTCAGCGGGATCCATGGCCGGATCTACTGTCACGATGCCGGCTGGCAGGTAGTGGATCCTCTGTGCCAGAGAGGGATTGGCGTGGACCGTGCTAGTGGATCGGTTCTAAGTCACTACTGGTTTTCACCAGAGCCCGCCGCAAAGCGGGATGGTCTTGCTGCGGCGGTAGTGACCAGGTCGTATCCTCTAGCAACGGCTCACCTCTCTGGCTGCTGAAGATAGGCGCGGTACAAGGGAGTAGACAGAAGCAAGGTCGGACGTAGCAGAAGGTCGGGGCAGGCAGCAAGGATCGTAGTCAGGGGCAACGGCAGGAGGTCTGGAACACAGGCTAGGAACACACAAGGAAACGCTTTCACTGGCACAATGGCAACAAGATCCGGCAAGGAAGTGCAGGGGAAGTGAGGTGATATAGGGAAGTGCACAGGTGAAGACACTAATTGGAATCACTGCGCCAATCAGCGGCGCAGTGGCCCTTTAAATCGCAAAGACCCGGCGCGCGCGCGCCCTAGGGAGCGGGGCCGCGCGCGCCGGGACAGGACCGAGGGAGAGCGAGTCAGGTACGGGAGCCGGGGTGCGCATCGCGAGCGGGCGCTACCCGCATCGCGAATCGCATCCCGGCTGGAAGCGGAATCGCAGCGCCCCGGGTCAGTGGATCTGACCGGAGCGCTGCAGCGGGGAGAGTGTAGCGAGCGCTCCGGGGAGGAGCGGGGACCCGGAGCGCTCGGCGTAACAGTAATAAAGGACCCTCACCCAATATACCGTTAGTTACTACCGAGTCAGAGCAGAGGGGGGTGGCAGTGAAGAAGAGGATGGAGGGGAAAGTCCCAGGGTGCTGGACACTATATTGAAAGAAGTGCAACAGTGCAATACATCACTGGGTAATCTGTTGACCCAAGTGGGATCTTTATCTTCAGAAATTATGATAATTCGGGATGAGGTCAGCAAAATAAGAGAACATACCTCACAAATTGAATTAAAATTCCCCCTGATAGAGAATGAGGTGACGTCCCTGCGGATTGAACCTGATACCTCAAGAAGAGAGATTAATAAATTACAGGAAAAAACAACAGATTTGGAAGATCGCTTAAGAGGGAACAACGTCAGATTAGTAGGATTGCCAGAAATCACAGAGGGAGAAGATATTAAATCCTTTTGCCTGAAATGGATTCAAGAGACATTTGACCCTGCACAGTTTTCTGCAATGCTTGCTCTAGAAAGAGTCCACAGGGTACCTATAAAAAAGCCTCCCCCTGGGTGGTCCATCTAGAATAATTTTAATGACCTTTTTATGTTCATCTGATCGGGACTTGTTATTAAAACTTGCAAGGGAGAAAGGGCCTTTAGCCTATAAGTCCGGGATTGAATGGATAAGGAGGCACTATAATGTAGTGGATGGTGGGGATGGGGGGGGGAGGAGCAAATGGCGTAGGTAGACAGTTAAAATAATCTTGTGGACTGTGAGGGGGATAGGGGATGGATGTAAAAGGCTAGCTGTTTTTGATCGAGTACAAAAATTTCTGCTGGCAGTGGTTTGCTTGGTAGAATCCCACATTGCTAAAGATTCTTGTGGAAGATTAAATAGGAGATGGGCAAATATTATTCTTCATTCACACTTCTACACTTTCTCATGAGGAGTTTCTATACTTATCCATAGGAGCATTAATTTAGTAATTTGGGGAAACTGATTGATGATCGGGGACAATATAAATTTTTCTCCAGGCAAAAATAACTGTGAACTAATTCTGGCCTTTTTTTTACATCCCTCCCCCATTCTCTAGTGCTCCATTATTGGAGTTGATTAATTTTGTGGCAGGGAGGAGAGAATTACCAATATTCATTTGTGGGGGATTTTAAATGTAATTGATCCCAAAAGAGACAGGAAATGGGCCAATATGGAGGTTTGTATGACTCAACAGACCCCTCTGGCAAAGTTGATCAAGGAACTAGTTTATTTTTATTTTTTGGTAGAAGTAGGAATATATCCATTTAACATCACTGGTTGAATGTCCTCAATAGGAAAAGCTTGATAGTCTCCTAAATCCATGAATATTGGGAATTTAATAGGGGCTAAGCCCCGATACAAATGGTATGGGACTCATTAAAGGTCTTCCTAAGAGGCATACTATTTAAAGAGATAATATGTAAAAGGAAATAATTTAGTAAGGCAGAGAATACTTTAGCTATAGAGGTTAAAAAGTTGGGAGCGAGGTTTGCAAAATATACCTCGCAATAAAAAAGTTTGGATGGATGAAGGAAAGGCAGGGACAATTAGCTACAATTATAAATGAAAAAGTCCAACAGAAATCATCCTTTGCTAGCCAGAAACAATCATCAAGAAGGTGGTAAACCTGGGAGGTTGCTGGCAAATATTTTAAAATCACAAAAAGCAAATAACCAGATTAATAATTTAAGGAGGCCAGATGGTAAGATGACTTTGCAACAGGAGGAAATAATGGAGATTATTCTCATTTACTTCTCACATTTATCAATCAATTTATTAATGATTTGTCTACCATATCCCTCCCTAGTTTAACAAAAACCCAGAAACTTAAGCAAGTATTACACTCTTATTCTACATCATCCGCACCAGGCCCAGATGGGATTCTCTGGGAGATATACAAATATGGGAGGATGTGCTGATTCCAATCCTTTTTGTTGTCTTTAATGAATCCTTTGTGACTCCAGCACTTCCTCCCTCAATAGTGGAGGCCAATATTTTCCTAATACCAAAAAAGGAAGGTGAGGTACTTGAGCCTTCAATGTTATGACCAATCTCACTTCTGAATGTAGACTTGAAATTGCTTGCCAAGGTAATAAAGATGCGTCTCTCTAAAGTTATTCCTGGTCTGATACACCCAGACCAGTCAGGATTTGTAAAGGGGAGGTTCATTCATGATAACTTGACACGTGCTCTGGCGAGTATCCAGATGGGAGGCCATCAACTCCGTTCCACTTTGTCATTGGACGCCATTAAGGCGTTTAACAGAGTGGAATGGAGGTTTCTCTGGCAGACACTGGCCAAGTTTGGTTTGGAGGAAAAGATTATTCAGTGGATTAAACTATTGTATAATAATCCTAGGACAAGGGTGCCCTCTCTCTCCCCTCTTACTTATAATGTTTATTGAGCCGTTGGCAGCAGCTATAAGAGCCTATCCCCTGATTAAAGAGTTTGGGATTAAGGCGGAGAATAATAAAATCTCCCTATATGCAGATGATCTTTTAATGTTCTTGGATAACCCTGAGGTGATGTTTCCAATAGTAATGACTCAGGTTAAAAATTTTGACAGGGTTTCAGGGGCAGAGGTGAATTGGGAAAAGTCTGCTTTTCTACTGGTGGAGAAAAATATTGTACTCTCATTACGAGGGGTCTCCATTGTTGGAAGAGGAGAAACATTAAAATACCTGGGCCTAGAGATAGGTAATGAGTAAAATACATTTAAAGGAGATCTGTAGTGCTTTGAACTTTATCCCCTATTCAAAGGATAGGGGATATGTTTTAGATCGCGGTGGGTCAGAGCACTGGGGCCCCCCGTGACCTCCTGTACGTGGCCGCGGCAATGTACAGGAAAGGGGGCGTTCTATCCCTGCATGCTGCGGCAGCCGGCACGCCCCCTCCATGTATCTCTATGGGATTCATGGAGGGGTGTGCCGGCTGCCGTGTCATGTGGGGACGGAACGCCCCCTTTCCTGTATATTGCCGCGGCCCCCGTACAGGAGATTGCAGGGGGCCCCAGCGCTTGGACCCTCCCGCGATCTAAAACTTATCCCTTATCCTTTGGATAGGGGATAAAGTTCAGAGAACTACAGATCTCCTTTAAAGATTTTAATTTAAAACCCTTGGGGGAACCTCCCGTTTGGGGGAACCTCCCGTTAGCACAAGCTGATAGAACAGCATTAATAAAGATGGTAGTTCTACCACACGTATTACGTTTTATTTGAGCATCTCCATTATGGATACCCCTATGGTGGTTTAAAGGACTGGAGGCAATAATAAATAGGTTACTATGGGGTAGAAGCCGTGTTAGAATAAAATATGCGGATCTCACTCTTCCAAAAGGGAAGGGTGGATGGCGGTTGCCCAATTTAGGTTTTATTTCCTTGCTGCAAATGCCCAAGAGATCAAAGAATGTAGAAAGAATCTTAGCTTCACAAAATGAAGCACTAGCTCAATTTTCACAGAGTGAATTATATTTTAACCCCTTAAGGATGAGCACCATAAATATACGGTGCTGCTAAGAAGTGCTTAGTGCACAGCTTTCCTGGATCACCGCGTCTCCGGACATGGTGATCGGAACGGGATGACTGTGATTTGCCGATATTCCAGATCAACCGGGTCTCTGGTGACCTGGTGACCAGGAAAAAAAGCGTGAATGGGGCTGTCCGAGACAGCCCCATTCATCCTTACCCAGCAGGAGTGAGGTGGCATGGGTGCCGCCTCGCGATCACGTCATTGATCGGTCGGAACGACCGTCCAATCACAACCCTGCTGGCCCTTGATTGCGATGGCGATCATGGCAGCGATTGGGGCCGGCGGAGGTCTCCTACCTTGCCCAGGTCCGGCGGGGGGCCTTTCGTGTGCGGTGGTGGCAACAGGAGCAGAAGGATCGGTCCCGGCGGCAGGAGGTGAGGCCTGTTCACCTCCTACTGTTGCTTAGCAACAACTTGCAACAAGCAAAGCCAAAGGGCATGCTGAGAGTTGTAATTTTGCAACAGCCGGAGTTCAAACTACAACTCCCAGCATGCCCTTTCGTAGTCTGTGCATGCTGGGGGTTGTAGTTATGCAACAGCTGAAGGCACATTCACACGGGTGGGTTTACAGCAAGTTTTCTGCTGCAAGTTTGAGATGTGGCAAATTTTCCACGGCAGCTCAAACTCACTGTGAACCCAACTGTATAAATGTATCCTAAAGACAGTACACTACACTACACCTACACAAAATAAGAAGTGAAGCACTGTTCCCAAAACAGAGACTACAGCTGTTGAAAAACAACAACTCCCAGTATTGCTGGACAGCCACTGACTGTCCAGGCATGCTGGGAATTTTGCAACAGCTGGAGACACCCTGTTTGGGAAACACTGTCGTGGGGTATTTTTGTGGCGGATTCAAATCCCCAATTTAGGCCTCAAATGCGCATGGTGCTCTCTTGCTTTGGAGCACTATCTTATTTCAAGGAAACAGTTTAGGGCCACATATGGGTTATCTCTGTACTCGGGAGAAATTGCATTACACATTTTGAGGGGCTTTTTCTCCTTTTACCCCTTATGAAAAGGTAAAGTTGGGGTCTACACCAGCATGTTAGTGTAAAAAAAAAAAAATTTTACACTAACATGCTGGTGTTGCCCCATACTTTTAATTTTCACAAGCGGTAAAAGGAAAAAAAAGACCCCCAAAATTTGTAACACAATTTATCCTGAATACGGAAATACCCCATATGTAGGCGTAAAATGCTCTGCGGGTGCACAACACGGCTCAGGAGTGAGAGCGCACTGTGTACATTTGAGGTCTAAATTGGTGATTTGCACAGGGGTGGCTGATTTTACAGCGGTTCTGACATAAACGCAAAACAATAAATACCCAGATGTGACCCTATTTTGTAAACTACACCCCTCACGGAATGTAACAAGGGGTATAGTGAGCCTTAACATTCCACAGGTGTTTCACAAATTTTCGGTAAAGTTTGATGTGAAAATGAAAAAAAAATATTTTTTTTCACTAAAATGCTGGTGTTACCCGACATTTTACATTTTCACAATGGAGAATAGGGGGAAAAAAAGCCCCCCAAAATTTGTAGCCCCATTTCTTCTGAGTATGTGGATGTAAAGTGCTCTGCGGGCGAACTACAATACTCAGAAGAGAAGGAGCGCCATTGGGATTTTGGAGAGAGAATGTGTCCGAAATTGCAGGCCATGTGTGTTTACAAAGCCCCCATAGTGCCAGAACAATGAACCCCCCACATGTGACCCCATTTTGGAAACTACACCCCTCACGTAATGTAATTAGGGGTACAGTGAGCATTTACACCCCACAGGTGTCTGACAGATTTTTGGAATAGTGGTCCATGAAAATGAAAAATTACATTTTTCATTTGCACAGCCCACTGTTCCAAAGATCTGTCAAATGCCAGTGGGGTGTTAATGTTTACTGCACCCCTTATTAAATTCTGTGAGGGGTGTAGTTTCCAAAATGGGGTCACATGTGGGGGGGGGTCCACTGTTCTGGCACCACGGGGGCTTTGTAAACACACATGGCCCCGGACTTCCATTCCAACCAAATTCTCTCACCAAACGCTCAATGACGCTCCTTCTCTTCTGAGCATTGTAGTTCGCCCACAGATCACTTTACATCCACATATGGGGTATTTCCATACTCAGAAGAAATAGGGTTACACATTTTGGGAGGCTTTTTCTCCAATTACCCCTTGTGAAAATGAAAAATTGGGGGTAACATCAGCATTTTAGTGAAAAAAAATCTAATTTTTCATTTTCCTGTCCAACTTTAGTGGAAATTTGTCAAACACTTGTGGGGTGTCAAGGCTCATTGTACCACTTGTGACGTTCCTTGAGGGGTGTAGCTTCCAAAATAGTATGCCATGTGTTTTTTTTTTTTTGCTGTTCTGGCACCATAGGGACTTCCTAAATGCCACATGCCCCCCAAAAACAATTTCAGCAAAATTTGCTTTCCAAAAGCCAAATGTGACTTCTTCTCTTCTGAGCATTGTAGTGCACCAGCAGTGCACTTGACGTCCACACATGGGGTATTTCCATACTCAGAAGAGATGGGGTTGCACATTTTGGGTGGCATTTTCTCCTATAACCCCTTGCAAAAATGTAAAATTTGGCGAAAAACCAGCATTTTAGTGAAAAAAAAATTCATTTACACATCCGACTATAATGAAAAGTCATCAAACACCTGTGAGGTGTTAAGGCTCACTGGACCCCTTGTTATGTTCCTTGAAGGGTGTAGTTTCCAAAATAGTATGCCATGTTGTATTTTTTTTTTTTGCTGTTCTGCCACCATAGAGGCTTCCTAAATGTGGCATGCTCCCCAAAAAACAATTCAGAAAAACTCACTCTCCAAAATCCCATTGTCTCTCCTTCCATTCTGAGCCTTGTAGTGCACCCACAGAGCACTTGACATCAACCTATGAGGTATTTCCTTACTCGAGAGAAATTTGGTTACAAATGTAGGGGGCTTTTTCTCCTTTAACCCCTTGTAAAATTTCAAAAACTGGGTCTACAAGAGCATGAGAGTGTAATAAATGAAAATTTGTCATTTTGAATTCTTTGGGGGTGGAGTTTTTATAATGGGGTCATTTATTGGGTATTTCTAATATGAAGACCCCTTAAATCCACTTCAAAGCTGAACTGGTCCGT
The DNA here is from genome assembly GCF_029499605.1 of Hyla sarda. NCBI lineage: Eukaryota > Metazoa > Chordata > Amphibia > Anura > Hylidae > Hyla > Hyla sarda. The sequence goes on along the minus strand of NC_079190.1, from coordinate 149,510,933 downwards.
GAAAAATTCAGATTTTGAAAATTTTGTGAAAAATTGAAAAATTGCTGCTGATCTTTGAAGCCCTCTGATGTCTTCCATAAGTAAAAACATGTCAACTTTATGATGCAAACATAAAGTAGACATATTGTATATGTGAATCAATATATAAGTTATTTGGCATATCCATTTTCCTTAAAAGCAGAGAATCTCAAAGTTATAAAAATGCAAACTTTTCTAAATTTTCATGACATTTTGGGATTTTTCACCAAGAAAGGATGCAAGTAACAACGAAAATTTACCACTATGTTAAAGTAGAATATGTCATGAAAAAACAGTCTCGGAATCAGAATAATCGGTAAAAGCATTCCAGAGTTATTAATGCATAAACTGAAAGTGGTCAGAATTAAGGTGAAAAAGGGCTCAGTCCTTAAGGGGTTAATTTATGGAGAGAAATTAGAAAGATAATTAGAGTAAAAGGGAGTTTTGAATTCACGCCAATATGGGGTAATAGTAGTCTTATGGAATTTAATAGGGATTAGATTGTGTGTTTTAGAGACAAAGGGGAATTAGATATATCAATCAGTTATACACACAAGGAAGACTTCTATCCTTTGACACATTAAAGGGGTACTCCGGCGCTAAGACATGTTATCCCCTATCCAAAGGATAGGGGATAAGATGCCTGATTGTGGGGGTCCCCCCGCTGGGGACCCCCATGATCTTGCACGCAGCACCCCGTTACAGTCAGTCCCCAGAGCATGTTCGCTCCAGGTCTGATTACTGTCGATCACGGGGCTGGAGCATTGTGACGTCTTGGCCCTGCTCCGGTGTGATGCCACGCTCCGTCCCCTCAATGAAAGCCTTTGGGAGGGGGCGTGACAGCTGCCACGTCCCTTCCCATATGCTTGCATTGAGGGGAAGAGTGTGATGTCACATGGGGGCAGGGCTGTGATGTCACAATGCTCCGGCCCCGTGATCGCCAGTAATCAGACCCGGAGCGAACATCCTCCGGGGACTGATTGTAACGGGGTGCTGCGTGCAAGATCACGGGGGTCCCCAGTGGCGGGAGCCCCGCGATCAGGTATCTTATCCCCTTTCCTTTGGATAGGGGATAAGATGTCTTAGCGCTGGAGTACCCCTTTAAGGTTGCAGGTGGATTTAGAGTTAAATAGAGAGTTTTGGTTTGCACAAGGTAAACATGCACTCAGAAGAGCACTCAAAATAGAGATTGCTTCACTATAGAATTGCATAACTCAATATCTTATATCACTAGTGATGAGCAGCAGGGGCCATATTCGAATTTGCGATATTTCGCGGATATATTGACGATTATTCGTCCTATGTTCGTGAAATTATGCATATTCGCTATGTTCATCCACTTTTTTTTTTCCATGTGAAAATTTGCATGGAAAATTTGCATAAAAATTATCATGTAAACAAAACAGAAAAAATATAATTTGCATGGAAAATTCACATAAAAATTAGCATGCAAAAAAATAATGAATGATTATTCGTCATTATGAATATATAGCACTATATTCACACTATATAGCACTATATTCACAAAATCACAAAGTGCCGATATTCGCAATAAAAATTTGCATTACGAATATTTGTGCTCAACACTATATATCACGGAACCCACGGGTTGTTTGAAAGCTTTAAGGTGTATCTATAGATGTTTGGTAGGGGAATTATTAGAAGATAATCAAAAGAGAATTAAAAGGAAATGGGAGAACGTTGTAGGCAATATAGATAAGAATAGTTGGGATACAATCTGTCAAAATGCTGTTGCTTGCGCATCAAACAAAAGATTCCAATTCTTACAGTTACATTTAATTTATAGATCATATTATTCTCCATTATATGTGTTGAAAATCAAATGTAGGAGTAACTCATCCTGTCCAAACTGGGAAGGGAACAATGCCAACTTGGAACATTTAAAATGGGATTGTCCTAAGATAAAGGAATTTTGGAATAACATTTCTGAATATCTAGAACAAAAGTTTGAGATCCCGATCAATTTGTCAATTGGAATGGCAATTTTGAGAGACATTGTAGATTTTGGCCCATTAAATGATGTCCTTGGGAAAATATGTGTGCTGGGTAAACATTTGATACTGTCCAACTGGTTTGCACCTAAAGGCCCCAATATACAGTATAAATGGCCCCAATATAGGGTGGGCCATTTATATGGATACACCTTAATAAAATGGGAATGGTTGGAGATATTAACTTCCTATTAACAAATTTGAAGTTTGCCATTTTGAATCCAACTTTTGTTTTTTCAATAGGAAGAGGGTCATGTGACACATCAAATTTATTGGGAATTTCACAAGAAAAACAATGATGTGCTTGGTTTTAACATAACTTTATTTTTTCATGAGCTATTTACAAGTTTCTGACCACTTATAAAATGTGTTCAATGTGCTGCCATTGTGTTGGATTGTCAATGCAAACCTCTTCTCCCACTCTTCACACACTGATAGCAACACCGCAGGAGAAATGCTAGCACAGGCTTTCAGTATCCGTAGTTTCAGGTGCTGCACATCTCCTATCTTCACAGCATAGACAATTGCCTTCAGATGACCCCAAAGATAAAAGTCTAAGGAGGTCAGATCGGGAGACCTTGGGGGCCATTCAACTGTCCCACGATGACCAATCCACTTTGTAGGAAACTGTTCATCTAGGAATGCTCGGACCTGGCATGTTCCCTGAGTTTTTCCAGCAAGATGGTGCACCACCACATTATGGGTGTCAGGTCCGAGCTCCTGGCGCCCCGCCGGAATATGTGTCCATCTGCTACCTGAATAAAGAAACCTGCATTGAACGAAGTACCGTGAGTGCCCCCGTGATTTCTTTCTTTTGCATTGTTGAGATTGCCGTATCTCTATGCGGGTTATGCACCTGGTGAAGTTCATAATTACAGGAGTTGCTGCCGCATCGCTGCACTAGCCGAGTGTACCCAGAACCACTACTTATAGCGTGTTCACCAGTGCCAGCATCTGTACCTTGTTTTCAATATAGTCTTAAATATACTTAGCTGTTGGGCTACATTATAGATTTGGATTAATCTTTCTCCTGTTTGATATACTACTGGGAATAGTAGATTATATTTGGGAATTGTAGCATATCCATATTGGATTGATAGCTTCCTGTCGACTTGAAATTGACAGGTGGTGGCAGCGATACCTTTAAATTCATTATTTTAGGTTTAGTGTAGACAAATAGCAATTTTATAGATAACCCTACCACCCGCTCGTGTCGGTTTGTGACAAGATCTAAGAATAAAATGCAACTATATGAAAAATCCTGTAGCCTCTGGTAATTAAAATTGAATAAGGTAATTCTTGAGGTGTTTTTTTTTGCCCCGGCTCAGGGCAGGGGATGCGAGGTTAACTATTGTGAATTGTTCTTTGTTTAATCTTTGTACAGGTCTAATTTTGTAATAAGCTATGAAAAAGTGAAATAAAAATTTAAGAAAAAAGGGGCTACATTTACCCAGAGGGGTCTGTTGCACCTATATTTACCTAAAGTGGGCTGCTGCACCTACATTTACCTAAAGGGGACTGCTACACCTATAACTACCTAAAGTGGGCTGCTGCACTACAACTACCTAAAAAGGGCTGCTACAGGGGGCTACAATCTACAAGGGGACCTACCAACAGGGTGTACATCCTACTAATGGGGGGGTACTTTTACCTAAAGGAAGTAACTATCTAAAGGGACAGCAACCTACAGGTGAAACCTACTTGCAGGGGTACCTACCTACTCAAGGCACCTGCATAATGGGGGCAAAGGGACCCGTAAAATGACCTGCATACCTACTGAAGCAACCTAACTACTTCATGGGGGAGAACCTACCTATTCTTCCCCATCACACTTATCTACCCTTTTGTACTGTGAAGGACACTAAGAAGATTATTTGGAAATGTGCAGCTCCTAAAATGTTTGTTTGGCAGGTTCTGTGGAGATGAGTTGGGGCTAAAAGAAGAAATCATCATGATGGTCTGGGCCAGATGGAGAAGAAAAAGGAAAGTGAAGACATCATCTGCGAGTCACCAAATTTAACCCCTTAAGGACACATGACGTACTGGAACGTCATGTGTCCACTCCCGATCTATAACGCGGGGCCACGGCGTGGCCCCGCGTCATAGCGGTTCGGGCCCGGCCTCTAACAACGGCCGGGACCCGTGGCTAATAGCGCGCGGCATTGATCGCTGTGCCGCGCGCTATTAACCCTTTAGACGCGGCGTTCAAAGTTGAACGCCGCGTCTAAAGTGAAACCGAAAGCATGCCGGCTAGCTCAGTGGGCTGTTCGGGATAGCCGCGGTGAAATCGCGGCATCCCGAACAGCTGACAGGACAGCGGGAGGGCCCCTACCTGCCTCCTCGCTGTCCGATCGCCGAATGACAGCTCAGTGCCTGAGATCCAGGCATGAGCAGTCATGCGGCAGAATCATCGATCACTGGTTTCTTATGAGAAACCAGTGATCAATGTAAAAGATCAGTGTGTGCAGTGTGATAGGTCCCTATGGGACCTATAACACTGCAAAAAAAAAGTGCAAAAAAAAAGTGAATAAACATCATTTAACCCCTTCCCTATTAAAAGTTTGAATCACCCCCCTTTTCCCATAAAAGAAAAAACACAGTGTAAATAAAAATAAACATAAATGGTATCGCCGCGTGCGGAAATGTCCGAATTATAAAAATATATCGTTAATTAAACCGCACGGTCAATGGCGTGCGCGCAAAAAAATTCCAAAGTCCAAAATAGTGCATTTTTGGTCACTTTTTATATCATGAAAAAATGAATAAAAAGCGATCAATAAGTCCTATCAATGCAAAAATGGTACCGTTAAAAACTTCAGATCACGGCGCAAAAAATGAGCCCTCATACCGCCCCATACACGGAAAAATAAAAAAGTTATAGGGGTCAGAAGATGACAATTTTAAACGTATAAATTTTTCTGCATGAAGTTATGATTTTTTCCAGAAGTGCGACAAATTCAAACCTGTATAAGTAGGGTATCATTTTAATCATATGGACCTACAGAATAAAGGTAAGGTGTCATTTTTACCGAAAAATGTACTACGTAGAAACGGAAGCCCCCAAAAGTTACAAAATGGCGTTTTTTTTTTCAATTTTGTCTCACAATTATTTTTTTTCCCGTTTCACCGTAGATTTTTGGGCACAATGACTGACGTCATTACAAAGTAGAATTGGTGGTGCAAAAAATAAGCCATCATATGGATTTTTAGGTGCAAAATTGAAAGAGTTATGATTTTTTAAAGGCAAGGAGCAAAAAACGAAAATGCAAAAACGGAAAAAACCCCGGTCCTTAAGGGGTTAAAGGGGTATTCCTGGCAAAAACTTTTTTTATGTATATCAACTGGCTCCAGAAAGTTAAACAGATTTGTGAATTACTTCTATTAAAAAATCTTAATCCTTACTTATGAGCTTCTGAAGTTAAGATTGTTCTTTTCGGTCTAAGTGCTCTCTGATGACACCTGTCTCGGTAAACGCCCAGTTGAGAAGAGGTTTGCTATGGGGATTTGCTTCTAAACTGGGCGTTTCCCGAGACAGGTGTCATCAGAGAGGACTTAGACATAAAAAAACAACCTTAACTTCAGAAGCTCATAAGTAATGAAAGGATTAAGATTTTTTAAATAGAAGTAATTTGCAAATCTGTTTAACTTTCTGGAGCCAGTTGATATATATAAAAAAGTTTTTGCCTGGAATACCCCTTTAACTGTAATCACTTATATGGTCTGCAGAGCAGTATAAAGCTGATATCTACAACTATATGGTCACTGTAGGGGGATATTTCCTCCTTGTATACTGTTATGATTGGTAATATTAGTCTCAGTAAACAGGATTTGGTGAGTAACAGTATGATAACAATATGTATGGTGATAACATTTCCACCTTGTATACTGGTATTATTATCAATATTAGTCTCAGTATACAGGATTTGGTCAGTAAAAGCATAATGATGATATGTATAGTGATAATATTCCTCCTTGTATACTGGTCGTTTTGGTAAAATTGGTCTCAGTATACAGGATTTGGTCAGTAACAGTATGGTGGTAATATTCCTCCTTTTATACTGGTATTATTGGTAATATCAGTCTCAGTATACAGGATTTGGTCAGTAACAGTATGGTGGTAATATGTTTGGTGATAATATGCCTCCTTGTATACTGATATTATTGGTAATATCGGTCTCAGTATACAGGATTTGGTCAATAACAGTATGATGGTAATAATATTCCTCCATATATACCAGTGTAATTTGGTAAATATAAGATTTATATAGAGGCTCAAGTGTTCATCATGGGGAATTGTTATATATATATATATATATATATATATATATATATATATATATATATATATATATTCCTATTGTGTACCATATTATGCCTAACCATGATTGACATTTGTGGGTCTGCCTTTACATAGCCACATCCATGATTGAAATGGACTGCTTAGTCTAAAATGTCCGGCCCAACCTTTGGTTCCAGTCCAGCCCAGGTGTGAACCCAGAATAAGCTGCAGTTTTAGTGACATAACTGCATGGCCTTAACAATCAGTGTTAATGGCGATGTATCTTTGCTAGTAAAACATGTATACCTTCAGAATCATGCAACATTTAGCAATCTGGTTAAAAGCCATACCTGCAACATGTATGCGTGATTTCAAATGTATACATGTATGGCCACTCCATGTGACCTGCCCTTATAACAGTTGGCTGATGACATGTTAGGTCCACCCACAAATTTAGAAGACCTTGTTGGGAAGAGTTTCAATATAATTAGCGCCTATTAAAGAAATCAGTGTAACATACTCTGTACAGCATTTTACAATATCTTACATTTCTTGACACTGAAGGGCAAGCTGAAGAGAAAGCTTAGTTTGGAAAAAGAAAAAGCAAGAGTACTATAAAAGTCTAAAAAAAAGAAAAAAAAAGGTGAATGTTGAGATCTTGGATTATTTGTAAAGAATTAGTGGGTGTAGTGCCAATTATGAGCACACAAACAGCTTTAGAATTATTATTATTATTGTCATCAACAATACTAAAACTATTAATTTTCAACTATTTGAATAAATTAAATTGCATCTAAACTTCACTGTAAGCTAAATGTTTCATACGGTTAATGATTCAGTAGTAACATAAATGCAGCTGTAAGCACAACCAATGGCAACATGACTGCCAACACACAACCAAGGTGTCAGATTTATAGCTCTTCACCCAAACAGTCTGCACTAAAACTTCAAAGGACCTGTATTTTAGGAATACTTTATATCCTTACCAGAACTGAATCAATCTTTGGACATATAAACTTTACTACATATTAATAAACATATACATTAATGTTTTAATTATTTTTTGTTTTGTTTTGTTTTTAACCAAAAAAAAACCTTTTTATCTTTTGTAAAAGTATAAATTTGATATTATTATAGCAGCCTCTCAGCTGCTTCTCTTCTGTACCTGCTCTGTGTCCCACTTGCTTCCATCGCTCTGCTGATGGTCCTTTCCATGCCTAGTTTCCAACTCACCATCAGTCCTTGTCTCCTAGTCTTTTTTTGTGCTTGTGCATGCTCTATTTAAGGCTTCTCTAAGAGTAAGAGTACTGTGATTCCATCCAATGCACATACAGTGTCCCACTGGGATCCCTGCTAGGACTATGGCCGGGTGTTGATTGACTAGTGCCTTGTTACATATGTAGTTTTGAAATCTATTATACATTCCACTGTTTTTAAAATGTAATATTTTGTACTGTTTTAGATGTTGTAACTGTATTGTACCAGATATTGCTGTAAGCAGTGTAACACATGCACACACACACACTGCTAGTAACCATTTTAGGGAGATAGGGGGTATTTGCTCAGACTTTTTATTGAAAGAATTTAGAGTTAGTCAATGGTTGTGTTGATGCAGCCTCTCCACTGACAGGTTTACAAATCAACTTCTCTATTTGAGCATTACAGAAAAAGCCAGGAAAGGATAGCGTATGACAGTTTGGAACAATGACAGCACCTGCCAAAAATTCTGATTAGAAATGAGCAAACTTTTGAAAAATTTGATTTGCCGTGTTGTTCGAAAATGTTTTTTTGATCCGAATTTATTTGCGCAAATCTATGTTAAAATGGCTATTTCTGGCCTACATAGAGCCTCAATAGGGTTGTAGAACACTTTGTTGTGTTCTAACATGCATGTGGAGTGTGCTGGGGTAGTGAAATAATACTGTTATTCAGAATGACATGCAGATTACAGGCATCGCTTTTAGAATCACTGCCACTGAGCGGCACAATGATAGAGCCTGGAGGTGGCATCAGTTTGATGAGACCATTTAGTGGCTGAATGACACAGCGTGGAGGTGTTGGCAGCATGAGGAGACCATATAGTGGCTGAATGACACAGCGTGTAGGTGTTGGCAGCATGAGGAGACCATAAAGTGGCTGAATGACACAGCTGGGATGAGGCTGAAACATGAGGAGACCATATAGTGGCTGAATGACACAGTTTGGATGAGGCTGAAGCATGGGGAGACTATATAGTGGCTAAATGACACAGCATGGAGGTGCTGGCAGCATGAGGAGACCATATAGAGGCTGAAACATGAAGAGACCATATAGTGGGTGAATGACACAGTGTGGAGGTGTTGGCAGCATGAGGAGACCATATATTTCCTGAATGACACAGCCTGGAGTTGGCTGAAGCATGAGGAGACCATATAGTGTCTAAATGGCACAGCCAGCAGTTGGCAGCAGCATGAGTTGACACTAGGCCTTCAAAATCCCTAAGAAAAAAAGACGAAGTTTGAAATTTAAACAGAAGATTTTGGGTAGCTAGTGCTACCATAAGAAAAGTTTACATTCCCAGACTCAGGCTCAGCAGCATCAGTAAACCATATATTGAATGAATGACCCATCCTGGAGTTAACTGAAGCGTGACGAGACCCTAGGGCTTCACAATCCCAAAGAAAAAGCAGACGTTTTTCAAAATTTAAACTGAAGATTTTGGGTAACATGAAAATGTTTAGGCCCAGGCCCAGCAGCATCAGTAAACCATATATTGGCTGAATTACACATCTTGGAGTTGGCAGAAGCATGAGGAGACCATTGAAATGTATGATTTTTAAATATAAATTTAAGATTTTTAAATTTAACCTTTAACTCCCGAGTTTTAGTATCCCGAGCCCCGGCGCGTGGGTACAAAGGACCAAATCTAACAAGGAGTCACATGTCACATGGAAGCACAATGACAGAGCCTGGAGGTGGCATCAGTAGGAGGAGACCATATAGTGGTAGAATGGCACAGCCTGGAGTTGGTTGAAGCATGAGGAAACCATTTAGTGTCTGAATGGCACAGCCTGGAGTTGGCGGCAGATGAGGAGCCAATAGGGCCTCACAATCTCTAAGAATAAAAGATGAATTTAGAAATTTCCTATGAAGATGTATGGTACCTAGTGCTACCATAAACATATTTAGGTAACGTTGAAGGCCCAGCAGCATCACTAAACTATGTAGTTGCTGAATGACACAGACAGGAGGAGGCAGCAGCATGAGTACACAAGAGGGGTTTACAACCCCTAAAAGGTGACTGTTTAAATCTCTATTGAAGATGCATGTTAGCTAATGCTACCATCCCAAACTTTAAGGCCCAAGCCCAGCAGCATCAGTAAGCCAAGTAGTTCCTGAAACACACAGTCAGGAGCAGACATCAGCAGTACCGAAAAGGGTTTCATAATCCCTTACATTGAAAGATCAATGTTGAAATCTCAATTAAGCATGTATGTAAGCTAGTGCTAACATCCCAAAATTTAAGGCCCAAGCCCAGCAGCATCAGTAAGCCAAGTAGTTCCTGAAACACAGTCAGGAGCAGACATCAGCAGTACCGAATAGGGTTTCATAACCCTTACATTGAAAGATCAATGTTAAAATCTCAATTAAGCATGTATGTAAGCTAGTGCTAACATCCAAAAATTTGAGGCCCAAGCCCAGCAGCATCAGTAAGCCAAGTAGTTCCTGAAACACACAGTCAGGAGCAGGCATCAGCAGTACAGAAAAGGGTTTCTAACCCTTACATTGAAAGATCAATGTTGAAATCTCAATTAACCCCTTAACAACCAAGGATGTATATCTACGTCCTTGGTCGGCCCCTGCGACATAACTCGGGGTCACGCGGTGACCCCGTGTCACATCGGGTCGGTCCCGGCATGTAACTGAAGCCAAGACCCGGGGCTAATAGCGTGCGACAGCGATCGGGGTGCCACGCGCTATTAACCTTTTATACGCGGCTTTAAAAGTTAAACATCGCGTCTAAAACAAAAGTAAAAGCTTCCCAGCTGCTCAGTGGGGCTAATTGGGACCACCGTAGTGAAAATGCGGTGTCCCGATCAGCTAGGACGCGAGGGGAGGGACACTCACCTTCCTATGGCGCGTCCGATCGGCAATTGATTGCTCCAAGCCGAGATGCAGGCTTGAGCAATCGACCACCGATAACACTGATCAATGCAAAGCTATGGCTTTGTAGTGATCAGTGTAAAAGATTAGTGTGTGCAGTGTTATAGCAACACTGCAAAAAAAAAAGTGTCAAAAAAATATGTTAATAAATGTGATATAACCCTTTCACTAGTAAAAGTCCAAATCACCCCCCTTTTCCCAAAGTTTAAATAAAAATAAATATAAACATATGTGGTATTGACACTGGCGTAAATGTCCGAACTATAAAAATATATAATTAATTAAACCGCACGGTCAATGGTGTACACGCTAAAAAAAATCCAAAGTCCAAAATAACTTATTTTTGGTCACTTTTTTATCATGAAAAAATGAATAAAAAGCGATCAAAAGGTCTGATCAATACAAAAATGATACCGATAAAAACTTCAGATTACGGCACAAAAAATTAGCCATCATACGTGGTAAAATAAAAAGGTTATAGGGGGTCAGAAGATGACAATTTTAAACGTATACATTTTCCTGCATGTAATTTTTATATTTTCCAGAAGTACGAAAAAATCAAATCTATATAAGTAGCGTTTCAATTTAATCATATGGACCTACAGAATAAAGATAAGGTGTCATTTTTACTGAAAAAATTTATTGCGTAGAAACGGAAGCCCTCCAAAGTTTCTGCACCTCACTGATGTCCTCCTCAGATTCCTCAACAGTGTCTGCTTCAGGACCCTGGACCCTGGCAACACCGCCTCCCACGTCACTCTCCGCACCACTACTTGGCCGCCTAGCGGAGCAAGTGGCACATGTCTCCTCCCCTTCTTGGCTGGGCAGTAGCTGCTGACTGTCCTCTATTAGATCGTCCTCAGTGAATAGTGGAGCTGAACGAACAGCATAAGATGCTTCTGTAGGAGAGAGAACAGGACAGAGGAAATGGGAGGACAGGGACTGCTCCCGGGCCATGGCAACTAAGGGTTGTGTCTGAGGAACCCACCGACTGTTGACTGGGGGTGTCAGATGACCCTTGTGATGAAGTGGATGACCGTGTTAACCAATCTACGACAGCAGATGGGTTTCTGGTCGAGACACGACCGCTAGCTGATAACAGGAACTGAGGCCTCTCGCTGCGACTCCTGCTGCTACTCGCCCCTAGTCTGCTGTGACCTCTTCCTGAAGAATTTAGGCCTCTGCCACTCCTCTGTGCACATCTTGGAAATTCTCTGCCTGAAATAGTGCGTATATGAGTGGAGTACAATACGCTTCACTACGCTTAAAACAGTATTTGTCTAGAACAGCAGCAGGTGTGCACTTTTGGCTGGCCTTTCACAGTATCTAGGCCCTTGACAGATTAACAGAAATAAAATAGTACATTACTTAGATGTAGGTATGTGGTATGCACTGATGAGGGCAGAAAAATGTTCTAAAGTACACTTAAAAAAGTACAACAGCCGATGAGTGCTTTTGCCTGGACTTTCACAGTATGTAGGCCCTTGACAGATAAACAGGTAAAAAATAGTACAGTACTTAGATGTACATAGGCACCTATGAGGGCAGAAAATTGCGCTACAATGCGCCAAAAAACTCTGTATTTTTATTTTAAAAAACAGCCAGTGATTACTTTTGGCTGTCCTTTTACAGTATGTAGGTCCTTGAGAGATTAACAGGTACAAAATAGTACACTACTTAGATATATGTATGCTGTATGCACTGATGAGGGCAGAAAAATGCGCTATAGTACCCTTTAAAAATATATATATTTTTGTAAAACACCAGCAGTACACAACAGTGCTACAGCCAAAAAAAAGCTGTGTACTAAATACAAAATTGCACTCTTTGAAAGACTATTAGGAATGGACTGCTGAGTATTATACCATCCACAGACTAGTATAACCAGTAGATGATTTTTTGTGGAACAAATACACTGAATGGTGCTGAAAAATTATTCCTGCCTCCTGTGCTAAGGTTTATGTAGTTGAGGCAGCTTGTTGAAATGTATGAGGCAACACACAGCTATCTGCCCCTCTCTGTAATAGTATGCCAAAGAAAGTGACTGGGAGGTTAATGCTTGCAGCTGCAGTAAAAATTATTTCCTGTGAAAAAAACAATGCTCTCCGTCCACGAGAACGCTGATGTGACTAGGAGGATGTTAAACGCTGCTGGAATGCACTTTTCTCTGTTGTAACACACACACACAGGCTCTGCACCCTATGATCCTTCTGCAGTGTATTGTAATGAAGTGAGGAGCCGGAATGATGGTTGCCGACTATATAGGGCTGTGACATCACAGGTGTGACTGGCTGCTGATAGACTGCATCCTGCATGTGATTCAGAGTCATACTGCCTACTTGCCTTCCCGCCTTCCCAATGTCCCTTGCCCAATGTACTGACATGTGGATACGTAATTTTAGATGCCCTGGAGCCTGGAACGCTGTAAAATGGAGTTTAATGAAGGGATTTGCGCAATTTAATCACTGTGATATTCCCATTCATTGCAAATTGAATATTTCCTGAAATATATAACGAATTCGGGTTCATCAGCTTCGATTCGCTCATCTCTAATTCTGATCCAGCTTAGGGTTGACATTTTTTCCTGCTAAGACTTTACATTCAAAGCATTCTCCAAAATAGTCATGTTGTGAAAGTGGATAAAGAGTAGTATGAAGCATTCAGATTTGCACCTCATTGATGTGAAGAACATCCCTGCTGGACACAACCATGATTAAAGGGTTACTCCGGTGGAAAACTTTTTTTTTTTAAATCAACTGGTGCCAGAAAGTTTAACAGATTAATAAATTACTTCTATCAAAAATCTTAATTCTTCCATTACTTATTAGCTTCTGAATACTACAGAGGAAATTCTTTTCTTTTTGGAACACAGTGCTCTCTGCTGACATCAGGAGCACAGTGCTCTCTGCTGACATATCTGTCCATTTTAAGAACTGTCCAGAGTAGGAGAAAATCCCCATATCAAACACATGCTATTCTGGACAGTTCCTAAAATGGACAGAGATGTCATAAGTATTGGAAGGATTAAGATTTTTTTAATAGAAGTAATTTACAAATCTTTTTAACTTTCTGGCAACAGTTGATTAAACAAAAAAAAAAAAGTTTTCCACCCGAGTACCCCTTTAAGTTATTGCCTGCTCCAGGGAGAAAAACAAAAAATACTAGTGCTTTCAAATGCTACAGTAAAGAGGACTAGCTCAAGGTACCCTATAAATATTAACATTGTTAGTTACATTGGAGCAGCCAAATACTTGCCTACTTGAAAATTTAAATATTTATGGACAAATGTGTTGCTTTAGTAAGTCAAATAAATAGTAGGTTGTTTAAACTCACTTAATTGTTTAGCCTCATTATTGCACATACCCACCAAGGGCACCAAACAACACTACTGGCCAGCACTTTACCCTGGGGGAGCACCATTACTGCTAAAGATGAGCATGCCAAACTTTTGAAAAGCGGTCGGTTTGCTGAAAACTTTTTGCCATAAACTGCAATGAAATGGTTAAGTTGCGCTGATATGCAAAACAATATAAGCCATTTAACATAGATTGCAGTGTCACTCCTGAGAACCGCTGCAATCCTTAAAGGGGCACTCCACTGGAAAACATTTTTTTTTTAATCAACTGGTGCCAGAAAGTACATATTTGTGAATTACTTCTATTTAAAAAAATCTTAATCCTTCTAGTACTTATTAGCTGCCATTTGCTCCACAGGAAGTTATTTTCTTTTTTACTTTCCTTTCTGTCTGACCACAGTGTTTTCTGCTGACACCTCTGTCCATTTTAGGAACAGTCCAGAGTAGGAGAAAATCCCCATAGCAAACCTATCCTGCTCTGGACAGTTCCTAAAATGGACAGAGGTGTCAGCAGAAAGCACTGTGGTCAGACAGAAAGGAAATAGCAGCTAATAAGTACTGGAACGATTAAGATTTTTTAATAGAAGTAATTTACAAATATGTTTTAATTTCTGGAACCAGTAAATAAAAAAAAAAAAAAAAAATGTTTTCCAGTAGAGTACCCCTTTAATTACAGGCCAGGGAAGCAGGCAGCATTGTGCTGAGCTCCTCGGCCCAGTTATTTTAGGTCTTTTTATTTTAGAGAGATATTCCCTTATTTCTTTCAACTCACAATTGCCTTCTGTTTTGTATAATTTTCCATGGCTACCTGACCTATTTTTTTGTCCCTGTAACAGTTACCCCGGCCGTGCTTTTAACCCCTTAATGACACAGCAATTTTAGTTTTTTGCATTTAAATTTTTTCCTCCCCGTCTTTTAAAATCCATAACTCAATTTAAATTATTCATAATTTTTTTTATCTATGGGGCTTGTTGTTTGTGGGAGTTATTGTACTTTTTGACATCACTCATTTTACCACAAAATGTATGGTGAAGCAAAAAAAATAAAAAAAATAAAAAAGATTATTTGTGGGGCAAAATTGGCCAAAAAAAATATTGCAAAAAATTATGCAAATTTTAGGGGGTTGTGTTTTTACGTAGTGCACTTTTCGCTAAAAATGATGCATTATCTTTATTCTGTAGGTCCATACAATTCCAATTTATATCAATTTTGTTTTATTTTGCTAGTGAAAAAAAAAATTGTATGAAAATTAGTAGGCTAAAAAGTGTCCCCTTCTGATCACTATAACTTTTTAAATTTTTTGCATATACCGTATAAACTTGAGTATAAGCCAACCCGAATATAAGCCGAGGCCCCTAATTTTACCCCAAAAACTCAGGAAAAGTTATTGACTCGACTATAAGCCTAGGGTGGGAAATACATCATCCCTCCAGACCCCCATCATCATCCCCCCCTTCATCATCACCCCCCCTTCATCACAGCCATTGGCTGTCCAGGCATGCTGGGAGTTGTAGTTTTGAAACCTCTGGAGGTCCGCAGGTTGAAGACCACTGCGGCCTTCGTCATCCTCCAGACCCCCCCCCCTTTTGTTTTCTACTCACCTCCCCTGGGTGGGATTGTTAGGGTGAGCTGGTCCGAGCCATCTATGCTGCAGGGACCGTCCGGTGGGGATGGGTAGTCATTGCGGGCTGTCCATTTTCACCGGGGGGACCTCTTCGCTTCGGCCCTGGCCCCGGAGTAGTGACATTGCCTTGACGACGATGCACATGGGCGTTGCACATGAGCTTCCCTGTGCGTCATCGTCAAGGCAACGTCACTACTCCGGGGCCGGGCTGAAGCGCGGAGAAGAGGCCCCCCCCCGGTGAAAATGGACAGCCCGCAATGACTAACCATCCCCACCGGACGGTCCCTGCAGTGCAGATGGCCCGGACCAGCTCACCCTAATCGTGCTGAAAAACTCGGCTTATACTCGAGTATATACGGTAGACCTAAATGAGGTCTAATTTTTTTTGCACCTTGATCTGTAGTTTTTAAACGGTGCCATTTTTGTTGTTAATTGATTTTTTGATAACTTTTTACGGATTTTTTTTCTGCTATACGAAGTGACAAAAAAATCAGCAATTCTGGACTTTGGTATTTTTTTTTATGTTTACGCAATTTACTGTGCAAATTAATTAACATTATATTTTAATAATTCAGACATTTACGCATGAGGCGATACCACATGTTTATTTTTGTTTTTTTCACATTGTTTTATTTATAAAATGGGAAAAGGGGGGTGATTCAAAATTTTTTTGGGGGGAGGGGTTATACACAATTATAACTTTTTTTTTTGTCCCCCATAGGGGACTATAACTTGGATACTCTGGATTCCTAACACTAACTGAGTGTTATCTGCGGTCTGTTGCTCTCACCTACCAAAGCAGACTAGAGGCACAGACCGAAAATTCGACAGCTTGAAAGAAGGTAAAAGGGGTATTCCAGGATTTTTTTTTATTTGACTATGCTACAGGGGCTGTAAAGTTAGTGTAGTTCATAATATAGTGTCTGTACCTGTGTGTGACGGTTTTCTCACAATTCTTCTGTGATTTTATCAGCATTCAAAATGATGGTTGTTTCGGATTTATCCCAGCTTGCAATGCAGCCGAGACCTGATTCACTCGTCAGCTGATGACAGGGAGCCTGTCTGCTTCATTGGGTGGAGGGATCAATCTGCAACTAATGTAACAGCTGGAGGCACCCTGATTGAAAACCACACTGATTTGAATGGATGCAGCTCATTTATATTTCAATGGGTGGGGTGGCTGATGTGTGGGAGGGAGGAAGATGGCATTGTGGGATTTGTAGTCAAAAAAAGAAAAGTCAAACAGGAAATACTAGTTCACAAACAGCTAGCCACAGTATTATGGTAATCTCACAACATAGCCATTTAGCCCTAAGACAAGCGCAGATCCTTCCTAAGCATGTCCATTACTGTCTGCCAGGTACGTACTAAAATCACTTTATGCTGGATAATCTCTTTAAGGTGATTGGGATCACCCATAGCAATCAGCCGACACCATTTAGTTGCCGGCTTTAGGTCCTGCAATCAGCTTTGATCACGAGATCTAAAAGTTTAATAGCCTTGCAGCTGCAAATCCAATCGGGGGCCGTGCGGTATGGAGCAGGATGATGTCACAATCCTGCTCTGTAACTGCTCCCCCATTCCCAGGATGTACGCATACGTCCTGGGAAGGGAAGGGGTTAAAGGGTTATTCCGGCCATAGACATCTTATCCCCTATCCAAAGGATAGAGGATAAGATGTCTGATTGCAGGGGGGGGGCACCATTGGGACCGCCCCTGATCTCTGTGCAGCACCTGCATTCTATTCGGGGCTGCTGCTCCAGTCTCGGAAACCTCTGTGTTTCCGGGACTGGAGACATTATGTTATGCCACGCCCCCTTGGGGTGTCACATCACGCCCCCTTCATTCATGTCTATGGGAGGGGGCGTGATAGCCGGAATACCCCTTTAACTAAAATGGGGGTCTACCTACTAGTTGCTTAGCTTAAATGGGATTAACTACCTACTACTTGCTTGAATAAAATGGAGGGTACTTACCTAGTTAAAATGGGGGCCTACCTACTGTATGTCTACCTAAAATAGGGGCTACTTAATACCTTCCTAGCTAAAATTGGGGGCTAACTACTACCTGTCTACCTAAAATGGGAGGCTACCTGCTACCTGCCTACTTTATATGGGGGATACCTACTACATGTTTATCTATTTACCTTACCCCACTTACCTTATATGGAGGGCTACCTACTTTGCCAATAGCTTTAAAAGGATATATGTATTTATATCATCACTATTACTTGTGGGCATATGTGTCTTTTCAATCACAGCATTGGCTCTTCCCAGTGATGCACATATATGAAGATTACTACATATATACTATATATGAGAAAATATGACATATTAAGCTATTGGAGCTGAAAGACCTTTTTTCTAGTTTACTTCTGCTCTGGAGTCCAGGGGATTCTTTATGTGCTTTACTTAGGCAGATTTCAGTCGATAGGAAATAGTGCCGTACTTTTCTCTATACAACATGTTTCTTTCTGATCTGTAAAATCTCGGTCTGTGATAAAAAAATATGCCAATATTTTCATATTGATTTATAAGTGTGGGTTCTGGGCACATTATACATACGTTTATACTCAGATTTACAAAAAAACACAATACAGACTTACAATATAGTACAATACTAATGCATGAACATTATATAACGTTATATATCACCTGACTATGAGATACACAGTTTCATACAACATATTGTACATGTGCAGTGTTAGCATGGTGATAATTTAACACTATCGTATGTTTGAATTACATTATGTTGAAATTTGTTTAATTTAAAATTATTTATTGTGCATTGTTTTCTTTAAGGTTACAACCTAATAATGCCAAACCAGAATGTTACAATTTGATTTGTCATCCCAATTTGCCCAAGGAGGCCTTGCTTAATTGGATTCTGTAAATGATGACTCTTCATATCTTAGAAAAGTGAACAATATTGCAGCTTCTATTTCATTTAACACATTCAACACCACATAAGTCTATATCCAAATTGCTACAATAATGTTATTTTAACTGAGTTAGCTTTATTTGTATTAGTATTTTTATTGATACTACTGCTACAACGATGATGACAGCAGCAAGAACTACTACTACTACGACTAATAATAATAATAATAATAATAATAATAATAATAATATTTCTACTGATAAATATGTCACTCCTCATTGTAAGAGTGCTAGTTGGATGTGTGTACTTTCTATGCTTCTTTAGCACATGAAGTACTTGATTGTCAGCCATCTTCCCTAGCTATGCCCCTACAGAACTCAATAAAATCTGCACCACTGCATCAAGGACAGGCTGTTTAGATGCTGCTGTCAACTTTGACAGCAGCATTAAAATGGTTACTAGCCGGCAGTGATTGCTCCATGCTGAAAGCTGCTGGGTGTCACCGCGTATGTAGTAGGCTTGAGACCAGAGCCCTCTTCATACACCCTTTAGGTCCCAATGATATATACATACACCATGGAACTTTACGTGGTAAAATGTAGATTCTATCATACTTATAAAATAGGTCTGATCAGTCAAGTCCAATATCCGATGTTCTTGATAAAATTTTCCTGCTTTACAGAATTTTAAAAAATGGTAAAATCCATCATGGTGCAAGTCATACCATACAAAACATCTGACAAATTTCAGGTCCTGCTTAAACCTTAAATGGGTTTTCCAGTAACAGAAACAACTATGACAGAAGCAACCTGCTGAATCTGTGATGTGATGTCACAGCTTACAAAGAGATCCTTTACTTAAAGAGTACCTCTCGTTTACTTGATGCATTTTATAATCCTCCCAGTTAACTGCCCCCATCATGATAAACCACCCCCTGCATACATTTTTTCGTTTTCTACCTTGATATTGCTCTGTATTTTCTCCTCAGGTTCAGGTTCACAGACTGGGAAGGGTCGTTACTCAGCAGGCGTGACATCTTCTGAAGCCATACAGGGGAGAACTTCCTCTCTTACTCTGCAACCAACTGGATATGGCAGTTAAGTGTGAGAGGAGCTATGATTGGATAAGGCTGGACACACCCCCCTCAGCACTCCAGAATGCATTTTTGTCAGGCCACCAGGAGTCCAAAGTCTGTGCAAGAGATTGGGGAAATGTGCTGTGGACAAGTAGGGAGACACCTAGTGGTAAAAGTAAAACATAGCAAACTTCATTTTCTTAAAACAAAGTACATTGGAAAGATTTTTTTTATTTACCATAAGAAGTGCAATAGCAAAAATTTAGTTTTAATGAGAGTGCCCATTTAAGGAAGGGAGCACGGATTAAATAAATTATCTGTGCACTTTAAATAACAACACTGCATTAGAAAGTTGCTTTATTAAACATTTTACACTATACACAGGTTGTTTCTTTCACTGGACAACCCCTTTTACCATAGCATTTGCAGATGTCGTATATACCCTACTCAAGTCTGCAAAGGGAGGCATAAATGGGTAACATGAATATAGCAATCCAGAGCGTTAATAAAAAAATACCTATTTTCAATGATTAGTCCCAAGTGTTTCTTGCACAGTACATAGGTCATCCTGATTCACTATTTTATATACTAGCTTGCTTACTTCCAATTTACATCCTGGAGTCATCTCTTGATCAGATCCTTCCTCTTGCCCATTTTTCAACTTCAATAACTGATTGATAAATTGCTGCCTAATATACCCCACTCCTTGACAGGTGTCATTGGAATGTCATTATTATGGTTGATGGTTCAGTATAGCTCCCATGAAATAGTCAGCTGTCTTTTTACGCTACTGTACACTTTAGGTTTCCCTTTAAATATGTAGCAGGTTCTTACTTGCATCATGTTTTTAGTACTTTATTAAATACAAAGTTGCATATAGTTATTTTAATTATGTTTTTTGAACAATATAAAAAATACATTTGTGCTCACAACCTTGCATCAGAACATGTATAGCAAGCCCTTTTATTGTAAATATTTTATTTTACTAACAAAGAATTTTCCTTTTCCCCATTTCTTCCTGTCTAAAAATAAACACGTTTATTTAATTTGATTTCTGTCACCATATTTCTCAATCACACCTATTATCTGTGCTATTCATCCTCTGAGGAAAATAAATCTTCATGAGCTTTGGTTCTTTTACCTAGTTCAGTCCAAGCATTTGAATCTAGGGTATGTGTAACAAGCAATTTTCTCACAATCTGTAAGCAAGCCAAAAATAATAGCATTATTACAACTTGATTTAGCCTTATTAGATATCAGACTAATCTCCTGGAATAGCTACCAGCAGAGAGAAAGGAGTTTTTTCTTAATTATTTCCATTTTTTTTTTCAACAAACCTGTATTATATCTCACATAACATGAATAAATACAGCACTGCTTTGTCCACGTTTAGGGCAACAAGATCCAGCTTATTTTAGATATTTAGCAAAAAGCTAGGAAAGTAATACAGTTTATGGATTAGGCTGAATCAGAATATATGATTATTCAGATTTATCAATGCATATTTAACAGTAAAGTAAATGTTACCCGCTGAGTAGTCTTTACACATCTTAAGTCTTTTCCTCATTTCTGGCAGCATTTAAAGAGGTTATCCAGGAATAGAAAATAGATTATTTCTTCCAAAAACAGCCCCACACTTGTCCTCAGGTTATGTGTGGTATTAAAACTTGACTTTATTCACTTCATTGCTACTGAGCTGCAATACCAGACACAACCTGAGGACAAGAGTGGCACTTTTTTTTAAAGAAATCAACAGTTTTTTTTTGTTTTAATCCTGGATAACCGCTTTTATTTAAACTTTCCTTTATTACACCCTACTAGTTTGTGATACTAAACTGATAGTATTATCAAAGTTTTATCTATTCCAACCATATGGGCAATAATAAAAAACTTCCTTCACCCTAGTTTTCCCAAATACATCTATAAGCTGTAGATAAGCGTACCAATCTATGTTCTTTAAAGGGTTATCCGACAGGAGGGTGTTTTTTTATTTATTTATTTTTTACTTTTAAAGGAATACTCCCGTGGAAAGCTTATATATATATATTTTTTTAAATCAACTGGTGCCAGAAAGTTAAACAGATTTGTAAATGACTTCTATTAAAAATCTTAATCCTTCCAGTACTTTTTAGGGGCTGTATACTAAAGAGAAATACAAAAAATAAATGCATTTCCTGTGATGTCCTGACCACAGTGCTCTCTGCTGACCTCTGCTGTATTTTTTAGGAACTGTCCAGAACAGGAGAAAATCCCCATAGCAAACATATGCTGCTCTGGACAGTTCCTAAAATGGACAGCAGAGGTCAGCAGAGAGCACTGTGGTCAGGACATCACAGGAAATGCATTTCTTTTTTTTTTTTTTTTTCATTTCTCTTTAGTATACAGCCCCGAAAAAGTACTGGAAGGATTATGATTTTTAAATAGAAGTGATTTACAAATCTGTTTAACTTTCTGGCACCAGTTGATTTAAAAAAAAAAAAGTTTTCCACAGGAGTACCTCTTTAACCCCTTAAGGACCCAGGACGTACGGGGACGTCCCCGCACCCTAGACTTTAAGGACCCAGGATGTCCCCATACGTTGTGGCGTTTTCCGGTCCCTGACGCACGCCGGGCAGAGATCGGAACCGGATGCCTGCTGAAATGCTTCAGCAGGCATCCAGGGCAAACGCCGAGGGGGGCCATGTAGGCCCCCCCATGTCGGCGATCGTCACAAATCGCAAGGGAAATCGCCCCTGCGATCTGCGGCGATACCGGGCTGATCGGGTCTCTGGGACCCAACCGCCTGGTAATTTTGCATGATCCCGGTTGTCACAGACAGCCAGGACCATGCTGGAGGTTAGGAGCGAGGTGGCAAGCCTGCCACCTCCTCCTATCCCCTGCCATTCTTCGCTTAGCTGACCGACCAATCGCAGGGGGGGGGGGCGGTACTTCCTCTCGCCCTGCCCGGCCCCTGGAAGTTCGGAGAGGACGGGAGGAAGACCGGAGGACGCGACGGGGGACGGGGGAGTGCTGGGGCCTGGCCCCGGTACTTACCTCGTCCCAGAAGACCCGGATCCCGGCGATGAAGACAGCGGCGGCGGCGACAGGTGAGTTCCTCTTCAGCCGCGGTCGGGCTCTTTACAGCAATGCACTTTGCCGTAAAGCGACATGAATTGCTGTAATGGGACCCTGTATACTACAACTCCCAGCATGCCCAGACAGCCCTTGGCGTCTGGGCATGCTGGGAGTTGCAGTTTTGCAACATCTTTTTTTACGTATGCAAAAGTCGTGAAACCCCTGTGGGGTATTAAGGCTCACTTTATTCCTTGTTACGTTCCTCAAGGGGTCTAGTTTCCAAAATGGTATGCCATGTGGGTATTTTTTGCTGTTCTGGCACCATAGGGGCTTCCTAAATGTGACATGCCCCCGAGCAAAATTTGCTCTCAAAAAGCCAAATATGACTCCTTCTCTTCTGAGCATTGTAGTTCGCCCGTAGTGCTCTTCAGGTCAACTTATGGGGTACATCCATACTCAGAAGAGATGGGGTTACAAATTTTTGTTGGTATTTTCTGCTATTAATGCAACATGCCCCCAAAAAACCATTTCAGAAAAACGTACTCTCCAAAATCCCCTTGTCGCTCCTTCGCTTCTGAGCCCTCTACCGCGCCCGCCAAACACTTTACATAGACATATGAGGTATGTGCTTACTCGAGAGAAATTGGGCTACAAATATAAGTATACATTTTCTCCTTTTACCCCTTGAAAAAATTCAAAAATTGGGTTTACAAGAACATGCGAGTGTAAAAAATGAAGATTGTGAATTTTCTCCTTCACTTGCTGCTATTCCTGTGAAACACCTAAAGGGTTAAAACGCTAACTGAATGTCATTTTGAATACTTTGGGGGGTGCAGTTTTTATAATGGGGTAATTTGTGGGGTATTTCTAAGATGAAGACCCTTTAAATCCACTTCAAACCTGAACTGGTCCCTGAAAAATTGTGAGTTTGGAAATTTTTTGAAAAATCGGAAAATTGCTGCTGAACTTTGAAGCCCTCTGGTGTCTTCCAAAAGTAAAAACACGTCAATTTTATGATGCAATCATAAAGTAGACATATTGTATATGTGAATAAAAAAAAATTTTGGAATACCCATTTCCCTTAAAAGCAGAGAGCTTCAAAGTTAGAAAAATTGAAAATTTTCAAATTTTTCATCAAATTTTTGGGATTTTTCACCAAGAAAGGATGCAAGTATCGACAAAATGTTACCACTATGTTAAAGTAGAATATGTCACGAAAAAACAATCTCAGAGTCAGAATGATAAGTAAAAGCATTCCAGAGTTATTAATGTTTAAAGTGACAGTGGTCAGATGTGCAAAAAATGGCTGTGTCCTAAGGTGTAAAATGGCTGGGTCCTTAAGGGGTTAACCATTCTGTCACACATAAAAAGAATAAATCTCTACTCCCCTTCCATGCTTCTCCGGTGTCCCGGTTTCCTGCTCCCATTCCTGCTGCAATCCTCTTTCTGCTTTCTGGGCCCAAAATGTGATGGTGCAGCTCATCAAAATCCTGGCCACAGTAGTGTCCCACTTCAGTCAGTGATTGGGTGAATGGTAATGTGGTGTATTAAGCCTCAACCCAGTCATTTTCCTGGTGCCCAGGACCCAATATGTAACACTGACTTTCATGCCAATTGTCTGTCACATAGCAGGCTGGTATAGCTAACCTAAAGGTCTACTGTAAGCCCAACAATGCTTTTGTCAAATGAGTGCAGGAATGAGAAATCTAGACACCTGTGTAACAAGCAAACCACTTATAACGTTACCAAATGTAAGAGTAAAACACAGTCTCTTTAGCACAGAAACAATTAAATCACACTTGACAGTATTTAGTGCTTTTCTCAATATTTTAGTATTAAAATTTCACAATACAAACAGGGAGGAATCTCCACTTCTTCAATTTCATGTAAATACAAAAGTAAATTCACCCACAGTGCTCACTTATAACGCCCGACAGTCCTAGTGCAGCAACCGGTGTAACTTCACCCTTCCATGGGCATTCTGGAGCTGACCTTCCTTCCTCTCATGAAGGGGTGGACAGGTGAGTGATTGCCGGACACTTCCGACATTTCGGAGGACATGCCTCCTTTTGAAAGGGGCGTGTCCTCTGAAATTTCGGGAGTGTCCGGCAATCACTCACCTGTCCATTCAGCACTATGATGTTAGCCAAAATCCAATGTGAGGTCACTATTGGTGAAGAAAACTTTTATAATGAATAATTGTCTGAACTGACATGTGCAAATTTTATTGCATTGACATTGAATCCTTAAAACTCAAATTGGCCAATATGGAGGATAAATCATGATGAAACAATACCTGATTTTGTTAATCTCGAATAGGTTACTGATTTCTTTGTCTGAATATTCAGGTTGATAGTGCTGGTGATTCTGTTTTTGACGCTTCTTACCAGGTGAAAGAAAGTCTGGGTGTGGCCTGCAGTGTGCAATGGAGACAAGCCACTGCTGTATGTGCAACACATTCTCCTGCCCGCTCCAGCACTATCCCTGCCACTTCTGCCAAAAACTTTGCCCTGTTACCGATGTGCTGAGGATGAGGGGGTGAACCTTCATGAAATTAGGGTTATCAGCTGGACTTAGTGCCAGAAGGCATTGCATGTACAACAACAGCCCCCTCCAGTCTAGTTAAAAAGAAATGATCATATCAGCAACAAACTGAATATCTTCTGAACTGATGCACCAATTTTTGCCAGGTAAAAAGCGTTAGAAACAGGGTTAACCTGCATATTCAGATTAGGTTGATCTTTTGTACCTCATAATGACATATTTGCTCCCGTAACTGTTCTTATTTTACCTGTACTTATTATATGCGTATTTTTAATATACATTGGTTAAAAAATTTGAATATTTTTGGTTGAAAAAATGCTGTCCCTGCAGTTATTGCCTTGTGTCTTTTTGCAGAGACAATGTACAGAAAGCAGGGCTCTGGCTTGTCAATTAGTCTACTGTGTGAGTTGGTAGCGTATCTTAGAGCCTTGCTTGTCCATCCAGATTTGCTGCATTTTGTCTCTTCAAAGAGACACACAGGCGATAGCTGAAGGGACTAGACAGCGTTTTTTTCACCCAAAAATATGCACATTTTTTAACCAATGCATATTGCAAATATACATATAATATAATCTACATTATATACAATTTTTTTTTGGGGTGCAAATGACAGGTACACTTTAAAAGAATACTTATGTAATGCTACTTAGAAGATATGTTTGTCATTATGAGGTACAAAAGATAAACTTAAATGGCCACTATCACCAAAACTATATTTTTAAAAACAATAGAGCCATAGAAAATAAGTATATCTCTAAAACTATTTTTCATTATTTTTTTCCACAATTTCCCTTACGAAAATGCTCCTATAAAAGTTGCCACTAGAGGTCCTTATAAATTGTCCCACACCTGTTACTATGGACTTTCCGATGTTAGCAATAGTGTTGCTCGCGAATATTCGCAATGCAAATTTTATTCGCGAATATTCGCGAATATAGCACTATATATTCGTAATTAAGAATATTCGTTTTTTTTTTCACAGTACACATCACAGTGATCACCCCTCTCTGCTTCCAGCTTGTGTGGTGTAAAGAAGCCTCTAATACTACTGTGTGAGACTGGCATTCGAATTTTCGCACATGCAAATTTTCTCGTATGCTAATTTTTGTATATGCTAATTTTCGCATACGCTAATTTCCGCATATGTGAAAATAAAACGTGAATATTCTGAATATGCGAATTTAGCGAATATATGACGAATATTCGTCCATATATTCGCGATATATCGCAAATTCGAATATGGCCTATGCCGATCAACACTAGTTAGCAACATCAGCTAGTCGGTCGGATTACAGGAAGTGAGGGGGGCTGTGTGCACTCCTTGTGTGAAGATCTCTGAGGCCTTACACCTCCCCAGCTCTCAGCAGCATCGCATGAGAAGGATAACGATTCAGTGCACAGCTCCGTCCATAGCATAGAGGAGAAGAAGGAGCAAGTGTGACAGCATGTTCTACCTCATACAGCAACATGTACCCCAGTACTAAGGAGATGAAGAGGGGGTTTGTTACAATGTGCCAGCCCAGTATTAAGGAGATTACATGAGGGGGATAGCTGACAGCTCAGTGATACACAGTGAGGGAGGAAGTTTAGTCATGTACAGTGAGGGCAAGAGAGGGATACGCCCCCTACCTGAGAGAAGATGAAAATTCAGTGTGAACTGATATAAACTGATTTTAAAAGACATACAGAAGTTAGACACATAAAAGTTATATGTACATGATCAGGATGAGGTACTGAGTAACATATAACTTATTTTTTTCTGTGATATGATAGGTAGGCTTTAAGGCTTTTTTATGGTACTTAACCTCTTAAGGACCAAGGACGTATGAGTACGTCCTTGGTCCCGCTGCCGTGATATAATACGGGGTCCCACGGTGACCCCGCATCATATCACGGCGGGCCCGGCGTCATAGTGAAGCCGGGACCCACCGCTAATAGCGCGCGGCACTGATCGCTCTCAAAGCTGAGCCACGCGGCTAAAAGTGAAAGTAAAGTGAAAGTGAAAGTGCCGGTTAGCTCAATGGGCTGTCTGGGATAGCCGCGGCGAAATCGCGGCATCCCTAACAGCTTACAGGACAGTCCCTACCTGCCTCCTCACTGTCCGATCGCCGAATGACTGCTCAGTGCCTGAGATCCAGGCATGAGCAGTCAAGTGGCAGAATCATCGATTACTGGTTTCCTGTGAGAAACCAGTGATCAATGTAAAAGATCAGTGTGTGCAGTGTTATAGGTCCCTATGGGAGCTATAACACTGCAAAAAAAAGTGAAAAAAAAAGTGAATAAAGATCATTTAACCCCTCCCCTATTAAAAGTTTGAATTACCCCCCTTTTCCCATAAAAAAAAAACACAGTGTAAATAAAAATAAACATATATGGTATTGCCGCATGCAGAAATGTCCGAATTATAAAAATATATCGTTAATTAAATCGCACGGTCAATGGCGTACGTGCAAAAAAATGCCAAAGTCCAAAATAGTGCATTTTTGGTCACTTTTTATATCATGAAAAAATGAATAAAGAGCGATCAATAAGTCCTATCAATGAAAAAATGGTACCGTTAAAAACTTCAGATCACGGAGCAAAAAAATTAGCCCGCATACCACCCCATACGCGGAAAAATAAAAGAGGGTCAGAAGATGACAATTTTAAACGTATTCATTTTTCTGCATGAAGTTATGATTTTTTCCAGAAGTACGACAAAATCAAACCTATATAAGTAGGGTATAATTTTAATCGTATGAACCTACAAAATAAAGATAAGGTGTCATTTTTACCGAAAAATTTACTACGTAGAAACGGAAGCCCCCAAAAGTTACAAAACTGTGTTTTTTTATTTTTTTTTATTTTGTCTCACAATGATTTTTTTACCATTTCACCATATATTTTTGGGCAAAATGACTGACGTCATTACAAAGTAGAATTGGTGGCGCAAAAAATAAGCAATCAGATGGATTTTTAGGTGCAAAATTGAAAGAGTTATGATTTTTTAAAGGCAAGGTTAAAAAACGAAAGTGGAAAAACCCCCGGTCCTTAAGGGGTTAAAGTGCTTTCTATTAATCTTAAAGGCCTATTCATGTAGACATACATTATTATGGAAAGAAGCAACTTTCAATAAAACCGATGTGTTATGTGTTCAAGAAACACATTGGAATATAGGCTATGGCTATGTAGGCTAAAACATAAAAAATATCCATATATCTGTTTGATTTGGCTACCCAATAGATATGGCTTGGCATTGGCTACCCAGAAGTGGTGTGATCATTATTTTCAGAGAATTTGTAGTGGATTTTGTTCAGAAATCTATTATAGATGAGGAAAAGGAGATGTGATTTTATCCTTTCTGACTAATAATGCTCCTTACTCTTGTAACGTTATGCACCTAATGCTAAACAACATGGGGGGGGGGGGATTTATCATTGTTGCTTTAGTAAGCAAGTTATGTAGTCAATTTTATTTTTTTTGGTTTTGGTTTTGCTTATGTGTGACGTATTTACAGTGGGGCAAAAAAGTATTTAGTCAGCCACCAATTGTGCAAATTCTCCCACTTAAAAAGATGAGAGAGGCCTGTCATTTTTTTTTTATTCAAATAGGTTTTTATTTTTATAATAACCAGAAATAGAAATACAAACCAAAAGCTCCAACATAGGGCATAAAACAGGTAGAAAAGGATATGATTTATGCAGTGTACAAATGGTGAAATGTAGTGTACAAACAAAGAGTAATGGAAATAAACAATCAATGGGCCTACATAAGTGTAGGAAAATAGGAAAGGAATAGTGGACATAAAATAATCTTGCATGAGAGTGCTGAAACATAAGAAAAAAAAGGTAGATCATTCTAAGGATAGCTCATAACTCAGCATAATCAGCACAAACTAAAAATTTCAGAAATGGAAGTGACATTAGTGGGTACAGTGCCAGTATAGGAATCACAATTATCTGTGAGGTAATCTGGGCTTGCAATCCCTGTCCCCTAGGAGTGCAAATAAGAGGAATGGGTATGATGTGCTAACGAGTAGGCTTTCTCATATTCACAAGTCAGGATTACAAGGTCAATTACTTCGCATAAGGAAGGAATCACATTTGTTTTCCACTTCTGGGTCAAAAGTAGCTTTGCAGACATTAACAGGTGGGCAATGGGGGTTCTCATCTTTGGAGGGAAGTGATATAAGTCTATGAGTAAGAGTACTGTTTCTGGGGTCAATTGGACAGTGGATTTGGAGAGGTTTTGAATTATCCCCTGCACTCCCCTTCAGAGAGGTTGAAGGAGTGGGTATTCCCATAGTGTATGAAGCAAGGAGCCCACATTGCCACAATTCCTCCAGCACAGGTTAGAAATTGAGTGGTCTATGAGGTGTAGCCTGAATGGAGTAAAATACCATCTGTAAATTGTTTTAGCAATTGCCTCCTGATGATTGGTTGATCTAAACCAGTGGTTCTTAACCTTGTTGGAGGTACTGAACCCCACCAGTTTCATATGCGCATTCATCGAACCCCTCTTAATTGGAAAAATAAAATATGATTTTTTCAAATTCAAAACATAGGAGGTATATATTTAAGTATATATTTATACATAGGTGCACAAAATGAACAAAACCATTAAGAACAAAACCATGAAAACATGATTTTCACACAAAAACATAATGAATATTTACTGCAAATCAGTGTGACTTCTGCTGTTGTCTTTCAGAGACCAGTTCAGAAATGCGCGGCTTTACCTTGGCAAGTGCCACTCTCATGTCATTTTTGCAACAATGGCAGTGTTCCCCCACATTAGGCAGGCAGTGTTTCCCCACATTAGGCAGGCAGTGTTCCCCCACATTAGGCAGGCAGTGTTCCCCCACATTGGGCAGACAATTCCCCCACATTAGGCAGACAGAGTTCCCCCACATTAGACAGGCAGTGTTCCCCCACATTAGGCAGACAGAGTTCACTACATTAGGCGGACAGAGTTCACCCACATTAGGCAGGCAGTGTTCCCCACATTAGGCAGGCAGTGTTCCCCCACATTACGCAGGCAGTGCCCCCCCCCCCCCCCTTGGGCAGGCAGTGTTCCCCCACATTATGTAGGCCAGTTGTCTTCAACCTGCGGACCTCCTGATGTTGCAAAACTACAACTCCCAGCATGCTGGGATTTGTAGTTTTGCAACATCTGGAGGTCCACAAGTTGAAGATCACTGATGTAGGCAGTGTTCCCCCACAGATATACAGCCTCCAGCCATATACAGTGTATGGCTGGAGGCTGTATGCCTGCGTACTGCCCATTCAGTGCTCCGACCACTGCTCCGGCTATAGCAGTAGGTCTCGGGACCGGTGGTCGGAGCACCGAAGATGAAGTGCTGCTGGTCACTTACCAAGCTTGCCAGCGCGCGTCTTCCTCCTTCTCTATCCTCCGATACTTGGCGCCTTTGTTTCCATGTGCGCACGGGACATCAGTGACATCCCGGCGTGTGCCGTGTCCCGGCGGCCCTGCGTTTTTAAACTTAATGCGGGCCGTAGGGAGTTAATAGTGATGGGGGAACACCGGCTCTGCTTGGGGCCCCAAGCAATTGCTTGGTTTGCCTGTCCTGTTGCAACCTCCCCCGCCGAACCCCTGGGACTGACTCAATCAAACCCAGGTTAAGAACCACTGATCTAAACAGTCTTTTGACATATGAGAACTCTGTTACCCATTTAGATATAGGAATAGTAATTTTGAGATCCTCTTCCCATTAAGTCATACAATGATGTGTAATTTGGATCCCCCCCCCTATCTCCCAAAGAGTTATAGAACAAAGTAATGCCTCCAGTAATAGTAGCTGTGCTATTTAGAAATAAAAGAAAAGCTTTAGGTATTTGATGGCTCAGTTGAAATTCAGTGGTAAAGAGACTCCTTATTTGCAGGCTTTTATAAAAAACTGAATGTGGAAGGATGTCTTTAGATCTTAGTGAGGGGAAATGAACATCTCCTTCTGAGCTTATTAGATCTTGGACGGTATGGATTAGCCTTCCATGTGGACAAATTAAGGTCAGGGATATGGTGTTCAATATAATCTAAAGGGATGCAAATTAATGGGCACCTGACTTAAGGTAGAGTCAATTGTGCGGCATAGTGCCAGATCCTGTCAGTGACATTAACAGTAGAAAGGTAAGAAATGTGAGGATGGGCTCATCTAAGATGTAGAAGCATGCAAGAGCGTAATGATAGAGGGATAGTGCATGTAGTCTCCAGCGCTACACACAATTTGTCAAAATTTTGCATCCACCAGTGTTTTGTCTGATCAAGTATACAGGCCATATAGTAATCTTTTATGTGTGGGAGTCCTGAACCACCTATTTTGAGATGATTAGTCATAGTTTTCTGATCCACTCGAGGGCGTCTGCCATGCCATACAAACTGTGCAAAATGTTTGTTCAGGGTAGAAAAGAATTAGGGTATAGAGATAGGGATAGTATGGAATAGATATAAGAGTTTGGGGAGTAGCATCATCCTGAACCAGGAAATATATAATTTAGCATACTCTTGCATTGATTTGACTAAGAAAGTAGAAAGAGGAAGGAAGTTGAGGTGATACAATTGAGAGGAGGGAAAGGATAATTGTATGCCTAAATATGTCACTAAGGTTGTTTGCCAATCTAAAGGGAAGGGAGCTTTAAGTGAGGCTATACTGTTAGCACAGAGGTATAGTGAAAGAACCTGGGATTTGGAAGTATTGAGTTTATAGAAAGATATAGCACGAAAGCGATTTATGATTTCAAAGAGCTTAGGTAAGGATGTGGAAATATTAGTCAATGTTAAAATGATATCGGCCGCAAAGAATAATTCCTTGAATATTAGCATTGAGGCGAATTGCTTGGGCTAGAGGGTCAGTGGACATGATAAAGTAAAGGGGTGAGAAGGGGCATCCCTGGCGTGTGCCATTTGACAGGGTGAACTGGTAAGAGAAGGATCCGTAGGTAAAGACTCTCGCAGCAGGGTTTGAGTACAATGCTTGGATTGCTTGGACTATGGGTCTAGAAAATCAAAAAGCTGGGAGTGCGGAGAATCAATTTTTCTGCATCCAATGTTAAAAATGCCGCAGGGAGACATTTTTGTTCACAGTATTGTAACAGAGATATCACTCTTCTTGTGTTGTCTGGAGCTTGACGTCCCTTTCTGAAACCAACTTGATCTCTATGTATTATTTCAGGCATTATTGGGAGAAGGTGAAGTTTGATCTTTCCCTGGCTTGGGGATTGTTTTAAAAAGGGCAGTGCGCATTTCTTGAGGGAGAGTTCCTAATGTCACGGCTCCAATGAGAATTTGGATAAGTGGAGCAATAAAATGGTACTATATTGCTTGTAATATTCATTGGGAAACCGGGGGCTTTATGGATGGGGAGAGATTTTATTGCCTGTTTAATCTCCTGTGTGGTGATTGGGACATTAAGGGAAGAGAAAAAATGCTCTGGGATTTGGGGGAGGTTCAATGTGGATAGGAAATCATCTATGGAGGACTGAGAGGGCTGTGAAGTGTGCGGATCATTTTGCAGATTATATAACCCGGCATAGCAGTCTTTAAAAGCATTTGCTATACCTCCCGGGGAGAGGATGGGTTCCTTTGACACTGGGTGGTACATTAACAGGATACATTGCTTGGCAGCTCTCAGTTTAAGTTTTTAGAGTTTTTTAGCTAGGAAAGCTCCAGCTTTGTTGTCTTGTGAATGGTACTTGATCTTGGAACGTTTAAGCTTGTTTTCATAGGTATACAAAAGTAACTTACGCAGGTGCAGGTACTATGACATTGGACAAGGTTTTTTTTGCAGAGCTTCTAAGGTGGCAATTTTAGCTATAGATTCATCCATTTGGAGCGTGCGTTGCTTCTTGAGTTTTGCGCCTAACTGAATAAAGGAGCCCCGTATAACTGCTTTGTGTGCCAGCCATAAAGTGTCCGCTGTTCCATCAGGGGACTCATTGAGAGAAAAATATTCAACTAGAGAGTTTTCTATAATCATTGTATGCTCTGAATGAGCTATTGTATGAGTGTTGGCTCTCCTCACAAAGTCACTATGTTTAGTCTTAGCATCAGTCAGGGAAAGCAGGACTGGGGCATGATCGCTCCATGTTAACTCCCCAATGTTCGTCTTAACAGTTCTTTCCAGTAAGCTCCTGCTTGTGAGAATGAATTCAAGTCTAGAGAATTTCTTAAACCTGAGCGAATAGTAGGAGTAATCTCACTTTGTGGCGTATTGAAGACACCATGCGTCGAACAGGTCATGGTCATGTAATAAGGTTTGTGGGTAGAAATGGTGCTGCACGCTGTGAGAGGTAGGGTGCAATGTAGGATCTTTGACTGTGTTAAAGTCCCCACAAATGATAACATTGTTTTGTCTGTATTCTCCTAATTTTCTGAAGACCTTTTTTAAGAAAATGGCCCTGTCCTCTATTTGGGGCATACAAATTAACAATAGTATAGTCCAATTCATCAATAGTGCATACAAGAATTACGTACCTGCTTTGTGGATCAACAATTTCTTTGGTCAAGGAAAAAGCAACATCATTGCTAACTGCAATTAAAACTCCTCTCTTTTTCTTAGAGAGCATAGGTGGAATAAAAAAAAGGAAAGAAAAATCTGTGATGCAAGGTTATGTGAGGACAGGTGGGTTTCCTGTATACAAGCTAGAGTGGCGTTCCTGTGTTTCAATTCATGCCACATAAAGTTCCTCTTGTATGGACTTTTAAGTCCATTTACATTAAGGGAGACAACCTCTATACCCATGCTAAAAAGTATAAGGATTTAGATGAGGATGTCACAAAAATAAAATTGAATAAGAATAGTAGAAGCAAGAATATAAACAGAAAATAAAAATAAATAAAAGTGGATTAGTGTACCTTCAACTAGTCGGTGTGCCGTAGAAAAGCAGGTGCACCGAAACTCGGGTAGCGTGTAATAGGTGTAAAGAAAAAACAAACCAGATATGCAAACAGTTCAATGCCATGTAACACTGGATGATGGTGCCAGGAGTCAGCCATCAGGAATGTCAGGATTGCTGGTCTGCGGCGGTCCATGCTGCAGTTCATCGGGCAGAGAAGAATTGGCAGGTAAAAAGTCAAGGCAGGCCCAATTCTCAAGGAGTTCCATCCCTTCAACCACTGTCAAGACAGCATACATTTTGCTATGTCGCTAAATCAGGATCCTCGTTGGAAAACCCCATCTGTATGGGATAGATAGTTCACGGAGCAGTCCAGTTAACTGGTTGAAAGAATGCCTAGCTTGCAGTGTGTCGGCTGAGAGGTCAGAGAACAACTTTACTTCACCTATACGGGTGAGGGAAGGAAGCATGTTTTTTCGCAAGTACTGAAGGAGCTTATCTTTCGTTTGGAAGAATGTAAATCTTGCGAGGACATTCTCTGGCAGAGACTTCAGTTTCTGAACCCTATGGGCTCGATCAATGCTATATTCATATGGCTTAAGATCGGGAAGGAGCAATTGTATAATTTGCTTCACATAGGTAAGAAGCTTCAAAATGGCAACAGATACAGGTATGCCTCTAAACGTAATGTTAATGTTACCTTGCATTACATCCATTTTGTCATCAACCAGTTCATTATGGGCCTTGGCAAATGATGCCATATTAGTTTCAGTGTGAGTCATTCTATGCTCCACATCTCACACTGCAGATGTTAGTGGTGACATGAGTTGACAAAAGTCACTGTGTAATGAGCTCCTAAACATCTGGAGCATATGTTTTAATTTGGTGTCAGAAACTAACTTATCAGTAGTTTGGTATGAGGCAAACATGTCTGAGTCCCGATCTTCCTGAGTCTCCTCCTTAGAGTCACTGAGTCACTGAGTCTCAGCTTTTGTTTAAGTTGACTGACCTGGGGGGGGGGTGCCACGAGGCCTGGGAGGAGGCAGGTACATAGGGAGACTTCTGCCTGTCTTTTCCTCCCGTCTGAGCATTCAGGGCAGCAGAATGTGCAGGGTCCGGTGAGCTGCACCGCTCAGGTATTTCAACTGGAGAAGGCAGTTTAAGCTTATCTGCAGATCGTTTGCCCTACAGTGTGGAAGCAGGTCTTCTTGCCTCTGGTATGGTGTCCCTCAGCTCCTTATGGGCTTTCTCAGTTTGGAGCTGAGTGTGCGCCGTGGCGCAATCTTTGTAGGAGCTATGAGAGGCGGACTTGGTCGGGAAAAAGTGGTGTAGTGGCTTAAACCTTGAGGTTCTCGAGTTCCTTTTCTTGCCAAAAGTTGCCATGATGTCTGCTAGGGTTGGTAGGCAGAGCCTGGAGTCATTGGATGGCAATAAGCTGATATAAGGGAGTGTTACAGCAGGAGCTCTCTTTTCAAGCGGCCATTCTGCTCAGCGGCAAAACCACACCCCAAAAGGCCTGTAGGGGTGCATAGAAGAGCCAGTACTAACAAGCCCAGAGCATCAAAAATGGTTCTCCAGGGCCTAGACAGTAACAGGCTGGCATCATTTAGGCTGGGGAGGGCCAGTAACAATGGTCCTTGCCCACCCTGGTAAAGTCAGTCTGTTGCTGCTTGGCTGGTATCTGGCTGAAAATTCCCATTAATAATAATAATAATAATAATAATAATAATAATAATATATATATATATATATATATATATATATATATATATATATATATAGTAAATTTGAGTAGCCATATTAGTCCAGTGATGCAGATGCAAATCATAAAATGTTGCAGTATCTTGTAATACCTTTTTTATTGGACTAACAGCATTTTGTAGAGACAAGCTTTCAGGATTCCTCCCTTTATCAAGTCCAAAGCAAATCTAAGCTCACAAGTAGAAGACACAGGTTACATCTCACAAATATGCAGGGGTTAAGACAATAGATGTGGAGAATTCACACTAAGATGGGCCATAAATTGTCCTGCTATAGGAACATAGACTAAATAGATAAGGATGAGAAAAAGGGGGAGGGAGGAGGGAGCCGGGGAGAGACTGGGAATTAAGCAGGACATAGTGAGATGTAAAAGAGAACACAGTGCAGGTTATAAGAGAATCCAGTACAGCACAGGTTATAAGAAATTTTGATAATGAGATAAGAAGTTCAAATCCACATTAAGTCCCCTGTTTTTCGAGTCAAAAAACAGTATCATTTTGGCTTCAAATGTCTTTCTCTCTTGTGTGTTTTTGAAATTCCCTCTCAGTATCTTGATTGTAAGGTCATGTGTGGAGTGGCCTGTTTGGGTAAAATGGTGTCCAACTGGGGTGCAGTAGTCATTTTCTTTATGGCGGTTGATGAAATGTCTGTGTAGATTCATCCTTTCGTTGAGTTTCTGGCTGGTTTCACCAATGTAGCATCCCATGTCACACTTGGTGCATTGTATCATTTAGACCACATTTGGGGATGTGCAGGAGTATAGTCCCCTAATGTTATATGTCTTGTTGTTGTGGGTGGCTTCCATCTTGGTGCAGATATGTTGGCAGAGTTTGCAGCGTGGTTTGTTGCAGGGTTTGGTCCCATTCTCCACATCTATTGTCTTAACCCCTGCATATTTGTGAGATGTAACCTGTGTCTTCTACTTGTGAGCTTAGATTTGCTTTGGACTTGATAAAGGGAGGAATCCAGAAAGCTTGTATCTACAAAATGCTGTTAGTCCAATAAAAAAGGTATTACAAGATACTGCAACATTTTATGATTTGCATCTCTCTCTCTCTCTCTCTCTCTCTCTCTCTCTCTCTGAAAACTTTTTTTTTTTTAAAGTCCCATACAAGTCTATGGGATATATAAGTTACTGCATACTTGGTCACATGTTACTTATATGTCCACTAAAAATATAGGATAGTTAATTTAACCCTTAACTACCCCCATTTGTGAGGGTCAGGCTTTTTGTTTAAAGTCCCATGCAAATCAATGGGAAATGTATTTTCCCACATAACTTCCGTATGGCTGGAGATATTTCAATACCTGGTACACAAATTACAGGTCAAGATTAGTGTTGAGCGGCATAGGCAATATTCGAATTCGCGATATTTCGCGAATACATGGACGATATATTCGTTAAATTTGAATATTCGTAATATTCACGTTTTATTTTTGGATCTGCGAAAATCAGCATATGCGAAAATTAGCATAAGCCAATATTCGCATATTCGAAAATTAGCATAAAAAATAATTAGCATATGTGAAAATTAGCATACGCGAAAATTAGCATATGCAGATTTTCACAAATGCGAAAATTCGTATGCCAGTCTCACACAGTAGTATTAGAGCCTTCTTTACACCACACAAGCTGGAAGCAGAGAGGGATGATCACTGTGATGTGTACTGTGAAAAAAAGTATTCATAATTTTAAAATATAGTGCTATTTTCGTGAATATTGTGAATATGCGATATTCGCAAATAAAATTCGCATTGCGAATATTCACGAGCAACACTAGTCGGGATATGAGGACAGGATGGGCAGTAGGGATATGAGGTCGGGATAGGAGGTCGAGATAACAGGTTGAAATAGGAGATCGAGATAGGAGGACAGGATGATCGGGATAGGAGGTCGTGATAGGAGGTCAGGATAGGAGGTCAAGATAGGAGGTCGAGTTAGGAGAATGGGATGAGGTCGAGATAGGAGGACGAGATGATCGGGATAGGAGGTCGTGATAGGAGGTCAAGATAGGAGGTTGAGATAGGAGGTCGAGTTAGGAGGATGGGATATGAGGTCGGGATAGGAGGTTGGGATCGGAGGACAGGATAGGAGGTCGGGATAGGAGGTTGGGATAGGAGGTCGAGATAGGAGGTCGAGATAGGAGGACGGGATGGTCGGGATAAGAGGTCGAGATAGGTCGAGATTGGAAGACGGGATATGAGGAAGGGATAGGAGGACAGGATAGGAGGTCGGTATAGGAGGTCGTTATAGGAGGACGGGATAGGAGGACGAGATATGAGAACGGGATATGAGGACGGGATAGGAGGTTGGGATAGGAGATCGGGATAGGAGGACGGGATAGGAGGTTGGGATAAGAGGTCGGGATAGGAGGTCGGGAAAGGAGGTCGGTATAGGAGGACGGGATAGGAGGTCGGGATAGGAAGACGGGATAGGAGGTCGGGATAAGAGGACGGGATAGGAGGACGGGATAGGAGGTCGAGATAGGAGGTTGTGATAGGAGGACGGGATAGGAGGTCAGGAAATAAGGAGGGGATAGGAGGTCGAGATAGGAGGTCGGGATAGAAGGCCGGAATAGGAGGACGGGATATGAGGACGGGATAGGAGGTCAGGATAGGAGGTCGGAATAGGAGGATGGGATAGGAGGATGGGACAGAAGGATGGGATAGGAGGTCGGGATAGGAAGTCGGGATAGAAGGTCCGGAAGGTCGGGATAGGAGGTTAAGATAGGAGGATGGGATAGTAGGACAAGATAGAAGGATCGGATAGGAGGTCGGAATAGGAGGTCGGGATAGGAGGTCAGGAAGGTCGGGATAAGAGGTCGAGATAGGAGGACGGGATAGGAGGTCGGGATAGGAGGTCGGGATATGAGGACGTGGTATAGGAGGTCGGGGTAGGAGGTCGGGATAGTAGGTCGGGTTAGGAGGACGGGATAGGAGGACGGGATAGGAGGACAGGATATGAGGACGGGATATGAGGACGGGATAGAAGGTCGGAATAGGAGATCGAGATAGGAGGACGTGATAGGAGGTCAGGATAGGAGGTCAGGATAGGAGGACGGGATAGGAGGTCGAGATAAGAGGTCGAGATAAGAGGACGGGATAGGAGGTTGGAACAGGAGGACGGGATAGGAGGTCGGAATAGGAGGTTGAGATAGGAGATCGAGATAGGAGGTTGCGATAGGAGATCGGGATAGGAGGACGGGATAGGAGGTTGGGATAAGAGGTCGGGATAGGAGGTCAGGATAGGAGGTCGGTATAGGAGGACGGGATAGGAGGTCGGGATAGGAAGACGGGATAGGAGGTCGGGATAAGAGGACGGGATAGGAGGACGGGATAGGAGGTCGAGATAGGAGGTTGTGATAGGAGGACGGGATAGGAGGTCAGGAAATAAGGAGGGGATAGGAGGTCGAGATAGGAGGTCGGGATAGAAGGCCGGAATAGGAGGACGGGATATGAGGACGGGATAGGAGGTCAGGATAGGAGGTCGGGATAGGTGGATGGGATAGGAGGATGGGACAGAAGGATGGGATAGGAGGTCGGGATAGGAAGTCGGGATAGAAGGTCCGGAAGGTCAGGATAGGAGGTCAAGATAGGAGGATGGGATAGTAGGACAAGATAGAAGGATCGGATAGGAGGTCGGGATAGGAGGTCGCGATAGGAGGTCAGGAAGGTCGGGATAAGAGGTCAAGATAGGAGGACGGGATAGGAGGTCGGGATAGGAGGTCGGGATATGAGGACGCGGTATAGGAGGTCGGGGTAGGAGGTCGGGATAGTAGGTCGGGTTAGGAGGACGGGATAGGAGGACGGGATAGGAGGACAGGATATGAGGACGGGATATGAGGACGGGATAGAAGGTCGGAATAGGAGATCGAGATAGGAGGACGTGATAGGAGGTCAGGATAGGAGGTCAGGATAGGAGGACGGGATAGGAGGTCGAGATAAGAGGTCGAGATAAGAGGACGGGATAGGAGGTTGGAACAGGAGGACGGGATAGGAGGTCGGAATAGGAGGTTGAGATAGGAGGTCGAGATAGGAGGATGGGATATGAGGACAGGATATGAGGACGGGACAGGTGGTCAGGATAGGAGGTCGGGACAGGAGGTCAGGATAGGAGTTCTGGAAGGTCGGGATAGGAGGTCGAGATAGGTTGAGATAGGAGGATGGGATAGGAGGACGGGATAGGAGGTCGGGATATAAGGTCGGGATAGGAGGTCGAGATAGGAGGACGGGATAGGAGGTCGGGATAGGAGGTCGGGATAGGAGGACGGTATAGGAGGTCGGGATAGGAGGTCGGGATAGGAGGTCGGGATAGGAGGTCGGGATAGGAGGTAAAGATAGAAGGTCGAGATAGGAGGTCGAAATAGGAGGAAGGATAGGAGGACGGGATAGGAGGTCAGGATAGGAGGTCGGGATAGGAGGTCAGGATAGGAGGTCGGGATAGGAGGTCGAGATAGGAGGTCGAGATAGGAGGTCGATATAGGAGGACGGGATAGGAGGTCGAGATAGGAGGTCGAGATAGAAGGTCAAGATAGGAGGACGGGATAGGAGGACGGGATAGGAGGATGGGATATGAGGACTGTTGGCAGTATATAAGCAGCACGAGAAGGCGGGCTCCCCTGCGTGCAGACTCTGTAAAAGTCCTCAAAGGATGTCAATCTTCAATTCCATGAAATAGCAGATGTAATGTTTCGGGTTGTTTGGATGTCCGTAGACTTTACCCAGAGCTGCCTCATTACTATAGGATCGTAAAAAGTAAATCTATTTTACCCCAAATTTAACACGAGCGCAGTCGCGTGCAAAAGCTAGTGTATATATATATATATATATATATATATATATATATATATATATATAAAAAATGTAGAGGGGGAACCGGCACTGTAGAAAAGGACTTAAAGTCCAAGAAGGGTGCTTAGCTTCCACGGGTTCAAACTCCAAACCTTTCTTAAAACACCTTCAAAAAGAGAAGCGGCACTCCAATTGCAGAAAAAATGGTGTATTTATTCACCCATCAAGTCATTGCGACGTTTCAGCCTCACAATGAAGCCTTTCTCAAGCCTGAGAAAGGCTTCATTGTGAGGCTGAAACGTCACAATGACTTGATGGGTGAATAAATACACCATTTTTTCTGCAATTGGAGTGCTGCTTCTCTTTTTGTATATATATATATATATATATATATATATATATATATATATAACGCTTAGGGTTCCCCCTATTTTCATTCTCAACCAGATACCAACCAAGTAGCAACAGCCTGACATTACCAGGGTGGGCGAGGACCATTGTTAATGGCCCTCCCCAGCCCAAATAATAATGCCAGCCTGTTACCGCCTAGGCCCAGGTGCGCCATTTTTAATGCACTGGTGTTGTTGGTACCAGCTCTTCCTGGCACCCTTGTGGCAGTGGGTACCGAGGTAACAATTGGGGTAAGGACACGCTGCCCAGCCGCATAACTACAAATCCCAGCATGGCTTTTACAGTAAGCTAATGCTGGGAATTGTAGTCTTGTGACACAGCCAGGTGAGAGATGTGCTTGTCACCTGCCCCTGCCGCAAGACTACAACTCCCAGCATGTGTTGCGCAGGCGGGAGATGTGCGAACAGGTTGCAAGCTTGTCACCCACCCACACATTTTCCGCCCACCCACCGCACGACTACAACTCCCAGCATGCCCTTACGATAATGACATGCTGGGAGTTGTAGTCCTGTGGCGCCGACAGGCAGACATTGTTCGGGAGGCTGACAAGCTTGTCACCCGTCCTGCACATCTTCTGCCCCCCCACATGACTACAATTACCAGCATGTCCTTATTGCAGGGGCATGCTGGTAGTTGTAGTCATGTGGCGCGGGTGGACGATGTGCGGGCAGGTGACAAGCTTGTCACTCGCTCGCACATCTTCTGCTTGCCCGTTCTGCACCACTACACCTAGACCTAGTACGAGGACCGATACTTTAATTGTAGTACTCGCCGATACCAAGTACGAGTACTAATATTTTAAAGGGAATCTGATACTAGTGTGACGCGGTTTCTGGCGCTGTTTACCGTATGATATGTGGGTCCTTGTTGTGTACAATGGAGGCGGCTGCTGTAGTATGAGACAAGATTTCTCTCTTCTCCATTGGACAGAACAGGGAATTTGTATTGGCGGCGAGAACGATGACTGATAATCACATGGTGAGCATCAGTAGAAACCGGATCACCTGCACTATCTACCTATAAATTCAAGTTAGTGCAGGTGACTCTGCTGTAAGATTGTCTTTAATAGTAGGTAGTATCCCCTTGTAAGTAGTATAGATAGTTGAAGACATTAGACAGCAGCCTACCCTGTAGACAGCAGCCCCCCCCCTGCAGACATTTGTATCAGCCCTCCTGTAGACAGCAGGACCCCCCTTTTAGCCAGCAGGACCACCCTTTTAGCCAGCAGGACCCCCCTTTTAGCCAGCAGGGCCCCCCTTTTAGTCAGAAGGACCACCATTTTAGCCAGCAGGGCCACCCTTTTAGCCAGCAGGGCCCCCCTTTTAGCCAGCAGGGCCCCCCTTTTAGTCAGCAGGACCACCCTTTTAGCCAGCAGGGCCACCCTTTTAGCCAGCAGGACCCCCCCTTTTAGCCAGCAGGACCCGACTTTTAGCCAGAAGGACCCCCCCCCCCTTGTAGCCAGGAGGATCCCACTTGTAGTTGCTTACTGTACTTGCCTGTCGCCGCTCCGCTGTCCCGTTCTGCCGCTCCCTTTACTGCTGCTGCTCCGTTCTGCCATCTGCATCCTGTGGTCTTATGGAGGAGCATGTGACACCCACGTCACTCTGCTTCCTCTGTAGCGTTACACTGGCCGCAGGGGAGGACGTGGAGTGACGTGGGTGTCACATGCTCCTCCATAAGACCACAGGATGCAGACGGCAGAACGGAGCAGCAGCAGTAATCGGAACGGCGGAGCAGGGCTGCGGCATGATGCGGATCAGAGAAGCAGCGGAGCACTCCACCAGGTATCGGCTTTGGTATCGGGGACATTAGACGAGTCCCCGATACCATGCAAATACCGGGTATCGGCCCCGATACCGATACTAGTATCGGTATCGGGACATCCCTAGTTCCCAGGATGTCCTTACTGTAAGGGCATGCTGGGAGTTCTAGCAGTGCGGCGTAGGCATTGTGCTCCCTGGCTTTCCAGTGGGGGAAATGAAATCACAGCACTGACACTTCATATTTCCCTCTGGCAGCTGTGATTGGCTAGGAGGTCTAAACCAATCACAGGTCAGCCCGGGAAATATGACATTGCAGTGCTGTAATTTCATATTCCTGTCGGCTGGCTTGTCTCCCCGGCCACCCGGCCACATCTACCACCCACCCACAAGCTGTTGTAAGTAAAACTCCCAGCATGTCCTCAATTTAATGGCAGGCTGGGAGTTGTAGTTCTGCAACAGCTAGCGGGTGGCCAGTGAGCTGAGCTCCACAAAACGACACCCAAAAGTCGCATGTGAGACTTTTCATGTGACTTTTTAAAGATTGCTTTCAAAGGCAAGTTTGTAAGCGAGGTCTGACCTGGCTTACACTTGCGACTTTTTTTGCTTACGTGTGACTTTCACACTTGATAAATTCCCAACCACTGCAAAGTGAAAACTAAAAATTACATAGGTACAGCTGACTGGTATTTTTAGCTTAGCCACAAAAGTCGCACAAAAAGTTGCTTATGCGCACGTGCGACTATTTGTGTGACTTTTGTAAGCAAAAAATACCCTCTAAATCCATTGATAAATCTCCCCCATGGTGTCTATTCTGGCCTTGCTAACAATATTGGTGGTTTCTTAATGACAACTAAAAACTACATTGCATAAAAAAATAAAAATGGAAGAATGTTGAAATGACTTCTCCTAATGCCTAAAATCCTTTCACTTATACAATTTAATTATCTGATTGAACTTTTTAATGCAGCTAGAACAGATGCACTGTCTGCCTTTACACATAACTGAACATTAACATACTTATAATTTAATTTTATGTCTATAGCAAGGTTAATTTGTTTCTTTACTATTTCTTATGCTATATATAAGTTGCAGATATCATTGGGATTCAATGTTTTACTTGCAATATCCATTACACTCTGCAGACAATGTTCATTATTTTAGTTTTATTCTTGCAATCTTTTAATCCCTAACAATTCTGTTCTTAGTTCTGTTCTGGGAAATTCTGTTCTTTTATTTATTTATTTATTTTTTTTTTTTTAAATCAACTGGTGCCAAAAGTTGAACAGATTTGTAAATTACTTCTATTTAACCCCTTTGCGCAGAATGTCATATATAAACGCCGGGTTGTGCAGTGCGTTCGCGCATCCCGGCGTTTATAAATGACATGCAGTTAACCCGGCGCTGCACAGCAGCGCAAGGGTTAACAGGCAGAAATCCCGTGCCCAGCGGCGGGAGACAAGTTCTGCTTGACATCCCAGGACCATCTGTAATTGGTCCTGGGATTAGAGCCCTGTGATTGGTCCCTGTGGACCAATCACAGTGTATCAGTGTCTTTGTTACAATAACACCGGCTCCGAAGCTTTCAGTTCGTTCTGAACAGCGATCGGAGCCGGTGTTAGTGTTAGGACAGAAGACAGAAGACAGAAGAGTGTTAAAAAGCTTTTCTAAAAGCTAAAAATTTAAGTGGAAGTAAAAGAACCCCCCCAGTAGTGCCCCTTACCCTGCTGCTGCTGCCGCCGTCTGAAGTCTGCAGCCTGTCCGATCTGACAGGCTGCAGTGAAGATCCTAGTGACTGTCACTGTATATAACAGTGACAGTCTTGTATAAATCTGTGCCCCAGTAGTGCCCAGCAGTGCCCCCCAGTGCCCATCTGTGCCCATCTGCTGCCTCCTAAGTCTGCAGCCTGTGCGATCTGACAGGCTGCAGTGAAGATCCTAGTGACTGTCACTGAATATAACAGTGACAGTCTAGTGCCCATCAGTGCCCATCAGTGTCCAGTAGTGCCCATCAGTGCCCAGCAGTGCCCATCAGTCTCCAGTAGTGCCCAGCAGTGCCCCTTCCAATTGCTGTCCTCCCTGTCTGAAGTCTGCAGCCTGTGTGATCTGACAGGCTGCAGTGAAGATTGTAACTTGTAACTGTAACTGAATATAGTTACATTCTACAGTACAGTACAGTAATAAAGTTTCAGTGCCCATCAGTGCCCCTTATCCTGCTGCTGATTCATTCATTCGTTCATTCATTCATTCATTCGTTCATTCATTCATTCATTCGTTCATTCATT
Source organism: Hyla sarda (assembly GCF_029499605.1). Lineage (NCBI taxonomy): Eukaryota > Metazoa > Chordata > Amphibia > Anura > Hylidae > Hyla > Hyla sarda. Next base: position 149,466,111 of record NC_079190.1, on the reverse strand, counting down.
CATTCATTCGTTCATTCATTCATTCATTCATTCATTCATCAGCTGTGAAGAAATTGAAGTCTGTCACTGACCATAACAGTGACAGTGAAGAATAATATAAAATACTGTCAGTGCCCCTGAAGTGACTGTCACCCTTTCATCCCATCACCACCTTGCACACCTCCATACTACCCTGTTACGTTTTTTCCTGGTGCGTCACTGATTAGTGACAGCAGTGACAGTTCGCCGCTGTTTTTTTTTAGTTCTAGTGGCGCTTTTTGTTTCAGTTTTTCCGTTGTTATAAAAAAAGTAAAAAAGTAAAAAAAATATATAAAAATATAAAAATACAAAAAAAATATTGTTCTAGTGTTGTACATCAGAGACACTTCGCCACTTATAGTGTCATCCAATATGTCAAGGCGTCGCATGTACAGCACTGAGGAGGCATATGCCTTCTTGGCATCTTCCTCTGGTTCAGATAGTGGTGAAGAGTTGTTATATTTGCCCTCTTCTTCTTCCTCTTTCACTGATTCTGACGAGGAACCTCCCCGCCACCGCCCTAGGCCAGGTCCTAGTACCAGTCCTAGTACCAATATTGAGCCAGGTCCTAGTGCCATCTCTGAGTGGGCTCCAGCTTCAAACTTTATACCCAATTTGCCTGAGTTTGTGGCCACTGCAGGCATTCGTGTTGACACCGTGGGGTTGAAAGAAGCTGATTTTTTTCAGCTCTTCTTTTCAGAAGAGCTGATTAATTTGATAGTGGAGGAGACCAACCGGTATGCTGAGCAATTCATTGCGGCCAATCCACAGGCATATCATGCTAGGCCTTATCAATGGACGCCAACCAATGCACTAGAGCTCAAAAAATTTTTTGCCCTTTTGTTTAACATGGGCATAGTTAAAAAGCCCACAATTCGCTCCTATTGGAGTAATGATATGCTTTACCATACTCCACTGTACCGGTCGGTCATGCCAAGGAATCGGTTTGAAGCCCTCCTCAAATTTCTACATTATGCTAATAATGAAAATTGTCCACCTCCCAGTGATCCAAATTTTGATCGCATATATAAAATTCGGCCCCTTGTTAATTATTTAAATCAAAAATTTTCTGAAGTTTACACCCCAGAAAAAGAGATTGCAGTGGACGAATCTCTTGTGCACTTCAAAGGAAGGTTGCACTTTAGGCAATACCTGCCTAACAAACGGGCCAGGTATGGGGTAAAACTTTATAAGTTGTGCGAGAGCACAACCGGCTATACGCACAAATTCAGAGTCTATGAGGGGAAAGACTCTAAAATAGAGCCCCCAGAGTGTCCCCCCGTACTAAAAACAACGGGAAAAATAGTATGGGATCTAGTTCACCCCCTGCTAGATCAAGGGTATAACATCTACCTTGATAATTTTTACACTAGCGTCCCATTACTACAATGCCTGTTTGCCAAGGGGACTGTGGCCTGTGGTACCATCAGGCGAAATCAAAGGGATCTGCCTAAAATTTTTGTACGGCAAAAGTTGAAGAAGGGGGAAAGCAAGGCTGTGTGCAAGGACAACATGATGCTTGTGAAGTACCAGGACAAGCGTGATGTTCTTGTACTAACCACCTTACACCCAGACAGATCCACCCCTGTCCAAGTCCGTGGTACCACAGAGAGTGCCCCTAAACCGGTGTGTATCCAGGACTATAATAAGTTCATGGGAGGGGTGGATCTGTCAGATCAGGCCTTGCAGCCGTACACTGCCCTACGCAAAACTAAGACCTGGTATAAAAAATTGGCACTGCACCTCTTCCAAATTACCATGTACAATTCATTTGTGGTGTACAAACGTGCAGGAAATACATGCACATACCTGCAATTCCAGAAAAATGTTATTAAGGACTTTCTGTTTGGGGATCCGGAAGGGGAGGAAAGCAGAGCCACAGGATCGGAGAACAGAATAGTTCCAGGGCAACATTTTCCTGCGGTAGTTCCCCGTAGAGAATCGGGGAGTAGGCAACAGAAGCGGTGTCGGGTGTGCTCCAAGCGTGGCATTAGAAAATGCACTATATACCACTGTGAGACATGTCCCCACAAACCCGGTCTGTGCATTGAAGACTGTTTTAAAATCTATCACACAACATATGATATCTAATTTTGTCCCCTTTAATTATTTTTAGAATGACTTTGGATAACTCTACCCAATGCACCCTTGGAATGACATGTGAGCAATTCATTTATTTCCCCCTTTTTCTCCACTAAACTATTAAAAAAAATCTAATTGGCAAACCCCTAATAAAACTAAAAATTCCCATTATACCCCTAGATGAATACCTTGGCAGGTATAGTTTTATATTTTCAACATTTTGCTAAACCCTTAACAAAAAAAAAAATTCCATTATACCCCTAGATGAATACCTTGGCAGGTATAGTTTTATTTTCACTATCTTGCTAAACCCCTAAACAAAACTTAAAAAAATTTCCATTATACCCCTAGATGAATACCTCAGCAGGTTCCCGGGGTTCTGGCTCCATAGGGGCTTCCTAAATCCGACATGCCCCCAAAAAATTCTCTCTCCAAATTTTGCTCCTTCCCTTCTGAGACCTGTAGTTCACCAGCAAAGCATTTTACGTGCTTTTATGGGTTATTTCCTTGCTCAAGGGAAATGGGGCTACAAATTTTGGGGTAATTTTTCAGCTATAACCCCTTGTAAAAATGAAAAATTTGGGGAAAAACAAGCATTTTAGTGATTTTTTTATTTTATTTTTTACATATGCAAAAGTCGTGAAACACCTGTGGGGTATTAAGGTTCACTTGACCCCTTGTTACATTCCCCAAGGGGTCTAGTTTCCGAAATGGTATGCCATGTGTTTTTTTTTTTGCTGTCCTGGCACCATAGGGTCTTCCTAAATGCGGCATGCCCCCAGAGCACTTCCAAAAAGCCAAAATGTGACTCCTTCTCTTCTGAGACCTGTAGTGTGTCAGCAGAGCACTTTTCACCCCCATATGGGGTGTTTTCTGAATCGGGAGAAATTGGGCTTCAAATTTTGGGGGGCATTTTCTGCTTTAACCCTTTGTAAAAATGTCAAATTTTTGAGAAACCAAGCATTTTAGGTAAAAAATATATATATTTTTTTACATATGCAAAAGTCGTGAAACACCTGTGGGGTATTAAGGTTCACTTTACCCCTTGTTACATTCCCCAAGGGGTCTAGTTTCCAAAATGGTATGCCATGTGTTTTTTTTTTGCTGTCCTGGCACCATAGGGGCTTCCTAAATGCGGCATGCCCCCAGAGCAAAATTTGCTTCCAAAAAGCCAAATGTGACTCCTTCTCTTCTGAGACCTGTAGTGCACCAGCAGAGCACTTTTCACCCCCATATGGGGTGTTTTCTGAATCGGGAGAAATTGGGCTTCAAATTTTGGGGGGTATTTTCTGCTTTAACCCTTTGTAAAAATGTAAAATTTTTGAGAAACCAAGCATTTTAGGTAAAAAATATATATTTTTTTTACATATGCAAAAGTCGTGAAACCCCTGTGGGGTATTAAGGTTCACTTTACCACTTGTTACGTTCCCCAAGGGGTCTAGTTTCCAAAATGGTATGTCATGTGTTTTTTTTTCCTGTCCTGGCACCATAGGGGCTTCCTAAATGCGGCATGCCCCCAGGGCAAAATTTGCTTCCAAAAAGCCAAATGTGACTCCTTCTCTTCTGAGACCTGTAGTGCACCAGCAGAGCACTTTTCACCCCCATATGGGGTGTTTTCTGAATCGGGAGAAATTGGGCTTCAAATATTGGGGGGTATTTTCTGCTTTAACCCTTTGTAAAAATGTAAAATTTTTGAGAAACCAAGCATTTTAGGTAAAAAATATATATATTTTTTTACATATGCAAAAGTCTTGAAACCCCTGTGGGGTATTAAGGTTCACTTTTCCCCTTGTTACGTTCCCCAAGGGGTCTAGTTTCCAAAATGGTATGTCAAGTGTTTTTTTTTTGCTTTCCTGGCACCATAGGGGCTTCCTAAATGCGGCATGCCCCCAGAGCAAAATTTGCTTCCAAAAAGCCAAATGTGACTCCTTCTCTTTTGAGACATGTAGTGCGCCAGCAGAGCACTTTTCACCCCCATATGGGGTGTTTTCTGAATCAGGAGAAATTGGGCTTCAAATATTGGGGGGTATTTTCTGCTTTAACCCTTTGTAAAAATGTAAAATTTTTGAGAAACCAAGCATTTTAGGTAAAAAATATATATATTTTTTTACATATGCAAAAGTCTTGAAACCCCTGTGGGGTATTAAGGTTCACTTTACCCCTTGTTACGTTCCCCAAGGGGTCTAGTTTCCAAAATGGTATGTCATGTGGTTTTTTTTTGCTGTCCTGGCACCATAGGGGATTCCTAAATGCGGCATGCCCCCAGAGCAAAATTTGCTTCCAAAAAGCCAAATGTGACTCCTTCTCTTTTGAGACCTGTAGTGCGCCAGCAGAGCACTTTTCACCCCCATATGGGGTGTTTTCTGAATCGGGAGAAATTGGGCTTAAAATTTTGGGGGGCATTTTCTGCTTTAAACCTTTGCAAAAATGTAAAATTTTTGAGAAACCAAGCATTTTAGGTAAAAAATATATATATTTTTTTACATATGCAAAAGTCGTGAAACCCCTGTGGGGTATTAAGGTTCACTTTACCCCTTGTTACGTTCCCCAAGGGGTCTAGTTTCCAAAATGGTATGCCATGTGGTTTTTTTTTCTGTCCTGGCACCATAGGGGCTTCCTAAATGAGGCATGCCCCCAGAGCAAAATTTGCTTCAAAAAAGCCAAATGTGACTCCTTCTCTTCTGGGACCTGTAGTGCGCCAGCAGAGCACTTTTCACCCCCATATGGGGTGTTTTCTGAATTGGGAGAAATTGGGCTTCAAATTTTGGGGGGTATTTTCTGATTTAACCCTTTGTAAAAATGTCAAATTTTTGGGAAACCAAGCATTTTAGATATTTTTTTTTTTTTTTTTTACATTTGCAAAAAGTTGTGAAACCCCTGTGGGGTATTAAGGCTCACTTAATTCCTTGTTACGTTCCTCAAGGGGTCTAGTTTCCAAAATGGTATGGCATGTGGGCGGTTTTAGCTGTTCTGGCACCATAGGGGCTTCCTAAATGCAACATGCCCCCCAAAAACCATTTCAGAAAAACATACTCTCCAAAATCCCCTTGTCGCTCCTTCGCTTCTGAGCCCTCTACTGCGCCCGCCGAACAATTAACATAGACATATGAGGTATGTGCTTACTCGAGAGAAATTGGGCTACAAACACAAGTAAAAATTTTCTCCTTTTACCCCTTGCAAACATTAAAAAATTGGGTCTACAAGAACATGCGAGTGTAAAAAATGAAGATTTTGAATTTTCTCCTTCACTTTGCTGCTATTCCTGTGAAACACCTAAAGGGTTAAAACACTTACTGAATGTCATTTTGAATACTTTGGGGGGTGCAGTTTTTATAATGGGGTCATTTGTGGGGTATTTCTAATATGAAGACCATTCAAATCCACTTCAAACCTGAACTGGTCCCTGAAAAATATTGAGTTTGAAAATTTTGTGAAAATTTGGAAAATTGCTGCTGAACTTTGAAGCCCTCTGGTGTCTTCCAAAAGTAAAAACTCGTCAATTTTATGATGCAATCGTAAAGTAGACATATTGTATATGTGAATAAAAAAAAAATGTATTTTTAATATCCATTTTCCTTACAAGCAGAGAGCTTCAAAGTTAGAAAAATGCAAAATTTTCAATTTTTTCGTCAAATTTGGGGATTTTTCACCAAGAAAGGATGCAAGTTACCATAAAATTTTACCACTATGTTAAAGTAGAATATGTCACGAAAAAACAATCTCGGAATCAGAATGATCAGTAAAAGCATTCCAGAGTTATTAATGTTTAAAGTGACAGTGGTCAGATTTGCAAAAAACGCTCTGGTCCTTAAGGCCAAAATGAGCTTGGTCCTGAAGGGGTTAAAAAATCTTGATCCTTCCAGTACTTTCCTTTTTGACCTTTCTGTCTGACCACAGTGCTCTTTGCTGACACCTCTGTCCATGTCAGGAACTGTCAATAGTAGATGCAAATCCCCATAGCAAACCTCTCCTGCTCTGAACAGTTCCTGACATGGACAGAGGTGTCAACAAAGAGAACTATAGTCAGACAGAAAGGAAATTAAAAAAGAAAAAAATGTCCCCTGTAGCATACAGCAGCTGATAAGTACTGGAAGGATTAAGATTTTTTAATAGTAAAAAATTTACAAATAGTAAAGTAATTTACAAATCTGTTTAACTTTCTGGCATTAGTTGATTTAAATTTTTTTTTTCCAATGGATTACCCCTTTAACCCCTTAAAGACCAAGCACATTTTGACCTTAAGGACTAAGCTAATTTTATTTTTGCATTTTTGTTTTTTCCTCCTTGTCTTCTAAAAATCATAACTCTTTTATATTTTCATCCACAGACAAATATGAGGGCTTGTTTTTTTGCGCGACCAGTTTTCTTGCGTAATGACATCACTCATTTTACCATAAAATGTATGGCACAACCAAAAAAATACTATTTATGTGGGGAAATTAAAAAGTAAACCGCAATTTAGCAAATTTTGGAAAGCATAGGTTTTACGCCTTACAATTTACGGTAAAAATGACATGTGTTCTTTATTTTGTGGGTCAATACGATTAAAATGATACCCATGATTACAAACTTTTCTATTATTGTTGCGCTTACAAAAAATCACTAACTTTTTAACCAAATTAGTATGTTTAAAATCTTTCTATTTTGATGACCTATAATTTTTAAAATTTTCCGTATAAGCGGCGGAATGAAGGCAAATTTTTTGCTCCATAATCTGTACATTGTATTGATACATTTGTGTATATAAAACTTTACATTTTTATTGGGAGGGGATTTTTCAATTTTTTTTTACTTTTTAAAAAACTTTTTTACTTTTCCTTTTATACTTTAATAGTCCCCATAGGAGACTATTTATAGCAATCCTTTCATTGTTAATACTGTTCTGAGCTATGCATAAGGCATTGCACTGATCAATGTTATCGGTTTCATGATCGTGGATGTCGGCCATTAGCGGCGGGTCCCTGGCAGCGATCAGCAGCCGGGACCAGCTGCGCATGATTTGAGCATCGCTCCAATGCTCGCGGTCATGTACAGGAACGTAAATATGCATTCTATTGTGCTAAGTCCTGCAGCACCAGGACATAAATTTACATCCTTGGTCGTTAAGGGGTTAAGGGCCATTTCTGTCACTGCTATTTAGCTCTGAACCATAGATCAGTTTTCTTTTTCAGGTTTTTTGTGGTTTCCAAACTTCGTGATGATTTTATTTCTTTTTGTAACGTTATTGGGGAGGAAAGAAATCTTGGTGTTTATATTAGTGCCTTAGGGAAAGAGTATGAGGAGTCTATAAAGGTTTGGAAGTGACCTATGAATCCAAAGCCATCAAGCACACCCCCCAGTAACTGCCAACTTATATTATCAAAAACTTTTTCTGTTTCAATATCCAAAAGACCCAGCAATGCGTCCGATGACCCCAGCCCCCAAACACATCCAAAGCAGCCAACAGCGTTCTAATGTTCATCACCCCTGATCTTGCTTTTATGAAACTTACCTAGTGGTGACCTATCAATTTTGGGAGAATCTAATCGATTTGCTAGGATTTTGGTGAGTATTTTAATGTCTTGGGTAATCAAAGAGTTTAGTTTTTAGGACATTGGGGAATCGATGGGTTTGCCTTCCTTAGGTAAGATTTTAATGTTAACTGTCATACTGGAATGGAGAATATGAACTCCTTGCCATATATGTGCAAATACTGAGGTCAAAACTGGTGTCCCATCTCCACCTAGGGATTTTAAAAAAATTGCATGTGAATTCATCTGGACCCAGGGCTTTCCCATTATGTAAAGCTATAAATTTAGGATTTCAACCATTTCCGTTTCTGTGGGGAATTAAGGGTAAGAAGGTTGTCTGCAGTGACTTGGGGAAGTTTTAAGTTTTGTTTTAGATGAGCTCTTTCAGTTTCTCTTCCAGAGTCTAGGGGATCTTGTGTATAAAGGGAGTAATTGAAATCTCAAAGTATGGTGTTGATTTTTTGTGAGTGGGAATAATTGATACCTATTACACCCTTCATTCCATTAATACAGTGGGGATCAAAAGTTTGGGCACCCCAGGTAAAAAATTTTATTAACCCCTTAAGGACCGGGGGTTTTTCCGTTTTGCATTTTCATTTTTTGCTCCTTGCCTTTAAAAAATCATAACTCTTTCAATTTTGCACCTAAAAATCCATATGATGGCTTATTTTTTTGCGCCACCAATTCTACTTTGTAATGACGTCAGTCATTTTTCCCAAAAATCTACGGTGAAATGGAAAAAAAATCATTGTGAGACAAAATTGAAAAAAAAAACGCAGTTTTGCAACTTTTGGGGGCTTCCGTTTCTACGTAGTACATTGTTCGGTAAAAATGACACCTGATATTTATTCTGTAGGTCCATACGATTACAATGATATCCTACTTATATAGGTTGGATTTTGTCGTACTTCTGGAAAAAAATCATAACTTCATGCAGGAAAATTAATACGTGTTATGATTCGGCTAGCTGGATGTGGATCCACTGTGTCAGCGAGGGATTGGCGTGGACCGTGTCGGTGGACCGGTTCTAGGGATGCTACTGGTTTTCACCAGAGCCCGCCGCAAAACTGGATGGTCTTGCTGTGGCGGTAGCAACCAGGTCGTATCCACCGGCAACGGCTCAACCTCGCTGACTGCTGAGAAGGCGTGGGACAGAAGGACTAGGCAGAGGCAAGGTCAGACGTAGCAGAAGGTCGGGGCAGGCGGCAAGGTTCGTAGTCAATGAGGATAGCAGGAGATCTGGAACACAGGCTTTGGACAACACTAAACGCTTTCACTGGCACAAGGCAACAAGATCTGGCAAGGAAGTGCAGGGGAAGTGAGGTAATATGGACAGGGATCAGGTGGAAACTAATTAGGCTGATTGGGCCAGGCATCAATCACTGGTGCACTGGCCCCTTAAGTCTTAGAGAGCTGGCGCGCGCGCGCCAGGACATGACAGCCGGGGACCGGGACAGGTGAGTGACTTGGGATGCGATTCGCGAGCGGGCGCGTCCCGCTATGCGAATCGCATCCCCGCCGGCAATGTCACTGCAGCGCTCCCGGTCAGCGGGTCTGACCGGGGCGCTGCAGAGAGAGGAACGCCGCGAGTGCTCCGGGGAGGAGCAGGGACCCGGAGCGCTCGGCGTAACAGTACCCCCCCCCTTAGGTCTCCCCCTTTTTTTGTCCGGTAATTGCTTCACGTGGGACGAGGACACTGGGAGCGATTGTAGGGTTTCCTCATCAAAGGCAGGCAGTTCAGAAGGAGTGGGAATGGGGAGGGAGGGCAGAGGGTGAAGCTTGGCACGGGGCAGAGTGTTACCAGGACGGGGGCTATGAGGAGGCAAAGCATAGTCTTGATAGGCCTTGGGGAGACCAGGTGTAGGAGGAGGCACTGAGGCTTGCCTGACAGGACTGGGAGCAGACGTGAGGCATTTCTTGCGGCAAGCAGGGCCCCAATTCTTGATCTCCCCGGTGGTCCAGTCAAGGGTGGGAGAATGATGCTGGAGCCATGGCAGACCGAGGAGGACTTCAGAGGTGCAGTTGGGAAGGACGAACAATTCAATCTTTTCATGATGGGGTCCAATGCACATTAAGAGGGGTTCTGTGTGGTAACGCACAGTACAGTCCAACTTCACTCCGTTGACCGAAGAAATGTAGAGCAGCTTGACGAGACGGGTCACCGGGATGCAGAACTTATTCACCAAAGAGTCCAGAATAAAATTTCCAGAAGCACCAGAGTCCAAGCAGGCCACGGCTGAGAAGGAGGAGTTGGCAGAAGGAGAAATCCGCACGGGCACAGTGAGACGTGGAGAAGCAGACTTTGTACCAAGAGACGCCACACCCACGTGAGCTTGGTGCGTGCGTGCGTTTCCCAGACGTGGAGGACGAATAGGGCAATCCACCAAGAAATGTTCGGTACTGGCGCAGTACAGACATAAATTTTTATCCCTACGGCGAGTCCTCTCTTCATGGGTCAGGCGAGACCGATCCACTTGCATAGCCTCCTCGGCGGGAGGCACAGGGGTAGATTGCAAAGGATACTGTGAGAGAGGTGCCCAGAGATCAAGGTCTTTTTCCTGGCGGAGCTCCTGGTGTCTCTCAGAAAAACGCATGTCAATGCGGGTGGCCAAATGGATAAGTTCTTGCAGGTTGGCAGGAATCTCTCGTGCGGCTAGCACATCCTTGATGTTACTGGATAGGCCTTTTTTAAAGGTCGCACAGAGAACCTCGTTATTCCAAGATAATTCGGAAGCGAGAGTACGAAATTGGATGGCGTACTCGCCTACTGAAGAATTACCCTGGACCAGGTTCAGCAGGGCAGTCTCGGCAGAAGAAGCTCGGGCTGGTTCCTCGAAGACACTACAGACTTCAGCGAAGAAGGACTGGACTGTAGCTGTGGCAGGATCATTGCGGTCCCAGAGCGGTGTGGCCCAAGACAAGGCCTTTCCAGAGAGAAGACTCACTACGAACGCCACCTTAGACCATTCTGTAGGAAATTGGTCCGACAACATCTCCATATGTAGGGAACATTGAGACAAGAAGCCACGGCAGAGTCTAGAGTCCCCATCAAATTTGTCCGGCAGGGACAAGCGGAGGCTAGGAGCGGCCACACGCTGCGGAGGAGGTGCAGAAGCTGGCGGAGGAGATGGTTGCTGCTGTAGCAGTGGCAGAAGTTGCTGTAACATGGCGGTCAACTGCGACAGCTGCTGTCCTTGTTGGGCAATTTGCTGCGATTGCTGGGCGACCACCGTGGATAGGTCAGCGAGACTTGGCAGCGGCACTTCAGCGGGATCCATGGCCGGATCTACTGTTATGATTCGGCTAGCTGGATTTGGATCCACTGTGTCAGCGAGGGATTGGCGTGGACCGTGTCGGTGGACCGGTTCTAGGGATGCTACTAGTTTTCACCAGAGCCCGCCTCTAAGCGGGATGGTCATGCTGCGGCGGTAGCAACCAGGTCGTATCCACCGGCAACGGCTCAAACTCGCTGACTGCTGAGAAGGCGTGGGACAGAAGCACTAGGCAGAGGCAAGGTCAGAAGTAGCAGAAGGTCGGGGCAGGCGGCAAGGTTCGTAGTCAATGAGGATAACAGGAGATCTGGAACACAGGCTTTGGACAACACTAAACGCTTTCACTGGCACAAGGCAACAAGATCCGGCAAGGAAGTGCAGGGGAAGTGAGGTAATATGGACAGGGATCAGGTGGAAGCTAATTAGGCTGATTGGGCCAGGCACCAATCACTGGTGCACTGGCCCTTTAAATCTTAGAGAGCTGGCGCGCGCGCGCCCTAAGGAGTGGAGCCGCGCGCCAGGACGTGACAGCCGGAGACCGGGACAGGTGAGTGACTTGGGATGCGATTTGTGAGCGGGCGCGTCCCGCTATGCGAATCGCATCCCCGCCAGCAATGTCAGTGCAGCGCTCCCGGTCAGCGGGTCTGACCGGGGCGCTGCAGGGAGAGGAACGCCGCGAGCGCTCCGGGGAGGAGCAGGGACCCGGAGCGCTCGGCGTAACAATACGTTTAAAATTGTAATTTCTGACCCCTATAACTTTTTTATTTTTCCGCGTATGGGGCGGTATGAGGGCTCATTTTTTGCGCCGTGATCTGAAGTTTTTAATGGTACCATTTTTGCATTGATAGGACTTATTGATCGACCAAAAATGCACTATTTTGGACTATGGAATTTTTTGACCGTGCGGATTAATTAACGATATATTTCGCGGAGATACCGTATATGTTTATTTTTATTTACACTGTGTTTTTTTTTTATGGGAAAAGGGGGGTGATTTAAACTTTTAATAGGGAAGGGGTTAAATGATCTTTATTCACTTTTTTTTTCACTTTTTTTTTTGCAATGTTATAGCTCCCATAGGGACCTATAACACTGCACACACTGATATTTCACATTGATCACTGGTTTCTCATAAGAAACCAGTGATCGATGATTCTGCCACTTGATTGCTCATGCCTGGATCTCAGGCACTGAGCAGTCATTCGGCGATCGGACAGCGAGGAGGCAGGTAGGGACCCTCCTGCTGTCCTGTAAGCTGTTCGGGATGCCGTGATTTCACCGCGGCTATCCCGAACAGCCCACTGAGCTAATCGGCACACTTTCACTTTCGACGCAGCGTTCAACTTTGAACGCCACGTCTAAAGGGTTAATAGCGCGCGGCACTGCGATCAATGCCGCGCGCTATTAGCCACGGGTCCCGGCCTCCAACACGCCGTGGCCCCGCGTTATAGATTGGGACCGGACACATGACGTTCCAGTACGTCATGTGTCCTTAAGGGGTTAATGTGCATAAAGAAACCAAGGAAAGATGGAAAAATCTCCAAAAAGGCATCAAATTACAGATTAGACATTCGTATAATATGTCAACAAACGTTAGATTGTATTTCCATCAATTACACTTTCAAAATAACAGAAAACAAAAAAAAAATGGCATCTGCAAAAGTTTGGGCACTCTGCTGAATTTATAACATGCACTGCCCCCTTTGCAAAGCTGAGACCTGCCAGTATCATGGATTGTTCTCAATCATCATTTGGGAAGACCAGGTGATGTCAATCTCAAAGGTTTTAAATGCCCAGGCTCATCTGACCTTGCCCCAACAATCAGCACCATGGGTTCTTCTAAGCATATGTCTAGAAATCTGAAACTGAAAATAGTTGACGCTCACTAAGCTGGAGAAGGCTATAAGAAAATAGCAAAACATTTTCAGAAGTCAATATCCTCAGTTCGGAATGTAATTAACCCCTTAAGGACACAGCTCTTTTTAACCTTAAAGGGGTACTCCGCCCCTAGACATCTTATCCCCTATCCAAAGGATAGGGGATAAGATTTCCGATCGCCTCAGTGCTGCGGCACTGCGCTATCATAACAGCACAGAGCGAGTTCGCTCTGTGGGTAATGACGGGCGATACAGGGGACAGAGCCGTGTGACGTCATGGCTCCGCCCCTCTTGACATCACGGCCCGTCCCCTTAATGCAAGTCTATGGCAGGGGGCGTGACGACCTTCGTGCCCCCTCCCATAGACTTGTATTGAAAGGGCCGCAGCGACAATCCCAGGGCTCCCCAGCAGCGGCACCGCGGCGATCTGACATCTTATCCCCTATCCTTTGGAGTACCCGTTTAAGGAATGAGCCCGTTTTTGCATTTCTGACCACCGTCGCTTTATGAATTAATAACTCGAAAACGCTTTTACCGAATATTCTGATTCTGAGACAGTTTTTCCGTGGCATATTCTACTTTTTTTTGGTGGAAAATTTTCACTGACAGCTCCGATCATCCCTATTTTTCGGGTGATCGGGTCACCAGAGACCCGATCAGCCCGGAATAGCAGAAAATCGCATGTCTGAATTGACATGCGATTTTCTGCGATCGCCGACATAGGGGGTCTCAGGACCCCCCTCGGCGATGTGCCGGGATGCCTGCTGAATGATTTCAGCAGGCAACCCTGTCCGGTCCCCAACCGGCTTGCGGCGGGGATCAGAATTCCCACGGGCATATGCATACGCCCCACGTCCTTAAGGACTCGGGATGCAGGGCGTATTCATATGTCCGACATCCTTAAAAGGTTAAGAAATGGCAGTAATCAGGAACAGTGGAAGTAAATGGCAGTCATTGGGAACAGTAAAGCAAGATCTGGAAGACCAAGAAAAATATCAGACAGAACAGCTCGCAGGATTGTGAGAAAAACTATTCAAAACTCACGATTGACTGCACAATCCCTCCAGAAAGATCTGGCAGACACTGGAGTTGTGGTACACTATTCCTCTATAAAGAGATACTTGTACAAATATAGTCTTCATGGAAGAGTCATCAGAAGAAAACCTCTTCTACGTCCTCACCACAAAAATCAGCATTTGAACTTTGCAAATGAACATATAGACAAGCTTGATGCATTTTGGAAACTAGTTCTGTGGACCGATGAGGTTAAAATTGAACTTTTTGGCCGAAATGTGCAAAGGTACGTTTGGAGAAGATGGGGAACAGAATTTAATGAAAATAACCTCTGTCCAACTGTTAAAGGGGTACTCTGCCCCTAGACATCTTATCCCCTATCCTTTGGATAGGGGATAAGATGTCAGATCGCCAGGGTCCCGCTGCTAGGGACCCCACCGGCATCTCCGCTGCGGCACCCCACTATCATTACTGCACAGAGCAAACTCGCTCTGTGCATAATGATGGACAATACAGGGGCCGGAGCATCGTGATGTCACGGCCCCTCCGATAGACTTGTATTGAGGAGGCGGGCTGTGACATCACAAGGGGGTGGAGCCGTGACATAACAATGCTCCATCCCCTGTATTGCCCATCATTACGCACAGAGTGAGTTTTCTCTGTGCAGTAATGATAGCGGGGTGCCGCAGCAGAGATTCCGGGGTCCCCAGCGATGGGACCCCAGCGATCTGACATCTTATCCCCTATCCTTTGGATAGGGGATAAGATGCTAGGGGCGGAGTACCCCTTTAAGCATGGGGGTGGATCAATGATGCTTTGGGGTTGTATTGCAGCCAGTGGCACAGGGAACATCTCAAAAGTAGAAGAAAAAATGGATTCAATAAAATTTCAGCAAATTTTGGATGCTAACTTGATGCCATCTGTGAAAAAGCTGAAGTTAAAGAGAGGATGGCTTCTACAAATGGATAATGATCCTAAACATACCTCGAAATTCTTGGGGGATGACATCAAGAGGCGTAAACTGAAGGTTTTGCCATGGCCTTCACAATCCCCTGACCTCAACATAATTGAAAATCTATGGATAGACCTTAAAAGAACAGTGTGTGACAGGCAGACCAGAAATTTCAAAGAACTGGAAGACTTTTGTAAGGAAGAATGGGCAAAGATACCTCAAACAAGAATCGAAAGACTCTTGGCTGGCTACAAAAAGCATTTACAAGCTGTGAAACTTGCCAAAGGGGGCAGTACAAGATATTAACTCTGCAGGGTGCCCAAACTTTTGCAGACGCCATTTTTTTTCTATAATTTTGAAGGTGTAAATGATGGAAATAAAATCTAACTTTTGTTGTCATATTATAAGAATGTCTAATCTGTAATTTGATGCCTTTTGGAGATTTTTCCATCTTTCCTTGGCTTCTTTATGCGCATTAATACAAATTTTTACCTGGGGTGCCCAAACTTTTGATCCCCACTGTATGGGTTGTTCCCTTATGATTTTTAGCCAGGTTAGCTAGAAGTCTTCTTGCCTTATTTGCATATCTATAAAATTGAGCATCTGTAATATTTAACCCTTTCAGGACTGGGCCTTTTTTATTTTATTTCATTTTTTTTTTGTTGGGGGGGGGGGGGGGTTGTTTTTCCTCCTTGCTTTTTAGTAGACATAACTCTAATTTTTCCATCTAAAACCAGTATGAGGGCTTGTTTTTTGTGTTACCAATTGTACTTTGTAATGACATTACTAATTTTACCTCCAAATGTAAAGTGAAACAAACAAAAAATTATTTGTAAGGCAAAATTGAAAACAACAACAAAAAAAAATATTTAGCAAATTTTGAGGGCTTCTGTTTCCACCCAGCGCACCTTTCGGTAAAAATTACACAATGGCCCTCATTTACTAAGAAAATCGGGTTGTAAGTCTATGTTGCTTTCTTACCCGACTGCTTTTTTCCCCTGGTATTTATTATTATGTTGCATCCTGTTTGTCGCACGTGGGTTTTGTTGGTGTTGGTTTCATACTCCTCTGACATTTCTCATATATTGCACAAATCATGGTGCACCGTGTCCAGTTTTGATAGAGTGTAAATGTTCGTGTATGCGATGTCAGGGACTGACTGGGGGGGACAGGGAGAGTGAGCCCTAAACTTACCCTAAAACATCTCTCCCTGCCTACTTGCCCACTCACCCTAAACGTTGAGTCGACAACTGGGAGCCAGTCCCTTCCTGCGCTAAAGTGCAGTGGCGTAAAAAACAAATAACATAGTCGGTCACAGGCCAGAAACAGAAACCAACTAGACAATACAAATACTAACAGGGCAAAATATAAACTCACAAACAGAATAGAATATAGTGAATTAACAAACAGTTCACTAAACCATACATCAGACAAATGGCAGACATGGTAAAATGAACAAGACCAGGCATGATAGGAGTACACAGCAGAATCCAGGAAATAAAGGGGATAGCAGAAGAACTTGAGAGCCAAGACACTGAACTCAACAGGTAAGTTACTAAGAACTATCACAAGCAGGTACAAGTGCAAAGGATAGAATAAACCAAACAGGATATAAATATAAGACACTGTTCACACTGGGACACAGAACCAGGATACCAAACAGGAATATAAAATACAGAGGACAGGTAACAAGCAAGACTTAGACACAGTGTGAACACTGACAAATCTGAACAGACATAATACTATAACCGACTAATATAACACAGACTAAAATCAAGAATAAACAAGACTATTTAACCATGGCTAAAACTTAGATAATATCATAGTATAAATAAAGGTGCAAGCTAAAGTAGACATGGCCGTGTATTGCACACACAGAAATGGTTTTAACTAAAATAACCAGTCCAGACTGCAGAAAAGTCTGGCTTAAAATACCCTAGTTCCTATTCGCTCAGAGCATTAACTATTCCCTATCCAGGTGGAATAGCCAACTGCTCTGAACAAATTAGTGTGTGGATACACACCTAAACGGAAAATTTCAAAAACAAATAAACAGACATTACATGCGATATTCTCAGTTGTCTAACTGTTTTTAACTATATAAAAGTGTTGACATCCACAACTAGGAAATATACAACATATGAGGTTCTACAAGTAATCAACTGTTTGACTGTATAATATTTGTGCCACAATTAGTGGAAATGTTGAACCACTATTGGGGGAAATCACAACATTTCTTGTTTCCAGTAGGTATTACATTAGAAAGCCAGTTGTTCTTACATTGTTATTTATATTTTCTGTTTTTGAGAATTTCTCCCAGGGATTTATTTCTACGGTAAGTTACAATCGGTTTATTCTAGACAACGTCAGTTAAATCGCTATCATCCTCCAATAGGTGCCAGTTTTTGAAAATTGTGGTTTTTATAAATTAGTGCAAAGACAAAACGGTTTTCTTGCGGCTTTCTTTTGCAGAAATTCCTGTTAGAAATGAGTTCATTTTGATCCTTTCTCATGGTTCTTTCAAAAGCTTCATCCACCACAGCTCGATGATACCCCCTACTCTGTAAATGGGAGGATAGATCTTTTGCATGCTCAAGGAAGATTAGATGGTCACTATTGTTTCTCCTTAACTGGAGAAATTGACTATAAGGAATCCCATCCTTCACCTGTCTCGGGTGGGAACTTCCGTAATGAAGGATGGAATTCTTAGAAATGGCTTTCAAATACCCTTTTGTTAGAAGTTGGTCTCCTTCAGTATAAATGGTAAGATTCAAGAATTCTTGCCACTGTAGGTGCAGGTAAACTGCATATTCATACAGTTTTCTGAATTGAGGAAAGACACAAAGCTATTGAATTCTCATCACCCTTTCAGACAATTAGAACATTGTCTACGTACCTCCAAAGGGCTTTGATATTTTTGAGGAAAGGGTTTTTTAAGCTGTAGATATATTCTCTTTTGAAGATGGATAGAAATAGGTTGGCATATGAGCATGATGTGGGACTGCCCATAGCAGTCCCGGTTAGCTGCTTATACCATTCAGAACCAAATTGAAAGGTGTTGTGTGTTAAGATATACATGAGGGAATCACAGATAAATTGGGAAAAGCTGACAGATTTTCTGTATGTTGGAGGATGGTCTGTATAGCCTGTACACCCACATCATGAGGGATGCGGGTGTACAGGCTTTCAACATCGATTGTGGCAAGTGAGTAGGAGTCCCACCAGTGAAATTCTTCAATTAAACGTATAATGTCTCCAGTGTCTTTCTCATAGGTGGACATCTGGGGTAGTAGTGGTCTTAGGGCCCAATCGATATATTTGGACAAATATTCTGTCACTGATCCCCTCCTGGCCAGAATAGGGCGACCAGGAGGGGAGGTGACAGAATTGTGGACTTTGTTAGCAAATACCACTTGGATTTTGCAGGTTGGAGGGGCAAAAGGTGCTCAGCCTTTCTTGCATCAATCACTACAGACATCACTTTGTCACGCAAAAAAGTCCTTAATTGATCCAATATCTTTAAGATGGAATCGTTTTTCAGTTGTGTATACACTGCTTTGTCACTAAGTTGACGATACTCTTCACCTCCATATTGTGCTCTGGTCCACACTACCACACTGCCCCCTTTGTCCGCACGGGAGACCACCAAACCATCACGGGCAGCAAGCCACTGAATTCCCTACGGCCTCACCTGGGACATGTTCTTCTCACTTCTGGGATACTGTAAAGCCCTAATGTCTCTATTAACAGATTTCAAGAAAAGATCAATAGGACTACCAGCCATAATAGGCATATTAAAGGAATATGGTCTTCCTGACTGAAATTGGTTCATCTCATATGCAGTATCTTCTCTCTCTGTGATTGTAGGTTCACCTGCAGCCAAATCTGCTCACAACTTTGTACTCATGTTCATTAGGAGAACAATTACTGATTGGACAAAAACCAAGTTGGTCCTATTGTGCAAGGAGAAAAGCACTCATGTGTTCTTCCAGATTTGTGAGGATGAACAGCAAAAATCTTATGTAAATTGCTCTTCCTGACAGCTTTAAATAGGTTGACTTCAAAAGCTGTGAAGTCAAAGTCCTCCATAACACAATCATTCAGCCCTTTTTGTAGTATCTGATTGACATTTTCAGGGAGGGGAACATCAGAAATATTTACTACTAGCTTCTCTGCTGTTAGTCTCTCCACGCGAGACCCTTCCTTTTAAGATATCTGCCCTTTCCTCTGCCTCTTTCTGCCTCCATGCCTCGTGCACCGCCTAAAGGGGCAGAAGATAAGGGATCAGCTAAACTGTCAGGCGCTTCTTCAGTGGCTTCGTCCAAAGCACTGGTGTCGGTCTCAGTTGTCCAACAATGTCGACTGCTACGATTTCTATAGAGATGTCTTCTGGCATTCCCGTTGTTCCTATTTCTACCATTGGCCAACTGCCGCTAACCGAGACAGGAGCACAGTGAGTGATTCATGGGAGGAATTTCCTCCCCTGCCTGATACCCTGCCTCTGCCTGATACCCTGTGTAGCCTTAGCTATCAGTGCCCGGATGTCTCCTGCTCCTTCACAGCCCACCATGGCGACCTCTCCTCGTGCACAAGGATCCACTCCCTCCCCCACTTTGCAGTCTTCACCTTCGGCACTAACAGCTCCTCAGCCCGTACATCAAAAGGAACTGTAAACCTAAGCAGCCTCTGCTGCTGACATGAGAATTGCTGTCTCTCCTACCATTAACCACTCAGACACAAAACACCTCCCACTAGTGTGTTCTGATTCACACACCCAGCTCCATGATCAGTCTCCATTATGAAGATCTCATCCTACTGTGCCTGCTCCTTATGGTCCACCTCTTCTTCACTCCAGTTCTGCATTGTGAATTCTAAGGTCTAATGAGCATATGGATTCTGACACATCTCACTCTGAAAGTGAATCTCCTGTTGATAGTGATGTCCTTGACTACTGGGGGGATAGCCCCCCCAGCGAAGAAAAAAATTGTTCATAACACCTTTAAAAGCCTGCAAGCTGGCGGGTAGCCGCACAGAACACTCTTCCTCTCACGTAGGTCCCCTAGAATTAGAGACCCCAAACCTGGGACATATGACCACAATCCCCGTATGAGTACCCAGTCAGCCGCTATTCAATCATCTCTCACTACTAGTGCTCCAACTATCCCAAGTCCGGTGGCAGCCGCTGATATCCTGAAAAACCACCCTGAGTAGCAGGCTCTCCTGGCGCTCCTTCCAACAAAAATGGATATGCTGTCACTGGCCGAAGATATGAAATCAGCCTGGCACAAGGACCTGGCACCTGTCAGGGCGGAAGTGACCCAATTGTCTACCCGTGTCACGGACTTAGGGACTTTTCGAGACTTAGAAGCAATTTCTTAGGTTCATACCCTGACAGAGGCCACTACCATCCTCCTGACTCAGCATTCCTAGGTTATTGATCACATGGATGACTTGGACAACAGGAATAGACGCAACAATATACGCATCAAATGTCTTCCTGAAAGTGTTGCCCCCACAGAACTGCCTTCAACTCTCCAACGCATCTTTAATAATATACTCCAAAAACCCGCTTACTCTCCTCTGGAACTTGACCAGGCCCACAGAGCTCTCAAGGCCAAAATCCTTACCCGTCGAAACCCAGGGACGTAATCTGTAGGGTCCATCACTACCTCCTGAAGGAGGAAATAATGCTAAAGATGCCCAATATTCAATCTCTCCAGTTCCAGGGGACTGAAATTCGTTTGTTCCCGGACTTATTCCGGACTTATCCTTTCACACTTAAAGAGGGAAACAACAGCTAAACTTTCCTCACTGCAGACAGACCTCCACGCTTTAGAAACCTTGCACAAGAGGACTCAACAAGAGCAAGTACTTCGGACTCAACAAGAGCAAGTACTTGTCGAATGCGAAACACCGATACTATAGACAACTCACGGGGAAACTTTTTTATGAATGGGGGAATCTGGTAGACTACTAGGGAAAGCGCTCCGAGAGAAGAAACCCTCCCTTTTTGTTCCTGCAGTTCGAGACCCCATAGGTTCCCTCTCTCACCTCACACCCGAAATACTCACAGCTTTCTGCAACTACTACTCCACGCTCTATCACCTGCAAGCCCCTGGGGCTAATTCCCAATCCACTCCTGACTCCCACTCCATCCCTACATTCATATATCGCTTCCACTGCATTGCCGACTCTGTCAGCAGACATCATCTCTTCCCTGGAGATGACATTCTCCCCGGAAGAACTTTGTAAGGTCATTAAATCCCTGCCTGGGGGGAAAAGCCCCAGCCCTGATGGCTATACAGCCAAATTTTATAAACACCTCCAACCTAAGTTATCCTCCCTTCTCCTCTCGACCTTCAATGTAATCTCTGATTCCTTCCCCTCCTCCTCATTCCTTCTTATGCGCTTATATCACAGTGATCCCTAAAGATGGGAATGATCCCACCTTATAGCAAACAGGTTGAGCCCTCATATGCCCGCCCTTGTCCATGCCGACTAAGTGAGATTTGTCCGCAGCAGAGAGGCCAGAGATTATACTCTTCAGACTTTCTCCGTAATCCATTGTGACCAAAGTACCTCTTTTCCTGCTCTCCCTGTATGCGGAGAAGGCCTTTGATCGCTTGAACTGGGGCTTTCTTAGAGCCACTCTGTCCCAAATTGGCCTGGGAACTCAGATGAGTGCACACATCATGACGGTCTACTTTGACCCTCAAGCCCAGATTAGGGTCAATGGCCAACTATCATCCCTTTTCAACATTTGTAATGGTACAATGCAAGGCTGTCCATTATCCCTCCTGCTATTCGTGTTATGCATGGAACATCTCCTGGTGGCTATACACCAGAATCAAGATATCCAGGGCATGCAGATGTCCTCACATCATCACAAATGTTCAGCTTTCGCTGATGACCTCTTGCTCTTCTTAACTGACCCCCACACATCTCTTCTGTCCCTACTCTCCACCATCCCCACATGTTCCCGTTATTCCAACTATTAACTAAACTCTTCCAAAAGCACTCAACATTACCCCCCCCACCCAAGACTGTCCAACAATTGAGAACTAACTTCCCTTTTAAGTGGTGTACTAGATCTCTCAAATATTTAGTTGTGCAGGTTCCCTGTAACCTCTTAGAGACCTTCCGCATTAATGTATCCCCTCTTCTACAAACTATTAAATCAGATCTGGCTAGGTGGGAGAGAAGGACTTCACTTTGTTGGGAAGAATTAACATTATCAAAATGAACGTACTACCCAGACCTTTATATATCTTCTCTTGCATCCCCCTCAGTCCTCCCAAAGCCTTTTTTAGAGAACTCTCATCACTCCTATCTAGCCTCGTGTGGTCCCTTGAACACCCTTGTATAGCGCAACGTATATTGTCTAGACGAAAACCAGATGACGGATTGGGCTTGCCTGACTGTCTACTCTACTATCTAGCAGCAGTTCTGACTAGAGTTATGGACTGTCGTGCAACCCAGCCACTAAACAATGGGTCACCCTGGAATATCTTTCCACACGTATAGATCCTAAGACTCTGTTATGGATCTCAGGCAACTACCGACTAATGATCTTCTGTCGACACTACCACCTGTCACATCCTCTATCGCCACCGAGCACATCATTCTCTCCTGACTGGCATACCTCTCTACCAATCTGTTGGCCCGTTTTCCCCGGTATTTGGGGAACCAGCAGTTAAACCTGCCTTTACCTCCCCCTCCTTTCTCGGATACTCTAAATCAGTAGGTATCTCCTTCTCACGTTTCTTAGGTCCCTCTAAGCTGAAACCCTTACCAGAACTTATTTCTCATTCCCCTATCACTCTCATGCACAGATTTCAATACGCTCAACTGAGACATTTTTATGATGCCAATGGTGTGCCTCCAAACCTCCACCATCCCTTTTCTCCATTAGAGAAACTCTGTACAACAGGTAATGAGACATACCGTCTCATTAGCGCTCTGTATGCTCTCCTGCTCAACGCTTTCCAAGATGACCAACTACCCTTCCGTTGTTGCTGGGAGCGAGAATTGAACCGTGAGTTCTCAGTTGAGGAATGGGCAAGAGTCATATCCATTTCCCACAGGACATCCATTTCTTATGAGGCACAGGAGACAAATTATAAACTCCTCAAAAGGTGGTACGGAGTCCCGACCCTGTTGGCCTGATTTTATCCTGGCTTACCAGATCAATGCTGGAGATATTGTACACCAGGTGGCAATATGTCGCACATCTGGCTCTTCTGCCCCTTACTGCTTCCCTTCCTAGACATGATCTTCAACCTCACATCTATTTGCCTCACTCTTGACCCAGCCCCTCTCCTTCTCTCTATTCTCCATCCAACAGTTCCTAAATGGCCCGCTCGCCTGATCAGATTCATGCTACTGGTTGCCAGGTCAGAAATCCCTAGGAGATGGAAGTCCGCTTCACCTCATCTTTCATTGAATGGGCCCAAGAGCTCACTCACATCCACAGAATGGAAGAATTGATGGCTGATTTTAGGCTACACTTAACAAGACACTACACAATATGTGGACCCTGGCTTCGGTTTCTGTCCACCAATGCCTAAAGAACCTTATACCTGATGCCATGATCACACAACTGATCTACTAAGCTATTCTGGACAGGATTACGGAGTCCAGGTGAACACAGTTACGTAACAAAAACATCATACAAATGTCTAAACAAACTTATCACAGATAGAGGTATTATAGTCTCTAGTGGATACAGAGACACAGAAAGTTATAAAATCAAGAAAAAAGGAAAATATGATAGCCGCAGAATCTCCAAGCACTGGCTAGCAGACGGGTTTAGGTCCCGGCTGCCCAGTACTGGAGTAGTCTGATTTTATGAATGAGCTACGCTACAGATACTGTAGCGAGGCTGAGAATGGGCGGGGCCAGTGCATGCACTGGCTGAATATGGATTATTGAATGAACGGCGCTATAGATCCTGTGGTGAAGCTAGTGGTAGGTGGAATAGAAAACACACACTGGCTGGATAGAGAGCAGTGATCATGCGCTAATATTAATTAGAGAAATATAGATGGAAAAAACATGTGCTCCGCTAGTTATAAGGGAGCCGGCAGAAAGCTGAGAGTTGCAGGTGAGAAACACTTTTTTTTTAATGAACATGGAGTCATTCATTTTATTGGTAATTCTATACTCTTAGGTTTTAATGTCTATAGGTTTATATTAATATATAATACCATATTTGCATACTCTTTTTATATATTTAGTTTTATGGAATTCTCCCCATCAGGTTTGTGGGCTAATGATCTCTGTCCCGTATGTGTGCATCAATTCTTTTATTGCCTTTTTTTTAATTTATTTTTTCATTTTATTTTTATTTCCCCCCCCCCCTCCTTTTTACTTTGTACCGATCTATCCCACTATATAGGTCTTTAACATATTTTTAGCCTTTGAGATGGTTCTACCATCAAATAACATATATATATATATATATATATATATATATATATATATATATACACCCCTCTAATACTGAAATGTTATTTATAATATATATGGAGTGAGACATATACATACGTACCAATATCCCTGTGTCTACTACCTATGGCACGCTAGCATCTTTTTATCAGCTTTATTGTTTTTATTCTGGTTTATTATTGTTGCCTATGGTTGATGCATGTGTTTTGAATTTAACAGTACCAATCATCAGTCTTGTGAGCTGTGCTCCTCCAGTCTATTACATTAGGCTATAGACTATATTAGATTTTACCACATTAGACCCGATTTTAGATTTTCAATTACCATTACCTGGTTGCTAGGGGTTACTACCCTTTTTATTCATCGGGGTTTGTCTCAGTGTTTCTCACCTGCAACTCTCAGCTTTCTGCCGGCTCCCCTATAACTAGCGGAGCACATGTTTTTTTCCATCTATATTTCTCTAATTAATATTAGCGCATGATCACTGCTCTCTATCCAGCCAGTGTGTGTTTTCTATTCCACCTACCACTAGCTTCGCCACAGGATCTATAGCGCCGTTCATTTATTAATCCATATTCAGCCAGTGCATGCACTGGCCCCGCCCACTCTCAGCCTCGCTACAGTATCTGTAGCGTCGCTCATTCATAAAATCAGACTATTCCAGTACTGGGCAGCCGGAACCTAAACCCGTCCGCTAGCCAGTGCTTGGAGATTCTGCGGCTATCATATTTTCCTTTTTTCTTGATTTTATAACTTTCTGTGTCTCTGTATCCACTAGAGACTATAATACCTCTATCTGTGATAAGTTTGTTTAGACATTTGTATGATGTTTTTGTTACGTAACTGTGTTCACCTGGACTCCGTAATCCTGTCCAGAATAGCTTAATTGATTTGACCTTTTGATTATACGTAGGGACCGTCTATTTAAATGTGCTTTCTCTGATACCTGTATACATGCACACTTGCCTGATGAAGTGCCCGCTACGGGCAGGAAACGCGTTGCTTTTATGTGCTTAAAATAAACATCTATATGTATTGAAGACTCCATGAACTTTTATCCACTGCTGTCCATGCGCCTGCAAAGATCCATGTTTGCTATTTTTCATTGATGCTATTTGGACTGGTGAAGCAGGATAGACCGGAGGATCGTGGCTGCTGACAACCTAACCTGATTAATACGCTGTATGGTGTTGTGCCCTTAGCGCAACACATTGTGGTAAGTGTGACCTTTATTGCACTTATTCACTGTCTATAAACGTATCACACTAGGGGCGCGTGTTCCCTCTTTTTTCCCTTTTGTCTTTGACAACTGATCTACTAACACTTTCTAGCACCTTCTCGAGCGAGTCACCCGCCCAGTACTGCCAGCTGGTCCACCATCTGTGGCTTTGCCCATGCCCGCTGCCCCTCGAGGTATGTACTCTATTCATCTTATCTCCGCTATTCTCCCCCTCCCCCTTCTTCTCCTACCCCCTACCCTCCTCCATCCCCCTTCCTTCTGTCCTGTACCCACTTTCTCTTCTCCTCCTCTGTCCTCCACTCTTCTTTCTGAGACGGCCTGCATTAACCCGGAATACATTCTCCATGTTATGTAAATCTTGACCCCTTTCATAAACCCCTTTGCTCTTATTGACTCTGTTAATTTTTAGGCTATTGATGGGGTGCCTGCTGCCCATTACATACCTGCCTCATTTGGGCCATCATCACCATGTACTATGGATATCCTTTTTTGAAACCGTTGATCGAGGAGTTTTCATGCACTTGTATTCTATTTGATACCTTTGTTATGTTGGTTGTTACTCGTGTTTTTTCTCTGTATTGAAAACCTTAATAAATCTATATTATAAAATAATAATAATAATAATAATAATAATAATACGTACGTGTGAATAGAATGGGGGGCAGCACCACCAGATATCACTTATACTTCAGTCTACGACATAAAGATGGGCGGCATAACGGCATATCAAATCAATGGTAGAGTCTTGCAGTGGTGCTCCGACAACATCATAGAACAGTCTTGGATGCTATAGAATACAAGCAAAAAGCAGTAGCCTACATTCACCACTCGGTAATGGACTCAGCGTTCCTACATGGAAGGTAACAATGGACCAGGACCGCAGACTGTTGTGGGCGCTCAGAGGTTTCCTGTAGATTACGCTTCTTCTAGCCTCACTTACATCTTACACTTATCTGGAACAGATATTGTGGACGTGCTGATCATTGAGTCATGTGATCCCAGTTGATCAAAGGTGAGTGGGAAAACATGGAGAGGGATGAAAAAAGAGAAAGCATTATGGAGCTAGAATATATATTTTCCTTTTTTTGTGTTTAGAGGTAGAGATATTCATTTATATACTTTTTGTGTAGTATTTTTTCTAGCTCAATAATTATTTCTCTTCTTTCATCCCTGTCCATGTTTTCCCACTCACCTTTGATCACCTGGGATCACATGACTCGATGATCGGCATGCCCACTATATTTGTTCCACAGCACAATGACATTAGTGAAGCCAGAAGAAGCGTACTCTACACAAAACCACCGGGAGTCGCCTCTGAGCACTCACGCCAGTCTGCAGTCCTGGTCCACCTATACCTTCCATGTAGGAACGCTGAGTCCATTACTAAGCGGTGAGTGTAGGCCACTTTATTTTGCTTGTATTCTATAATATATTTTTATTATTGTGGGCATTTATGTACGTGGCGATACCACACATGTTTATATTTTGTTTTTTTTACATTTCTTATTAGAAAAATGGGAAAAGGGCAGGTGATTTAAACTTTTATTAGGGAAGGGGTTAATGCATCTTTATAACTTTTTTTTAATAATTATTTACACTTTTTTTTAGTCCCCATAAGGGACTATAAAATGCAATCTTTCGATTGTATATACTGATCAGTGTTGCTCCACAGGAGAGCATTGATCAGTGTTATTGGTGCTCTATTGCTCCAACCTGCCAAGGCTGGTAAGATGTAGCATAAGAATAGGAACTCCAGCGTGTCAACGGGATTCAAAGCACAGGAAACACCAGTAAAGGGATCTGAGGTTTATTCACCCATGATGCTGATAGATTCACAGATAGACTGCTTCATGAGGCCTGATGAAGCAGTCTATCTGTAAAACGCGTTGCATCATGGGTAAATAAACCTCAGATTCCTTTACTGGTGTTTCCTGCGTTTTTAATCCCATCGACACGTTGGAGGTTCTATTCTTATGCTACATTTTATTTGGACGTGGAACAGCTGCAGACGCCTTGCTATCATTGCCTTTTCCCATTGTTGCACTTGGATGAGTGTAACCTGTTGTGGTAAGCGCTACTTTTGCTCAAGCTAACTATGTGCAACAATGGTATCAAACTACGGAGCGCTGTCTGTCCTTTCTTTCAAGGCTGGTAAGAGACCTTCAGCCATCCTCTCAGCTGATTGGGATGCACCGGTCCTGAGCAGCCAGCTGGGCTAGCCGGGAACAAGATTAACAGCATTTAGAATGCTGCAATGTACGGCATTAGCTGTGGGTCCCGGTTGCTACCCACAAAGTATGACACATGCTCAGCTGCTGGGCGTGTGTCATACACCAGGAGCCTGCAGTGGATGTAAATATACATCCATTTGCGGGAAGGGGTTAAATGGAATGTCCATGGTCTCTTGAGATGATCTCTCAAATTCTTTTTTTTGCTCTAATCCACTCCTGAATTTCTGATCTTTTATGTCTTGATCTCATTTACCATAAGTGCTGTACTATGTTATGTATTTGTACTGCTTCAAAATTTCAATAAATATGTTATGCAAAAAAAAAACATGCGCTGAGACATTGTTTTGTTAGTGCACCATTTTTTATTTATTTACCATTCTTGGGAATTTGCATTCTGCATTGGTGGTATGGTGAAAGTAGGGTAAGCACAGGGTGAGAGAGGCGAGGGCACCATTTTCAGGGTGTGTGCTCTACATGAAGGTTCAGGAGGGTACTGTTCTGCTTACTCAATTGACACATCCATTACCCATGTAATGACACCACCAGTGATTGAATGCATAGAGCTGTAAGAAACATGATTTTCTCCCCAATTGTAGGTTTAACTTTAAGTCTTTGTTTTTGAGAAGGAACTATTGTGGTTTTTTAATTGAATAGTATTTTTAGAGGTGAATGTTAAAAGTTTTTTTTGTCTGTGCAAACTGTCCTTAAGGGGTTATCCAGGAAAAAAACTTTTTTTAATGTATCAACTGGCTCCAGAAAGTTAAACAGATTTGTAAATTACTTCTATTAAAAAATCTTAATCCTTTTAGTACTTATGACATACTGAAGTTGAGTTGTTCTTTTCTGTCTAAGTGCTCTCTAATGACACCTGTCTCGGGAACTGTCCATTGTAGAAGTAAATCCCCATAGCAAACCTCTTCTACTCTGTGCAGTTCTCGAGACAAGCAGATATGTCTGCAGAGTGCACTGTTGCCAGACAGAAAAGAACAACTCAACTTCAGCAGCTGATAATTATTGGAAGGATTAAGATTTTTTAATATAAGTAATTTACAAATCTGTTTAACTTTCTGGAGCCAGTTCATATATAGAAAAAAGTTTTTTCCTTGAATACCCCTTTAACTCCTTCCTGTCCTAGTACGTATGCATACGTCCCAGTTGCTAACATGTTATTGCAACTGGACGTATGCATACGTCCTGGCAATATCCTGCTCATTGCGATGCGCTGCAGGAGCTCGCTGGTAGGACTCCGCGGTCAATCACAGACAGGGTCCCGTCACAGCTGCCGAGACCGGGATTACGCTGGTCTCTGCAGCATTCACCCCATAGATGCCATGATCGGTCCTGATGACGGAATCTTTGGGCTTGATAGGGGGAGGGGGCTGCCCCTGTTCACCAACAGCCATCCAGCGATGCTATAGTGGGATTATGTTGGTTGCCATGGCAACAGGAGGTCAGCTGATGGCCACATGTCTGCCTAGTACGGCAGTCTGTGTGGTCCAGCCATAGGCTGGATTGCATAGACTAAATGTCAGTGTATACTGACAGCTATTGTGCTGCCTTCGCAATGTATTTACATGCTTGGCACTCAGCAGGGTCTGTTCCTTTAAGACCCTCCATTTTCTTGAAGCCTAGAGGCGGGCCTTCTCTCTAAAACATAGGGCTAGCTCCGGCATGTCTCATTCATTCCAGCTCCAGCCACCACAGTGACCAGATCCACAGGACTTCTTAAAGCTAATACAGACTGCAAATCTGATAAATACCAAAGCCTGTGAGTACGGAATTGTTAGTTAGCCTGTGTAGAGAAATGCTAGGCATTTGTAGATAGATAATGTGTGTTTTCAGTGTGTAGTAAGTGAGCACATGTTAGACTATCTATGTATTAGCTATGCATAATGTAAGGCACTTGAATAGCCATGCTTATATTTGTCTTTCATATGTTTGTTTTACAGTTTTACCGCACTTTCATTATATCTCAGTAAAGATTACATCAGTTAAGCAAACCAGCGTGTCTTTCCTTGAGATTCGGTATAAACTTGATGTGAAGCTGTGTCCACGAGACAGCGGAGACATTATAGTAAAAAGGCTTTTAAAACGTTATCAGAAGCAGTTAATCAGCTTTGAATCGTCCGCAGCAGTAAAAAAGACTCATAAATCCTGTGCCCTGCAGTCTGTGTCGGAGTAAGGGCGCGAAGCACTAGAAAGTGAAACTAATTCTCTCACGTGCTATATCACCGCTGTGCTGTGTCCAGTCATCATCATTATCTACGCTGCCAGCTAAATCAAGATGCAGAACCCAGAGAACAGCACTCTGACAGTTAACCCTCAATGCTCCTATAAAGAGGAAGACACCTTGCCAAGAAGTAGATCTAGGTGCACAACATTGTCTAGAGCGTCCAGTCAAACAAATCTAACTTCGGTTAGTGCCGATGCATCAAGATTTAAACGCCATAGTTCTAGACACTCAAGCACCACCAGCCTGTCATCCGCTAGCGCCATAGCAACTAAGGCAAGAGCGAAAGCAGAGGCAGCTTGTGCAATGGCGTCCTATGCAAAGCAGGAAGCTGAATTGATGAAAGAACAAGCAAAAAGTGAATCTGAAGCACTTAGAAGAGAAGCTGAATTGATGAAAGAACAAGCAAAAAGTGAATCTGAAGCACTTAGAAGAAAAGCTGAAGCACTTAGAAGAAAAGCTGAAGTGCAAGCATCTTTACACTTACTGCAACAGCAGAAAAACGCTGCAGCAGCCTTAGCCGAGGCAGAAGTTCTCACAAGGGCTGCTGAAGCTCAGTTCGCTGACATAGAAACCCAGATGTCACCCCTCAGCGCAAGCCAACGTAACCGTGAGTACATACAGTCACAAGCAACCATGTACACTGACCAGCAGTTCAATTATGCACCAAGACCATCATTGACTCCACCAGCAATAAGCAACTTTGATACTATGCAACACTGCAAGACTGAATCAGAACCTCAGGGTAGGAAGTCAAGTGGTCGCATGCTCAGAGACCAATCTGCCAACCTGACAAGAGTGCAAACGGATGCTGATGTACTCCCTCCTCAAGCAAATACAAGTCTGGATTATAGCAGAAAGACTTACAATAGAGGAGAACAAAGCAGACTTAGTCAAGTACCTCATCAGCCTTACCAGCCGCAGCCATACCCTGAGTTTACACCCAGGAAGTATTCACCAGATGCAGCAAGAGTTACAGAGGTAGCAAGATTCCTGATGCACCGTGAGATAGTGAGCGCTGGTCTCATGAAATTCGACGACTGTCCTGAAAACTACTGGGCCTGGAAGTCATCTTTCCTAAGCGGTACCCAAGACTTAGATCTGACAGACAGAGAAAAGCTTGATCTGCTCGTCAAATGGCTAGGACCAGAGTCCACTGAGCAAGCCCAAAGAATCAGATCAGTACATGTTCATGATGCAGCAGCAGGACTTGCAATGGTGTGGAGGAGACTAGAACACTGCTATGGGTCACCTGAAGTGATTGAAGATGCTCTTCTGAAGAGGATAGAAAACTATCCAAGAATGACAAACAAAGACAATCAAAAGCTGAGAGGGTTTGGGGACCTACTCTTAGAAATAGAAGCCGCTAAGTCTAGTGGATATCTGCCAGGTCTCTCATACTTAGATACAGCACGTGGAGTTGATCCCATAATCGAGAAACTTCCTTTCAACTTGCAGGAAAGGTGGGTCCCTCAAGCATCAAGATACAAGAAAGAACATCGAGTCGCATTTCCATCATTTGCCTTCCTTGCTGAATTCATCGTAGACCAAGCTGAAACACGCAATGATTCAAGCTTTGCTTTCCTGAACAAGAGAACTGCAAGCTCCCCAAAGGTAGAGCAAAAACATCCAACGCCTTACAAAGAACGCAGAGCAACAGTTTCTGTACGGAAGACAGAAGTCTCGCCTGAGTCTGCAGTCAATCAGGAAGACAACACAAGTAAGAAAGTTGAGGAGCCAGACAAAATATGTCTCATCCACAACAAGCCTCATCCACTAAGAAAATGTCGCAGTTTCAGAAGTAAGACGTTAGAAGAGCGCAAAGCTTACCTTAAAGACAATCACATTTGTTTCAGATGTTGCTCTTCAATTCAGCATCTTGCAAAAGACTGTACAAAAACAATAAAATGCACAGAGTGCAACAGTGACAAACACCTGTCAGCACTACACCCAGGACCACCACCATGGAAACAAGAAGTTCCAGCAACTCAAGAAGATCATGGTGGGGAGCAAGGCGAGAGTACAACGCCAGCAGTAACCTCAAAGTGTACTGAGATCTGTACAGAGCAGGGCCGCCCCAGATCATGTTCCAAGATATGCTTAGTCAAGGTGTATACTGCAGGCTTCAGAGAAAAAGCAATCAAGATGTACACAGTCTTGGATGAACAGAGTAACAGATCTCTGGCAAAAACAGAGTTCTTTGACCTCTTCGGTGACAAAGGAAGTCCAACTCCATACACCCTGAAAACTTGTTCTGGAGTTGTAGAGACAACAGGGAGAAGAGCAAACAACTACATCATTAAGTCATTAGATGGAAAGACAAAGGTGACTCTTCCTACCCTCATAGAATGTGATGAGATACCAGACGACAGGTCAGAGATCCCCACACCTGAAGTTGCTCGTCATCACCCCCATCTGGTGCGAATAGCAGACCAGATACCAGCACTAGATCCAGATGCTGCAATCATCCTTCTACTTGGGAGAGATATCCTCAAAGTGCACAAAGTCAGAGAACAGTACAATGGGCCACACAATGCACCATTTGCACAACGCCTTGATCTCGGATGGGTCATCGTTGGAGAAGTATGTCTAGATGGACTCCACAAACCAGAAAAGGTAAATGTCTACAGAACACATCTATTACAGAATGGTCGTACATCTTGTCTTTGCCCATGTACCAACAGTCTACACATTAAAGAGAGACTTGTAAACCCAACACATCATCGGAGTATCCAGAGGTGCATGGAAGACTTAGCCTCAACTGGAGATACAGATGAACTGGGCGGTAAGGTGTTTGAAAGAACACGAGATGACGACAAGCCAGCACCCTCTGTGGAAGATACTCTCTTCCTTGAGATCATGGACAGAGAAGTCTTCAGAGACAAATCAGGCGGCTGGGTAGCCCCTCTACCCTTCCGGTCACCACGCCATCGCCTTCCTCACAACAAGGTACAAGCAGAGAAACGCTTCACCTCGTTGCAGCACATGCTACAAAGAAAGCCAAATATGAAGAAACACTTCCAAGCCTTCATGCAGAAGATCTTTGATAACGATCAAGCTGAAAGGGCACCACCACTACAAGAGAACCAAGAACACTGGTACTTACCAATATTTGGGGTGTACCATCCTCAGAAACCGGGCCAGATACGCGTAGTATTTGACTCTAGTGCGAAGCACAAAGGCATCTCACTAAATGATGTCCTTCTCAGCGGACCTGACCTGAACAATACACTCCTTGGAGTACTCATCAGGTTCAGAAAAGAACTCATAGCAATGACCACCTTGAACAAGCCAAGGTCACGATCATCAGATGCATCCAGCAGGAAGTCTTTAAAGAAGAGATTTCTCAACACAATTTACTCAAGGACTTGTATACCAAGCAATGGAAACAAGTTCAAAGTCTTGCGGACATTTTCTGGAAGAGGTGGAGACAGGAATACCTGATAATATTCCAGCCACGCAAGAAATGGCAAGATGACAAGCCCAATTTACAAGTTGGAGACATTGTCTTACTGAAAGACTCTCAGGCCCACAGGAACGAGTGGCCTATTGGACTCATTGTGGGGACTGATCCTAGTAGTGATGCTAGAGTTAGAAAGGTTGAAGTTAGGATTGTTAGACAGGGCATTCCCAAAGTGTATGCAAGGCCAATTTCTGAAGTAGTTTTACTTCTGTCCAAGGGTTAGTGGCATAACAAAAAGTATGCCAGGTGGGGAGTGTGCTGCCTTCGCAATGTATTTACATGCTTGGCACTCAGCAGGGTCTGTTCCTTTAAGACCCTCCATTTTCTTGAAGCCTAGAGGCGGGCCTTCTCTCTAAAACATAGGGCTAGCTCCGGCATGTCTCATTCATTCCAGCTCCAGCCACCACAGTGACCAGATCCACAGGATTTCTTTTTTTTTTTTTTTTTTTTTTTAATATATTTTATTCACAGATCCAGAGCATGTACAAAGCATATATGACAAAGGTGCATTGAAATCAGTCAGAATCTGGAACAACAATACAATGTCAGGATAATAGGTCAAAAGTATCGTCTGGATCCAGTTTGTAATACGGAGGATTACCCCCAAAATATAGGAAATAACAAGTAACAACTGTGAAACAAAACCTCAAATCTCCCAAGGAAGGCTGCACCATTCCCACCCGAGTACAGTGTCGTACCTATGTAGGGTATTTGCCACCTGAGGTCAGACTATACATTATGCATACAGAGAGTTCTAATAGTGGGGTCCCATAGAGAGCCAAGGATGTAGAGGATCATATAACATTAAGATGGTAGCTCTAGATTACCAAGAGTGCCCCTGAGAGCCTCAGTTGAATACCATGTAGTGTGTTTAAAATATGTCATTATCCTGTGACGTTCGCCGACATCAGGTAAGTAGTGCAGATATCTTTTCCATTTATTAAAAAAAGGCCTTTGCATGCAACTCTGAGCATCTTATGGACAATAACATCTCTCTATGTAATACAGAATGATATTCCTTTAAGATTTCTGTAATTGTCGGCACGGTAGGTTGGAGCCAGTGTCTAAGCAAGCACAGTTTAGTAATCAAGATAAGTAAGTGTACACCCTTGGGCATTTTGCCCCTATCAGGAGGGTTCGATTCTCTAACAGGTAGATAGTGAAAGAGGTATGGTTCTGGGGAGAACGGTAAATGTCTATCCCAAATGGTCAGTATTAAAGAGGATAGGTCAGACCACAATTTCGACACCTGCGGGCATTCCCATAAGCAATGCCAGAGGTCTGCCCCCTGTAGTTGACATGTCGGACAATGTGTGAGGAACGGGGGCGGGGGTGGCGTGCCCCTCCATTTAAATGCATACGTAGCCTTGTGTAGAATACGCCAATGAATTTCTCTTAACTGTGCACTGGGGGTAGAGCCATTAACAGCCAATAAGCCCTCTAGTAAACAGGGGGCGATTTCAGAGTCACCAAGTTTAGAGGACCATTTGGCAAGAGCTGTGGCCCCCCGTCCCCTTAACGCTATATCCCTGATGGTTGCGTAGATCAGCGAAAGGGAACGGTGGGACCGTGTATTCCCCAACAATTTGTCAAAATCATTAGGTTTTTCTACCGTCGCATAACCTCTCACCACACCATGAAAAAAGGAGCATAATTGATTATACAGCCACTGATGGGAATCGGGAAGGGTATATTTGCTCTGGAATTCCCCCCAGCTCATGAACACTCCAGTAGATTCAGTCAAGAAATCAGCAAACTGAGTGATACCTAGCGATTTCCAATTGTTGCCTATCGGACTATTGGTACAGTGATCAAGCGCAGGGGTGCTCCACAACTGAAAGTGTCTAGAAAGACACCAAGGCATCCCACACATCTTACGGAGCGCCTTCCACGTTGCCAATGTGTCACTAAATAGTACATTCTTTCTCAATGAACCAGGGACATCCTTATAAGGTAAATGAAACAGGGTGGACAGTGAACCCAGCGGGCAGAGACTCCTCTCCAAGGGCGTGTTTGAAAAATGAGCGGTATCAAAGATCCAGTCCCGGACATGTCTAAAAATAGCTGACAAGTTATATAGACGAGCATTAGGCATTTGCAATCCCCCCTTCTCTCTTGCTAGACATAAAGTGTCATAGGCTACTCTTGGGCGTTTACCCACCCAAATAAACCTTGTAAAACTAGCATGGAGCCTTTTAACATCAGTATGGCGTAATAACAGGGGAATTGTCTGCAGCGGATATAGGAGTTTTGGGAAGCTCATCATTTTAATTAATTGCACCCTACCATAAAACGAGAGAGGCAGGTTCTGCCATCTGTGCAACTCGCCCTCAATTTTCGCAAACAAGGGGGGATAGTTTAGAGTATACAGGGAGAGTGGAGTGCAACCTAATTTTACACCTAAGTAAGAGATAGACATGTGCAATTCGGTTCGGCACGAATGTCTAAATTAACGAATTTTACCGTTTTCGTGCATTCGGACCGATCCGAATGCACGAAAACATATTTTGAACATTCCCGAATAGCCACGATAATACGAATAGCAAAGTAACGAATACATTCGTTATTTCCCGACCATAATGCTGTAAATAACGAATGCATTCGTTATCTGTAAACGAACGTGAAGAATTCATTCTGATAACAAATATAATAAAAAGGATATAGATAGTTTGATTTTTCGGATACATTCGGTATTCGGGTACATTCGGTAAATCTTTTTATTCTTTTTTTGGACTTTAGCGATCCTAAAAAATTATGGAGATACCTTTTTTATAAAAATTTCGTAGGGTATCATAAAAAAATCATAATAAAAAAGATACAGTGGTGATGGAAAAAATTGTATCTAATGAAATGTATCATTTTTATTATGAAATGTTTATTCATTTTTAAACAGGGATCAATTTATGTGAGCGGGTAAAGCACAAAAAATGTAGCCGACAATAATGAAAATGTAGTGTGTGCGTGTTTTTCACTTTTTTTAAAAACATTTTTTAGGTAGTACTACTACTCCCAGCATGGAACACACTCTTCCATGATGGGAGTAGTAGTTACCTGTACTAATTGACAGATCGCAGGAGTCCCTTGCGATCATCTTGTATAATGTATAGATGCGCCGGCTGCTCTTCTATGGTCCCCTGCACTCACGTATATTTACACATATTCATATTTCCCGCAGAGCTGTGATTGGCCAGATGGTTACAGCCAATCACAGCTCTCTTTGAGAAATAGGAATATGTGTATATATACGGCAGTGCAGGGGACCATAGGAGAGCGGCCGCCACATTCATACATTATACTGGAGGATCGCAGCGGGTGTCAGGAGTGATACCCGGAGTGATCTCCCCTTTACTACAAGTACTACTACTCCCAACATGGAGTACACTCTGCTCCATGCTGGGAACTGTAGTACCTGCATTAATAGACAGATCGCAGCGGGTGTCAGAAGTTACACTCGCTGCCATATGTCTATTAATGCAGGTACTACAGCTCCCAGCATGGAGCAGAGTGTGCTCCATGTTGGGAGTATTAGTACCTGCAGTAAGGGACAGATCCCAGGGATGTCACTCCTCCTGACACCGCTGCGATCGTCCTTATGTGAATGTCGGGATCAGCTGTTCTCAGGGCTACAGAGCCGGGAGAACAGCTGACGCTGAGCCGTAGGTATACATCGTATATCTACTGCCCAGCAAGAACTTACAGTGAGCTTGCAATGTGTATACAGTATACACATTGCTGGCTCACTTAACCCCTTGCTGAGCTGTGTGCTATGCGCAAGCCCAGCAAGGGAAGAGTTAACTTACACTGCTGGACAGTGTAGGTTAACCCTTTGGGCGGTATACACTATATACAGCTATCTATAGATAGCTGTATACAGTGTATACAGAAGACGAAGTCCAGCTTACTTCCCTCGAGTCCCGGGCGGGGTTCGTGTAGCTCCGCCCCCTAGTGATGACGTCATTAGGGGGCGGAGCTACAGAAGGGAACAAGGCTAATTAATCTGAAGCTCTGTTCACATTGTACGTTATGTATAATGTGAACAGACCCTTCTGGCAGTGTCTACCCAGACAGGGAGACTCCAGCTGTTGCTAAACTACAACTCCCAGCATGCCCAGACAGCCAAAGGCTGTCTGGGCATGCTGGGAGTTGTAGTTTTGCACCAATTGGTGGCTCCCTGTTTGGGTAGACATTGCATCATGGGTGCTCTCCCCAGCGGACAGCGCCAAAAATGTCATAACCAATTTTTTGTGTTTTTTTCTTCTCGTTTCAGATCCGTGTATGCAGAGGATTACTGCGGATTCGATGGATTACGGCGGATTATTTATTTTTTCCTTTAATAAAACGGTTAACGAGGGCTGTGGGGGAGTGTTTTTTTAAATAAAATAATTTTTCCAATGTGTTGTGTTTTTTTTTTTTATTGAATTTTAAAGGTTAGTAGTGGACGCTGTCTTATTGACGGAATCCATTACTAGGCCAGGGCTTAGTGCTAGCCCCAAAAACAGCTAGCGCTAACCCCCAATTATTACCCCGGTACCCACCGCCACAGGGGTGCTGGGAAGAGCCGGTACCAACAGGCCCGGAGCGTCAAAATGGCGCTCCTGGACCTAGGCGGTAACAGGCTGGCGTTATTTAGGCTGGGGAGGGCCAGTAACAATGGTCCTCGCCCACCCTGGTAACGTCAGGCTGTTGCTGTTTGGTTGGTATCTGGCTGAGAATGAAAATACGGGGAACCCTATGCATTTTTTTTTTTAATTTTTTTATTTAAATTTAAAAAAAAAACGCATAGGGTTCCCCGTATTTTCATTCTCAGCACAATACCAACCAAACAGCAACAGCCTGACGTTACCAGGGTGGGCGAGGACTATTGTTACTGGCCCTCCCCAGCCTAAATAACGCCAGCCTGTTACCGCCTAGGTCCAGGAGCGCCATTTTTGACGCTCCGGGCCTGTTGGTACCGGCTCTTCCCGGCACCCCTGTGGCGGTGGGTACCGGGGTAATAATTGGGGGTTAGCGCTAGCTGTTTTTGGGGCTAGCACTAAGCCCTGGCCTAGTAATGGATTCCGTCAATAAGACAGCTTCCGCTACTAACCCTGAAAATTCAATAAAAATAAAAAAAAAACACAACACATTGGAAAAATTATTTTATTTAAAAAAACACTCCCCCACAGCCCTCGTTAACCATTTTATTAAAGGGAAAAAAAATAATCCGCCGTAATCCATCGAATTCGCAGTAATCCTCTGCATACACGGATCTGAAACGAGAAGAAAAAAAAACACAAAAAATTGGTTATGACATTTTTGGCGCTGTACGCTGGGGAGAGCACCCATGATGCAATGTCTACCCAAACAGGGAGCCACCAATTGGTGCAAAACTACAACTCCCAGCATGCCCAGACAGCCTTTGGCTGTCTGGGCATGCTGGGAGTTGTAGTTTAGCAACAGCTGGAGTCTCCCTGTCTGTGTAGACACTGCCAGAAGGGTCTGTTCACATTATACAAAACGGACAATGTGAACAGAGCTTCAGATAAACTAGCCTTGTTCCCTTCTGTAGCTCCGCCCCCTAATGACGTCACCACTAGGGGGCGGAGCTACACGAACCCGGCCCGGGACTCGAGGGAAGTAAGCTGGACTTCGTCTTCTGTATACACTGTATACAGCTATCTATAGATAGCTGTATATAGTGTATACCGCCCAAAGGGTTAACCTACACTGTCCAGCAGTGTAAGTTAACTCTTCCCTTGCTGGGCTTGCGCATAGCGCACAGCTCAGCAAGGGGTTAAGTGAGCCAGCAATGTGTATACTGTATATACACATTGCAGGCTCACTGTAAGTTCTTGCTGGGCAGTTGATATACGATGTATACCTACGGCTCAGCGTCAGCTGTTCTCCTGGCTCTGTAGCCCTGAGAACAGCTGATCCCGACATTCACATAAGGACGATCGCAGCGGTGTCAGGAGAAGTGACATCCCTGGGATCTGTCCCTTACTGCAGGTACTAATACTCCCAACATGGAGCACACTCTGCTCCATGCTGGGAGCTGTAGTACCTGAATTAATAGACATATGGCAGCGAGTGTAACTTCTGACACCCGCTGCGATCTGTCTATTAATGCAGGTACTACAGCTCCCAGCATGGAGCAGAGTGTACTCCATGTTGGGAGTGGTAATACTTGTAGTAAAGGAAAGGTCACTGCAGGTATCACTCCTGACAGCCGCTGCGATCCTCCTGTATAATGTATGAATGCGGCGGCCACTCTTCTATGGTCCCCTGCACGGCCGTATATATACACATATTCCTATTTCTCACAGAGAGCTGTGATTGGCTGGAACCATCTGGCCAATCACAGCTCTGCGGGAAATATGAATATGTGTACATATACGTGAGTGCAGGGGACCATAGAAGAGCAGCCGGCGCATCTATACATTATACAAGAGGATTGCAAGGGACCCCTGCAATCTGTCAATTAGTACAGGTAACTACTACTCCCATCATGGAAGAGTGTGTTCCATGCTGGGAGTAGTAGTACTACCTAAAAAATGTTTTAAAAAAAAGTGAAAAACACGCACACACTACATTTTCATTATTGTCGGCTACATTTTTTGTGCTTTACCCGCTCACATAAATTGATCCCTGTTTAAAAATGAATAAACATTTCATAATAAAAAAGATACATTTCGTTAGATACAATTTTTTTCATCACCACTGTATCTTTTTTATTATGATTTTTTTACGATACCCTGCGAAATTTTTATAAAAAAGGTATCTCCATTATTTATTAGGATCGCTAAAGTCCAAAAAAGACTAAAACGATTTACCGAATGTACCCGAATACCGAATGTATCCGAAAAAAACAACACGAATACCCGAATACCGAATGTATCCGAAAAATCTAAACCGAAAATATTGCCGAACCGAAATTTTTTTCCAAAACGAAAAAACGAAACGAAATTAAACGAAAATTTTTCTAGTGCACAAGTCTAGTAAGAGATATATTTCTTAGCTACTTTAACCAAGGGTACCCGGGCAGGATCATGAGATCCCGAACCTAAAAATAGCAGTTGACTTTTATCTAAATTCACCTTGTAGCCCGATAAAGAGCCAAAAGTGAACAAGGCTCTAAAAACAGCCGGCAGCTGGGTCTCTGGTTCGTTTAGATATAGCAGTATATCATCAGCAAAGCAGCTAATTCGCACCTCCTCCGACCCCACCATAATACCTTCATAGATGCTGTGCTGAAGAAAGTACTGTGCCAGCGGCTCCAAGGCCAAGTTAAAAAGCAGGGGTGAGAGGGGGCATCCCTGTCTTGTGCCCTTCTGTAATGGAAATGGGGTAGAAAGATACCCCGGTAGATGTATTCTAGATACAGGATTCTTATATAAAGCCGACAAAAACGTTCTAAAACTACCCGTTAACCCCATTTTGTTCAGTACCAACTCCAGCCAAGACCAGTGAACATTATCAAAAGCCTTTTCGGCGTCTAAAGACAACAGTGCTGGAGCCCGGCTGGAGTATGGACGAGACGCCACCGCCCCTTGAACTGCTAGAACTGTCCGTATATTGAACACGGCAGCTCTATTTTTAATAAAACCAACCTGATGTGTCCCTATCAGGGATGGCAAATATATTGCCAGCCTGTCTGCTAATATTTTGGACAAGAGTTTAATATCGACATTTATTAAAGATATAGGGCGGTAGGCGCTAGGTTGAGAAGGGTCCTTCCCC
Organism: Hyla sarda; assembly: GCF_029499605.1. NCBI lineage: Eukaryota > Metazoa > Chordata > Amphibia > Anura > Hylidae > Hyla > Hyla sarda. The sequence goes on along the minus strand of NC_079190.1, from coordinate 149,425,056 downwards.
ATCTTATGTAAGACCTTTATATGGGCCAAATTGCCAGATGGGGGTAACCTGCCCACCGACAATGTACTATCATATACTGCCAATAATACTGGACTAAGCTTCTTACGTAGAATCTTAAAAAACTCCCCCGTAAAGCCGTCGGGTCCAGGTGCCTTACAGCATTTCAAGTGGGAAATCGCCTGAGCAACCTCCTCCAGCATAATAGGGGCATTAATCAAGTCCCTATCCTCCGCAGACAATTCAGGAAGTGTAATGGAACTCAAAAATCCGTCCCCTGCAGCAGTATCTATATCTTGGGCCGCATAGAGGTCTTGATAATATTGACGAAAAACCTCCACCACATCCCTAGGCTGCCTATGCAGGGTGCCAGCTTTATCTCTAAGGGGCCGGATGGGCTCTAGGGGCCGCTGACCACGCGCCATATTGGCCAATAATTTCCCAGACTTGTTTCCAAACCTGTAAAACTCCGCCCTAAACTGGTCCCTGTAGTAGGAATCCACCGCAGCCCGAGAGATTTCAAAATCACGCTGCGCTTGAACCCAAATGTCTTTCTTTACTGGAGTTGGATCATCTAGGAAAGAAGTATAGGTTTGTCTCAGTTGCGTAGTCATGCGATCATAGTTGTCCCTAGCTAATTTCTTATGGTGGGCAACATGTGCTATAATTTTCCCCCTCAATACCGCCTTACCAGCTTCCCAAAACAAATGAGGGTCGTCCCTATGTGCCTCGTTAAACATGGCATATTCCTCCCACCAGTGGCTTAGTAGTTGGACAAAAGACTCATCTTTAGCTAGCATAGCAGGGAATCTCCAAACCCTATCTCCTCCCGGGGGTATTGCTGGGGTCAAAGACAATCCCACTGGTGCATGATCTGAGATAATTATGTCATAAATGTGTTCAGATTGGACATGCGACAAAAGAGGATGGGAAATAAACAGGTAGTCTAGGCGTGACCAGGACAGGTGAGGGTGTGAAAAATGTGTGTACTCTCGTTCCGTAGGATTCAGATGTCTCCACGCATCAACTAACCCCGTAGTGTGAAGGAGTGATTGCAAATATAGTTCCGTGTGTGGTGTACTACCCACATCTCGTCTCCTGTCCTCCGCTGCATTGACTACGGTAATAAAGTCTCCGCCCACCACTATAAATCTTTCTGTGTCCGCCAAAATGTGCGAGGCCAGAGCATCAAAAAAATTGGCTTTCCCAGACTGAGGACCATACACATTGTATATGCTATAAGAATTATCCCCTTCCATCAAAAGGACATGTTGCAGCAACCCCTCCACATCTTCCCAATGTGCTTTAACACTGTGTACCAGTCTCCTATGTATCAGGATCAATACCCCCCCTTTTCTATTTACAGCTGGGGACCCCAGAACACGTCCCACCCACATTTTCTGCATTCTCACAAAATCCTCTGTAACTAAATGCGTCTCCTGAAGAAGTGCCACATCCGCCTTCAGTTTTTGTAGATGGCGTAAAACAGACGAACGCTTCTCAGGAGAACGCAAGCCCTTAGTATTCCAAGAAATAATTTTCATATGGAGGATAGGAAAATACGAGTAAAAGACCTAGGTGTTCCTGTAATACAAATAATGGTAAGAGCAAAAGGCAAGTAAATAAACTTAATGAGGTGCAGCCTCCCCGGGAGAAAACCCAAAAACAAAAAAAACACCAACATATAAATGGCAATAACACAGAACCAATCCCTGTCTATGGTAAATCCCATAGATCTAAGCGAGATAGGGAGATTAAGGACTTCACTTCTTCCGCGGACCTCCACTGGGTTCCCGCAAACCCAACTCATCAGTACACCGCTTAGTAGTACAAAGCAAACCAGAAGAGGCTCCGGCCCTGAACCTCTGGGATGGTGATAAGATGACAGTGTCAAGGCCATGCGAGAACAGGCAGGAGAAAAGTAAAAAGGTAAGTGGATGGAAGAGAAGGAGGCAAGGAGTAATAGAAAAGTAGGAGGGGTGGGGGGGAGAAGGTAAGGTGTAGGGTAGAAAGGTGGGGGGCAACAGAGGGTGAGTAGAGGCGAAGAGTAGGGGGGGGCGGGGGGGGGGGGATGGGGAAGGAAAGAGTAGGGGGGGGGAGGGGGAAGGTGGGGAAAGAGAAAGAGTGAGCACCCAGGTAGCTAAGCTGCCACAACGAGTTCCGAGCAGACCATAACTGTAAAATAATCAGCATGAGCGCAAAGAACAGTCACAAAGTCCAGAATAGACGAAGAAAAAATAAAAATAAAACGGGATACAGTATATTTCTCACGTGCAGTCGAGGGGAATCATGAAGCAGTCCATCAGGGAAAGAGCGTCCTAAGGAGAAGGTCACACTAGTCCGCAGAGCAGAAAAGAAAAAAAATTCCACAGTCCCTGGAATCAGTCAGAATCAGGTCACTCCATCGCAACTGGCGGGGTAGGAGGGCTTGCATGGCGTCGTCTCTTATTCTTCTCCGACAAAGCAGTCCCTGCAACTGCGGCTCTCAAATTCAACGCCGCCATTGCATCTTCAGGCGTAGTAAAAGATTCAGTAGTGCCATCTAACCTGAAAACTCGGAGCACTGCAGGGTATTGTAGAGTGAACTTTCTCTGTTGAGCCACCAGTTGCGAGCAAATTGGAGAAAATGCCTTGCGCCTCTTTGCCACCTCCGCTGAGAAATCATTAAACAGCAACACCTTGTGACCACGTACCATCAGAGGAGATGTCAGCTTTTTGTAGGTAGAGAGAATCAAAGCCTTGTCCGCATAGTTTAAGAATTTCGTGATCACTTGTCTTGGTCTGTTATCAGCATTAGCAACAGAAGAGGCCGCAGGTTGTCTTACAGGGCCCAGTCTATGAGCTCTCTCCACTGCAGCCTTAACTTTAATGCCCAGTGCTTGTGGCAGTTCCTCCGCACAAATGGCGCATAGTTGATGAGACGGTATTGATTCAGGTAAACCCACCAGTCTCAGGTTGCTCCTGCGGGAGCGATTTTCTAAATCATCTGTCTTTTCCTGTAGAGCTTTAGTGAGTTGAGCAGACTGCTGTAGTTTTTGTTTAGCAGACATCATCTCCTCCTCCATTACATTCATCCGCTCCTCCAGGTCAGCTATCTGGGAGGTATGTAGGGACACCTCTCCCTGGATATGGGTAAGGGCAGAGGCAATAGAGGTATCAATTTGCAGTTTCAAATCAGGCAGGAGCATTTTCGTTACCTCCGCTGCCATTAGAGTGGCCAGTGACTGGAATGAGAACGGCAGTCCCGGAATCATGGCCTCCTCCGACCCAGCCAGCAGGCCTGCCAGCGATCCCGCTGTTTCAGTGAGTGGAATCGCCGCCATCTTCCCGGCCCCCAGCTCTCCACAGGGCTGTAATTGCGTCCCCGCTCTCTGGCCCTGCCCGTCCCCGCTCCTTTGTAGAAAGCGGTCCATCTGGTGCCTGCCGCACTCCACTAACCTCCGGCCCCAGACGGGTAGGAAAAGATTGCTGGATGAGGTGTTAGGAGCGGGTGGACGAAGCGGTGCGGCCGGAGCTCTCTTTCGCCGTACCTCACATCCGCACGCCGGAACCGGAAGTCTCTCCACAGGATTTCTTAAAGCTAATACAGACTGCAAATCTGATAAATACCAAAGCCTGTGAGTACGGAATTGTTAGTTAGCCTGTGTAGAGAGATGCTAGGCATTTGTAGATAGATAATGTGTGTTTTCAGTGTGTAGTAAGTGAGCACATGTTAGACTATCTATGTATTAGCTATGCATAATGTAAGGCACTTGAATAGCCATGCTTATATTTGTCTTTCATATGTTTGTTTTACAGTTTTACCGCACTTTCATTATATCTCAGTAAAGATTACATCAGTTAAGCAAACCAGCGTGTCTTTCCTTGAGATTCGGTATAAACTTGATGTGAAGCTGTGTCCACGAGACAGCGGAGACATTATAGCTATACTGTAGACATGTGCAATTCGGTTCGGCACGAATGTCTAAATTAACGAATTTTACCGTTTTCGTGCATTCGGACCGAACCGAATGCACGAAAACATATTTTGAACATTCCCGAATAGCCACGATAATACGAATAGCAAAGTAACGAATGCATTCGTTATTTCCCAACCATAATGCTGTAAATAACGAATGCATTCGTTATCTGTAAACGAACGTGAAGAATTCGTTCTGATAACAAATATAATAAAAAGGATATAGATAGTTTGATTTTTCGGATACATTCGGTATTCGGGTACATTCGGTAAATCTTTTTATTCTTTTTTTGGACTTTAGCGATCCTAAAAAATTATGGAGATACCTTTTTTATAAAAATTTCGTAGGGTATCATAAAAAAATCATAATAAAAAAGATACAGTGGTGATGGAAAAAATTGTATCTAATGAAATGTATGATTTTTATTATGAAATGTTTATTCATTTTTAAACAGGGATCAATTTATGTGAGCGGGTAAAGCACTAAAAATGTAGCCGACAATAATGAAAATGTAGTGTGTGCGTGTTTTTCACTTTTTTTTAAAACATTTTTTAGGTAGTACTACTACTCCCAGCATGGAACACACTCTTCCATGATGGGAGTAGTAGTTACCTGTACTAATTGACAGATTGCAGGGGTCCCTTGCGATCATCTTGTATAATGTATAGATGCGCCGGCTGCTCTTCTATGGTCCCCTGCACTCACGTATATATACACATATTCATATTTCCCGCAGAGCTGTGATTGGCCAGATGGTTCCAGCCAATCACAGCTCTCTGTGAGAAATAGGAATATGTGTATATATACGGCCGTGCAGGGGACCATAGGAGAGCGGATGCCGCATTCATACATTATACTGGAGGATCGCAGCGGGTGTCAGGAGTGATACCCGCAGTGATCTTTCCTTTACTACAAGTACTAATACTCCCAACATGGAGTACACTCTGCTCCATGCTGGGAGCTGTAGTACCTGTATTAATAGACAGATCGCAGCGGGTGTCAGAAGTTACACTCGCTGCCATATGTCTATTAATGCAGGTACTACAGCTCCCAGCATGGAGCAGAGTGTGCTCCATGTTGGGAGTATTAGTACCTGCAGTAAGGGACAGATCCCAGGGATGTCACTCCTCCTGACACCGCTGCGATCCTCCTGATGTCAATGTCGGGATTAGCTGTTCTCAGGGCTACAGAGCCAGGAGAACAGCTGACGCTGAGCCGTAGGTATACATCGTATATCTACTGCCCAGCAAGAACTTACAGTGAGCCTGCAATGTGTATATACAGTATACACATTGCTGGCTCACTTAACCCCTTGCTGAGCTGTGCGCTATGCGCAAGCCCAGCAAGGGAAGAGTTAACTTACACTGCTGAACAGTGTAGGTTAACCCTTTGGGCGGTACACACTATATACAGCTATCTATAGATAGCTGTATACAGTGTATACAGAAGGCGAAGTCCAGCTTACTTCCCTCGAGTCCCGGGCGGGGTTCGTGTAGCTCCGCCCCCTAGTGATGACGTCATTAGGGGGTGGAGCTACAGAAGGGAACAAGGCTAGTTTATCTGAAGCTCTGTTCACATTGTACGTTTTGTATAATGTGAACAGACCCTTCTGGCAGTGTCCACCCAGACAGGGAGACTCCAGCTGTTGCTAAACTACAACTCCCAGCATGCCCAGACAGCCAAAGGCTGTCTGGGCATGCTGGGAGTTATAGTTTTGCACCAATTGGTGGCTCCCTGTTTGGGTAGACATTGCATCATGGGTGCTCTCCCCAGCGGACAGCGCCAAAAATGTCATAACCAATTTTTTGTGTTTTTTTCTTCTCGTTTCAGATCCGTGTATGCAGAGGATTACTGCGGATTCGATGGATTACGGCGGATTATTTATTTTTTCCTTTAATAAAATGGTTAACGAGGGCTGTGGGGGAGTGTTTTTTTTAAATAAAATAATTTTTCCAATGTGTTGTGTTTTTTTTTTTTATTGAATTTTCAAGGTTAGTAGTGGACGCTGTCTTATTGACGGAATCCATTACTAGGCCAGGGCTTAGTGCTAGCCCCAAAAACAGCTAGTGCTAACCCCCAATTATTACCCCGGTACCCACCGCCACAGGGGTGCCGGGAAGAGCCGGTACCAACAGGCCCGGAGCGTCAAAATGGCGCTCCTGGGCCTAGGCGGTAACAGGCTGGCGTTATTTAGGCTGGGGAGGGCCAGTAACAATGGTCCTCGCCCACCCTGGTAACGTCAGGCTGTTGCTGTTTGGTTGGTATCTGGCTGAGAATGAAAATATGGGGAACCCTATGCGTTTTTTTTTATTATTTTTTTATTTAAATTAAAAAAAAAAAAACGCATAGGGTTCCCCGTATTTTCATTCTCAGCACAATACCAACCAAACAGCAACAGCCTGACGTTACCAGGGTGGGTGAGGACCATTGTTACTGGCCCTCCCCAGCCTAAATAACGCCAGCCTGTTACCGCCTAGGTCCAGGAGCGCCATTTTTCACGCTCCGGGCCTGTTGGTACCGGCTCTTCCCGGCACCCCTGTGGTGGTGGGTACCGGGGTAATAATTGGGGGTTAGCGCTAGCTGTTTTTGGGGCTAGCACTAAGCCCTGGCCTAGTAATGGATTCCGTCAATAAGACAGCTTCCGCTACTAACCCTGAAAATTCAATAAAAATAAAACACATTGGAAAAATTATTTTATTTAAAAAAACACTCCCCCACAGCCCTCGTTAACCATTTTATTAAAGGGAAAAAAAATAATCCGCCGTAATCCATCGAATCCGCAGTAATCCTCTGCATACACGGATCTGAAACGAGAAGAAAAAAAAACACAAAAAATTGGTTATGACATTTTTGGCGCTGTCCGCTGGGGAGAGCACCCATGATGCAATGTCTACCCAAACAGGGAGCCACCAATTGGTGCAAAACTACAACTCCCAGCATGCCCAGACAGCCTTTGGCTGTCTGGGCATGCTGGGAGTTGTAGTTTAGCAACAGCTGGAGTCTCCCTGTCTGGGTAGACACTGCCAGAAGGGTCTGTTCACATTATACAAAACGGACAATGTGAACAGAGCTTCAGATAAACTAGCCTTGTTCCCTTCTGTAGCTCCGCCCCCTAATGACGTCATCACTAGGGGGCGGGGCTACACGAACCCGGCCCGGGACTCGAGGGAAGTAAGCTGGACTTCGTCTTCTGTATAAACTGTATACAGCTATCTATAGATAGCTGTATAAAGTGTATACCGCACAAAGGGTTAACCTACACTGTCCAGCAGTGTAAGTTAACTCTTCCCTTGCTGGGCTTGCGCATAGCGCACAGCTCAGCAAGGGGTTAAGTGAGCCAGCAATGTGTATACTGTATACACATTGCAAGCTCACTGTAAGTTCTTGCTGGGCAGTAGATATACGATGTATACCTACGGCTCAGCGTCAGCTGTTCTCCTGGCTCTGTAGCCCTGAGAACAGCTGATCCCGACATTGACATCAGGAGGATCGCAGCAGGTGTCAGGAGGAGTGACATCCCTGGGATCTGTCCCTTACTGCAGGTACTAATACTCCCAAAATGGAGCACACTCTGCTCCATGCTGGGAGCTGTAGTACCTGCATTAATAGACATATTGCAGCGAGTGTAACTTCTGACACCCGCTGCGATCTGTCTATTAATACAGGTACTACAGCTCCCAGCATGGAGCAGAGTGTACTCCATGTTGGGAGTGGTAGTACTTGTAGTAAAGGAAAGATCACTGCGGGTATCACTCCTGACACCCGCTGCGATCCTCCAGTATAATGTATGAATGCGGCGGCCGCTCTCCTATGGACCCCTGCATGGCCGTATATATACACATATTCCTATTTCTCACAGAGAGCTGTGATTGGCTGGAACCATCTGGCCAATCACAGCTCTGCGGGAAATATGAATATGTGTACATATACGTGAGTGCAGGGGACCATAGAAGAGCAGCCGGCGCATCTATACATTATACAAGAGGATCGCAAGGGACCCCGGCGATCTGTCAATTAGTACAGGTAACTACTACTCCCATCATGGAAGAGTGTGTTCCATGCTGGGAGTAGTAGTACTACCTAAAAAATGTTTTAAAAAAAAGTGAAAAACACGCACACACTACATTTTCATTATTGTCGGCTACATTTTTAGTGCTTTACCCGCTCACATAAATTGATCCCTGTTTAAAAATGAATAAACATTTCATAATAAAAAAGATACATTTCGTTAGATACAATTTTTTTCATCACCACTGTATCTTTTTTATTATGATTTTTTTATGATACCCTGCGAAATTTTAATAAAAAAGGTATCTCCATTATTTATTAGGATCGCTAAAGTCCAAAAAAAGACTAAAGATTTACCGAATGTACCCGAATACCGAATGTATCCGAAAAAACAACACGAATACCCGAATACCGAATGTATCCGAAAAATCTAAACCGAAAATATTGCCGAACCGAAATTTTTTTCCAAAACGAAAAAACGAAACGAAATTAAACGAAAATTTTTCTAGTGCACAAGTCTACTATACTGTGCTGCAGTACAGATGTACTGTAGCACAGTATAACCTGTAAAAGTGAAAAGTAAAAAATTAAAGGTCTCTAAATAAATTAATAAAGTGTATTTTTTTTTATATAAATGCCCCTTTCCCAATAAAACTGTATATTATAACCCCCCCCCCCCCCGGAAAAAAAAAGAAAAACATAATAGCTATTGCCATGTCTGTCATTGCTTGTACAATAAAACAGTAATGGTATTTATCCCGCATGGCGAACGGGGGAACGCTGTAAAAAAGAAACGTTAAAAAAATTTTTCGTCCAAAACGTGGAATAAAAAAGATCAAAAGGTAGCATAAACATAAAAAGCTATATAAATTTGGTATCGCCATAATCTTACATAATAACATAATAATAACATAATTTTTACAATACAGTAAATGCCATAAGATAATATATAAATATTAAATAATAAATAAATAATAATTAAAAAAAACAGCGTAGCTAAGTAAAAAGCATGTCAGAGGTATTACCACTTAAAGAGACACATGCCAGATTTGAAAAATATGCTTGATCATTAAGGTAAAAACAAGTGATGTCCTTAAAGGGATATTCCCCTGGCCAGCCTTTTGGCTGCGTTCGGAACTAATATTCCGAACGCTGTACAGGAGCTGCAAGGCTCGGCCATGCCCCCTCATGACATCAGGCCACATATACACCATACAGACCACTTCACAGACCCCTGACACATGTTTTGCTGACCGCTTTATCCAAGGGAGATTTTATGATTCACTTTGGTGTAACATATTTTCAGTTATTATTATAGTAGGTATTGTTATGCCTTTGGTAGGTTTCCACGTTTTTTGATAGTAACATAGGTTATAATATATACCCATATAAGGGCTTATTTTTTGTGGGACCAATTGATTGTACTTTGTAACTAAAAATGATAAAAGTTACAGTGATTTGATTCGTCACAAACTTCTCCTAGGACTCTCTCCACCTTTTCCAGCCCACCAGAAAGCTGAACTAATTTATGCCGGCTAAAGTCAGCAACTGCTGAGCCGAGAAGTTTGTGACGAATCAAATCACTGTAACTTCGCTCATCTCTATTTGTAATGTCTTCATTAATTTTTTCATAACATATGCTCCAAAATGGAAAAAAAAAATATGTGTGATGTGAAATTGAAAAAAAAAAGTATTTTTCCAAATTTTTTTCTTTTTTAGGTATTCACTGTACGGTCAAACTAAAATATAATCTTGATACTGTAGGTTGGTGCGATTACAACCATACCCAATTTGTATAATTTACATCATGTTTTACTAATTTTACAAAATTCGAAATGTCTTAGATTTTCTTTTTAATTGCCATTAACTTTTTTTTGTTTACCATGCTCTATGAGGGCTCATTTTTGGCGCCAAGATCTTTAGTTTTTATTTGTACCATTGTGGTATTTATCACTTTTTAATTTTTTTCTGGGGTATGATGTGATAACAAAATGCATTATGGGGTTCGGTATTTTTTTACATTTACGCCATTCACCATATGGGATAAATAATATTTTATTTTAATTGTTTGGACAATTACACACACGACAATACCAGATATGTTTATTTTTATTATGCTTACATAATTTTTATATGGAATTTGGTAAAAGGGGGTCATTTAAACTTTTAATATGGCAGGTGTTAATGGGTGTTTTTTAAACTTTTATTGAACTTTTTGGAGGACTTTTAGGTGGAATCATTAGATTCCTCATACAGATTAGTCGAGTTCCATAGGACTCCATTTATATGTGTGCTCTGTGCTCGATGGATATAGCCTGAACCAGCCAGGATCTCAATTACAGAGTCGCAGGAGCCACAGAAGGAGAGGTAAGTCCTCCAGCTACCTCAGCAGTGGATTGATCCTCCGCAGCATGATAACTGGGGGGTGATCCACTGCTGAGGTAGCTGGAGGGCTTACCTCTCCTTGTGTGGCTGCGCTGCTTATTTTAATAGCCTGGCTGGTTGAAGCTATATCCATAGAGCACAGAGCAAACACCCCATTGGACCACCAGGGACTGTTTAAATGGTTAATTGTCGACTTCGGTGCTCAGCGCATGTTGGCTATTAATGGTGGCCCCCAGCTACAGGAATCAGCTGTGGGCCTCCTGGTATGGCGCGTGCTCCAGTCAGCAGCCCGCGCCATACACTGTTAAAGGCATAAGGACGTGTATACATGTCTTGGTCGTTAACAGGTTAAATGGGTACTTGGAATTCTTGGAGTTACTTCCATGGGTAAGTGAACTTAAAAGTGAGCAGTGCCAACCTCTGAACCTTTCTTACACCCCCCTTAGTGTCTCATACAGTAGAGTTGGTAGATAAGTAGGTAGGGGAAGGCTAGGTAGCTCCCCTCCCATTAGATAGTTAGGCTTCTCAAGTAGGAACACAGGTCCCTTCACATGGTTTCACCCATTATGTCTACCTCTGCCCTACTCTACTCCTACGGTCTGTTTGCCCAGAGTAACCTGCTGACTAGTCCGGCCCTGATTTCTTCTTATGATTGCTTAAGGTTTCATCACTCAAGCAAAGAGCAAGGAGAGAGGACCTGTCCATGGGTGTAAGTGAAAGCATTTTTTAATCACCTAATAATTACTTCCAGCAATAAGTGTACAATAAACAGACCTATCTTATACAGTTCTCACCCAGACCAAAGATTTCCATCACTGCCCATAAAACCCTCACTTCACCCTTTTAAACATTTTAGCTGTATCCAAAGACAGGATGGAGTAGGGTACCCTGTCTGAGTTTACCTGCATGCTACTAAACACTTGGTGGATCTTCTCTTGATGAAACTAAACTGGTCCTGCTCTTATGGAGCTGTTTTTGTTCTGCATTTATCAGCACTGTTTTTGAACATTCCACATTGAAGACAATTGGAAACCACAATTATTTTCAAGGTTCTTTTGGAGCTTCTTTTAAACATACTCTTATAAAAAAAAAATAACACAATAAATGCGTGAACTATACAAAAATTAAGCAAATCTTTTTAATAAATCCATTGACTTCTACAGACAAAAACTTTATACAGATCCACTGAAAGTTTTCATATATTGAAAAAAACATGCTAAAATATGTTTAACCCCTTAAGGACTCAGCCCATTTGGACCTTAAGGACTCAGACAATTTTATTTTTACGCTTTCGTTTTTTCCTTCAAAAAATCATAACTCTTTTATATTTTCATCCACAGACTAGTGTGGGGCTTGTTTTTTGCACGACCAGTTGTCCGTTGTAATGTCATCACTCACTTTACCATAAAATGTAAGGCGCAACCAAAAAAATACTATTTGTGTGGGGAAATTAAAAAGAAAACCGCAATTTTGCTAATTTTGGAAGGTTTTGTTTTAACGCCGTACAATTTATGGTAAAAATGACATGTGTTTTTTATTCTCTGGGTCAATACGATTAAAATGATACCCAAGATTATACACTTTTCTATTACTGTTGTGCTTAAAAAAAATTGCAAACTTTTTAACCAAATTAGTACGTTTAAAATCCCCCTATTTAGAAGACCTATAACTTTTTCATTTTTCCGTATAAGCGGTGGTATGAGGGCTAATTTTTTGCGCCGTGATCTGCACTTTTTATTAATACCATATTTGCTTATACAAAACTTTCATTACATTTTTTATAAAAAATTTTTGGAATAAAAAAGCAGCTATTTTGGATTTTTTTTTTTTATGTTCACGCCGTTCACCATACAGGATCATTTACATTTTATTTTAATAGTACGGATATTTATGCACGTGGCGATACCAAATATGTAAATAAAATAATTTTTTTTACACTTTTTGGGGGTAAAATAGGGAAAATGGGACAATTTATGTTTTTTTTGGGGGAGGGGGTTTTCACATTTTTTTACTTTATTTTTCTTACTTTTATTTTTACACTCTTATAGTCCCCATAGGGGACTATTTATAGCAACCATTCAATTGCTAATCCTGTTCAGTGCTATGTATAGGACATAGCACTGATCAGGGTTATCAGTCATCTTCTGCTCTGGTCTGCGGGAAGGCAGATCAGAGCAGAAGACTCCCGGAAGACAGTGGAGGCAGGTGAGGGGACCTTCATCTGCCGTGCAGGACGATCGGATCGCCGCGGCAGGGCTGCGGGCGATCCGATCATCCTGTTAAGTGATCACGATGCTGCAGATGCCGTGATCTGTATTGATCACGGCATCTGAGGGGTTAATGGTGGACATCCGCGGGATCGCGGGTGTCCGCCATTAACGGCGGGTCCCTGGCTGCGATCCACAGCCGGGACCTGCCGCACATGATGCCGGCATCGCTCCGATGCCTGCGGTTATGCTCAGGACGTAAATGAACGTCCTGGTGCGTTAAGTACCACATCACCAGGACGTACATTTACGTACTGTGTCATTAAGGGGTTAAAAATTGATTGATTCATTCATCAAAATCTTTACATATTTTTTAATCCATTAATTAATTAACCTGTTAAGGACCAAGGACGTACCGGTACGTCCTGAGTCCCTTCCCTTTCTATAACGTGGGGCCAGGACCCGTGGCTAATAGCACGCAGTACTGATCACAGTGCCGCACACTATTAACCCTTTAGATGCGGCATTCAAAGTTGAAAGCCGCGTCTAAAGTGAAAGTAAATCAGTCTCGGTTAGCTCAGGGGGCTGTTCGGGATGTCCGCTACAAAATCGTGGCATCCTGAACAGCTCTGGGACACGAGGAGGGTCTCCTACCTTGCCTCCTGGTGTCCTATTGCGGAATGACTGCTCAGTGCCTGAGATCCAGGCATGAGCAGTCAAGCGGCAGAATCATCGATCAATGGTTTCCTATGAGAAACCATTCATCGATGTAAAAAATCAGTGTGTGCAGTGTTATAGGTCCCTATGGGAGCTATAACACTGCAAAAAAAGTGAAAAAAAGTGAATAAAGATCATTTAACCCCTCCCCTAATAAAAGTTTGAATCACCCCCCTTTTCCCATAAAAAAAAATAAACTGTGTAAATAAAAATAAACATATGTGGTATTGCCGCATGGAGAAATGTCCAAATTATAAAAATATATCATTAATTAAACCACACGGTCAATGGTGTAAGCGCAAAAAAATTCCAAAGTACAAAATAGTGCATTTTTGGTCACTTTTTATATCATGAAAAAATGAATAAAAAGCGATCAATAAGTCCGATCAATACAAACATGGTACCGATAAAAACTTCAGATTATAGTGCAAAAAATGAGTCCTCATACCGGCCCATATGTAGAAAAATAAAAAAGTTATAGGGGTCAGAAGATGACAATTTTAAACATATAAATTTTCCTGCAGACAAAATCAAACCTATAAAAGTAGGATCATTTTAATCCTATGGAACTACAGAATAAAGAAAATCTGTCATTTTTTACTGAAAAATGCCCCCTTAAAGAAGCCCCCAAAAGTTACAAAATGGCGTTTATTTTATTTTTTTTCAATTTTGTCTTACAATGATTTTTTTTTCCGTTTTGTCTTAGATTTTTGGCTAAAATGACTGATGTTATTACAAAGTAGAATTGGTGTTGCAAAAAATAAGCCATCATAGGGATTTTTAGGTGCAAAATTAAAAGAGTTATGATTTTTTAAAGGTAAGGAAGAAAAATTGAAAGTGCAAAAATGGAAAACCCCCGGGTCCTTAAGGGGTTAATATAGATCCAAAATGTTGAATTTTGAATAGGCTCTTTCATTTGTACCCTATAAATATCCGGATAAATTTTTTTCTTATTTTGAAGGTTATAGTTTTGCAAATCCTGACCTTTGTCTGCTAATAGATTTAACTTTCAATTTTTTGTCCACTAGAAATCATACTTTATATTGGAAAAAGACAAGACATTTATTTCTGTTTACTGCTTTACAATGTGGTAATTGCACTCTTTCAAATGAAATTGTGTGTTGACAATGAGAAATCTATGAAAGACTTATAGACAAAAATGCAGCAAAAGTGCTAAAGCTAATCACCTTTATATCTACTATTCTATCAATCCTCAAATTAAACATGGTTGGAAGAATAACAGATTGTACCTTTTATTCTAAATAATACTGATGTTTTTGCCATTTGGGAAGTCTTTTTGCAGTACACTGAATACATGCCTATTATTTTCTGAATTACTTGGCTGATATATATTCCTATGGTAACCTATTAGCACTAAAGAAATAGATTCCATTAACAGAAAATGATTAATGATGATATAATATTAAAAACAGAAACAAAATAAACACAAATTATTAAACACATTTCTAAGCGATATTTTAAGGTCAGTCTGCCTTGCCATTTTTTCTGTTCATTTATAAAATGAACACATTTTTCTATCATGCCAAAAATCATTTTTTCAAGGAAGTTAGTGATAGGAAAAGTAACAGGTAACAAACAGGGTCCTCTATTCTTTTGAAGGTTGTTGAAATTACCAGTAAATGTTAAACCTACTAAATAACTCCAGTCATGGCTAATGGCTGGATAAGGACCAGGCCAATCTATGTTTTTTTTTCTTTTTTTTTTCAAAAAAGTGTGAGGGTAAATGTATTTATTTTAAGTTCTTCCTTTTTCATCAGTATATTACACATTTGGAAACATGTTAGCAGGTTCAGAATTTATCCTTAGAATGTTTATCAACATTAAAGGGAAAACCAATATTTGAAAATGTTTATCTTATTGCAGGGGGCACTGAGCGCAGGGTGGACATACCACCTCCAAGCATACTGCATGGCAGCACTAGAGATACACAAGCAGCGTACTTGGCTGTCTCTGGTGATCCCATAGAGAATGCATGAAGGGGATGTATCCACCCTGTACAGAGAGATTTGGGTGCTGTTCTGAAGAACGTGGGGGGGGGGTCCCACAGGTTTGATTCCCTGCAACCCTAATTCTGAGGATAGGGTGTCATTTTGTAAATGCTGGAGTAACCCTTTAACTTGCATTTTTGTATGTAAGTATTTTTGTGCTGCTCACTGTTTCCGCCACTGTCTCTGCATCTTGAGGCATCTTTTCCTTTGATTCCTTCCCTTAGTCTTCTCCTCCTCCCAGACACACTGATGACAGCTCATACTGCTGGAATACAGATGTGGGAGGTGGGAATCCCTGCAGTGGTTTCCTTTACCTTCCAGTGAAGATCCGACTTTGGCACTGTATCGCTACACTGGTGTGATGACACAGAAGTCGGGTGTAGAATAGTAGTACTTTTTATTAATACTCATGAAAAGTAACATACAGGGTTGGACTACGCGTTTCGGAGGGGCTCCCTCCTTCCTCAGGTCCAAAAAGTACTACTATTCTACACCCGACTCCTGAGTCATCATGCCAGTGTAGCGCTACAGTGCCGAAGTCAGATCTTCACTGGAAGGTAAAGGAAACCCTTGCCGGGAATCCCACCTCCCACTTCTGTATTCCTGCACTCTTCATTTCGACGGGACCGACACCCAGCTGCTCCTGACACATCAACCAGGGACCTGCCCAAAATGATTATCAGTGTTGTGCCTGTAAATTATTGCAACCTGCAAAGGTGAGCAGGTCCTTTACTTCTATATTCTACTCCCCGCAAATACTTCAGATAACCGGCACTATTAAGCGCCATCTCTATCTTGTTTTTTCTCCTATAGCTCATACTGCTGACAGCTTGGCAGAGACCCTGCAGTGAGGCTCAGGACCAAGAATAGCTAAGGCAGCCCCCCTCCCCTGTAAATTAAATTCTACCTTTTTCCACAGTTCTTATAACGCACATCCCAGGTTTCAGGCCTGCATGATCCTCAGCTACAGAGTGGAAGGCTGCAGACCATGCCAGGCAGTACAGTTGCCGTACTGTACCATGCTCAGCGAAGTTGTGTGCAAGCCCTTTTCTGATAAACAAGTGTGGTGTCCCGGCACCATATTTCATACTGTGCCTTGGTAATTAGTCCAGAAAGTTAGAGTCCCTAGGACTGTCAGGGTTCGCTTTCCTCATTCAACCCCTAGTAACCCCTTGGTCAATTAATATTTGTAAATATTCTCTATCTAAATAAATGTATGGTAATACTCACTGTTTTAGCGTTGCAGAACCTGCGGGTCATGTGACCGGGTTGCAGAACTCTATGGTTTTTGCTAAAGGACCTTTGATGGTTTTGGACATGTGTTCACCCACAATCCATTGTAACAGTGAGTGACAGCTGATTGGACCAATCCAAAACGGCCAGCCCCTGCCCATACAAGGGAGCTGCGACCATTTTATCTGTTTCTTGTTCCTGTGCTGCAAAGCAAGCAGCATCGCTCTTGGGTTGCTGACTTTGGACAAGGTAGGACCTCCCCAGCTTACAAGACAAATTACTAGGCCCAAAGCCTTGCGGCTTAGGCCTGCACTAGTGACGGATAGTTCTTACAATTCCCTGCTATCTCCGCAAGATCTCCGGACCAACCCCTAAATCCGGCGGATCTATGCAAATACAATCCTCAAAATCTAAAGGGAACTTTCCGGTCCTAAGCATCTGTCAATCACTGCTGTGCTGTTTGTAAAGACTCTGTTATCTGGACTGTTACCGTTACTGCATATACAGAAAATCTTCAGTAAAGATTCCTGCAAGTTTTAAGTTCAGCACTGCTGTGGACAATATATTTATTTTACACTCACCTATCGATCTTGGGAAGGGTGGCGATAGGCCCAGCATTACTACAGAGTTTCAACCCTCACCCTGGTGTCACGAGTGACAAGGGTTAACAGCGCCCTTTATCATATAGAACCGCAACACCCCTACTGCCCTACAACCCCCAGGCGTACCACAAAAGACATGCGCACAAAACTTTACTGAGCGTGGTATGGTTGGCTTGGCAGCTTCTGCCCAGCATTGCATGTGTTTCCCATCCTCGAGTTAAAGATTGCGCAGTCCCAAAACTTGGTCCTTGCACTTTAAGTATGATGATACAGGAGGTCAAAAGTCACATGGACAAATGTTATGTATAGAGACCAGTACTAGGCATATGTATGGTAGTGCTTTTAACTGTTCGGTCCACAAAATACGTCATTGCTAACAAAGTTTCTGAAAAATAAAAATATTAATAGTAATGCTTTCAGATTGTTGATGTACACCATTGCATTGTGAATTCCATCATTAGTTTTCTTGTGTTCTTTTATGGAAAAGTCACAAAAAAATATGTAAGGGGTTTAAAAAGTCCCCAAATAAATATAGTATACCAAAGAAAATTTTGCTGCCAAATTGTACAAGCATGTAATTCACCATATAACAAATAGACAATGGATTCAACACTTAGGTGATATGAAGCTTTATTCCATAATGCTATAAGAAAAAAAGGACACTTGTTGAGATCATCCAAAACATCTTGACACTTTCAAGCGCATGAGCTCTTTGTCAGAAGATGCAAAACCCAGAATGCATTGGGGGAGATTTATCAAAACCTGAGTAGAGGAAGAGTGGTGCAGTTGCCAATAGAAACCAATCAGATTTCTGCTTTCATTTTTCAGAGGCCTTTTTAAAAATGAAAGAAGTTATTCAATTGGTTGTTATGGGCAAATGAACCACTCTACCTCTACACAGGTTTATATAAATATCCCTCATTGTCTTTAAATACCCTTACACACAGGTACAGTGATTTGAAATATCAAGTACAATAAAGGCCACACATAAAAAGGGTGGAAAACGAAGATCAGATTGCACAATAGACTTTTTAGTCAAATGAAAGAAGTCATTACAAAGTACAATTAGTCACACAAAAAAACAAGCCCTCATATTTCTCTGTGGATGGAAAAATAAGAGTCATGGCTCCTAGTAGGTGAGGAGGAAAAACAAAAAAACGCAAAAAAAAAGCCCCCATAAGAAGATATGGACTTTCCTGAAAATGGCTGAAAAATTCTTTCAAATTTCTGAAAATCAGCCCAGTCTGGAAAAGAAAAGAAAATGTCTGCAAAGGGGAATCTTGTCTCTGACCAGTTCTCTGGGTCCACTAAAGTGGTGGATGGTGACTTAAAGGGGTCCAAAGGATAGAGGATAAGATGTCTGATCGCAGGGGGGCCTACCGCTGGGAACCACTACGATCTCTCCTGCAGCACCTCCTGTCATCTGGTGCACAGAGCAAACTTCTGGTGCATGGGTTGGGGCTGTGAAGTCACGAGCCTCCGGCCCCTGCATCGCCAGTCATCAGGCACGGAGCAAAGTTTGCTCCGTGCACCAGATGACAGGGGTACTGCAGAGATTGTGGTGGTTTCCAGCAGCGGGACACCCGCGATCAGACATCTTATCCCCTATTCAAAGGATAGGGGATAAGAGGTCTAGGGGCAGAGTACTCCTTTAATTTCTGTTTTCTCGTATGTATTATGCTTACCATATATTTGGGTAATGCTCACTCTCTTTTAATGTATTTCTGTTCTTTTTGAATTTTTCTCATTATGAAAAAAATATATATAAATCCAATTAAAAGATATTGAAAAATACTAGCATAAATAAATCCAGTAAAATATGATAAAACATTGGGGGACATTTGCTAAGTTGCATATATTCCTCAAATATTACAGTTTCTGAACAAAATGGTAATTTTGTTGTGCAAAAATGTGCTACTTTTGAGAATATACCTTGACCGCACCAAGGAGGAGAGCAGGCAGAGAGGGGGCTAGAAGGAGGATTTACATGGAGGGAGCATGGAGGGGAAGCACCCTCCTAACTTTCGATTGTAAGTCAAATAAATTATTCAATATAAATTCATATTGTACACATTTAAAAATAGACCACAGCTGACAATATTATATTTAATTATTAATTAGGCCATATCTGACAAACTCTTGTGAATTCATAAATTATACATTGATGGAGACTCATTCCTGTAGAAACACATGGTCCAGTTCCTGGAAGTTGCCTTCATACCAAAGGGTATTAGCTTTGATAGGAACAGAACACAAAGATTGTACAGATGCACATATAGTATACAGATTGACACATGTCTGGCACTGATAGCTAGTTAAATCACAACCACTCATAGATCTATAATTATATTTAAAAAAATAAAAATAAAAAAACACTGTACTAGTAGATTTTTTATACTTTTTTAAAATGAATATCCCCAAATTATCCCTTTGGCTAGTACAGCCGTATTCTAGGTGAGCAATGGGGGAGGCAAAACAAATTATTCCTTTGTGAGTAACAGCAGGTTTTGTGCCTGAAAAGTGAAGAAGGAATGGCTGCTTACAAGATGTGAAAAATTATGAAAATTTTGGGGCATAACAACAGGATTGGCATCTGAGAAAGTGCAAGAAAGGGACACATAGCCATCTATGCACTGCTTTTTACAATTACTTAAAAAAAAAAAAAACTAGCACACTTAAATCTCACTTAAGGGTACGGTGAAACTTAACGGATCTGCAGCCTATTTTACACTGCGTATCCGCCGATGACATGACCGCTGGTGACTCAACCCCTATTGTGCCTGCTGCTGTTGCCACACCCCATTTCCTGGTCGTACCGCCCTGTGCCCTGCTCACAGCGGCAATCCACCACTCCGAGCAACCACACTGGGGGCCTGCGAGTCGCTGAGTACACTCAGACATGGCGGTGTAGCTGCCATGTTTGAGTACACTGCGCATATGCATGCTCAGTTTACACAGACATAGCGGCTGCTCCGGGAGTGCACTCAGCGAGCTTAAGACCCCCAGTGTGGCTGCTCGGAACGGTGGATTGCCCCTGCGAGCAGGCCAGGTGGGGTGAGCAGGAAAGGAGGCAGGGCAGGTGGCTCAGCAACAGCAGGAGGCACAATATGGGTTGGGTCACTGACGGATCCGCAACTTAAAATACGCTGCGAATCTGCTACGTGTGACCCTACCCTAAAACAGCATTAATAACCACCCTCCGTTTCCTATAACTGAGCCTGTTATTTAACCACTTACACACTTTTTCCCCCAGCCCTTGCATTCACCATATGATTTGGAAAAATTAAGATATACAGTACAACATCCAGGGTTTCTCCCTGGTCCAGTCTTGATCTCACCTCCTCATAAAAGCTGATCAGGTTAGTTTGGGCTGGTCAGGACTAAAACTCATGCTGATATGTAGAGATGAGCGAACTTTTAAAAAATTTGATTCGGCCGATTCGCCGAATTTTCCAGAAAAGTTTGTTTCGATCCGAATTTTTTTGCAGCAAATCTATATTAAAAAAGGCTATTTCTAGCCTACATACAGCCTTTATAGGGGTAGAGAACACTTTGCTGTGTTCTAAAACGCATATGGAGTGTGCTGGGTAAGTGAAATAACACTGTTATTCAGAATAACATGCAGATTACCGGCATCGCTTTTAGAATCACTGCCGCACAGCTGCATAATGACAGAGCCTGATGGTGGCATCATTGTCAGGATACCATATAGTGACTGAATGACAGCGTGGAGATGTTGGCAACATGAGTAGACCATTCAGTGGCTGAATGGCACAGCGTTGAGGTGTTGGCAGCATGAGGACACCATATAGTGGCTGAATGACACAGCTTGGATGAGGCTGAAGCATGAGGACACCATATAGTGGCTCAATGACACATAATGGAGGTGTTGGCAGCATGAGGACATCATATAGTGGCTGAATGGCACAGCGTGGAGGTGTTGGCAGCATGAGGACACCATATAGTGGCTGAATGGCACAGTTTGGAGGTGTTGGCAGCATGAGGACACCATATAGTGGCTAAATGACACAGCTTGGATGAAGCTGAAGCATGAGGACACCATATAGTGGCTGAATGACACAGCATGGACATGTTGTTAGCATGAGGACACCATATAGTGGCTGAATGACACAGCTTGGATGAGGCTGAAGCATGAGGACACCATATAGTGGCTGAATGACATAGCATGGAGGTGTTGGCAGCATGAGGAGACCATATAGTGGATGAATGGAACAGCCCGGAGCTGCCAGCAGCATGAGTATGCACTAGGCCTTCACAATCCCTAAGATTAAAAGATGAATTAAGAAATTTAAACCGAAGATTTTGGATAGCGGGTGCTACCTATGAGAAAATTTGAAATTACCAGACCCAGGCCCCACAGCGGCATCAGTAACCCATATATTGCCTGAATGACACAGCCTGGAGTTGGCTGATGCACGAGTACACACCAGGGCTTCACAATCCCTCCAAAAAAACACCACAATTTTAGAAATTTTTGAAAAGATTTTGGATAGCGGGTGCTACCTATGAGAAAATTTGAAATTACCAGACCCAGGCCCCACAGCGGCATCAGTAACCCATATATTGCCTGAATGACACAGCCTGGAGTTGGCTGATGCACAAGTACACACCAGGGCTTCACAATCCCTCCAAAAAAACACCACAATTTTAGAAATTTTTGGAAAAGATTTTGGATAGCGGGTGCTACCTATGAGAAAATTTGAAATTAACAGACCCAGGCCTTACAGCGGCATCAGCAACCCATATATTGCCTGAATGACACAGCCGGGAGTTGGCTGATGCACGAGTACACACCAGGGCTACACAATCCCTCCAAAAAAACACCACAATTTTAGAAATTTTTGAAAAAGATTTTGGATTTGGATTTTTTTATTTGAAATTTAAAACAACCTTTGCGTATCCCGGACCCCAGCGTGCGGGTACGAAGGACCAAATCCAACAAGCCCCCACAGGGCTCATGTGGCCGTGAGATTTAGGCGAAACGTCTCCATTGCCCTGACCGGCCATTGTTTCCAAGACTTCTCGCTAAGGCAAACCATGTGAAGAACAGCGTGACACGGCCGTGACCTGCACACATGGAAAGGCCACTGAGACTTGTCCCGGGCAGTGGAGGCTTAAGACACAGTGGAGGATGTGGAGGCGGAGTAGCACACTGTCGCAGGACCTTCAACTTCTGCGCCGTTGGATGAGTGGGCGCATACTGCTGACTCTTGGACATGGTTTCGCCGATGGATTGTTGGCGGAATGGCTGACTAAAAGCGGGAGAAGCAGGAGCGACAGAAGGAGGGTTTGACACACAGCTCCCTTCGGCTGAAGTGGTGGAGCCTTGGCTGGATGAAGGAGGGAGTGGATGGCCACTGGGTGATGCAGCAGGCTGGACCACTGCATCGGAGCCACGGTTCCCCAAGGCCTCTTTACAGTGGTGAAGCATGTGTTGACGCAGGGCCGTGGTGCCGACATTGGGAACCTGGCCACACTTCACCTTCTGCCGACAGATCTTGCATGTGGCTACGTGAACCTCCTCCGGATGCCTTATGAAAAACTTCCACACCGCCGAGTAGCTAATTTCCCCACCCGCAGTCCGCACTAATTGACTTCTACTGGTACCATCTCCAGGAACCCCTGTTCTACTACCTCCTGGAAAGGTAGGCTGCCGCGAAGCAGGTGGTCTCCCCCGGGCACGATTGGCTCCTGAATTTCCACTACTGCCACCACGCTGACTGCCAACCGTGCTACCGCCTTGCTGCCTCAAGGGCAACCTGCAACTCTCTTCTCCTAATGATGATGAAGCCTCTTCTGCACCCGGCTCCCAATTGCGATCGGCTTCATCATCATCAACAGTTGTGTGCACGTCACTGATGTCCTCCTGAGGTTCCCCAACAGTGTCTGCTTCAGGACCCTGAACACTTGAAACATCGCCTCTCACGTCACTCTCCGCATCACTACTTGGCCGCCTAGCGGAGCAAGCGGCACATGTCTCCTCCCCTTCTTGGCTGTCCAGTAGCTGCTGACTGTCCTCTATTGGATCGTCCTCAGTAAATAGTGGAGCTGAACCCACAGCATAAGATAATTCTTTAGGAGAGGGAACAGCATAGGACAAAGGCAATGGGAGGACAGGGACTGCTCCCGGGCCATGCCAACTGAGGGTTGTGTATGAGGAACCCACGGACTGTTGACTGGGGGTGTCAGATGTCACTTGTGATGATGTGGATGAGCGTGTTAACCAATCGATGACAGCAGATGGGTTTCTGGTGGAGACACGACCACTGGCTGATAACGGGAGCTCAGGCCTCTCGCTGCGACTCCTGCTGCCACTCGCCCCAAGTCGGCTGCAAACTTTGCATGAAGTATTTAGGCCTCTACCACTCCTCTGTGCACGTCCTGGCACTTCTCTGCCTGACATACTTAGTGCGTTTATGAGGGTATTACAATACGCTACACTACTCTTTAACCCTTCCCGCAGAATGTGATATATAAACGCCGGGTTGTGCAGTGCGTTCGCGCATCCCGGCGTTTATAAATGACATTCAGTTAACCCGGCGATGCGCAGCATCGCACGGGTTAACTGGCAGAAGTCCCGCTGTTTCCAGCAGGGGACAACTTCTGCTTCACCCCCAGGACCATCCATTGATGGTCCTGGTCAGCGATCACTGTGATTGGTCCCTGTGGACCAATCACAGTGATCTGGGGTGAAAGTTCAGATCCCCCGCACTGCCCGCCCCTGGAAGTCGGGCAGAACGGGGGACGATGGCTGCGGGGGCTCGCGGCATAGGTGGGGGAACACGTGTGGACCGGTAGGACTTACCCGAACCAGCGGCGGGACCGGCCACGTGGACGAGCAGCGACGGGACCGGCAGGTAAGTATATGGTCCTCAGAAGCAGCAGTGAAGATCTTCACTGCTGCTTCTAGGAGTCTGAAAACTACAACTCCCAGCATGCCTAGAGTTGTAGTTTTACAACATCTGGAGGGCCCCAGTTTGGAGACCATTGTATAATGGTCTCCAATCTGTGCTCTTCCAGCTGTTGCAAAACTACAACTCCCAGCATGCACTGACTGTCCAGGCATGCTGGGAGTTTTAGTTCAGCAACATCTGGCCCTTCAGATGTTGCCGAACTACAACTCCCAGCATGCCCTCCAGCTGTCTGGGCATGCTGGGAGTTGTAGTTTTGCAACAACTGGAGACACCCTGGTTGGAAAACATTGTCTGTTTCTAACTCAGTGTTTCCTAACCTGTGTGCCTCCAGCTGTTGCAAAACTATAACTCCCAGCATGCACTAACAGACCATGCATGCTGGGAGTTGTAGTTTTGCAACATCTGGAGGGCCCCAGTTTGGAGACCATTGTATAATGGTCTCCAATCTGTGCTCTTCCAGCTGTTGCAAAACACTACACTACACCAACACAAAATAAAATAAAAAGTTAAAAACACTACATATACACATACCCCTACACAGCCCCCCTCCCCCAATAAGAACGTCCGGTACACCACTGTTTCCAAAGCAGAGCCTCCAGCTGTTGAAAAACAACAACTCCCAGTATTGCCGGACAGCCGTTGACTGTCCAGGCATGCTGGGAGTTTTGCAACAGCTGGAGGCACCCTGTTTGGGAATCACTAGCGTAGAATACCCCTATGTCCACCCCTATGCAAATCCCTAATTTAGGCCTCAAATGCACATGGCGCTCTCACTTTGGATTCCTGTCGTATTTCAGGGCAACAGTTTAGGGCCACATATGGGGTATCGCCGTACTCGGGAGAAATTGCATTACAAGGTTTGGGGGGGCTTTTTCTTCTTTAACCCTTCATGAAAAGGAAATGTTGGGGTCTACACCAGAATGTTAGTGTAAAAAAATTTAATTTTTTACACTAACATGCTGATGTTGCCCTATACTTTACATTTTCACAAGAGGTAGAAGGGAAAAACGCCCCCCAAAATTTGTAATGCAGTTTCTCCTGAATACGGAGATACCCCATATGTGGGCGTAAAGTCCTCTGGGGGTGCACAATAAGGCCCAGAAGGGAGAGTGCACCATGTACATTTGAGGGGATTTGCACAGGGGTGGCTGATTGTTACAGCGGTTTTGACAAACGCAAAAAAAAAAAAAAACACATGTGACCCCATTTCGGAAACGACACCCCTCACGGAATGTAATGAGGGGTGCAGTGAGAATTTACCCCCCACAGGTGTCTGACGGATATTTGGAACAGTGGTCCGTGAAAATGAAAACTTGTACAGCCCACTGTTCCAAAGATCTGTCGGACACCAGTGGGGGGCAAATGCTCACTGTACCCCTTGTTACGTTCCTCAAGGGGTCTAGTTTCCAAAATAGTATGCCATGTGTTTTTTCTTATTGCTGTTCTGGCACCTTAGGGGCTTCCTTCCCCGACCGAAATTTGCTCTCAAAAAGCCAAATATGACTCCTCTTCTGAGCATTGTAGTTCGCCCATAGTGCACTTCAGGTCAACTTATGGGGTACCTCCATACTCAGAAGAGATGGGGTTACAAATTTTGGGGGGTATTTTCTGCTATTAACCCTTGCAAAAATTTGAAATTTGGGGGGAAACACACATTTTAGTGGAAAAATTGTATTTTTTTTACATATGCAAAAGTCGTGAAACACCTGTGGGGTATTAAGGCTCACTTTATTCCTTATTATGTTCCTCAAGGGGTCTAGTTTCCAAAATGGTATGCCATGTGTTGTTTTTTTTTGCTGTTCTGGCACCATAGGGGCTTCCTAAATGTGACATGCCCCCCGAGCAAAATTTGCTCTCAAAAAGCCAAATATGACTCCTTCTCTTCTGAGCATTGTAGTTCGCCCGTAGTGTACTTCAGGCCAACTTATGGGGTAACTCCATACTCAGAAGTACAGTATGTAGGCCCTTGACAGATTAACAGGTACTAGATGGTACAATACTTGGATGTACGTATGCGGTATAAACTGATGAGGGCAGTAATATGCCTAACTATTAGCAGAAAATACTCTGTATTTTTGTAAAACACCAGCCGGTGGATACTATTGTTTGGACTTTGATGATATGGAGCACCTTGACCGCTTAACAGGCATTAAATGGTCCAATACTTGGATGTACCTATGCGGTATGCACTGATGAGGGCAGTAATATGCCTAACTATTAGCAGAAAAAAAATCTGTATTTTTGTAAAACACCAGCCGGTGGATACTATTGTTTGGACTTTGACGGTATGGAGCACCTTGACAGCTTAACAGGTACTAAATGGTACAATACTTGGATGTACCTATGCGGTATGCACTGATGAGGGCCTATTAGCAGAAAAAACTCTGTATTTTTGTAATACACCAGCCCGTGGATACTATTGTTTGGACTTTGACGGTATGGAGCACCTTGACAGCTTAACAGGTACTAAATGGTCCAATACTTGGATGTACCTATGAGGTATGCACTGATGAGGGCAGTAATATGCCTATTAGCAGAAAAAACTCTGTATTTTTGTAAAACACCAGCCGGTGGATACTATTGTTTGGACTTTGACGGTATGGAGCACCTTAACAGCTTAACAGGTACTAAATGGTACAATACTTGGATGTACCTATGAGGTATGCACTGATGAGGGCAGTAATATGCCTATTAGCAGAAAAAACTCTGTATTTTTGTAAAACACCAGCCGGTGGATACTATTGTTTGGACTTTGACGGTATGGAGCACCTTGACAGCTTAACAGGTACTAAATGGTACAATACTTGGATGTACCTTTGCAGTATGCACTGATGAGGGCAGTAATATGCCTAACTATTAGCAGAAAAAAAAACTCTGTATTTTTGTAAAACACCAGCCCATGGATACTATTGTTTGGACTTTGACGGTATGGAGCACCTTGACAGATTAACAGATACTAAATGGTCCAATACTTGGATGTACCTATGGGGTATGCACTGATTAGGGCAGCAATATGCCTAATTATTAGCAGATAAAAACTCTGTGTTTTTGTAAAACACCAGCCGGTGGTTACTATTGTTTGGACTTTGACGGTATGGAGCGCCTTGACAGCTTAACAGGTACTAAATGGTACAATACTTGGATGTACCTATGCGGTATGCACTGATGAGGGCCTATTTGCAGAAAAAACTCTGTATTTTTGTCATACACCAGCCGGTGGATACTATTGTTTGGACTTTGATGGTATGGAGCACCTTGACAGCTTAACAGGTACTAAATGGTACAATACTTGCATGTACCAATGCGGTATGCACTGATGAGGGCAGTTATATATGCGTAACTATAGGCAGAAAAAAAACTGTTTAAGGGTGCGTTCCCACAGGGCGTATACGCAGCGTATTTGACGCTGCGCAAAATGTATGGCAGCAACGGGAAATACGCTGCGTATCCCTTGCTCACTATACACACAGGGCTTTCCGGCGGCAGCCCTATGTGTGTAGTGAGTTTTGGAGGCGGGGCCGTGTGCCGGCGTATCTGTGATGCGCGGCTCCGCCTCCAAAACTCACTGCACACATAGGGCTGCCGCCGGAAAGCCCTGTGTGTATAGTGAGCAAGGGATACGCAGCGTATTTCCCGCTGCAGCCATACATTTTGCGCAGCGTCAAATACGCTGCGTATACGCCCTGTGGGAACGCACCCTTAAAAAAAAAAACAGCCGGTGAATAGTATTGTTTGGACTTGCACAGTATGTAGCCAGCCCCTTTACAGATTAACAGGTACAAAATGGTGCAAATGCACTACAGTCCACTGAACAATCACTTATTTTGAACAGCAGCAGGACCCAACAGAGCAGCACCACAAAAAAAAAAATACAGGGATTAAACCCTAAATTGCAGTGGAGCAAACAAAAATAAACTCAATTGGGCTGAAAAATGAGGAGATAAGATGCTTCAGAAAGTTCAGGCAGCTTGTTGATCTGTATGAGGCAGCTGACAGCTATCTGCCCCTCTCTGCTGCAATGCTCAATAACGTGAATAGGAGGTTTAGCTATCAATGATCCTTCTCAGAGTAACAGCACAGCACTCTGCACTCCTGCCTTTCCCTAATGCTGATGTGACTAGCAGTTGCATTGTAACGCTGTGGTATGAGCTATTCACACACACAGTCCCGTCTTCTCCATCTGAGTGCATAGATGAAATGAAGAGAGGCAAGATGGCCGCCGATTATATAGGGGCTGTGACATCACAGGGGTCAGTGAACACTGATAACCTGCATCTCACATGTGGTTCAGGGTCAGCCCGCCCACCTTCATTCCCACCGCTGTTTCCCGCCCTCCTATAATCCCCTGCCCCATGTACTCACATGTGGATCCGCCATCTTAGGTCCCCAATAGCCTGGAACACTGTAAAATGGAGTTTAATGAAGCGATTTGTGTGATAGAATTGCGGCGATATTCATATTCGTTGCAAATCATATTTTTTATTAAATTCGTAACGAATTCGGGTTCGTCAACTTCGATTCGCTCATCTCTACTGATGTGTCATACATTTATTTTCATTGAAATACTCCATTATAGCATCTGATAAACCCCAATTTTTTTTTTTTTTTTACATACAATTAAGGTTAAATTAACAGGTCTTTTGATTATTGGTATCACATTTGCTATGCACTAGTCTTGGGGAACAGACACTTTCACTATAGAGTCCCTAAATATTAATCCCTTAAGGACAAGGCTTTTTTCCATTTTTGCACTTTTGTTTTCTCCTCCTCACCTTTAAAAAAATCATAACTCTTTAAATTTTGCACCTAAAAATCCATATGATGACTTATTTTTTGCGCCACCAATTCTACTTTGTAATGACATCAGTCATTTTACTCCAAAATCAACAACAAAATGTAAAAAAAAATAATTGTGCGACAAAATTGAAGAAAAAAAGCAATTTTGTAACTTTTGGGGACTTCCGTTTCTCTGCAGTACAATTTTCGGTAAAAATGACACCGCTTTATTCTGTAGGTCGATATGATTAAAATGATTCTCTACTTATATAGGTTTGATTTTGTCATATTTCTGGCAAAAATCATAACTACATGCAGGAAAATTTATACGATTAAAATTGTCATCTTCTAACCCTTATAACTTTTTTTTTTCACATACGGGGCAGTATTAGGGTAAATTTTTTGCACGGTGATCTGAAGTTTTTAGCTGTACAATTTTTGTATTGATAGAATTTTTTGATCCCTTTTTATTCATTTTTTCATGATATAAAAATTGAACAAAAATACGCTATTTTGGACTTTGGAATTTTCTTGCGCGTACGCCATTGACTGTGCGGTTTAATTAATTATATACTTTTATAATTCAGACATTTCTGCACACGGCGATACAACATATGTATATTTTTATTTTATTTTTTACACTTTCTTTTTTAAGTGGAAAAGGGGGTAATTCAAACTTTTATTAGGGAAGGGGTTAAATGATCTTTATTAACTTTTTTTTTTTTTTCAATTTTACAGCCCCCATAGGGGGTTACGACACTGCACACACTAATCTTTTACATTAATCAATGGTTTCTCATAGGAACTCAGGCACTGAGCTGTCATTCAGCGACTGGACACCAGGAGGCAGGTAAGGGGACCCTCCTCGTGTCCTACAGCTGTTCGGGACACCGCGATTTCACCACGGCGGTCCCAAACAGCCCCCTGAGCTAGCTGGGGGTAATTTAGTTTCACTGTAGATGTGGCAATCAACTTTGAACGCTGCGTCTAAAGGGTTAAGCATGCGGCACCGTGATCAGTGCCATGCGCTATTAGGCACGGGTCCCGGCCGTTGCTCCGCGTTATAGAAAGGGAAAGGATCTTGATCCTTAACAGGTTAAAAATAGAGGTCTGTCTATTTAAAGGGGTTCTCTGGTGGTTAATTTTTTTGACTATATGGCATCTTCTTTGTAAGTTTTGTTTTTTTGCAATATACATAAGTTATATGTTTTGGCAGCATGTGTGTGTTTTTCTTACCTGTTTGTTGGGCAGGAAGTTCTGTAGTTCAGAGTGTTCTCTTTTACTGTTGTCCACAGTTCTGAGTCTGTTGTGGACAAGATGTCACCGCTTTTTTTTTTCTTCCCTGTCTGCATGAGAGGAATAAGCCACACCCCCTCATCTCATCCAGCTGAGTACACAGCTCCTAACCTCCTCTTCCCCCTGCTCTGTATTCTAAGGACACAGGTCTGCACAGGAGAAGGACCTCACAGAGAAGATAAGTGTTATCTGAAGGAGATGATGACAAGCTGCACGGGCTGGGGATGTATGGACTGCAGGGGAATAAATCTCATACTGGGAATGATCTCTATGGGGGAGATTTATCAAAACCTGTGCAGAGGAAAACTTGCCTAGTTGCCCATAGCAACCAATCAGATCGCTTCTTTCATTTTTCACCCACAGGCCTTCATAAAAAATTAAAGCAGCAAGCTGATTGGTTGCTATGGGCAACTGGGCAAGTTTTCCTCTGCACAGGTTTTTTTAAATCTCCCCCTATATGTGACACATGCTGGGAGTTGTAGTCCCTGTTGTGTGTGTGTGTGTGTGTGTGTGTGTATGGTAGTGTTTACAAACCAATGTGCCTCCATCTGTTGCAAAACTACAACTCCTAGCATGCCCAAAGGTTGTCAGGGGATGCTGGGAGTTGTAGTTTTGCAACACCTGGAGGCACCCTGTTTGGGAAACAATGGTGTATGCCCTACAGAGGTGTGGTGAACTACAACCCCCAGGAGACTACAGAGGCAGCATGCTGGTGTTATACCACAGACTGAAGACTCCTGAATGACACATGCTGGGAGTTGTAGTCCCTTCTGTGTGTGTATGACAGTGTATCCCAACCAAGGCTGATTATATTAAATAGTAGGATGGGTAAAGGGCGGAACAAAAAAAAATGTGGCATGCTGGGATTTGTAGTTTTAAGCACAGCAAGAAACAGGAAATAGAAGCAAAGATAGGAAAACAAAGTGGGGGATAAAAAGACAACAAAGAACGGAAATAGAGTAGGCTAAACAACAAGAAAATAAATGAAACAAAACAAATAGGGTAAGTCAAAAATGGAAAAACACGTTGACAACCAGAGTACCCCTTTAACTCCCTAAGAACTCGGGTTGAATGCCATCTGGACCTGGTGATTTGTCTATATATTTTTATTTAGACACCCCTGTACTGCTTTGTGGGTTAGACAGGGGACATGTAAGAGATAGCGATGACTTCATCTAGCATTTTGTTGTCTACTGTGAATATGTTGGAGTAAAATGTGTTTAACCTGTTAAGGATGGCGTGCGTATCCATACGCCCCCGTTTTAAAGTCCTCAAGGACTGAGGGCGTATGGATACGCCCATGGGAATTCTGGTCCCCCCCCAATAGCCGGTTGGGGACCGGACTGGGATGCCTGCTGAAATAATTCAGCAGGCATCCCGACACATCGCCGAGGGGGTTCCTGAGACCCCCCCATGTCAGCGATCGGAGAAAATTGCATGTCAATTCAGACATGCGATTTTCTCCTATTCCGGGCTGTTCGGGTCTCTGGTGAAAGCCCCCATCATCCTGAGGGATAGGAGCGAGGTCGCAGTGCTGCAATCTCCTCCTATCCCCTGCCATTAGTCAGAACTGAGTTCTGATCAATGGCCGCGCACGACAGGGGGTTGCCATGGTAACCCACCGTTCTTACCACCCCTGGATGTCGGGCAGAATGGGGGAGAAGATGGAGGCCTGTACCTGTGCAGAAGATGCCGTGGGGACTGCCGATCATCGCTGGAGACTGCGGAGATCGGCGGCCCCTCCCATAGACTTGCATTAAGGGGACGGGCCATGATGTCACGAGGGGCGGGGCCATGACGTCACGCTGCTCCGTCCCCCGTATTGCCCGTCATTACGCACAGAGCGAACTCGCTCTGTGCTGTAATGAGAGCGGGGTGCCGGATCCCAGGGCTCCCCAGCAGCGGGACCGCGGTGATCTGACATCTCATCCCCTATCCTTTGGATAGGGGATAAGATGTCTAGGGGCGGAGTACCCCTTTAATGCTTAAAGTGATCGTGGTCAGAATTGCGAAAATGGGATCAGTCCTTAAGGTGAAAAAGGGCTTAGTACTTAAGGGGTTAATAAATTTTCTTTTTTTCTAGACGCCCTGTATAATTCTTTACTCATTTCTTTTTAAATGGCAGACACCTTCTATGTTACTCTTTTTACTATTAAAGGAGTATTTCGGCTTTATACATCTTATTCCCTATCCAAAGGATAGGGGATAAGATGTATGATCACAGGGGTCCCGCCGCTGGGGACGCCCCGATGTCTGTGCAGCCCCCGGGAATTCTGAGCCTGCCTCCGAGACAGGGACGTGATGCTACAGCCACTCCCCCTAGTGACATCACTCCATGCTCCCTCCATTCATGTGTGACAGAATGCCAGGGGCTGCACCGAGATCGCGGGGGTCCCCCGTGACAGCTGTCATGCCCCCTCCCATAGGCTTGCATTGAGGGGGTGGAGCCGTGACGTCACTATGCTCCGTCCCCGTGATCGCCAGTAATCAGACCCCGAGCGAGCACACTCCGGGGGCTGATTCTAACGGGGTGCTTCGTGGAAGATCACGGGGGTCCGCAGCAGCAGGACCCCCGCAATCAGGCATCTTATCCCCAATCCTTTGGATAGGGGATAAGATGTCTTAGCGCCGGAGTACCCTTTAATGTCTAACAAAAGGATGTCCTAATAACAACTCAGTTACATTTTACTATAAAGCATTTTTAGAGGACCCTCACTTTAGTTCACACAAAGATGATTATTATTGTGTAGGGGCACAGAGTGGTTTATAATAATAATATTATTATTATTATTATTTTTTTTTTTTTTTTACTTTTCAGGGGGTACCTAAGTAGCCATTTTGTGTGGTGTTTTGTGTGATGAGCACAATGGAGATAATTGTAATTGTGTTTAGGCAGAAACAGGGTATTATTATTGTCAAATCTACATTATTACTATCTAGGGGCACACGGGGGGCATTATTACTTAATAGGTTAATAGTGTCAATATCTGGTTCTATCCTTTAGTTTTTTTTATATTTTTATTTATATTTTATATTTTTTTTGTGTCAAAATGAGAAAGTTTATTGAGTTGAATACAGAATATACAATACATCAGTATAGATATAGTGTAAAAAGAAAAAGCAAGTTATCGACATAGCATAAACCAAATGCTGATACTGAGCATGCAATATAGGCATCAGCAATCCCACGTGAAGAACAGTAGTGATCATCATATATAAACTAACAAAGGTAAAGGTGAGACCAACATATCTGGCATTAGATACACTAGGAACAGGGGAAGGAGAGGAGGTACAGGGGGAAGGTGAGGCTAGGATAACGGTGAGGAGCACCAAAACCACAAGGGGAAGGGAGAAATCAGGGTCTACAAATTCAGGTCAAGTAGTCCAGTTGGTCGTCATCATATCTAAACAATTCCATCAGTCAATTAATTACAAAGAAAGGTAATAGGCAACATCAGGAGCATGTGAAGAAGACAACCATGGATTCCACACTTTTTCAAATGATAACATTGAGTCCTCGCGTATGGCATTCAATCGTTCCATGAGCATAATATCATACACACACGCAACCACCATAGATAGAGGTAAATCGGGTGATTTCCACTAGGAAGCAATATGCACACGAGCCGCCAACAATATACATTGAGTAAGACGAAAAACTGTGTTCTGCATCCTACCAGGTTTATGTCCCAGGAGGCACACCGCTGGGTCACGAGGAATGGTTCTAGAGGTCACCGAAGATATCAGAGACATCACTTGGGTCCAAAAGTCAGAGACTCGTGGGCAAGTCCACCAAATGTGAAGCATGCTCCCTACATCAGTGTATCCCCTGAAACAATGAGGGGAGACCGATGGATATATAGCATGGAGCCTGTCGGGAACATAATATGATTGGTGCAGTATTCTCAACCATCCGTCTCAGCCAGCGACACCTGCCAACTACCCCTACTTAGTTGGGTACAACAATCATGCCACGATGAGAGAGGGAGATCTATATTGAAGTCCGTCTCCCACTGTGACATAAAGGGGAGTTTAATATTACTAGATGGTCGGTTGAAAGTTGAGTATAGTAGTGAGAGGGAGCCTGACCGAAGGGGAGAAAGCCAAAGCCTCGTAGGAGGTAGGAGAAATGAGGGTAGTAGGAGTAATCAGGGAAGTAAAGAAGGAGAAAATCTGGGTTAGCCGGAAGGATTCAGATGAAGAAGGGTGGAAGTTAGAGATTAGTAGGGACTTGGAGATTAATTTCTTCCCTACGAGGAAGTGGTGTAGAAGGAAGAGTTTTTGGGAAACCCACCAGGAAAAGTCAGAAGGTCCAAGTCCCGGTGGAAAAAGGGAATTACCAAGAATAGGCAATACAGGAGAAACGGGAGATTGTAGTTGTAGCTTGAAGCGGACAGAGCTCCATAGAAGAAGAGAGTACAGAGAAATTGTAGCCACATAGGGAACATACGAAGAAGTTGGTTGAGTGGTCCACATGAGAGAGGATAGAGTGTATGGCGACAAGAGTGAGTTTTCAAGGTCCACCCATCTAGGGTAGGATGACGGGGCGTTACAGAGTACTAACTGCGCCAATCTAGCCGCCTTATAATATTTAGCAAAGTTAGGTACTGATAAGCCGCCCAGTCTTTTATGGTAATACATTATAGATTTAGGAATACGAGCAGGATGACCTCTCCAAATGAAACCAAACACGTCTGCCTGTAATCTATGAAGATCAGACATTCTGATTGGGATTGGTAGTGTTCTAAAGAAATATAGAAGACGGGGGAGTATTACCATCTTAATTGTATGCATGCGACCCAACCAGGAAACATGTGGCAAGTTCCATTTAGCAAGGTCCTCCCTAATGGATTTGTAAAGCGGTATATAATTCAATTTGTATAGTTCCGATATGGAGGAAGACATAGAGACACCCAGATAGGGAAGAAAAGAAGAAGAGGGATGAAGAGAAAAGTTTTGAGAAATAAGTTCCCGCACCTGTCGAGGAGTATTGCAGAACAGTATTTCAGATTTAGATTTGTTCACTATCAGGCCAGATACTTCAGAGAAACGATCCAGAACAGAGAAGAGGTTGGGTAGGGATACCAAAGGATTAGTGATCGTAAGGAGCAAGTCATCAACAAAGAGGTTTACTAAATACTCGTCTGACCCTATGCGAGCTCCAGTTATGTCCGGGTTAGCGCGTAGGGCACTCGCCAGAGGCTCCATAGCCAATGCAAATAGTGCTGGAGAGAGGGGGCACCCCTGGCGAGTACCCCTGCATATTGGGATTGGAATGGATCGTGGAGACAGTAATATAAGGTAAGCTACTGGATTGGAATATAATAGGTGCAGAGCTTGCACAAACGGTTCCGAGAAGCCCATAGCATGAAGGACTCCAAAGAGATAGGGCCACAATACAGTGTCAAAGGCCTTCGCAATGTCTAGACCTAATAAAGTGAGTGAGGTGTTAGTAGCTGTCGCCCAGTGGACAACATTTAGTACTCTGAAAAAATTGTCGGGCACTTGCCTGCCAGGTATAAACCCCACCTGATCATTATGCACAAGGCCCGGCAATATGGCATTGAGACGTTTGGCAAGTATAGAGGTGAATATTTTGGAGTCCAGGTTAAGAAGGGAGATGGGTCGATAATTGGACGGGAGCAAAGGGTCTTTATGGGGCTTTGGTATAACCACAATGGATGCATGTAGAAATTCTGGCAGCATAGAGGAGACTGAGAGGAGTTTATTGCAATAAGAAACTATGTGGTGGGTCAGGATCGTTTCAAAATTTTTGAAGTAAAGGGCCGAGAGTCCGTCAGTTCCTGGCCTTACCTAGTTTAAGACAAGCAATAGCGTCCGCTACCTCCTCAACCGTGACGGGAGAGTTGAGAAAATCCCTATTAGAGACAGATAGGGTGGGAAGAACGAGAGATTGCAGATATGCCGAAATAGTAGAGGGAGAGGGAGGAACAGTAGGAGATTTATATAGGGAAGAATAGAAGGAGCGGAAGACCTCATAGACCCTGGATGGGTCAGAAGTGGACACTCCCGGGCGTAGTTGTATTTTGTGTACCCTATTAATTCTCTGCTTTTGTCTAAGCATGGAGGCTAGGAGGCGATCCGGCTTATTCGCCCACTTATAGTAGGAAGCCCTGGTCCATCTCAAGGCCTTTTCAGTGCGGTCAGAAAGAACTGCATCTAGCTGTAGTTTGGTAGTTTTAAGCGCTTGATAGAGATAGAGTGAGGGGCCAAGTTGGTGGGCTGTTGCTAGTTTCGCCAATTTATGTTCTAGGGTGGCCTGCGCTTTCGTTCTGTCCTTCTTCAACTTAGAAGCCAGAGCTATTATCTTCCCCCTTACATAAGCTTTGTGCGCCATCCAAAGCCATCCAGAATCAGCAGAGGGTGTAGAGTTGAGAGAAAAGTAGTCAGTCAGAGATGTCTCTATTTGCGTGCGTAGATGGGGACGAGATAATAAGGACTCATTAAGTCTCCAAGTGAAAGGAGTGGGGCAAGATTCCCCAAACTGAAAATGGGCATAGACCATGTCATGATCAGACCATGCACATGATATGTGCCTTGCATATAATAAAGAGGTAAACGAGGAGGTGTTAGTGAGCATCCAATCGATGCGGATGTATAGAGAGTGAGAGGGAGAATAGTAAGTGTATCCCCTTTGGGTCAAATTATGCTCCCGCCACACATCCGCCATATCAAGATCCACAAATTGCTGTAATAGAAGACGTTGTTGCATGCCTGATCGTTGGAACCCAGCAGTGTGCGAACTGTCCCGCATGCCGTTGACAACCATATTGAAATCCCCCATCCACAACAAAACATCATAGGTAATGGACTTTAACCTGGTAACTAATTGAACAAAGAAGGAGAGAGGATCATCATTAGGTGCTTATGAATTAACAATACAGATCTTTCGTTCCAGAAGAACGCCCCTCCAGGATGAGGAAGCGCCCCTCAGGATCCGAATATGAAGAATTTACCGTGAGTGGGAAATCATTATGCAGGAGTGTCAAGACCCCCCTAGCTTTAGAGACAAAAGAGACAAAAAAGAAAAAAAAATTAGACATAAAAAACGAGAAGAAGCAAAAAAAAAAAAAAAACTGAAAGAGAAATAACAAGAAGAACACAAGTCAGGAGAACCAATGGGAGTATAGACCTTATCATAGCAATCCAACAGTGATCCCTAGGGGTCTAACACTTCCCACACACCAGGGACAACATGAGAGTCCAACGGCCCAGGAGTATGGAGAACAGCAAATCCAAACCCCGGCAAGGGTTCAGTAGGGTGTGCAACAAGTTCAGGTTCTCTAAGGCGCCACAGTAATGGCAGTAGACCTGTAAACAAACATAGCTAACTACAACTCTTGTGAATGTTCACAATGAAGTCCCGGACTATAAGAAAGGAAAAAAACACAGGTAAGTCCCAAACAGTAGATGAAAACCTGGAAGCAACTGGAGACAGGCATCATCCAGGTTTCTGTGGGTGAGAGCGATGCCTCTTATGCGGTACTTCAGAGCGCTGCCACATACGTTTGAGGGCTGGTGACTTAGAAGGGGGAGCAGCCTGGTCATCAAATGGAATGTTCTCCCGATATAGTATCTCCATGGCTTCAGAGGGGGTACGCACAACTTGTGTCTGGGAGCGAATCAGAAATTGCAGGTTAAAGGGGAACCCCCACTTGTAGCGGATCTGGGCCTTCTGCAATGCAAGTGTAACCGGTCTCATGTGGCGTCTCCTTTCCAAGGTGGAGGGAGCCAAATCAGCATATAGGTGAACTGAAGGTGGTAGTCCCGGGAGTGGAATGACATTACGTGCTGCTTGTAAAATCTTGTCCCGCATCTCCGGGTAGTGTAAGCGGAGAACAACATCTCTGGGAATGTAAGGGCCTTTAGGGCGGCCTAAGCCCCTATGAATACGATCCAATTTTAGCAGTGCAGTGTCCACTTGCGGTAATTGTTCATCCCGTTATCCTGGCAAATAATGTGGCTTCATCAAAGGCCCTGAGCCAACGGCAGGTGTCACGTATGAGCTGCCACTGGTTGACATCGAAGTTACACAGGGGAGTCCCACTATCAGTTTGGATCATCAAGGAATAATTGAAGGCCTTTCTCTGTTCGTATAGTCTGTCCAACATATGGTGGGTGGAATTCCCACGGATGGAAACATCACATATCAGACTATTTGGGGGGATGCCGTTCTGACGCTGCAGCTCAAGGAATATGAGCTTTGTGGTGTACGAGTGGTTGAAGTGCATGCAAAGTCTCCTGGCCATTGCTAGGATGTCTTGCAGATGGATGGAACACTTTGGGAACCGCTTGACAACGAGATTAAACACATGGCTTAGGCTTCCTTTACGCAGCGCCGACAATATATTCTTCCCGTTGTCGGTCACCATGGTTCCCATTTTCAGTTATCGAGGAGAAAGCCATGATTCATTTTTTTGACGAATCCCTTTGAGCAGTTCCTCCCCTGTGTGACTCCATTCGCCAAGGCAAACCAGGTGAAGAACAGCGTGATACCGCCATGCCCTGCACACTTGGTATGCTGGAGGGGCACTGTGACTTGTGGAGGCATTGGAGGCATGTCCTAATGGTGGAGGATGAGAAGGGAGAGTAGGACATTGTCGCAGGACCAACGGCATGAGAGCGTGGAGGCAGAAGCAATGTGACCGGGCCAAGTTGCTGGTGTAGCTGTGCAGGAACCACAATCACCCAGTGGGCTGGCCCACCTTATATTCTACATATTTGTGTAGAGCTGGTACTGCCTTTTTAAAAAATAAATTACGGCTTGGGACTCTCCACCAAGCCATCTGATCTCT
The DNA here is from genome assembly GCF_029499605.1 of Hyla sarda. Classification (NCBI taxonomy): domain Eukaryota; kingdom Metazoa; phylum Chordata; class Amphibia; order Anura; family Hylidae; genus Hyla; species Hyla sarda. The sequence goes on along the minus strand of NC_079190.1, from coordinate 149,386,116 downwards.
TAAATGTGCAGAGTCCACCACTTGAAAAAGGAGGGACTGCAGAACCAGCAACTGGGACAGGAGCACATTCAGCTTCTGTGCCATTGGATGAGTGGGTGCATACTGCTGTCTCTTGGAAATCGCTTTTGTGATGGATTGTTGCGGGAATGACTGACAAAAAGTAGGAGAAGCAGGAACATCTGGATGGGAAAGACAGTGAGCTCCCTTTGGCTGAAGTGGTGGAGCCTTGGCTGACAAACAGGGAGCAGCATGCCACTGGGTGATGCATCGGTTGCTGCAGCAGGCTGGACCACCACATTGGAGCCACGGTTCTCCCAGGTCGCTTTATGCTGACACTGCATATGTTGACGCAGGGCCGTGGTGCCAACATTGGGACCCTGGCCACGCTTCACCTTTTGCCGACATATCTTACATGTGGCCATGTTAACCTCCTGGAGCGTTTGGCTCCAGACTTCCCACTGCTGCCAATCTGCTGACTCCCAACCATGCTACCATCTTGCTGGCTATGATGCCACCTCACGGGCAACTTGCCACCCTCTTCTCCTGATAATGATGAAGACCCTTCTGCACCCGACTCCCAAGGCTTCATCATCATCGATTGCCTAAGGATGTAAGTAGTTTCCAGCATCAAGGTGTCTTTGCAACTGCTGAAGTAAGTTCTAAATTCCCTGAAAATAACCATAAAGAGCAAAATTATTTCAAGCTTTCAAAAAAATGCTTATCTGTTGGAACCTAAGTAAGCAGCGTTTCCACCATCAACATTTCCATACCCAGCTACCTGCCTTTGCCTATTAGCCTATAGCCTATGTTTGATGTATAAATGACAAGCCATATTTACATTTTCCCCCCAAAAAAACAAACAATCTTTTACAAAAAACTAAAATTGATAAATACAAAGGATGGCCAAAAAAGAGAATGTGCAAAAATAAATTATTTTGGAAATATAAAAAGGCCCTTACAATAAACATATATCCACAAATATCCCTAGCGCCACACAGTCACCCCAAGCACCAACCATTCATTAGTCAGTCTGAACCGTAAACACAGTTGCCCTAGCCTCTACTTGTATGTCTCCCAACTTGCCATTGGATTTATTTTTTTTTTAAACTAAACAACTACCATAACCAATAATTATGTAGCAGAATTGCATTTTGCCTCAGATTTAGCATCCATACACAGGGGTTTGGGCAGAGACAACCAGGAGGTGTAAGGGATTGCAAGTGAACCTACCGTGTTGGGAGCAATGGCAGGAGACATATTGGTTGATGACGCAGATTCTTCACTTGACATCTAAAAACCGAAAAACATTTTACAATAGTTTATTATTGTGTTTTGTGGTTTTTTGGCGTTTGAAACTTTTAAAACCGAAAACATGTAGACATAATGCTCCAGTGGCAGCATTGTTTGTGGCCAGGATTGTCTTTTGTGATTTCAACACAATCACTTACATTTTTTGGACATGCTTCCCATGAAAAAAGGTTTGAGCATTCTGTTGGTTCAACAAGACAATTATTTTACAACAAACAAACAAACCAAACAAACAAAAAATTAAAATAAAGATTACCTCACTGGAGGTGGGTGAGGATGAAGTCTCATTTTTTTTTTTTTTTTTTTTTTAAAGAACCAGGTAAGTTCCGATTCAAGAGAGCTAACCTTTTGGGGAAGGGGATATTATTATTAGATTTGCAAATTATATACATTTATCAAACATATAGAAGACAAAAGGTAATCTCGTTTCACAGGCCTGCAGTATGCCTAGGCCTCAGGCATATGCCCATATGCCTATGCTGTACTTTCTGAAACTGACAGACACTGAGTAAGGGAGAAGGATGGAGTAGATCCTGCAAGACCTGGTTTGAGGGGAAAATAGACTAGTTGACCCAAGTACAACATCTGATTGGGCTTTGGCATCAATCAAAGTCTCTACAAAAACAAACATTCAGATTATATGGTACTGGAAATTTAGACCCTTTACAAAGGACCAGAAGATGCTGTGGCATTGTAAAGGCTAGACAAAATCAATGATAAATGGAGAGGAATGCTGTAAGAAAGTGTGCTTACATTTGATTCCGACTGGACTGGGCCATCCATCACTGAAGAGGATATGTTTTTGAGGACCCAAATATTAGTGAACATTGTGTTCAAATAGAGAAAGCAGGTTACATCTGCAATACAGAAAAAATAATCTACTAACAAAGGAGGAAACACAACTTGGAAATACAAATAACATAGGCCAACAAGGGTGACTCCTACTGTTTCACACATCCAACTCCCTGCATGACCAGACAATCTTTTGCTCATTGGCCATGCTGTTTGATTTTGAGATTTCAAACTGTAGGATGCACCCTGGTTCAGAAAAGGTGCCATAGAATTTGGTTCACATAATGAAAAGTGGGCCAGCCATTTCCCAAATAATGAAATCATATTTTGTGGAAAAAAAAATAATATGTCCAATCAAATTACTGAAAAAATTTAAAAAAATGGCGGAGATGAAAATAAGCTTTTAGAACCCATTCAGAGCGCTTATTTGGTTTCAACCAAGGCCAGTGCAAAAAGAAATAAGCTATCAAAATGGTTGCTAAGGGCAACTATGCAAAATATAACTAACACAAGCTTTGATGAAGATAAAGAGAGAGCAAAAAATTGTTTGCAAACCAGAGAGACCAGATGCCAAACAAAATAAAAAATAAATAAAAAAATACCGTTTCACCTAGCAACCAGTCTTAACACTACTAACAGGCAACATTGGAAAAAAAAACCTCCAAAGGCCAAATCCATACAAAATATACATACCCAAAACAGAAGAACAGCCACCCGAACACTCAAACGGACTTTCGGCAACTCACAGAAATGAAAAACAGGCAACACAACACAAGCACAGCCTGTTGAAGCAAACACCATCAGCAGGGAAACATGTGATTGGCTGAAACTCCACAGAGCAGGCTGCTAACAAGTGCAGCTCCACCTAACACTCAGCTAACATTGAAACAAAAGTAGAAAAAAGAAAGGGGGACGGCTAAGGGCAGAACAAAAAAAAAAAGGTGGAATACACAAAGAAGAAGGATGGGCAAAGGGCGGAACAGAGAGAGAAAAAAAGGATGTACTTACCGAAAAGTGGGCAATGACAAAAGCAAAAAAAATAGGCCGCGGGACTCCTGCTGGGAGTTTTTGCATGGCATGTGTGAGACACCGGAAAACCTCCAAACAGAACAATACCAACACACAAAACAAGAAAAGCTCAAAAAAGAAAGCAAGATGGGAAACACCACGCAACACAGGACAGAAACACACAACAATAAGAAGGTACCGTAGAACAGCAAGCCCAGTGGAGTACCCCTTTAATTGTGCGGTCAAACTAACATGTAATCTGAATACATAAGGTCGGCGCCATGTAAACAATACCCAATTTTTATAGTTTGCCTCATGTTTTACTAATTAAAAAAAAACTCTAAACTTTTTTAGATTTTTTATTTTTATTTTAAGTTGCCATTTTCTGACCACTATAACTTTATTTTTACTTTTTTTTTGCTTACGGGGCTCTATGAGGGCTAATTTTTTTGTGCTGTGATCTGTATTTTTTATCTGTACTATTGTAGCATTGATTGGACTTTTTGATTGCTTTTTAATTCATTTTTTTTCTGGGGTATGATGTGATAAAGAAAAAGCAATTCTGGGGCTTGGTATTTTTTTTACATTCACCGTACGGGATATATAATGTTATATTTTTATAGATCGGACATACCAAATATGTTTATTTTTATTATGTTTACATATTTTTTTACTGGAATTTAGGAAAAGGGGGGTGATTTGAACTTTTAATATGGAAGGGATTAATGTATGTGTGCTAATCTCTTAAGGACATAGGGCATACAGGTACGCCCTTATTCCTTGGTATTTAAGGATGCAGGGAATACATGTACACCCAGACGCCTTAAGTGGCTTTGAAGCGAACGCAGGAGCTGCGTTCACTTCAAAGCAGTAAGTGTCAGCTACTATCTGTAGCCAGACACTCACTATACAAAAAAGAAGGTTGCTGTAGCACTCTTGGTCAAAAAAAGGCTGCTCTTAGCACACTTTTTAATCAAAATGTGTCCTACATTCACCACACGGAGGTGTCCTCTTTTCGGATAGGACCCTAACACTTATTCCACTCACCTCTGCTGGGCATATAGCCTCTGACTGGGTGACATGCAGGGTCCGCTATGAATAGATTTGACCAAGAGTGCTGCTGCAACCTTCTTTTTTGTATACTTAGTATTTGCCACAGCAGCATGCACCCGTGTATTAGGTAGTTGTGCTGGCTATTTTTCTTTTTGTTTTTGCCAGACACTAACTGCTTACAGCGGGCAGCGGTGGTATCATTTAACCCCTTAAAAATCGTGATAAATGCCGATCATGGCATCTAAAGTGAAAGTAAAATTCTGTGGTAGCTCAGAGGTGCTTACTGAACCCCTGCGACATGAAGATAGTGTGTGTTTATTCTATATAAAGAGTTAGCAGTGGGTGTTAGTATTATATTTAAAGTGAACAGTGTATAGTAGTATTATATTCTGAGACCACAGTGTGTGGTAGTATTATATTTAGAGGGTGCAGTGTCTGGCAGTATTATATTCAGAGGGTGCACTGTGTGGCAGTATTATAATCCGAGGGTGCAGTGTGTGGCGGTCCTCACTTATTTATTTGCTTAGTGTGTAAAACATATTATATCGCTATGATATATATTACAGTGGCATTTAAAAAAACAAATTTAAAGGGTAGCTCCCACATCCCATATATATATATTTTTTTTTTTCTGCCCCTGCCTATGGCACATCTATCCCTAACCCCCTCCCTGCTTTTAATTTTTTTTTTTACTATATTAAAGATAACTTCCCCAGCAGGCACCACATCACTGATGCCTGCTGGGGCCGACTTCCGCCCTTAATTCATCTACACAGGGTGCCTCCAGCTGTTTCACCACTACAACTCCCAGCTTGCCCTGACAACTATTGGCTGTCAGGGCATGCTGGGAGTTGTAGTAGTGAAACCGCTGGAGGCACCCTGTGTAGATGAACTATAAGTTAGTGCCATGCGGCGCTACCTCGTTCCCTCTGTCACCCCCCCCCCCCATTCTGAAACCCAGAACCGTGCTCTTCTCCAACCCCCGTTATAACCACCGACTCCCCTAAACATACTCATTAATGAATAGATAATCATAAATTAACATACTTACTGAAACTGCAGAGTCCGGCAGCGGCGTGGGATTTAGCATTTTAATATAGAAAAAGTGATGCCTGCAGCAAGGACTGCACAGGTACATAAGTCTGCTGGGACCCATACTTAGCTTCTAATTCATTCTGCCCAAGCCAGCTTAAGTGGGGAGCTAGGTATTTCCTGACTAAACCTAACCTAAATGCGTTTTAAATTAGAAAGGAGGGTGGGGGGGAGCTGCTGCCAGACACCTCTGGTAACAACTTATTTCTCTATAAACAAAAACTTAGACAAAAAGGCAAGCAAAAGTGGACTTTCAAATGTTTAAGTATTTGTACTCTTTTATCAGGTCATCAAAAGTGTACTTTCAAGCACCTCTAATGGAAATATACCACAATATACCATAAACGTTTGATAGACGTGTGGGGTATAGGATTGACAAGCTCTGGATTTGTGCAAATAGGTGATGACTGAGCATAGATGTAATGATGTGAGCTAGTGCTGCCAGGTTATAAAACCAGATGTTCAGAAAGTTAAGACCTCCATTTAGTCAAGCCAAGCTGTTGTAATATATGATATTGGATTTTCACCCTCTTCCCCCACCCCCCATATAAGATTTGTAAAAGTGCATTAATACTTTTTTCATCCCTCACTCTCAAATAAATTGAAAAGCAGTAGAAGATATACATCAGATTGGGACCCCATAATGTTTAATACTAGGTGCTGCTTTATTACTTTTGCAGTCTATTATTCAATAACAACAAATGTGAGTTAAAACTACGTACACTATGTCATACCATATGCAGTTTTAACTCACATTTCCCACTCAGTGGTAATAGAGCACTTGTTTTATTAATAAATATGAAAAGTTAAGTTTTAGTTAATTTAGGGGGTCCTTAGTTAAGGGTATAATACACTAAAGCTGAAATCACATATTCACTTTTAGATGCAGTTTAAGGTATAGTTATTAGTACAGTTTTTTGATCCAATGCTAGAAGTGGGTCTATTAAGTGTATAATTATGGTAAGTTTATAGATATATCTCCTTCCTAATATATGTAGTTGAAAGAAAGAAATGTAAGCTGTGTCCCAATTTTACTCTGTAGCATACTAAAGGAACAACTCCTATTGCCATGGCACCTTACATTAACAGTATGTAAAAAGAGCATGGCTCCAGTCAAAGACAGGTGTCTCTGCTGCTTCCATACTGTGCTACACTGATAGCTTTACATGCCACCAATGATATAGTTAACAGTGTACATGAGACAGATTTGTTGTAGACATTACCTGTAGATTTATACAAGTGAATTCAATAACATATTACAGTAACATACAAGAGAGTAAGATTTTAAATACATTATCCACATACTAAGGATCTTTTTCTAGCAGATCCACAATAATTTCTGCATGATTTGGTGTGAATATTTGCAAATTTGTATCACAGGAAATATGACTTATGTGAACTTACCCTATGACAATCCTGCTAGGGAACTGGAATAAAGATTAAAGGGGTACTCTGCTGGAAAACAATTGTTTTTAAAGTCAACTGGTGTCAGAAAGTTAAACAGATTTGTAAATAACTTATATTTAAAAATCTTTATTCTTCCAGTACTTATCAGCTGCTGTATACTCCAGAGGAAGTTGAGTTGTTCTTTACTGTTTGACCACAGTGATCTCTGCTGACACCTCTGTCCATGTCAGGAACTGCCCAGAGCAGGAGCAAATCCCCATAGAAAACCTATCCTACTCTCCCAGTTCCTGACATGGACAGAGATGTCAGCAGAGAGCACTATGGTCATTTCCTGTGATGCCCTGACCACAGTGCATTCTGTTGACCTCTGCTGTCCATTTTAGGAGCTGTCCAGAGCAGCATATGTTTGCTATGGGGATTTTCTCCTGTTCTGGACAGTTCCTAAAATGGACAGCAGAGGTCAGCAGAGAGCACTGTGGTCAGGACATCACAGGAAATGCATTTCTTTTTTGTATTTATCTTTAGTAAACAGCCCCTAAAAAGAACTGGAAGGATTAAGATTTTTTATAGAAGTGATTTACAAATCTTGTTAACTTTCTGGCACCAGTTGATTTAAAAAAAAAAAAAAAAAAAAGGTTTCCACGGGAGTACCCCTTTAAGAGTAGAATTACTGTCTATGTAAGCTTTTATGGGATACTTGAGACTGCATTGAATATAAAAATACTAGTAAGCAATGTGACACAAACACAAACTGTCTGACTCAATAAACAAGTTCAAGAGGCCTGGAAGTTTTTTCTGGAAAAATATAATATTACAGGTTATGGATACTAGATTTATGTAGATAGAACTTTGATCCAGAGATATGTTCTAATGCCATATTGTAGTCAGGAAGGACTTTTCATGGGGCAGTTGAAATCAGCTTTTTTTTTTTTTTTTTTGCCTTCCTTTGCATCAACACAGTAGGGTTTTAGGTCAAATTGATGGGCACTTGTCTTGTTTTTAACCTTACAAACTATGTAACTATGATCTTAATATCACTTATGTCACAAGAGTGAAACACTTTTTATATTGCAATTTTATGCACTTGGGCTACATGGTCATGTGTACAAAATGCAACCTGCAATAAATAGGGTGTAAAAAACAACAAAGACGTGGTCTCAAATGGCAGGAGGTGCTCCACCCCAAATGCAGTTGTGCATTTATGCTAGGGGAGCAGATCCTGCCCTTATGGTCTGTTGCTAGGGGCAATTCCAAGCATAAAAATGCATACAATGGGGGATGCCTGCAGCAGACAAATAAATAAATAGGGTGTACAAGAAAACTAATGGAGTATAAATCTGAAATACAGTATATGCTATATTTTTAACCAATAGTACAAACATCTTTCACCTTAAAGGGGTACTCCACTGGAAAAAAAATTCTAAATCAACTGTTGCCAGAAAGTTAAACAGATCTGTAAATGACTTCTATTTAAAAAATCTTAATCCTTCCAGTACTTATCAGCTGCTGTATTTTCCACAGGAAGTTCTTTTCTTTTTGAATTTCCTTTCTGTCTGACCACAATGCTCTCTGCTGACACCTCTGTCCTTGTGAGGAACTGTCCAGAGCAGGAGCAAATCCCCATAGCAAACCTATCCTGCTCTGGACAGTTCCTGACATGGCCAGAAGTGTCAACAGAGAGCACTGTGGACAGAGAGAAAGGAAATTCAAAAAGAAAAGAACTTCCTGTGGAGCATACAGCAGTTGATAAGTACTGGGAGGATTAAGATTTTTAAATAGAAGTAATTTACAAATCTGTTTAGCTTTCTAGTACCAGTTGATTTAAAAAAAAAAAATTCCAGTGGAGTACCCCTTTGAGGACTCAGACAATTTTATTTTTACGTTTTCGTTTCTGGCACCAGTTGATATAGAAAAAAAATGTTTTCCACCCAAGTACCCCTTTAAACTACTGACAGTCAAACTCCTACATGACCATATTCTAGCCCTGTTGTGAAATGACACAAACTAACAGCAACATAGATCACTATAATGTTGGAGCCATTAAACAGGTGGTAAGGCAGAAACACTTGGGATCTGTGATGATGTTAGTTCAGGACAATAAAGCCATGGTCAAGTCAAGACATTTATTTGTAAGGGTATGTTCATACAGTAGAATGTCTGTGCAAAATTTCATCAGAATATTCCACAAGAACATTCCGTTGTAGCAGAATCCCATTGATTGTGAAACCCACCAATACAAGTGCATAAAAACCTTTCCTAAAAACAAATAAAGAATTGTCAAGCAATCCAAGTGGAGAAACAAGACTTCTCATGACTCACACAGTCACTCATTCTGCCATTTTGTTTCTAAATTACAAAAAATCGAATTTTCTGGTCTATTCACACGTACAGTATTCTGTGCAGATTTGATGCGCAGATTTGTTGTGCAGGATTTTCTATTGCAGATTTCAATGTAAACTTAACACTGCTTGAAATCCTGTGCATCAAATCTGCACATAATACTGTACGTGTGAATAGACCCTTAAACAGTAAAAGACCGAGCTATATAATGGCAGAACTGAATATCATTTCTTTTCTTCTATGCAAATTTTTCTTCAGCATGATTTGGCTTTTTTTTTTGGTATTTTCTGGTAGATTCCCCTGGGTATTCAGGATAAGTGTTGCTTGTGAAAGATCTGGAGAAAATGTAACTTGTATAAACTTAATGGGGTTATCCGGGAATCAAAAAACAGAGATCATTTCTTTCAAAGACCACTAACTCTCTGTCTCCAGGTTGGGTGTGATTCTGCAGCTCAGTTCCATTGAAGTGAATAGAGCCAAGTTATAATACCACGCCCAAAGAGGAGACAGACAGGGAGTGGTCTTTAAAAGAAATTGTAATAGATGTTTCTATGGTTTCCTTCCATGTAAAAAATTATTCATTTAGGAGGCCCCTTCCCCATCTGTTTTCCCCCTCTGCTCCTTCCGGTATCTTGGCCCCCACCATCTTGGCCCCCACCATCGTGTGAAGACTGAACAAAAGAGACTTGTGAAACAGTTACAGGAAGTGGAGTGCCATGAGGACAAGGCACATCCCCCATGATATTTGAACACTCCCTAAATGCTAGAACATCCCCTAGCAGGGGGTGGGAACTTATGTTAATGACAAAGGTGATAAAAGCTTGAATGATTTGAAATAAAGCCAGTGGACAGCACACAGAACGCTAAAGCACAATGGCTCTGTCTGATTTATTTCTCTATGCTTCAGTATATACATTCTGTACAAGAATGATGAATTAATCCAGAACAAAATTAGGCCTGTTTTTTGATTCCTGGATAACCCCTTTAACCCATTAAGGACCAAGGCCAATTTTACCTTAAGGACCAGCTAAAATTTTTTTTTTTTGCATTTTCATTTCTTCCTCCTCGTCTTCAAAAATCCATAACTCTTTTATGTTTCCACCCACAGACCCATATGAGGGCTTGTTTTTTTGTGTGACCAATTGAACTTTATAATAACACCTCTCATTTTACCATAAAATGTATGGCGAACCCAAAAAACATATTTTTTTAGTGAGGAAATTTAAATGAAACCACAATTTAGCAAAATTTTGTTTTCACGCTGTACACTTTACGGTAAAAATGACATGTGGGTCAATACAATTACAGTCATGGCCGTAAATTTTGCCACCCATGAATTTTTTCAAGAAAATTAAGTATTTCTCACAGAAAAGGATTGCAGTAACACATGTTTTGCTATACACATGTTTTCTCACTTTGTGTGTATTGGAAATAAACCAAAAAAGGGAAGAAAAAAAGCAAATTGGACATAATGTCACAACAAACTCCAAAAATGGGCTGGACAAAATTAATGGCACACTTTCAAAATTGTGGAAAAATAAGATTGTTTCAATCATTTGATGTTCCTTTAAACTCACCAGGGGAAAGTAACAGGTGTGGGCAATATAAAAATCACACCTAAAGCAGATAAAAAGGAGAGAAGTTCACTTAGTCTTTGCATTGTGTGCCTGTGTGCCACACTAAGCATGGACAACAGAAAGAGGAGAAGAGAACTGTCTGAGGACTTGAGAACCAAAACTGTGGAAACATATCAACAATCTCTAGGTTACAAGTCCATCTCCAGAGAACTAGATTTGCTTTTGTCCACTGTGCACAACATAATCAAGAATGTTGTACCCATGGAGAAAAATTCCGTCCACACCCAGGGAGATTAGCTACAGTTCCATGGGGGCAAACTTCTTGATTATGTTGTTCATGCAGGGTAGTCCGGATGGTGGATAAGCAGCTCCAAACAAGTTCCAAAGATATTCAAACTGTCCTGTAGGCTCAAGGAGCACTGATGCTCCCTGAGCCTACAGGACAGTTTGAATATCTTTGGAACTTGTTTGGAGCTGCTTTTCCACCATCAGCGCAAACTATCTGTCAACATTTAAATGAAATGAAATGCTATGGCAGGAGACCAAGGAGGACCCTACTGCTGACACAGAGACATAAAGAAGCAAGACTACATTTTGCCAAAATGAGCTTGAGTAAACCAAAACCCCTCTAGGAAAATGTCTTGTGGACAGATGGGATCAAGATAGAACTTTTTGCTAAAGCACATCATTCTACTGTTTACCGAAAACAGAATGAGGGCTACAAAGAAAAGAATACAGTACCTACAGTGAAATATGGTGGAGGTTGAATGATGTTTTGGGGTTGTTTTGCTGCCTCTGGCACTGGGTGCCATGAATGTGTGCAAGGCATCATGAAATCTGAGGATTAGAAAAGGATTTTGGGTCGCACTGTACAGCCCAATGTCAGAAAGCTGAGTTTGCATCCGAGATCTTGTGTCTTCCAGCAGGAGAATGACCCCAAACATATGTCAAAAAGCACCCAGAAATGGGTGGCAACAACATGTTGGAGAGTTCTGCAGTAGCCAGCAATGAGTCCAGATCTAAATCCCATTGAACACCTGTGGAGAGATCTTAAAATGGTTGTTGGGAAAAGGCACCCTTCCAATAAGAGAGACCTGGAGCAGTTTGCAAAGGAAGAGTGGTCCATCATTCCAGCTGAGAGGTGTAAGAAGCTTATTGATGGTTATAGGAAGGGACTGATTTCAGTTATTTTTTCCAAAGGGTGTGCAATCAAATATTAAGTTAAGGATGCCAATATTTTTGTCCAGACCATTTTTGGAGTTTGGTGTGACATTATGTCCAATATGCTTTTTTTCTTCCCTTTTTTGGTTTAGTTCCAAAACACACAAAGGGAATAGACATGTGTATAGCAAAACATGTTACTTCAATCCTTTTCTGTGAGAAATGCTTCATTTTCTCGAAAAATTTCAGGGGTGCCAACATTTACGGCCATAACTGTATACATGATACATTCTTCAACAAGGTATTGCTATTTGACATCTTTTAATGAGGTATGTATATATCATTTTATTGAAAATTGGCCATCATTGCAGAAAAAACAAGCACAGATTAACTCCTAGAACTTCTAGAGATGATCGAACTTTAGAAAATTTGATTCATGAGGAGACCATATAGTGTTTGAATGACAAAGCCTGGAGTTGGCTGAAGCATGAGGAGACTATATAGTGGCTGAATAACACACCCGGAAGTTGGAAGCAGCATGAGTAGACAGTAGGGCTTCACAATCCCTAAGATTAAACATTGTATTTAGAAATTTAAATTGAAGATTTAGGGAAGCTATTGCTAAAATCAAAAAATGTTATGTCCAGGCACAACAGGATCAGTAAACCATATTTTGGATCAATGACACAGCCTGAAGCATGAGGAGACCACATAGTGTCTGAATGGCACAGCATGGAGTTGGCAGAAGCATGAGGAAACCAATGAAATTTAAGATTTTTAAATAGAAATTTAAGATGTTTAAATTGAAATTGAGGATTTTGAAATTTAAATTTTAACACCCAAGATTTAGTGTCTAGGATCCCGCCGTGTGGGTACAAAGGACCAAATCTAACAAGGAATCACATGTCACATGGCAGCACAATGACAGAGCCGGGAGGTGGCATCAGAATAAGGAGACCATATAGTGGCTGAATGGCACAGCCTGGAGTTGGCTGAAGCATAAGAAGAGACCATATAGTGGCTGAAGAAGACAGCATGGAGGTGACGTCAGTATGAGGAGACCACATAGTGGCTGAATGACTGTCTTGAGTTTGTGGCCGTATGGGGAGACCATATAGTGTCTGAATGGAACAGCCTGGAGATAGCTGAAGCATGAGGAGACAATATAGTGTCTGAATGGCAAAGCCTGGAGGTGGCTGAAGCATGAGGAGACCATATAGTGGCTGAATGACACAGCCTGGATTTGGCTGAAGAATTAGGAGACCATATAGTGTCTGAATGACACAGCTTGGAGTTGGTGGCAGATGAGGAGACAATAGGGCCTCACAATATCTGAGAATAAAAGATGAATTTTGAAATTTCCAGTAAAGATTTATGGTACCTAGTACTACCATAAACATATATAGGCAATGTCCTAGGCCCAGCATCATCACTAAACCATGTTGTTGCTGAATGACACAGACACACAGACTGGAGCTGGCTGAAGCTTGAGTAAACCATATATAAGATGAATGTCACAGCCTGGAGGTGCCTGAAGCATAAGGAGGCAATTAAGTGGCTGAATGACACAGCCTGGAGTTGGCTGAAGTATGAGAAGAGACCATATATGAGTAGCCTGGAGGTGGCAGCAGCAGCATCAGGATTCCTGAAAGTGACCAGGTGACAGAGTGGTGCGGTGGGTGGCAATATTAATACCCGATGAGGAAGGTGGGTGAAAAAAGGTCTGATGTGGAGGAATGTTTGTAAGTAGGGAGCAGCGCCTTAAGTCTGTTTGGCACTATCTATATTTGTGAAGTGTTGGTGTGGCACCATGGTCAATTAACTCTCATGCATCAGGCATTGATGGTTGGAAATCCTGGCTGATCCATGCCCGATTCATCTTCACAAAGGTCAGTCTCTCCACATTTTTTGTCGACAGACAAGTTCTCCTTGGGGTGACTATGGCCCCCACCGCACTAAACAAACGCTCTGATGGCACACTACTGGCTGGGCAGGACAGCTTTTCCAGGGAAAAGCAGTCATGGCAGTGGAAGGTTGAGGGCAGGGGGCCTCCCCGATTCAGACCTTCGAGAGGATGGACAATGGTGGCGACTGGTCAACTGACTACATAGGATGCCTCTGTAGTAGCTCACTTTGTCCTCCCTCTCAGTGGGTGTAAAAAAGGGCCCTATTTTGTGACGGTAGCGAGGGTCCAATAAGGTGGAGATCCAGAAGTCATCCCGCTGCCGAATGGTGACATTCGGCTGTCACTACGTAAGCAAGTGAGCATGCATCATGCCATTTGTGCAAGTGACTCAGAGGGACTCCCTGCCTCCATCTCCACTGCATACTGCCAGGGTGTGTCTGAGTCCTTGGTCTTGCCTTCCTCATAACCCTCTAGCTCCTCTGGCTGCTCCTGCTCCTCCTCTCCTGTCAGATTACTAGAAGAACCACCCATTTGGCGAAACCTAAACTGTGTTCCACTGTGCCCCCCCTCCTCCTCCTCCAGTTCAGCCCCCACAGGGCTCATGTGGTCATGAGATATAGGCACCACGTCTCCAGTGCCCTGATCAGCCATCGTTTCAAACACATGTTGTAAGAAATGAAGCAGTGGAATGACGTCATTCATTCCGTAATCCTGGTGACTTACTAATAAAGTGGCTTCCTCAAAGGGCCTGAGCAAACTGCAAGTGTCAGGTATGAGCTTTCACTGGTTAAAATTGAAGTTACGCAGGGGAGTACCCCTATCTACTTTGATCATCAAGAAATCAGTATGGCTTTTCTCTGTTCATTAAGTCGGTCCAACATGTGGAGGGTGGAATTCCAATATGTGGCAGCATCGCAAATCAGTCTATGTTGGGGGATACTGTTCTGATGCTGCAGCTCAAAGAGTGTGTGCTTTGCGGTGTACGAGTGGCTGAAGTGCATGCAAAGTTTACTTCCCATTGTTAGGATGTCTTGCAAATGGGGGAACATTTCAGTAACTGCTTCACAACCAAATTGAACACGTGTGCCATGCAGGGCACATAGCTCAGCCTTCCCATTCGCAGCACATGCAAGATGTTCTTTCCATTGTCAGTCACCATGGTTCGCGTTTCCAGTTTTCGTGCAGTGAGCAATGCTCCGATTTCTTTTCGAATGACTTTAGAAGTTCCTCCCCTGTGTGACTCTATTCGACAAGGCAAACCATGTGAAGAACAGCGTGACACCGCCGTGCCCTGCACACATGGTATACTGAAGGGCCACTTAGACTTGTCTGGGTAGAGGAGGCTGAGGACACGGTGGAGGATGAGGAGGCGGAGTCGTACACTGTCACAGGACCAACAGCCTGAGAGCTTGGAGGAGGAAGTGGCGTGACCTGTCCAAGTTGGTGTTGTGGCTGTGCATGAACCACATTCCCCCAGTGAGCCGTAAAGGACATGTATTGTCCCTGACCATAGTTACAGCTCCAGAAGTCGGCGCTGCCGTGCACTTTGGTACACACCGACAGACTCAAGGACTGGACTACCTTTTCTTCCACAAAATTGTGCAGGGCTGGTACTGCCTTCGCAAAGTAATGATGGCTTGGCACGCTCCACCTCGGCTTGGCACAAGCCATCAGTTCTCTGAAAGGTGCAGAGTCCACCACTTGAAAAGGGAGGGACTGCAGCAGCAGCAATTTGGACAGGAGCACATTCAGCTTCTGCACCATTTGATAAGTGGGCGCATACTGTTGTCTCATGGACTTGGCTTCGCCTATGGATTGTTGGCGGAATGGCTGACTAAAAGTAGGAGGAGCAGGAGAATCTGGAGCGACAGAAGATGGGTATGACATACAGCTCCCTTCGGCTGAGGTGGTAGAGCCTTGGCTGGCTGAAAGAGGGAGCGGCGTGCCACTGTGTAATGCAGCAGGCTGGACCACTACATCGGAGCCACGGTTCTCCCAGGCCGCTTTATGGTGGCGAAGTATATGTTGACCCAAGGCCGTGGTGCCAACATTGGGACTCTGACCATGCTTCACCATCTGCCGACATATCTTGCATGTGGCATGTGAACCTCCTCCGGATGCTTGGTGAAAAACTGCCACACCGCCGAGTAGCTGATTTTACCACCAACAGTCCACACTAATTGACTCCTACTGCTGCCGTCTCCCCAAAGCAGGTGGTCTCCCCTGGGCATGTTTGGCTCCAGAATTTCTATTTCTGCTGACTGCCAACCATGCTACCACCTTGCTGGCTCAGCTGCTGTCTCAAGGGCAACCTGCAACTCTCTTCTCCTGATGATGATGAAGCCTCTTCTGCACCCAGCTCACAATTGCGATCGGCTTCATAATCATCAACAAGAGTCTGCACGTCATTGATGTCCTCCTCAGGTTCCTCAACAGTTTCTGCTTCAGGACCCTGAACCCTGGCAACACCGCCTCCCATGTCACTCTCCTACTCACTACTTGCCCGCCTAGCAGAGGAAGCGGCAGATGTCTGCTCCACTTGTTTGCTGGGAAGTAATTGCTGACTGTCCTCTATTAGATCGTACTCAGTGTATAGTGGAGCTGAACCCACATATACTTCTGTAGGGGAGGGATCAGCATAGGACAGAGGCAAAGGGAGGGCAGGGACTGCTCCCGGGCTATGCCAACTAAGGGTTTTGTCTGAGAAACCCACTGTTGACTGGGAGTATCGGATGTCACTTGTGATGAAATAGATGACTGTGTTAACCAATCGATGATAGCAGATGAGTTGCTGGACGAGACACGACCGCTAGCTGATACCGGGAGCTCAGGCCTCACGTTGTGACTCCTGCTACCACTTGCCCCTAGTCTGCTGCAACCTCTGTCTGATGAATTTAGGCCTCTGCCACTCTTCTGTGCACTTTGTAGTACTTCTCTGCGTGACATTCTTAGTGTGTTTATGAGGGGATTACAATACGCTTCAAACAGTATTTGTCTAGAACAGCAGCAGGTGTGTACTTTTTACTGGACTTTCACAGTATCTAGGCCCTTGACAGATTAACAGGTTTAAAACAGTACACTACTTAGAGGTACATATGTGGTATGCACTTATGAGGGCAGAAAAATTCACTACAGTACGCTTTATAAACATATTGGAGTAAAACAGCAGCAGGTGTGTACTTTTGGCTGTCCTTTCACAGTATGTAGGCCCTTGAAAGATTAACAGGTACAAAATAGTACACTACTAAGATGTACGTATGTGTTATGCACTTATGAGGGCAGAAAAATGCGCTACAGTAAACTTAAAAAAAAGTATTTTTGCACAACACCAGGAGCACAAAAAAGCTGTGTACTAAACACAAAATTTCACTATGTCAAAGACTATTAGGAATGGACTGCTGGGTATTATACCTTCTACAGACTTGTATAACCAGTAGATGATTTTTTTTGTGGAACAAAGACATACAATTCCGCTGAAAAATGATTCCTGCCACCTCTGCTAACGTTTATGAAGTTGAGGCAGTTTGTTCAAATGTATGAGGCAACACACAGCTATCTGCCCCTCTCTGTAGTACAATGCTGAATAAAGTGATTGGGAGGTTAATTGCTGCATTAAAAAAAACACTGCTCTCTTTCCATTAGAACGCTGATGTGATTAGGATGTGAAACACTGCTGGAATGAGCTTTTATATGTAATGCAGTGTAATAAATGATTTGACAAGCCGCAAAATGGCGCAAAATGGCTGCCGAATATATAGGGCAGTGACATCATAGGGGTGACTGGCTGCTGATAGGCTGCATCCTGCATGTGATTCAAGGTCATCCCGCCTACTTCCCTTCCCGCCTTGCCTTCCCACCTTCCCAGCGTTCCTTACCGCATGTACTAACATGTGGATCTGCCATTTTAGATGCCCTGGAGCCTGGACCGCAGTAAATTGAGTTTAATGTAGTGATTTGCGCGATAGAATCGCAGCAATATTCTCATTCGTTGCAAATGGAATATTTCATGAAATTCGGAATGAATTCGGGTTTGCCAGCTTCGATTCGCTCATCTCTAGTTGCGTTATATTTTTTCCTCTCTTTTTTTTGGTTTAGTTTCAATACACACAAAGGGAATAAACATGTGTATAGCAAAACGTGTTACTGCAATCCTTTTCTGTGAGAAATACTTCATTTTCTTGAAAAATTTCAGGGGTGCCAACATTTACGGCCATGACTGTAAAATGATACCCATCTTTACATAATTTTCTATTATTGTACTGCTTTAAAAAATATATCAAACTTTTTTTTTACAAAATCAGTATGTTTAAACACTTAAGGACCCAGGGCGTACAGGTATGCCCTGACGCACTGGTACTTAATTACCCAGGGCGTACCTGTATGCCCGTGGGAATTTTGGTCCTTGTGCACTATCATCGAGACTTTTTTATGTTGCCTCAAATGCGCAGCGCTCTCTTTCCACCTGAGCATATATATACACCTATATATATACACCACGGAAGAAGGGGCACTACTAATGTGCTTTGAACCCCGAAACGCGTTTGATGACTGTGATTGAGCTTTTGCAAATTATATCCAGTTCACACTACAGCTGCGGCTATACAGCGTTTATTGGAGAGTTCCTCTCTGGACAGACTTTATTCATTTACCACCCATTATCCACCTAATATATGGATCTGCATTGAAATCCATTTGCCAAACCGGTATAGAACCCTCCACCATTGGAATAATACTTCTATCTGCACGTACCAACTATCTACATTCAACGTTATCCAGTGCTTACCAGCCTCCCGCACAAGGTCAGCTGACCTGCCATCAGCTGACCTTTGACGTCAGACGCCAAGGGACAGCTCGCCGGTGAGAGCGGCTGCACATCTTGCGACCATCACGCCGCCCCGGCTACAGCGCATCTGACCATCTTCCATCTGCCTTTCAGCGGTGCGGTGAGTGGCACAACTGTGCCAGCCATTATACTTCTTTTGCAGACAACTTGAATGTGGAGTGGAAAAACCGGTAACAGCGATCTAGCTTCAATATTTATTATACAAACTGATCTGCATGCTATACCTGTTACAGGATATTATTATATCACAAGACATTTTTTCAAAACAATTCTAGGATATATATTTATTTTACAGGATACAACTCTACTATCTACAGGACTGCCATTTATATCATTTACAGGATATTTTGAACATTTATTGTACAGAAGGTTTCTTTGATCAATAAGCATATTAAGCAGATTTTCTTTCCAAGAGGAATGTTCCTATTTTTCATTGTGCATACCAGATACACTATCACTCTGATAAGTGTGGCACTATATGCAACAGTTACATATAGTGTATCACTATATGGCTGGCAGCCATATTAGATACATTGAAATTGAGAGTGTTATCATTACCATTCATGTTCGCTCTGTAGTGTAATACTCAGTTGCTTCTTTATATTTTATTGTATCTTTTAACCATTTGTGCGCTACCGTAGGGCCCTGCGGGAGCACATTATTTAATATCTTTTAATAAACAACATATTATTTATTATATCCTTCTTTTCCTCTATTCTTGTCACCAGACATCCACCATTTAATCTTTTTGATATTGAGCTGAGGACTTATACTCTATTTTTGCCACTTTTCTACATCTCTCTGTGGGGGAGAGCTTTTAGTTAACCTCGCTCATTTTATTGTGGTTGAGCTACACATATCTGTTTACAATAATTTACAAATCTGTTTTACTCTCTGGCACCAGCTGATTTAAAAAAAAGAAATTTCCACCGGAGTACCCCTTTAAGGTGAAAATGAGCTGGGTCCTTAAGGGGTTAAAATCCCCCTATTTTGACCACCTATAACTTTTTTCCTTTTTCCGGGTCTTTTTTTCTGCTGTGATCTGAACTTTTGATCGGTACCACATTTGCGTATTTGAAACTTTTAAATCACTTTTTATTATTTCTTTGGGGAATAAAATGTGACAAAAAAGCTGTACCTTTATTTTTAATGCTTATGCATATGGGATAATTAATAATATATTTTTGATAGTTCAGACATGTACGCATGTGGCGATACCAAATATGTTTCTTAACTTTTTTAATGCTTTTTGGAGGTAAAATGGGAAAAAGGGCCGATTAAAATTTTCTTTTGGGGGAGGGGATTTTTAACTTTTTTTTATATATTTTGTAACTTTTTTTTTACACTTTTTATATCCTCATAGGGGACTATTTATGGCAATCATTTGATTTCTTATACTGTTCAGTGCTATGCATAGGGCATAGTACTGGTCACTGTTATCGACAATCTTCTGCTCTGGTCTGCTCAATCTCAGACCATAGCAGAAGACCCCAAGAGACAGACGGATCACAGCATCTGAGGGGTTAATGGCGGACATCAGCATGATTGCTGATATCCGCCATTACCGGCGGGTCTCCAGCTGCTGAGAGCAGCCGGGACCTGCAGTGCAAGATGCAAGCATCGCGGTCATTTACAGGATGTACATCCTGGTGCACAAATTACCTTCGCACCAGGATGTACATTTACATTCTTAGTCACTAAGGGGTTAAGTGTAATACTGTTTCTCACTTTTTTGCAGGAGATCTAGAGGGTTAAATAGGGTCATTTTAAGATTAATTTATGAATAATATTACTGATAACATTGATCATAATAGTAAACAATTGTGAGCTTACAGTGTATTTTCTCTTTCGCGTACAAAATAATGATTAACACAATGACATATTGAGAGTAGAGTCTCTGTAAGTCTCTGTAAGACATGTTGCTGTCACAATTTTTTGCTGCAAACTATTTTCATTGCAAAAGATCAGTTGTTTTGTTTCTAAGCACTATATTCCCGGAGCAGTGATTTGTTGGTGACCATAGCAACTACTGGCAATCTTGCTCCTAATATTTTGTCACTATAACCTGTCTCTATGAATTTCACAGAAATCATTGAAACAGACTTTGCTACTGTAGATTGCTCTTACAGAAGTGTATTGCAAATCTTTTTTTTGAACTAAATCGACAAGGTAGTTATTTTGTATTTTGTGTTTTGTATTTGGATGTCTTTCAAGGTCCAAAAACTTTGCTATACATGATTTGACACCCTTGTATTTTAGGTATATAGGTAATGTATATACACATGTCTATATCCTTATGCAGCAACTCTAATGTATGCAGTATGTTAGAAACTGTAGACAGGAAGAATCAATAATGTATGGGGCATGCTAAAACAAAGTAAAGGGGGATATATTTGCAGTAAAAACATATGGACTGTATGAAAACTTTCGGAACTAAATACAAGTTATTATTATGAATCTTGATATAAATACATAAATTGTGCATTATGCAAAGTAATAATATCTTATTTACTTGTGACAGCTTACAGATATTTTTTGTTTCACTGGTTTACTGCAATGGCCATGTTAAAGAATGGGAATATAGGGACTCTCTATATTAGGTAATATCACTTTTCAAATGATGTTAGACTCCTAGTCATTATCCCACTGTCCATGGTTTACCTGGATATAGGAGGCAGGCACTGAGTAGATTGCAAAGTTTGTCTTAATTTCATATCTATAGACAAGGTTATCTGGGGCTATGACCACTTTCGGGGGGTGGGGGTAAAATAGTTGTTATACTGACCTAGCTCGATCCCTGCCAGTCTCATGCAATTGCCTTCTTTATCTTGACCAAAGAGACGGTGGTCATGTGTCACTTGCAATTCTTTTAAAGTTCCGTTTTTCTTACTTCCCCCGTCTTCCCTGCACAGGATGTTACTACTGACTTCAGTACCGAAGCACAGTAATCTTCACCTTTACTGTTATTGAGCCATGTGCCAATGACAGTTCTTGGAAAGTGTTTTGGCGATGACATTTTGGTCATGTGACGTTTAGATCATGTGACCAAAGCTATGCTGGCAGGCTGTGTCTCTGCATCAGTTGCAAAACTAGAACTCCCATCATGTCCTTGGCTGTTTAAGGATGATGGGAGTTGTATTTTTTCAGCAGGTGCAGAGTCACAGGTTGTGCATTTTGTCCCCAACCTGCAACTCCCATCATGGCTTTGGCTGTCCAATCATAATGGGCAGCAGTCCAGGATGGGGGTGGTAGTTTTATAGCAGCTGCAGAGTCACAAATTGTTTTTTTTATGGAGGAGTCTGGGGTGTATTTTTTTTTGTGTGTTTTTTTATTTTATTTATTTTTGTCTTATTAGGGGAACCCATCAAATAGCCGCTATTTGTTACAAAGTGTTGGAATGTAAAACAGCTAGCACTAACTTCTCATTGTTACCATAGTATCCACTGGCACTAGGAAGAGCTTGGCACCAGTAGACAGTCTGAGACGGGGGCAATAGGAGGCTGGTAGTATTAAGCTGAAGAAGGCCAAAATGAATGACACTTCCCACCCTGATGGTACCAGATTGCTACTGCTTGATTTGTATTTGACTCATTATTGAAAATAAGGGTGACCCTTTGTGGTTTATTATCATTATTATTGTTATTATTATTATTATTTATGAATTAATTTATTTATAGAAAAAAGTGCAAGCTCTTTTTCTTTCATTTAACCCAGAATATGCATGTAACTTAGCTTTAGATGGCTATTTCATGTTCACAACACCTTTAAATGGGCACTGGCAGATTAAAAAAACTTTTAAAAGTTGTACCTCTTGACAAAACATTAACCTTCCTAATATGATTCATAAGAACATTTTATTTCCTTTTTACAGAATTCATAGCTTATAAAAAAAGAACCACTAGTGGTTCCAATACATCCAGAACTCAATCCTGTCCAGCTGCAGCATCATCACAAACCAGTGGCAAACCAAGTGCTGTATCAGACCTTTGGGCCATGATTTGTTTGCATAATTTTTGGGCAGAACCATGTTGTGGTTAAAACGAAGACCTGTTAGTCATTCAGCATGGCCCTCTCTGAAGCCTCTATCAATGCTGTACTGCATTGCCTATCCATGGATCGATTCCTTCCTTTACCATTTAGCCCCCCATTGTCCCCTGATGAGTTAAGGGGCTTAAAACGTGCAGGGACATCTTGTTTTACATAGACAGCAATCAGATGTGCATCTCTATTTTCATAAACAATGTTTTTTTATTTGGATTTTGGTACTGTTATAATATACCCAAAGGGTGGTTCTAACTTCTAATAGGGTATCAGTCCCTTTAGTATATTGTTATATTACTCTCCGTCCTGTTTGTGCATCATATGACTTAATATACTTACCATTTTTATGAACTACAAATGTACTTTCTCTGTCACACCCATGCTTACTTGATGTTCCATCTACTATTGTGTCTAGGCAATAGGCCTACAATTTTCCCACTCCTCTCTAATCCACAGAGGTAGATAGGGAATTTGAATGAGACAGAGAGCCTTTTCTCTTTCTGCCTGTATCATAGGGCTTTCATAGAATCTTTAATGGACAGCTTCCAGAGCAGGGCCGCCCTTATCAGGGTGTCCACTCCATCTAGGCATAGGTTTAGAGTGAGAGACAAATTCTAGGGGATTTGCAGGTAACGGACTGTATCAGTCAGGCCCTCCCTGTCCCCAAGCTTCTTTCCCCCTTTTCCCTTCCCTCACCCCTTCCTGACTGTAGGATTTAGTAGTTTTGCTGGCTTTTGACATTTGTGTATCAGATCTTATGATAAGTCTGCATCTGCTCCTGGATAGGGACGTATGCAGCAAAGTTGCACTTTGTGTGTTTTAATGTTTTGTTTTTTTTGGACCGGGTGGATACTTTTTTAATGTGATAGTCAATAATTGTTATGTTTACGTTTTTTGGTGATTTATCTTTGTCCAAGCTGAAGCACATGGAGGGGCAAAGTCCAATAAGTAAAGGGTCATACTAGAACTCTTCTATGCTCACTCCTGTGCTATCAGACTTCAGCATGACAACAGAGAGGAGGGGGTTACAGAGCAGCCTGCAGTCATTGATTAAAGTGTCCCAGCACAGCATTGCAGACCCCTCTAAAAAACAGGATCACAAACCAAGTAAGCAACAGATAGAAGGTATTTGTAAGAGAAATATAGGTGCATGTACATGATCAGGATTAGTTACTGTCTAACATATAACTTTCTTTCGTGGGATATGACATGTATTCTTTAATACATATTTATGTTAAAATACAGGTATACTGCTTTAATCTACTTTCTATGTATTGTAATGTAACAGCTTTCATGGGCTCGTCCACTTCTTGCTGGGATTTGTACTTGACACAACATTGCAGGTGACAGGAGGCAACCGTCTGAAGTCAACCCACTTATTAATGCTTTGCTCAGCTTGCTTTAAAATTCTAATGAATTTGTGAAGGCTTTCTGGTATTTGTAGTTCTTGCTCTTTCTCCCAGCTTTCCCACTCCAAAATGGTGACCCCCAATGCAGTGCTTGAGGCTTTAGACCTTAAACCACCCTTAAACCATCCCAATAATGTGTCTCCATTGGCCTTGAAGCTGTATGGCACAGGCGTTCAGGCATTAAAACACCACAGGTTCCTCATCCCTTTGGGTATTTTTACCGCCAGCGAGGCTGCCATGAACTGAGCCCGGCAATATTTGAAAGTTTGGCAAAGCTGTCACCCCAAAGTTCTGAGTGAGAACGGGTTTGCTGGGCTTGGCTTGCACATGAAATCTATAACACGAAGCAAATAAGACTTGCATTAGTTTTAATGCCACACTGATTATTAAAAAGGAAGGTGCTTTATTACTCTTCTGTGATAGATCATTTGCCATGGAAGAAAATACATTAAAAGATTAAGAAAAAAAAAAAGCAAAAGCAGCAAAATATAAACAGTATAGCAACTGTAAGCTATGAACATGTATTTACAGATTGCAGAAAGGCAAATAATATAGGACCAATTTACCAATTCCAGCGATAGCATTAAGACATAACTTTTTATTTTGGATAGATAATAAACAAAATAATAGAGAAAAGTGAGTTAAAAACATATCTCAAAGTACCTGAAGAATATTAATGTGAGTAGTATCAGGATCGCTTACTACAGTTCATTGACAGGTGAGTATTATTACAGCACATACATAAACCATTGCTAGTACAGGAGTGCTGTGAGGGACAATGTATTAAGCCCGTATGACTATCAGTATTCCAAAGGCTAAGAGTCATAAAGTGACCCTAATGAATCCCAAAATATTGCAAAGAGGTGATCAGGAGATTATCCATTGAAATTAAGCTCAAAGAGGATGGGGTTAATGCAAACATACCTCAAAGTGGAGATTACTATGATATTGTGGGAATTTTTTATTTATCTTATTCTATGAGAACATATGGATATCTCTTTTCAGAATATTTCGGTTTGTGGAGTGTTTTTTGAAATTTTTGGTCAATAATTTCAAAATGTAGAATGCTCTGAATGTAGCATTTTTCATACAGCTTTTCTCTATAGACTTCAATAACCCGTAACAAGTAATTCCCACCTTAGAAAAGATTTGGAAGGCTGTAACCTCTGGGACCTTCTTATCCTGACAATGAAGGGGCCATTGTGCTGATTTTCCGCTGCGGGAAACCCGCTGCGAGTTATGCTACCATTGATTTAAATGGGTCCACAGAAAGTCCGTTCAGATTTGCAGACTGTCCGTGGACCCATTCAAATGAATGGTAGCGTAACTCACAGCGGGTTTCCCGCAGCGGAAAATCCGCTGCTAGTTACTAGCGTGTGAACGCACCCTTAGTGCATTAGGCCATTCACATTTTCTCTGCACAGAAAAATTTCTGCCCTCCTAGACAGAAAACTGCAGTCATCCCATTTACTACCTAGCCTAACTGATGACTGGAGCTAAATCAATGCTACGGCTCCTTCATTTTCAAGATCTGTTTGGGTCCCAGATTTCAGTGATTGTATAATCCTAGCAATATAGGAGATACAGTATTTTTTTTAAACCTGTGCAGAGTAAAACTGTTGCAGTTACCCATAGTATCCAATCAGATTACTTCTTTTATTTTTTAAAAGGCCTCTGAAAAATAAAAGAATCAATCTGATTGGTCGCTATGGACAACTGCATCCCTCTTTTTCTACACACATCACAGTCGCTATGGGCAACTGCACCCCTCTTCTTCTACACCTTCTTCTAGGTTTTGTTAGAACTCCCTCAATGACTTTACAATGTATACCCCTTTTAAAACCCACAAACCAAAAATTTCAAATACCAAAAAACACCAATAAAACAATGTGTAAAATGCTTACAGCTTTATATAACTGCAGACACTATTGTAAACATTTTCATGCAGTAAAAATAGGCAATGTCCCTGTGTAATCCTGACCTTTGTGGGTTTTTATATAAATATGTTTCAGAAATAAAACACACAACCTTATTTTTTTTCTTCTTATTTCTAGAGCTTTCTATTAATCCTGCAAAATATAATAGTTCCATAATAAAAAAAAGGATCTTACCATCTGTTAATACATTGGCCATCTTTTGAAAATATGTTTATGTTTCATTAAATTATTACTGAAGTTTTACAAGCCTTACATTTATAATGATTCTATTGCTAGGCGTTGAATCAAACTAATTTAGTGTTTTTTTTTTCTTTTTTTCTAAATGTAATGGAAATTCTGCCATAATTAACTATGATAATGAACTCCCTCCTCCACATGACCATCACTTCCCTAAGGTTTTCCTTCTCATTACTACAAGCACATAACACTGAGCTCCACTCACCCTGCTACTAGAGAGTATTGAATAATTAAAAAACTGTTATACTGGTAATTTGCGGAATTTGACAATTCAATCTATTTTGTTCTTATTTGCAAGTCGTTAATTATAACACATTAAACAGGTAATGTAGGTATTGTAAGCAGTGGGGAAACACGATGATCAGTAAAAATGCTCAACAGGAACTTAGAGTAAAATACTGATGTAAAAGCAGAAATAGGATAAAATGCACAATTACAATTTAGTGGCAATAATGTAAAAGTAACAGTCTGCTTATTGCTGTAGACAGAAACACTTCTTTAATCTGACATCTGTTTATCCCAGAAGTCTAATGATCTAGCACATTTAAAAAAAAACAAAAAAAAACTCAATGGGTAAGAAAATAATTAGACACCTGAATGCAGAAAAACAAAATTAGGAGAATTTTCCGATTGAAAAAGGCTTCACACTACACTAAGCAATGTCCATTGGATGTAAACCTACAATGGATTTCTCTTATTAGTATCCGTTACTAGTGTTGGGCGCGAATATTCACATTTCACATTTTTATCGCAAATATCGCAAATTCGTGAATATTGTGAATATATTTGCTATATATTCGAAGTTATGAATATTCACTTTTTTCTGCATATGCGCATATTCGCATTTGTGAATATTAGCATATTCCTTCTTTTCACTTGTGGGCTAATTAGAATGATGCAAATACACTTGTCAGAGGTTATCAAAACATCCCTAGCAACCAATAGTAAAGTTGCCCACCCCCTCACTGTTTTCTTCCTCGAATATGCGAATATTCGCATATGCGAATATGCAAATATAACGAATACGCGAAATTTACAAATATAGGATGAATATTCGTCTATATATTCGTGAAATATCGCAAATTTGAATATGGCCAATACCGCTCATCACTATCCGTTACACATAGGTTCCATGTTAAAATAAAAATTGTATACTTTTTTAAGGGATCAAGTTAAATGGAATAGCGTGCTAGTTCATCCAGCCAACACTGATGCATATGTCGTAAAGGAGGCTAAAATTAGCAATGTCTGGCCTCCATTGGGCAAATTAAGTTATATGGATATGTTTAATGCATATGCTGGGATTTGTCCATGTTTGTTTGTAATGAAAAATAAGAATATCATCAATAAAACTTAAAAAAAATAAAATAAATAAAGGAAAACTCTTTTACATTAGCTCTGTCCTCCTATTACTCTGTCTTCTAGATGGGAAATGGAACAAAACTTTGAAAAGAAGCCGTAAAATTGATGAAATACAGATATAGTAAATTTTAAACATGGATGCTTTCACATTTTATTTCTTCATTATGTAAATGTTTTTTTTAGTCTGCAAATGATTAAAAGTAGCACAGGCAGCATTTTTTAAATTTCCATAGCCTCATAGATCACCATTATTTCTGTATTATGGTCCTCAAAAAACAGAAGTAATACAAATGCAAAATATGTGTGAATGTGTCCTTAAATGGGACCCCTGCGATGTCTGCAGCACCACTGTGGCATCATCCCTACAGAGCAAACTGGCTCTGTGTGTGATGATGGGGCGATGCAGGGGACTGATGCTCCATCCCCTGCATCGCCCCGTCATCACGCATAAAGCCAGTTTGCTCTTTAGTGATGACAGCAGGGTGGCACTGCAGATATCGCGGGAGTCCCCAGCGGCAGGACCCCCGCAATCAGACATCTTATCCCCCATGATTTGGATAGGGGATAAAATGTCTGGGACGGAGTACCCCTTTAAAGGGGTACTCCACCTATAGACATCTTATCCCCTGTGCTTTGGATAGGGGATAAGATGTCTGATCGCAGGAGTCTCGCTGCTTGGACCCACCGCGATCTCTCCCGCAGCACCCACTGTCATCTGCTGCACGGAGCGAGGTTTTCAGGGTTTCTCCGTGTGGTAGGTAAAAAGCTAAAATTAGCAGTAATAGAAGGTGGTCCAGCATTAGGAGAGATGCCCCCAAAAAGGCATAGTGATAGATCAGTCATTACAAAAATAGTTTAATGTTCTCTGGAATTTTTCCTGAAATAAGCAATAGTGAAACTTTTTCTTAAAAAAAAACTTTCTTAGATTCAGACTTCTTGTGGAACTACATACCTGTCTCTTACCTCCCTTTTCTGGAAAAATTCATGAAATTGTGTGTCCACTCAATTTGACAACTTGAAGCCCATCTCTCAACTAACAATATGTTTGATCCTTTCTATTCAGACTTCAGAAAACATCATGTGGATTGGGAGGCACCTATCTGCCATGGTTTAAATCCTTCCTCACAAACAGATCATAAAATGTATAATCCAGAATGTGTTCTTCAGCTTCAGCACCACAATGTGTGGAGTATCACAAGATTCTATTCTATCCCTCCCTCTCTATTTGCTATATACTTGCTGCTACTGGGGAACATCATTAGACGTCATGGATTAAGGTACCATTATTATGCAGATGACACACAACTCTATTTTTCCTTTTTACCCGGAACTAAGGACCCAATGGCCCTCATTTTCTTAGAAAATCGGGTTGTAAGTGTTACGCCGAGCGCTCCGAGTCCCTGCTCCTCCCCGGAGCGCTCACAGCGTCTCTCTCCCTGCAGCGCCCCGGTCGGTCCCGCTGACCGGGAGCGCTGCACTGACATGGCCGTCGGGGATGCGATTCGCACAACGGGACGCGCCCGCTCGCGAATCGCATCCCAAGTCACTTACCCGTCCCGGTCCCCTGCTGTCATGTGCTGGCGCGCGCGGCTCCGCTCTCTAGGGCGCGCGCGCGCCAGCTCTCTGAGACTTAAAGGGCCAGTGCACCAATGATTGGTGCCTGGCCCAATTAGCTTAATTGGCTTCCACCTGCTCCCTGGCTATATCTGCTCACTGCCCCTGCACTCCCTTGCCGGATCTTGTTGCCTTGTGCCAGTGAAAGCGTTTAGTGTTGTCCAAGCCTGTGTTACCTGAACTCTTGCTATCCATCTTGACTACGAACCTTGCCGCCTGCCCCGACCTTCTGCTACCTCTGACCTTGCCTCTGCCTAGTCCTTCTGTCCCACGCCTTCTCAGCAGTCAGCGAGGTTGAGCCGTTGCTAGTGGATACGACCTGGTTGCTACTGCCGCAGCAAGACCATCCCGCTTTGCGGCGGGCTCTGGTGAACACCAGTAGCCTCTTAGAACCGGTCCACCAGCACGGTCCATGCCAATCCCTCGCTGACACAGTGGATCCACAACCTGTAAGCCGAATCGTGACAGTAAGTCTATCTTGATTTCTTACCCAATTGCTTTTTTCCCCTGGGATTTATTATTATGTTGCATCCTGTTTGTCGTACGTGGGTTTTGCTGGTTTTGGTTTCCAACTCCTCTGAGTTGTTGCTAAAAAATCCACAACAATTCAACAAATTCGGGTTGGAAACCTTTATAAATATGTGGGAAAGCTCAGAAATGTCAGGTTACGCCCCTTTTTCGGGTTTGGGAGAATCCACATCGGGTCCGTCGGGAAAAAATGTTGCCTCCTGTCGCAGACTGGCGCACAATGTCTGCGACATGTCGCAGACAAAGATGCGCCAAAAAAACCCGACAAAACAAGTCGGGTTTAGAATGGTAAATGAGGGCCAATATCTCTTATCAACAGTTCCTTGGCAGAACTCTTAGAATTGGTGAAAGCTAGCTAGTCAGAGGTAAATCCTGATCAAACATAAGTTCTGTTGATCAGGGGACAAAGTGTAACCTCTCTAAACCTAGGAAATGTTAACCAAACTGACTTAGAACTTAGGGATTCAGAGCTACTAAGCCATAAGAGGATACTGGCCCCCTTGTGCACAATACACTGTATGTAGGCCTCCCAGAAAAATATCTTCACCGACTACAGATGGCTCAGAACACAGCAGCCAGACTATTAACTATCAACCCCGCTCATGCCGTATTGCACCTATTCTACGCTCTCTTCACTGGCTTCCTATTAAATGGAGAATGTACACTGCTCAAAAAAAAAAAAACAAGGAACACTAATATAACACAGATCTGAATGAATGAACTAATCATATGAAATACTTTCGTCTTTACATAGTTGAATGTGCTGACCACAAAATCACACAAAAATTATCAATGGAAATCAAATTTATCAACCCACTAGCTGAGTACCTGGTGTTGCCGGTTTTTCCTTCTTAATCCTTGTTGGGAAGGAAAATCAGCAAAGGAGGAAGCTTTTGACTTCATATCCCAACCCCATATCCCGTCCTCATATCTCAACCTCATATCACATCCTCATATCCCGACCTCATATCCTGAACTCATATCCCATCATCATATCTCGACATCATATCCCCACCACGTATTCTGTCCTCATATCTCGACCTCATATCACCTCATCCTATATCGACCTCATATCCTGTCCTCAAATCCCGTCCTCATATCCTGACCTCATATCTCGACTAGAGATGTCGCGAATTGTTCGCCGGCGAACAGCTCCCAGCGAATTTAGAACGTTCGCGTTCGCATTGCCGGGCGAACATATGTGAAGTTTGATCCGCCCCCTATACTTCAACATTGCAGTAAACTTTGACCCTGTGAGTCAGGGTCAGCAGACACATTACAGCCAATCAGCAGCAGTCCCTCACTTTCAGACCTTCCTACCTCTTGCACGGATGCCATTTTATCCTCATTCAGCATGCTGCAGGCTTAGGAAGTGGAGGGTCAGAGAAGCTGCTCCTGCTGTATAGGGAAAGCGATACTTAGGTTGCTGCTAGGTGGTGTATTCAGGGTCCAGTTTACTTCTAAAGCACTAGTGTAACATCTGCTTTAAGGACAGCACCCAAAAAAAGCCCTTTTTAGGGCTGAAAGATATCAGTCCGTGTGTCTTGCAACAGCTGGAGGCACCCTGATTGTGAGGGAACCACCGGTTAAAAGTGGTACTCCAGTATAAAACTTAAGTTCCTTCAAGATACTAACTACTACAGTATTCAAAGGGCTGAAAGATATCAGTCCGTGTATTTTGCAACAGCTGGAGTTAAACTGGTTGGGGACCACTGCTTAAAAGGCTAACTCCGCTGGCAAGCTTTTTTTCTTTAAAGCAACTAACTACTACAGTATTCAAAGGGCTGAAATATATCAGTCCGTGCGTTTTGCAACAGCTGGAGGCACCCTGGTTGGGGACCACTGCATAAAAGGGGAACTCCGCTGGCAAGCTTTTTTTCTTTAAAGCAACTAACTACTACAGTATTCAAAGGGCTGAAATATATCAATCCGTGTGTTTTGCAACAGCTGGAGGCACCCTGGTTGGGGACCACTGCTTAAAAAGGGAACTCCGCTGGCAAGCTTTTTTGCTCATTGTCACACCAGTGCAAATCACATTAGGTGTGACAGTTGTGCAAATTAAAAAAAAAAAAAAAAAATCCTATTTTGGCTGTTAAATAAAACCAGTCGTCACTGTCAGTTCCCGTCACAGTTGCCAGTTTTTTTTTGCCTGCAGGGCAAATTGTGTCACCCTAGTACAAATCACATTAGGTGTGACAGTTGTGCAAATTTAAAAAAGAAATACCTTTTTTGGCTGTTACATAAAACTAGTCGTCACTGTCAGTTCACGTCAAAGTTACCAGTTTTTTTTGCCTGCAGGGCAAATTGTTTCACCCTAGTGCAAATCACATTTGGCGTGACACTTGCGCAAATTTAACCAAAAAAAAAATGACAGGCAGAGGAAGGCTACCCCGCAGGGGCCGTCGTGGTGCTGGGATTCCCTTTGGCCCTAGAATGGCCAGTGTTCAGAGGCCACGTACCCTGAACCCCCAAAGTTCTGAGGACTTAGTTGACTGGCTATCACAAGACACCCAATCTACTACAGCTTCCGCTCGGAACCTTGACGCACCATCCTTCTCCTCCTCTAGCTTAGCTTCGGGCACCTCTCATGCTACCACTTGCCCGCCTGCTGCCACCACCAACACTAGCACCACAGCAGCTTTACTTGATCCGTCAGAGGAGTTATTTACACATCAGTTTGAAGACATGAGTGATGCGCAACCATTA
The DNA here is from genome assembly GCF_029499605.1 of Hyla sarda. NCBI lineage: Eukaryota > Metazoa > Chordata > Amphibia > Anura > Hylidae > Hyla > Hyla sarda. Next base: position 149,353,795 of record NC_079190.1, on the reverse strand, counting down.
TTGCCAGAAGATTTAGTTAACAGGGATATGTCTCAGTCAGGCAGCATTACACACATGGATGTACGGTGTGATGATGATGTTGTACCCACTGCGGCTTCCTTTCTTGAGGTGTCATATAGCGGTGAAGGTGTTGATGATGACGATGTGTCCGTGGATGCCACGTGGGTGGCCGCTAGAAATGAAGAAGAGGGGGAAAGTTCAAATGGGGAGACAGAGAGGAGGAGGAGACGAGTTGGAAGCAGGGGGAGGTCGTCGCAAGGAGCTAGTGGCACAGTCAGACAGCTGCTGTTGCCACCACCAGAATGCCATCATCGCAGAGCTCAGCAGTGTGGCATTTTTTTTTTTGTGTGTCTGCCTCTGACAACAGCGAGGCCATTTGCAATCCCCAACCTTTACTCCATTGTGCAAAAGGGAATTATGGCATGTCTGGCACACAGTGTAGGGGCAAGGGTCCATCTGACCACTGATACCTGGTCTGCAAAGCATGGTCAGGGCAGGTATATCACCTACACTGCGCATTGGGGAAACCTGGTGACGGCTGCCAAGCATGGAATGCGTGGCTCTGCAGAGGAGTTGGTGACACCGCCACGACTTGCTGGCAGGCCTGCTGCCACCTCCTCTACTCCTCCTACTCCATCCTCTTCCATAACCTTCTCGGCCGAGTTCTCTTCCACTGCTGCGTCTTGCTCCACATCACCGGCACCCCGCCAGCTCTCCAGGTGCTATTCCACATCCCGGATACGGCAGTGTCACGCCATCTTGGGGTTGACTTGCCTCAAAGCGGAGAGTCACACCGCACCACCATCCTGCATTATAGAGTCTTCTGGACTTTATGATAATTTAAACTTGAATTTTCAAGAGTACTAACCATTACACCAAGGAACGCTTGTTGCGTATGATTTTTAAACTTAAATTTTCAAAAATAAAATACAGAGAGGGATGAACTCTGTTTCTTTATTTGATGAAAATTTTTATTTAGAAAATAATTTCTTTGTCTGTTTCTCCATCCTGCATTATAGAGTCTTCTGGACTCTTGGATATGCGCTTGTTCTTATATTTCAGCCATGTGTACATGCCTAATTTTTCTGGCCTCTGGTGCTGCACTTTTTATGCTTCTGCAATTTTTCTGGGCGCTGCTACAGCTGCGGCTGCAACAATACCAAATCTTTGAGCCATGTGTACATGCCTAATTTTTCTGGTACTCTCTGCTGACATCTCTGTCCATTTTAGCAACCGTGCATATTAGATGTATGGTAAGGATAGCATGGTGGCTCAGAGGTTAGCACTGCTGACTTGCAGCGCTGGGGCCTTGGGTTCAAATCCCACTATGTGCTGTCTAAAGGGGGGCTCTATATGCTGCCTAAAGGGGGCTAAAGCACATTATTCCAAACCATTTAGGAATGTTAGGTGATTTATGCCCTTTATGGATTAAAATCATACTCTGCATCAACTATGTAATTTTCCATGGGAGTTTTGCCATGGATCCCACTCCGGCACGCCACAGTCCAGTTGTTAGTCCTCTTGAAATAACTTTTAAATCACTATTGTGGCCAGAAAGAGTCCCTGTGGGTTTTAAAATTCACCTGCCCACTGAAGTCAATGGCGGTTCGCCCTGTTCGCGAACTTTTGTGGAAGTTCGTGTTTGTGACATCACTAATCTCGACCTATCCCACGACCTCCTATCCCGACCTCCTATCCCGTCCTTATATTCTGTCCTCATATCTCAACCTCATATCTCAAGTTGTTAGTCCCCTTGAAATAACTTTTAAATCACTATTGTGGCCAAAAAGAGTCCCTGTGGGTTTTAAAATTTGCCTGCCCACTGAAGTCAATGGCGGTTCGCCCGGTTCGCAAACTTTTGTGGAAGTTCGTGTTCGTGACATCACAAATCTCGACCTATCCCACGACCTCCTATCCCGACCTCCTATCACGTCCTTATCTTCTGTCCTCATATCTCAACCTCATATCTCAACCTTATATCCCATCCTCATATCCCATATATATTCCGACCTCCTATCTTGACCTCATTTCCCGTCCTCCTATCTCGACCTCATATCCTGTCCTTGTGTCCCGACCTCATGTGCCAACCTCATATCCCATCCTCATATCCCATCCTCATATCTCAACCTCATATCCCGTCCTCATATCCTGACCTCATATCCCGACCTATCCCATGACCTCCTATCCCGACCTCCTATCCTGACCTCCTATCCCGTCCTTATATTCCATCCTCATATCTCAACCTCATATCCCATCCTCATATCCCGACCATCTATATCAACCTCATTTCCCATCCTCCTATCTTGACCTCAAATCCCGTCCTCATATCCCGTCCTCACATCCCGTCTTCATATCCTGATCTCATATACCGTCCTTATATCCCATTCTCATATCCCATTCTCATGTCCTGACCTCATATCCCATATTTATGTCCCATTCTCATATCCTGTCCTCAGGTTGGACTGATTTGTGATAAAGATATTGTAAGCTGAAAATAGAAGGGGACGTGGCTTTGTTGGACTGGGCGTGATTTGCAAGCCAGAATGAAGCACAAAAAGGGTAGATAATAAAAGGTTGGGGCTTAAAATGTGAGCATGTCTTTGTGCGATGGGGTGTGGCTTGGAAGCCAGATTGACATATCACCAGGAGATGCAGAGTAGAGCTTGAGCAGTAAGGTACTGGAAGTCACATATACTTGCATGGGACTTGAAACAAAAACCCATCCTTTATATAAGGGTGTAGGTAACGGTTAATTTAACTATCATATCTTTTTATTTGACATATAATTAATATGTCTACCAGGTAATATTGAAATATCTCCAGCCGTATGGAAGTTATGTGGGAACATACATTTCTCATAGATTTGCATGGGACTTTAAACAAAAACCCTGACCCTCACAAATGGGGGTAGTTAAGGGTTAAATTAACTATCCTATATTTTAAGTGGACATATAAGTAACATGTTACCAAGTATTATTGAAATATTGTATAGGAGTTGAAACAAAAACCCTGACCCTGGAACATGGAGGTGAGTAAAGGTTAAATTACCTATCCTATGTTTTTTGCTGACATATATTTAACATGTGTGCCAAGTTTCATGTTAATATCTTTATCCGTTTGGACGTGATGCTGGAATATAAACACATACACACATTGAGTTTTATATATATAGACTAGCTGAGTACCCGGAGTTGCCCGGTTTTTCCTTCCTAATCCTTGTTGGGGAGGAAAATAAACAAAGGAGGAAGCTTTTGACTTCATATCCCATCCTCATATATTGTTGTCATATCCCAACCCCATATCCTGTCCTCATATCCCGACCTCCTATCCCTACCTCCTATCCCAATCTCCTATCCTATCCTCCTATCCCGTCCTCCTATCCCAACCTCCTATCCCGTCCTCATATCCCGTCCTCATATACTGTCCTCCTATCCCCGACCTCCTATCCCGACCTCCTATCCCGACCTCCTATCTTGACCTCCTATCCCGTACTCCTATCCCATACTCCTATCCCATCCTCCTATTCCCATCCTCCTATTCCATCCTCCTATCCCATCCTCCTATCTCGACCTCCTATCCCAACCTCCTATCCCGTCCTCCTATCTCAACCTCCTATCTCAACCTCCTATCTAGACCTCCTATCCTGTCCTCCTATCCTGACCTCCTATTCCGACCTCCTTTCCCGACCTCCTATCCCATCCTGATATACCGTCCTCCTATCTCGAACTCCTATCTCGAAATCCTATCCCGTCCTCCTATCTCGACCTCATATCCCTTCCTCATATCTGCCTGGGCATGCTCCTGAAGAAGTGGCAGATGGTCTCCTGAGGGATTTCCTCCCAGACCTGGACTAAAGCATCCGCCAACTCCTGGACAGTCTGAGGTGTAACGTGGAGTTGGTGGATGGAGCGAGATATGATGTCCAAGATGTGCTCAATTGAATTTCAGGTCTGGGGAATGGGCGGGCCAGTCCATAGCATCAATGCCTTCCTCTTGCAGGAACTGCTGACACACTCTAGTCACATGAGGTCTAGCATTTTCTTGCATTAGGAGGAACCCAGGGCCAACCGCACCAGCATAGGGTCTCACAAGGGGTCTGAGGATCTCATCTCAGTACCTAATGGCAGTCAGGCTACTTCTGGAAAGCAAATGGAGGGCTGTGCGGCCCCCCAAAGAAATGCCACCCCTCACCATTACTGACCCACCGCCAAACCGGTCATGCTGGAGGATGTTGCAGGCAGAAGAACATTCTCCGCAGGGTCTCCAGACTCTGTCACGTCTGTCACATGTGCTCAGTGTGAACCTGCTTTCATCTGTGAAGAGCAAAGTTTGCCAGTGGTGAATTTGCCAATCTTGGTGTTCTCTGGCAAATGCCAATTGTCCTGCACGGTTTTGGGCAGTGAGCAATACTCCCACCATTGGACGTCGGGCCCTCATACAACCCTCATGGAGTCTGTTTCTGAATGTTTGAGTGGACACATGCACATTTGTGGCCTGCTGGAGGTCATTTTGCTGGGCTCTGGCAGTGCTCCTCCTTGCACAATGGTGGAGGTATCGGTCCTGCTGCTAGGTTGTTGCCCTCCTACGGCCTCCTCCACGTCTCCTGATGTATGGGCTGTCTCCTGTTAGTGCCTCCATGCTCTGGACACTACGCTGACAGACACAGCAAACCTTCTTGCCACAGCTCGCATTAATATGCCATCCTGGATGAGCTGCACTACCTGAGCCACTTGTGTGGGTTGTAGACTCTGTATCATGCTATCACTAGAGTGAAAGCACCGCCAGCATTCAAAAGTGACCAAAACATCAGCCAGGAAGCATAGGGACTGAGAAGTGGTCTGTGGTTACCACTTGCAGAACCACTCCTTTATTGGGGGTGTCTTGCTAATTGCTTATAATTTCCACCTGTTGTCTGTTCTATTTGCACAACAGCATGTGAAATTGATTGTCAATCAATGTTGCTTCCTGAGTGGACAGTGTGATTTCACAGAAGTGTGATTGACTCGGAGTTACATTGGGTTGTTTAAATGTTCTTTTTGAGCAGTGTACTTTAAGATAGACTTGATGTCATTCAAGGCCTGTAAGGCCCAGGGACCCTGTTACCTGAAAGATCTATTATAACTTTACATCTCAGCTCGCCCCCTTCATTCTACGCGTGCCAATTCTTTCAGTACCCAGAATGCACACAAAGTCTGGCTCCAGCGCTTTCTGTCATTCAGCTCCAACATTTTGGAACTCTCTACCACTGTCAAGTAGAGAGGTCCTATCTTTAGAGATTTTAAAAGACTAAAACTAACCTTTTCTCACAATGTTTCTGATAATTGTCACTTTCTGCCCTTGTTTGTATATAACTGTCAACGCTCCCACTGTAAGAAAAGTCAAGAGGCCATCATTTTAGATAATTTGACAGTCCTGCACAAGTCATTGTGTTTGGCCAACTTTTGAATAGAGTACTACCAGTTGTAAAAAAAAAAAAGGTAAACTTATATTATCCAGCAAAACAATTATATACAAACAATGAATGAATGAAAACAAGATAGGTATAAACAGGGTTAAAGAAAATGTTTACTACTATTATACGCAGCATTGAGACATACCTGAAAAGATAAAGAAGAAATATAAATGCATTTTTGTATGGTGCATGAAGATTGTGGGCTTTGGGATGTCTTCAGTGTTGTTTTTCTAAAGTAATACCCATAAAGGTTTAGAGAAAACTGAAAATTGAACCAGAGGTGTGGTGTTTTAAGATTACTGGACTAAGGTGCCATCAGTGTTCAAGGTTGTTATTTGTGAATAAGAGAAATGATTAACTAGATCCTTCTAATGAAGAAAGTAATTCAATGGCACTCACCATTTACTCAAATACTTTGTTTATTCCATGCAGTACAGGTAATAACTGTAAGAAGAAAGCATGCTTTCCCTACAGGCTGCTTTGGCTTCATCAAAGGCCTTGGTGGTGTTTGATAAAGTGTGGATAACATGTAAGAGATTTATCAGGCTGTACTGGAAACATGACCTCCTGTGGAATTTACCTGTACTGCCCAGAGTAAATAAAGCATTTGGATCGATGCTGAGTGCCCTGGCATTACTTTTTTTCATGTAAATGACATAGACTATTTTGAACTATTTTTATTTTTCCAACTGAGCACTACTTTAAGGAAAACTGTCAGCCTGTTCACCCACACTAAACCCAACACACTGGGTTATAGTGTGGGTGAGTTGGAGTTTAACAAGGGGTCATTTACTTAAATATGTCCAGTAGGTCCTGAGAAATGTCATCCAGAAGATCCTCTGCTGAGTTCAGTGAATTTCGCACAGGGGGCGGGGCTTTGCCAGCTCGATTTACATATTCATTCTCTTTGACTCCACTCCACTAGGATGTGGAGTCGCAGACAATTAATATGTAAATTGCACCAGTGAAGCCCCGCCCGCTGTGAGCGATTCACTGAATTCAGCAGAGGATCTTCTGGGGGAGATATCTCAGGACCTACTGGACCTATTTAAAGGAAAACTGTCAGTTTGCTCCCCCCGCACTAATCAGCAGTACTGGCTGATAGTACGGGGGGACGCTGATCATGTTGATGGCTACTGTGCCCAGATCCGCTTGGCCGTTCGATTGATATCTTCGTTTTTCCCTATATGCTAATTTAGTACTAACTGGCACAGGCGGGGTAACTGGCACTCTGATGTCACCGCCACCAACTGCAGCACCGCCCATCTCATCAATATTACTCCCCTCCCCAGCAATTGATGAGCTAGGCAGCGCTTTGGCCGGCGGCGGTAACGTCAGAGTGCCAGTCAACGCTGCCTTTGCCAGTTAGCACTTAATTAGCATCTAGGGAAAAACTAAGATATAGGCTGGAAGGCAGGGTGGATCCGGGCACAGTAGGCATCAAACTAATCAGCGTCCCCCGCACCAGTCAGCCAGTACCACTTGTTAGTGCGGGGGGAGCAAACTGACAATGTTTCCCTTAAGTAAGTGACCCTTTGTTGGATGACAGGCTTACAGTTTTCCTTTAATACGTTGATACCACTATGTGGACTATGGTAAACCAGTGGGTAAGGATATAACTACTTCAAGTGCAAAGTTCCAGTGTTGCCTTTCCATGTAAGGGTCAGGTCAGATAATAGGATGGTAAGAATGTTTAATGATGGCGAATTCAGGTATAATTCGGAGAGGGCACTTAAACTTAAAAAGAAAAAAAATGCCTAGATATGCTGTTCATAATGACAAAGGTGACTACTGCAATTACCTACAAAGTAATATTTTGTAGACCCTCACTGTCATAATTTGTAAAATTTAATAATAAAATAAACATTATGGTACATCATGTACTCAGTGATGCATTTAAGCTAGTGTATCAATTTCAATATGCTTTGATTAAATTAGGTTTCAGAAATCCGCCTATGAAAGGCTATGTTTCTCTTATTTCAGAATGTTTAAATTATTATTTAATTAATAATTCTTTTGAACCCTACACATCGATCTGTATTATGCGACAAAACATTTGGAAATTAACAATTGCAAAAAACCTTGTACAGAATTTTAATCCCTCAAGGTTCAATGTATGAATTAATGAATTGACTTACATAAGACCCGAGAAAGTTATACATTAGCAAGTCTAAGGACAAAGAAAAGCTAAGAGAAGGCATGGATTGATGTAGAGAACAGTACATGATTACAGAAAGAAGAAAAAAACCTTTGTCAAGGAGAAGAATCCTCAAGACACCCATTAATTTAATTCACTGAAAAAGAATACAGCTTAATTGTATAAAGAGGAAGGGTTTGAAGCATAGCTACTTAGCAAGTAGTAGCCTGTAGAACTAAGCAAAAGTAACCATACAAAGTATGAAAGACCTGCTTATCAAATAGGGAAGGAAACTAGTTTTAAATAATGCAAAAGCACAAAAAAAAATACAATGAAATTTACACTGTTCTTTAAACCATTACAAAGTAAAGCTCCACTTTGCTCTTTACATTAGCATCTGCAAAAGTGAAATCTAGGTAAAAAGATCTAATACTCCGGTAGCTTCCTGGAAATATACAACAAGCTGTTGTTTGATCTGTTATTATTTCTGTCTACTTAAAGGGGTACTCCGCCCCTAGACATCTTATCCCCTATCCAAAGGATAGGGGATAAGATGTCAGATCGCAGCGGTCCCGCTGCTGGGGACCCCGGGGATCCCCGCTGTGGCACCGCACTGTCATTACAGCACAGAGCGAGTTCGCTCTGTGCGTAATGACGGGCGATACAGGGGACGGAGCAGCGTGGCATCATGGCTCCGCTCCTCGTGACATCACGGCCCGCCCCTTAATGCAAGTCTATGGCAGGGGGCGTGACAACCGCCATGCCCCCTCCCATAGACTTGTATTGAAAGGGGCGGACCGTGACATCACGAGGGGCAGAGCCGTGACATAACGATGCTCCGGACCATCATTACGTGCAGAGCGAACTCGCTCTGTGCTGTAATGATAGCGTGGTGCCGCAGCGGGGATCCCCGGGGTCACCAGCAGCGGGACCGCGGCGATCTGACATCTTATCCCCTATCCTTTGGATAGGGGATAAGATGTCTAGGGGCGGAGTACCCCTTTAATATTTTGAGTATATAGTGCTTTGTGCATTGACCAGCCATACTTCCAAAAAATACTGACATGTAAAATATAACACTTATCTTGGGATGTAATTGACATCAAGTGAAACAGTTCTTGAGGTTGATGTGTTGGAAGCAGGTAAAGTAGGCAAGCATAAAGATCTGAATAAGCTTGATTTTGTGATGGTTAAACAACTGGGTTTAAAGTGGTATTCCACCCCTAGACATCTTATCCCCTGTCCAAAGAATAGGGGATAAGATGTCTGATTGCGGGGGTCCCGCCGCTGGGGACCCTCGCAATATAGCATGTGGCACCCACCTGCCCTCACGTACCCTCCCATAGACTTGCATTGAGGGGATGGGGCGTGATGTCACACGTGGGGCGGAGTCGTGATGTCACAGACTTCCATTCCCATGGTCGGGACCAAGACCCTCCAGCGCTTCTGGACAAGAAACAGGTGGGTGCCCCATGCTATATTGTGGGGGTCCCCAGTGGCGGGACCCCCGCGATCAGACATCTTATCCCCTCTCCTTTGGATAGGGGATAAGATGTCTAGGGGTGGAATACCCCTTTAAGTATCTACAATATGGCAGACCTCATAAGCTCTGGACAGTGGTTAGTGCACAGTGATATCTGACAATAACGGTTCATACATTCAAACTGGAGGTACCAACATGTGCCCCTCCTATTAGCATAGTGCAACAACAAAACAAAAAAATCTGGATTCGGCTCACCAGGCAAAGTTTTTTTTTTTTTTTTTTTTGTTACTGTCAAAGGATCCAGTTATTGTACTCATTGCCAACTTAAGTCTTGCTTTTAGTTCTCTTAAATAGTAATAGCACATGAACTGGTCATTTGTTATTATAGCCCATCCATGTTAAGGAATGATGAGTTGTGCATATGGGTGCTTTGTTGTTACACTAGCATTCTATTAGGCTGCAAGATGCTTGACTGTGCCTGTTCATCAGAATGATTCTTGACATCCTTCTTTGACACCTTTTTTTGAGTTGTTTTGACTTCTACAGGATTCCTTTTTGAATGTTTTTTCCCCATTATCTTTCTTGTTATACTCTTTACACTCTGCACAAGAAAATAGCACAAGATTGTTATGTTTTTAAATACTGACCCCAGGTAGCTTAGCACCGATGCTCATACGTGTGTTTTGTGTGTGTGCGCACTGTGTAGATAAATAAAAAGTCACCTCTTGTACATTGATCATCATAGCTACTTAAAGGGCATGTTATATGCCATAAATAATGGGCAATGTAACAGAGCTCTGACACTATAACGTAAACAATGCTTTTCCACTTATACCGTCACACTATAGCAAAGTATTCCAAATAGTTATTTATAAAGCCCTTCAATGTACAAACTCACCACAAGTATCTCATTCTGGCCAAACATTACCAGTCATTTTAAAAGTTTTTTTTTTTTTTAAACCTGGGCAGTTTTCTTTTATTAAACCTTCAGAGTAGTGACAACATACACAGGAATTTCCTTTTGTTTTCTTTATCTGGCTAATGACAGCACATATTCCTCTCTGCTAGTCAATGACATAATGCTGGAGAAAGTGCATTGAATTGAACATGCTGGCACTGTACTGGGGATAAGTTACACAGTATGCTACTTTAGATGTTACTGATGCACTGGCTTTGCAAGGTGCTTTAAGAGCTTACCTGCTTAACCCCTTAAGGATCGGGTGTTTTTCGGTTTTTGCTCTTTTGTTTTTTCCTCCTTACCTTTAAAAAATCATAACTCTTTAAATTTTGCACCTAAAAATCTGTATTATGGCTTATTTTTTGCGCCACCAATTCTACTTTGTAATGATATCAGTCATTGTACCCACAAATCTACAGGGAAAAAAATCCTTGTGCGACAAAATTGAAAAAATACAGCCATTTTGTAACTTTTGGGGGCTTCCGTTTCTACGTAGTACATTTTTTGGTAAAAATGACACCTTAGCTTTATTCTCTAGGTCCATACGGTTAAAATGATACCCTACTTGTATAGGTTTGATTTTGTCGTACCCCTGAAAAAAATCATAACTACATGCAGGAAAATTTATACGTTTAAAATTGTCATATTCTGACCCCTATAACTTTTTTTTTCCGTGTTCAGGGCGCTATGAGGGCTCATTTTTTGCGCCGTGATCTGAAATTTTTGTCGGTACCATTTTTGCATTGATCTGACTTTTTGATTGCTTTTTATTCATCTTTTCATGATATAAAAAGTGACCAAATATACGCTATTTTGGACTTTTGAATTTTTTGCGTGTACGCCATTGACCGTGCGGTTTAATTAGCGGTATATTTTTTTAATTCGGACATTTCCGCATGCGGCAATACCACATATGTTTATTTTTGTTTTTATTTACACAGTTTTTTTTATTATTGGAAATGCCGGGTGATTCAAACTTGTTACGCCGAGCGCTCCGGGTCCCCGCTCCTCCCCGGAGCGCTCGCAACATTCTCGCAATTGCAGCGCCCCGGTCAGACCTGCTGACCGGGTGCGCTGCAATACCTCTCTCAGCCGGGATGCGATTCGCGATGCGGCAGGCGCCCGCTCGCGATGCGCATCCCGGCTCCCGTACCTGACTCGCTCTCCGTCGGTCTTGTCCCGGCGCGCGCGGCCCCGCTCCCTAGGGCGCGCGCGCGCCGGGTCTCTGCAATTTAAAGGGCCACTGCGCCGCTGATTGGCGCAGTTAGCTTAATTAGTGTGTTCACCTGTGCACTCCCTATTTGTACCTCACTTCCCCTGCACTCCCTCGCCGGATCTTGTTGCCATTGTGCCAGTGAAAGCGTTTCCTGTGTGTTCCTAGCCTGTGTTCCAGACCTCCTGCCGTTGCCCCTGACTACGATCCTTGCTGCCTGCCCCGACCTTCTGCTACGTCCGACCTTGCTCTTGTCTACTCCCTTGTACCGCGCCTATCTTCAGCAGTCAGAGAGGTTGAGCCGTTGCTGGTGGATACGACCTGGTTGCTACCGCCGCTGCAAGACCATCCCTCTTTGCGGCGGGCTCTGGTGAATACCAGTAGCAACTTAGAACCGGTCCACCAGCACGGTCCACACCAATCCCTCTCTGGCACAGAGGATCCACCACCTGCCAGCCGAATCGTGACAGTAGATCCGGCCATGGATCCCGCTGAAGTCCCACTGCCAGTTGTCGCCGACCTCACCACGGTGGTCGCCCAGCAGTCGCAACAGATAGCGCAACAAGGCCACCAGCTGTCTCAACTGACCGTGATGCTACAGCAGCTACTACCACAGCTTCAGCAATCATCTCCTCCGCCAGCTCCTGCACCTCCTCCGCAGCGAGTGGCCGCTTCCGGCCTACGATTATCCTTGCCGGATAAATTTGATGGGGACTCTAAGTTTTGCCGTGGCTTTCTTTCGCAATGTTCCCTGCACTTGGAGATGATGTCGGACCAGTTTCCTACTGAAAGGTCAAAGGTGGCTTTCGTAGTCAGCCTTCTGTCTGGGAAAGCTCTGTCATGGGCCACACCGCTCTGGGACCACAATGACCCCGTCACTGCCTCTGTACACTCCTTCTTCACGGAGATTCGAAGTGTCTTTGAGGAACCTGCCCGAGCCTCTTCTGCTGAGACTGCCCTGCTGAACCTGGTCCAGGGTAATTCTTCTGTTGGCGAGTACGCCATCCAATTCCGTACTCTTGCCTCCGAATTATCCTGGAATAATGAGGCCCTCTGCGCGACCTTTAAAAAAGGCCTATCCAGCAACATTAAAGATGTTCTGGCCGCACGAGAAATTCCTGCTAACCTGCATGAACTTATTCATCTGGCCACCCGCATTGACATGCGTTTTTCCGAAAGGCGTCAGGAGCTCCGCCAGGATATGGACTTTGTTCGCTCAAGGCGTTTTTTCTCCCCGGCTCCTCTCTCCTCTGGTCCTCTGCAATCCGTTCCTGTGCCTCCCGCCGTGGAGGCTATGCAAGTTGACCGGTCTCGCTTGACACCTCAAGAGAGGACACGACGCCGCATGGAGAACCTATGCCTGTACTGTGCCGGTACCGAACACTTCTTGAAAGATTGTCCTATCCGTCCTCCCCGCCTGGAAAGACGTATGCTGACTCCGCACAAAGATGAGACAGTTCTTGATGTCTACTCTGCTTCTCCACGCCTTACTGTGCCTGTGCGGATATCTTTCTCTACCTTCTCCTTCTCTGCTACGGCCTTCTTGGATTCCGGATCTGCAGGAAATTTTATTTTGGCCTCTCTCATCAACAGGTTCAACATCCCGGTGACCAGTCTCGCCAGACCCCTCTACATCAATTCTGTTAACAATGAAAGATTGGACTGTACCGTGCGTTACCGCACGGAACCTCTCCTAATGTGCATCGGACCTCATCACGAAAAAATTGAGTTTTTGGTCCTCTCCAACTGCACTTCCGAAATTCTTCTTGGATTACCGTGGCTTCAACGCCATTCCCCAACCCTTGATTGGTCCACAGGAGAAATCAAGAGCTGGGGTACCTCTTGTTTCAAGGACTGTCTTAAACCGGTTCCCTGTACTCCCTGCCGTGACCCTGTGGTTCCCCCTGTAACCGGTCTTCCTAAGGCTTATATGGACTATGCTGACGTGTTTTGCAAAAAGCAAGCTGAGACTTTACCTCCTCACAGGCCTTATGACTGTCCTATTGACCTCCTCCCGGGTACTACTCCACCCCGGGGCAGAATTTATCCTCTGTCTGCTCCAGAGACTCTTGCTATGTCTGAATACATCCAGGAAAATTTAAAAAAGGGGTTTATCCGTAAATTCTCCTCTCCTGCCGGAGCTGGATTTTTCTTTGTGTCCAAAAAAGATGGCTCCCTACGTCCTTGCATTGATTACCGCAGACTTAATAAAATCACGGTAAAGAACCGCTACCCCCTACCTCTTATCTCAGAACTCTTTGATCGCCTTCAAGGTGCCCACATCTTTACCAAACTGGACTTAAGAGGTGCTTATAATCTCATCCGCATCAGGGAGGGGGACGAATGGAAGACTGCATTCAACACCAGAGATGGACACTTTGAGTATCTGGTCATGCCCTTTGGCCTGTGCAACGCCCCTGCCGTCTTCCAAGACTTTGTTAATGAAATTTTTCGTGATCTCTTATATTCCTGTGTTGTGGTTTATCTGGACGATATTCTGATTTTTTCTGCCAACTTAGAAGAACACCGCCAACATGTCCGCATGGTTCTTCAGAGACTTCGAGACAATCAACTTTATGCCAAAATGGAGAAATGTCTGTTTGAATGCCAATCTCTTCCTTTCCTAGGATACTTGGTCTCTGGCCAGGGATTACAAATGCAACACCAGTAGTCCCATTGGGTTATGGGTTCAATAGTCAATTTTCCAATCCCCTTCTGGGAGGAAATCCTCCCTTCCGGGGAGCAATACCCTGTCTGTAACCCAATTAAAATATAACTTTTATTTATGTTATTAAAAATTTAACTGTGGTTGTGAAACTTATATATATTTAAAATTATCAGGAAAGGCAGTGTTCCTTTTGTATATGCCCACTTAGTGGTGCTATATTACTGGTGCAAGAGTTATCCAATTTCTCGCTGTGTGTGGTGAGTATGTTACTCTACTGACACACAGTAACTCTGCACTTATTGGACACTGTCTTCCTGTCTAAAATCTAGATGCTTTGCTCTAACGTTTCGTTAGAAAACTAACTTCCTCAGAGAGCTGCCTACTGTGGCGTTCACGTGCGGCACTACCTTTTATAACCCTGTATCGGCGCATCACTTCCGATGCGCCGAGTGAGGTGTTTTGATCCAATCAGGGCTTGGTTGGCAGACTGTGTGTTCCGGCCGCCATTCGCGCGCATGCCCTGTAGTACTATAATCCCGGGCATCTCCTTATCGCTATTGCGCACGCGCATCTTCTCGCGCGTGCGCAGTGTTTCCTGTCCCGTTCTCAGTGGAACGCAAGCTCCGTCTCCTGACACGCAGACTCGTTCTTCACTCTCAATATGCGCATTTGTCCCTGATCGGTCTCATTACTCATAGGTAATGTCTATTCTTCATGTCCTTCATATATTTTAGCCTTCCTTGACTATTTCTGGTGCACTATTGTTGTCATATACACATATGGTGGGTAATCTAAATATTAGAACCTTGATTGCTTTTGTTCTCATTATAGGTTTTATTATACATCATTGGATCATTCCTTATAATTATTTTAATTATTTTAATTTTTGTGAGTCTTTTATTGTTGTAGTGATATTGTATTTCTTATGTTTATCATTATGTCTCATTTGCTCCTTAATTACTATAATTCTGTTAGGTTAGACGTATCTCATCCTTCTTGATTTTCATTTTGTAGAGTTTGTTGAGTCATGATGTTTTATATGTCTATTTTTTGTCCTTTTGGTTTTATTAGTATTATTGATTATAAAAATCACATATTATTTGTTATTGTTGATTCCAGACTCACATCCTCCAAGCTCACATCCTTCATCCGTGGGTCCCCATCTTCTCCCAAGGTAATTATTGTATTTTTCTTTGTTTTCATATTTAAGTGTCCGGGGTCGCTTTTTGTATGTATAGATTTCTAGGTTTCCATGTGTCTAGATGTAAAGATTCTCCTACTAATATATATCTACCACCATATGTTATCCTTTCCTTTTTCCTGTCATGTCGGCTAAAGTAAAGGTAGTTGCCAGCACGTGAAGAAGTATTCACAAATTCACAGATTAGTCCCTATATACTTTTGTTATTTCCAATATTTCCATATACAGGCATCTTCCTCTTTATTCGAGGAAGGGTGTGAAAGAAAAGCCTTCATTCAGTCCTCCGGGATTTTTACTGTTGAGGCGATAAATCCATTTCGCCTCCTCCTTTAGTAGAGTCTGATTTATATCTCCTTTTCTTGGGCCTATTTCATATTTCTCCAGACCCCAAAATTTAATCTCATCAAGCTTGTTATTGTGTTTTGCTCTCATGTGCCTCGCTATGGGGGTGTCCGTCCCTGTTCTGATTGTACTAATATGTTTACTGATACGTTTTCTCAACTCTTGAATAGTTTTTCCAACATATAGTTTGGGGCATGTACATCTTGCTATATATATTACATTCCGGCTGCTGCAATTTATAAATTTCCTAATGTCATATTTTCTCCCATCCTGTGGGTTGGTAAAGTTCTTTGTTTTTATCATGAATTTGCAGGAGGCACAGTGACCACAGGGATATGATCCCTGTGGGGGGGCCGGCAACCATGTCCCCGGTCTTGACTCCTCTCTTCTTTCTTGATGATGGCTGTGGACAAGTAAGTCTCGTAAGTTCTTGCCCCGTCTGTACGTAATACTTGGCCTCTCTGTCAACGTCTCATTCAGATCTGGGTCTGATTTCAGAATCCTCCAGTATTTTGTCAGGATTGTCCTAACTTTTGAGGCATAGGCATCATATGTGCCTATGCATCTGATGGTAGGTTTTCCAATTGGTGCTTTCTTTGGTCCCAATATGGTTACACGTAGTGTTGAGCGGCATAGGCCATATTCGAATTCGCGAATATTCGCGAATATATGGACGAATATTCGTCATATATTCGCGAATATTCGCATATTCGTTATATTCCCGTTTTATTTTCGCATATGCGAACATTCGCGTATGCGAAAACTATCATATGTGCATATTAGCATATACAAAATTAACATACGCGAAAATTCGCATATGCGAAAATTCGCATGTGCTAATTTTCGCATATGCGAATTTTCGCGCGCCAGTCTCACACAGTAGTATTAGAGCCTTCTTTACACCACACAAGCTGGAAGCAGAGAGGGATGATCACTGTGATGTGTACTGTGAAAAAAAAAAAAAAAAAAAAAAAAAAAAAACGAATATTCGTAATTACGAATATATAGCGCTATATTCGCGAAATTCGCGAATTCGCGAATATGCGATATTCGCGAATAATATTCGAATTGCGAATATTCGTGAGCAACACTAGTTACACGGTCACTTTGTTTTGCTCTATTATAGGCCCTTCTCATACATCTCTTCGGGTACCCTCTTGCGGTAAATCTCTCCATTAAATTGCTACTTTCTTTCTGGAAGGGGCCATCCTCTGAGCAATTGCGTTTTGCTCGGAGGTATTGACCCACTGGGATGCTTCGTTTCAAACTTTCAGGATGCCAGCTCTCCCAGTGTAAGAAGCTATTGGTCGAGGTTGGCTTTCTATAGATATCCGTTTGGATCCGCTGATTTCTATCTATATAGATAGTCAAATCCAGGAAATTAATGCTTCGTCCCCCTATCTCTGCCGTAAACTTCATGCCAATATCATTGTTATTGAGTTCATCTACAAACCTTCCAAACAAAGGCCCATCACCATCCCAAAAAATTAAAATGTCATCTATGTATCTTCCCCAAAAAAGAATGTGCTCCGTGTATTGTGAAAAAATGTCACTAAAAACAATCGTGCTCTCCCACCACCCTAAAAATAAATTAGCAAAAGACGGTGCACAGGCTGTCCCCATGGCGGTGCCCCTCGTCTGCCGATAGAGGGCACCGCCAAAGAGAAAGTAATTGTGTGTCAAAATGAATTCAAGAAGTGTCAAGACTAATTGATTGTGTCTATGAAAATGTGTACTCCGTGTAGAGAGGAAAGTGTTCACCGCTGTGATCCCTAAATCATGTGCTATGTTACTATAGAGGCTCTCTACATCGAGGCTCATTAGAGAGGTGTTCTTATTCACTGTCAAGTCATTTATTTTAAGGACAGTGTCCTTTGTGTCCTTTAAGTGTGAGGGGAGGGAAGATACAAAAGGAGTAAGGATTTTGTCCACATACTGGCTTATTTTCTCCGTCAAATTATTGTTGCCGGAGACTATGGGGCGGCCTTTGACTGGGTTTGTTGATTTGTGTGTTTTTGGTAGGGCATAGAAGGTTGATATTGTAGGGTGAGTATTGAGTAGAAAGGAATATTCATCCTCTGATACTAGTTGTTCATCCTTTGCTGACTTGAGGAGGGCCTGTAGTTCGCTCAAGAAAAAGTCTGTTGGATCCCTGTCCAGGGGTTCATAGGTGCTCCTATCTTCTAATAGTTTTAGAACCATGAGGGTATAGTCCTTTTTGTCCATGAGGACGATGTTGCCCCCCTTATCAGCGGGCTTTATGACAAGGTCATCATTGTCTCTTATATTCTTCAGGGCCTTTTGTTCTGCTTGTGTTAAGTTAGAATACACTAACCTTCTGTCAGGTCTGATGGATTTAATTTCTTCTGTAACTAGGTTAACAAACATCTCTATATTAGAGTATTGGTTGAAGGCAGGTGTTATTTTAGACCTTGGTTTGAATTCTGTGAATGGTGCTTTCAGGTGTATCTCATCTCCCTCATTTTCAGAGAGTAAGTCATGTAGGGCCTCCAAGGCTGCTGACTCCCTACTTCTTGATGCCATCCCCTCTCTGTCATGCTCCTTATGCCATTTATGTAGCGCTAGCTTGCGTGCAAAGAGGTTAATGTCCTTCACCCATCCGAATTCATCGAACCGGGGTGTTGGTGTGAAGGACAGACCTCTTAGTAGAAGAGAGCGTTCAGAGTCTTCTAGTTGGTAGGACGATAGATTGATAATTTGCATGTCCATTATTCGTGTATCTTCCAAGGGATTTTCCATGCCCATATTTGGGCTAAAATTGCTTATAGATTTACTCCCATTTGGGTTGTTGTCTGTTTCTCGTCTTACATCTTCATTGGAATGATTGTCACTGTATCTTCTTAATGTAGGCGGGGTGGCAGAGGGGGATGACTGGGTATCATTATGACGGGATGAGGGCCCCCTCCCGTCGTGTTTGATCCTATCTGGCCCATCTGGCCTTGTCCTAAAAAAGGGGAAGATGTTTGAATTTGGCCCATTGATTGTGTTGAATTTGGGAACATTCCTGGATTTTGTATTCCTGTTCTTCCAGTCAAAGCTGTATTGGCAACCTGAGTATTTCCTGTCGTAGTAATAATCAAATTTTGAGAATTGGTTGGTGGTATTTGGGTAAGTTGTGTCTGCGGAAAAGGAGGCATCATCCCAGGGGTGGCATATGTTGTATAGTTGGACCCAGGTATAGAGGATTGCATAGATGGTTTTATATTGTTGCATGTTGTATTTATTGTCTGAGTTCTATTCGGTGGTGGTTTTTTATGGGGGGGCTTATTGCCCGCTCCCCTATATCTACCGCCTTGATACTTCCTTTTTGTACCTGAGTCCGATATGCTTCCTGAATCGGATTGTATTTCCTCGGTGCCTGAGGTATCTGATTCTGCTGCAGATGGTCCTCTAGGGGCTCTCCACGTCTCCCTGGCTCTCTGTTTCTCCTTATATGTATATACTCTGTTTGTTGCAAAATCCGTGAAATCACGGATATATTTATTATGTTTTCTTTCTTTCAGTTCACTCCTATATGTTTCCAGATTTTTTTGTAATTTGTTTTCAAGGTTGCCAAACTCAGGGTTATTGGAGAAATTTTGGATTTGTTGTATTTCTGACTCCAGTTGTTTTGTAATTTTTTCCAAGTAATTCCGTTCGTACTCTAACAAGTAATTAATCAATCTTAGGGAGTTTTCAGTTTGTAGGGTTTCCCACCCTCTGATAAAGACCTCGTCCTCTTTGTGGGCTTGGGGGATAAGGGGTGATCTCAATCCCCTATATACTATTCTTTGTTGATAATAAGTATCTAAGCTTGCTACTTCCCACCATGAGCGGGTATATTGTTTGTAGGTCTTATTCAGATTTCTGAATGCTTGTGAGATGTCTACTTGATTTAATGGTAGACTATTCGTGGAGAATACAAATGTAGCTTCATTAGTGGAGGTATCACCATTGATAGCCTGTGATAAGAAGCCAGACATTCTGACTCAATTTTGGGACAAAAAGGGCAATTTTAATTGCCTATTAGTTAAATCCAACACCAGTAGTCCCATTGGGTTATGGGTTCAATAGTCAATTTTCCAATCCCCTTCTGGGAGGAAATCCTCCCTTCCGGGGAGCAATACCCTGTCTGTAACCCAATTAAAATATAACTTTTATTTATGTTACTTAAAAATTTAACTGTGGTTGTGAAACTTATATATATTTAAAATTATCAGGAAAGGCAGTGTTCCTTTTGTATATGCCCACTTAGTGGTACTATATTACTGGTGCAAGAGTTATCCAATTTCTCGCTGTGTGTGGTGAGTATGTTACTCTACTGACACACAGTAACTCTGCACTTATTGGACACTGTCTTCCTGTCTAAAATCTAGATGCTTTGCTCTAACGTTTCGTTAGAAAACTAACTTCCTCAGAGAGCTGCCTACTGTGGCGTTCACGTGCGGCACTACCTTTTATAACCCTGTATCGGCGCATCACTTCCGATGCGCCGAGTGAGGTGTTTTGATCCAATCAGGGCTTGGTTGGCAGACTGTGTGTTCCGGCCGCCATTCGCGCGCATGCCCTGTAGTACTATAATCCCGGGCATCTCCTTATCGCTATTGCGCACGCGCATCTTCTCGCGCGTGCGCAGTGTTTCCTGTCCCGTTCTCAGTGGAACGCAAGCTCCGTCTCCTGACACGCAGACTCGTTCTTCACTCTCAATATGCGCATTTGTCCCTGATCGGTCTCATTACTCATAGGTAATGTCTATTCTTCATGTCCTTCATATATTTTAGCCTTCCTTGACTATTTCTGGTGCACTATTGTTGTCATATACACATATGGTGGGTAATCTAAATATTAGAACCTTGATTGCTTTTGTTCTCATTATAGGTTTTATTATACATCATTGGATCATTCCTTATAATTATTTTAATTATTTTAATTTTTGTGAGTCTTTTATTGTTGTAGTGATATTGTATTTCTTATGTTTATCATTATGTCTCATTTGCTCCTTAATTACTATAATTCTGTTAGGTTAGACGTATCTCATCCTTCTTGATTTTCATTTTGTAGAGTTTGTTGAGTCATGATGTTTTATATGTCTATTTTTTGTCCTTTTGGTTTTATTAGTATTATTGATTATAAAAATCACATATTATTTGTTATTGTTGATTCCAGACTCACATCCTCCAAGCTCACATCCTTCATCCGTGGGTCCCCATCTTCTCCCAAGGTAATTATTGTATTTTTCTTTGTTTTCATATTTAAGTGTCCGGGGTCGCTTTTTGTATGTATAGATTTCTAGGTTTCCATGTGTCTAGATGTAAAGATTCTCCTACTAATATATATCTACCACCATATGTTATCCTTTCCTTTTTCCTGTCATGTCGGCTAAAGTAAAGGTAGTTGCCAGCACGTGAAGAAGTATTCACAAATTCACAGATTAGTCCCTATATACTTTTGTTATTTCCAATATTTCCATATACAGGCATCTTCCTCTTTATTCGAGGAAGGGTGTGAAAGAAAAGCCTTCATTCAGTCCTCCGGGATTTTTACTGTTGAGGCGATAAATTCATTTCGCCTCCTCCTTTAGTAGAGTCTGATTTATATCTCCTTTTCTTGGGCCTATTTCATATTTCTCCAGACCCCAAAATGTAATCTCATCAAGCTTGTTATTGTGTTTTGCTCTCATGTGCCTCGCTATGGGGGTGTCCGTCCCTGTTCTGATTGTACTAATATGTTTACTGATACGTTTTCTCAACTCTTGAATAGTTTTTCCAACATATAGTTTGGGGCATGTACATCTTGCTATATATATTACATTCCGGCTGCTGCAATTTATAAATTTCCTAATGTCATATTTTCTCCCATCCTGTGGGTTGGTAAAGTTCTTTGTTTTTATCATGAATTTGCAGGAGGCACAGTGACCACAGGGATATGATCCCTGTGGGGGGGCCGGCAACCATGTCCCCGGTCTTGACTCCTCTCTTCTTTCTTGATGATGGCTGTGGACAAGTAAGTCTCGTAAGTTCTTGCCCCGTCTGTACGTAATACTTGGCCTCTCTGTCAACGTCTCATTCAGATCTGGGTCTGATTTCAGAATCCTCCAGTATTTTGTCAGGATTGTCCTAACTTTTGAGGCATAGGCATCATATGTGCCTATGCATCTGATGGTAGGTTTTCCAATTGGTGCTTTCTTTGGTCCCAATATGGTTACACGGTCACTTTGTTTTGCTCTATTATAGGCCCTTCTCATACATCTCTTCGGGTACCCTCTTGCGGTAAATCTCTCCATTGAATTGCTACTTTCTTTCTGGAAGGGGCCATCCTCTGAGCAATTGCGTTTTGCTCGGAGGTATTGACCCACTGGGATGCTTCGTTTCAAACTTTCAGGATGCCAGCTCTCCCAGTGTAAGAAGCTATTGGTCGAGGTTGGCTTTCTATAGATATCCGTTTGGATCCGCTGATTTCTATCTATATAGATAGTCAAATCCAGGAAATTAATGCTTCGTCCCCCTATCTCTGCCGTCAACTTCATGCCAATATCATGCCAATTTGACACACAATTACTTTCTCTTTGGCGGTGCCCTCTATCGGCAGACGAGGGGCACCGCCATGGGGACAGCCTGTGCACCGTCTTTTGCTAATTTATTTTTAGGGTGGTGGGAGAGCACGATTGTTTTTAGTGAAGTTTTTTCACAATACACGGAGCACATTCTTTTTTGGGGAAGATACATAGATGACATTTTAATTTTTTGGGATGGTGATGGGCCTTTGTTTGGAAGGTTTGTAGATGAACTCAATAACAATGATATTGGCATGAAGTTTACGGCAGAGATAGGGGGACGAAGCATTAATTTCCTGGATTTGACTATCTATATAGATAGAAATCAGCGGATCCAAACGGATATCTATAGAAAGCCAACCTCGACCAATAGCTTCTTACACTGGGAGAGCTGGCATCCTGAAAGTTTGAAACGAAGCATCCCAGTGGGTCAATACCTCCGAGCAAAACGCAATTGCTCAGAGGATGGCCCCTTCCAGAAAGAAAGTAGCAATTTAATGGAGAGATTTACCGCAAGAGGGTACCCGAAGAGATGTATGAGAAGGGCCTATAATAGAGCAAAACAAAGTGACCGTGTAACCATATTGGGACCAAAGAAAGCACCAATTGGAAAACCTACCATCAGATGCATAGGCACATATGATGCCTATGCCTCAAAAGTTAGGACAATCCTGACAAAATACTGGAGGATTCTGAAATCAGACCCAGATCTGAATGAGACGTTGACAGAGAGGCCAAGTATTACGTACAGACGGGGCAAGAACTTACGAGACTTACTTGTCCACAGCCATCATCAAGAAAGAAGAGAGGAGTCAAGACCGGGGACATGGTTGCCGGCCCCCCCACAGGGATCATATCCCTGTGGTCACTGTGCCTCCTGCAAATTCATGATAAAAACAAAGAACTTTACCAACCCACAGGATGGGAGAAAATATGACATTAGGAAATTTATAAATTGCAGCAGCCGGAATGTAATATATATAGCAAGATGTACATGCCCCAAACTATATGTTGGAAAAACTATTCAAGAGTTGAGAAAACGTATCAGTAAACATATTAGTACAATCAGAACAGGGACGGACACCCCCATAGCGAGGCACATGAGAGCAAAACACAATAACAAGCTTGATGAGATTAAATTTTGGGGTCTGGAGAAATATGAAATAGGCCCAAGAAAAGGAGATATAAATCAGACTCTACTAAAGGAGGAGGCGAAATGGATTTATCGCCTCAACAGTAAAAATCCCGGAGGACTGAATGAAGGCTTTTCTTTCACACCCTTCCTCGAATAAAGAGGAAGATGCCTGTATATGGAAATATTGGAAATAACAAAAGTATATAGGGACTAATCTGTGAATTTGTGAATACTTCTTCACGTGCTGGCAACTACCTTTACTTTAGCCGACATGACAGGAAAAAGGAAAGGATAACATATGGTGGTAGATATATATTAGTAGGAGAATCTTTACATCTAGACACATGGAAACCTAGAAATCTATACATACAAAAAGCGACCCCGGACACTTAAATATGAAAACAAAGAAAAATACAATAATTACCTTGGGAGAAGATGGGGACCCACGGATGAAGGATGTGAGCTTGGAGGATGTGAGTCTGGAATCAACAATAACAAATAATATGTGATTTTTATAATCAATAATACTAATAAAACCAAAAGGACAAAAAATAGACATATAAAACATCATGACTCAACAAACTCTACAAAATGAAAATCAAGAAGGATGAGATACGTCTAACCTAACAGAATTATAGTAATTAAGGAGCAAATGAGACATAATGATAAACATAAGAAATACAATATCACTACAACAATAAAAGACTCACAAAAATTAAAATAATTAAAATAATTATAAGGAATGATCCAATGATGTATAATAAAACCTATAATGAGAACAAAAGCAATTGTCACGATGCCGGCTGGCAGGTAGTGGATCCTCTGTGCCAGAGAGGGATTGGCGTGGACCGTGCTAGAGGATCGGTTCTAAGTCACTACTGGTTTTCACCAGAGCCCGCCGCAAAGCGGGATGGTCTTGCTGCGGCGGTAGTGACCAGGTCGTATCCCCTAGCAACGGCTCAACCTCTCTGGCTGCTGAAGATAGGCGCGGTACAAGGGAGTAGACAGAAGCAAGGTCGGACGTAGCAGAAGGTCGGGGCAGGCAGCAAGGATCGTAGTCAGGGGCAACGGCAGGAGGTCTGGAACACAGGCTAGGAACACACAAGGAAACGCTTTCACTGGCACTAAGGCAACAAGATCCGGCGAGGGAGTGAAGGGGAAGTGAGGTGATATAGGGAAGTGCACAGGTGTAAACACTAATTGGAACCACTGCGCCAATCAGCGGCGCAGTGGCCCTTTAAATCGCAAAGACCCGGCGCGCGCGCGCCCTAGGGAGCGGGGCCGCGCGCGCCGGGACAGAACTGACGGAGAGCGAGTCAGGTACGGGAGCCGGGGTGCGCATCGCGAGCGGGCGCTACCCGCATCGCGAATCGCATCCCGGCCAGAGGCGGTATCGCAGCGCCCCGGGTCCGTGGAACCGACCGGAGCGCTGCAGTGAGAGGAGTGTAGCGAGCGCTCCGGGGAGGAGCGGGGACCCGGAGCGCTCGGCGTAACAGTACCCCCCCCCTTGGGTCTCCCCCTCTTCTTGGAGCCTGAGAACCTGAGGACCAGACTTTTGTCCAGGATATTGTCCTCAGGTTCCCAGGACCTCTCTTCTGGACCACAACCCTCCCAATCCACTAAAAAGAAGGTTTTCCCTCTGACCTTTTTCGATGCTAAAATTTCTCTGACGGAGAAGATGTCCGAGGAGCCGGAGACAGGAGTGGGGGGAACAGATTTGGGAGAGAAACGGTTAATGATAAGTGGTTTAAGAAGAGAAACATGAAAGGCATTAGGAATACGAAGAGAAGGAGGAAGAAGAAGTTTGTAAGAGACAGGATTAATCTGGCGCAAAATCTTGAAAGGACCAAGATAGCGTGGTCCCAACTTATAGCTAGGGACACGGAAGCGGACATATTTGGCGGAGAGCCATACCTTGTCTCCAGGGGAAAAGATGGGAGGAGCTCTTCTTTTCTTATCCGCGAATCTCTTCATGCGTGAAGAAGCCTGTAAGAGAGAATTTTGGGTCTCTCTCCATATGATGGAAAGATCACGAGAAATTTCATCCACAGCGGGCAGACCAGAGGGCAAGGGGGTAGGGAGGGGGGGAAGAGGGTGACGGCCGTACACCACGAAAAACGGGGATTTGGAGGAAGATTCAGAGATTCTGAAATTATACGAGAATTCGGCCCAAGGTAGAAGATCTGCCCAGTCATCCTGGCGGGAGGAAACAAAATGTCGTAAATAGTCACCCAAGATCTGGTTAATTCTTTCTACTTGTCCATTGGATTGAGGATGGTATGCAGAAGAAAAATTTAATTTAATCTTGAGTTGTTTACAGAGAGCCCTCCAGAATTTAGACACAAATTGGACGCCTCTATCCGAGACGATCTGCGTAGGCAACCCGTGAAGACGAAAAATGTGTACAAAAAATTGTTTAGCCAACTGAGGCGCTGAAGGAAGACCAGGAAGAGGGATGAAATGTGCCATTTTGGAGAATCGATCAACGACCACCCAAATAACAGTGTTGCCATGGGATGGGGGTAAGTCAGTAATAAAATCCATACCAATCAGAGACCAAGGTTGTTCGGGAACAGGCAGAGGAAGAAGAAAACCAGCGGGCTTCTGGCGAGGAGTCTTATCCCGGGCACAGATAGTGCAGGCTCGCACAAAGTCCACCACATCAGTCTCTAGAGTCGGCCACCAATAGAAGCGAGAGATGAGTTGCACAGATTTCTTGATGCCCGCATGACCTGCGAGATGGGAGGAGTGACCCCATTTGAGGATTCCGAGGCGTTGGCGTGGAGAAACAAAGGTCTTTCCTGGAGGAGTTTGCCTGATGGAGGCTGGAGAAGTGGAAATCAGGCAGTCAGGAGGAATGATGTGTTGAGGAGAGAGTTCAATTTCAGAAGCATCTGAGGAACGAGAGAGAGCATCGGCCCTAATGTTCTTATCAGCAGGCCGAAAGTGAATTTCAAAATTAAATCGGGCAAAGAACAGAGACCACCTGGCCTGACGAGGATTCAACCGCTGGGCAGACTCGAGGTATGAGAGGTTCTTGTGATCGGTGTAAATAATAACTGGAAATCTTGATCCCTCCAGCAGATGTCTCCATTCCTCAAGTGCTAATTTAATGGCTAGAAGCTCTCGATCCCCGATGGAGTAGTTCCTCTCCGCCGGAGAGAAGGTCCTAGAAAAAAACCCACAAGTAACAGTATGCCCGGAAGAGTTTTTTTGTAGAAGGACAGCTCCAGCTCCCACTGAGGAGGCATCAACCTCCAATAGGAAGGGTTTAGATGGGTCAGGTCTGGAGAGCACGGGAGCCGAAGAGAAGGCAGACTTGAGTCGTTTAAAGGCGTCTTCCGCTTGAGGAGGCCAAGACTTGGGATCGGCATTTTTTTTGGTTAAAGCCACAATAGGAGCCACAATGGTAGAAAAATGTGGAATAAATTGCCTGTAATAATTGGCGAACCCCAAAAAGCGTTGGATGGCACGGAGTCCGGAGGGGCGTGGCCAATCTAAGACGGCAGAGAGTTTATCTGGATCCATTTGTAGTCCCTGGCCAGAGACCAAGTATCCTAGAAAAGGAAGAGATTGGCATTCAAACAGACATTTCTCAATTTTAGCATAGAGTTGATTGTCACGAAGTCTCTGAAGAACCATACGGACATGCTGGCGGTGTTCTTCTAGATTGGCCGAAAAAATTAGGATATCATCAAGATATACAACAACACAGGAGTATAACAGATCACGAAAAATTTCATTAACAAAGTCTTGGAAGACAGCAGGGGCGTTGCACAGGCCAAAGGGCATGACCAGATACTCAAAGTGTCCATCTCTGGTGTTAAATGCTGTTTTCCACTCATCCCCCTCTCTGATGCGGATGAGGTTATAGGCGCCTCTTAAGTCCAATTTAGTAAAGATGTGGGCACCTTGGAGGCGATCAAAGAGTTCAGAGATGAGGGGTAAGGGGTAGCGGTTCTTAACCGTGATTTTATTAAGTCCGCGGTAGTCAATGCAGGGACGTAGAGAGCCATCTTTTTTGGACACAAAGAAAAATCCGGCTCCGGCAGGAGAGGAGGATTTACGGATAAAGCCCTTTTTTAGATTCTCCTGGACGTATTCAGACATGGCAAGAGTCTCTGGGACAGAGAGAGGATAAATTCTGCCCCGGGGTGGAGTAGTGCCCGGGAGGAGGTCGATAGGACAATCATAAGGCCTGTGAGGAGGTAGAGTCTCCGCTTGTTTTTTGCAGAAAACATCCGCGAAGTCCATATAGGCCTTAGGGAGACCGGTTACTGGAGGAAGCACAGAGTTACGGCAAGGGTTACTGGGAACCGGTTTTAGACAGTCCTTGGAACAAGAGGGCCCCCAACTCTTGATCTCCCCAGTGGACCAATCCAGGGTTGGGGAATGAAGTTGAAGCCAGGGAAGTCCAAGGAGAATCTCCGAGGTGCAATTGGGGAGGACCAAAAGTTCAATCCTCTCGTGATGAGATCCGATGCTCATTAGAAGGGGCTCCGTGCGGAAACGTATGGAACAGTCCAATCTTTCATTGTTAAAACAATTGATGTAAAGGGGTCTGGTGAGACTGGTCACTGGGATGTTGAACCTGTTGACGAGAGAGGCCAAAATAAAATTTCCTGCAGATCCAGAGTCCAAGAAGGCCACAGAAGAGAAGGAGAAGGCAGAGGCAGACATCCGCACAGGCACAGTAAGACGTGGAGAAGCAGAGTGGACATCAAGGATTGTCTCACCTTTGTGCGGAGTCAGGGTACGTCTTTCCAGGCGGGGAGGGCGGATAGGACAATCCCTCAGGAAGTGTTCGGTACTAGCACAGTACAGGCAGAGGTTCTCCATGCGGCGTCGTGTCCTCTCTTGAGATGTCAGGCGAGACCGGTCGACCTGCATAGCCTCCACGGCGGGAGGCACAGGAACAGATTGCAGGGAACCAGAGGAGAGAGGAGCCGAGGAGAAGAAACGCCTCGTGCGAACAGAGTCCATATCTTGGCGGAGCTCCTGACGCCTTTCGGAAAAACGCATGTCAATGCGAGTGGCTAGGTGAATAAGTTCATGAAGATTAGCAGGCATTTCTCGTGCGGCCAGAACATCTTTAATGTTGCTGGATAGGCCTTTTTTAAAGGTCGCGCAGAGGGCCTCATTGTTCCAGGATAATTCAGAAGCAAGAGTACGGAATTGTACGGCATACTCGCCAACGGAAGAATTACCCTGGACCAGGTTCAACAGGGCAGTCTCAGCAGAAGAGGCTCGGGCTGGTTCCTCAAAGACACTTCGAATTTCCGAGAAGAAGGAGTGTACAGAGGCAGTGACGGGGTCATTGCGGTCCCAGAGCGGTGTGGCCCAAGCCAGGGCTTTTCCAGACAGCAGGCTGACTACGAAAGCCACCTTAGACCTTTCAGTGGGGAACTGGTCCGACATCATCTCCAAGTGTAATGAACATTGGGAAAGGAAGCCACGGCAAAACTTAGAGTCCCCATCAAATTTATCCGGCAAGGATAGTCGTAGTCCAGAAGCGGCCACTCGCTGCGGAGGAGGTACAGGAGCTGGCGGAGGAGATGGTTGCTGGAGCTGTGGTAGTAACTGTTGTAGCATAACAGTCAGTTGAGACAGCTGTTGGCCTTGTTGCGCAATCTGTTGTGACTGCTGGGCGACCACCGTGGTGAGGTCAGCGACAACTGGCAGAGGAACTTCAGCGGGATCCATGGCCGGATCTACTGTCACGATGCCGGCTGGCAGGTAGTGGATCCTCTGTGCCAGAGAGGGATTGGCGTGGACCGTGCTAGAGGATCGGTTCTAAGTCACTACTGGTTTTCACCAGAGCCCGCCGCAAAGCGGGATGGTCTTGCTGCGGCGGTAGTGACCAGGTCGTATCCCCTAGCAACGGCTCAACCTCTCTGGCTGCTGAAGATAGGCGCGGTACAAGGGAGTAGACAGAAGCAAGGTCGGACGTAGCAGAAGGTCGGGGCAGGCAGCAAGGATCGTAGTCAGGGGCAACGGCAGGAGGTCTGGAACACAGGCTAGGAACACACAAGGAAACGCTTTCACTGGCACTAAGGCAACAAGATCCGGCGAGGGAGTGAAGGGGAAGTGAGGTGATATAGGGAAGTGCACAGGTGTAAACACTAATTGGAACCACTGCGCCAATCAGCGGCGCAGTGGCCCTTTAAATCGCAAAGACCCGGCGCGCGCGCGCCCTAGGGAGCGGGGCCGCGCGCGCCGGGACAGAACTGACGGAGAGCGAGTCAGGTACGGGAGCCGGGGTGCGCATCGCGAGCGGGCGCTACCCGCATCGCGAATCGCATCCCGGCCAGAGGCGGTATCGCAGCGCCCCGGGTCCGTGGAACCGACCGGAGCGCTGCAGTGAGAGGAGTGTAGCGAGCGCTCCGGGGAGGAGCGGGGACCCGGAGCGCTCGGCGTAACAGCAATCAAGGTTCTAATATTTAGATTACCCACCATATGTGTATATGACAACAATAGTGCACCAGAAATAGTCAAGGAAGGCTAAAATATATGAAGGACATGAAGAATAGACATTACCTATGAGTAATGAGACCGATCAGGGACAAATGCGCATATTGAGAGTGAAGAACGAGTCTGTGTGTCAGGAGACGGAGCTTGCGTTCCACTGAGAACGGGACAGGAAACACTGCGCACGCGCGAGAAGATGCGCGTGCGCAATAGCGATAAGGAGATGCCCGGGATTATAGTACTACAGGGCATGCGCGCGAATGGCGGCCGGAACACACAGTCTGCCAACCAAGCCCTGATTGGATCAAAACACCTCACTCGGCGCATCGGAAGTGATGCGCCGATACAGGGTTATAAAAGGTAGTGCCGCACGTGAACGCCACAGTAGGCAGCTCTCTGAGGAAGTTAGTTTTCTAACGAAACGTTAGAGCAAAGCATCTAGATTTTAGACAGGAAGACAGTGTCCAATAAGTGCAGAGTTACTGTGTGTCAGTAGAGTAACATACTCACCACACACAGCGAGAAATTGGATAACTCTTGCACCAGTAATATAGCACCACTAAGTGGGCATATACAAAAGGAACACTGCCTTTCCTGATAATTTTAAATATATATAAGTTTCACAACCACAGTTAAATTTTTAAGTAACATAAATAAAAGTTATATTTTAATTGGGTTACAGACAGGGTATTGCTCCCCGGAAGGGAGGATTTCCTCCCAGAAGGGGATTGGAAAATTGAGGGATTACAAATGGACCCAGACAAACTCTCTGCCGTCTTAGATTGGCCACGCCCCTCCGGACTCCGTGCTATCCAACGTTTTTTGGGGTTCGCCAATTATTACAGACAATTTATTCCACACTTTTCCACCATTGTGGCTCCTATCGTGGCTTTAACCAAGAAAAATGCCAATCCCAAGTCCTGGTCTCCCCAAGCGGAAGACGCATTTAAACGTCTCAAGTCTGCCTTTTCTTCTGCTCCCGTGCTCTCCAGACCTGACCCATCTAAACCCTTCCTATTGGAGGTAGATGCCTCCTCAGTGGGAGCTGGAGCTGTCCTTCTACAAAAAAAATTCTTCCGGGCATGCTGTTACTTGTGGTTTTTTTTCTAGGACCTTCTCTCCGGCGGAGAGGAACTACTCCATCGGGGATCGAGAATTACTGGCCATTAAATTGGCGCTTGAGGAATGGAGGCACCTGCTGGAGGGATCAAAATTTCCTGTTATCATATACACCGATCACAAGAATCTCTCCTATCTCCAGTCTGCCCAACGGCTGAACCCTCGCCAGGCCAGGTGGTCGTTGTTCTTTGCCCGTTTTAACTTTGAAATTCACTTTCGCCCTGCCGACAAGAACATTAGGGCCGATGCCCTCTCTAGTTCCTCGGATGCCTCGGAAGTAGAGGTCTCTCCGCAACACATCATTCCTCCTGACTGTCTGATCTCCACTTCTCCAGTCTCCATCAGGCAAACTCCTCCAGGGAAGACCTTCGTTTCTCCACGCCAACGTCTCGGGATTCTCAAATGGGGACACTCCTCCCACCTTGCAGGCCATGCGGGCATCAAAAAATCCTTGCAACTCATCTCTCGTTTCTATTGGTGGCCGACTCTGGAGACGGATGTTGTTGATTTTGTGCGGGCCTGTACTGTCTGTGCCCGGGATAAGACTCCTCGCCAGAAACCTGCTGGTCTCCTTCATCCTCTGCCTGTCCCCGAACAGCCTTGGTCACTGATTGGTATGGACTTTATTACAGACTTACCCCCATCCCGTGGCAACACCGTTGTTTGGGTGGTCGTTGATCGATTTTCCAAGATGGCACATTTTATTCCTCTTCCTGGTCTTCCTTCAGCGCCTCAGTTGGCAAAAAAATTTTTGTACACATTTTTCGTCTTCACGGTTTGCCCACGCAGATCGTCTCGGATAGAGGCGTCCAATTCGTGTCTAAATTCTGGAGGGCCCTCTGTAAACAGCTCAAGATTAAATTAAACTTCTCTTCTTCTTATCATCCCCAATCCAATGGGCAAGTAGAAAGAATTAACCAGGTCCTGGGTGACTATTTACGGCATTTTGTTTCCTCCCGCCAGGATGACTGGGCAGATCTTCTACCATGGGCCGAATTCTCATACAACTTCAGAGTCTCAGAATCTTCTGCTAAGTCCCCATTTTTCGTGGTGTACGGCCGTCACCCTCTTCCCCCCCTCCCTACTCCCTTGCCCTCTGGTTTGCCCGCTGTGGATGAAGTGACTCGTGATCTTTCCACCATATGGAAAGAGACCCAAAATTCTCTTTTACAGGCTTCATCCCGCATTAAAAGGTTTGCCGATAAGAAAAGAAGAACTCCCCCCATTTTTGCGCCCAGAGACAAGGTATGGCTCTCCGCTAAATATGTCCGCTTTCGTGTCCCCAGTTACAAACTGGGACCACGCTATCTTGGTCCTTTCAAAGTCTTGTGCCAGATTAATCCTGTCTCTTACAAACTCCTTCTTCCTCCTTCTCTCCGTATTCCCAATGCCTTCCATGTCTCTCTCCTTAAACCACTCATCATTAACCGCTTCTCTCCCAAACTTGTTTCTCCCACTCCTGTTTCCGGCTCTTCTGACGTCTTCTCCGTGAAGGAGATTCTGGCCTCCAAGACGGTCAGAGGAAAAAAAAATTTCTTGGTGGATTGGGAAGGCTGTGGTCCAGATGAGAGATCCTGGGAACCTGAGGACAACATCCTAGACAAAAGTCTTGTCCTCAGGTTCTCAGGCTCCAAGAAGAGGGGGAGACCCAAGGGGGGGGGTACTGTTACGCCGAGCGCTCCGGGTCCCCGCTCCTCCCCGGAGCGCTCGCAACATTCTCGCAATTGCAGCGCCACGGTCAGACCTGCTGACCGGGTGCGCTGCGATACCTCTCTCAGCCGGGATGCGATTCGCGATGCGGCAGGCGCCCGCTCGCGATGCGCATCCCGGCTCCCGTACCTGACTCGCTCTCCGTCGGTCTTGTCCCGGCGCGCGCGGCCCCGCTCCCTAGGGCGCGCGCGCGCCGGGTCTCTGCAATTTAAAGGGCCACTGCGCCGCTGATTGGCGCAGTTAGCTTAATTAGTGTGTTCACCTGTGCACTCCCTATTTGTACCTCACTTCCCCTGCACTCCCTCGCCGGATCTTGTTGCCATTGTGCCAGTGAAAGCGTTTCCTGTGTGTTCCTAGCCTGTGTTCCAGACCTCCTGCCGTTGCCCCTGACTACGATCCTTGCTGCCTGCCCCGACCTTCTGCTACGTCCGACCTTGCTCTTGTCTACTCCCTTGTACCGCGCCTATCTTCAGCAGTCAGAGAGGTTGAGCCGTTGCTGGTGGATACGACCTGGTTGCTACCGCCGCTGCAAGACCATTCCGCTTTGCGGCGGGCTCTGGTGAATACCAGTAGCAACTTAGAACCGGTCCACCAGCACGGTCCACGCCAATTCCTCTCTGGCACAGAGGATCCACCACCTGCCAGCCGAATCGTGACAAAACTTTTATTAGGGGAAGGGATAATTCAAAGGGTTAATGATTTTTTTACACTTTCTTTTACAATTTTCTTTTGCAATATTATAGCCCCCATAGGGGGCTATAACATTGCATTTACTGATCTTTAACACTGTTCAATGCATCTCCATAGGGATGCAATGATCAGTGTTTTCGGCGATTGATTGTTCAAGCCTGGATCTCAGGCTTGAAGCATTCAATCGGCGATCGGACAGCACAGGAGAAGGTAAGAGACCTTCCTCCTGTAGTACAGCTGTTCGGGATCCCTGAGCTAGACGGCACTTTTTACTTTCACTTTTAGCCGCGTGGCTCAGCTTTTTGCCGAGCGCTATAAGAGGCGGGTCCCGGCTTCACTATGACGCCGGGCCCGCCGTGATATGATGCAGAGTCACCGTGGGACCCCGCGTTATATCAGGGGAGCGGGACCAAGGACGTACTCATACGTCCTTGGTCCTTAAGGAGTTAAGGGAGAAGAAGAAGAGACTACACTGCAGAACTATGGAAGTACTGCAGTAGATACTCTTGTACATCAGCCCTGAAATTTATGGGTGGTCAGAGATGAGAAAGAATCATTGATTTACTTTTCAGGAACAGTATGAATTATCTTCAGCAGGCAGAATGGCTCATCTTGTAGGTACAAAGCTCATTTACTGCATGTAAAAAACACCAAAAGTATTCAAAAGTTAAAGTTACAAAAATTTAAAAAAAGCATAATAAACAATACAATAATAAACAATTACAATGAATGCATTTCTGTAATAAACTTTCTAATCTAAGCATCACAGGTAAATAGGCATATATATAATAAGGAGTTTGGAGCGTGTCATCACTCCTGCTCATATATAGATCATAGATCATTTCACAAACTCAACTGCTCTGGGCTGTGTGTAGCAGAGTGAGGGAGGAAGTTCTCCCCTGTATGGCTTCAGATGATGTCACGCCTGCTGGGTAACGCCCCTTCCCAGTCTGTGAATCTGACTGATCAGAAAATAAAGAGCAATATCAAGGTAGAAAATTAAAAAATGATAAAAAATAAAGGCAGGGGGGTGGTTTATCATCATAGGGGTAGTGAACTGGGAGAATTATAAAATTTAACAAGATCATGACAGGTACTCTTTAACTAAAATTACTGCCATTACTTCTTCTGCATAGCATTTACAACAACCCTGAAACTGTATGTGCTGACAGATCTAAGGTTATACCAGAGAGCTGCTTGAGAGGAAAAACAATGTATTCAGGCTTCATATGCATTACAATAATGTCTATATACTTTAACATCCTCTAGACATTGAAGTACTAATATTTTATTCTAGCAGAAAATTTCTAAAAGTACAATTTAATAGTCAATCCCTTAGAAAAATAGAATAATCATGAATAAGCAAATGACAATTCAGTTTCAACATAAGACATTAGTTTCAACATATTATCATTTAGAACAACATTTTTGATTTAGCAGATAAAAAAGTGAAAAGATGAATAAAATAATGCTCTATAGCTTTTATTTTCAGACCTTAAGAGCAGGCATATTACTATGCAAGAGGAAGTTACTATGGAAACAAAAAAATTACAGATGTTTTCGACTACTACAAGCATTGTAATAAGATAAAATGCCCAAAAAGCACCTAAACGCACAATTACACTAGACTGTTAATATGAAAGTCAATGAGTAAAATTGATCTTTAGACAAATATATAAGGAGGTTGAAATGGTTACGTATTTCCTTCTTCATGTAATGTGATATGAAAATGTATGTACCGTATATTTGTCTCATTATTCATGATATTATTTGTTATTTATATGTTCTAACAAGCATTTCCTTTGCCTTAGGACAGCACACTGGCTCGGTGGTTAGCACTGTTGCCTTGCAACTCTGGGGTTTTTGGTTCATATCCTTCCAGATGCCATCTGCATGGAGTTTGTACGTACTCCCTGTGTTTGTGTGCAGTTTTGTTCGGGTACTTTAGATTGTTACCACACTTCAATAACTGACTGATGAATTTAGATTGTGAGCCCAAATGGAGACAGAGGCCAATCATAGTGATGAAAAGAACTGTACAGTGCATTGGAATATGTGTGCACTATATAAAAAAAGGAATTTTTATTATTATTATTTTTTTCTTTTTTTTTTTTTTTGCTGCCTTAGTCATGTATGTACCCTAGTCAAAACAAAATACTGAAGGGTATTGCTCAATAGATTCCTACCTAATTTCAATAAAAGGAATTTTCAAGGACAGTTTTATTTACTACTTGTCTTCAATAGTTTTCTAACCCCCTACTAGAGATGAGCGAATTTACAGTAATTCGATACGTTACAAACTTCTCGGCTCGGCGGTTACTTACTTTAGCCTGCATAAATTAGTTCAGTTTTTAGTTGCCCCAGTGGGCTGGAAAAGGTGGATACAGTCCTTGGAGACTATCTCCTAAGACTGTATCCACCTTTCCCAGCCCACCGGAGCACCTGAAAACGGAACTAATTTATACAGGCTAAAGTAAGCAACCGCCGAGCCGCGAGGCTCCAGACAAATCGAATCACTGTAACTTTGATCATCACCCCCTACCATTGCACAGTAGGTCCCATGTAAGAAAGCTGTTGGAACAAACAAAACACTTTCTCTACAGCAACCAATGAGATTCTAGGTTTCAAATTGAAAGTAAATTGGACAAATTGATAATTGGAATCTCTTTGGTTTCTGTAGGAAACAATAACGTTTTTTATTCAAATAGTTTTTGTGATCATATACTATAGAGTTTGTTCATGCATAAAAACAGAACTCTTGCTTACATCTTCACTGATATGGATTTAATAATTGTTTTAGATAACTTGTTCATAAAACATTTAATGTGTAAATGGAGTCCAATATATACACTGCTCAAAAAAAATAAAGGTGACACTTAAACAACACAATGTAACTCCGAGTCAATCACGCTTCTGTGAAATCACACTGTCCACTCAGGAAGCAACACTGATTGACAATCAATTTCACATACTGTTGTGCAAATGGACCAGACAACAGGTGGAAATTATAAGCAATTAGAAAGACACCCCCAATAAAGGAGTGGTTCTGCAGGTGGTGACCACAGACCACTTCTCAGTTCCTATGCTTCCTGGCTGATGTTTTGGAGTCTACAACCCACACAAGTGGCTCAGGTAGTGCAGCTCATCCAGGATGGCACATTAATGTGAGCTGTGGCAAGAAGGTTTGCTGTGTCTGTCAACGTAGTGTCCAGAGCATGGAGGTGCTACCAGGAGACAGGCCAGTACATCAGGAGACGTGGAGGAGGCCGCAGGAGGGCAACAACCTAGCAGCAGGATCACTACCTTCGCCTTTGTGCAAGGAGGAGCAGAAGGAGCACTGAAAGAGCCCAGCAAAATGACCTCCAGCAGGCTACAAATGTGCATGTGTCCACTCAAACGGTCAGAAACAGACTCCATGAGGGTGGTATGAGGGCACGACGTCCACAGGTGGGGGTTTTGCTTACAGCCCAACATCGTGCAGGACGATTAACATTTGCCAAAGAACACCAAGATTGGCAAATTCACCACTGGCACCCTGTTCTCTTCACAAATGAAAGCAGGTTCCCACTGAGCACATGTGACAGACATGACAGAGTTTGGAGACGCCGTGGAGAACGTTCTGCAGCCTACAACATCCTCCAGCATGACCGGTTTGGCAGTGGGTCAGTAATGGTGTGGGGTGGCATTTCTTTGGGGGGCCGCACAGCCCTCCATGTGCTTGCTAGAGATAGCCTTACTGCCACTAGGTAACAAGATGAGATCCTCAGACCCCTTGTGAGACCATATGCTGGTGCAGTTGGACCTGGGTTCCTCCTAATGCAAGATAATGCTAGACCTCATGGGGCTGGAGTGTGTCAGAAGTTCCTGCAAGAGGAAGGCATTGATGCTATGGACTGGCCCGCCCATTCCCCAGACCTGAATCCGAGTGAGCACATCTGGGACATCATGTCTCGCTCCATCCACCAACACCACGTTGCACCATAGACTGTCCAGCAGTTGGCAGATGCTTTAGTCCAGGTCTGGGAAGAAATCCCACAGGAGACCATCCAATACCTCATCAGAAGCATGCCCAGGCATTGTAGGGAGGTCATACAGGCACGTGGAGGCCACACACACACTCCTGAGCCTCTTTTTGACTTGTTTTAAGGACATTACATCAAAGTTGAGTCAGCCTGTGATGTTCCATTTTTGTTTTGAGTGTGACTCCATATCCAGACCTCGATGGGTTGGTAAATTTGATTTTTGTGTCATTTTGTTGTCAGCACATTCAACTATGTACAACTAAGAACTGGACAGGCGTCCTGCACTCACCACATAGGTACTCGGCTCCCATCTTGGGCTGCTCCTCTGGATCGGCTGACAAGGTAGCGCGGGGCGCTCAGATACAAGCGTAAAACTTATTAACCAGATTAAAAAAACATCAGTATCCAGAGAAAATGTTGCAAAAAGCATATCACAGGGCCAAACCTAGAGATAGTGAACTTTAATTCTCAGGACGAAACCTGTTACTAGGGACGACAACAGTAGTAGAAGATTTATTTTTGCCTTTAAAAACAGTCCCTACCAATTGGCATTTATTGTCCTCAGATCCTGATATTGCTGAGATTGTTAACAATTAACCAATCATTATCTTCAGAAAAAACACCACCATATCAGACTACATTAACCCCTTGAGGACCAGGGGTTTTTCCGTTTTTGCACTTTCGTTTTTTCCTCCTTACCTTTAAAAAATCATAACCCTTTCAATTTTGCACCTAAAAATCCATATGATGGCTAATTTTTTGCGCCACCAATTCTAGTTTGTAATGCCATCAGTCATTTTACCCAAAAATGTACGGCGAAACAGAAAAAAAATTCCTTGTGAGACAAAATAGAAAAAAAAATGCCATTTTGTAACTTTTGGGGGCTTCTGTTTCCACGCAGTAGATTTTTTGGTAAAAATTACACATTTTCTTTATTCTGTAAGTCCATACGATTAAAATGATACCCTACTTATATAGGTTTGATTTTGTCGTACCCCTGAAAAACATCATAACTACATGCAGGAAAATGTATACGTTTAAAATTGTCATCTTCTGACCCCTATAACTTTTTTATTTTACCGCCTATGGGGCAGTATGAGGGCTCATTTTTTGCGCCGTGATCTGAAATTTTTAGGGGGGGGGGTGATTCAAACTTTCATTAGGGGAGGTGTTAAATGATCTTTATTAACTTTTTTTTTTGCAGTGTTATAGCTCCCATAAGGACCTATGACACTGCACACACTGATCTATTACATTGATCAGTGGTTTCTCATAGGAAACCAGTGATCGATGATTCTGTCGCTTGACTGCTCATGCTTGGATCTCAGGCACTGAGCAGTCATTCGGCGATCGGACACCAGGAGGCAAGGTAGGAGACCCTACGTGTCCTACAGCTGTTCGGGACGCCGA
The DNA here is from genome assembly GCF_029499605.1 of Hyla sarda. Classification (NCBI taxonomy): domain Eukaryota; kingdom Metazoa; phylum Chordata; class Amphibia; order Anura; family Hylidae; genus Hyla; species Hyla sarda. The sequence continues at coordinate 149,315,234 of NC_079190.1, read as the reverse complement.
GATTTCGCCGTGGCGATCCCGAACAGCTCCCTGAGCTAACCGGCATGGTTTCGCTTTCACTTTAGATGCAGTGTTCAAATTTGAACGCCACGTCTAAAGGGTTAATAGCATGCGGCACCGCGATCACTGCCACGCGCTACTAGCCACGGGTCCCGGCCTCTATTAGCCGGGCCCGACCCGCTATGACCCGGGGCCACGACTCATGACTCATGACTCAGGACTCATGACGTACCGGTACGTCCTTGGTCCTTAAGGGGTTAAAAACATAAAAATCTGAAACAATATAAGCTGGAAGAGAAGTGCCTAACCTCAAGTGCCCCGAAGGGGAATAAAAAGTGTAAATTCTGTCCTCAAGGCAAGTTTAATCCCAATTCTTCCAGCTGCATTCTAGGAGGACACAATTATTTTGTAAGGGAAGAGAGTTGATAACCTGCTGGAGTACATTTGTGGTGTACTTCATGATTTGTAGCTGTGAAAAACTTTACATTGGGAAGACGGAGATGCAACTCAGGATCAGGATAAGGGAGCATATATATTCAGTGAGAAAAGGTGGAGGATCGCCAAAATTTGTTCATCATATGCAGGCAATTCACAACAGTGACTGTCCACACTTGAAATTTGGAGGTCTGGAATTAGTAAAAAAAAAAGAATCTAGTAGGCTAGATTGAAGTCTGTTATTATTACAAGCTGAGGCCCGTTGGATTTTGCACTTAAACTCACAGGGCCCGTTAGGGTTAAATGATAGGCTGGATCTATTTCCTTTTCTATGAATTATAATCATGTTATTAAGAAAGTAGTGAAGAGTAATTAATATATACTCACATTCAGATAACAAGGAGATGTATTTTGTTCTGTTTTTCCTACCTCAGTTTTTTTCTGCAATTACATCACAGGATCACATGACCACTATGCTGCATTATTTTATTGCACAGCACGATGACGTAAACGAGGCCGGAATAAACTCAATTTTATGTGTGAAACCGCCGGCAGTCGCCTCTGAGTGCCCCATGCTACCTTGTCAGCCGATCCGGAGGAGCAGCCCGAGATGGGAGCCGAGTGACCATTACCTATGCGGTAAGTGCAGGACGGCTATCCAGTTCTTAGTTGTACTAGTGTTGATATCTATTATCGTATTGTCATAGCATCGCCATGGCTGGAGTTACCTAGTTACCTGCAATGCCTTTCTGTTGTCCATCTCTGGGAGCTGCCTGACTAAGGTATCGGTGTAACTTGCCTTCTTTCTATTGACATTCAACTATGTAAAGACGAAAGTATTTCATACGATTAGTTCATTCATTCAGATTTAGGATGTGTTATCTTAGTGTTCCCTTTATTTTTTTGAGCAGTGTATAAATAGACCAATCAAATCATATATTTTTTTTAAACATTAGTTTCATTCATTTTTAATCAGTTGGAAAGCGAATGGGAGCATATGTATAGAGAAGAGGAGACAAATACAAAATAGTAATCCATCAACTCCCCCCCCCCCCCCACACACACACACATACCCTTTTTCATAAATACCAAAGTACATGTTTACTAAATATTCCCCCTGTCCAACTGTTAAAGAATTCTATAAACTGTTATTAAATATCTTGACAGTGGCTAGACATCTTATTGCCAGCCACAGGAAGCTACCATCCCAACCTTCTGAATGACTCTTAACTTATGAGTTCTTAAGAGTATTAAGTGTATTACCAAGGTTTAAGGGGTAATCCAGAGGAAAACCAAAATTTCAAATCAACCGGTGCCAGAAAGTTATACAGGTTTGTAAATTACTTCTATTTAAAAATCTTAATCCTTCCAGTACTTATCAGGGGCTGTATACTACAGAGGAAGTTGAGTAGTTCTTTCCAGTTCTTTCCACCTCTGTCCATGTCAGAAACTGTTTGAAGTAGGAGAAAGAAGCTATGGGGATTTTTCTCCTGCTCTGGACAGTTCCTGACACAGACAGAGCAGGCAACTTCCTGTAGAGCATACAGCAGCTGATAAGTACTGGAAGGATGAAGATTTTTTTTTTATAGAAGTAATTTACAAATCTGTTTAACTTTCTGGCACCAGTTGACTTGAATTTTTTTTTTCCATCTGGAGTACCCCTTTAATACCTCAGAGGCAGTGTGAGTACCTTGGAATGTATACTGGCTCATCACATGATCCTATCTGCTGGCTAATGATAGTCTGGCTTGAATACATGTTTTTTCTTTCTCTTTTGGTCCTATTTTTTACTTAACCTTTGTTTATATTCTATATAAAACTATGCTCATGATGTTTCATAATGTATAATTGCAATCATCTAATGATATCTTCTTTACACATTAAACACAATACATTTTTCACAGGGAAATTACAGCTGCCTGTGATAAATTATGCAATAAAGTTTTTGTACTGACTGTCTTAATTTGATGATTTTTCAAGCCATCTTTTTCCTTCTATTCAAAGAGACATTTACTGTAATTGTTTCCAGTCTGAAGTATTTTGGAAAGAACTGTGGGATGTTTAGGACTTCACTTGGGGTCTATTGGTTTCTTAAAAAGAAAACAAAACATATATATAACTAGATCTTACTCAAAATACATACTGAAACAGCCAGGTATGAGAAAATCTCATATCACACCTGGTGAAAGTTAACTAGAAGTGTATCTCACCCCAGTAGCCATTAACCTCTTCAGGGCGCCGGGCGTATGCATACGCCCTGCATCCCGAGTCCTTAAGGACGTGAGGCGTATGCATACGCCCGTGGGAATTACGGTCCCCGCCGCTAGCCAGTTGGGGACCGGATCGGGATGCCTGCTGATCATCAGCAGGCATCCTGGCACATCTCCGAGGGGGGTCCTGAGACCACCCCATGTCGGTGATCACCGAAAATCGCATGTCAATTCAAACATGCGATTTTCTTCTATTCCGGGCTGATCGGATCTCTGGTGACCCGATCACCTGGAAAATAGGGATGATCGGAGCTGTCAGTGACAGCCCTGATCATCCTGAGGGATAGGAGCAAGGTCGCAGTGCTGCGATCTCCTCCTATCCCCTGCCATTGATCAGAACTGATTCTGACCAATAGCAGTGCAGGACACCGGGTTGCCAAGGCAACCCCCGTTCTGCCCACCCCTGGATGTCGGGCAGAACGGGGGGGAGAAGATGGAGGCCGTTACCTGAGAAGAAGATGGCCTGGGGACTGCAGATCGTCGCTGGAGACAGGCGAAGGTAGGGAAACGATGGTGGGTGGAGGGGGGGGGGAAGAAGGGGGCAGTAAGCAATATTTACTGCTGCCCTTCCCAGTGGGTGCCAAACTGCAACTCCCAGCATGCCCAGACAGCCAAAGGCTGTCTGGGCATGCTGGGAGTTGTAGTTTTGCAACATCTGGAGGGTCACAGTTTGGAGACCACTGTTACAGTGGTGCCCAAACGGTAGCCTTCCAGATGTTGCCAAACTACAACTCTCAGCATGCCTAGACTGCCCAGACATGCTGGGAGTTGTAGTTCTGTAACATCTGTCCCTTCAGATTTAGCAATTTTAATGATGTTTTAGAAAATTGCTACTCTACTTTGAAGCCCTCAAATTTTTTCAAAAAGTAAAAATACGTCCATTTTATGATGCCAACATAAAGTGGACATATTGTATTTGTGAATAAAAATAAAATGTATTTGGAATATCCATTTTCCTTACAAGCAGAGAGCTTCAAAGTTAGGAAAATGCTACATTTTCAAAATTTTCATGAAATTTAGCGATTTTCCACCAAAAAAGGATGCAAATAACGCTGAAAATTTACCACCAAAATAAAGTAGAATATGTCACGAAAAAACAATCTCAGAATCAGAATATTCGGTAAAAGCATTTTAGAGTTATTAATGCGTAAAGCGACGGTGGTCAGAATTGCGAAAAAGGGCTCAGTCCTTAAGGTGAAAAAGGGCTGCGTCCTTAAGGGGTTAAAGGATAGGACTCTGCAATATAAGGCAGTAAAAATCAAATTACATTGCTATTAAATGTGAGCTTCCTAGCAGAAAAATGGGCAAAGTGCAATACAAATTTTAAGAATGTAAAATCACACATGCACATTTATTAACTCACCCAAATACGTGTAGTGCATGGACAGTGCAGAACAATACCGGAATCCATAGATAAGAAAGAAAATTCAGCACTAGAAGTGCAGTAAAACTATAATGTTTTTTTTTTTTTTAATGTATATGATACAAGGCAGGACACAGGAGCAGCAAAAAGTGTGATGCGTTTCAAGGGCTCTTGACCCTCTTAGTCATTAACCAAGACCTTAATGCACAAAACAGATTTAAATAGGAAACATATGTATGGGGGCCCACTGGGCAATCAGCATGGCCATGCAATCGCCCACAAGGTAGAAGAACATGTTAATCCTTTATATATTGTAGAAAGAAATTAGTAACCTAATTGAACACCAAACATGTATACAAAAAATCATGACTCTATATTACATTAGATTTATGAATTATATTACACTAGATTCATGAACCAAGCTCTGTGGCACAGTGCAGTCTATAGAAGACGTGCACAAGTTACAAGGTGACCTGGACAGACTGAGCCACTTAACAAATGAGGGTCAATGTGAATAAATGTAAAGTTGTGCATCTGGGTACTAATAACCTTCATGCAACATGTCTAGGGTTACAATAGGGAAGGATTTGGGTGTACTTGTAGATCATAGACTACAGAACAGCATGCAATGTCAGGCGGCTGCTTCTAAGGCCAGCAGGATATTGTCATGTATAGTGAGGAGCAGCATAGGCCAGATTCGAATTTGCGATATTTTGTGAATATTTGGACGAATATTCGTCCTATATTCACAAATTTGGCATTTTCGCAATGTTCATTCTCTCTTTTTTTCATGCAAAAATTCATAATAAAAGTGCGCATGCTCAATTATATCTCGCCTAAAAGAAGGAAGGGATCCGTGTCCAGTCTGGAAGTGCCGATATTCTCATAAATATTTGCATAAATATTTGCATACATTTGCATAAAAATGAATATTCGGCATTACAAATGTATATCACTATATTCCAAATATTTGCGAAATTGCGAAGTGCCGATATTTTCTGTAAAAAATTTGGATTTAGAATATTCGAGTTAAACACTAGTCATGTATCAAAAGAGGCATGGGCTCCGGGGACAGCGACATAGTACTACCGCTTTATAAAGCATTGGCACGGCCTCACCTGGAAAATTAAATTTTGGGAACCAGCTCATAAAAGGGACATTCTGGAGCTGGAAAGGGTACAGAGATGTTCAACTAATCTAATAAGGGACATTGAACATCTTAGCTATTAGGAAATATTTAAATAATTACATTTGTTTAGTCTTGAGAACAGACGTTTAAAGGGTACTCTGGTGGCCAATGTGTTTTTTCAGTTTCTACTTACCCTTGCAGGTGAGTTTTCTTGTTATCTCTGGTCTCGTGCTTGCTCTTTGTTTGTCTTTGTTTTCCTTTCTTTGCACAAGTATGTCCATGTAGTGTAGCATCTATTTCCGTTTTGCCTTTGTGTTAGAAACTACATGTGAGGGGGAGTAGGGTATATGGGATGTAGCTGTGCGGTGACTAAAGGGTGTCTGGTTAACCCTTTCTATTTGTGATGACAGGGTGAGGGCTCCTCTGTAATGCTTGTCCTACCGCCACCCTTCCCAAGAGCCATAGGGAGGTATAGAATAATGGAATGTCCACAACCAAAGAGTTTGCTGAAAACAGTTGGAACTTTTACTGAAGATTTTATGTAACTTCACAACAGGAACAGTCTCAACAAATGCAAATTCTCTTGGAGATTGACAAAGATTGGGACCTTAAGCAGTTTTGAGTATTTAAACTGAAATGCGCTGTTCCACTGGATTTAGGGGATTTAGTTGCGGTCCAGTAGTCACGCTAGCTTTAGCGGGGATTAGTTTAGAACTCACGGTTTAGTTTAGGCTGAGGCAGGTAGGTTTTCAGGCCTAGCTTGTCTTTGAAAGTTGTGCAGATCCATCCTGCTAGTCCGGCATCCACGAGAGCAGCAACCCAAGAGAGCGATAATTGGCTACAGCTCCCTTATATGGGCAGGGGCTGGACTAGAGCTTATTGGTCCAATACTGCTTTTAGTCACCTTTGCATAGCATTATGGGTAACATGTGACCCAAGGACCGCCAAAGGTCCTTCAACATACCATAGATATTTTAACATTGTCACATGACCGAAGGTCCTGCGACGCTAGCAAGGTAAGCATACTATACATTATATTAAATATACATTATTATTAAATATATACATGTATAAACATTGCAAAATTAGCATAGAGGAGAGGCGACTAGGACCCTACCTGAGCGTAGTTACTCTGACTTTGGGGACCATCATTCAAGGTACGGTATGCAATACGGTACCGGGACACCACATACAGCTCCCAGCATTTCTTGTAGCCTATCTTCTCTTTCAGTGCCATGCCCAACTTGTTTTGCATTGCCGCTTAGCCCTGTTTGTGGGTGTTTTTTTTTTCCTTTAGCAGTCCCTTTCCCCGCCCTGCTCATTATTATACTCATCCCACCCTCACTGTCAGTTTCTCACCCCACTGTCCCCACATAAGGGAATGAATGAATTGTGATGGGGGAACTGATCATATGTGACCCGCGGGCACTGCTCTGCTTTTCCCCCCCAATGAATTGTCATCCGCAGCACTCTGTGGGGAAAGCAGCACCTGTGGGTCACATATGATTAGTTCCCTAATGTGGGGACAGCGCGCTGCGGATGACAATTCATTGGGGGGGGGGGAGAAGGAGAGCAGCACCCGCAAGTCACATATGATTAGTTCACTGATGTGGGGACAGCGCGCTGCGGATGACAATTCATTCATTCCTTGATGTGGGGACTGCATGATAGCGCTGCAGCTGGCATGTTACTAATTCCCCCGCCATGGGGACCGTGTGCCCGAGGGGGGAATCATGCTAGCTGATTCCCCTGATTCCTGGGGTTATATGTCAGCCGCAGAGCTGATACAGGGTATTCAGTACATTTATAAGCCAGGCGTAGGGCTGGTTGACAGCGGGAGGAGACATCCATTCTCCTGCAAAAATTCAAGGAATATTCATTACAGGGGTATGGAAAAAGGATGAAACCATTGAAGGAGGTCTTGTCCACAACAGTAAACAAACATGGCTGTGAGTGTGGACGACAGTCAAAAGCAACCCAAAAAACAACTTAACTCCCCTCACAGAAAAGATGTCAGTAAAAAACATACCGTATTTATCAGGGTAAACCACGCACCGGCCTATAACATGCACCCTCATTTTATCAAGGATATTTGGGTAAAAAAAGTTTTTTACCCAAATATCCTTGGTAAAAGGAGGGTGTGTGTGTGCATGTGTATACCCCGATACACTGTTTCTGACCCCTCAGAAGCCCCCAGGAAAGGCAGGGGGAGAGAGGCCGTCGCTGCCCGCTTCTCTCCCCCTGCCTTTCCTGGGGTCTAGAGCCCTGCTGCAGCCGCTTCTCTCCCTCTGACTATAGGCGCCGCTGCCCCATTGCCTCCCCCATCCCCGGTTTTATAATTACCTGTTGCTGGGGTTAGGTCCGCACTGCTTCTGGCTCTGGTGTGGCATCTCCTGTGTCGTTGCTATGCGCTGCGAGGCGCAATGACGAGTAACGTCTTCAACGCGATGTCACTCGTCATTGCGCAATGATAGCAATGATGCAGGAGACGCCACACCGGAGCCAGAAGCAGCGCGGACACGACCCCGGCAACAGGTAATTACGAAACCGGGGATGGGGGAGGCAATGGGGCAGCGGCGTCGATAGCTAGGAGAAGAGAAGCAGTGGCAGGAGGGTTCTAGACCCCAGGAAAGGTAGGGGGAGAGAAGCGGGCAGCGACGACCTCTCTCCCCCTGCCTTTCCTGGGGGCTTCTGCGGGGTCAGAAAAACTGGGGATGGGGGAGGCAGTCTCTGGACCACAGGATAGGCAGGGGCAGAAAATCAGGCAGCAACGGCAGGTCTCTGGACCTACAAAAGCCGCTGCAGTTCATTGATTTAAAGCGTCCGCTTTAAATCATTGAACTGCAGCAGCTTATCAGCGTATAACACGCAGATAGACTTTAGGCTAAAAAAATTTGCCTAAAAAATGCGTGTTATACGTCGATAAATACGGTATATACTGTGGACAGATGTATAACATGTGAATTACAAAAGGGCTAAACTCGCTACAAACATGCTAGATAACCATAAAACTGTGGTACTGGAGTACCCCTTTAAGGTGGATATGATTAATGTATGTAAGTATATACTGTAAATCGCCCATGCAAAAAATGTGGGGAAAAACTGTTCCAAGGTAAACCACCTCAAAGGACACGAGGGCGCTCCCTCCATCTGGAGAAAAAAAGGTTTCGTTTTCAAGGATGAAACGCCTTCTCTTTACCATAAGAACTGTGAATTTATGAAACAGTCTACCTCAGAAACTGGTCACAGCAGGAACAGTAGTAGGCATCAAAACAGGGATAGATGCATTTCTAGAGCAAAATAACATTACTGCTTATGCAGAAATATAGATTCATTCCTTGGTTGAACTCGATGGACATATGTCTCATCAACCGTACTATGTAACTATGTAGAAGGTTATAAGACAAACAGCTCAGCTTGAAATAATCTCTCAAATAAAGCAGATATAAACATAAATTATATTGTACTCACATACATATCTTTGCAAAAAGCATATGTTTAACCATTAAAACAGATCATCGGAGCATGTGTAAAACATTAAAGTGTTCAATAGTGGGGGAAAAAAAAACACATGATGTGTGACATTGAGGCCCCTTGGAAGATCTAGTGGCAAATTTGAGGATCCAGGAGACTTCTAGATTGAGAAGTTTCTGTCAATGATCGCCTCTTTTTGCAGACAGAATGGACATAGAAGATGAATCATCTTCATGACATCCTCTGTGAGACATACTAGAGAAATAACCAGGCTGACATTCTGCACAGTGTCTAGATATAGTGGGAGATTTACCAAGACCTGTGCAGAGGAAAAGTTGCTGAGTTGCCCATAGCAACCAATCAGATCACTTCTTTCATTTTGCAGAGGCCTTTTCAAAAATGAATTAATTGGTTGCTCTGGGCAACTGGTCAGCTTTTTCTCTGCACAGGTTTTGATAAATCTCCCCCACAGTGTCTAGTAACACCCTTTGTCCCTGCCTTTTGGGTTGGTCACCTCCCTAATAGGGTGGCCTCAACCATGGTGATGGACCTTACACTACTAAAGTGCAGGGCATAGCAATATCAAAGTAATAAACAAACACCGTAGAAAAGTCAGGAAAAAGGTCAGTTCACAAAAGGGTTAATTAACAGCAAAGCAGAAAGCAACAACAGAAAGGGAATCCCCATACAAACATAAAATCAGTCAAACAAGCCAAGTTGTTACTGATTAAGGCATCACAGTATGCATACTGTAAGCAGAAGAGTAGTCAGAGAACAAGCCAAGATAATATAAAGATACACAGGATATAGAAAAGCAGAGCCAGGGTGTAAGGAAAAATGCATTTTCACAGGCAATGACTGAAAGCAGACGGCAACCATTTATAGAGGGTATGTTTTCTAGAGCTGTAGATAATTGGTCCACGCCTGCAGCTCCTGAGTGTCCTGAGTGCGACGGCGTGTTCATTCATTACAGGTAAATTATATAGCATGCATTGCTGTTAATGTACTTTTTTATAGAGAATGAATGTTTGGTAGCATGAGACTAGTATGAAACATTCATGCCCATACCTATAACAAGCCAGATAATGAAGCCATGTGGAGGCTGCTTAGGTGGGGAAGAAAAAAGGCTGGAACAAATCTGTTACCTCTTTCAGCATCTGACGAAATGAATGGCATATACTTTAGAATTTTATTGCTGTTTGTTTGCAATTAGCACTATAGACTATCGAAAATACTGAAGCCTATAGAAACCTTGGATGTCACTTTTTGACCTGTGCTCCCGGTCATATCATGCATGCTTCTATTTCCAGCAATGTTCTTAGCCCTCCTTATTGACTAATTCAAATAACCTTGTTGCATCAACCTGGCTTGAACTTTATCCTTCTTCATCTTACATGTTTCATCTACCCTACAGTCAAATTTTTGAGAACATGGGGACAAGGTGGCATACAGAGTAGAGTTTACTTCCTAAATGTATTGATATTAATAGAGCTTGACATAACATTGCCCTCTATATCAAATTCAGATAAGATTCAATGTGCTGCTGGTGAGAGACAGAAATCTGTAAATTACAAGAATTATTATTTAACCCCTTAACCTGTTAAGGACCAAGGGCGTACAGGTACGCCTTTGCTCCCTGGTACTAAAGGTCCAAGGGCGTACATGTACGCCCGTGGGAATTTCGGTCCCTGCCGCGGGCCGGCCGGGGTGACTGCTGATATCGATCAGCAGGTACCCCGCCCAAATGTCCAGGTGCCCCATTTTGGCGATCGGCGCAAATCGGTAGTGAATTCAGGGTCATTACGGGTCTATGGTGACCCGGTGACCCGGAAAATAAGGGGGATCGCCATTGTCCAAGACACTCACGATCTCCCTGAAGGGATAGGAGTGAGGTGGCAGGGGTGCCACCCCTCCTATCCCTGCTATTGGTGGTCTAGACGCGACCACCAATAGCAGATTGGGGGCGGGGGGGTTAACTTTCGTTTTCCCCGTTGTGCCCACCCACAATAGGCGGGGCAGGATGGGGAAACGACGGAGGACCAGCGCTAAAGTCCACTTACCCATCGGCGACGGCTGCGGGCAACGAACGGTGTCGGAGATCGGCGCGGGCGGCATGTCGTGCGGCAGAAGAGGACGGCTCCCTGGATCCGACAGAAGCCAGTAAGTTGCTTAGCAACATCTAGGGAACTACAGTTTGAGACCATTATACAGTGGTCTCTACACTGTTGCCCTCCAGATGTTGCAAAACTACAACTCCCAGCATGCCCAGACAGCTGTAATGCTGGGATTTTGTAGTTTTGCAATAGCTGGAGGGCCCTCTAGATCTTGCAAAACTACACGCATGCACACATAGCTGTTTGCTGTCTGGGCATGCTGGCATTTGTAGTTTTGCAACTTCTGGAGGGTCACAGTTTGGAAATCACTGTGCACTGGTCTCTAAACTGTAGACCTCCAGATGTTGCAAAACTGCAAATCCCAGGATGCCCAAACAGCAAACAGCTGTCTCGGCATGCTGGGAGTTGTAGTTGCGTACCTCTAGCTGTTGCATAACTACATCTCCCAACATGCACTACATGCTAGGAGTTGTAGTTTTGCAACAGCTGGAGGCACACTGGTTGGAAAATACTGAGTTAGGTAACAGAACCTAACTGAAGGTTTTCCAACCAGTGGGCCTCCAGCTGTTGCAAAAGTACAACTCCCATTTCCCATGAAAATTTTCATGGGAAAATTTCATGAAAAGCCTCCGCAGGTGACGCAAAACTGGTAGCCTGTCAGTGGTGTACCCCGCGTCTGTGAGCTTGCCAGCTCTCGCTCCACGCTATGGAATTGTAACTTCCTTTTTTCACTGTCATCAATGTCGGAATAAAAGACTTTGTCACGCTGAAGATATATTCGGGTGAGTACGACTTCATTCATTTTCTACTGTTCGTGCTACTTATACTTTTGAAGTCTTCACCCAAGAATACAGCTATTTGCAGTGAATACTGATGTAACCAGAGCGCTATACTGGGACAACATTTATCAGAGCAGTGCCTGGTCTATATCCTACTCTTTCTCCTTCATTCAATTGCAACTATTTATTTTTATTGAGGAATCAATAAAATTTAAGCCTTAAAATTGCATTACAATTCCATCTCTTCTCCCACCCCTAGTATCTAATCTATCTATGATATATATCTATATATCTATATATATATATATATATATATATATATATATATATATATATATATATATATATATTATACAGTACAGACCAAAAGTTTGGACACACCTTCTCATTCAGAGTTTTCTTTATTTTCATGACTATGAAAATTGTAGATTCACACTGAAGGCATCAAAATTATGAATTAACACATGTGGAATTATATACATAACAAAAAAGTGTGAAAATATGTAATATTCTAGGTTCTAGTCACATTTAGCTTTGATTACTGCTTTGCACACTCTTGGCATTCTCTCGATGAGCTTCAAGAGGTAGTTACCTGAAATGGTCTTCCAACATTCTTGAAGGAGTTCCCAGAGATGCTTATCACTTGTTAGCCCTTTTTGCCTTCACTCGGGGCCAGCTCACCCCAAACCATCTCGATTGGGTTCAGGTCCAGTGGCTGTGGAAGCCAGGTCATCTGGCGCAGCACCCCATCACTCTCCTTCTTGGTCAAATAGCCCTTACACAGCCTGGAGGTGTGTTTGGGGTCATTGTCCTGTTGAAAAATAAATGATGGTCCAACTAAACGCAAACCGGATGGAATAGCATGCCGCTGCAAGATGCTGTGGTAGACATGCTGGTTCAGTATGCCTTCAATTTTTTATAAATCCCCAACAGTTTCACCAGCAAAGCACCCCACACCATCACACCTCCTCCTCCACACCAGCACACCTGTGAAGTGAAAACCATTTCAGGTGACTACCTCTTGAATCTCAACAAGAGAATGCCAAGAGTGTGCAAAGCAGTAATTGAAGCAAAAGGTGACTACTTTGAAGAACCTAGAATATGACATATTTTCAGTTGTTTCACACTTTTTTGTTACGTATATAATTAAACATGTGTTAATTCATAGTTTTGATGCCTTCAATGTGAATCTATAATTTTCATGAAAATAAAGAAAACTCTGAATGAGATGCTAGCTGAGTACCTGGTGTTTTTCCTTCCTAATCCTTGTTGGGGAGGGAAATCAACAAAGGAGGAACCTTTTGTCTTCATATCCCATCCTCATATATTATTGTCATATCCCAACCCCATATCCCGTCCCCATATCCCGTCCTCATATCCTGACCTCATATCCCATCCTCATAGCTTGACCTCATAGCCCAACCTCCTATCCCGTCCTCATATGCCGTACTCATATCCTGTCCTCATGTCCCATCCTCATATCCCGACCTCCTATCTCGACCTCCTATCCTGTCCTCATACCCCGTCCTCCTATCTCGACCTCATATCCCGTACTCATATCCCGACCTCATATCCTGTACTCATATCCCGACCTCATATCTTGACCTCATAGCCCATCCTCATATCCTGACCTCATATCCCGTCCTCATATACCGTCCTCATAGCCTGACCCCATATCCCTTCCCTATATCCTGACCTTATATCCCGACCTCCTATCCACACCTCATATCCTTTCCTCATATCCTTTCCTCATATCCTGTCCTAATATCCCATCCTCATATACCGACCTCATATCTTGACCTCATATCCCGACCCCATTTCCTGTCCTCGTATCCCGTCCTTAAATCCCTTCCTCATATCCAAACCTCCTTTCCAAACCCCATATTCCGTGGCAGTAGTTCTAATAGAAATGTCTGTAATCTGCATGTCAAACTGTATAACAGTATTATTTAACTACCCCAGCACACATTCTATGCGCATTACGGCAAGGCACAGTGTTCTACATCCCTATTGAGGCTCTCTGTACCTTGTAAATAGCTGTTTTAATAGCGATTTGCCGTGAATATATTCGGATGGAACCAAATTTTTTCGTAAACTTTGGCGAATCGGCCGAATCGAATTTTTGGAAATTTTGTCCATCGCTAATGTAAATTTATATCTATATATATATATATGTATATATATATATATATATATATATATATATATATATTACCCAATATTTATTTTAGCCACTACTTTATAGTTTCCTAGGTATGTTAGGACAATAATCATAATTTTGCCTATATAAGGACACCAGTAGTTGCAAAAAATGCCCACACTAAATACCGTATTTATCGGCATTTTTTAGGCTAAAATTTTTAGCCTAAAGTCTATTTGTGTGTTATACGCCGAAAGGCCACTGCAGTTCAATTATTTAAAGCGGGCGCTTTAAATCAATGAACTGCAGTGGCTTTTGCAGGTGCAGAGACCTGCCGGCTTCTCTGCTCCTGCCCGTCCTGGGGTCTAGAGCCCTGCTGCCGCGGCTTCTCTCCCCCTTGCTATCGGCGCCGCTGCCTCTTCTCTCCCCCTGGCTATCGGTGCCCAGGGGGAGAGAAGCGGCGCTGGCAATGGGGCAGCGGCGCCGACAGCCAGGGGGAGAGAAGTGATGCTGGCAATGGGGCAGCGGCGCCGATAGCCATGGGGTGAGAAGGGGCAGCGGCACCCATTGCCGGCACCGCTGCCCCGTTGCCTCCCCCATCCCCGGTTGTATAATTACCTGTTGCCGGGGTCGGGTCCGCGATGTTTCTGGCCTCCGGTGTGGTGTCCCCTGCGTCGTTGCTATGCGCTGCACGGCGCGGTGCAATGACGAGTGACGTCACTGCGTCTCGCAGCGCATGCCAACGACGCAGGGGACACCACACCAGAGGCCAAAAACAGCGCGGACCCGACCCCGGCAACAGGTAATTATACAACCGGGGAGGGGGGGAGGCAACGGGGCAGCGGCGCCGGCAATGGGTGCCCCTGCCCCTTCTCTCCCCCTAGCTATCGGCACCGGCAGTGGCACCGATAGCCAGGGGGAGAGAAGGGGAAGCGGCGCTGATAGCAAGGGGGAGAGAAGCGGCGGCAGCAGGGCTCTAGACCCAAGGAAAGGCAGGGGGAGAGAAGTGGGCAGCGACGGCCTCTCTCCCCCTGCCTTTCCTGGGGGCTTCTGCGGGGTCAGAAACAGTGTATCGGGGTATACACATGCACACACACGCACCCTCATTTTACCAAGGATATTTGAGTAAAAAAACTTTTTTTACCCAAATATCCTTGGTAAAATGAGGGTGCGTGTTATAGGCCGGTGCATGGTATACCCCGATAAATACGGTAAGTATCATGCAAGTGTTTAGTATAGGTGGAGACACTTTGCATACTCTTCTGGACCATCTACACTTTTAGGGTGCGTTCACACATGCATATTTTTGCAGCTGATTTGCTGCTGCAGATTTTGACTTCAATGGGCAACAAAATCTGCTGAAGCAAATCTGCAGTACATCTGCAGCAGAAAATATGCACATGTGAACACACCCTTCGAAGGTTATGAAAACAGCACAGCCCATGGTGCAACTTCTTTGGGAATTAGGTAAGCAGCATAAAACATCCCACTGAATTGTTTCCAGAATTCTGGCTGCAACGACCAGGCTAGATGGGACTCAGGGGCCCTTATTCAACAGATAACTGCAGGTTCCAAAGGGAACACTTGCATCTATGGGTCATTTATAGCATATCCACAGGATGTGATTAAAATATAAATACCCCACATTGCTCAATTCTCCTGCTATCAAGTACTTTTATAGTGTTGTATTTCATATAACACCAGTGTTTCCCAACCAGTGTGCCTCCAGCTGCTGCAAAACTACATCTCCCAGCATGCCCGGACAGCCAAAGGCTGTCCGGGCATGCTGCAAGTTGTAGTTTTGCAACAGAGGGAAGCACACTGTTTGGAAAACACTGTATTAGACAATAGAACCTTTATGGAAAATACTGCTCTGTAGTAGGAGAGTGAGGCATCAAAAAATGCAGAGCAGAATATTAACACATTTACTCATTACTACTCAGATTTATTGGTTTAGGGGTTCATGGTATAATGGAAGCTGAAGATTAAAAATTAAATGATCATAAATAAATAATTGAATTTATTTCACTTTACTTTCTGAAAATATGAAAATTCATGTAAATATGAATTTAAAGTATTGTTATTTTGACTATTTCATTGTATACAAGGTTGATTTGATTTACAGAAAATTAAAGAAAAACTAAATCAGATGGGCCTGTATAAATAATAGGCCTTGAGCTACTGTAGATCTCAACTATAAGTGTCAGGAAAATATGTGTGTAATGCTAATCTAATAGAGGTAGTCCTTGAAAGCCCTTCACTAGGGTTGATTTTTTGGAATGTCATTAATACACGTACGACCATAAAGATCGGATTTAAGGTCTAATTAGTGACTCACAATGATTGAACTTGACCACCCTTGTCAGGTATAAGTGAAATTAAATGAATAAGTCAACAAGAATAATGTCATTGGACATCATTTTTATCATTACAAGTTTTGTTGGAGTTCGTTCAGTATTTAAAGTCAATATCTTCTTCCTTTGAATATCAATGAAAAAAATGTTCTTTGTCCTGACATTTACTGAGGACATAAAATGCTGACATTTCAGTGGTTATCTTGTGTTCTTTCAAGCACAACAGTTATGACATCTAAGTCATATTTGCTGTTATAAAAGTTTCTTGACTAAATTCAAAAATCCTGTGATTCAAATTATGTTACTAAACAATGTGCAACCAAATGATTTTTTGATGGTAATTACTGTAATACTCGAGTATAAGCTGAGTTTTTCAGCATGATTCTTCATGCTGGAAACGCCACCCTTGACTTATACTCGAGTGAAAAATAAAAGCGCTTCAGGCATACCGGTGGAGGTGTGGAGTGGTTTTGGGGGGTGGGGGGGAGGTGCCAAGCTGTCCATCTTCACCGGGAGGCCCTCTTCTCCGCTCTGGGCCAGCACCGGACTAGTGATGCTGCATTGACGTCGGCAGGGGGGGATATTGACAAAGTGTAATGATGACAGGAGGAGTCTGGATGATGACAGAGGAGTTGACAGGGGGATGATGACAGGGGGGGGTCTGGATGATGATGGGGGATGATGACAGGGGGGTGTGGTTGATAGGGGGGGTGATGTATTTCCCACCCTAGGCTTATACTCGAGTCAATATGTTTTTCCAGGTTTTTGGGGTGAAATTAGGGGCTTCGGCTTATATTCGGATCGGCTTATATTCAAGTATATATGGTAAAAGGGTATTTACACCCAAATATATCACATCAAATGTGATGTTGTTCACTTGACTGTGTTTTTTTTTTTATGCTTTTCTTTATTTTGTTACTAGCAAAAAGTATGTACTCTTTTTTTGTTACTAGCAAAAAGTAAGTACTCTCCCCTACTAGCAAAAAGTAAGTACTCTATTATGGGAGAGTCTGTTCCATGATGGGAGTAGTTGTAGTACCGCAGCGCTGAGAGACTGCATTTGCACATCTCCTAGACTGCAGGACTATTTTGAGACAGTTATGACTACTACTCCCATCATGGAAAGACTCTGCCCATGATGGGATTTATAGTCCAGGGGTTGAGGGGCAGATCACATCGGGTCATTCTCCAGAGATCTGCTGCGATCCGCATTTATTAACTGTAAAAGTCGGCAGCACATGCGGCTACACTGCACTCCCCGTCTGCTCCCGGCAGGGAATACTGTATACGCTGTCACAATTCATAAACCCTGCCTCCGGGAGATGGGAAAAGCTATTGACCAATCAGATCTCCTGTCTCCTGGCGCGGGGATTGTGAATTGTGACAGCTGTATACAGGAGCTGGCGGGGAGCGCAGTGGAGCCGCATGTGCCGACCAACTTTTACAGTTAATAAATGCAGATCGCAGCGGGTCTCTGGAGAATGACCTGCTGCGATCTGCTCCTCAGCCCCTGTACTATAACTCCCATCATGGACAGAGTCTGTCCCATGATTGGAGTAGTTGTAGTACCGCAGCGGTGAGGGATGGCACTTGAAATGTGGGAATTTTAGGACTACTAGTCCTATCATGGACAGACTCAGTCCATGATGGGAGTTTTAGTCTAGGGGCTGGGGTGCAGATTGCAGCAGGTCATTCTCCAGAGAGTCGCTGCGATCCGCATTTATTAAGCTAACAAGCCGGGGGCACATGCGGCTCCACTGCGCTCCCCGGTGGCTCCAGGCTCCTGTATACCCTGTCATAATTCATAATCCCCGCTGCCGGGAGACCAGAGCTCTGATTGGTAAATAGCTATTCACCAATCAGAGCTCTGGTCGCCCGGCAGCGGGGATTAAGAATTATGACAGCGTATACAATATTCCCCACCTGGAGCCGGTGGGGAACACAGTGGAGCCTATTCCATCCTGCAAAAAAAAAGAGAAAACAAACTTTCACTTACCTTCCTACATTCCCCCGGGGCTCTGCAACAGCTGATCTGTCGGCCAGGCTGTCTACTTCCTACTTCCCTTAGCCCGGTACATCACATGGCGCTTCAGCCTATCATCGGCTGCAGCAATGTCCCGCCTCGGCCGGTGATAGGCTGAAGCGCCGTGTGACATCTCGGGCTAAGGGAAGTAGGAAGTAGACAGCCTGGCCGACTGATCAGCTGTTGCGGAGCTCTGGGGGAACATAGAAAGGTTTAGTGAAAGTTTTTTTTCTCTTTTTTTGCAGCCCGGGCAGGATGGAATAGGAATAGTCCTTACAGGACATCTCCTTTAATAAATGTGTAACGCAATGGGTCTCAGAAATATAACCTGCTGCGATCTGCACCTCAGCCCTTGGACTAACATCACGGACAGAGTCTGTCCATGATGGGAGTAGTAGTCCTAAAAGTCCCGCAGCCAGGGGATGTGCAAGTGCCATCCCTCAGCTCTGCGGTACTACAACTTTTCCCATAATGGGATTGACAACTTCTCCCATCATCGGACAGACTCTGTTCCATGATTGGAGTAGTAATCCAAGGGCAGTGGGACAGATCGAAAGGGGGTCTTACTCCTGAGACCCCTGCGACATTTACTGCTCCGCCCCTATAATTGAATTATTTGGCTTAGTAGTGGAAGCTGTCTTATAGACGGAATCCATTACTAAGCCAGGGCTTAGTGTTTGCCCCAAAATCAGTTAGTGCTAACCTCCAATTATTACACTGCTACCAACAGGCCGGGAGTGTCAAAAATGGCGCTCCTGGGCCTAGGTGGTAACAGACTATCATTATTTCAGCTGGGGAGAGCCAGTAACAATGGTCCTCGCCCACCCTGGTAATGTCAGGCTGTTGCCGCTTGGTTGGTGTCTGGCTGAAATAGGGGGAACCCTATGCTTTTTTTTTTTTAAATAAATAAATAAATTTTAAAAAAAAGGTGTGTGGTTCCCCCATTTTTTCAGTATCAGCCAGATACCAACCAAGCAGCAACAGCTTGACATTACCAGGGTGGACGAGGACCATTGTTACTGGCCCTCCCCAGCCTAAATAACGCCAGCCTGTTACCACCTAGGCAAAGGAGCGCCATTTTTCATGATCTGGGCCTGTTGGTACCGGCTCTTCCCGGCAACACTGTGGCGGTGGGTACCAAGGGTAATAATTGGGGGTTAGCGCTAACTGATTTTGGGGCTAACGCTAAGCCCCGGCTTAATAGTGGATTCTGTCTGCTAGATTGGTTCCACTACTAAGCCTGAAAATTCAATTGTAAAAAATACAACCCATTGAAAAAAATTGTTTATTTAAAAACCCTTTTATTGACATAAAAAAATGCTGTTCATCGTTGCAATCCATCGAATCTGACGTAGTCCTCCGCATTCACATATCTAAAATGAGAAAAAAAAAAGGTTAGTACATTTTTGGCGCTCTCCCCTGGGGTTTTCCTAAACAGGGAACCTCCAATTGTTGGCGTCTGCCTACTGTATCCTGTATATACAGTCATCCATAGGCAGCCATATATACAAGATGGCACACAAAGACTTAACCCCGAACTGCTCAGCAGCAGCAGCGTGGGTTAACTCTTTCCTTGCTGGGCTCCTGTATAATATACATGGGTACACTATGCACCCCTGTATACTACACAGCCGGCGTAGATAAGTAGTGATGCTCTGCACCCTGCATATTAGACTTGTGCACTAGAAAAATTTTCGTTTCGTTTCGGTTCATTTTTTCGTTTTGGAAAACGTTTTGGAAAACGTTTAGGTGTTCGTTTAGATTTTTCGGATACATTCGGTATTTGGTTATTTTTTTTATCTTCTTTCAGATACATTTGGTATTCGGGTACATTCGGTAAATATTTTTATTCTTTTTTGGACTTTAGCGATCTTAAAAAATTATGGAGATACCTTTTTTATTAAAATTTCATAGGGTACCATAAAAAAATAATAATAAACAAGATACAGTAGTGATGAAAAAAATGTATCTAACGAAATGTATCTTTTTTAGTATGAAATGTTTATTAATTTTTAAACAGGGATCAATTTATGTGAGCGGGTAAAGCACTAAAAATGTGCGATCCTCTTGTATAATGTATAGATGCGGCGGCCGTTCTTCTATGGTCCCCTGCACTCACGTATATATACACATATTCATATTTCCCGCAGAGCTGTGATTGGCCAGATGGTTCCAGCCAATCACAGCTTTCTGTGACAAATAGGAATATGTGTATATATACGGCCGTGCATGGGACCAAAGGAGAGCGGCCGCCACATCCATACATTATACAGGAGGATCACAGCGGGTGTCCGGAGTGATACCCGCAGTGATCTTTCCTTTACTACAAGTACTACTACTCCCAACATGAAATACACTCTGCTCCATGCTGGGAGCTGTAGTACCTGCATTAATAGACAGATCGCAGCGGGTGTGAGAAGTTGCACTCGCTGCGATATGTCTATTAATGCAGGTATACAGCTCCCAGCATGGAGCAGAGTGTGCTCCATGTTGGGAGTATTAGTACCTGCAGTAAGGGACAGATCCCAGCGGATGTCACTCCTTCTGACACCCGCTGCGATCGTCCTCATGTGAATGTGGGGATCAGCTGTTCTCAGGGCTACAGAGCCGAGAGAACAGCTGACGCTGAGCTGTAGGTATACATCGTATATCTACTGCCAAGCAAGAACTTGCAGTGAGCCTGCAATGTGTATACAGTATACACATTGCTGGCTCACTTAACCCTTTGCTGAACTGGGCGCTATGCGCAAGCCCAGGAAGGAAAGAGTTAACTTACACTGCTGGACAGTGTAGGTTAACCCTTTGGGCGGTATACACTATATACAGCTATCTATAGATAGCTGTATATAGTGTATACAGAAGACGAAGTCTGCTTACTTCCCACAAGTACTGGGCAGGTCCGTGTAGCTCTGCCCCCTAGTGATGATGTAATTAGGGGCGGAGCTACAGAAGGGAACTAGGCTAGTTAATCTAAAGCTCTGTTCACATTGTCCGTTTTGTATAATATGAACAGACCCTTCTGGCAGTGTCTACCCAGACAGGGAGACTCCAGCTGTTGCTAAACTACAACTCCCAACATGCCCAGACAGCCAAAGGCTGTCTGGGCATGCTGGGAGTTGTAGTTATGCACCAATTGGTGGCTCCCTGTTTGGGTAGACATTGCATCATGGGTGCTCTCCCCAGCGGACAGTGCCAAAAATGTCATAACCAATTTTTTGTGTTTTTTTTCTTCCCGTTTCAGATCTGTGTATGCAGAGGATTACTGCGGATTTGATGGATCACGGCGGATTATTTTTTTTCTTCTTTTAATAAAATGGTTAACGAGGACTGTGGGGGAGTGATCTTTAAATAAAATAATTTTTCCAATGTGTTTTTTTTTATTGAATTTCCAGGCTTAGTTATGGAGGCTGTCTTATAGATAGAATCCATTACTAAGCCAGGGCTTAGAGCTATCCCCAAAAACAGCTAGCGCTAACCCCCAATTTTTCCCCGGTACCCACCGCCCCAGGGGTGTCGGGAAGAGCCAGTACCAACAGGCCCGGAGCGACAAAAATGGCGCATCTGGGCCTAGGCGGTAACAGGCTGGCATTATTTAGGCTGGGGAGGGCCAGTAACAATGGTCCTCGCCCACCCTGGTAACATCATGCTGTTGCTGTTTGGTTGGTATTGTGCTGAGAATGAAAATACGTGGAACCCTATGTGTTTTTTTTATATTTTTTTATTTAAATAAAAAGGGTTCCCCATATTTTCATTCTCAGCACAATACCAACCAAACAGCAATAGCCTGAAGTTACCAGGGTGGGCGAGGACCATTGTTACTGGCCCTCCCCAGCCTAAATAACGCCAGCCTGTTACCGCCTAGGACCAGGAGCGCCATTTTTGACGCTCCGGGCCTGTTGGTACCAGCTCTTCCTGACACCCCTGGGGCGGTGGGTACCGGGGTAATAATTGGGGGTTAGCGCTAGCTGTTTTTGGGGCTAACGCTAAGCCCTGGCTTAGTAATGGATTCTATCTATAAGACAGCCTCCATAACTAAGCCTGAAAATTCAATAAAAAAAAAAACACAACACATTGGAAAAAAATGTTATTTAAAAAAACACTCCCCCACAGTCCTTGTTAACCATCTTATTAAAAGAAAAAAAATAATCCACTGTAATCCATCGAATCCGCCGTAATCCTCTGCATACATGGATCTGAAACGAGAAGAAAAAAAACTCAAAAAATTGGTTAGGACATTTTTGGCGCTGTCCGCTGGGGGGGGAGCACCCATGATGCAATGTCTACCCAAACAGGGAGCCACCAATTGGTGCAAAACTACAACTCCCAGCATGCCCAGACAGCCTTTTGCTGTCTGGGCATGCTGGGAGTTGTAGTTTAGCAACAGCTGGAGTCTCCCTGTCTGGGTAGACACTGCCAGAAGGGTCTGTTCACATTATACAAAACGGACAATGTGAACAGAGCTTCAGATTAACTAGCCTAGTTCCCTTCTGTAGCACCGCCCCTAATGACGTCATCACTAGGGGCGGAGCTACACAGATCTGCCCGGTACTCGAGGGAAGTAAGCGGACGTCGTCTTCTGTATACACTATATACAGCTATCTATAGATAGCTGTATATAGTGTATACCGCCCAAAGGGTTAACCTACACTGTCCAGCAGTGTAAGTTAACTCTTTCCTTGCTGGGCTTGCACATAGCGCACAGCTCAGCAAGGGGTTAAGTGAGCCAGCAATGTGTATACTGTATACACATTGCAGGCTCACTGTAAGCTCTTGCTGGGCAGTAGATATACGATGTATACCCCAAGATGGCGTTACACTGCCGTATCCGGGATGTGAAATAGCACCTGGGGAGCTGGGGGGGGGGGGTGCCGGTGATGGTGGAGCAAGATGCAGCAGTGGAAGAGGACTCGGCCGAGGATGTTATGGAGTAAAGGTTGGGGATTGCCTTTTGTGCAAAAAAATTTCGGCCGGGTACCTTCCACTGAGGTGTCCCAATGGCTACACATTTGTATGGTAAAAGCTGGCTGGCTAGCAGTTCCAACAAGCCAGCTGTCAGACGCCGCGCTAGGGGGTGACTTTGAGACATTGTCTTCTTGCGCTCAAACATCTCCTTGACAGACACCTGACTGTGGGCAGATGAGCAGGAACTGCTCAAGGCGAGAGATGGAGAGGCGGAGGGTTGAAAGGGGGCAAGGAGGGCAGCAGTGGTTGACCTGGCTGAAGATGCTGGACCAGGAGGAGAATGGCGGCTTTGACTTTGTTTGCTGCTTGTACTGACATGTTGATCCCATAGGAGTTTTTGATGTGACATCATGTGCCTTCGCAAAGCAGTTGTGCCTAGGTGGGTGTTGGACTTCCCACGACTCAGTTTCTTCTGGCACAGGTTGCAAATGGCCTCGCTGTTGTCAGAGGCAGACACACAAAAAAAATGCAACACTGCGGAGCTCTGCGATGACGGCATTCTGGTGGTGGCAACAGCATGCGTTGATTGGCGCCCCGTCTGGTTGACCCCGGGTGCCGATGCATGCTGTCTGACTGTGCCACTAGCTCCTTGCGACGACCTCCCCCTGCTTCCAACTCATCTCCTCCTCCTCTCTGTCTCCCCATCTGAACTTTCCCCCTCTTCTTCTCTTCTAGCGGGCACCCACGTGGCATCCACAGACACATCGTCATCATCAACACCTTCACCGCTATCTGACACCTCAAGAAAGGAAGCAGCAGCGGGTACAACTGACTAAGACATATCCCTGTTAACTACATCCTCTGGCAATAATGGTTGCGCATCACTCATGTCTTCAAACTGATGTGTAAATAACTCCTCTGACGCATCAAGTAAAGCTGCTGTGGTGCTAGTGTTGGTGGTGGTGGCAGGCGGGCAAGTGGTAGCATGAGAGGTGCCCGAAGCTAAGCTAGAGGAGGAGAAGGACGGTGCATCAAGATTCCGAGCGGAAGCTGTAGTATATTGGGTGTCTTGTGATAGCCAGTCAACTAAGTCCTCAGATTTTTTGGGGTTCAGGGTACGTGGCCTCTGAACACTGGTCATTCTAGGGCCAAAGGGAATCCCAGCACCACGACGGCCCCTGCGGGGTGGCCTTCCTCTGCCTGTCATTTTTTTGGTTAAATTTGCACAACTGTCACACCTAATGTGATTTGCACTAGGGTGACACAATTTGCCCTGCAGGCAAAAAAATGGCAACTGTGATGTGAACTGACAGTGATGACTGATTTTATTTAACAGCCAAAAAAGGTATTTTGTTTTTTAATTTGCACAACTATCACACCTAATGTGATTTGCACTAGGGTTACACAATTTGCCCTGCAGGCAAAAAAAACTGGCAGCTGTGACATGAACTGACAGTGACAACTGATTTTATTTAACAGCCAAAACAGGTATTTTTTTTTATTTGCACAACTGTCACACTTAATATGATTTGCACTAGTGTGACACAATTTTCCCTGCGGGCAAAAAAAATGGCAACTGTGACGTGAACTGACAGTGATGACTGATTTTATTTAACAGCCAAAAAAGCTATTTTTTTTTTAAATTTGCACAACTATCACACCTAATGTGATTTGCACTAGGGTGACACAATTTGCCCTGCAGGCAAAAAAACTGGCAACTGTGACGTGAACTGACAGTGATGAATGATTTTATTTAACTGCCAAAAAAGGTATTTTGTTTTTTAATTTGCACAACTATCACACCTAATGTGATTTGCACTAGGGTTACACAATTTGCCCTGCAGGCAAAAAAACTGGCAACTGTGACGTGGACTGACAGTGACGACTGATTTTATTTAACAGCCAAAACAGGTATTTTTTTTTATTTGCACAACTGTCACACCTAATATGATTTGCACTAGGGCGACACAACTTTCCCTGCAGGCAAAAAAAATGGCAACTGTGACGTGAACTGACAGTGACGACTGATTTTATTTAACAGCCAAAAAAAGGTATTTTTTTATTTGCACAACTATCACACCTAGTGTGATTTG